>NC_086386.1:18566215-19932644 GCF_036588685.1 Mytilus trossulus | reverse complement strand
CAATAAGTGCTTGATTGTGAAGACGTGCCTATACTCTAAAATCGATTATGAATAATAAGAATTCATGAAAATTAAGAAGTCTGACATACCAATAATTGGCACTTCTGACGCGAAATTTCAATTGGCATTTATCTGTTTCAGATCCGTTCATGTCATCCGTTTTATCCGTTATACCACCGATAGAAGTTCGTTGGTGAATTTATCTTCCAGACCTCCAACGGATGTATAAGAGACACGTAACGGATACTAAACGGAAACGAAACGGACGAGTACCGTACAAAACGGACGCCTTACGGACGTTAATCGGACATATTATCCGTTGGACGTCCGTTCAAAGTTTTGAACATGCTCAAAATCTTCAACCAGACAGAACGGACGTCGGCGGATAAAACGTACGCTTTACTGACATTCAACGGATATGGACATACGGCTAACGGATAAGAACGGACGTCTGACGGACATGAACCGATTGAAAAAAAGTTATCCGTTAGTTATCCGTTTGTCGTCCATTCGAGCTATTCGGTAAGGTGTGACCGAGACTTTACCCATGTCTTTAATGAATGTTTATGAAATTGGTGAGTTGCGTTTTTTCTGACAAATTATACGAATCTTTAATATCGACTCGCACTGCATCTGAGAATGTTTTACTTTCGAAACATGAATTATTTATGTAATCTGAAATGATATATGTAATATCCAAAAACTTATCACTTTTTCGGTAAAAGTATCTACTTCAAAATATAGATATGGATAGTATAGTACAAAGTTTTCCACAACTGAGAAAAAGCAACGGTTTACCGGAAAACCATTGGGATTGAAAATAGGTTATAAACCATCCCAATCTCGGATTAGCTAGGAAATTTCGATTACATTTGCTTTTTAACGCAAGATGATTGGAATAATTAACGATATTATGACATTATTTATCTATTGATTATGAATCCATTTTTTTAATAAACGAATAACAATTTTATGCATTTTTATCTACCTGAAGGTTCTCTGAAAGCCTCGTGTATTTTAAACGGGGACTGAGATGGTTGTATAACTGGAGTAGTTATTAGCATCGTGATCAAAAAGGACTTTTAAAATAAGTGCAATTCTTGCTTAATGCATCTTCAATGTATTTGTTGCATTGGTTATGATATAAATGACAGACAATGCTGAAATTTGATTCTTACATATCAGTTACTTTTTGCTTGATGTTCTACATACTTCTGTTCTTTCAGTTTGTTTTTGGAATTATTGATCATATGTCTCCTTTACTTAAAAGATATTATGCAGGTAATCACTATAGATATTAAACATCAGACTTTTATGTCTTTTAAGGAGGACAAATCATACAACAGGAATGCAGTGAATATATTAGTAGACGGCTCGGCGATAAAGGGCTGTTGCCTGGAGAGATTTTTTGTAGCAAAGCAGGTAATCTGAAATGTCAATTGGTCATTCATGCTGTCGGACCAACATACCAAGATGGCTTTCACAATGAAGACGAATATCTGTCCGAATGTATCGAACAATCTCTAAAAGAGACTGCGGAAAGAAGATTAAAATCTATAGCAATTCCAGCGATTGGAACGGGAAACTTTGGATATCCACTACATGATGCCTGCAAAGTAATAGTTGATTCCATCAAAAGATTTTTTAAGTCAAACAAGTCTACATCAATCCAGAAAATTGTTCTATGTGATTTGAAAGAAAGTACACTGAAAAGCTTTGTTACCGTTCTACAGACGAAATTTGATCGACGAAACGTGAAAGAAATTGGTCAAAGCACACCTCACAGATTGAGACAACATAGGTTTGAAGATGCTAGTGCTAGTATGTATAATGATATATGATTGGTCATTGATAATGAAGGTTTCGCAATAAGAATGACATAAGTCACATCTCAATGAGAACAAAATTTGTTTCTGTCCCATGAATATATTACTTTAGCTGTATTTGGAATCTTTAATTCTCAACCTGATTTATTAGCGGCTATTGTCTAACAAAAGTGGTTAACAACCTTAGCAATCCAAAATATCTCGTAGCGAGTCAAGCGCCCATTAGGAGGTGGACTTAAAAAAAAACTTGTAATGTGAAAGGCTGGGTATTTTTATTTTTATTTCTATATGCTAAGCATCGAAATACTAGAATGATACATTATCCTTAATGATAATTATAAAGAATTTCCCTTATATCATTTGTTATATTTTAATGTGATTAAATTAAAGAGTATTCTGGTCACATACAATTTGTCAGTAATTTGAATTTTACTCAACTACAATTTAATCCATAGTTTGTTCCTCAAAAAGATCCAAATTTAGGTATTGATGAGTTTAACGAGTAAGCAAATCATAACATCCAAACTATCTAAATTTAGATACGAAAATTCGAAGATCTTTCAATCCTTCATTACCTATTTCTTGTCATCTAATTATTTAAATTAGAGCTCCACTGAGACTTAAGAAAATCAAATGAATAAAATATTATAAGCCGGGTATTTTGAGTAGATTTGGCATTATACAATTTTAATAGGAAATAATTTTGGTGATACAGAAATAGTCAACAAGGTATACAAATGTCACAGTAATATATAAAATGAAACATCATTGTTAGAAAGAAAGTTTTATATCATATTTTCAAAACATCTAAATAAATATTTCAGTTTTTTTTTAAATTTATTTGCATTTGTCGGATATATGGTAATTAATCTTTTTCATATATAACTTATATCGTTTATTGTTTAAAGTGGCACTGTCTGATGATGATTTTGATGATGATAGTGATGACGACGATATGAGCCAGCCTTCGTCAGGGCCAATATCAATTACTGTTCTTCGGGGTCAAGTAGCGTTACAGGAGGTAATATAAACTAATCTTTATCATTTCAGGCTAAACAACGAAATTATTTATTGATTGTTTCGGTTGAAGTTTTCTTTTCTCAATCGGTACTGATTAAATTAAGAAAAAACACCGAACAATATCAATGGTACCGACGCTACTGTACTAGTTACGCATTTCAAAATTAAATAATTACCAAATTTTTGGTAAAGCGTATATAATAAAAATTGATTTTTGCACTCATAAGGACATCAAACATTTAATAAAGTTACGAAAGTTAAATTTTACGCCGTTATAAGTCCATTCTAAAACAATGTATTAGTTACTATTAGATTTACAAATGTACTAGAACGAGCACTTCAATCAAAGCTAGTTAGACATTGTCTAACTGTACAATACACATTTTGACGTTTACATTTTTTTTGGCAGGTCGATGTTATAATTAATTCAACATCCAGTAATCTTCAGCTAACACACGGTGCAGTATCACAGTCCCTTCTAAATGCTGGCGGGAATTCATTACAGTCAGAGTGCACAAAACATTATCCTAATGGAGTAGCTCCTGGAGAAATAGCTGTGACCGGCGGAGGGAAGTTAGAATGCAGAAAAGTCTACCACGGAGCCCTAAATGGATGGACTACGCCGACGGCTGCAAAGGTTTAATCTTGATCTTGATACAATTTACTATAGCACTGACATGAAAACTAAACTTGTCTTTCGCTTAAAAGGATTAATGTTGTGATATTATTTCTTATGGTAATCTTCATATATAACAGATGAATGTCAAACAAGGCGATCTAATTGCTCCAATTCTTGGTTATCCTTTAATTATTGAAAGCATTCATTTTCTCTTTCTTACGAAAGCTAAGTTTTAAACAAAATTCTAGCTCAAAATATCATGTACTTTAATGTAAAATTCTAAGAGTCACTTTGTATTATTTTAACCAAAAAAGCTCTATTTGTATTATATATATAGAATATGAAACGCATTATTGTGTATCGTTGTCCGATCTTCCATTCATTGTCTTTTCGTGGAAAGACCTTTTGTTTTTCTTCTGATTATTTTTTTTTCTTCTGTCGTCTGAGATGCTTTTTTGTTTTACAACATATCGAATATATGTTTGGCCAATGATGTTGTACAGTAATGAGGGTTTCAAAACTCACCCTGTGTGACCGAACACTTATTCTTATAGGAGTTATCTCCCCATGTCCCCTTTTTCTTGTTATCGCTATATCTCTAAAACCATTAAAGATTTGTACAAACTGTTTTCACCAAATTGTTCGTCTACTCTAAAGAATGATTTGTTTTATTTAGACTGGAGTGATCGGGAGACATCTTATGGGAGTTGTTTCCCTTTAAAAATTTAAGATAGACGATATGTTGGATAAAGTCATACGGTATAAGTTGTAGAGGCCTATAGTCTTTTGATATGAAGTCCTTGGTCCATTTGAAGGAAATTGAGGTCAAGGTCATGTTATAAATTTCAAATTTTGCTTGTTATCGTTATTCAAAAGAAACTGTTACAGTTAATGAGATGATATGTTTGCCAAATTATTTTTGTTTACAATAAGGCGCAACTTCAACCTATTTCAGTCGAAGTGTTTTGGTTAACCCTTATAGAAGTTTTCTCCCCTCATGTATTTGAAATCATTATTACTCCAAAACCATACAAGTGATTGACCTCGGACCTTCCTATTTGAGTTTACTGACCTATGACCTTGTAATGGAAGTCAAATTTGAAGGTCAAGGTCATATTCTAAATTTTGGATTTTGCTTGTTTTGCTTCTATATTCAAAAGAAACTGTAACAGTTCATGATATGATGCGTTTGACAAATTACTGTTTACAATATGGGATAACACCATACAAGTGATTGACCTTGGGTTTTTTTTTTGAGATCACTGACCTATGACTTAAAACTATTATAACCATACAAGTGATTGACCTGGGTTTTTTTTTTTTAGATCACTGACCTATGACTTAAAACTATTATTTACAATATGGGGTTACTTCAACCCATTTAAGTCGAAGTGTTTTGGTCAACCCTTATAGGAGTTTTCTCCCCTCATGTATTTGAAATCATTATTTCTCCAAAACCATACAAGTGATTGACCTCGGACCTTCCTATTTGAGTTCACTGACCTATGACCTTGTAATTGAAGTCAAATTTGAAGGTCAAGGTCATATTCTAAATTTTGGATTTTGCTTGTTTTGCTTCTATATTCAAAAGAAACTGTAACAGTTCATGATATGATGCGTTTGACAAATTACTGTTTACAATATGGCATAACTTCAACCCATTTAAGTCGAAGTGTTCTGGTCAACCCTTATAGGAGTTTTCTCCCCTTTTGTATTTGAAATCGGTATTTTTCCACAACCATACAAGTGATTGACCTGTTTTTTTTTTTGAGATCACTGACCTATGACTTAAAACTATTATTTACAATATGGGGTTACTTCAACCCATTTAAGTCGAAGTGTTTTGGTCAACCCTTATAGGAGTTTTCTCCCATTTTGTATTTGAAAAAAATCGGTATTTCTCCACAACCATACAAGTGATTGACCTGTTTTTTTTTTATTTGAGATCACTGACCTATGACTTAAAACTATTGTTTACAATATGGGGTAACTTCAATCCATTTAAGTCGAAGTGTTTTGGTCAACCCTTATAGGAGTTTTCTCCCTTTTGTATTTGAAATCGGTCATTCTCCACAACCAAACAAGTGATTGACCTGGGGTCTTTTGATTTGAGATCAATGACCTATGACTTGAAATTACTGTTTACAATATGGGGTAACTTCAATCCATTTAAGTCGAAGTGTTTTGGTCAACCCTTATAGGAGTTTTCTCCCTTTTGTATTTGAAATCGGTATTTCTCCACAACCAAACAAGTTATTGACCTGGGGTCTTTTGATTTGAGATTACTGACATATGACTTGAAATTAAGATCAAGGTCAAAGGTCAATTTGACGTTCTAGATTTGTTGACCTTTGCTTTAAATTGTTTCTTTTTCATTATAAAACAATTAAGTCTTCTGCATTTACCTATTAATGTTATTTTTATATCAGTTTGAGGTACTAAATCACATCAACAAGGAGTTCCCTTTTTAACATGTTTTTTTTTTAAATTTCATTCTTATTATCGAGGTCCAAAGACCTTCAATTGTTCTATAAAGAATTGGTTTTTGATATTATTTAGATTTTCTTTATATAATCAAGGGGTAAACTTATATATTATTCACATTGGTATTTGTGTTCTTAAATGTTTAATTCTTTGCCACAAGAAGAGATTTAAAAAAATGTTTCACGTTTTTTGCATTAAAATCCATTTGTTGATTCATAGGAATTAGCGATGTTTATGACAAACTGTTTGGAAGCAGCTAATAAAGCTGGTTTTACGTCTATTTCTTTTCCTGCCTTGGGAACTGGAAATCTTGGGTATCCAAAGACCGAAGTTGCACGAATGATGTTTTCTAACGTGGAAATGTTTGGACGCAATAATCCAACTACTTCAATTAAAGACGTGAGATTTGTCATTTACGAAAAGGACATTGAAGTGCTGAAGGTAATCATAAAAAATTATTTAAAAGCTAGATATCCATTCAGAAACATAAAAGAACGTATTTGATAGTGCTGGAAATCGGAAATTCTGATCTACTTTAGCAAATATATTGTTGAACCAAAAAATAGATAATTTAAAACTATTTATTCTAATTTTTAATGATGTTTACTTGTACTTCAAATTGTGATACTATTTATAAAGTTTCAAATGTTGTAGTTATAAAAAAAAGATGTATTATATCTATTGTACATGTCATTGGTTAATAACATCCTTGTGTGTCCCGATTATCAATTACATTGTAAATTACTTGATTCTAAAGATCCTTATATTTATCAAAGATCTAGAAGTTAATATTTATTAGAACGCTAAAGACTAAGCAACACGAACCTCACGGAAAACTTGGGTTGATCTCAGTTGCTTCGGAAGGGAAGGTGATCATGTTCCACATGTGGCACCCGTAGTATTGTTTATGCTATTACAAATCTGTTAAATAGTCTAAGTGTGTAGGTCACATTCGTGAAAGTGGAAGGGGATTGCAGTAACGATGTAAGAAACATACCCGATATCATCTGTAAAATGCTTATTCCATATCGGTCAACCAATTCTTGAATAATCGATTCTTCTATCCATCAAAATATAAAGATATGAAAACAGTATCTACTTTTTAAAAAAATCATCTTTAACTTAATGTCAATTGTAGGCTAATTTACGCTAACAAGGCATATAAGAGTGCAAGATAGATTGGTGATTCTGTTTTTCATTGTAATTTTGTTTCATATCTACATTGACAGAAACCCTCTTCCCTTTTCACCGTTTGCAGTCTTTTTTTCATTTTTATCAAGCAAAAACATACACACCATGATAAATCAATCCATTCTCGGTCAATTATAGTCCAGCTTTAGAACTTAGTTCAATGTTTTCTACATGCAAAGCTCATAAAAAAAAGATTAATCAATAGCATGAAAATCTGTACGAACATCTCCTATCAAAAGACAGAAAAACAATATTTTTAGAGGGCATTTTACGAAAGTTAAAATAATAAAAAAAATTTTTTTTAGAGATCACTTGTATCAAATCTTATGTTAACATTCCGAATTGGGAAATTTTAATAGGTCAAAGTCCCTGTTTTTAAACAGTTTAATGAAAATTTTAAATGTGCACCCTATAAGAACAAATATCAATACTGCACCGTATTTGGCAACATATATATCAAATTAGTCGTTAATATAGGGACTATAGTTATAATCCTTTAAATTATTATATTTATTATAGTTTTATTTGTAATTAACGCTTACATATAGGGGTAGTTAGGTGTCTTAATGTAACTGCGTTTTCATTAATATTTTAGCTTTGACCATTGACCCAAATTTGAAAAAAAAATGTGAATACTGTAGACAACGACGATCTCATTATTTCAATAAGGCGTATTCTCTTTCCAATTATATCAAATGCAGCAGTGTTATTCCGTTAACTCAAATCGATTAAAAGCGTTGACTGGTCACCCAACTATATCACAATATAGCCAAAAACAAATTATATCACAGTGCATTAATCCAAATTCAATTACATTTTGATGTCAATGCAAGAGATTCCCGCGCAAATGGCATATGCTAAATGGGATAGACCAAAAACAATTGTAGCTCTATTTTCTCTTCACATTCCGATCAATTTAGACAGTCAAATAAGATATACATGTTAATTATATTTATATTGATTTTGAATTTAGTTACTTTAGCAGAAAATTAATATGGTCATTTCTCGCAGACAACGCTAAATGATATATACCAACTTGACACCGAATCTAAAAAAAACTAAAAGATATTGGTATATGGAATCGTTGATAAAGGTCCAAACTGATTTCCTCATAATGATAAAGGTGAAATACGTAAAATCAGAATTGTGAACACAGAAATCAGATAAAGAGATGAGGCCCTGTAATAAGTGACCCCCTTCACAAAATGAAATGTTTAAAATTATTGCGTCTTAAAACTGATTGCATATGATTTAAGTTAAAACTGAAAACGACTAGGCATATCCTGTCAACCTCTGAAAAGTCTTCTTGACTAATTTCGCTCGCCACAGACTGGTTTTTTTAAAATAATATTGTAATTAAAGTAAGTTAACTGAGATTTTGCATAATTTGTTTTCAATAGCTTCAATTTTTTTAACTTATTCTTTCCAGGCATTTGAGAATGAGAAACAGAATGGGAATCGCAGAAAGGACAAAAAAAAGAGTATGAGTTTTTTTAATTTTTAGTTCATCTGGCCTTATGAACAAATGAGTTCTTTCTATGTGTCATTTGTTCATTTTTCTTTACATTTTACAACAATCTTCTCCTTTTAAACTACTGGTCCACATTCAAACAAACTTCGCAACAGTTATGATTGTGGTATCAATTTTAACAAAAGTGTCCAACGACCCCTCCTGCCAAACAACAAAGCCACCATGGCTGAAAAAAGATCATAGGGATCAAATGACGTTTTTATCTTCTATTTCCGACAAAGTCAAAATGTTCATCACGTTAATATCTAACTGTCCTGATTTCTTTTTTAGTTTTTGGGTAGCTGCCCCTGAATGAGTAGTTTATAGGAAATTTTGTTGTTTGTCTTGAATATTATCATAGATAGAACTTTAAACTTTAATCAGCTTACAAATTCTTCTCCGCTGAACTACTTTGCCTTTATTTATGGTATCTACTAATTAAAACAATGCGTCTTGTGAACTTTCCTTCCAACCAAGATGTCAAGCATGGCTACAAAAGAATCCAGGGGATAGAATACAAAGTTTGTCTAATACTTTGTAAACCATCTAAAAGAGATAAAATTTGACAAGGGAGGGGGTAGTTTATCATAAGCCTGGAATTAGTGAAGAGTTTTTATAGTATTTAATATCTTGTAGTGCAATCTACCCTTTTCAACTTAATAACAGTTTTAATGTTTATTCATCGCTCGCAACAATTAATACCTCCTCGGTCTGATATTTTAATATTTTTTTAAAGCACCAAAAAAGGATCGAAGATCAAAAGATAAAATGGTCTCTATGGATTTTGACCATGCAACCTTAAAAGTATACCAAGGAGATATATGTGCACTTGATGTCAGCGCCATAGTTAATTGTACAAATGGAAAGTTTGTCTCAAAACCAGGTACCAGTACACTAAATATGAATGATTTAATGCGCGTTGGAATAACTACATATATTGTGTATGTCATGTGAGAAACCAATCATTTATTGTGTATAATTTGTTTGCGTATTTCCTACGAACGATAATATAAGTTATTATATGCTATTAACAATTGCAATCGTTTGAAAAAAGAGCTTCAATACATATTGAAAGATGAATAATTACTACTGAGGTTTTTATAACAAACTTTATCTTATAATGTACAATTATGGTTAAGCAACCAAAAATCAATCAACTCGCTATTATATATATATTCTTTTAAATTGCGTCTTTGCGATTGTGTGTGTTTATATGCGAAATTTGTCCCGTCTTCTTGTGTAAAACCGTAGATTCGTTTAAAATCTGTAATATTTTCTTAGACCTAAAGGTATTCCTTACAATTCGGCATTGCATGATCAGTAAAAATTCTACGCCAAATATTTTATGAGCTGTCTGCTTTTATAAGTATAGTTTGATATGAACTTTTTTCTAACCAAAATTGTCTTTTTTCATATATATGAAGCATATTATTTGTCTAATAAGAGAGAAAAGGTCACTAGCTCCTTTAAAATCTTTAAAAGAAAAATTCTCAGACATAATTCACGTTATTGAAATCAAAAACTAACCAATCTAGAGGATACTACTTTCGTCATAGGAATAATTCAAAATTCACAACATTGACGTAACATAATGGCATACATGTATAGAAAATCACGTGTTTTTTTTTTATACTAGAATAAAACAGTATTAATTCAGAACCAAATTCTAATATGACATTCTTCTTTGCCTTTGAATACATAGGCATGTTCTAATTCTTTTTTTCAACAAATCAAAATGGCTCCGTTTCGAATGTGTATTATAGGGCCGCTCCGGAGTACAAAAGTTCAAAATTTTCATACTGGAATCGAAATAATTATATCATGCCATGATCTATGCTCATACTTACAGGGTTAGGCATTATATTTGTCAACGTTTACTATCTCGAAAACGCTCGGTTTAAAGATATTGACAAATTTTATGCATACCCACATTAACATGTGCATAGATCAAGGCATGCAAGAATAACTTTTGTATATGATACATAAGGCGGGAAAACAGAACCAATCTAGCTTACTTCATTTAAAAGTAAAATAACAGAAATACAAAACTCCGAGGAAAATTCAAAACGAATAGCCCCTATTCAACTGGCAGAATCAGAATCTAAAACACATTAAAAAATGAAAAAAACAACGGCCATATTCCTGACTTGGTACGGACATTTTCATAGTGGTTTGAACCTGGTTTTTATAACTAGCTTATAAAATCTTTCACTTGTATGACTGTCGCATAAAATATCATCATATTGGCAGCATGTGGGAACAAAACAAACAGACATAAAATTAAAAATACAAAAAAGTTTACAGAAGTCAACACTAAATGTTATAATCTTAATCATTATCAAGTACTAGTACACTGTGTTTAAACCACACCGGCACAATTTGCTCGGACTCGATGGTATCTAACATCCAGCACAATGACGGAACACCAATAGACAAAAGAAAGGTAGGTTTCTCCTTATTTTTTTTATTTTTTGGATGATATCGAAGAATATATATACATATACAACTATTTTCTATTGTGAGATGCAATATTTTCTAAAACCGTTCTGTATTAACGGAGAAATAAGTCAAAATGCTTGTCAAAATGACGAATTGAGTGAACCTTGCCTCGAAATTGTTTAATTTCTCGTCAAATTGTTCACAATGTACGAAAAGAAAGGTACGGGAAGAAAGATATTGACACGGAGATTTCAAATTTAGTTATTATGAGCATCTCAATAATTGTAACTCTGTGTATGGAACGAAAGAAATGGGTCATGTCAAAATGGAACTGGCCGAAAAACTAAGGATTTTCTTACCCCAGGAGTAGATTACCTTAGCCGTATTTGGCACAACTTTTTGGAATTTTTGGTCCTCAATGCTCTTCAACTTTGTATATGTTTTGCCTTTTTCACTATTTTGGCCTGAGCGTCACTGATGAGTCTTATGTAGACGAAACGCGCGTCTGGCGTATGAAATTATAATCCTGGTACTTTTGATAACTATCGTCAATGTATACAACCCGGTTTTGTCATAGATTTCAAAATGCATGACCCGGTTTGGTCAAATAAAAAAATCATAAACGCATTGCATTATAATTGATTATTTAACTTCAGCGTTCAAAAAGAGTTTTGTGGGTCGTTCGAAAACAAGTTCGTTCACCGGACAGCGGCTTATTATTTATATGAGTCTCAGATTCAAATGAATAATAAGCAAATTCCTACTCTTATAAAACACAAATATTTTAATTTTACTTTGCATTCCGAAATTTTTTAACAGCATATTGAGATTAAAGCTCTCTAAATATGCGTTTTCTATATGAGTTATGGGAAAATATATTGAACATGTTTAAACTTGAAATTAAAGTTTACTGTCTTAAAAATCGAAACACACAATTGATATGTGATTTTCTCGCACAAAAGAATGGACACCTTTATGAGGAATCTGATCATTCCATGTATGTCATCTTTTCTACCATCGTTAAAAATAAATCTTCTTAAGGATAAACGTTGATAGTAAGACAAATGTATATGCATTCATAATCGACATAGAAAATGAATGTAGGATTACAACTACCATGCATTAAAATAAACTTTATTTATCACTAATTGTAACTATACTGCTATGTACAAATTAGAATAATAGTTTCAGGTCATCGATAAAATTCAATAATAATTATTTTGTTAACATTATTAAAAAAAAACGAGTCTGTACTGTCGCCATTGTGTTATAATGATCGTTCACTGACGTAGGTCAATATATTTTGACAATATATACGGACAGACGGATTCAGTTTATTTCAAAGTGGGCGTATTTCGAACAACTTTTACATACCGCCGAGCGTAGCGAGTCGAACAATATTTTGATTATATTTTGCTTTACAAAATCGTTAAATACAGGAATCAATATAGTTTTGGCAACCAAAGGTGGGGTCGGGCCTTGTTATAGCTTGCTTTCATGCAGTTTGTGTGTTTTTCTCATTGTTTAAGGCATACGCTGACCTAAACTTGATTAATTCAACATCATTTTTGTGTTTAAAAGAAAGTTGTCTCATTGTCAATGTGTATGGGATAAGTGGTTACCGTCACTTCTTCTAAATAAGACCTAGATATAAATGACGGTCATGTTTTGCAAACCAACTTTTATTCACATTGAAAATACAAAACTGTCAGATATTGTTTTCGAAAGTTATCTTGAAGTTTCAATTGAATTCGAACTGTAAAAAAAATGAATTTGAACTGTAAAAATAATATGAAAAACATGCGTAGGAAAATAAATGTGCCTACCAGAAACGGGGAGAAAGTTACAAATCTCACTGCTATGTTATGGATGCTTAAGTGTGAAAACTCGCGTTTGTGCGCAAGTAACACAGTATATATAGACATAGTACCAGAAAATCTGGCAGGACTGCATGCATGATTGATTTGTGCAGAACAGTATAGACTATAGTCGGTTTGGGACTGTTCGTCAATGATTGAATGCATAGTGTATAAAATATAGACAGTAAATTAAAATTATGACACAATCAAAACACATACTTTTATTTTTCATCTTTACATTCTACTATTATAAACAAAGAACATATTATAATGTTACAAAATAATAAGATACCATTGTTTGCTATTGAGTATTTATATTTCATTTAAAATTAGTTTGAAGTTAAGTGAAATAAGGGATACGCCTTTCATTAGGAAAATGTGTATTATCATAATTAACTATGTCCAAAAGTGCCCGTTTAAAATAAATTTTAACACGCCAAATTTTTACAATAAATATATATTTAAATTCTCGAAAGACATGGTCAGATCCGTGCCAAAGTTGCTTTTCATAAATTGTTTGTTAAAAAAACCCAAAAAAACCGGGTGATATATATAGACGAAACCGGGTGATTGTGAAGTAACAACATTGACGAAACCGGTTTATTTTAATTTGACATGACCCTTTTCTTTCGTTCCATACACAGAGATAAAATTATTGAGATGCTCATAATAACTAAATTTGCAATCTCCGTGTCAATATCTATCTTCCCGTACCTTTCTTTCCGTACAATGTGAACAATTTAACGAGAAATTAAACAATTTCGAGGCAAGGTTCACTCAATTCGTCATTTTGACAAGCATTTTGACTTATTTCTCCGTTAATATAGAACGGTTGTAGAAAATATTGCATCTCACAATACAAAATAGTTGTATATGTATATTTATTCTTCGATATCATCCAAAAAATAAAAAAAAATAAGGAGAAACCTACCTTTCTTTTGTCTATTGGTGTTCCGTCATTGTGCCGGATGTTAGATACCATCGAGTCCGAGCAAATTGTGCCGGTGTGGTTTAGATACAGTGTAGTATCAAATCAAACAAATATGTCATCCGAGAATAACAAAAATGCATAGTGACTAACCACACTAGCTCAACCAAAAGACAAGAATACAACAATTACCATAGCACAATACCACAATGACTTGGTGTATACCAGTGGAGGATTTATAACATTTTATAACAGGGAGCCCACTGACTGACCTATGTATAATAAGTACCGAGCTCTGCCTTATGCTCTACATCCAATAACTTTTTAATGTAATGTTAACAAGCTGAGGTCCCGCCTATCTATCATTGTTTGCAGACGCAAATCTACAATTTCGTTCCTTTTTCACGAACATGACCCACCGAATTATACTTTTATCTGGGTCTGTACCAACACGAGTAAAACAACGGGTGCCACATGTGAAGCAGGATCTGCTTACCATACCGGATTGTTTTGTTAGTTTTTGTTTCTTTTTTAAGCCAAGGCACGTTGTTTATTTTCGATTTATGAGTTTGAATGTCCTTCTGGTATCTTTCATTCCTCTTTAAAAACAATACAAAGATTTAAACAAATAAAACAAGCGAGCGAAACAAACATGTTAACAACAAGCACTAGAAAAATAGCGCTAATTATGTTCATATCAAAAAGTTGTTGTAAGTAATGATGAGATGGAAGTAAAGATTGATTATCCCTATTCTAAATTTTGTTATTCTAGAATAATTGTTCTTGAATGTTTGAAGTGGCATTTTATGTCGTTTCTATCCAAGAACATTAAATATAAAAAAGACTATATGTATGATTGCCAACGGAAAACTCTCCACAAGAGACCAAATGACACAGAAATTAACCAATATAGGTCACCGTACGGTCATCAACAATGAGCAAAGCCCTTACCACATTGTCAGTTATTAAAGGCCACGAAATGGCAGTTTTAAACACTTCAAACGAGAAAAACTAACGGTCTAATTTATGTCCAAAAAAAGTAAACGAAAAACAAATGTGTAACATATAAACAAACGACAACCACTGAATTACAGGTTCATGAATTGGGACAGGCACATAGATATATAATTTTACGGGGATAAACATGTAAGCGGGATTCCAACCCTCCTTCTAACCTGGGACAATGGTGTAACAGTTCAAAATAAGAACTAACTATACAAATCAGTGGAAAAAGGCTTAAGTCATCAGATGTATAAACATACAAATACTACATAGACTAGACATGGCCGGGTACATGTATATCCCAACAACAAAAAGACACTAAATACAGATCTGAGAGTACTCGCAGTTACTGATAGCTAGTTCAAAAGCACTTACAACTAATGGAAAAAAAATGCATCTAAGACTAAATTTTCAGTCAGTTCACATCCAACATCCAATTGATTTAGTCATTGTTAGTATAAGAATGCCATAAACAGTCTGAGAAAAACACGACCTTGTGCAATGCCAAGATCAAACACACTGATAACACAAACAATGGTCGATATTTACGATTTTCCCCCTTTTCTATTGAATAAGTAAAATTTTTGATTAAATAGCATTTCAACATAGTGGCATTTTATTTGCAATAAGTTGAACAATCTTAAATGTTGTAATTATTTACACAATGGGGGTTAATTTTCTGTGATAAGTTTTATTAAAAACATATTAACAGATTTCATGTATGTCAGTTATTTAGGATATTTTATTGATTGAAATTTTGTTGTTTCTGTGCACTGCTTTGGAAATCGATAGACAAAAAAGTTTCGAATTTTGATACGACTGTTAACAAAATGGATGTCAAGTAAGAAATTGCCAAATATCTCTTTTGCCGTTCAGTTGTCTTTTAGTATTATTAGTATTGTCAGTACAGAACATACAAATCCAGTCCAAATTGTTAAACTATTATTCGTTATTCAGTACATTTTGTAAATCGTAATGCATCTATAATTTATACTCAGTTTGAAAGAAAGAAACTCATTTTTACTCCATGTTTTTACACAGGTAGCGTTAGCAGTGTAATTATCCGTAACGGTGGAGATTCGTTGTCACGGGAACTAAAAACGCAAGGTACATAAACTGTATAAAATATAAATATAAAAAAGAAGATGTGGTATGATTGCCAATGAGACAACACTCCACAAGAGACCAAATGACAATGAAATTAACAACTATAGGTCACCGTACGGCCAGCACCAAAGAGTAAAGCCCATACTGAACATGATGAATAGTATATAGATTACAGCTCTTATGTACCGTTGAGTTATGGACATTATTTCCCCCTGCGCTCTGAAATCAAATAATGTTTATAACCATGAGATGTCTTCACTGCGCTTAGCTGCGGAAACGTAGCTCTTAGGTCCTTGTGTATTTTTTTTTATTTCCGCAAATACATGTAGTAAAGAAATATCATAAAGACCTAAGAGCTACGGTTCCGCAGCTACACTGCGCTATGAAAATTATACAAATTCTGCAAACTTTTATATTGTCAATGAAATATCAAAATGTTCTATCAAAATGAACACTTTTAAGGAAAGTAATCAGTGAAAGAAATCGATTTACTTGAGTGAAAATCCCGTTTACAGCCAATTAGATTTAAATAAGATATTATAGGTCTAGTGTTACAAATACAGAGTTTTAAAACCTATATGCCTTGTTTGTTAACACGTACATTTAATTCTAATCGAATTAGGTAGTTACGATCTCTCATTATACTTTTTTTCTAATTCACATTAGAAACGCCGTTTTGTTAATGTTCGAATTAATCTGTGGTGGACACTTTCTAAATTGTAATTCGAATTACGGAAGATCGTCGGTATATATTTCCTTATATAGAATGCTCTTATACTTTTCTACAATGAAGATTATACTATGGATTGTTTTTTTTTTCTTAAATATGATAAAAGTATGGTAAATTGTGTTTTTTTCTTCTCCAAAATTGCCACAACTTCCACAGATTGTTCATGAAATAGCACATTTAGTGCATAAAAGAAAAACAAATCTATGAATTAGAGTTTTTGAAAACACTGATACCAAATACCGAACTGAAAAATTTAAAGAAAGTCCCTAATCAAATAGCAAAATCAAAAGAGCTCAAACACATCAAACAAATTGATATCAACTGTCATATTCCTAACTTGATTCAGGCGTTTTCTAATGTAGAAAATGGTGGATTGAACTTGGTTTTATAGCTAGCTAAACCCCTCACCTGTATGACAGTCGCATCAAATTCCATTATATAGACAACGATGCGTGAACAAAACAAAAAGACATGTAACAAGGAAGCACAAAAAGACATACATCAAATTTAACATCCTCATTTTGCTTTTTTTATTATACGATTAAATTAATTTATGAAAAATGCACCCATTAAAGATCGATTTTTTATTACTGGCATAGAATCGGGCGTTTAACATCACACTGGTTGATATAAATCAATTAAGTCGTTCAGAGTATGATGGGATACATAATTGCCGAGTTACTTCAAATGAATATCATAAATAGATATCACAGTTATGTCCATTCGTTTTTGATGTGTTTTGTTATTTGATTTTGCCATCTGATTATGGACTTTCCGATTTGATTTCCTCTCAGTTCAGTATTTTTGTGATTTTACTTTTTATAAAAACAGACTTTACAGTAAAAGTAATTTTAATACAACAAAATAATTTGTCGTTAACAGTATGACGGGATACAAACGTACATAGCCACGTCAAATGTATATCGTTTAAACAGACTTAATAGTAAAAGTAATAAAGACAAATAAAATAATACTTTAATACGTTATTAAGATGACATTTAACATCAGTACGTAGAATCTATACTTCAAGATCTTCGTGTAGTGTTTGTAAAATTGATGCGGAATTTTTATCAACAAAGTCCTGGTACCTTCCGATAAACGTTTTTAGAAAACGGACGAGACGTTTTTTGACATACCTCATGTGTATAAAAAAAATCTCTGCTAAGACACTGGTGACGTTTACAAAGTCTGAATCGGAGCTGCAAGCTCTTAATTACCGAAAAAGTGTATCCCATATGTAGGTGACGTTGGTCTTCTGCTTCTTAATATAAGGTAGTGGAAATTAATAATTTCAAAATTAAAATCGTCTCGTTTGTCCTAGATTCTGGTACTGAGATGACTGTGTATTTCAAATTCAAGGTATAAGTCTAAAAATTAAGATAGGTTTCTTCATTTGAAAATGCCTGTACCAAGTCAGGAATATGACAGTTATTGATCATTCGTTTTTGATGCGTTTTGTTATTTGATTTGCCATATACTTTCCGAATTGATTTTCCTGAAAGTTCAGTATGTTTGTGATTTTACTTTTTATAAAATGCAACACGACGGGTGCCACATGTGGAGCAGGATATGCTTACCCTTCCGGAGCACCTGAGATCACCCCTAGTTTTTGGTGGAGTTCGTGTCTTTTTCATTTTTAGCCATGGCGTTGTCAGTTTGTTTTAAATTTTTGAGTTTGACTGTCCCTTTGGTATCTTTCGATCCTCTTTTAAGAAAATGAAAATGAAAGTGGCGTTACCGAACTTGTTTTCTTGCAAAAAGTTTAAAAAAAAACCCCTATCTGTCCAGTACATTTTTTTTACCTGCTACAATGTATTAAATGGCCAAATTGAATAACTAGATTAAAAAAAAAATATTCGATAAATTTGTCTTTTTATAAATGAACAGCATAATTGATCAATTGTAAATCCGTCTCCACATTTGCAAATTTAGGCAAAGAATTGTGTACTGCGATTGTACAACCCAAGATGGCGGTATGCCATGCATTTATCTTAAATTATAATCAATTGATTGATATAAATGATAATAAAAAGTTCGGATGAAGTAAAGCGAATTTGACATGCATTGCAATTTTATATTAGAATTTACATCCGGACGTGAAACGTTTCGAATGAGTTTTAAACTAATTCGAATTATTTAATGTGAACGCAGCGTTAGTCACGTTATGAAGTCATTGATTTTCGCGGATGTTCCCTTAAGATTTATGTAAATAGTTAAAAAAAAAATAGTTATTGAGATTTCAAAAACGACAGGGACATGATGCAATAGTAGTATGTAGCATGTTGATTCATTTGTAATGTTATGTTAACAGCATGATAAGTGTTGATATCTTATGCATTTAAGCTAAAAATATGAAGAAGGAGAAAATTGCAATTACAACAGCAGGGCGTAATTTAGCTAGTGAGCTTATAATTCATTTGGACGTAGAGGACTCGTCATCAGATTTGAAATCAAAAATAAAATTGGTAATTGAAAAGCTTGAGGAGTTTGATCAACACAGCGTTGCATTTCCAGCAAATGGTGGGTTTATTGATAATATAGCATTATCATATTTGTACAACTGTACAATAATTGATCTCTAGAACTCATACTAGTATACTAAAAGGACTTGATACTTCTAATAGTATTCAACAATAACTAATTTTGTAGTGTCTTATGATTTTCTTGTAACTTTTGACCTAATGTGCAGAACTGTATTCTGTAGATTATGTCTGAAAGAAAAATCATTATGGAATAATATTATATAATCTAAAACAAAAATTTTAAAAAATTAATCTGTATAAAAAAATCATTTTCTAGCTATAATCGCAAAACGTTAATAATCGAATATTGATATAGGGAAAATGTTCCTTAAGCCCACTGCTTATTGAAAAAATAAGTCTATCAAGTATCTGATATGACAACATGAACAAGATCATAAGACTTAATATGTCTAGTAAATTAACTCGGTAAAACACTGTTGTATGAAAATAGAATGGGTTACTAATTCTAATAAGATAACTCTCTACCAAGGACCAAATGATGTAAACGTTAGTTGTGATTTTCCCCCCATGAATTATAGAAACATTTTATTGAATTCAGAACTTGGAGAGATACAGAAGGTCTCAGCAGTATTTGTTGACGTTCTTCAAGACTTCAGCGGCAAAACTGATATTGAAGTTCACATTGTTTTAAACGATGAAAATATGGTACAAACATTTGTGACTTGCCTGGAGAGCACCATGGCGGGTGATCAAAATCCATCCATGTTATCAAAATTTGCAGGATATTTTGGATTAGGTATGTCTAAATGTATACTTTGGCAATTGTTTATATCAAAGGTTAGTATAAAAGTATTAAATATTTTTGAACGAATAACTATTTTGAGGTGTTCAAAATGCAAGGTTTACGATTTTGGACGCCAGACGCGCGTTTTGTCAACAATGAGTAATGTCGAGAAATTGTCGATGATATGCGTCAAAACGAATCGATTATTATAAAGCAAATGTCTTAGCTTTCAATTTGCAAAATTTATTTTCAATCCTTTTTTATTTTGAAACTCTCTGGTCAACTTCCTCGGGGGTGTTCGCGTAAAAAGAAACAAAATTTCGAACTTTTGTTATTTTGCCTTCGAAACTGATTAAGGTAGTTTTACATATAAATCTTGCTGTAGATTATAAGAAATCTAATAATATAGATAATTTTTTGAGGTAGCATTAATCACGATCAAATTAACACATGTATAGCAATAAAAAACAAGGATTGGGAAACAAATGACTAGTCACTTATACAACTTCCTCTCATATTGAATTGTAAAATAAATAACAATAAACAGAAAAATGCAAAAGTATATAATATGATATACATGTACGTTTCTATCAAATTTGTATACATATATTAACGTAAGAAAAAGAAAATTAAAAGTAATGAATCAAATATTTAATGGAGAGACTTGCTTTTAAGAGCAGGTGACATTTTGTTTAACCGTCAATGATTATTTTGTAGATCTCTTAATGTCTAATATATAGACTGGTACAGTAGGAAACATTTTTCTTATTGTCTTTATCTGTAATGTTCGGATCGCCATGGATTAATATATCTATGCTTCAAATTTAAATGTCAAAATGGCTTCATGACTTCGATGACACATTGAACAATTAGAGGTTGATATCTGGTTAAATCTCTCACATAGGCATGATTCTAAACCTTATGAAACCAGTAATCTTTCAGACAAAACTTTCTACGGAATCATTCGGGTATGATTTATGTGATCTATGTAACCAGCATTTATCATATCTTGGGAAGGACTATTCCGATGTCAAACTACTCGTGTAAAATTAGTTATCAAAGTTACCAGGATTATAATTTAGTACGCCAGACGCGCATGTCGTCTACATAAGACTCATCAGTGACGCTCATATCAAAATATTTATAAACTAGTACAAAGTTGAAGAGCATAATATCGTTTATGTTTTCAAAACAAGGAACAGCACGAGCCTAATAATCAAACTATGTTTCAAACCAGCACCTTCATCGGCCGATGAAGATTCTGATACACAATAAGTAATCCACAAGAGAAGGTCACTTACAATGGCATTTTTTTGCTGCAACTTATAGTGATATCTTTAATGTAAAAAAAAGTCGAACGCCTTACGCTCTTACAGAGTATGTGTTTCCAGAAAACTTGGTTTGTGACCTCGATTTTTTTTGTTGAATCGATCTATAACTATTGAACAACTGAATACTTCTATTGCCTTTATTTACCTGTATCGAAAAATATAAATCTCATATACTTGCCTTCGTATAGATTTTTGCATAGGACGTTAGAAATATATAAAAGATGATTTTTTGTGGAACGTTCGGCATGACCAAAGACTGATGTTCGGTGACGAAAGCATGCATCTAAATGATTATGTACAGATATAACGCTCGAAAAGTTTGCTAACGACTGAAAGAAGAGTGATTGAAAATACTCATGTTTTTCTCCCTTTTCTTATAATTCTTTGAAAATGTTTTGTTTTTTACCTTCAGCCTTGTCGACATTGAGACTTTAAATTGTCTTTCTAAAATAATATTTCTTACGCTTCTATCTGGAAGTATTTCCTCTTCTTGCAATGATTAATTGTTATCGTTGATATCAGATTATGACACAGAATATCAACTAAATATTTGTGTATCGTTATCGAATTAACAAGTGTTACGTTTAATTTGGTTTGTCTTTATCAGTTAACTAACTGTTTCCTTAATGTCAATTTCATTGTATACAAAAATTATAACATGACAGGATATCGCAAATATATCTGAATATAAAACTTGGAAAAATAAAAAGAAAAATATTCCCTTTTTTTAAATCATATTATACAAACTTTTTCATTTTAGGAGGAAAATCTCCCGTTAGGCCGAAACGACATATCCAGATAAGTAATGTAAGCTTGAAAGCTACAGTATACATCAAGGTGTTTGCACAATCCGAACAAAGTGCTAAAATCGCTATCAGAGCATTAGAAAATAGTTTAGAGAGTGCATACCAAGAAAAAACTGTCGATGATGACTTGATAAAAGATTTATCAAAACCACAGGTATGAGTTAAACTTTCAAAAAGGAGATTTTAAGTTATTTATTTTTATTTTTGATACGGTAAGGATTATAGATAAACTAGTTTTACGTCTACTTTGTAAGTGATCAGGCTACGTGTGATCAAACATAAGCCGCTGCTCTCAAACCTTTCAAAACCAATGCTATGTTTGACAGTTCAAAATTACAAAAATGAATTGAACAAAAAATAAATAAAAATCTAAAATAAAACTATTGAAGTTTTATTAAGACTAAAACGGTCGCTCCAATCGTCATTTTACTATTGAAAAGACTCTTTTATATTTTGACTTTACTAAACTCATCATTGAATACTCTTTTGTATGTTTGAATTTTATTCAATTCCTAAAAATAAAATTATAGTCCTTATTTATATAAGATTTGGATAAAATGTAGTGAAACCTTCGAAGTATGTTTGTTTAGATGTTTTTTTTTTAAATTTTAGTTCCAAACGACTTTTAAATTGAAAGAAATAAGACAAAGCTAACGGAATATTCATAACAAATAAGGAAAGGAAATCTATGTCCATAGCATTGCCTGGCTTTCAGTTTAAGAAAATATCACAAGTTACGATTTCCATAAATCAGTTATTACAAATAATTTCACACGTATACACCTGTTTTTGTTTAAGGAACACCGATTTGATTTAAACATATTTCGTCAATATGTTTAAATTCAATCGGTTTTCCTTTAAAAAAAAAAAAAGGGTTTATTTCGATAACCTTTGTGTATATGTTACAGTAAATAGGTGAAATTAGGAATTACATGTAATTACTAAACGTTTCAGTAAATACCTGTAATTACTAGCCAATTTAGTAATTACATGTATTTACTAGTTGTTTCAGTGATTACTGGTAATCACTGATTTTTTTTGTCATTTTTACAGCTATTTACTAACTTGATGTTTTTGTTTTAAAATTAAAAACATAATTCAAAATACCAAATAAGAAAGTAAAGAGATAGGGATTTTAAGGGAGGTTACTTAAGGATGTAGGAATATAAGGCACATCAAAAGTGCATACTCTTTAATGTTTGTGAATTGAAACTGGAAAATAGTTGTTTTATCGGATTTGAAACTCTGTAAATATATGCATGCAAGACAATGATATCTATCTAAAATTGATTTTAATAATTTGGTTAAACTAAAATCTCCATCATGCACTGTGATTTAAAACTTTAAAATAACTTTCTCCAAATATCCTGGTTTTATACCAAACATGGACAGAAGCAATTTTTTTATGATCATAAGTTAATATCCAAAAGTAAAGTTTGTAAAACGAATCCTTTTTTTCGTATATTACTTATAAATGGACTAGAGTTTTTTTCTCCAGTTAACATTTCATACACTATGCAGTTAAAGTTTTTAAAACATTAGGTTTTATAAACCATCCTGGATTTTTACCCAATTTTGACAGAAGCTTCTTACAGTACTAGTCAAAAGATAGTATCTAGATTAAAATTTTAATATTTTCCCCTCATTTTTGTTGAGCCTGCGATTAACAGCAAAAGTAGACTATCTGTTATGCAAAACCCTTACAACTTTAATAGCTTTTAAATACATCGATAACCCATCTCCAGCAAGAGGTTGAATTGGAGGTCACACGAATACGTATTCAATGAGGTCCATATATTCCCTCGCAAGTGCACAACTTATCAACCTTGTTTCTCAGCTATTTTAACAAAATATAACCAGATTGGCTGCTAACAGTGAATTATAATTTCACTATATCATTTTTATTAATGATTTAACAACAACAAAAATATAAAAAAAAATATATATATCTCGAAGCTAATGCACATAACAGTTCGTTCCAGTTTATAACCCGCTACATAACGTTATCTTATCTGTATAAGGTAGTAAGTCAAAATATTCTTAAAATTCAAAGTTTTCTTTAATAAATTAAAACATAATACTTTAGGAGAATTTTGAATTTCTGATTTCCATGTCTGCTGAAATTTGTCAAAAATTATCTGTTTAAAGCTCAACTTGAACCATTTTGTATTAAAACTAAAGTTACTCGGATTTAACCAAATATTTGAAAGTCCACATTTATTCAAGATATTTTTTTATAGAAATCAACCATTCAAAATTTACTGAACTGTACTAACTGATCTTTTAGTTAGTATTACCATAACTTTTGATCACCTGACCATAATACAACATTGTTTTAGCAGTCAGTAAATAGGTGTAAAAATTCATTTTAAAATTAGTAATTACTGGTAATAACTGGGCCGTTTCAGGAATTACTTGTATTAACTAAGTGCATCGGGGATTACCTGTAATTCCTAAATTTTAGTAATTACATGTAATTCCTAATTTCACCTATTTACTGT
Source organism: Mytilus trossulus (assembly GCF_036588685.1). NCBI lineage: Eukaryota > Metazoa > Mollusca > Bivalvia > Mytilida > Mytilidae > Mytilus > Mytilus trossulus. The sequence continues at coordinate 19,908,024 of NC_086386.1, read as the reverse complement.
AACATATACAAGCACGGCCGTTTGTCTCTATGTGTCTAAAAAAAATCGTAATTAATTTGGTATAGAGTGTAAATGAAATTAAATGAAATTCTAATTCAAAGTTTGTGACGAATCTGCTGTTTTTTTCAAGAGGTGGAACAAATCAGAAAAAAAAGAAATGAGTCTGTCAAAACTATTCAACTTCTTTTTAAAATACTATTTCTAATGACAATATTTTGTATCAATGGTTCTGATTGGATAAAATTTAGCGTTAAATTCTCCGTGTCTGTAACTAAGGAAGCCGATATTTTGAATTGCTGAATGCATTGACACGTCACCTATTGTAGGGGCCAAAGAAGATAACATCTTTTCGAGAAACTTTCCTTAATGAAGACTTTTCACTGAAATAATGATTCAAATTTGATTATGAACTGGTTTTGAATTAAGATAGAAATAACGGTATTGTATTTAAAGCTTTGTGGACGTCCATAGGCAGTTTTACTGTCTCCGCTATGCGTCCCCAGGTACACCTAGTTTGTAACAATAAAATACCGATGGTCGTCCTTAAAGCTTCAAATTCAATACAGGTATCTCTTAAATATATGTACTACATAAAATAAAATTATGCTGTACTTTTTAAAGAAACACAAAAGGCGATTCATAATCCTATGCGAATCATTAAAATCATGTTTTGTTTCTAAAATTGTCACATTCTAATATATATCTTAATATGCTTGAAAATAATCATAAATTTGTCCATTTAAATGAAAGTATGTAATTGCCTTAATAAGTACATATTATATGTGGAAAAGAGAATCGCTTGTTCACTCCTATTTATTAAAAAGACAATGCTAGCAAGACATTCAAAATATTAATATATAGACGTGTTAATTGTAGAAATCAAATATTATGTCTTCTCCTGATAATTTTGAACGATTTTGTATAAGTAAGGGTATAAATGGTTAATGTTGTATAAATAAATATAGGAAGATGTAGTATGAGTGCCAATGAGACAACTCTCCATCCAAATAACAATTTATAAAAGTAAACCATTTTAGGTCAATGTACGGCCTTCAACGCGGAACCTTGGCTCACACATAACAACAAGCTATAAAGGGCCCCAAAACATTACTACTGTAAAACCATTCAAACGGGAAAAACAACGGTAGAATCTAAATACAAAAACGAGAAACGAGAAACATGTATAAATTACATAAACAAACGACAACTACTGTACATCAGATGTACATTTATATCGATGTTCTTTCCAATAACAATACAATATTTTCTGATTGCTTCCCCATACTATTCCTGAACTGGAAATTAAAGACACCGACCACATTTGGCACCTTCTTCATCCTAATTTTTAGACATAAATCAGAATTCGATTAATATGGTCATCACAAGAACACAGCCTATGACAAACGAAATGATTAAAATTAAATACCCCCCTATCAGCAGTATTATATCAACTTCATCCACAATTGGAATTTAAATTTCTCGACTCATACAATATTAAGGAGCTTGCAGCTGATACTCAGAACTTGTTAAACTAATCAGTGTCTGAATATGAAATAAAGAAGCCAGGATTCTATAAGAACGTCTTGTCCTTTTTCTCGAAACGTTCATTGAAATATTTAGTATCTCCTTAACAAATTCTACAGAATGGTCTTGAGTTATAGAAACCCTTAAGAATATAAGACAAGATATGGACCTACGAAGTCTTATATTATAGGTTTACATATATATATATTCTAGGTGATGACTGAGTAGAATGGTGTTTATTTTACAGTTTTACCTTTATTAGCATATTTACAATTATTATCAATTTGGTTGTGTGACCCGTTCTGTTGTTCGCCATATGTGCATCCAGTTTTCAGGATTTTAACTTTTTGCATTCCTTATGCGTTAGGTCCGAGGTTGCTACCGGGCATATACGGTTTTCATAGCGTACTCTTCATTTTGTAGCACTTGAATTTATATTTTACTTATTTAGTATTTTGATTGGAAAAGCAATATGTCACTATGCTATATCATACTACCTGTATTATCAAGGCCAATAACTTTTTTGGTTGGTGTTTATGTTTGATTTAATTATAAGTGTTTTTGAATATTGTGTTGTCCGTCGGGAAATTTGTTTACTTGATTTTTGCTGCTGTTTCCAGCTTTTGCCACTTTCAACAATTATGTCATCATAATTCATTAAGTTCTATGTTTTTCTTGATGTTGCATTTGTTTATTTTTTCCATCCTTCTACCAAATATTTAACGATTCATTCGCAAAACCACTGTTACTTGTATGATTTTTTTCTTGATACACCGAATGATAGTATTAACAAAGTACTAGTAAACCACTGTCATAGCTCATGTATAAAATGTGTTCCTTGAAATTAACACAAGTAAATTGTATAAATCACAAATGGATTGCATCGAAAATAAATAAGTCGCACTAAAGAAGAATACAGTTGATTCGAAGATCAATATGAATACCGTCGCTCTCTGTCCATTGAAACACACTGCCACCAAACGATTAATTTATAGAACAGAAGAAATCAATAAACATCGTATATGATGACAATTTAGAGCACATTCTTGTTTTGTCGATATTACTTTTTTATATTCCTTTTATACATTTATGACGTAGCTCTGTGTTTATTCCTCCCGTCATTGTGTAATGGTTCAATGCCGCGCGTTTCGTCTACATAAGTCTCATCAGTGACGCTCAGATCGAAATAGTTATAAAGCCAAACAAGTACAAAGTTGAAGAGCATCGCGGGCACAAAAATTACAATGGATACAAACTGTATGATTTCCCACTGTATCATCAAAACCTACCCACGAATGGCTTTTAATTCCTCATTTTCCACATTTCCAGTAAATAATGCTATAATCGCAGTCTGATAATTGTACCGAATTTGAAACTGTCTCTGAATGTGTCAAGAAATTGATCTTCACACGTACATGCATGCAACAATCTCCTGTTTAAGTTTCCAAACACAACAAAGTTGAAAACTATAATTGTAAAATCCTGTCTAAATGTTCAATTATGTATAAATGTATACAAAAGAAGTTCATTTTTCCATCAAACATCACAACTTTTATTCGTCTTTAAATTGAAGAGCATCACTTTCGGTATGTCTAAACACCAACAAGTTGAAAATAAACTATCAGACAGTTTACCGCATTAGAAGATTTACATACCAATAGATACCAGATATTTTATAATCATTTCCTGCTTTATTCATGGTCATCTTTTAAATATATATACATTGGTGACTTTATGTATTTCAATGTGTAAGCAGTCAAATTTACTGTGAAATCAAAACACTTTCTATACATAATAACCCAATATGACTATAAAAATGTCATTTCCAAAAATAAAACCAAGGTGCAAACAATGCAAAAGGACCATTTTCAAAATAAATCTTGTTGAACAAGATTCTCAAGTTCTGCTTAGTTTTCTTTAGGAGTGCCCCTTTATGTTTCTTGCGAATAATGTATATCAATAACTTGTGGAAAATTAAAATATCAAAAATATTAAACTTCGTGGAAAATTCTAAACAGGGTGTCCCTAAGCAAATGGCAAACTCACAATTTCAAATCCATCAAACGAATGAATACTAACAACTGTCATATTTCTAATTGGGTACAGGCATTTCAGTATTATTGCCAGCTTAATCTCTCACTTGTATGACAGTCGCATAAAACTCTATTACTAGTATATTGAATAAAGGCAACAGTAGTATACTGGTGTTCAAAAGCAATAAATCGATTAAGAGAAAAATTAATCCGGGTTACAAACCAAAATCGAGGAAAACGCATTAACTATAAGAGGAACAATAGGAACACCGGAGTCTCCCCGGATTGAACTGAATAGCGATAAGTATGTCAAAAAATACATAAAGTTTCCTTGATATGAATATTTGTGTTTTTTGATCCAATTTAACCATGGCCATTCGGAAACAAGTTAAGGTCTCAGATTCCCTTGAAATAATAATGTTTAAGTGTATAATGAATATGCACATATGTTTCTACTTTGTCTAAGAGTAATATTTCGATATTTTTCTGATTTAAAGACAAATTTTACAGAAACTAAGCTATAAAACAAGTTAATTAGTTTAAATTATATAATGCAGCTGAGGAAATAGAATAATTATCAAATACTCGTTCAATATTATTGTATCGAACTTAAATTTGGCTTTGTCTTTTTCTTTATAAATTTTGACCATTCAAATATAGATGTAAATTTTCAATCGTTAAATCGTTAAGTTGACGCCTCATTCATTTTTCGTAAAGTTTGAAGTTTTGTTTTTAGATAGACGAGTTACAGCAAATACTATTAAGTTCTGGTGTTGAAATTTCACTGAAAAAGAATCTAGGTAGAATAAAGATTACGGGTTTGCCTGAAAATATCACACAAGCCTTGCAAGAAATTTACACTTTTCTAAGACGAACGGAAGAAATGCGCTATGCTGAGGAACATGCTAATCTTGTGTCTGAAATGGTTGAATGGTGTTATCTCGAGGTAGACATTGATGGGGAAAAATTAACAGAATATCCACGTCAGATAAATTTGCTACTGGAACAAGCCGTCAGAAATAACAAAGCAACAGCTGAATTTCACGATGACAAGGGAAACAAGTATATAGTTGATTTTAACAGCTATGAGGAATATTTAGAGAGCAATCCATCAGAGGCTGTCAAGGTGATCCGTAAAAACAAACTATCAGGTAAATTGTTTAAATTCTTTAAGCAGAGATACAATGAGCCGGAAAGTCTTCTTATCCGTGTGCATTGATGTTTTTTGTTCCGCTTAGTTAGTCCTGTAAGTGTGTGAGTTGTTTTTATCACCGAGTATAACCGCCAACCTTTCAACGATTTATTATATTATACATAAACAAGGCCGTTAGTTTTCTCGTTTGAATTGTTTTAAATTGTCGTTTCGGTGCCATGAAGTATTGACTTTACTAATCGTTAAAGGACGTACATATAATACAATGAACACGATCATTTTATTATCGGTAATTCATTCATGCTTTTCTTTCTCAATCCAAAGATGACCTACACAAAACATATCTATTTCATATGTTGGAATAATGGGTTTTCAATGCAGTTCTACTTTGATTAAAATTTCATCCTTGCAACTGTTTTTTTAGCACCAATGATAAATAATTTGCAAATGAAACATGTTTCTTGCAGACAAAATTATAAGCGTAATAGAAAAGAAAGGATATTCGGTGGTATTCATGACAAAAGAAACATGAAATGCAAGGCAAATTTACAAAAAAATACAAAGGAAAGCGAGTTTCTTAATCTCAAAACTATAATGAGGCCTAAGGTTTTGAGACCTAATGTTTTTTGGATGAGATAATCTTTATTTCGCTTTACTGAATTACAAGACTGATGGAGTTGAAGGTTTTGAAGTAGATCATTATGTACATAATTTACACATTTCCTTAAATTTTTGTTTTGATGAAGGTTTGTTTTGATGGATTCTTCAATGAATGTCTACCAAACCAACTTTCTATCCGTTATATACTAACTTTTTAACCAGGGTTGATACGTATTTCTGTGAAATGTTCAAAATATCAAAGAAGAGCAAAATTTGAACACAATGATAAGAATATGTTTTATGCAACAACTAATATTTATCAATTAAAAAAAATATATTGGAAAATGTATTGAGTTTGCATGGTCAATTTTATTAAGGACAAGAAACCCTTTCGTTATTAAGTATTAAGTATAAAGTAAAAAAAAAAGTATTAAGAGGAAAAGGTAAAATTATTTCATTCAGTTTTCTTCATTTTTTTTCCTTTATTATTATTGTGTTGAGCCATTATCAAAATATCAATGATTAAACAAGTTTTTTTTGTTAAAAAAAAGGTTGATTTACTAACGTTTAAACTTTAAGGTCAACGTGGTGTATCCACTTGAGATGTGTAAAATTGTATAAATTCTTGCACTTGGACTGGTAAAATTCATTTTTGTATGCATCAATCAACATAAAACATAACTCTTTATATGTTATGAATAAGTATATATACACAAACTCTTTTTCAGACGCATCCGGCTTGGCATTTGAGATGCCCTCAAACTGGAGTCCAATGGACGATAAGGAGAATATAAAACTAGTACCTCTTCAACAAACTGACCAGGAATATCTCGCAGTTCAACAAGATTTTTTAAAAACTACTACTGGATCAGCACTTACGATTCTAAAGGTAAAGTGTGTGTATAAGTTATTACACACCTTTCATGATTGTTCGCAAACGTTATAATGAATGACGATTAATCTTCAAAGAAAAAAAAAACATGCTGATGACACATTGCGTGATAAGAATATGTTTTATGCAACAACTAATATTTATCAATTAAAAAAAATATATTGGAAAATGTATTGAGTTTGCATGGTCAATTTTATTAAAGACAAGAAACCCTTTCGTTATTAAGTATTCATATGGAGAAGACGTTCTAAGTTGCAAAACTTGTGTCTAATCCTATTGTCAATGTTTTTGGACAATAAAATATGTTTAAACTACATTTCGTAAAATGCACAATTTTTAGTATTTATACTTGTTTCGTAAACTGAAAAAAAACACTTTAGGAATTCTGTGTTTATCTTTCTCGTTAAACAAGTATCTATAACTTCATTGCAGATTTCAAGAATACAGAATCGGGCATTATATCAGCAATACAAGGCAAAAAAAATGTCAATGGAGTCATTAAATCCCCAAGGTCATCAAAACGAAAGAATACTTTGGCACGGTACTGCATATGATGCTTTGGATAGTATCAACACATATGGGTTTAACAGAAGTTATTGTGGCAAAAATGGTATGTAAAGATACCATTCAATTATTCGAGTAATAAATGTCTTCAAGTCACATGTTTCTTGAGATGAGTAACTGCTGACAACATTTGTTGTTCGTTAAATGTATTTTTTAAAGATCTTGTCTACTACTTGTTTAAAGAAAATCGAAAAAGATAATGACAAGTGACAGACTTTTATTTACAGCAAAAGAAGAGTTGCTGTCAATAAATGAAAATGTGAAATTTCATATCTTTTATGTTCTGATTTCTGTGTATTTCTCCAAAATTGCTTACAAAATATTTTCTGCATTTATTTTAAGTCGGCTGTTTGAAATAGCGATATTCTTTGTATACGTTCACCAGCCAAGTAGTCAACACTGCGGTGTTGACATGAATATCAATAATGTGGTAATTTTTTTTATAAATTTCCTGTTAACAAAACTTTGAATCATTCGAAAAACTAAGGATTTTCCTATCCCAGGCATAGATTACCTTAGTCGTGTTTGGCACAACTTTTTGGAATTTTGGGTCCTCAATGCTCTTCAATTTTGTACGTGTTTGGCCAAATAAATATATTTTGATATGAGCGTCACTGATGAGTCTTCTGAAAACGGGACGCGCATCTGGCGCACTAAACTATAATCCTGGTACGTTTGATACTACTTACAAGCTTTTTTTGTAGTATAATTAAAAGGATTGCACGTAGCTATAAACTTACAAAAAGAACAGTAAAACACAAACAAACAAAAAATTATACGTTTTTAGTTTGCAATGAACTAATCCTTTCGAATGAATCAATCATATGCAGCATTATTAACCCTTTGCCCCAAATCCTGTATGCCGTCTTCTTTGGTGACCCGAATGAACCTCCATACTTTTTTTTCGAAAATGCCCTCGTTGATCTGTCTTGATAGCAGGTATTTCGACCATACCATTAATGGTCCTTCCATAAACTCTGAGACAAATATCAACAAAAGATGAGAGAAAACAATGTAAACAACTTCATGTCATCATACAAACAAACCTCATTCATATTAGAAACAAGTAAAGACCCGTGATAACCAAATATGAAACAAAAAGATTGAAAAAAAACCCTGACTTATTAATGTTTATTAGTTGGAACGAAATATTATCATAGCAGACAGAAAAAAGAGGCTCCCGGCTTTGTCATACATTCACTGAAATTGATGGGCTAAACATTAGGTTTGTGTTCAACTTCGTCTCCTCTTTCCTTGGATAAAGGTGTTACAGCAAAACGCAAGAATACACTCTAAAACACCAGTTGGGATGGGTTTAACTCAGATGAATACTTAGAAAAAAATCACTAAACGAAATTAAAAAAATCGATCTAAGAGTTATCACATTTACTGGAAGCTAGTTTAATACCCCACAAGCAACGGATATGAACCATCTCGAGAAGAGTTGGTGGATTTGGTTTTCCAATAAAGATCATTATAGAAAGCCCTCTTCTAACCCGCTACTTTTGTTTGATGTTTCTATAAAATTGAGAATGAAAATGAAGAATGTCGCAAAAAAAACAACAACCCGACCGTAGAAAAATAATAATTATATACGGCATCTGTTGGTGTCTCCATATGTCAAATGTTGCATCGCCACTTATTCTATTTAAAACAAATCTTGAAATTCTTTTTATTAATATGTTTTTTACTTAGCTACGATATATGGAAATGGTGTATACTTTGCAAGGGATGCAGCATATTCAGCTAGAGGTACATATTCGCCAAATGACCATAACAACCAAAGGCATATGTACATGTGTAAAGTCTTAACTGGTGAATTCGCACAAGGGAAACAAGGATTAATCGTACCACCGCCAAAAGGCAAAGGCAAAAGTCACATTTTGCATGACTGTGTAGTTGATAATCCTGCAGATCCGGCAATTTTTGTCATTTTCCATGATACACAAGCATATCCTGAATATTTAGTTCTATTCCAAGGGTAACTTGTGGGTCATATTTTCAGAAATTGTATACCATCAATAATATTTTTGTTTAAAATATTTATAAATGTAGTTTTTTTTAAGAACGACACAATCAGTAGAATTCCTTTACAACATTTGGCAAAATTAATGTTGTCAACTTTTTATTTCTTTGTTTCTGTGTATATTCAGAAAAAGAGTGCATTGTTATAAATGAGAAGGGTTTACATATTTTTTTCTTACCTTCGCTTTCAATGCTTTTTTTTAGTCTAGAAATGACACATTTGAATGGAAAAAAGCTTAAAAAAAATGTAATTCGCTCACACAATGATTGTGCCAAAAGGCCCTATGATCATATACAAATTATGTCTGTAAATTTTCCCTTATAGTTATATTTATATAATGCTAGCTAGTACTATTAGCAAATATTTGTTAATGTAAAAGCCAAAAAAAATACGTGAAATTCATTTTCAGTTAAATTTGAAAGAGAAACTGTCGAATACCAATATCCATCTCAAATCTTATTTTATTATAAGGACTGATACTAAAATACAATTATCAGTTTAATTGGATATTTCAAAATATGACCTCTATCTTAAGAACACAAAAAAGTAATAGTTTGACGAATAGAATTCGCATTTTACCCATTAAAAATATTGTATCGTTTTAAGTTTTCATAAATAAGTTTAATTTGAATAGTTCCTTCTTATAGTGCTAAGCCATTCAACAACTATTTGTATAAGTACGTGTATAATGCAAACCTATTGATATCGAGCTGAAGTATTAACGCATTTTCTTTGCGATCAAACTCCACCATTAATTAAACAAACATATGTTCGCCCTACCATCATTTTTTGAGATCGTTGCATCAGAAATGAAAATGTTTGCAAAGCTGATATTTATTTTCACTGTGCATTAATATTATACGATTGTTTCCTTTCTGTCTGTTTAAATCACTGTTTCATGATTGTTTTAAAGATTTGTGGTGTTGTTGCCAATACATTTCGAACAAATGCGTGTCCTTAATTGAAATTTCAAATGAAGGAAAATTGTATTATTTTGATAAATATCAATAAAGAAAAAAGGGAATCAATAAAACAAGTGATTGACCTTGTTTCAAAAACAAATTGAAAGGCCTTTGTCCAGTTCATCTACATAAACGTAGATATTGCTTTTTAAAAACAAGGTCGTTGAGTCTGTCAGCTGAACATATTCAATTTATATAAAAAACAAAATAATTGTTAATTTAGCATTAAGTAGTAGCTACTGTCACTAATAGCTAACTTTTTGTGTGAAAATTATGACAGAAGTATATGTCTGCAAAAACTGTCGACCCAAACAAATTCAATCTGAAATTATTTGCTTTCATTAGATTCGTACATTGTATCCCTAGGAACGCTTTCACAAAGATTAGTATATTTTTCAAAAATGAAATAAATATACTAAATGACAATGTTTGAACAACCCGATATCCTTATTTTTCGGTTTTTCACCTTAAACACAATGCATTACGATAGACATCAATATAAAAATGGAATTAGTTTATCTGTATATTATTGAAGTAATTCATTGTGTGCGTGATAATATGTTTCTTGTAAATTGGTATAAATTTGTTATAAATCATCCCAAACTCAGATTAACTATGAAATTCCTAAAATAACGCCAGATGATATAAATACTTTATTATGATATAATAGCATTATTTATCTATTGATGTTATATTTATATTTTGTAAACGACTAACAATAATATGCAGTTTATCTACCTTAAAAATCCCTTTACTTCTGGTACTTAGAAACGAGGACCTTCACTGACATATATATATAGCTGTGTCCGTGGAGTGATTCTTAACAGCGATTGTAATACTGAGAAAAAAATCTTTGTATTTTGTATTTTGTGTACTTTTGTTTAGTTTTGGTTTTCTTATTAAGACTAGCGGTGCCATTTTATTTTCGACTTAATGGTTTGTATGTCTCATCGGTATCTTTCGCCTCTCGTTGTCAATTTGCGCTGCGAACAGTTATCATATTAAATAGATAAAAAAGAGTATTTAGAGGGCATATCAACCAGACTGTATTTGTATTTCGAAGCTTTTAACAAAGAAAAATCAATATAGATTGAAAGCGCATTCACCAGATAACCTCTAAAGAAAACAGATAAAAGAATAGCCTTTAAAAATATATAGACAACTTTTTAAATACTTTTGTCAAACGGTTAATTTTAGATGACGACAATGATTGATATTTGAATGATTTTCGGTAATGTTGTTTCAACACACATCCGTCCTAAATTAAATTATTTTAAATCGAATTAAGCTGTTCTGTTTGTTGTCCTTTGGTTAAAAAAATCTTGATATAAGTAAACAAAATATTCAAAATTTATATAGGTGTGATTTTAAAAATTATATTAAAGAAAGTTGTCATTTCAAATACGAAATACAAAGTAGTTTATTTGAGCATTCTGTTTTATCTAATTCTGTTTTTTATCATTATATATGTAAGTGATGTTAAACTAGAATGTTTCATGTTGATTGTTAACTGTAGTATTTTTTAATTGTTGATATTGTTGAAAAATAATGATATTTGAAATTAAAGGTAGATCACAAGTATTTATTTTTTGAGACAGAATTTTTTTTTATAATTTGCCAAAATGATAATTTTACTATGCTCTTTTCAAAAATTTAATAAAAAGTATGGGTCACCGTGCTATTTTTCAAGCTATGAGTTGTTGAAAATTGCAAAAATTTGGTTAGTTTGTTCATGAAAATACACATTAGTGTGCATAAAAAAAATTCTTTGAGATATAATTTTGAAATAAATTGTGAGAAGAAAGGTTTCATAATATGCTTTAAGAAAATAAAAATAAAAAATGGTGTCTACGAAATTTTTTTCTTGCTACAAGTAAAAATAAAAAAAATCCCTATAAGACAAGTAAAAATTTTGTACTTTGAGTTATCTCCCCTGAAATGGCTCATTAGAAAAAAAATGATTTAAAACTAAACAAATTGATATATGTTTAAATATTTTGTATTATTCAATTAATTAACAAGTTTTCTCCAAATAGAAAAATATTTTAACCATTGAATTGCATATCTGTCTCCAAATTTGCAGATTTAGGCATTTAACTAGACCGATTTTGTACTGTGATTGTACGATCCAAGATGGCGGTATACCATCAATCTACCTTAATTGGTTTTGTGCTTTGTAGCAGTACACGGTCATTACAGACCTGACCGGAGTTGCCGAAAGAATGAACTTAAATTTTATCTACAAACATATGACATTGTACGGACACGTTTTATCAACAAACTGTTCTAGACCTCGGATTGAAATCATGTGATATAGAATAAGAATAACCTATTCCATTATTCATTCCATTAAAAAAAAAGATGTCTGTTATGTTTGCAAAAATAATTAATATTATTTTATTATTATTTATGGATAATTGTTTTGAGTGGAAGTTATCTTTTCAAGTTATTTTCCTTTGAAGCACATTTAAATACGGCAAGTTATAAAAGAATTTGTAATTCAAACTAACGTTGGGATTGACTTTTTTATAGTGTATATCATGATTAAAAAAATCAGAATATCTAATTCAAAATTAAATCGTGATTAAATTATTTAGAGTGTTTATTCGAACTGTTATTGTGATTGACTAATTAAGAGTTTCCAATTCAAGCTTATATTGTGATTGAATAATTAAGAGTTTCCAATTCAAGCTTATATTGTGATTGAATAATTAAGAGTATCCAATTCAAGTTACATTGTGATTGAAAACTTAAGAGTGTCTAATTCCAGCTTATATTGAGGTTGCATAATTAAGATTCTAACATGACGTCCTTCAAACGCTTTGAGTACACACCCGTATTTCAATATGAATACATTGTCGAGCTGTTCCAATTTTACTCCCACGTCAAATGCTTTTTTATGAATGAGATTTCCGATGTCATAGAACGATGACGTAAGAATATGAGCATTTCACGGAAAAATACACGCCTGCCAAAAGAAAATCATCACAACAAGGAAAGGTAAACAAACGATGCTAAATGTGGTATAAGTCATTTTTTAACCCTATAAGACATTGTAAGTTAATCATAATTCAAATTCACCCAAAACTATCTCAATACATTATTGTTAAATGTTTAAGTATGTCACTAATTTAGTTCGCTCCTTTCTTTTACGTCAATTTAATAAAGCGTTTATTTATGAGAACAGCAAATAATGCCTTCGCCTAGAGCTCTTCGATTCAAAACAATTGCCCTATTTGTCTATTTAGAATCGAAATAATTCATGGCGGTTGAAAATATAGTGATTTTACCACGGCTTGGCCCTTTGTGATAAATATTTTATCCTTCGCTATCGATCGGTTAGGGTAAAATATTTGTCAAAAAGGGCCAACCTATGGTAAAAGCAAGATATCTTCAAGCCCTAATGAATTATTTCTTAAGTATCCAATTCAAGTTATATTGTAATTAAATTTCTAGAGTGTCTTATTCGTGCTTATATTTTGATTGAATGATTTAGAGTGTCTAATTCATGTTTATATTGTGATTTAAAATTTAGAGTGTCTAAATCAAGCTTAAATTGTGATTGAATAATTTAGAGTGTCTAATGCAAGCTTTTATTGTGATAGAATTAAGAATAATACTGTGATAATTTATTAAGACAGTGAACTTCAAACTCATATTGTGATTAAAACATCAACATAACAATGTTCAAAATTTAATTTAATTATTTACCTTATTGAAAAGTAAAATCACAAAAACACTGAACTCAGGCAAATCTAATGGGAAGTTCCATTATCACTTGGCATAATCAAATGACAAAACACATTAAAAACGAATTGACAAGTACTGTCATATTCCTGACTTGGTACATTTTAAAAATGAAGTAAACGGTGAATTACACCTGGTTTTAAAGCGCTAAACCTCTCACCTTGATGACAGTCTCATCAAATTATGTTATATTTACAGCGATGCGTGAACTAAACAGACATAATAAATAAAATAGTAAAAAATATGGATACAACAGTCATCATCGTGTAACAATTTTAAAAGAAACAATTTAACAACACACAAACATATTCATTTATTCGCGTGTCTGACGTCAGAAAATTTTATACGTCGCATATATTTATCGTTCAATATATATACAATCAATTTTAAAACTTCACATGGGCAATGTTAGCATACAGTGTTAAAAAATCAAAAGTATGTAAGAAAAGACCGAGATTTAGAATAGTCTAAAAAAATGAAAACAACACGTAAAATAATGTATTGCGTCCGAAACACTTTTCTGGGTTTACCTTTATCAGGAACGCTCAAAGCCAAACATTTGAAATCCGAAGATGTATAAGTATAAAAATGAGGCAGAGTAATCCGTGTCTGATGTTAATTCAATTTCTAGTTCTGGGGGATGTATTAAAGGAACCCATTCAGAAAAGTTCGAATTGTTTATGGAAAGATAATCAATACATCTGAAAGTGAAATTAAATAATATGGCTTCTTTTATACTCTTGTTTTGTACATGTGTCTGAATGAACTCCGATTCATATGAAAATAAGAAGAGGTCCCATAGCAATGCCGACAATTTGAAAAGTCTTCCCCCAATCTAAACAAATATATTGTCGATAAGAAACTCCAGCATTCTGATCACTTGTTCTTTTGTGTAGCATGTTTTACCTTTTTGTTTGTCACTAGTAGCGAAATATGCCTTATGATATCCCAAAGTAATAAATTCATAGCATATGCTACCGTTTTTGTGTTGAAAGGTATTGTTGATTATTTCTTTTCGGCGATTTTTCAATTTCACATGGGGAATGGTGGTATACAGGGTTGAAAAAAATCAAAAGTTTTGATATTACTATTTTCAGAAAAAACAGCGAGATTAAAAATTGTTTAGAATTTTTGAGAATCCACATACGATAAATACCACAACGCGAGTAATCCGTTTCAAAGTCTTTCTAATGACCCCCTTTCACTGTGGACAGAATTTTAGTGAATATAATGGAAAATTCTTTAGTGGATCATAAAGTAAAATCACAATAATACTGAACTTAGAGGAAATCAATTCGAAAAGTCAATAATCACAGCAAGATGAGCCAGCAATATACCGTTGATGGAACGGAATTTTATAAAGCTTTGGTATCCAATACAAACAAGAAAAGTCCTCCAATTTGGTTTTCAATATAATGTTTATTGAAGCCATATAGGACTTATGATTTGCTAAAATCTCATCCTTGTCAAATGATATGTTTTTGTATGCGAAATTACAGTGACCCTGAGTGCTCATTTGTACCTATTTCTTTTACAAGACATTCATAGTAATACGATTTACAAACAAAGACAATATTATGTAACCTTTTCCGCAGGAACGACAACATACTTATCATAAAGGGATGATAGACATTTCATGACCTCTTTGTCTCTGGAAACAGACTTTGGCACACAGTTTTTCAACTTGTGAATGCGACGTTTCATCAGAGACCTGATAGTTTTAACCCATTCTGACAAAGTGTCCAGTTCAGCTTATTCTCGCTAAGCTCATGCTCTGGCGTAGTTCTCAATGGAATCAATAATTATTTTGAAGTTATGGTTCCAATTAATGTGTTGGGGTTCTCTAAACTAAGGACCATGTGAAATCACCTTTCGGAGATTTTCATGTTGAATTATGTCAAGATCGCCATTTATAACATGACCAGAGGGGCTGTAATTATAAGGCGAGTGGTAGCAGTCACATGTTGGAGTTTTTTTTAGGTATAGTTCTAAGTCAAGGTCCTGTAATGCTTGTTTACAGTTGCAATGGTTTTGGTGTAACTGTAGGATACAATAGGAAAAGACTGGTTTTGAAAATAAAAAGGAATTTTAGATGTTACCTACTTGTGAGGTAGAACATTGCAGATGTTGATTGCATCAATTCCTTTATTGGCAAAATCAACAGAAAGGAATTTTATATTTCCTCATGTAAAGGTCATTAAGTGTTATTAACAAGTATGGAAAAGATTATTACCTGTTTTCATAAAGCATGGCAAAATTTTATAAAAATATGCCTTTTCAGAAATGCGAAACATTATATTCACTATGGATAAATGAAATGAATTGATATTGATTCCATCACCTACGATAAGTTAAGATAACAAAATACATCCTTGCTTTATGCAGAATAAAAAATAGTTATTAAAAGTACCAGGATTATTATTTAGTACGCCAGACGTGCGTTTCCTCTACATAAGACTCATCAGTGACGCTCATATGAAAACAGTTAAAAAGCCAACCAAGTACAAATTTGAAGGGCATTGAGGGCCCAAAATTCAAAAAAAGTTGTGCCAAATACGGCAAAGGTATAATCTTTTCCTGGGATTTTTTTTGATATTTTGCCGACATTTAGTTATATCATGCTTTTTAAAAAACATTTATAAAAAGAATGGGTCAAGGGGCTTATTTTCACGTTACACCGTGTTTAAAATTAACAGATTGTGTATAGCTAATGCATGGAAAACCAAATTTTCTGCAATAAAGCGTATACTACATCATTGAATCTTGAGATAAATTTACCAAATTTATTTGACGTGTTGCTTAAAGTATCTGGGATAAGTATTTGAACACGTAACTGTAGATCACTGAGAATGAGGTAAGGATCAGCTGAATTCTACCTAATTAATATGTAGACGTTAGAAAAAACCTATATATCAAATATTGTTATTTTTTACTCATCACAAGCGAGTGTTCACGAAACAAAACAAAATATCGGTTATCTTTAGCAGTTCAAACTAAGGTCATGGAAAATTAACATATGACGGCCTGAAAATTAGTTACATTCAAAATCTCACCTTTAAAAATATAAGAGAGCGGCATTGTTTTGGGGGGAGGGAAACGGCATATCTTAAGTTGATTGAGAATGAAATGAAAAGTTCGTAGATATAAACTGCAACTAATACAATGGCTGAAAATAAACTGTTCATTCTACAGTACCGTAGTCGCTTTGGTTTTTTTTGGTATATATATATATTGCCTTTTATTAGCAATAACAAATATACAATTAAACATTTTTGTAATAAACTAGTTTAATATAAAGTTTGTTTTTTACTACGGTGAGGATTACTTATTTAAACTGTGTCAGTCAATTTGAAATAAAGAGTCTATAAGTATATTTGACAGGCTATTATTTGAATTTGGAATCATTTTTAATTATGGAATTTACATATTTTTTTGTGGTTGATATTTTTAATAAATTCCATGTTTATTTGGTATTATAATGTTTTGAGCAGTTCATAACTTTTTCCATACAATGTATTTTGTATAGGTAGTGTTGTGCACGGCACAGTACATTCTATTGAAATAATGTGTAAAAGGTAGTGTTGTGTTCAGCACAGAACAACATGGAATTGATTAAAAAATTCAAACACAAGAATTTAAGCAAATTCCATAATCAAAAATAATTCCAAGTTTAAATAATAGCCCTTTTATTTGTGTTTTTATTGTGTATGTTAGGTCACATACTATATTTTGAGTAGAATGTATTATGATATAACAAAGATTATCGGACGCACCAAATATATACGGCGTTATTTTCATTTTTTATGGTAAAGTAATTATAAATTTGGTTTTCTATAAGAATTTTTAATATTAATCGGTCATTAAAAATTTTCAAATTTTGCAGAATCAAATGTGACAAAGATATGATATTCAAAGTGTTTAACATACAAACTTTATGAGTAACACAATCTTCGTTATTCCAACAAAATAGGTATATGGAAATTCAAATCAGATTGAATCAGAATAATAACAAAGAAACACATACCACCCCAACCGATGATATAGTGTTTCAAAAGTATATCATGTATATGATTTACCATAATAACGTTTGCTTATATAGATTTGAAAATCATTACTCTCGTAAATGATACCCAAAAAAACATAAGTTACATTCCATAATATATACATTCATACAATTTGTGTAAATCACATGTCAATCAAACATTCTTCTTTACAGGCAAACCATAATACCCTGCATATCTTTATTATATTATATATAATGTGTGCAATGACTATAAAACTAAAAATGCACAGGTGCATATATCCTATGCAAATTCTTAAGGCATATGTTTTTGTCATCCAAATGTTTTGTTTGTAGTTCATATTGTCTCGTTTATATACAAAGTCAAAACAAAATGCCCCACTGGATCCGCACGTATAAGAAAGTAACAAAATAATATCAAAAGCGGGATTTAAAATACCGACACAATTCGTCCATAACAGCGAACATATGACATATTCAATAGGAAATACAAATGAAACATCACAACGAAATACATTTTAGTGGGATATATAATAACTAAGATATGTCAAATAACAATACGAATTCAAATTCGGTAAAACAGTCATATTCGGGAATATGTCACATTCGGTACTTAACGGACCAGACGATTTAGACGCAACAAACTTATTTGATATTAAAGGTACCAGGATTAGTTTTTCGAAAACAATAAAAAATAAACCAACCCTGTTTATGAAGTCAAATAAAAACTAAATTAATTTATCTTTTTAAAATTTAACTCATTATTAATGAACTGGTGGTTGAAAAGGGTTATAAGATATAAAGTTAAAAAGTTAAAAAGAAAGTGAAAAACAGCGAAAACAGCATTCGACTTTTAAATACTATAGAAAAATTAATGTAAAATTATAACAAATATGGCAGTTGAAATTGACGAAAAAGTCTGGTTGAACGCACTAGAGAACACAAGTATCAACATTGATGTCAATTCACAGACAATCAAAATGTTAGCAAGTAGTAGTAGGGAGGTAGCCGGTATTTGTCAAATCATTAACGAACAGAGGGATTAAAGACTACTAACCCTCATAATGGCTGACTCCTGGTTCCTTTGATTACTACTGGCTCTTAAAGAAATACATTTAAGATGTTCTGTCTGAATCGACTTGTTTTTGTTTCAAGTGGCACTGATGATATTTCAGCGACTTTTGCACTTATTACAGAAGTCAAAGTACGTATAAATTGAAGAAAAAACTCTTGAAACGAAAGATCATACATCCGAACAAAGAGATACTAACAATTCAGGTTGCCAATTCTGCCGTAAATCTCATACACTTGAATTAGATATACAATTAAGCATAATAATAAAAAGATGTTTCAAATGAGATAACTATCCACCAAAGCTCATGTCAAAGGGATGAAGTGTATGGTCGCTGAATGATGCTATGTTTTTATAAAAACGTAAATGTTCGTGTGATACATGTTTAGATAAACATTGACAACTGTTACGGAATAAATAGACTAGGATTTTCCTTATTTAAGATATCTTAAAATATGCTCGAACTCGGCTGTAAACAAGAGAAACATGTTGTTTATCATTCCATAAAAACCTAATCCTTCATAAAAAAAAACAGAAAAAAGGAACAACAAACAAACATACATTGCAAATAAACTCATCATAGGTACCAGGAATGAATTAAGTATACACTCCAGAAGCGCGTTTCGTCTACAAAAGACTCATCCGTGACTCTAGAATCCAAAAAAGATTAAAAAAAAAAAAAAAGAAGAAAAAAAAAACCAAATAAAGTACAAAGTTGTAGAGCATCGAGAACCAAAATTCCTTAAAATTTTGCCAAATTCAGCTTAGATAATCTATGCCTGATGTAAAAAAAAAGCCTTAGTTTAAAAAAACAAATCAAAAACAATTTAAACAGTAAATTTAAAAATATTACCATATCAATGACAATTCATATCAGCACAATAAAGTGCTGACTACAGGGCTTGTGATATTCTCGGGGAATGAAATAAAAAAAATATAATAATACATAAGTTAACATTTAATGGAAGACTTGGTTTAGCTACATTTAATTTTAATCCATATTCATTGAATGGAAATATAGTTTACCTGTATGTTGTCCGCAGTTGTTTAAAGAATGGAAGCATTCAAGGGATAAACCTCATACCAATAAAAAGATATCAAGATAGCAAAACATTAATTAAACGTTATAAGGGATAGACGACCTAATAAATATTATAATGTGAGTAAATCTTCATTTTGTTTGTAAAAGTGGAAAATACTATGATAAAAACAAAAATGTGTAAAATTCTTCATATTGTTTCACAGTAAATGATCACAATTATAGTCGTAAAAATTGTAACGCGTTTCCAATTTTTTAGATGAACTCCTGATTGTTAAGAAAAGTCATGTTGTGTAAAACAAACACTGCTGACTGGTTGGTCATCCCATCATATACAAAGTAGTGTTTTTAATGTTTTCTGTATTTTCTTAATACCTTGGATGTGTTTTGTCATTAAAACCAAAACCAAGCATTTTAAAAGAAACGCCTGATATATAGATTGCATGGCCGTTCAAAATTAACGTCCACGAATTAATGAATTCAAAAGTTAGTTAACTCATGCGAGTTGAATTGTTATAAGGATAAATTTCGCTATATTTTTTTACATCTTTTAATTAACCTGATCGATATGTAAAAATTACTTGTCGTGTATATTTTCTATAATACAAGAGTTCTTACGCTATATTAACATTAACTATACAATATCCAATTATTCAGGCCAAATAAGTGACCCATAGTTTTTAATCACTATGCCATTAAGTTTCTTGTGGAAAGTTATCTCATTGGTGATTATACAACATCTTTTTTTTTATATTTGATATATTTAGTTTGATGATTTCTTTGCTTTAAATGAAATTGAGTAGAAATTAAGTTGGCTAAATTGGAACACTAGCGGTCAACTATTAGGTTATTAGTTCGGGCACTTTACTTAGTTCGTTGTCATAATTGACAAGGAATGAAAATTTCCTGCCGAAGGATTTTTCATGGTACTCTCTATTCTACGAAAATTAAAGATTGTTATCCTAATTTACTCATATTGCCCCCTTTGACGCTTTGCTATGGAATGCTTGATACTGGTGATTTCACTTTAATAAGGTGATGGTGTCACTTAGGTTTCGGTTACTAATATTTAGGATCTGATTGTTTTTATCTTGTTATGCTTCTCCTATTCGGAAATTGTTTGACAATTTCGGCTTTGTAGATCTGTTTCTTGGTATTGTTCCGCTTATCATACATTATTTTCCAAAACAATGTAAAAAATCTATGTAAAAAGGCAGTTTATACTATATCAGGTCGACTCGCAATTTTGGTCATGTTGACTAATCTGTAGAACTAGTATTTGGGATCTTTGTTGTCTATGAATTTTAATAAAAAAAATTTTGTAGCTAGACATGCAAAATATGGGTGAAATTCATCATTATAAAGAAGACTTCCATGTAAACTGTTAAATTTGATTTAGATCTTGCCCTACTAATAATGTTTGCTATTTAAAATTTCTCGCTATCAATGCAAATTCCGAAACTATTGTGACAGGGTTATAATCGCAATAATTAAAACTCGTATTTTGTATATGAATTTAACAGATTTTTCTCAATATCACAAAAATTTAAATCGATTTTTTTGTCAAAAATGATAAAATCGCAATAATAAATGCACGCAATAATTTCTGAATTTACAGTATAGTGTTCGGTTTTTACTCTCTTTTTTTCGTTTTTGTCAAACATCTTATCTATGATCTCTCCAATAGTAATTTTTTTTTTATGACCTGCTGAAATGACATTACCATTATGGGGTAAGATAATAAAATCAGTGAATTTACCATTGTCAATACTTATTAACCTATTTCGAAGTCACCAAAATACACCACACGGAGTTAATAAACTTGCTTACACTGCACATATATTGCTATACACTGAATTTGGTCGGGCGTTAATAGGATCAAATTTCCAATTATGACTGGAGGTGTGGTATTGCATACCTATATGGCCAATAAATAAGGATTTAAATTCAGTATATAACAAATGATTAGTACAAAGTAAAAGATAATACAGTATATGATCTGATTCTGATATTGGAATTAGTTAAATCTTCAGAATATATTGACTGAATCATCAATTTAAAAGAATTAAATGTTTATGATATATTTTTAAATTGAAAGATCCATGTCTCAACGAAAAGGAACATTTCTGATATAACTGTGAATAAGCGGTAATTATATTATTTTTTGTCTTTAAAAGAGTATAACAAGGATACTGAAATCCGACGAATATTCAAAAAGGAATATGCCATAAAACTGACAAAACGAATCGCTATCATCAACGGAACAATTGAAAGACAACTGCCATATTCCTGAATTGGTACAGGAATTTTCAAGGATTTGTGTTCGGTATTACACAATTAACCATCTTCTTCTTAAATTATTAAGATGTCTTATATCGTCCAGGCTTTACCAGGCAATAGAAATTGGCCATCTAAAAATAATAATTTATATAATTTCTAATGGAGAGCTGATGTTGGCGTTAAACACATTCAGTTAAATGTTAATCGTACCTATAAAACGCATGAAATAAGCTTAACTTTTAAAGATAGACATAGCGAACGAGTTGTGATATAGAAACACCGTCAGATAGTGGCGAAAGGTATATCAAAATGAAAGAAGAGGAAAATTAACAACAAAGAACGGGAAATGGTCCCTGTTTCTCCGTGTTAAACATATAAATCTAAGAAACAGCAGTTTTTACCGTTGATATCTTTTTTAAAGTAAGGTAACTTTCTTTTTAATACTTTTAAATTGTCGGACTTTTACGTGAATTAAAATATTGGAACGAGCAATATTTCTAATTTTTATTTATTTTCGAAATTAACAAGCGGTAACTTAATTTTTTTGAGATCTTGAAATTTTCGACAAAACGTTAGAGGTAAAATATATTTTTCAAAATAATAGAATAACGAATTAAATACATTAAATGTCGTTCGAAAAAAAACTTCAATGGAGCGATTATTCATAAAATATTCAGGGAATATCTTTTATCTTCTTTTTTTAGGATTTAAAATTAATAAGCGATAAAATCAATAGAATTGTAGAACAAAGAACTAGGTTTGGAGGGACCTAAATTATTGTTTAGTTCTTTCACGTCACCTAATACTATGTTTGCCAATGTACTTAATCAAAATATAACAATATAAAGTAACATACAAAGTACTTTAAGTTAAGAACGTGTATAACCACATTTTTACGAACTCATTATAAATATCAGTCGAAAAGATTTTAAAGACAAGGCGCCATTTTCGTCTTCTAAAGAATCGCCAACGTCACTCGAATCAATAAGGTAAAAAAGACAAAACAAAGTATGCAGTTAAAGAGAATACAAGAGAGCATATGTAATTATTGGAGTCTTGGAACATTTATATTTATAACGCAGAGCAGATAGTTCTTTGTTTTGCATTTTGCTCATCATCAAATTCACAAACAGATATTGATGTTTTCTATACAATAAGGGTTCATATCTTTTTTCTGACTAGGAACAAAGTTTGGTCAGATTGAGATAAAATTTTAGCACAGGTAGTTTGATTATGTTTGAGATGGTATGCTAGAAAACATACATTTGAATTGCATTAGACATGTAAACGTGGTCTATTTTTTTCTTTTGATCACAAGAATATGTTTCGATCATTTTCAGGAGTGGAGGTATAAATAAATTCAAGTAGACCTTTTGATATGAAATAAATGTATCATATAATAGCAGGCATGAGATATCCAATTTGTTGTAATATATTTTCATTTCATGAGATGTCGAACACTGTGAAGTGGATTTGTAATAAATGTGGACAATTCAGTACAATTGAAGGAATGAAATGCACAGAATGTTCGGCAGACTATGCTGATGGAGGTATTTGAAAATTACAGTTTGATAGTTTTACAGTCGCCCGTGAAAATTTCCTCCAACATTTATTTATGGTAGAATTCCTTTCTGAAACCATTACAATTAAACCACCAAGCGAATACACGAAATTATATGCATTTTACATTACTGTTCCTAAAAATTAAAACAAAGGTTTGAGTTTAAAACATTTTTCGGAAAAGAAAACGCTGAAATAATTTCTATGCCGATCTTAGGTGCGGTATCGAATGATTAAAACGGACTGTCAAATATCACCTGTATAATATAGCATTTAAAAAAAAACAATCTGAATGTTCATTCAGACCCACTTCATTATTCTTCAGCTATCTAAAAAGCAATGTCATTTTATCTAGACTACCAATAACATAAAAGTGCTCCTTGATATGGAGTGTCTTGAATTGAGAACATACTATATAGACAATTTACATCTCTTACACCTTCAGTCATAGTATATCTTTGCATACTTTACATGTAAAAGTTTATTTTTAGATTAATCTTAGACAATAACAATCAAAAACAAGGAGTAAACAAAGGACATTTGCATCATCAGTTACAAATAACAAATAGAAAACAACACGAACTCCACTACAAACCGGGAGTGAAATCGGGTGCTCCGGAAGGGTTAGCATTTCCTGCACCGTATAGGGCACCCGTCGTGTTATTTCTTTTTTCAGTTCGGTAATGATGGAAGGTAATAATGATTGAGGAAGAATATCAAATATGATTTCGGACACACTTTCGTCATAATGGCCAATCAGCTCATGATGGCAACCGTAAAATTCTTGAGTGATGACCTTAATTTGATAGATTCGATCCCTGTCTTAGCAACTTTTGAGAACGTAGTATTCCTCGGTCAACAAAATCAACGTACTTTGAGCTAGCTCTAGAGTAACGTATCAATTGAGACACATATGATCCATATGCTGGTGCCGCTGGGATGTTGCTATACATAAATGTAGAGTTGACTATAGGAAAATTAAAATTATAGCTTTTTTCATAAATTTTGGTATTTAAAGTAATACTTATATTTCAAAAATATTTTGGTATGTTACTGTTTTAATATTGTATATTTCATACCTATGGTAGTGCTTAGCTCCTGTTGCTCATTTATTGTTCATGGATAATGTTCGTTAACGATGTTTTTGCAAATGTTTTCATTTTTAATTTCAAGCTTTTATACTACCAAAATGATATTCTAACATGACGTATCTTTTCCTCCTGCAATAAACTTTTTTTCGAATTTGAACTTAAGCTTTTTATCTACATTAGAGAATTGAGGCTTGGATCAATCTTAAAGGCGAGAGATATTTTGACGTTTAGACAGAAAATGGGTAAAACGAGATTCATATGAACC
Source organism: Mytilus trossulus (assembly GCF_036588685.1). Taxonomy (NCBI): domain Eukaryota; kingdom Metazoa; phylum Mollusca; class Bivalvia; order Mytilida; family Mytilidae; genus Mytilus; species Mytilus trossulus. The sequence goes on along the minus strand of NC_086386.1, from coordinate 19,883,195 downwards.
AAAAAAGGGAACTTTAACTAAATGGTTCAAAGCTGTTTGATCTTGAAATCATAAGAGCATTCATAAAGTATAATGGACTCGAGTGTGTCTGATCCTTTCAAGAAACCAGAGGTTGTGTATTTTTTGTCCTCTTTTCACATCAAATATGTTGTTTTTAAATACAGCACACAAAAACTCAAACAATCATTGTTTAGATTGCTTACAAGGCAACTTATAATTCAAAAGAGATGCAAAAACATCAAAGGGACACTCAGCCACGTTTGTCGAAAACAGGACAACGTCATGACAAAAACATCAAAAGACAAACAACAGTATACAAAACATAGCATAGAAACCAAACCCTGACTCATGCAAACACCATTTAAACATTAGATGATCTGAAATTCTCCAGTTTCCTTGGAGAAACGAGGACGTGAATGTGGTTGCGACATGTGGAACATATTCGTCGTCATCTGTGAAATAGATATTCCTTTGCAGTTAATCAATTCTTGATATCGTCCGTACAGATACCACAGGAGTATATGAGCTGCATGAAATATTACTAAAAAAACACATATATTTCTGAAAGATAAAAATCTGAATCTCAAAGTATAATGAAAAACCAAAACTGTAAATTCAACGAGTTTTGAATCACCTCGGATGTTAATTTTGTAACTTATTGCATTGTTCAAAATTGTTTGGTGTTTCCTTTAAATGTTAACTATTTGGTCATAAAATTATGCATTTGGCATGATTTAAAGCAAAAATAGTTACTTCCAGAAATACAACAAAACAGTTTATGACAGAAGTCACGTACATCGATTCAGTCATTCATATCGGTAATTTCAATTCTCTAATCTTTGTGCTATTTTCACATTTCCTGACCGGTGTGAGAAAAATATATTACTCCTCACTAGTGAAAAATCTGTTCTCGGCAAATGATTAGTCGACATTTGATTATGACGTCAAAATGTTTTGTTTTCTTCTCAATTTTCATATTGTGACGTCATGAAAAAGGTCGACCTTGCCTGATGACGTCGCATATAAAGAGCACAATTTTCTGAAAATCTTTGAAAAAGAACGATAAAAAGCATTAGAGAAACAGATTCCGACACTATAACTCGTGTATTACGATATTTCTCCACTCTCGACAGTTACATTTTATTGTTTAAATAATAAAATTTAACTGTTTCGAGTAGAGAAATATCGTAATACACTTGTTGCAGTGTAAGAATCTATATTTCTCTAGTCGTAACAACATTGATAGTTTGTGCCTGTTTACACTGTTGAGGAAATTCTAGACAACATTTCATTCCTTTTGACGTATTCAAGTCTGTCAGTAAAAGTCTAACTAAAGTGGGGAGTTCGTATATGACTAACTGTTTAGGTGTATATATATTTGTGAAAGCTCTCTTTGAGGTTCTTAGGTGGCCTGTTGCAAAAAGTCTGTACACATCAGAAATACCACTTTCAAGCTGTAGTCCAAATTTCATACCAGTAGGCCCCGACCAATTTCAGTATTTTATGAATATAGATAAAATATTGGTCACTAGCAGTAAAGGAAACATCAATCCAAATAAAAGGTTAAATAAAAAAACCTTCTTCCAACAAGAACCACTATTATGTACATCGTGGTTTGCAGCTTGAAATTTGTATACTTAACAAAAGGGTTCATTGCATTTTTGTACAGTTGTAGCTAAGCTTAAAAGTGAACTCCAGCAGCGAAAGGTTAAATCGAAGTTAACGAAACCTAAATCTGGACATCTAGGAGGAGACAGAAATTCAGCTGACGAATTCTTATTAGAAAGGATGAAAGACGAAGAGAACAAGATGTCTGGTAAGAATAAAATTTAGAGTGAAAATGGGGAATGTTTCAAAGAGACAAGAACCCGATAATAGAGCAGTCAACAACCGAAGGCCACCAATGGCTCTTCCATGCAAATAGAAACTCGCCCATCCGGATGCGTCATTCAGCTGACCCATAAGAAACATGATTTGATTACCCATATTCTAATTCAAGATGAATATCACCCATTTCTTTTATGTACGAGATATTTACCGTATTACCTTAAAATTTATGTTTGTAGTGTATACTTTTTTTTTTTAACAAATTGGGTGTGCAATCCAATATATATAAAAGGTTAAAGTGACAATTGTTGCTATATGGCAGCCAAAATACAGCTGAATTCAAAACTAGAATGGGGTTTGATTGACTAACTTTTTCAAAAAGATACTATCATTTTTTTTTCGTCTGGCGCGAATAAAATATTCAAATTCAGGTATCTATGATGAGTTATACATATAATTATATAATTATACAATAATATGAATGATCCTCGTCTCATTCGTACTATGAAGAAGGCATTGTGACGTCCAAATTACATTGAAAAGCATACATGAAAACGTACTATCTGACCTTATGTGATATACAATAGATAATAATAATATAAATTAAGGGTATAGATTGGGCACCTTTAACGTGGCAAATGGCAGGTACACAATTGACGAAGTGCATACAACGCCAAGCATTACAGCAACTTTAAACCATCAAGATGTCAACATATGATATAGTTTGTCGGACCTTCATGACAAAATTATAAGACGAAAACACACACCAAACATCAAGGATGAATTATTTATTATATATTACTATTATCATATTTGTTACAGATAACTTTAACAAAGGTCACACAGTCACAGACAATTCAGATGATTATGAAAATGTAGAATTTAAAGGTATGAATTAACACACAGACAAACATACTAACACACACATACACAGACACATAATGACATATATATATATATATATATATGTATAAATACTTGTACTTCTATTTTGCAATCCGTTATCAATTTTTAAGATACAAAACACTGACATTCATTTTTATGATTTGCATACGGAAAAGTATAACATAAACCAACAAAGTCAGTTAACATGTGTTATAGACAAAGATTTGTATCAACCAACTACTCTCTAAAGATATGTGTATATCGTGTATATCGTGGAATAGTCTAAACGTATAGCAAAATATAAAATGTACCCGTTCAATGAGGTTGTATGTGGATACAATTATGACCGAGAGCATCAATTTTCATGGATTAGAAAAAATTTCGTGAATATTTGATTTCATGTTTCGGTAAATTCTCTATGACAGTCTATATTGTAATTCTTTGGAATTTTGAATTTGTGTTTCAAATGTATCAACGAAAACCACGAAAAATGGTATCGAACGAATAATAATGAACCCACAGTGATAGTGAAAAATAAAATCACAAAATTACTGAACACCGAGAAAAAATTCAAAACGGAAAGTCCCTAATCAAATGGTAAAATCAAATGACAATACACATCAAACGAATGGACAACAAATATCTTATTCCTGACTTGGTACAGGGATTTTCAAATGTTGAAAGGATTGAACCTGGTTTCATAGCGCTATACATCTCACTTGTATGAAAATCGTATCAAACTTTATTGTATTTACAACGTAATACATTGAATCAATTACAAATACATGTGCAGTATAATTATTTTTGGCGAGAGAAAACTAATGCCAGTGAGGGAAATGGTCATATTTCTCTCAGAGCTATAATCAAGCTCTTGGATCATTTTTATTCTAAATATAATATTTAAAAATTGTAAGAGTTTCCGTATCTGACACTTATTACGAAATATAAATAAAAAAGGTATGAATTGACACACAGACAAACAACTCTGACACATACACATACAGTCACACAGACAAACACCACAGAAACAGACACACACATATATAGAATATTTTCATTTCTATTTAATTAATATAATGATCTATCAATAATGTTACGAAATAACTAATTCTTTTTTTTGTACTATAGACAGATTTGTAGAAGCTTTTAACGATTTTTACGAAAGATCGGAGGAAGAACTTACAATCCAGACCGGAGATATTATCTCTCTGTTGAAAGATAATGGCAATGGGTACATGAAAGGAAGACTTGGTTGTTGCGAGGGAGTTTTTCCATCTTCGCACGTTAGACCGTATGAGAAAACAACACAAGGTGCAAATATCACAAGTTCAAATATTTGGATTTAAAATCATATGAACATTTAATGTTACAGCGTATTCCATTGAATGTGTAGCGAAAGATAATATATTTAATTAGCTTGCCTGTTAGCTGAACCTTGCAGTCATTTTTAGGTCAGGTATATTATCCTTCTTTCGAAGAAGCATAGTCCAACAGACAGATCGATTGGTTTTCTGTCGGACTAGCCTATTCTTAAAGTAGTTATCTAACCTAACAATGACCTCAAGGTTCAGATAACAAGCAAGCTAACCAAAGATATTACCTTTGGCTACACACTCAATGGAATCCGCTGTAAAAAAAAAGTCGGATATGTTTTATTAAGTATAGTTGAATGATAAAGTTTAACTCTAAAATATGTGATCGTGAACTTTTTTTTTTCTTCAAGTAAATCCTTTCTTTTATTAAAAACTTAATAAGTATACCGATATTGAATTATTGGCTTCCCAGACATTAATTGGCTGTTATTACCTCGTAAACAATGACCTTAACTACAAGCTGACCTCTTGTTATATCTTTGGCCTTCTCACTTTGCAAGTGCGAGGTGAACACCTTGTGAGAGAATGTAAACACAGGTGTTCAAACGGCCTATAGTAAGACAGATTATATATAAGTCTGCAGAAACAATATGATTATAGGGCAATTGAGTCTTCTTTGAATTTAATTTTTCAATGTTATGTGTTTCTTAATCACGGAACTAATTATGCAGAACTTATATGCATATATTTTAGCAATTAATAGAAGCGCTAGTATATGCAAATTAGAATTAAATTTAAGACAAATCTGAGGTTAGCAGTACGCCATTTCGTCTAACAAAAACTCACTAGGCCTCGACAGGGCGCTCCAATTAAAATATTTGAAAGGAAAAATTAAATCTTATGCAATTTATTTGAAACGATAACATTTCATTTGACGTTGACAATAAAAGGGTTATATTCCATGTTTTACCAGTACGTAACTAAGAAGGCCACCATTTTGAAAACGTTTTTAGGGGGGGGGGGGGTATTTCTTCATTTTGTTAACATTGAAACCATTCAGAAGCTTAAAAGATTATAAGTACGTCTAGTGTTTATGTTTGACATCAGAGTATACATATGACGGTACATTGTTTTAATAAGTGGCATTATAATTGAGACAACTATATTGTATTTTAAGATTGGCCTGCGTAAAACATAATTATCCGTTAACTTAGATCCGCTAGATAAACTCAATAAGCGATAGTTAAATCAACGTTAACGGAGGTCAATCTTAAAATACAATATATTTATCTCTCTTATACGCTGTTAAAGCACCCGATACAATACTAATAAGTATAGGATAGGGTGGTTAAAGAGCATAGACAACCAAAATATTCAGATACTTCATATGCTATATATTTGCCATAAGATACAAACTGTTAGTGTTCAAATAATTTATCAGTGATTTAAAAATAAAATACCTTCATGTGACAATATTTTTCGTTCGAAAATGCATTTTCTTTTTTCCAGCTACATATATACACAACCAATAGTCACTGTGTACGGTGACCTATAGTTGTAAATTCGTGTGTTATGTGGTCACCTGTGGAGAATTGTCTCAATGGAAATCGTAGCACTTCTTATTTCACATATTTTTTGTTACATTCCAGTAGGTTACATTGATAAGGTATAGAGTTGGATGCATTATATTGACACTAAATGCATACTTCATTTTATAGACGTGGTTGCCTGGTGAAAATTCAAAATACAAAATGGGCATCATAACGATAAAAAATAAGTTGTGAATCCTATTCTTATAGAACCGAGAATATTACATGTTTATAGAAATATATCTTTTTGGTTTTTTTGCTTAACAGTAGAGACCGTAGTAAAATCCTTGACTATTTTCTGTAAAAGAAATTGTAATGCGCATTCAGTCTGACATAACATATGTCTAGCATTTGCATGTTTGGTGATAATGGTATGGATTTGGACTATGGGTGGCATGAGGTCGCTCATTTTCAGGCCTGACATTTGAATATGTGATCGCATCATTTTGTCAATTTATATGTTTTTCTGAATCGGCCTAATCTCAATGACGGTTTCTTATGTTATGGTCCCACAGAGTCAAACATATACCCAACTTAAAAGGGATTCGTTTTTTTCAGCGTACAGCATATTCTTACCCGAGACAATTTATAAATATGAAATTTAATAAATCAATTTATATATTCTGCAAGATATAATTTCTTTGAAGACCTACATGTACTTATATTGTCGTAAATAAATTTAGATTTTTTTTTTAATTTTGACAAGTTATATTGTCATAAACTAATGTTTTATTTTGTATTGTTTAGTATGTCGATTGTTCTTCAAGTACTTAAATGTTATTTTTTAAAACCGAATATATTCTAAAATCTTGAAGTATTGAATTGGCTGAAAATTACTTTAAATTGATTTTACCACACATTATGTTGAATGTTAGATGTAAAATGATTCAAAATTTGATTTAAGAGTAATATAATACTTTTTTCTGGCCTTTAAAGGCAGCACACATGTCAAAAACGGTAGCCGAAAACAAGTTTAAATAAACTGACAATGCCATTGCAAAACACAAAAAAGTGGGGAAAAAAGAGCTGGTTCATAAACATTTGAAATAACATTCATCGCGATAAAGCCGTTTTAATCTTACAAGGCGAAAAAACAAACATTACAAACCAATCGAAAATATAAAGTGTATAAAATCAGTATTGTTATTGCCGTATTGTGAATTTTGTTTATAAATTAGTAACTGTTCGATTATAAAACAAGATATATAAAATATAGGAACAGACCTTTGCAAAGGCAATGCAAATTAAATAAACTATATTGTGGTTTGTGGGCTACTTGAATTTATTTTAGTTTTTAGGCTAAATGTTTTACATTTGCATAGGTATTTTATACTGCTTATATGGATAAGTCTGGTGATTGATTTAATGTTGGTTGCTTTTTTTAATTGACTGGTTTTAGTAAATTGTTGCATTAATTCGCACAATTGTATATTTTAGATAAAATACTTCGAATAATTAAAAGAATAGTTGTTAATCCTCACATTGGCGATGTCTTGGACTTAGAGGTTGGCTGTGAAGTTGGTTTAATCAACAAAGCTGGTGATTGGTACTGGGTTGAGTACATAGAAAAAGAGGGATGGATTCCGGTTAATTCTGCTGATTTTATATCCAATAGATCTAGGCAAGGTACTCGTTTCGTAATATTGGTCAGTTTAAAATACTAAGTAACAAGTAAATAATGTGTTCAATGCTTGTTAATTTCTTTATAGTAAATGAAACTGGATTATCTTGTACAATAGTGTGATGTTTATATAATTGTTTTACAAAAAGTCGACTTAATTGACAAACTGTAAGTTTGCAAAAAGGACAATCAATATAAAGGTTATTGCACACAAAACTGAAGTAAGAGTGGTTAGACCACATAAATATTCCACCGTCATTGTATATCAACTCATTATAGATACCAGGATTGAAATTTTGTATTTGCGCCAGATGCGAGTTTTGTTTAAAAACGATTCATCAATGATGCTCGATTCCAAAAAGGTTACAAATCCAAACAAAGTACGGAGTTGAGGAGCATTGAAAACCACAAATTCTTAAAAGTTTTGCCAAATGCAGCTTTGGTAATCTATTCCTGAGGTTGAAGTGCCATAGTATTTCAAAAATGTAAATTTTGTAAATTTATAACTATGACCATATCAATAATAATTCATATCAACACATAAGTGCTGACTACTGGGCTGTTGATACCATCGGGTAATAAAAAAAACTCCACCAGCAGTGGCACCTATTATGTGGTTTTAAATAAACTCATTATAAATACCAGAATTGAAATTTTGTATATGCGCCAGATGCGAGTTTCGTGTACAAAAGACTCATCAATGACTCTAGAATAAAACTAATTTGGAAAAGTCAAATAAAGAACGAAGTTGAAGAGCATTGAGCATCAAATAATTCCAACAGGTTTTGGAAATTACAGCTACGGTAATAAATTTCTGAATAAGAAATGCCTTATGAGCATTAAAATGTGAAAAGTGTGCAGACAGTTAATTTATAATTATGACCATTTCAATGATAATTCCTGTCAAAAAACAGACCTCTGCAATAGATGGTTAAAAATGTAAGAATAAAAACTTAGCAAACTCATTAGAAATAAGGTTGCAGAATATATTCAACAGATCATTTTGTTTTATATGTAAAGTGTCGTATGTTAACTGAGAAACAGACGTTTCGTATCAATCAACTAATTTGTAATATTTCAAAGAGTGACTGTAAAACTTATGTAGAGTCGATTTCAGTTGTACTTCTTTATTAATCTGATTCAGCAGTTTTCGTGCAAAGATAACATTCGACTATAAAAAAAATAAAATAAGCTGGATCATGTATCATTTGAGATATGTAAACGCTATGCAATTGCAAAAGGGTTATGAAACAGATGAGAAATGGGGAAACAATAATACGATCAGAAAGTTGAAATATTCACGTTTGTCATAGATAATAGTTTGAAGTCGCTCATCTGTCCTGGAAAATATCAAATAAGGCTTCGTTTAAACTCATCTTCATATAAAAAAAAACCAAAAAAAAAAACAAACAAGACGGCTTGTAGAGATTAGCATTTGTTGCCTGTTTTGATACCGAATGACGGAAGAAATATCAATCCACTCTTTCTGTTTTAGCAGTTTGTTTAAGTTATTTAACAATATGTTTTAACATCATATCTGTATATTTTTCAGTTGAGTATGTGGAAGCACAGTACGATAATAAAATCGATGGAGATGACATTTTGATATTTGCAAAAGGAGATATTATTACAGTGACAGGTAACAGAAGTGATGGATTCATGGATGGACGAATTGGCCCCCTTGAAGGAAAATTTCCTGCGAATTTAGTTAAACCGTTTGAAAACAATCCAGGTAGGATCAACTTAATATTTGAATAGTAGTAAGTAAATAGATAAAAAAAAGTACTGACACAAATTCAATTATTTGATAGGTTTCCTGACCGTGGTAATTCAAAAATCTATATTTTGATAAGTTATTAACTTGGAATAGTAAAGGATCAAATCAACAGTGTCCCATCCTCGGCAATATGGTAAACTTTAATGCGCCCAAATTTTAACAAAATACTAGAACATACCCGTGTTATCGAGGTTCCGTGACTGAATTAAAGTATATAACTATGTGCAAGGCCTTATTTTAGTATTAGTATTGTCATCTGATAAGATACACAGTTTTCTCTGCTTTCAAATCTTTCTGTTTGAACCCGTCGAACTGGAACTGGAATGGAGTACTTTTCAATCAACAGCATTGTCATATATTCGTTATAAATAAAGTTGAATTCTTTGATTCGCTGTTTTATGTCATTCCCGCTAACAAAGTGGAAACTGTACCAATACGCCTCATTTTAAGTCCAGATTTTTAGTATTCGTATTGTTATCTTAGAAATTACTAAATTACTGATTAAAATACTACAGTTGGTAACAATTTGACAATTTAGTAGAGTCAATCCTGTGAGTATGACCCGTGTATATAGCATCATTAATCCTGAATACACCGTTTGGTGGTGCGCCTGTCAGATGCGGAACGTACAGATAAGGTTATAGGTGAATATACTATTGGTATCGGTATCGGACTCGACCCGGAACTTCTTAATTACTGGCAATATTAATTACGTGGAAAACAAAAGGGCCTGGAGTGGTGTAATTTTTAATCTACACCTTTGTACTATATTAGTTATATATAAAGTTAAATTCTTTGATTCGTCGTTTTTACGTGATGACGGCTGACAAATTGGACCTCGTAATTTTAGTATTATAGATACTTAGTAAAAACAACACGCAGTTGTCTTTTTGCTCCAAATTCATGAAGCTCACTAGTTTTAAATACATCAAAATACATCAAAATGATAATGATCCCTAAAAATACCAGACGCATCAATATAAAGGATATATGGGGAAAGTACCTTTTACTCATTTGAATGAATCTTCTGTTAAATGTCCAATTATAATTTTGTGTTACATGTATCTGTAATCATACTATAATTATAAAATACAAAAGTTTCGGTGTGGTGCTATTGGAAAACATCAAATTGCAGATTCAAATGACAGTGATGCGATCCGCTTGTGTAATTTTTGCACTAATGTAAACAAAAATAAAGATCCCAAACCTCCTTCCAAGATTATGGGAAAACACTACCTAGAACTTCTATTAGAAGATTTGTTTGCAATACTCAAAACAAAGGCGTAAAGTCCCATGTCGGAGATAAAAGGGATGATTCAGAATGGTGGTTTAACATAGTCATGATATAGTACAACTACACACGACGGCAATCAATCGTTCTAAGTACAAAATTATTATGATTGGAAAAGAGTATAAGCAAAACAAATTAAATTTGATAAAACAGTACGATAAATTTCAAGATTGTTTTGCCTTGGTATGTTCTCTCTCTTTTTGAATTTTTGTAAACACCACAAAAGTGTAACGCCTAGCTTATAATTAATTGTATACATACTCGTTAAAAGTACATTGTGCAATAAATATATTCCATTTATGATAGAAATAAATATGTTGACACTTGAAATAATGACATAGCATTTATATAACAAAACGTGATAAAGCAATCAAGCAGTTAAACACCAATCACAAAAAAATATATACACCAAGTCTCGCAAACACAAAATATACCACATACTAGCAATACATGGTCCACACTTGATACACACAACAAATATAGTCGGGTCGATACCACTATGACGTCTTCCGTTCCCCTAATATGACCTACCGAGTTACTTCACTTATTATTGCCTATCGTTTAAGTTGTTTTGGGGTTATGAATTAAAATGGCCCATTGATATTTTGTGTTCTACTTTAACAAAGGAACAAATCCATTTTTTATGCATTAATTTGATATCGACCATATGTCAGAAGATTAAAAAGTTCTTGCACATAACAGCATTCTTTACATGAACAGCGAAAAAAGCAATAACTAATTTGGATGCAGTGTACGTCTGTGCCCCCTTCTACAGACAGTCTAAATGCAGACACACATATTGGTTGAATACTGTCATGACAAAAAACAACAAATTTCCAATCAATCGATTTCATTAGTCTCATTTTCTAAGTGTTAATAACCGAGTATTTGTAAAAAGCAAACAAGTTATTTAAGTAAAACTTAAAATGCACCAACTGAAGTTATTGTTCCTTAACTTGAAAAGATTTATCATTATATGAATGTGTTTTGCTTACGGACACAATGTGTTAAATGTTTGAAACGTTTTCTATCTTTTACAAAAAATATTAGTTTGCTGCTAATAATATATTATTGATGACGACTTTTTAAGTCAGTTTTCCATATTTGGCACAACTTTTAAAATTTTAGGTCCTCAAGTCTTTCAACTTTGTACTTGTATGGCTATATAATCATTTTGATCTGAGCGTCACAGATGAGTCTTATGTAGACGAAACGCGTGTCTGGCGCATTAAATTGTAAACCTGGTACCTTTGATAACTGTTCCAGAAAGTCTCACTTAAATACATTTTTTTATAACTAACTTCGTTATTTATATGGTCAGATAAACTGTTAAAAACTATGAGATTTTCCTTAAAAAATACTACTGTGGATTCATTTATACTTGTTGGATACCAATTTTCATGGATTTTGTGGGTACAGGAGAACCACGAATTCAAATTTTCAATGAAAAACAAATTGTCTAAAGGAATGAGTGTAGACTTTGCTCAACCACGATATTAAATATCCACGAATATGTAAATTTTCCTCAAACCACTAAAATTGGTACCCACGAAAATAAATGAAATCACCTTAATAATTTTCTACCCGGTAATGCTAAGAGGAGTTATTAATGCTCTTCAGCTTCGTCCTTTACTTGTTGGTTTTGTCTGGTGTGTAATCGATGAGTCTATTGTAAACTAGACGCGCGTCTGTCGTAAATGGTTTCAAACCTAATCTATTTGATGGGTCTATTAACAGGTTAAACAATAACGTATTTTTCAGAAAAGTCATTGCTAGTTGTCAAAGCTCCTAGTAAACGTTATGTTGATGAGTTATTAAAAGTGCCAATTGGAAATATAGTAACATTAAAAAATAAATATGCAGAGTACTATTGGGTGGAATTTGAAGGAAACGAAGGATGGATTCAAGTTGGGTGTGTGGATTTTGTAACACATGATGAAGGTATGAATAACTTAGGAGGACAAAACTATCATATCATTGATAAAAAACACGTTATAAATTGTTGCATACCAAGCCTTTTTTTATCAGGATTAACCCACATGAGAATAAAAAATGTTTATAATAAACAGAAAACTATGTTTTAGGAACGCTATACAAAAAGACAACATTAAATTCAAATATTCCGGAAGTGGAACCTTATATCTTAATTAAGATTGCTTTTACTATGACTTCTTTTAATTAAGAGGTCAATTTACCTAAGGATCATTTTTAAAACAAATGTGATTGAATTAGATTATCATCAAAGGTTATATTTGAGAAAAGTTTAACGTTCATAGCTTTTAAAAGATAGGGATACGCATCATTTTTAATAGCTCAAAAAAAGATAAATCGGTCTGTTTTTTTTTCCATTTTCAATATACATGTCTGTTCTGGACATCTTTGAAATTCAAGAGGCAAGTACACAATTTAGATACTTGCAATTTCATAAAACTTTAATATTTTCCATTAGTTTAAATATATTTTATTTTAAACATTTGTCCGTTAATGCGTTGAGTTTTGAATAGGTATAGTTTTGTGTATTTTTAATTTTTAAAACATTGATAACTTCATTTCAAATAGTGTTTAATCTCTTCATATTTTATTTTAGATGTTCAATGTAGTTTTTTTTTATCTAAGGCATGCTGCTAGTTGTCTCGATTGGCAGCTATAGCTGACTAAACGGTTTCAGTTTTTGTAAATTGTGAAACCATTTAGTTTACTGTAGTTGTTCAAATCATTGTCCCTTGATTCTTAGGTCAATAGTTGTCGAATAGAAAGTGTTTATCACATATTCCTTGTTCATATGTTTATAAAACCGCTTGCTAATATGCACTGCGAAACGTTATAACCTCTTCGTTTGGTCTCTTTTTTCATGTCGTACATTTTTGTCTAACTATATTATTTTGTCTAAATGAAAGCTGTTGAACTCAGAACGAGTAAATACACTTTTTGCAATATTATGTTGAAACCTAGTCAATTTTGCAGATAGAATCATGCCAAACTGGTAGTTTAAAACTTGAAATCATTCAATAGTGAAGGATTTACGGTATTTTTTTCTTTTGTAAAGAAAAAATTGTATTCAATACTATTTCTTTTAGATTCACCACCACCACTGCCGCTTCGTAACAGTCACAAAAGAGCTGAGATGCAGGAAAAACAAGGTAAAAAATACTTTAATTTTGGTAACCTAGAATTACTTTTAATTAATTCTGCAACATAAACATTAACTAGTTACTATCATTCTTCGAAAGGAATACATAACAAGAACAGGTGATATATATATATCAAACGTTTGTTATGGTTTGTTCAGATATACCATACGGATTCTTTCAATAGAAAAGAGGGTGTGGAGAGATAACTCATAATAGTTTGACTTTCTTTTTAGATGATGGAGCTGAAATTCGAATCATACTGCTTGGAAAAACAGGATCGGGTAAGAGTGCTACTGGAAATTCTATTTTAGGAGGAAGCTATTTTGATTCATATGTGTGTGGAAATTCAGTAACTAAGATATGTGAAAAATTTGATGGAGTTTGTAATGGCAAAAATTTAGTAATAATTGATACACCCGGTTTGTTCGACACAACTTTATCTCATGACGCAATAAGTCGGGAATTAATTCGCTGCGCTCAATTGTCGTTACCAGGTCCACATGTGTTTTTGATTGTTCTGCAGATAACACGGTTCACAGAGGAAGAAACAAAGTCTTTGGAACACTTGTTCAAGATATTTGGTACATCCATGGGGGATTATGCTTTGATTGTTTTCACAAGATCGGAAGAATTAGAAAGAGAAGGGAAATCTATCAAATCTTTTATTGAGGGATCAGGCTCACATCTAATCGATTTCGTTGAGAAATGCAAGAATAGATATATTGGGATAAACAACAATGCGAACGGATCAAACTTAGTTGATATGGTGACGGGAGTGGTAAAAGCTATAAATGATATAGTAAACAATAACAACGGTGGCCATTTTACCAACAAAATAATTGATGAAGCTAGAGAAGTCCATACCACTTTGAGTAAAGCAACGGCCATGCAGGTATTAGACAAATTAGATAGTAATCAAGATCAAGAAGACGGAGATGAGTTTGACGAAAATGAATTCGACGATATTTCTTTACAAAGCCATGATTCCGGTGTGTCCTTGGCAAATCAATCTTTATTCGAAGATGTATCTGTAGAATGTAATAGTTTGGAGACAGATTTGAATGAACTTATCGATAAATATGAAAAGAAAATTCTGAGCAATGAAGAATTCAATAAAACTCTACAAGAACAATCGAAAAAGGAGGTTGAAGATGTCGACTTGCAGCTGGAAAATAAAAATAAAGAGGTTAAAGATATCACCGCCGATTTAAACCATGTGAAAAACCAGCGTCGTACATTACAGCAACAAAAGAGTGAGCTCAAGAACAAAACAAAAATTGATATTAAAGAAAATGATTTAAAATTGAAGCAGCTGCACAAAATAAAAAGAAAACTTGCGATGCAAAAATATAATCTCCATCGAAAAAAAATTGAATTAAGACAGAATCTTTCAAAAGAGTCTGACAGTTTGCAAACCATGATGAGAACAAATGAAAAGGGTTGTTTGATTATGTAGACTTCAAGTTGCTGGTAGATAAAGATTAACAAATCTTTAACTATGAATTTATTAACTAAGCAAAATTACAAATAAAATTCTGGATGTTTAATCAATTAATCATACATTTCCCTTACACAATATTCAAAACAAGTGAACCTTTGCAGTACAGTTAAAAATCCTTCAGTATATTTTCCAAATATTATTTGACTGATATTGTTTACTTTCTAAAAGCTGTGTAACTCATATATGTAACCATATGGCATTTCTATACCAGAGGCACGGAATTGCATTTCAAACAACCACATTTTTGCTAAACGCATTTGTATTTACAAACTGACAAACATGTACAGAAATGTAGTCAATTTCATGCAATATATACATATATTTGTTTAAAAATGAAGGGAAATGCTATAATTACCAATGAGACAACTATCCACCAGATTAGAAAAAAGTGGTAGAAGTTTTATTTAAAATCAATTAACTATATATTAAGCCTTAGTTTGTGAGTCTTGCATATTTGGAAGACAGATAAGAAAATAACACTAATCAGCTGTTTGTCATGGTTTACATCTTTGAAAGATTTGAATATCAAGACTTTTATCCAACAAAAAAACTATTTTCGTTTCATATGTTTTAATAGTGTTGTGTTTTGTCTGCTCAGATGTATTTTTTTTTATCATTTGTTTCAATTTGATTGATTTTTGTATTAAGTTTAAAATGATTTGGTGATTTCTGTTACAGTGTTTCTGATTAATATGAACACTTGTGTCTTGAAATTTTATATTTAAGCTGGTTACAAATCTTATTTTATAATTTGATTTTGCTGTAAATATATTATTTAAAGTGTTTGTTTCAAGCGATTGATTTTTAGATTGCCTGCCTCAATGGTTATCATAGGTACCATGCTTAAAATTTGAAACGCCACACGCGCGTTTCGTCTACATAAGATTTATCAATGACGCTCACATAAAAAAAAGTTAGAAACAACTATAACGTTGAAGAGCATTGATGACCCAAAAATCCAAGAAGTTGTACCAAATACGGCTAAGGTAATCTATTCCTGGAATAAGAAAATCATTAGCATTTCGAATAATTAATATTTTTGCAAACAGTGAATTTATAAAATTACCATAAAATGACATCGTTAAATGAGACAAAATTTTGTGGTGTATTTTGTTGTTATCTCCTTCAACTTGTTTAATTATGAATGATAAATGTATGATAGAAGGCACTCATATAATGATAAATCCATGCATCTGAGAGGAGAAGGTCCTGATATAATGGTGGATGCATGTCTGATAGAAAAAGTTCCTTATATATTGATGGATGCATGTCTAAGAGAATATAAAAAAGAAGATTTGGTATGATTGCCAATGAGACAACTATCCACAAAAGACCAAAATGACACAGACATTAACAACTATAGGTCACCGTACGACCTTCAACAATGAGCAAACCCCATACTGCATAGTCAGCTATAAAAGGCTCCGATAAGACAATGTAAAACAATTCAAACGAGAAAACTAACGGCCTTATTCATGTAATAAAAAATGAACGAAACACAAATATGTAACACATAAACAAACGAGAACCACTGAATTACAGGCTCCTGACTTGTGACAGGCACATACATAAACAATGTGGCGGGGTTAAACATGTTAGCGGGATCCCAACCCTTCCCCTAACCTGGGACAGTGGTATAACAGTAAAACATAAGAACGAACTATAAAAATTAGTTAAAAAAGGCTTAACTCATCAGATGGACAAAAATACAAGTGGACGTTGCCGGGTACTTATACATCCCGACACAAAAAGACTTAATTAACAGATCTGAGCGTACTCGCAGTTATCTGACAGCTAGTTCAAAGCCACTAACAACTAATATGCATCTAAGACTAAACTACCAATCCGCACACAGCCAACATCCAATGGCTTTAGTGTAAAGACGTCATAAACAGCCAGAGAAAAAAATATGACCTTGTGCAATGCCAAGTTACAGGTATCGACAGATTGTAGATACCATACTAGTTATATTTAGTTAGTTTTTAATCTACTGATAACAAAATCAATATTTATACCAATAAAAACAATATTTAATGATCTTATTACAGTGTTGAATAGGTAACCTTTTAGAATAAGTTTATTTAAAGGAGCGACAAGTCTAGACGGATCATTTCTAAATTTCCGGGCATGGTTAACATTTCCGTAAAAATGAGGATGTGCTATCCCGTTTGAAATAAGTTTTCTACAGGTACAACCGAACTTCAAAACCAAATCTTTATACCTTTGAAAAAACTGGGAGAAGGTCCTTATATAATGATAAATCCATGTCTGAGAGGAGGAGGTCCTTATATAATGAATGATGCATGTCTGAGAGAAAAGGGTCCTTATACAAAAGTGGATGCATGTCTGATAGAAGAATGTCCTCATGTAATGGTGCATGTCTGATAGAAGAAGGTCCTTCTACGATGATGGATGCATGTCTGAGAGAAGGTCCTTATATAATGATAAATGCATGTGTGAGAGGAGGTCCTTATATAATGATAAATGCATGTCTGAGAGGAGGTCCTTATATAATTATGGATGCGTGTCTGAGAGGAGGTCCTTATATAATGATGGATGCATGTCTGAGAGGAGGTCCTTATATAATGATGGTTGCATGTCTGAGAGAAGAAGATTAAGGTCCTTATATAATGATGGATGCATGTCTGAGAGAAGAAGGTCCTTATATAATGATGGATGCATATCTGAGAGAAGAAGGTCCTTATATAATGATGGATGCATGTCTGAGAGAAGAAGGTCCTTATATTATGATGGATGCATGACTGAGAGAAGAAGGTCCTTATATAATGATGGATGCATGTATGAGAGGAGAAGGTTCTTATATAATGATGGATGCATGACTGAGAGAAGAAGGTCCTTATTTAATGATGGATGCATCAGTGAACGAAAAAGGTCCAAAAATAATGATAAATGCATGTCTGAAAGACGGTCCTTATATAAGAATGGATGCAGTCTGAGAAGAGGAGGTCCTTATGTAATGATGGATGGTAGTCTGATAGAAGGTCCTTATATAATATTGGATGCATGTCTGAGAGAAGAAGGTCATTATACAATGATTGATGCATGACTCAGAGAAGAAGGTCCTTTTATAATGATGGATGCATGTCTGAGAGAAGAAGGTCCTTATTTAATGATGGATGCATGTTTAACCCTCTTGCTGCCGAGTTTTTTCTTGCTTTCTCGCGCCAAAAGCATCTTGACGTTTCTTATCTGTGAAGTTGCAAAACTTGTGCCTCTCTGTAGAACTGCGTTTTCCCGCCGTCCATAGTTTTTCCCGTGTCAATGGAGCAGTTATTATGAAAAGTGATGTATAAGTAATTTTACGGAAGTTCTTGCTCTAAGATTGTCATAAACGATGTTTTTAATAAAACATTATTTAAAAATACAACTTTCCACCTTGGAATATATTTTTTTTTATCTTTCTTGTCTTAAAACAAATTGAAAATAATATACCAACTGCTATGCTAGCTTTGAAGACGACTTTGTTTCATCTTTGTCAAGTGAAATGGATAAACGATTCTTAGCCACCTATAAAATACTAAAATATTTATTCTCGGTTGTTTTTTAATTTGGTAATAGGTAAATACTGTAAAAAAAAACACCTCTCAACTCATTATATAAACGGCAAAACAACGGCACCCAATGAAAATGAAAATAAAAACAAAGCGCGTACTAATTAGTAAAAATAAATAAAATCTCCGAGCAGCTGTTCTATGATTCTATAAACTACTTCTTGTTGTAAAGTATCAAACGAGTCAGATTAAAATTATCATGATTTCAATCCTTGTTTCGGTAGGCGAGGATATATTTTTTATATAAAATTTATTATCGATATTCATTTTGCTTATATTTTAATCATGTTTATTATTCTTTTGTTGACCACTTATTGCTCAAAGTTTTAGAGAATATGAATAAAAAAACATAGTAAAAACGAGGAAAGAAATTCTTTAAAATGAATTTCTATTGTCTACAAATGAACATGAATCAATAATAATTCATTTTCATTTACTATGATAAAGTACACACTGTAATTGACATACACGAAATATCTTTAAAATCTGTTACTATAATTGATAAATTGTAATCTTCGTAACGTTCAGCGGCAAGTATTTCATGCAATATTAAGGACGTCTGAAATTCAATATACAATAAATATATTGCTCAGTGGGTCCTACAAAGTAAAAGATCTGTGGTGAATGACTGAATGTCAGAAAAAAGAGGTTACCACTGGGAAAGAATATCTAGGAATAGAAATCATTGTGTCTACTACTAATTTAACATTCCCATTTCGAATGAAAATTTAAAAAAAATTAAGTCAGTGCTTCCATGATGAAACAGGTTTAAAATGTATTGAAATATCGTATGGCAATATTGTACAAGTGCATCGGTAAACATGTGTGTGTACTTATACAAAAAAATCCTAACCGAGATTTCAATCCTTGTATTTGGGTCCTTAATAAATTATCCAGTTCTTTTAAATAAATCGTGGATATATGGTGTATTGTGAATGAATATCAATATTTCGCGTAATCAAGTATAACATTTCACCTTTTGTTATGATTATTTATTTTAACAAAGATAAGATTTTTGATTTATAAAAGATACTCTGCAATTCTGATTGATAGATCATGTACGAAAAAAAAATTTCTTTACATGACAATGACGAACTCAATAATTAGTTAACACGTTCAATAAGTTGGTATTATAGTACTAACAAGCTTATGATCCTGTATCATTTCATGACATCTGTTTTAAGTATACTTTTAAAGCATTTTAGTCTGCTTCATTCCCGCCAAAATCGCCCTTTTGACGGCGTCTTTTGACGTTGTCGGTGCCCCTGAGTATTGTGACGTTACAATGGGCCTTTGACGTTCTACACAATCAACAAGATTTGTGTGTAGAAGCCATAAATGTCCCTTTGGCAGCAAGGAGTTAAGAGAAGAAGATCGTTATATAATGATGGATGCAGTCCGAGAGGAGAAGGTCCTTAAATAATGATGGATTTATGTCTAAGAGGAGAAGGTCCTTATATAATGATGGATTCATGTCTAAGAGGAGAAAGTCCTTATATAATGATGGTTGCATGACTGCTAGGACACGGTCCTTAAATAATGATGGGTGCATGACTCAGAGGATAAGGTCCTTATAAAATGATAAATGCATGTCTGTGAGGAGAAGGTCATTATATAAAGATGGATACATGTTTATGGGAAGGTTCTTTTTAAATATTAGATGCAAGTCTGAGAGGAGAAGGTCCTTATATTATAGTGTATGCATGTCTGAGAGGAGAAGGTTCTTATATTATGAAATATGCATGTCTGAGAGAAGATGGTCCTTATATAATATTTGATGCATGTCTGAGAGGAGAAGGTCCTTCTAAAAGGATGGATGCATAGCTGAGAGGTGTCGGGAATACGTGAATTAAGGAATAAAACGTTGCATGTTCTAATAATGTAATCGATCTATATAATGCCCAAATATACAAATGACACGTAACAAAGTTTTGACGTAACAATATAAGACATAAGTGATGTTCCCGCGTTGTGTTCGCGTCGTATTTACAACACTCATTTCAGTATCATTAAACAGACTGTTTGTATCGTTGTTGTTATTCAAATCTTTTCAACCTATATATCTTTTGTTTTCCAGACGACCAGACGATCATATTGTAAATCAGTTTACGGATCAATTTGAATATTTCTAATATGTCAAACGGCTTTAGAAAGGAAGAACCTAAATATTAAGGCATAATCACATTTAAAAATGTTGTCTCTTTGACACATTCCCCATTTCCATTCTCAATTTTATGAGTTAGTCTGTCCTAAGCTTAAACACATCACGATCCCGTTTAGCGTTATAAAGTGTCGTCGTGATATAATATTTTGTGCTGATACGACGTTATGCAATTCAAAAAGTCAGTATGAATAATCATTGCTGACTAGTCCGTTTAAATACTTTAAATAAGATTGGAAGGATGCAGTAAATGAGAGCCTTCAACCCGGAGGTGGCCTTTAGCTGACTCCTGGAAAATAATAAACACTAGTTCATATTTGTCCTTTTACTTTTAGTTCATAGTTTAAATTTTGAGTAAATAAGTTACGTATTCGCAGACTTAAGGTTGATACTTGTTGTATTGTCTGAAAAAGCGAAGTTTTCGACCATTAATTTTGTCTCACATTTTGAAATATTTAAACTATGTTTTTTTATACATTCTTGGTTTAAGATGTTTAGGTTTAATCCTGGTGTCTAGGAAATGAAAGTTATGGGATATTTTCATTTACATAGACTTTCAGTAATTTAATTCAAAATTTACATGATTTTAAATTTAAATTAACACCGAAAATATTATTAACTATAGTGAATAATGTACATCGACTGAAGTTATTTGTTGGTCTTAACGGATATGTACATCCCATACAACCGGAATGTGATTCAATGTTTAGGTACATAATTATAAAAACAGGACTGAAAATCCAAAGGTGGGTTCAATTTCTTTATTGTCTACAAATTATTAGGTACTAGTCATAAATTTTTAAATATTGAATAAATATTACTTTTGTATTCTAGTTAAACATGTCACATTCATGTTACTGATATTTCAGATTAGTTTTAGCATAGAGCGTTCCAGTACAAACGTGTAGCATTTTATATGATCCAACGATTTTCATTTGATTTTATCAAAGTTTATTTTTATATATACTTTAGATGATATTAGTATTGTCTAGTTATTGATTAAGATAATTATATTACAAGATTATATATTCTTATGAAAGTTTTTCTTTACATTTTAATCAAGTAAAAATTAAATTCACAAAAATACTTAACTCCGAGGAAAATTGAACACGGAAAAAACCCTCATCAAATTCAAAATCAAATGATAAAACACATCGAACGAATAGACAATAATAGTTATCAAAGGTGTCAAGATTATAATTAAGTACGCCAGACACGCGTTTCGTCTACATAAGACTCATCAGTGACGCTCATATCAAAATATTTATAAAGCCAAAGAATTACAAAGTTGAAGAGCATTGAGGATTCAAAATTCCCCAAAATTGTGCTAAATACGGCTAAGGTAATCTATGCCTGAAATAAGAAAATCCTTAGTTTTTCGAAAAATTCAAAGTTTTGTAAACAGGATAGGAGTACTTTTTAAACACTTAAACGTTTATTTCATTTGAATCAATTAATTTATGTGAAAGATTTTAACTGATTTAGTCATTAAGAACGACCCGATTCAAGCTCAAATATGAAAAATCTTTCAAATATGCCGAAAGCTGTCACTTTTCAGATGTTTTTTTTTACCAAAAATGAATGTGGCCGCATCCGTGTTCATCGTCAACCTTTATATATGTTATGTATTATCATAAATTACAACTTATATTTCAATATTAATGATGCACACGAATGCGGCCACTTTCGTTTTTACACGAAAACCGTCTAAAATTTAACTAAAATGCTAGAATTGTGAAGATTTCAGTAATTTAGCATGACTTAATGGTGTTAGTACTAAATATGTGTGCAGTGTATTTACAAAAACAGCCCATATTTATGTAGCAGAAGCATTCTACTGTCCAATAAATAACTGAAAGTTTACATTTTAACAATTTTGTTTGTAAAACTGCTATATTTTGGGACCAAAAGGGGTCTTTCTGGACCTACTCCTTTATAAAAATGACCACATTATTGATATTCATGTCAAACACCGAAGTGTTGACTACTGGGCTGGTGATATCCTCGGGGACGAAACGTCCACCAGCAGTGGTATCGACCCAGTGGTGTAAATAGTTATCAAAGGTACCAGAATTATAATTAAGTACGCCAGACTGTCACATTTCAAACTTGGTACAGACATTTTTAAATGTAGAAAATAGTGTATTGAACCTGGTATTATAGCGCTAAACCTCTAAAATCTATGACAGTCGCATCAAATCCATTATATCTGAAACAATGCGTGAACGAAACAAACATTATAGGTTAATAAAACACTGTCGATCTAGTTGAAAATATAAAAAAGAAGATGTGGTATGATAGCCAATGAGACATCAATCCACAAAAGACCAAACTGACACAAAGATTAACAATTATAGGTCACCGTATATTAGTTTATTTCTATTTTTAGGAATATGGCTGGTTTGAAGATCCTTATATTTGAATGTACTCTACTAGTACTAGTCATCTTTTGCAGGTATTTCTGTTAAAACATGTATATTTTGTATTGAATACGGATGTCACCCACGCGCGCACACACACACACACACCAACACACACCTACAAACACACACAAATATATAACCATTTGCAATTATGGGGAAACCTTGATTTATTAAGTGGAGGGCAATTAGATAAAAAATAGGAATCCAGCAGTGTAAAAGAAATATATATATAAGAAAATAGCATGTTTTGTATGAGGAGGAGACCCCGTGGATTATTGTTTGTTTTATCCTTTAAATTTATACCTGTGAACCTAACAGTAGTTGTTAATACTTGTTAAACTCGGGAGTACGGGTTGAAATTAGTCGTATATTTTTGTGGATATTCGTTTTACTAAGTAGTTTGTACTTTGCAAAAAAAGAAAACATAGATAATGGTTCAAAATTAAATCAACTGAAAAATGACATCCGTCACAGATTAAGAAAACAGAGGTATCTAGATCTTTACATTATTTCTATCGACAATCAAAGAACTTAAATGAATCATCAACACATTTGTATTGAAATTTATCTATATATCGATTTGTGAGGGTAAATATTATTCTATTGTAGAAACACATATCAGACTCAATCAGACATCATTAACTGTGATTTTGTTATAATTGGTGCCGGAACAGCCAGCTTAACTCTGGGCAGTTTATTATCAGATGTCCCATACTGGAAAGTTTGCATTTTAGAACGTGGCCCTATGGAATCGAGAATGGATGGGTGGTATACTAACAGTTACAAGTTTACTACTCCTCATGATCCGATGTGGCTAACTTCTCCTGTTTTACAGACAATGGAAAATAATAAAAATACAAACAGAGATGGACGAAATATATATATCCCAAGATTTCGTGGTCGTGGTGGAACATCTCGCGTTTATGGAGCAATAAATAGAAGAGCTAGTCCTGCTGTTCTTGATTTGTGGCCAGATGGATGGAAACATGACAATTTGACCCACTATTATAAGAAGATGGAAGATCATTATTGTTATTATGACTCAAAAGATGTTACTGGGATATCAGAAGAAGATTGCAAGAAATGGCATGGTAAAGGAGGTGCAATGCAAGTAAATACACAGATGAAGGAGGCATTCCAGAAATTCGCAAGGGAAATGAAATATCTTTGCCAAAAGACCAGTATGCCATGGGGTGGTTATGCTCATAACTACAACGGTCATTTGGAAGATAGAATAAGCTGTAGTGTTTTTCAACAATTCAAAATGAGGACGGAAAAAGTTGGAAAAGACAATTTTGTTCCTACACCGGAGGCGCGAAATAACCGAGCGTCACAGACGGCTCGTGGTAGCAGTTTTTCAGGTTATTATGAACGAAGACAGGACCGAGCTAACCTGCATGTCTTTACATCTACAACTGTAACGAAAATTTTGTTTCAAAATACAAAGGCAATAGGGGTCCTATGTTTGAATGAAGATAGTGAGAAAATTTTAACATTTTACGCCCAGAAAGAGGTTATTGTTGGGGGAGGGTCTTTTGATACCCCTCATTTACTTCAGGTTAGTGGTATTGGTCCCAAAAAACTTTTGAAGAAGATTAAAGTTGATATAGTCGCTGAAAATCAACACGTTGGACAGCATTTATGGGATCATATCTCCGTGCCATATGTACTCAAGCTCTCACCTGAATCAGACGATTTATGTTGCACTGATCCAGACAGTAAAATACCAAAAGTAAATATTGATGGTAAAATTTATGATACAAGAACATTATCCAGTATCAATGGTCCTTTTTCATGGATTTTGCATTTGAGATCAAACTTAACTCGGCCGCTACAAAATATGTCTGACATTCAGATATATGTGATGGGAAATTCCAAACTTTTTGACGAAACAGGATCATTGTGTACCGCTCCAACAACTGGTCACAGTGATTTAAAGGAATATGGTTTCTCTGGCGATGAAGATGATACCGTTGATTCAGAAGATTTAAACGAAGGAACAATTCGTATTATTGATCAGTGGCCAGAATTTCGAGGCTCTATTAATGCTGTAACAGCCAACATTTTTGATAAGCCAAAATTAGATTATGGATGGACATACTCTGAAGATGGTATACCTACAAAAGAGTTCGAACAAGTGTCCAAACTATTCAAAGACCAAATTCGAATGCTACGAGAAATGTATTTTGGTGCTGATGTTCGAGAAGAGCTTCGTTCTTTAATTGTTGATGAAGTTGCACCAGGTAAAGAAATTGATACGGATGAAGAACTTGATGCGTGGATGAGGGGAATGTTTGTTTCAGCATTGCATCCAGTAGGTACATGTAAAATGCCTGAATGTGCAGATGAATTTTTACAAGTGAGGGGAGTGTCTAAGTTGCGAGTATGTGATGCTTCAGCGTTCGCCTCACAAACCGATGGAAACCCTGCCGCAACCCTCTATGCAATGGGAGAAAAACTTGCGGATATGCTCAAATTTCAGTATTTAAAGTACGTTAAAGTTGCTATACGTCAAGACTTATCAATTCCAGTTGAATCGACTAAACTGGATGACCCGGATATTACTTCTGTTCAATCATACACGAACTGTAAAGACACTAAGGTCTTGAGCGAATGGATATCAACGGGGAAATCAACTTCTGCAATAATTTACCGGTGGTCACTTGTTTGCAATGAAAATTCGAATATAAGGGATATTGCAGATAAAGTCATTAAAGCAACACTTTACTTGAATATTGACTACAATAAATGTTCTACAGAAGGCTTCCCAAAGTTTAACCGTGAAGAAACTCCCCCTATTAATGTAGAATCTGAACCAAATCATCAAGAATCATCTTATGTTTTTATAGTATGGTGTAGGGCATTTGAAAATGTGAATCCTAATGATCTGTGAAAATCTGTTGGTTATTTTAACGGAGATAATGGAAATAATCCTGGTTCAAAAAAATGTTTTAAACTTAACTGCGAGGAGGAAATATGTTCAATTCTAAAATATATGAACAACGATGCTAGAGAACTGATTTTTTCGGAACCAGAACTAAATTTACCACTTAAAAACTATGTTTCAACAAAGAAAATTGTGTCTAAAAACTATGGAAAATCATCTTGTTATGTACGAACTGGATCATTTAAAAGTAATGCCGGTATAGATTGGTATGATGGACTTGCCGGACACCTACTTGAAGATGTGTATTCTGCTGATGGAACTAGACGATCACGACAATACCCTCCACTGAACCGTCTGAGTGGATGGTGGACAGAAAAAACGGATGGACTTTTATATTACGAATCCAAAGGCCTTAAATCTAGTTTGAATCTTGCAGCATTTGATTTAGACGGAACTCTGATTACAACGAAATCCGGAAACGACTTCCCTATAGATGAAAATGACTGGGAGTTAAAGTTTCCTGAAATAACCGAAAGACTGTACAAGAATCGAATCGAGGGTATCAACAATGTTATAATGAGTAACCAGAAAGAAATTGGGTTAGGTTTGCAAAATAAAGAAGAATGGATGACAAAAATAGAGAACATAATTTCTAAGATTGGAGTACCAATGTATGCTTTAGCTTCTACGAAAGATAACAAATACAGAAAACCGGATGTTGGAATGTGGGAACATTACCGATGTTCTTTAAACCAATTCAGTTCAATTGAAAAGTCCGATGCAGTATATGTTGGTGACGCAAATGGTCAAGAGGGAAGGCCAGATTCAGACAAAATATTTGCTGAAAACGTTGGCATCAAATTTAATAATCCAGAAGAATACTTTCATGATGACCTTTAATATTCAAAGGATATTGTAAATGGAATATTATAATGTAGTAATTATATGCAGCTGTTAGTATTATACATAGCATAGTCCTACTCGTAACGCTTATTCGAACATAAATTGTTTCTTATTTTATTTTTAAAAAAAACCTGATATGACAGAAAATTCACAGCTACCAGTTTTATTTGATAGACACAATTATTGTCAACAATATAACAAATCATCAAGAAAAAAGTGCTAACATCAGTATCCGCATACCACTTGTTCAAAAAAAATGTCTACAAAAGAAACGTAAAAAGAACTAAATAATATTCTAGTAGTCTTACAAGTTTGGTGTGTAAAATTTCGATGAACTAATAAGGGCACGTAGACTAATATCTTAAGTCTAAAAACCAAATTACTAAATATATTTCAGTAGTGCTTTTTTCAAATTTTCTCTACTCTTTACTATAACAACCCCTTCTTTCTCCCGGCCAATAAATAAGTCGCATTGGTAGCCCAATCGATAATAGGTTCAAACTTTGTTCCCCACTTCATTAGTTAATCAAACTTAAATTTCCCATTAGTGTTAAGATGGATATTCCCTACTTAATCAGTAGCACCCTATTTAAATTGAAAACTACCCAGATATCTCTAACAAGTAAATGCTTGTTTTAAAACGAAATATCTCGTATTATTGTTAAAAAAAAACGTTTTACACAAGATAGCCTAAATCACCAGGTTAAATGATTTGACTGAGTAGAGTATATTGTGACAGCAAATATTAATTTGTTAACTTCTTTTTTTCTGGCTTAGCAAACATTATTGTAAAAGTAAAGATGTAAATGTGTGTTATTCTTTGGCTTATCTATTAAACTTAAGCTCATATAGCTATTTTTAGACAATTTATATATTTAACAATCCTTGATCAGTAGTTCATCATGTTTCTTCAAGCATTTTGCTCAGTCATAGTAATGTTTGTACTCATTAGTTTCGTTATTTTATCATTGGTATTTTAATAAAATTTGCATAATTCCAATAGTTATTTTATCATTGGTTTTTATCATAAAATTTGCATATTTTCCACGGCTCGACACAACCAATCAATAGATGTCATTTTTGCTGAACTCTTATCTATCAATTTTTATACTTATATCTCAAAAATTGCGATAAAAATAATTTTTCATTACAAATACTTGTTACATGATCTCAATACCGACTGCTCTTGTTCTAGCTCTTAATTAATGAATAATCAGGCTGAACTCGTCATTACTGCTGACTTCAACATTGTGCCGAAATATCGTAATCCAAATATCATGAAAAAAAACACAACTTAAATATTCAGTCGAGGATTATATTTTTTTCTTTTCAACATCATCAACACTACCACCTTAATCACAAACAACATAAACAACAACACCAACAAAATTAACTGTAAGATGGTAGCGTATCTCTTATTGATTCCGAAAATGCAATGTTTAAGACACCTTTTTCATAAAATGAGGTAGATAATACGCCACTTCCAGTTTAATCAAAGTCACTACCGGTGTCAAATAACAGATTTTTTATATTGATTCCGAAAATAAGTGTTTTTTATATCTTTTTCTTTGATATTTAGATAACATATCCCTTTTCGTAAAATGTGACCTAAAAAAAAAATAATTTCCCTCCAAAATCGGATTTTTATAAAATTTAGGATTTTTTCAAATCCATTTAAAAAAAAAAAAAATCTTTTCTTCGCTTAAAGCAATAGGTCATACAGTATAAATATACCTCTTAAATTGGATTACTGAATTGAGTGTTAATATAAGTTGCTCTTGAATTCAGTCAGTTTGGTCATGTTTATAATGCTGTGTCCTATGTTTTTGACGAGGAAAATTACATAAACTCCTATTGTATGAATTGAATAAACTAACCTTTCACATCTAAAAGCTAGATATCTTTATTCTAGAATAATATTCCAATTCAAATAGCCAAATAGAATTGTTATTTGAATGGTACAGATGGTTTAATTTTTACCATAACAAATATTAACAGTACAATTTTCACTTATGACAGATACTTCTTATAAAGTACAAACAGTATGACATCAACATTGCAGAAATACCATCAACAAGTTATGCTTTTTATAAGCAAGACAGGATTTTCCTCTTAAAATAATAAATACTTTTACAGTATCGACACACGATATTTGAACACGTTTGGGATTGGAAATTCCAGTAAAAATAAGTTTTAATAAAAAGCTTTTTTATGTAGTATATTTACATACTATAATACATGGTTACTTGTCTTCAATTGAATGTTTCATTTTGTTTACTTCAGTGACTTGTCTTCAACAAGAGGATCAAAGAAGACAAACCATTCAATTTCACCTTCAGATAAATTGATGATGTTCTTTCCTTTATAATTTCCACTTTTCTAATTGGGTTTAATTAATATATCATCCACAACTAGAAAATAACGAAAGAATAAAGACGGTTTCCTCCGCCTTATTTGTAGACTTATACTTTGAATGTGACACAAATGGTGGCATCAGAACCAGACTTTATGACAAACGAGACGATTTTAATTTTCTAATTATACATTTCCCCACCTTTAGCAACTATATATAACTTCACCTCCATATATGCGATACACATTTCCCAGCTCATTCGATGTTCAAGAGCTTGCATGTGCTACTCAAATTTATAAAACGTCATCGGTGTCTGAGCAGAAAGTTGATTAACCAGTAGTATGCCAAAGAACTTGTCTTTTTCTAAAAAAAATAAAAAAATCACCGGGAGAAACCAAGACTTCTGGATGAATATTCCGTATTGACGTTACAAATAATGCATCATGGTCTTAAAGTATAGATTCTAGGTACTATCATTGTTTATCATCTGGTCCGAGACCGCAATTGTCGTCCTTAATTTTCGTTGTTCACAAATATAGTCCCTAGTGTTGACAGTGAGTTTTTTACCATTAATTTTTGTACCCCTTTCAAAATTTATTTCTCCATGTTTAATGCCTCAAATTGCAAGTTAGGGGGGGGGGAATTACACTGTAAAAAATGGGTTCAAGAAATACAAGAAAACTGTAGATATCCTTTGCTCTTTAAAAAAATAGTTTTACAAGCTACACAAAAAGATATTACACCATTTCGAATTCTGTATTAAATACGTACATAATATATTTCTCTGTATTTCGTGCATTGTGAAATATGCAACGACAGATTAAGTTCACAGCTAATGCATAGCTACGCTTGTATTATCATACCAAAAATAGTTAGTTAAACATAATTAATAATACGTAATTGTAAATGCAAACAAGACAGTACGTTTTGCAACAGTTACACAAGGCAGACAATACATGTAAGCAAAGCAACATAAAAGTAATATGAATAATACAAACTGTTTACATATAAACAAACCTCACATGTAGTGCAAAGGCCTTTGTTTTCACCAACTGATTGTTCTGAATCAGTTTACATTCTGTTTCAATGATATAATACCCAGTCTATGGAAGAAGCGAATCGATATAATATTTTCTTATATCAACGAGCGATATTGTCTTATATCAACGAGTTGCATTGTGGGAAATTTCAGACGAATGTTAGCATTTGTACGAAGAAAGGCAGATTCTCGGTATAAAGTAATGACTCTTTTCTCAAAACAGGGTGACATTTAACACGACATACGTCTGCTGTAAAAATTCCATGAATTATTTTATGTAATAACAAGCAAGGTGTATTTAAACGAGAAAATTGAATTGTTGAATAAATGAAGCATAAATGCACGATTTATCATTTATAAATGTACACATTCAATACATATTATGTAGCAAATTCAGTGGAATGCAATTGAGATGAATTCAATTGTTTGCTAAGCCAAAATCACCTTCAAGTCAAAGATCCTGCAATATTTCATTATAGCAATGCGATGTTTGTCTTATATCATAGCGATGTGTTTTTGATATATAAAAATTATGAATGCGATTCTTTTCCAATATAACTGCTATAGTTTTCAAATATAAAATAAATACGACGACACGTCACATTGCATGTCAAGAAAACCGCAAACATAATTCACAAACTTAGTTCATGACCGGCTTAATGTTTGAGGATCAATATCACTAAAATTTCGTATCTGTAACAAAATTAACGCTTATATGACTTATCATTTCGAAAATGTTGCTTGACCCTATCGATAGTTGAAAGTGTTAAGAACCTGTACAGTCTATTGTTTTCAACACGGCTTTTGATTACGGCTGGATCCGCCCTTGAAGTCACACTGCTATAGCCTATCCACATGGGTAATATCGAAGTAGACAAAAAATATCATTACTTAAAAGAGAGAAAAAAACATTCATTCAAACAATCCAATCCAATACAGCTCCAAATTACAATGAATTTTCAAATGGTAAAATAAATATTCCAAACAAATTAAAATGTACAATTACATGGTTTAACCGACTAATTCCATTTGAAGTAATGATTCAATGGCGGAATTTGAATGCGATTGTAAATATTAGTCTACCGACCTATTAGATTCTAATATAGGTCCGTTGGCGGATCCAGGGGGGGGGGGGGGCTTCGGAGGTTGGATACCCCCTTTTTGTTGGCCGATCAAAGCATTTGAATAAGGACATATGGTTGGAACCCCCCCCCCCCCTTTTTATCCTTGGTTTGGAACTCCCTTTTGACTACGACTGGATCCGCCCTTGAAGTCACACTGCTATAGCCTATCCACATGGGTAATATCGAAATAGACAAAAGATATCATTACTTTAAAGAGAGAAAAAAACATTCATTCAAACAATCCAATCCAATACAGCTCCAAATTACAATGAATTTTCAAATGGTAAAATAAATATTCCAAACAAATTAAAATGTACAATTACATGGTTTAACCGACTAATTCCATTTGAAGTAATGATTCAATGGCGGAATTTGAATGCGATTGTAAATATTAGTCTACCGACCTATTAGATTCTAATATAGGTCCGTTGGCGGATCCAGGGGGGGGGGGGCTTCGGAGGTTGGATACCCCCTTTTTGTTGGCCGATCAAAGCATTTGAATAAGGACATATGGTTGGAACCCCCCCCTTTTTATCCTTGGTTTGGAACTCCCTTTTGAATACGACTGGATCCGCCCTTGAAGTCACACTGCTATAGCCTATCCACATGGGTAATATCGAAATAGACAAAAGATATCATTACTTTAAAGAGAAAAAAAAACATTCATTCAAACAATCCAATCCAATACAGCTCCAAATTACAATGAATTTCAAATGGTAAAATAAATATTCCAAACAAATTAAAATGTACAAATGCTGATGTCCCGAACTTTGAAGATACCAACTGAGTAGCCTCAGGCTATAAATTGAACAACTTAAGATACAACGAAAATCAAAAATCTTGTCAAACAGAAAATGTATTAATTATTGACATAGAAAAAAATATTGAGAAGAAAAACAGTTCTTTTTGGATATCAAAGATTTGTCCCTTTGGTAAAAAGATATCTCTATGAACATAATCAGCTCGCCGCATGAACGCTCTTTTACATCGCAATGACCATAAGGGCATTCCGTTGTATTGTTGCCACAGTGATTTGACTTTCGTTTTTTACTAGTAACCGATCGTATAAATACGCGAACATTTCTTAGTGCAAAATAACAATCCGTATCGCTTGTTATAAATTTCTTCGATGAATACTAAAAATATGTTTAGAAAACAAATAAATAATATATAAATGTCTGTTGACGATAGAAATGTGTATATATCTGTTCTATATTTATAAACTAAGATCATTCAGTGCTGTTTTTTTTTGTATTTTTATCGACGTAATCGTTCTTGTACCATCATAACTGTCGTTACCGTTAAAGCTTTAGAAGTGTGTTAGTTCATATTGCACTTAACAAAAGTTTCAGCACCCAAATGACGTTTTTGGAGGACTGGAAAGCAGATATTTATAAGGTGAAATTTAAAAGATTTATAGATATAAGAAGATGGTGCATGAGTTCGAATGAGACAACTTTCCATCAAGGTAATAATGTGTTTCAAGTAAACCATTATAGATCAAAGTATGGCCTTAAACACGGAGCCTTGGCTCACAGCGAACACCACGCTATATAGGAACCAAAAACTTAATAGTGTTAAACCATTCAAACAGGAAAACCAATGGTCTTTTTTGTATAAAAAAAAGGAGATTCAAAAGTACAGGTCAGATTTTGTCAAATCAATCTGAACGAGGACAGTATGATTCATCTTTGTCACAAGTTAGTTTCATTTTTATCAATAAAGAAACTCTTCCATGCGTGCATGCGTTGTGAGCATATCAGATATATATTATGTCGGTGCGTGCATTATAAAATTTGCTAAATGTTATATATGTGAACAAAATTTTGATACTTAGCTATTGGATTACGCCATTGTTTATTAAACCCCATCGGTACTGGCATTTTTGAATTTTGAAAACTGTGGATTGAACCTGGTTTTATACCGCTTAACCTCTCACGTGCATGACAGTCTCATCAAATTCTGTCATATTTACAACGATGTGTGAACAAAACAGACATAATAGGTACAATTGTCAAAATATGGATACAGCAGTCAAATATTAATTCTAATAAGTACTAATATTGATATAACAAAAACACCGCTATGATATTTTAAAAGTATCGCATTGATATTAGAACTAATAGCATTTGTATATTTATGTATATAAGAAAAACACAGCATTTCAAATTTTACACGGACACAAACGTTTACTAACTTCTGAATGTATATTTAGACTCAATTGTTGTTTATATTTGAACAATAAGTTTTAAAGTTAGTATTTTCTTAATTTTTCGTTGCCGAAAATAACATTTTCCGCATAGAATGTCTGCATTTTTACAATTGATATTAGACAATACCGCTATGTGATATAAGAAAAGTTATCATCGATTCGCTTCTTCCATAGACTGATACCTGAAGACAAAAAAAATAAAATAATAGAAACCTTCTTTATACTGCTAGATTAGAATAATCAGAGTTATCTCTCCTTAAATCTGGTTAATCAAATATTTACTTGTATTAACTTTATAGAAGTAAAAAAAATTTAAAGCTCACTCATACAAACTATTAAAATAGATTATATATTACTGTTGTGGTGCCGTTGGATGATTGATATACCGCTTTAGCGGTTCTCTCATATAGGAGGAATATGATATCTGAAACTGGGAACCAGACTAGCTTACCCTCGCTTTCTATCTGATGGGAAACGGACACAAAGAACCAGACAGGAACCATGCTGAGCCTCACTTCTATTCCAAGCTTCAACGAGTAAACATCGCATCCTAAAAGACTGCAAAGTTGTACTTAGTGCTTCAAGAAGACCCTTAGTAATTCAGGTAACAATTGCATTACACGCCCCAAACACATTCGCTACAATGGTGTCAGATGTAAAAACATCTGAAACCGCAAAAAATACCTGAAATTGTCATTTGAACTTGAACTGTTACATGTATGAAAATATTTCATTATTGAATATAAGTTAATAAACCGGACAACTGGTATTGACTTTTCAATAATTCATACATGAAGATATTTCAAGTTACTGAAATTTGGTACGGTTCAAGTCAATAAACCGGACAACTGGTATTGACTTCAATAATTCATACATAAATATATTTCAAGTTTACTGAAACTTAGTACGGTTCAAGTCAATTAACCGGACAACTGGTATTGACTATTTAATAATTTAAAAATTAAAAAGAAAGAAAAAGAATATTAATAAAAAAAAAACAATAAAAACCAACACAACAAAGCAAACAAAACACACACAAACCGTCATTTTCATTTGTTATACATATTCCGGATAAACTGGATAAATGTATTGATACATAAACTTTATGATTGGCAAATTATTACGACAAACTTTGATCTTTTGAATATTTCGTAATTCTACCACCATAGTCATTGATAGTTTGTGATTTGCTATATTTACATTTTTACATATTGACTTTTCTACATATATATTTCAATAAAGAATTTTCATATACAAATTTCATATTGTTGTACGTGTACTGTTATTACATTAAAAGTTGTTACTTTTGATAAAATAATTATTCATATACATTCATATTTATTTTTTGTATGTGTGAATACCGGATTAACTGGTTTTGACACAATTAATCTTGAATTGGCTGTTTAGTTCTTAAATATTATTACTATTATTTTTTGTATTTTGTTTTCTGAGTGTGTATTATTCCGGATAAACTGGTTTTGATACATTCATTTGAAAAATTGTAAATTAATTTCAAGTTTAAGGAAAAATTAGATAACAACGATAAATTAAATAATTCAAGAAAATTTGAGCAAATTTAATTGATAATACTAAAAAACTTTTATTAGATTTTTGAAATTTGGCTATTTTTTCTTTTGAATATTTATTTTTCAAAAAGGTAAATTATAACTTTTGATACAGTGGTTTATTTGAACTATTTATTGTACACTTGTAAATTTATTTTATTGTGGAACTACTATCTGTTAATATCTCAATATGGCGGAGAAACAAACAGTAAATATTAATACAGCGGGTATTGAAGAATTGATGACCATAAAGGATATTGGACAAAAGAGAGCGCAATTAATCGTAGCTGAGAGGACTAAATATTAGGAACCTTGACAGTAGAGACACTGAAAGCCATAGAGGGAATACCAAGTAATATCTGGGATCCAATTATTTTTACGGGAAAGATCATATTCGAAGAACAACAGGATACCAAAGATACTGAAATAGGAAAAAATATCCAACAAGATCAAAAGGTGACTACAGAGAACAAATAATTAGTTACACTAAATCAAGATCAACTTCAGCAACAACAAGAACAACTTCAACAACAACAAGATCATCTTCAGCAACAAGAAAAAGTTATTGAAGATTATAAGACCAAGTTAATGATCGCTGATCAAGATAAGAAATCAATGCAGCAAGATGTGAAAAAACAGTTATCGGATGTAAAGAGCCAATGCACTGCACAACTTACAGCCAAAGCTGAAGAAGTGTTGGACACCATGCAGAAATACAAAAACAAATTGAAAAAGAGCTACAATATGCCAAAAAAGAAGAACGCCAGCGAGGTGATGAACTGGAATCAACACTGGAGAGTGAAAGAAAAGAATTTGAACATTTACAAGACATGCAACGTGAAATGAAAAAGGAAACGGTCCAGAAAAATCAAGAACTGGAAGATTCATTTTATCAGTTGAAGTCGGAGAGGGAAATGCTGATGAATAAAGTTAAGGAACAAGCTAGACTTATTGATAGCGACAGAGAAAAAAATTAAAAGTCAACAGAAGGATCTTGAAGTGAAAGATCAACAATATGCCAACAGGATTCAGAAGTTAGAAGAGGAATACAAAACAAAAACATTTTCAAAGTTGGTGGAAACAACAGGAAATCTTGCACCAGATAATGTTTATAAGTCCAGAATAATACCAAAGGTTGATGAAGATAAGACAGCAGTCAAGATAACAGAAAATAAATCAAGCGTGTCAACAGCTAAGAGTACACCTAAAACGACACTAGATGAACGTCCTATTTCCAGATACAGAAATGAAGGTCCAATAGCGCCAAAACTTGCAACATTTGACGGTAAGAGCGAGTGGAAACCTTATTATTTACAGTTCATACACATTGCCAACAAGTACAATTGGGATACACAGCAAAAGTTGGATAAACTTATTGAGTGTTTAAGAGAGAAAGCTCTGAAATTTTTTAGTACCAGACCACTATCAATACAAACTGATTTTAAATTACTGGCAGATAAACTCAACCAGAGGTTTGGTAACAAGGATCTCCCGTACACAATACGTCGACAGTTACAAGATGCTAGACAGAATGGGGATGAAATGATTGAAGAATTTGCCGAAAGAGTACAAGAGATGGCAACAGATGGCTATATAGACACCCCTAAACATGTGGTTGAAACAATTTCTGTTGATGCATTCTTGAAAGGCTGTACAGATAAAAAGCAGCATTACTAGCCATGGAGAAAAATCCAACCAGGATGGACAAGGCTCTTCAGTACGTTAAGAGTTCTATACATAACCAGAGAGTTCTACTTGGTTACAAAAAGAGTGATGTCAGGAGAGTACAGTTCGAAAAGTATGAACATGATGACTCGGATGATGATTCAGAGATTGCAGTCAGAGTTGTTGATAAAAAACGAAACTATGTACCTTGGCAGGAAACTATTGAAAAGCGTGTCCAAAAGACGGAGCAGGATATAACGGGTATTAACAACAATGTCGGCAGGAGCCGATCTTTTATCTTTAACCTGTAAAGGTTGCGCATATTGCAGTAGAGCTCAAAGAACCTGGGGAAAATTTGAGAATGATGTTGGTGACGTAGTGCCTCTGGCAGTCCGGAGTATACACCATCACCCTCAGGATGAAACCTCTATACAAGAAAGTAATTGGATGAAAGGTTGGTCCTTGGAAGACATAAGGAAAGAACAAGAATTGGACCATGATTTGAAAACACTAATAAATTGGCTACACACTGGTGAATCGCCGTCGGAGCATGAGTTACAACTTGAAAGCCCAGCAACTAAGCACTGGTGGAATTGTAAGACACAGCTGAAATTTGTAAAAGGGTGCCTATTCTACAAGTGGTTGGATCCAGCAGAGCCAAGAATATTGTTACTTCCTAAATCCTTGAGAGAAGATGCTATGAAATACTGTCATGATTGCAAAACAGCAGGACACTTTAACCTAAAACCATACAGAAACTACAACAAAGATTTATTTGGTACCAAATGAGAATAGAGGCAATTTTGTATGTTCAAACATGTTCAATATGCAATATTAATAAGAAATCAAACAGAATAGCAAAAGGGGCACTAGGTCAATATCATGCAGGAGCTCCCATGGAAAGGGTACACATGGATATACTTGGGCCACTTGTGGAAAGTATTTCTAACAATAAATATGTGCTAGCCATCATAGACCAGTTTACTAAGTGGATTGAATTTGTCCCACTGCCTAATCAAAATGCAGAAACGATAGCAAAAGCAGCAGTGTATGATTTTTTTTTCTAAATTTGGCTGTGCTTTGCAAATACATCCTGACCAAGGCAGAAACTTTGATAGCAATCTATTCCATGAATTATGTCGCCTACTAGAAATTGCAAAGACTCGTACAACCCCTTATAGACCAAGGTCCAATGGACAGGTTGAACGCTATAACAGTGTGATTTTACAGGCAGTGAGATGATATTTGGAGGATAAGCAGAAAGACTGGAATGTTCTCCTTCAACAAGATCCACAAAGAATAGACAAACTGGTTTCACCCCTAATATGATGATGCTAGGACGAGAGGTAATGCAACCAGTAGATCTACTCTTGGGAACAGCAGAGAGTAATATGGAAATAAACCAACCCCATCAGTATATCAAAGATCTAAAAAATGCACTAGAAAAAGCTCATAAAACTGCTAGAGATAACCTTAAGGCAGCTCAATTTAGACAGAAAAGAGATTGTGACGTGAAACTTAATCACAGGGTATATAATAAAGGTGACATTGTATACAGAATTGATTCTGCTACAAAAATAGGAGAAAGTAAAAAATTGAGGGCACCCTGGCAAGGACCATATCTAATTGTAGAAGTACTGTCATCAGTTTTGTATAAAATGAGAACAATGAAAAGAGAACTAACTATCCATCATGATCAGTTAAAACCATGCCTGGATAGGAAAATTCCACCGTGATTGAAGTATATGAGACACCGTCTTCTTCAAGGTGAGGTAGATTATAGCCTTGGGATTGGCCAGACATAAGAAGAAAATATTCATGATTTATCACAGTTATTTAAAGACGATAATGACGGGGAACCAGATCTTTTTGTTCAAGAGACAGAAGAAGGTATAAACAAAGACTATGCCGGATCAACTGGCTTAGAGTCTTTTCAACAACTCCAAGATTTAGAGTCTTTCCTTGATATTACGGAAGAAATTCAGGAAGTTGGTGGAGAGCAGCATAGTACCGGATTAAAAACAAGATATTCATCTGATGTTGATTTAGCTGATAGACATGTTGTAAATAATCTAGATGGTATAAATGTATTTTTAAATAATGATAGCACTGATAATTTAGATGATACATTTTTGTACGCAATTAACAACTATGGTGGTAGAATCAGAAATCGTCCAAAATACCTGGACGACTATGATTTGTCCGATGAGTTTTAATTTTTGCCAGATTGGCTGGTTTTTAAACAAATAATAATGAAGAAAACAAAAAACAAAAAAAAACTAACTAAACATTGTAAAATATTGTATATAGAAGTTTTAAAAGAAAAAAAAATAGCATGAGGATAATTGTGTACTTCCAGCATGGCAAAAAGTTGGAATGATGGAAAAGAGATGGAAGAGGTTTATAGGCAGCATTAATATTATGAAGACCTGGCCTTAAAGGCATAAAACTTTGCTCAGTGATCGGAGCACAAAAATCATGCTCGAAACATGAAATCCAGCAATTTGATTGGTTGGTTTTTAAGTCTGAGTACAAAACTCATGCTCGAAAGTTTTATGACCGTGAGGCCTGGACTATGATGAGGATACTCAGCAGGAGGAAGATAATCATCAGGAGACAGAGCAGGAAGAGGTATGGGAAGAGCAGGAAGAGTAAGGTATAGAAGAAGATGTATGGATAGAGGAAGATGTTTGGATAGCAGAGGAGGAAGATACCCAGCAGGAGGAAGAACAGCAAGATGAAGAAGAACAGCAAGATGAGGAAGATACCCAGCAGGAGGTAGAACAGGAGGAAGAACAACAAGATGAGGAAGATACCCAGCAGGAGGTAGAACAGGAGGGAGAACAACAAGATCAGGAAGATACCCAGCAGGAGTTAGAACAGGAGGAAGAACAGCAAGATGAGGAAGATACCCAGCAGGAGTTAGAACAGGAGGAAGAACAGCAAGATGAGGAAGATACCCAGCAGGAGTTAGAACAGGAGGAAGAACAGCAAGATGAGGAAGACACCCAGCAGGAGTTAGAACAGGAGGAAGAACAGCAAGATACCCAGCAGGAGTTAGAACAGGAGGAAGAACAGCAAGATGAGGAAGATACCCAGCAGGAGTAAGAACAGGAGGAAGAACAGCAAGATGAGGAAGATACCCAGCAGGAGTTAGAACAGGAGGAAGAACAGCAAGATGAGGAAGATACCCATCAGGATTTAGAACAGGAGGAAGAACAGCAAGATGAGAAAGATACCCAGCAGGAGTTAGAACAGGAGGAAGAACAGCAAGATGAGGAAGATATCCAGCAGGAGTTAGAACAGGAGGAAGAACAGCAAGATGAGGAAGATACCCAACAGGAGTTAGAACAGGAGAAAGAACAGCAAGATGAGGAAGATACCCAGCAGGAGTTAGAACAGAAGGAAGAACAGCAAGATGAGGAAGATACCCAGCAGGAGTAAGAACAGGAGAAAGAACAGCAAGACGAGGAAGATACCCAGCAGGAGGTAGAACAGGAGGAAGCACAGCAAAATGAGGAAGATACCCAGCAGGAGTTAGAACAGGAGGAAGAACAGCAAGATGAGGAAGATACCCAGCAGGAGGTAGAACAGGAGGAAGAACAGCAAGATGAGGAAGATACCCAGCAGGAGTTAGAACAGGATGAAGAACAGCAAGATGAGGAAGATACCCAGCAGGAGTTAGAACAGAAGGAAGAACAGCAAGATGAGGAAGATACCCAGCAGGAGTTAGAACAGGAGGAAGAACAGCAAGATGAGGAAGATACCCAGCAGGAGTTAGAACAGGAGGAAGAACAGCAAGATGAGGAAGATACCCAGCAGGAGTTAGAACAGGAGGAAGAACAGCCAGATGAGGAAGATACCCAGCAGGAGTAAGAACAGGAGGAAGAACAGCAAGATGAGGAAGATACCAAGCAGGAGTTAGAACAGGAGGAAGAACAGCAAGATGAGGAAGATACCCAGCAGGAGTTAGAGCAGGAGGAAGAACAGCAAGATGAGGAAGATACCCAGCAGGAGGTAGAACAGGAGGAAGAACAGCAAGATGAGGAAGATACCCAGCAGGAGTTAGAACAGAAGGAAGAACAGCAAGATGAGGAAGATACCCAGCAGGAGTTAGAACAGGAGGAAGAACAGCAAGATGAGGAAGATACCCAGCAGGAGTTAGAACAGGAGGAAGAACAGCAAGATGAGGAAGATACCCAGCAGGAGTTAGAACAGGAGGAAGAACAGCAAGATGAGGAAGATACCCAGCAGGAGGTAGAACAGGAGGAAGAACAACAAGATCTTAGAATTGTAATTAGAGAGAGAGAAAGGAGGCAGGAGAAAGAGGATGAAAGATACCGTCAGGTAATGAGGGAGGCTGACGAGGACCATTGCGTTCCTATGGTCATCACCAGGAAACAAGAACTGGAGAGAGATCAGAAAAAGTACCAGGAGGTACTACAGGCAGCGGATAAAGATATGGGGATACCCATTGTTGTAAGGATTATTCCAACGGAGGCAGAACAATATCACCAATTAGTGAAAGAGGCTGATGAGGATCCCTGTATACCTCCCATAGAACCTGAGGTACTGGTTGCCTGTCCTCCAAGGTGTAAGCCTTGTTTCATCTGTCAGCTTCCAATGAGACATCCATTTAGGCATACAGTAAAACTCCATCTGCCATGGTATGTAGCTGCCGAATCAGCTTGTTTCCATTGTAACCTACAATTTTCGGAGGTTACAATGCTGAAACACCACATAAATGAAACACACCCAGAAGTTGACAGTGAGGCAAAATTTGGCCCAGACAAATATCAGATGTGGGTGCAGTTAGTCAATGGTCTGCTAAGGGAATTAGCCAGGATGTTGGAAGTGTCCTATCCAGATGGATTAGTAAATTTTATTAATTGTTTAAATATTGCTTGTAATGTATCGTATGGAGCATCCCAACAATTAACATTTAGAACAGAAGAAGTTTTTTTCTGGCAGATATTTTCTGTCAGATCAACAATTTACCAAAATTCAGCTTTAACATCTTCAACAACTTTGGCCAAATATTCATTAACTCTCTACTTCATTGGAAAATCTTGAAAATTGTAATCAGCAAATTAACTCCGGAACAACAAAACTTTCTACAAAATTTCGAAGAACAAAAAGACCGCTTTGGACTACCTATTGGATGCCTCTCAGTTAAACCAACTGGACCACTGATGGCTGTCGATGCTCATTTTCATCTCGACCAACTCATGGTAAAAACCAGATTAACTGGTATCCATGAGTTGGATGATATGGGTACAGCTGATCTCTACAAGACCAACTTGTCGTTCTTGGTTGCTAATTACTGTAATCCTGCAAAATTTCCATCATCAGCAGAAAGGTCAGAAATTAGAAAAGACCACAGAATTCAACTCTCTTTCGGAATACACCCTAGAATTGTAAACTCAAATTCAACATCAACTTTAGACCGGTTTTTCAAAAATTTAATTTCAATTTTGGACTCTTCAAAAACAGTATCAGTAGAGGAATGTGGATTGGACACTACAGACAGACCAAATTATCAAAATTTCCGAAATCAAGTAACATACTTTGAGAAGCAACTTAATTTGGCGGTACAGAAAAATATCCCAGTCGTCATCCATAG
Source organism: Mytilus trossulus (assembly GCF_036588685.1). Taxonomy (NCBI): domain Eukaryota; kingdom Metazoa; phylum Mollusca; class Bivalvia; order Mytilida; family Mytilidae; genus Mytilus; species Mytilus trossulus. Next base: position 19,840,733 of record NC_086386.1, on the reverse strand, counting down.
CAGAGGAGACAGAAACCTCAATCTTGCAACTCTAACCTCCATGGTTAATACTTTACCCCAGAATCACAAAATTCACTGGCATTGCTTCACAGGGACAGAAGAAATTTTTGAATCTGCTTCATCACACTTTTGGGACATTGTATTTGGCGTTACATCTTTCATCTTTACCAACAAATATCCAACCATCAAACAATTCATTTGCAATAAAGGAATCGACAGAATAGTTTTGGAATCTGATGCACCATATATCCGCTATAAAGAAGAAATTGCTAATACAGTCATCTTTGTAGCCCATGAAATTGCAAAATTACTACTAATACCTGTTGAAGAAGTTTTGGCCACCACTACAAAAAAATTTCTAAAGTGATTTATGGTTGTTAAGGGGGAGGGGTTGGAAGTAAAGTTTGGCAGCAATTTAAAAATTTCATCTTCATAAATTCATAGTGATTGGCAGTTTTTAAACACAATTTCATTTTGTAAGATTTGTAAATAATATATAAATAGTGTCCCATTGATGTACACTTTTGATCTTCAGCCTTTTACATCTTACCGGATTAACTGGTTTGTAATTGGTTTACGATATTTTGTAAATAATATATAGTTGATTAAATAAGTGTCCCATTGACGTACACTTTTGGTCTTCAGCCTTTTACATCTCACCGGATTAACTGGTTTGTAATTGGTTTAAGATATTTGTATAAATGTTACTACTTTTAATTGTCAACAAATTTGCTCATGGCGAACAAACCAAGATCATTTGAGTTGTTCCTCTAGAAAACGGAGAGGAATGTGGTGCCGTTGGATGATTGATACACCGTTTTAGCGGTTCTCCCATATAGGAGGAATATGATATCTGAAACTGGGAACCAGACAAGCTTACCCTCGCTTTCTATCTGATGGGAAACGGAAATAAAGAACCAGAAAGGAACCATGCTGAGCCTCACTTCTATTCCAAGCTTCAACGAGTAAACTTCGCATCCTAAAAGACTGCAAAGTTGTACTTAGTGCTTCATGAAGACCCTTAGTAATTCAGGTAACAATTGCATTACACGCCCCAAACACATTTGCTACACTGTTAATAAAAATTTAAGTATAAATCATACTTTTACCAGTTTTATGTAGATTTTATATAGTTTATTAAATCTTACAAATAAATCTATATTATCAAGTTTATCTTTATGACTGTATGTGTTATGAATAGTTTATACATCACTTTACTATTTAATCAATCGCACACACCTTTCACAACACGGTCATCTATTCATTCAATTATACACTTATATATTACACACTCTTGGACATTAAAACTGGAATGTTATTGTAATGAATATATTAGTAATAAACTGACCTTATAAAAGAATATGAAAGTCCTAGACTATTTCAAAACTGAAGATATATAACAAATTCCAATAGAGCTGTAGAAAATGGCTACCACTTCATATACATACTTTTTGCCACCTGAAGAGAACAAAGAATAGTTAACTAAAAGATTCCCGCCTAAATCATAGTGACCAATAGAAAAGATATAAACAGTAGGAAATGTTCTATCTGAATAAACTAGCAGACTACAAATTATAATAACTGTAAATAGAATATATCCCGTATGTATTCTAATAACATAAAATCTTAATTAACATAAAACATAAAAACATAGCTCTACCACATATATACCAGGCTTAAAATATTATACAACGAAAATTCAAAACCAACAGTCAAATAGCAAAATCACCTCAAACACCTCAAACGAATAGCTAACAACTGTCATATTCTTATAAACTTGGTATAGACAGTTTCTTATGTAGAAATGGTGAATTAAACCTGGTTTTATAGCTAGCTATATGTCTCACTTTTATGACAGTCGCATTATATATGTAACACTCCCAAACGTGTCCGATTCCCCCAAACGTGTCTATTCTCCCTAAACGTGTCCGTAATATCCAATATTCCCTAAACGTGTCTGATTTTATAACCCCCAAACGTGTCCGCTAATTGTTATTCGCCAAAGTGTGTCCACTATTTAACGCCAGGACGTCTCACGTCTTTTAGCGCTAATATATGAATAAAATCAATAACGTTTACGGCAATTCTATAATGGGGGGGGGGGGGACACAGTTGATAAAATGATCATTTATTAGTATCAGTTAGTTCAATGCCGGTTGTTATTGCAAATTTAATATGTAACATATAAATCGACTTTTGACTGAAATTGCTTATACTCCAGTTGCAAGTATTATGCTCGTTAAGAACGCACATACATGTACAAACAATTCTAGTTCAGTTGGATTAAGCGTTTACCATAGGATAACACCAAATTAAATTCAAATATAATATCTTCAGGTTAAACTATGCCTAAACATATTGTTTAAAGATGTCAGTCTTATTTACAAAGCTTGTATTGACAGTTACACAAACAAAGCAAGCAAGCCAAACAAAGTTTTACCTTGCAAGCATTTGGAAATCAGCTGTAATCCGCGAATATTGCACGGTAGGATTTTGAAAGAATTGACTTCCTTCTTTTCAACAGTTCTGATATTTTAAAAGATATTCAAATGATAAACTGTTTATCAGATATTTTAATAAATTTTAGATTTTCAGCATCACTACTAAAGTGAAGACATACAAACAAGATTCATAATTCCAGTGCCAAATATTTCATGCATTATCTGAACGATATCATATTAACAATAAATACTATACAGAAGTTTTATTATCATACCGGGGATTGGGCCTAAATTTGTTTACGATTATTCGGGATAAACCTTAATTAAACTTAAAAATCTAAAGGGCCAGTAAAGACCGATTTTTTTAAAAAACTTCACTAAGAAACTATTCGATTCTCTCAAAAAATGGAAAAGAGCTCTAAAAATTATAAACTGGTAGTAAGGTTTTTTATTATGAACTTTATTATTAACAAGAGACATTACGTCCAGTGGCAAATATTATGCATGGACAGGACGACAACATACTTTGGATAAGTTATATAATGAGATGCAGAAGAATATTTGCCGGAACTCTTGGATTGTACCTTAATTATTCCGGAAATTTGGGATTAGGCCTAAATGAATTGTGTACAGTTATAAGAATTTACACTTTACGGTTTTTAAGTATCTACACTTAATCGTAACTCGGAATTAAATTATATTTTTTGGAGCGCAAAAGGACAGTTTTATTTTTAGGGGATTGGGCACGTTTGACAGATTGGGCACGTTTGACGGATTGGGCACGTTTGGGTGTTTCACTTAAATACACGCAAACAAGAGACATTACGTCCAGTGGCAAATATTATGCATGGACAGGACGACAACATACTTTGTATAAGTTTAATAATGAGATGCAGAAGAATATTTGCCTGAACTCGTGGATTGTACCTTAATTATTCCGGGAATTTGGGATTAGGCCTAAACACTTTACGGTTTTTAAGTATTTACACTAAATCGTAACTCGGAATTAAATTATATTTTTTTTGGAGCGGAAAAGGACAGTTTTATTTTTAGGGGATTTGGCACGTTTGACGGATTGGGCACGTTTGGGTGTTTATTAAAAAATGGACACGTTTCTAGGCGTTTAAATAATACAAATGACACGCTTTGACGCCCTTTTTACAACTAGACATGTTTTGCAGTTCAGTGGCGTCGATGTGGACACGTTTGGGAGTATCGGACACGTTTGGGGGGAAGGACACGTTTCTCAGTGTAACATATATATAACAATGTGGGAACAAAACAAACAGACATTGAAGTAAAAATTTCGAAAATATAGGTACACTTGTCAACATTGTGTTATAATCTTAATCTCAATAAAGACAAACTCATCTGTCAATTAGAACAAACCACATTAGCAAAAACGAAAAACAAAAATACAAAACTTAAACATAAACATAACACAATGACGTGATGTATACCAGGCATAGATTACCTTAGCCGTAATTTGGCTCAACTGTTTTGATCTTTGGGTTCTCACTGCTCTTCAACTTGATACTTGTTTGGCTTTCTAATGATATTAATCTGAGCGTCATCGATGAGTCCATGTAACGAAACGCGTCTGGCGTATATCAACTATATATAAATACCTAGCCACGGCAAATTGATATTACCAAACATAGATTTAACCATCCGACATAAGTGCACATCTAATTATGACGTAAGTCTTGTTGAAAACAAAATGTAATAAGTCTTTTTCTGGTGTAATTTAGTTTATAGTGGTACCTTTAGTAAAAATGAGCTAATTGCATATTTATTAAGAACATACTAAAGGAAAACATCCTGTTCAGTTGTTATGACAGATTCATTGGAAAACCGACAGTAATGACTCTTTGTCTGGTGCAATTTAGAATTTCTCTCAAAGCTTTATGTAGATTTTTTTTAAATTTGACAGTCGAGTACACATAAATGTAGCATACGAAGTATAACAGCTTAAGAAGAAGTTTACAAAAATACATAAAAATATACGTCAAATATCTGCCACCAAACATGTTGACGTAAAATATGGGTACACTTGTCAACATTGTGTTATAAATATCTTTGCCTCGTAATGACATCCCAAATATGAATTTCATACAATAATGTAATTGATACGGTGCATTCATCACAAGGATGCAATTTTAATACTCATAATTATGTAAACTCTATAGAATAAATTATGTAGAATTTAAATGTGGTACCTAACACTACAAGGAGATAACTCTGTAAAATCAGCTAAAAACGTTTTAATTACGTTGTGTTGTTAAGGGAATATTAAGCTTCTCAATGATCAAAATAAGAGTTTGTCAAACTCACTGGGGTAAAGCTGATGACCGTAACTGCATTCACGGTCATCCCAAGATGTCGGACGAAAAATTAGGTCAGTGTTTTTATTGTCTGTTAAGGTGTTTCTACATAATTTTCTTTACAAAGCATACTTTGATACGATGTAATTATATCAAAGATTCACACGGAAGTCACAAATCTCTACCAAAGAACGTGTATAGAACGGGAAATTGGATTTGAAAAATTCGCTAAGATGACCGTAAATCATCTTTAAAATATTTTCAAGATGACCGTAACATTGAATAAGGATGACCGTGATTGGTAAAATGATGACCGTAATTTCGAAAGAATGACCGTAATTTATAAAGGATGACCGTACCTTTCATAGTATAACCGTCATTTCTAAGAAATATCCGTATTTGTATTACCTTTTTTGTATCAAATAATTAATCGTGTTGGTGAAAGACGTATTTATAAGACAACATTAGTTTAAACAATATTTATTCAGATAATTCATCATGATACGATATTATACAAAGGAAATAATATTCAGGATTCAGAAACACGCAATTTGCTTTTACAAATCTGTCTCCTTTACAAAAATGATACACTTATTGAACAATACATAAATATAAATACTGGCATGCTCTGTAATAAATATAAGAATATGAAAAAGGTGAAAGAAGAAAAAGAAGAAAAAAATTAATGACAAAAAAATTAAAAATAAACAGCTGCGCCATGAGCGCATGATACGCCCGACGTCTTATGTGGAAGTTATGTGCAATAATCATAAATAGTTTTTTGAGAAAGCTTTAAGCAATAACCATATATAGTTTTTGAGACACGGCGGGAAACCCCCCACCCTGTTGTTTTTTTTTACACAAAACTAAATATCACTAAAATAAAATTTTGAATCAAAACCAAAAAGTATACAGATCTTTAGATTAATATAACAAAGAAGTGTGTAAAGTTTTAAGCAATAATCATAAATTATTTTTTGAGATACGGCGCGACATGTAAAAAAAACCTCCCCTATTTAACAAAATACTCAATAACTCAAAAATAAAATTTTGAATCTTCACCAAAAAGTATACAGATCTTTAGATTAATATAACAAAGAAGTGTTTAAAGTTTTCAGCCATAATCAAGAATCGTTTTTGAGATACATTGCGACATGTGAAAAAAACACACCCCTGTTTAAGTTACAAAGTGCCGTAAATCAAAAAGTTTAAATCTAATTTTCACCAAAAAGTATACAGATCATTTGACCTTTATAAGAAACAACTATATTTAGTTTCATGCAATTTGGATAAGTCGTTCTCAAGTTACGGTGCGACAGGTTTACGCCGGACAGACGGACAGACGGACAGACAGACGGACAGACGGACGGACAGACGGACAGACAGACGGACGGACGGACGGACGGACACCGGACATGTGTATACCATAATACGTCCCTTCAAAATTTTGACGGGCGTATAAAAATAAACATGTATTGTTGTAATGTATACAGTGTGAAATGCTTTGGTTCCTATTGAGTGATGAAGCATTAACATCAAGGGTTAAAACGTTTACTTTTGATAATATATTTCTGCACCAAACTAAATAAAAGACCATTTTGCTCATCTGAGAGTACCGTTGATCCAAAAAGCAAAGTTTTTGTGTTAACTTGGACAGGAAGAACTGAAACAGAATCCAATAGTCCTTTTCTTAAATTAGTATATATAGGACAAGATAACAAGAAGTGAGAATTTGTTTCTACATCACCACAACGAAAATTTGGAGCGTCTACTAAGTTACGAAGGAAAAGGTGAGACTTCAATGAACTTGAATCCATTCTTAAGCGAGCATGAAGAATTTGACCAAAACGATGTCCTATATAATAATACGCTGGGATCTTACTATTTTGGGTACTAATTTGTTTTTTGAATTATGATAAAGATTCACATTTTCTTATGTTTAAGTTAAGAGTGTCCCATAGTTTTGTTGTTGCAGGGATGAAATATTCAGAATATAAATGGGTCCGTGTGTTGACTTGTGAAATATTATTTCTCTGTCTTGTATTATGATCATGCCTACTGCCTACTGAATCAGGCAATAAGTCTCTTAAATACTCTGGAGTTTTATTATTCAAAATTTTGTGATAATGAGTTAGTCTGTGATTGCGTCGTCTTTCAGATAATTTTTCCAATCGAGTTTCAACATATAAATTGTTTATACTGCTAAGTTTAGTACCCCCCGTGACGATACGCGCTGCGTCAAGCTGAATACTTTCAAGTTTAGCAATCAAATTCTGATTTTGAGAGTCCCAAACGACATCAGCATATTCAAGAATTGAGCGAAATTTGTTCAAGTCAAAATCTATCAAGAACATTTTTTATTTTTCTCATTTTATTTATTCTTTTGTAAGATTTAGAAACTATATGTTCAATATGGTCGTTCCAGGATCTGTTGTTAGAAAAAAAGACACCTAGATGTTTGTGTTTACTTACTCTTTGTAGCTCTTGGGTGTTCATATTAAATGGAGTATGAAAGGGTTTTTTTTTTTGTTGAAATTATCATACTTTCATTTTTTTGGGCTTTAAAATTAAGAAGCCATTTTTGACCAATTATAAATCTTATCTAGATCGTCATTTAAAATTTTAGCTGTTTCTGTTGGATTGTCAACCATAATATATAATGAAGTGTCATCTGCGAATAGCTTAATTTGAGCTTGAATTCCCGTTTGAATGGGTTTACACTAGTAATTTTGGGGCCCTTTATAGCTTGTTGTTCGGTGTGAGCCAAGGCTCCGTGTTGAAGGCCGTACTTTAACCTATAATGGTTTACTTTTTAAATAGTTATTTGGATGAAGAGTTGTCTCATTGGCACTCACACCACATCTTCCTATATCTATTCTACAATATCGTTTATAAATATAAAAAAAAGGAGAGGGCCTAGAATGGACCCTTGTGGGACGCCTGCATTTACAGGTAACCATTCGGAACTTGAACCGTTAATAACCACCCGCTGGACTCTATTTGTAAGATAATTTTCAAACCACTTTAGTGAAGAACCCGGTATGCCCGCTTGTTGAAGTTTGAATAGCAGTCCCTTATGTCAGACTCGATCAAACGCTTTAGGCAGCAACCAGAAAATCAAATGGTTGCTGCCTTACTTATATCACAGAATACTATCCTTATTTCCTTACCGCTATCTAAATCCTTCCCAAAATCATTCGAAATGTTAATTAATTGATTAACTGCTGAATCCCCCCGTGTAAAGCCCGACTGATTTTTCGTTAAAATATTATTGCGCATAAAGTGATTGTAAACATGTTTATATACACATCGTTCCATACACTTTGATGTTACACTCAACAAGGAAATAAGTCTATAGTTTTTAACGTCATTCGGTTTACTATTTTTATAAACTGGGGTAATTTTTGCTCTTTTCCATTGATCTGGAAAAGTGGACGTACTTAACGATAAGTTAAATAGTTTACATAGTGGATACTTTAAAACAGAACATGCTTCTTTTAACAATTTGGGACTTATGAGGTCTGGGCCAGAAGCTTTTGTGGGATTAACAGTTTTCACTATATCTTCAACTTCAGTAACAGTAAGTTCTATATAACTAATGTGACTTTTGTCATCACTAATATTATGAAGTTCTTCAGGTAACACAGCACTTGAATCATCAATATTTGACTGGGAAGAAAAAAATCCGACTAAATTCATTTGCCTTTTCGATTTCATCAAATATTAAGTTGTTATTAAACCGTTAATGGGGGTACACTTGCGTCGTTTGTTTTTAATCCGGATATTTGTTTAACCGTTTTCCACCAGTAAGTAGTGGACGGTTTACTGTTCGTGATTTTTTAAATTTAATTGTTGTTATAATCATCCTTCGATTTTCTTATTAAACTAGTAACTTCATTTTATATTTTCTTAAATTTTGACCACTCCGATGGGTTTTTATATTTTTTAGCCTTTCTGTGAATTCTATTTTTTTCCCTTATCTTTTTTTTAACATCATTTGTTAGCCATGAAGGTTCATTTTTGCGAACAGTTATTATTTTATTTGGAATACAATTTTCAGCAGCTTCTATGATAGTTTTTGTTATTTCGGTTGTAAATTGTTCAACGTTATTTAAGTTAATTACGGAATCCCAATTTTTTCAGATAAAATGTTACGATATCTGTCACAGTCTCCTCGATCATATAGCCAAATTTTCCGCTTAAAAGTTTTTTGACGACATTTTGGAAAGTTCAAAAGACTAATTATAGGACAGTGAAAACGTATTTGGTCTAATAAAGGTGGCCCGACTCCACAGTAATTTATTATGTGAGCATCATTTGTTATAAAAAGGTCTAACAATGATGACGACGATTCAGTAAAATGAGTAGGTTCATCTATCATTTGAGTAAGACTAAATTGGCTTAACAAAGGTGTAATTTTTGAAGACAACATTATCCTAAAGGTAGACAAAAATAAGACATGCTTCAAATATATGGTTCGTCATATGTAGCATCCAACTACAAGCCAAATAGTTAAAAAGAACTAACCAAGCCCCTAACTCAACAAACTCAACAAAACACAATGCATACAAATATGGATATTTCTTTCAATTGACGGTCATCCTTTTAAATTTAGTCTTTCTTTATAAATTACGGTCATCCTTAACAATTAACGGTAATCTTTTAACCAATTACGGTCAGCCTTGTTATGAATTGCTAATCCTGTTACGGTCATCTCGATTACGATTTACGGTCATCCTCGCGAATTTTTCAAATCCAAATTCCCGTTTTATACACGTTCCTCGGTAGAGACTTGTGACTTCCGTGTGAATCTTTTATATATTTACATCGTATCAAAGTATGTTTTGTAAAGAACATGATGTAGAAACACTTTAACAGACAATAAAACTACTGACCTAATTTTTCATCCGACATCTTGGGATGACCGTGAATGCAGTTACGGTCATCAGCTTCACCCCAGTGAAACTGCTAGAACCAGTGTAATTTTTCTGAAAAAACGGTTCGCTCAATTTTTTTTATTTTTTTTATTTTTTTGTCAAAGGGTCAAAGGATATGCTTTGTCAAAATTTTAAGAAAATTAAAAGAATCAAATTAATTTTAGTTAAAGTAATGGGTACCACCTTAAACACATTGAAAAGTTATTTATCAATATGCAAATTTAAGAAATTTCCATTTAAAAAAAATCATCGTAAAACTACTTGAAATTTTGTTCTTGCCAGAAAAATATGTAACCAAATAAAATGTAATGTACCGTTTCAATATCAATGTCAAAACGACTATTTAACATCAACCACTTATCTAGATTGAATTTTAGGAAAGACTGAAATCAGTTTTGAATTTGATTTGTCTTCAATTTATAGATTATTTTTACAATTTTATGCAGAAGGTAGCATTTTAAATATACCATGCTTGCATATCTTACGATTTTTATTTTTGCTGTTCATGATAAAAAAATCTGATCTTTCTGTTTACTTATGTCTGGATATCGGATGATTTTAGGCATCTCGTTAAACACCACACGGATTCACGTCTTAACACATGGACAAAACTATATAATACATCTCGTTCTTGAAATGAATAGACAGATCATTTTAAAGTCACTTGCATCATTATGGAAACAAATAATATTTAATACCAGCTTTTGATTTTCAATATTTATGCAAAAGCGCTGAGAAGAATGTTTGGTGGGAGATATTTGATAACTTAGCTTAACTGTTTAAACTCTACTCGCCATATTCAAATATGTCTCTTTGTTGACATATCTATTTGATTTTATAGTGATTCAGATAATAAAAAAAAAGTTGACTGCTGTGCCCCTATTTTGACATTTTTACAAATTGTGTATTTTTATTTTGTTCACACATTTTTGCCAATTTAATGGAATATTATGCGACTGTCAGACAAATGAGAAATTTAACTAGCTATAAAATACGATTTAATTCTTCATAGGGAAATGCCGGTACTGAGTCCATATAACACTTGTTTTCCATTCGTTTGATGTGTTTCAGCTTTTTATTTTGCCATTTGATAAGGGACTTTTCGATTTGAATTTTTCTAGGAGTTGGTATTCTTGTCATGTTATTTTTTTTCTAAGTGAAATTGGATGGATGAATGATTTTACAAAAGAGTTGAATGAGAAGATACTTGTAAAGCTATATTATCATATCAAACATATTGTAATAACTGGAACAAATATAACATTGAATAATTTTTATATTATCATATCAAACATATAATAACCCCGAACAAAATCGAAATGCAATATTCATTGATGTGTTTAACTGTTTTACCTTATATTATCATTGGCTGTTTCTATGTTAAACATAATATACATTGTATAGAGAATAATTGAGAGTTAAAAGTAAAATAACAATAGTATGGAAAATTCAAAACAGAAATTCCGTGATCGAATAGCAAATTCGAATGCTCGAACACATCAAACGAATGATTAATAACTGTAATCTTCCTGACTTGCAACAGGCATTTTCTTATGTAGAAATGATTTTTAGCTAGCTAAACCCACTCATTTGTAAGACAATCGCATAAAATTCCATTATATTGACAGTTATATGTGAACGAACCAAACAAGCAGTAAAGTGTCATTATCATTGTGTTGAAAAAAGAATATAGACAGCAATGTTAATTGGTATTAAGTGAAATTTCACTTGCAAACCGTGACGTACAATGCACTAGTGAAAAGATAAGAAAAGGTGCTTCATTTAAATTTTCGTATTTAATATACACAATTTTTACGTCATTTTACTGTTCCCGATTGATTCCTTACTTTTTGCTAAATATTAAATTCATATGAAACGAGTGATTGGAGAAAACAAATACTTATCCGATTATTGAACCAATGCATGCACCTATCATAAACTTAGTCTACTGTGCAACATTTTATCATTTTTTTTCGCATAAATTTCGTATAATCGTCAAAAAATATTTTAGTTGGTCAGTGTTTTTGTGAAAATATGGCAGCTCATTAATGGTGGTGCTTTTAATCCGAAGTTTAACGATTGCCACCCGTTTGTAAACAATGAACAAAGAAGCATGGATATTCAGGTAGCACGTGTATAACAGGTACAATAAAATATAGTTTGTCTTGATGACGGATCGATGTTTACGTTTAGTTTTCCTTTCGCACTTGCTTATTGCTATCACCGGATTTTTACGAGAAAGGTCACGCTGCATACAGAAAACATATCGGCGAATTGTTTGCTGGAAGCAACCAGTAAAAAAAAAAGGGAACTTCTTCTCAATCTGGACATACAGTGGAGATCACTTCTAACCTCTCATTAAATCTGTCAGGAGAACTATTCTAGAACAGTACGTAGAACTGTCAGCCTGACACCTTTTAGTCAGTTCTAGGTTAGAACTGTTCTAGCTAGAACTGATTTGGTCAGTTCTACCTAGAACTGATTTGGACAGTTCTACCTAGAACTGATCCTGACAGTTCTACCCTTGAACAGTTTAGACAGTTCTAGCCAAATATTTGGTCAGTTCTACTTCTAGAACAGTTCTAGCTAGAACTGACCAAATATTTGGTATCAGAAATATTTGGTCAGTTCTACTTCTAGAACAGTTCCACGGTTAGAATTGATTTCTAATTCTACGGCTAGAATTGATTTTTATAAATTGTACGACCAGAATTGATTTATAAATTCTACGGCTAAAATTGATTTATAAATTCTACGGCTAAAATTGATTTATAAATTCTACGGCTAGAGTTGATTTATAAGTTTTAAGAACTCTTTGCCTTAATATAAAGGCCTGGGTAAAAAAGCGATTGAAATTATATAGAGAGAGTTAAATTTTCTATTTTGCCGGATTTATTTCAGATTTATAATCGGCAGGAGAACATGTTTAACCTGTTAACCCCGCCATATTCTGCATGTATGTGCCTGTTCCAAGTCAGGAGCATGTAATTCAGTGATTTTCTTTTGTTGATGTGTTACATAAATTATTTGTTTTTTTTCTTCATTTTTTGTACATAAATTAGGCCGTTAGTATTAGAGGGGGTGGGGCATTATGGTATGAATTGTTTTGCATTTGTTATTCCGGGAGTCAGGATGGCTCGTTATCACAAAACTAAATTATTGGACCTCATTAACCAATTTAATACCAGTTTACGAGTAGTTTTCATAACTCGGACGACCTGTTTAACAAAAATCTTTTGACCGCATCAATCTAAACTGCCATCATTTGATTTTTTCTTTCTGCAAATCTATATAGCTGCACAGTACTTCAGTTTTAATTTTAGTTCTAGAGGGACTGTTATATACAAGTTACAGCAATTTTGGAAAAAACATTTGTTCGCATCAATTTATAGTGCCAGCATGCAGTGGCAGATCCAGCCATTTTTATGCTCCCATTCAAATGCATTGATGTCAAAAATAAAGTGGGGTTCCAACCCCTGGACCCCCTCTGCTTGATCCTCCAATGAGCATGTCCTCGTTTTATTCAAAATATTGAATCATAAACAAATATCAGTAGTTTTTATACTTCAGACTGAGTCGTGTAATAAAATCTTTTGATTGCATCAACCAAAACTTACCATATTCGCTTTGTATATTTTTGTAAATCTATATAGCTGCACAGCAATTCAGTTATAATTTTAGGTCGAGAGGGACTGTAGTATATAAATAACTGCAAGATTGGAAATCAATGACCACAAATTTTTTTCCGCATCAATTGAGGGTGCCAGCATTTCCTATTTTTATTCAAAATATCGCATCAGAAACAAATATCAGTAGTTTTCATACCTCAGACTGACTCATGTAACATAATTATTTGTCTGCCTCAATCAAAACTGACCATATTTGACAGCATCAACCAAAACTGACCGTATTTGACCACATCAACCAAAACTGACCATATTTGCTCTTTTTTATGTAACTCTTATAGTCGCATAGTAAATCTGTAATATTTTTATGTAGGGATCGAGTGTATAATCATGATAATACAAATGATCTATATTATAGGGTTATTGGTTGAATATTGGGGAATATTGTTCCGAGTAGAATTTTATATTGCACGAGCTTATATTTTTATAGCAGGATGGATTGTTTAATATCAATGAAAGCAATTTTGGAAAACAAAATTATGCTCAAATCAGTTTATAGTGCCAGCATGTCCTCTTTTTAATAAAAATTTTGAATCGTAAACTAATTTCAGTAGTTTTTATATCTCAGACTGACTCATGGATATAAAAAAATTATTTGTCCGCATCAACCAAAACCATGAAAACTGACCATATTTGACAGCATCAACCAAAACTGACCATATGTGACAGCATCAACCAAAACTGACCATATGTGACAGCATCAACCAAAACTGACAATATTTACACTTTATAATGTAAATCTTTATACATATATATATATAGCCGCATAGTAAATCACTTATAGTTACATATTACGATGGATTGTATAATTCAAATGACAGCAATATTGTAACACATTGGCTACAAAAAATTTTCAACATCAATTTAGAGTACTAGCAATTTTCTGCAAGTCCTCTTTCATTGTCTTTTTATTCAAAATATTGAATTGTAAACAAATTTCAGTAGTTTCTATATAGATGTATCAGACTGAGTCGTTTTAACAAAAATAATTGACCACATCAACCAAAACTGAACTAATTTACACTTATCATGTAAATATATATGGCCTCAGTCATTGTAAACCAATAATATTTCTATGTCAGGACGGATCGTATGATAAAAATGACACCAACTTTGGAACACAATACACCTTATTGCTATTTCTTGCTGACCAGGCCTCTTGAACTTTTGAAGCATACAACAATCACTTTTCCATTGTGGCGTCAGATATTTTGTTTTGTGACGGGAACCTGTGTGATATCCAGTAATGGCAGACAAATAGCGATAAGGTGTATTTATACTATATCTACATTTAGTGCGCCGTTATTTCCTCTCTGTATCCCTAATAATGAACCGTCACTAAAGTGACTTTTTAAGTCTGTTAGTTTATGCTGAAACTACTATATAGTAGTCTCAGATTTGTAATGTTTTTTGTTTTTAAACAAAACTATTTTACGTCGTCTTCCAACACTCACATGACTGATTCATATACTTTATTTTAAAATAAAATTACATGTATGGGAAGTTCTCTTCTTGGAATTGTATACTGTTAATATATATGCATGATTTTGTTTGTAGCCGAACGTCCAGGGGCAAATGTTTCATTCATGTTCAGATGAGTATATTTTTCTAAGTTCCAGACTCCCAGATATCATTTATAATTGTTATGGATAAGTCTGGCTAAATTGACGAGATGGTGCAAATGTATATATTTTTTTACGTTCTAATACAACACTTTTTTCATTAATATCCCATAATTCATTCACAATACAATTTTCCTTTGAACATTTGTCAAAACAGAATCTTAAATGAATGTAAATCCAAGGCAAACAAGGTAAATTACGATTAAAATTTCATGAATGTAATGCAGAGTTATATTTATGAAGAGACTTTTAAAAACGGGGAACGAAGAAACGTAAACAATGATGTTTCCTATGCAATCTTATAAAAATATTTCTCCGATGAGTTGGATAACCTTCTATTCACTCGATATTTGTACTTGTAACGTTTGATCAGTAAAAAATATGGAAAATCTGCTATTATATTAATAGCAAAGTAATTGGAAGTGATTTATTTCTTCTAAATTCTAAAGTGCCCTTACTACAGTGACGTCATTTAGAACTGTTCTACAGTCCTGACTGATTTAGTTAGTTCTGCTGACAGTTCTACGGTTAGAACTGATTTGAACTGTTCTACCTATAACTGATTTAGACAGTTCTACCCTAGAACTGATCCTGACAGTTCTACCCAGAACTGATTTAGTCAATTCTACCTATAACTGATTCTGACAGTTCTACTTAGAACAGTTCTAGGGTAGAACTGTTCTAGGTAGAACTGTTCTAGGACAGGTAAGAACAGTTCTATGACAGATATTTTGACAGTTCTAATGAGAGGTTAGAAGGAATCTCCACTGTATTAAAGAATTTTCCGGAGAATAAAAGTATATGTACATAATTTTTATAATAAAAACTAGCCATTTAGTTATAACAAAACATATGCATAATATCTGAATTGACAAATGATAGACAATTCAAACAAGAAAACTATTGACCTAATTTATGTACAGCACAATACATGTAAAACATATATGATGCAAGGCAACAAATGATAACCATTGAACTTCATACTCCCCACTTGGGACATGCACATATACAGAATGTGGCGGTGTTTAAATGTTTGCTCACGCCAAAACCGTCCCCAAACTTAGAATATTGGTGTAGCAATACAACTTGAAAACAATGCTAATCAGTTGAAAGAGCTTCACGTATCAGATCGATACGTATTACAAACAAAAACACTATCACAAAAGACTCAAAGGAGTTTTCTAAAGTACTCGCAGTTATTGAAAGCTAGTTTAAAGCAAATAAAAGATATAAAAGAAAATAATGTATCTCAGACTAAAAAGATTTGTAATTATATATATAAAATCCAAGTAATTAAATGCTTATAGATATAAACTTGTTTGATTAAAAACATTCCCAGTTTATTCTGTTTTTCTCACAATGACTGTATACCTCCAAGAGTCTGGAAATGTCATGTTTGGTCACATATGAGATTAATTACCATGTTGGGACAATTTGTCTTATTGTATGTTAGGTGCTTTGATTGTCAATTATGTACAAATATTTGCATCAAAGCAGTTTACAGATCGATTTTAATATGCAAAAAAAAAAGATATACAAAAACACTGTCGACAAAACAGTTTTAACGTATATTTGTTTTGTTATAATGTCTATTGTACCATAACGTTGATTACACTGAAATGCGGCCAAGCTTAGCGAAAGGTAGTGCGACGTATTCAGTCAAAGAAACTTTAATAGATTAACTCGTAAAGGAACGATCGTTTGCATTGGTCAATTCAAACGTTCGACCTCACACCTGCGAAAATAGAACTTGAATGGACTGTTCAGTATTCACGTAGCCGGTCAAGGTTGTTATAACCCACATCGTCGTATTCATGTACAGGATTGTGTTCTTGATGATCCCATAGTAATTCTAGCTTTAACACAAGCGCATGTGAAATTCATTGATTTCATAATTTTAAATTTCAAAATCTTAACAGTTTTCACGTTGAAATATTTAATTAAACTGTTTCTTCTCAGTTGGTTCTGAATTAAGAGATCTGCCATTTAATTTTGATGGGGGGGGACTTGGATGATTTTTTTTTAATTGTCTGTCCTGTCTTTTTATTTGCCAGTCTATTCGGTCCTGCCTTTTTTTATTACTTTGTCCGGACTTTTTTTTTACATAAATCGTCATCCTGACATCATTTTGACAAGTTGCTCATCCTGCCTTTTTATTTCTTTCGACTAATGATAGCGTGAATTTTTTTCCGTTAAATTGGTTTTGTAAAAAAAAAATTCCGAAATTCTAAATAAATTCATAACATGCTACCAACCATACTTTGTTTAGAGAAAAATGAAGATGGCAAACCATGGCACAGTGGGATGAAATGTACTTTATAAACTGAAGCGATATACTTCATGAATTTTATAATTAACTGTTTTGCTATTCGTGGTTGAAAAACGAACGTAAATTATATACAGTAAATATTTAAATAGTTACATAGAAAACAATCAGTTTTTGGAAGCGTGTTTATTCATTTAGATGTATTGATAAAAAGGTGAGTCCCTTCTTGTACATGCATTCAGTCATCCTTATTAATAAGTTCTTAATATTTCGTTTATTAGTTTATCTTATCTATGTATGATTTTGTATTTCATTTTGAATACGCATGTATACTACACGTCACTCTGACGGATAGTTCAACAATGTTATGCAAATCACCATTCTTACGGTATAAAATTAAAAGGTTAGTTTTCATCTAATTAAAATCGAAAACAGTACATTTATATTGTTCCTTATAAACTACGATATTTCTCACAAGTATTTATTTAATTTTTTAGTTCCATACATGCAAAAGAAAAAAAAATCTTCGTCGATGTAACATTTCAATCCGTTTTACACAAACATGCCTTCAATAAATTCATTTGAATTTCGTAGTGATAATGATAAAACATTGCATACTACGTCTTTATTCACGTGTACAAATGATACGATTATTGTTTTTTGTTTGTTACTTTATTTCAGGGACAACTTGCTCCGTTTATGATACGTAATTTTTGAATGACCAAACGCTTAGCTACTGTGTAACGTTATGTGTGTTCGATTTATAGCATGAACACACTAAAAAAAGGAATGTGCCACCCAGCATAAATTATTGTAATTAGTGTAATGGATCAGTATTATGAGATCCTTATCATAAGTAACTACGACATTGGAAGAAATTAAAAGTGGTTCCTTAATCATCCGTATAAAAGCGGCACATGTATTTTATTTTGTTTTATCCTTATATTTTTCATAATGCGGTACAAGATAATTATGTTGCTGTAGTATAATATTTCGACACATTTATTTGAAATTCACAAACCATTTATTTTATTCTTTGACCAAAGATTTGTAAACTATACAAATTCTTGTTTTTACGTTCCTAGTAACATAGTACATTCAGTTCAGTTCAGTTCAGTCACCTGTGTCACACCAGAATGTCCTCAATGTACTATCAATCGGTATACTTGGCTGCATTTCATTATACAAGAACGGATATACATATTGAAAGTAATACATTTAATTTGATCAGTTCTTGATAAATGTTCGACAAAGAATATAATTTACAAATGTTAATTCTGGATGCTATAGTACACCTCAAAGGTAATTTTATGTTCTGTTTAGAGGGAAAAGCTGTTATAACAAGTATGCATTAAGTTGGGCAGAAATACGTGTAAATATCTCGCTGAATAACTTCAGGAAAAAATAGAGAATTAATAAGAAAGTTATTTAAGTCATCGCTGGAAAAAGTAAAATAACAAACAAATTAAACTTTGAGGAAATTCAAAACGGACAGTCCGTAATCAAATGTCAAAATCAAGAGCGCAAACTCATCAAACGGATGGATAACAACTGTCATATTCCTGACTATATTTCTTCAGTAGAAAACGATGATTTTATAGCAAGCTAAATCTCTAACTCGTATGACAGTCGCATTAAATTCCATTGTATTATCAACGATGTGTGAACAAAACAAAGACATACTAAGTAAAAATGTCAAAAATAGGAGTACAACAGTCAACATTGTGTTATAATCTTAATCGCTATAAACGAAAACCAATTGTGTAACAAAGAAACACAGATAGGCATATGTCGCAGGATGAATGGGACACCAATCTATCGCCAAACTGGGTGAAGACTAAGTCACCAGAAACAACAGTTATATTCTGAAATTTACTAATATACCAAAATACAGCCTTCAAGCCAAACCGACTTCTATATTTGAAATACTCAAATATCTTTGCTTTAATTAAAACATTTAAACATGACTACAAAAATAAATAAAATTATTGACAGCTAGACAACTGAAAGAATTTAATCAATCAACTGATTCAGTTAAAAATTAAAAAAATAAGTTGAAAAAGCTGTGCAAATTTATCAGGGTTATAACTTTTCAAGTGAGTCTTCCTTATTAATCACCACTCTTCGCTACTATACTGTTTATTCTATTTTATTTCATATTTTTATCTCATCTTGTCATGTGTGTTTGTGTTATGCTATATAACTTTTGATAAACTTTTTGTACCAATGTTACTTTATGGTGTTAGAGAAATAAAGAATCTTGAATCTTGAATCAACTTGTCACAGGGACGTGGTTAAAGATCACTAGATCAGAAATTTAATGTTATAGAAATTAACATAACAAAAGAACAGCTTGGTGTGCTATACAATTTGAAACTGCGTAATAAATACAGGTTGCTCTTGTGAGAAAAAGTACAGATAGAATGAATACTTTATTCATTATACTATATATGATGTGAGGTATAAATATAAAGATCGATAGTAATTACTTGTACATGTACATTTGTACAAGGACAGGTGCTATTTATAAAGATAGATGTTAATAATTTATAATTGGAGGTTTTTTTCCTCATTTGATTTATCCCGACAAATGAGACTGTAAAAATCGAGACCCCCTTAGTCGCTTCCCTGGGCAACTAAGTGTTTATGAAAAAGGTGATTTTTTATGAAATATGTTTACAATTTAAAAAAAAATAAAAACTTAATTACCTGGTCGTACAAATACGATGGATTAAATTGTATGTAATCATGCGTTAGTTTGTCTTTTAAAAGGGCATACGATACAGTTTTGATCCCGTATTTACATTTTGATAAAAACTTCCATATAGACTATTTTTTACCTGATTAAATTAAATATGTAATAAAAAATATACCTTCATATGCTACTTTTTTAGTAAAATAAGGTCGAAATTTTGTATATTTGGTCAAAATTCGGAGTTGTGGCCTTATTTCCCCTTTCGAAAGAAAGACATAACTTTTTTGTTTTAAAAGATAAACACAAATTGTTTTTTGTTAAATAATTTGTAATTTCTGTATGTTATATTTATCCGAAAAAATTATAAATGTTTTATTCAGAAATAACTCATATTTGTCAAATATTCATAAATGTAAAAAAAAAACAGAATTTTTTGCTGTATATTTATCAAATTTAAAAAAGTTGCACTATTTACGTTTTCATGAGTATTGGCACACATAATCTTCTCGCGTAATCAGACCGAATGGCATTTAAAAAAACACAGCACTATCCCGTATTGCGTTATTCAGTGTCGTCGTGATATACATATGTTGCACTGATACGACGTTATGCAATTTAAAAAGGGAGTACGAATAATCATCGATGACTAGTACGTATAAATAATTTAAATAAAATCGGAAGAATATAGTAAATGAGAGCGCAAACAAGCAAGGTTAGCACAGGTAGAACAAACTTATTAATGCATGGAATTATTCGTGTGTGTTTTGCAGTGTTCGCGTTTATCAATATTGTTTTGAAATAAGTAAATTTTACTTTTTTACATAAATAATGACATTTAAATTGACAATTATTTTCTTCAGATTGTTTTAAAATTTTGAGCATTTACTTTTTTCGAGCGTTAGCACCTGTCATACATTTATTACTTACGGTTGTTTTAGATTTAAATAGGAAGTAACGCGTATAAGAGATTATGAGTGCATATTCATAAAGATTGTTTATCAAATATTGACAGTAATAGCGATTCGTAGTGTTTTAATACTTATGCTTTGAGATCACAAACATTTCTATCAGAAACAGTTATATGTAAAAATCATAAACATACCGATACTATAGACACAGAGGATTGTTTTGGTTTAGGTAGAATAAAACATGGAAAAGGGGATTTTTTCAAAGAAACAACAAACAGATCAAAAGGCGGAAAATAGCAAATGACTACAAATGAGTCTTCAACGGAGTGAGATAATTCCGCACCCGGAGATGGGCTTTAGCTGGCTCCCAGAAAATAATAAAAACTATTTCATATTTGTCCTTTTACTTTTTATTTATAGATTAGACTTTGAGTTAATAAGTTAAGTATTCGCAGGCTAAAGGATTGTTTGAAGAAGGGTAGTTTTCAACAATTGATTTTGTCTTTCATTTGGAAATATTGGAAATATGTTTTTTCTTACACATTCTTGGTTTAAGATGTTAAGGTTTAATTCAAGATGAAGGTTACTCCAGAGAAGCCCTTCGGACGCAGAAAATTTATCCGTTTAATAAAGCCCGTAACAGTTACACTTTATATGTATAATTATAAACATAGTTTTACGTATACTCTCTATTGAAAGTTATGGATATTTTCATTTACATAGACTTTCAGTAATTTTAATTCAAAATTAACATGATTTGTTTTTGAATTAACACCGAAAATATTATTGACAATATAATGAATATTGTACATCGACTGAAGTTTTTTGCATCTCTTAACGGATTTGTACATCCCATACAACCGGAATGTGATTCAATGTTTATGTACATAATTATAAAAACAGGACTGAAAATCTGGAGAGGGGGTTCACATTCTTTTTTGTCTACAAATTATCAGGTACTTGTCATAATTATTTAAATATTGAACAAATATTACTTTGTTTTCTAGTTATACATGTCATATTCATGTTTCTGAAATTTCAGATCGTGTCAGTACAAACGTGTAGCCTTTTATAAGATCCAACGCTTTTCATTTGATTTCATTAAAGTTTATTTTTTGTATATATTTAAGATAATATCATTCTTGTCTAGTTATGGCTTAAGATAATCATATTACGAGATTATATATTCTTATGAAAGTTTTTTTTCACATTTCAAACATGTAAAAAGTAAAATCACAACAATTCTGAATTCCGAGGACAAAGGAAAACGAAAAGTCTCTACTCAAATGGCAAAATCAAATGATAAAACACATCGATCGAATGGACAATAACTGTCATATTCCTGACTTGGTACAGACATTTTCAAATGTAGAAAATAGTGGATTGAACCTGGGTTTTTTTTTTAGCTCTAAACCTCTCACATGTATTACAGTCGCATCAAATCCATTATATTTTTCACTGATGTGTGAACAAAACAGACATAACAGGTTAAAAAAAACACTATCGACCTAGTTGAAAGATTATTTCTATTTTTAGGAAAATGGCTGGTTTGAAATTCTTGATACCTGAATGTATTCTATTAGTACTAGTCATCTTTTGCAGGTATTTCTGTTAAAACATGTATATTTTGTATTCAGAACAGTTGTCACACACTCACATACACACACACACACACACACCAACACACCAACACACACAAACAAACACACACAAATATATAAATATATGAAATGGCGAAACCATGATTTTTTAAGTGGAGGACAATTCGAAAAAAATATGATACCGCGGTATAAAATAAAATAAGAGACCCCGTGGTTTATTGGTTTTTTTTGTCCCTTCAAATTTATACATGTGAACCTTATAGTAGTTGTTAAACTTGTTTAAAATATAGCAGTTACTAGTATGTATTCTTATGTTTCAATTAGTTTTGTTCCCGGGAGTACGGGTTAAAATTAGTCGTATAGTTTGTGGATATTTTTTAATAAGTAGTTTGCAAAAAACGAAAACAAAGATAAGGTTCAAAATTAAATCAACTCAAAAATGATATCCGTCACAGAGCAAGAAAACAGAGGTATCTATATCTTTACATTATTTCGATTGACAATGTAATTAATAATTTATATGAATCATCAACTGACATCAAATTTTTATCGAAATTTATCTATATATAATTTTGTTAGGGTTCATATTATTCTATTTTAGAAACACATATCAGACTCAATCAGACACCATTACTTGTGATTTTGTTATAATTGGGGGCGGAACAGCCAGCTTAACTCTGGGCAGTTTATTAGCAGATGTCCCATACTGGAAAGTTTGCATTTTAGAACGTGGCCCTATGGAATCGAGAATGGATGGGTGGTTTACCAACAGTTACAAGTTTACTACTCCTCATGATCCAATGTGGATAACTTCTCCTGTTCTAAAGACAATGGAAAATAATAAAAATACTAACAACGACGGACGAAATATATATATCCCAAGATTTCGTGGTCGTGGTGGAACATCTCGCGTTTATGGAGCAATAAATAGAAGAGCTAGTCCTGCTGTTCTTGATTTGTGGCCAGATGGATGGAAACATGACAATTTGACCCATTATTATAAGAAGATGGAGGATCATTATTGTTATTATGACTCAAAAGATGTTACTGGGATATCAGAAGAAGATTGCAAGAAATGGCATGGTAAAGGAGGTGCAATGCAAGTAAATACACAGATGGAGGAGGCATTCCAGAAATTTGCAAGGGAAATGAAATATCTTTGCCAAAAGACCAGCATGCCATGGGGTGGTTATGCTCATAACTACAACGGTCATTTGGAAGATAGAATAAGCTGTAGTGTTTTTCAACAATTCAAAATGAGGACGGAAAAAGTTGGAAAAGACCATTTTGTTCCTACACCGGAGGCGCGAAATAACCGAGCGTCACAGACGGCTCGTGGTAGCAGTTTTTCTGGTTATTATGAACGAAGACAGAACCGAGATAACCTTCATGTCTTTACATCTACAACTGTCACGAAAATTTTGTTTCAAAATACAAAGGCAATAGGGGTTCTATGTTTGAATGAAGATAGTGAGAAAATTTTAACATTCTACGCCCAGAAAGAGGTTATTGTTGGAGGAGGGTCTTTTGATACCCCTCATTTGCTTCAGGTTAGTGGTATTGGTCCCAAAAAACTTTTGAAGAAGATTAAAGTTGATTTAGTCGCTGACAATCAACACGTTGGACAGCATTTATGGGATCATATCTCCGTTCCATATATACTCAAGCTCTCACCTGATTCAGATGATTTATGTTGCACTGGTCCAGACAGTAAAATACCAACAGTAAATATTGATGGTAAAATTTATGATACAAGAACATTATCCAGTATAAATGGTTCTTTTTCATGGATTTTGCATTTGAGATCAAATTTAACTCGGCCGGTGCAAAATATGTCTGACATTCAGATATATGTGATAGGAAATTCCAAACGTTTTGACGTAACAGGACCATTGTGTACCGCTCCAACAACTGGTCAAAGTGATTTAAAGGAATATGGTTTCTCTGGAGATGAAGATGATACCGTTGATTCAGAAGATTTAAACGAAGGAATAATTCGTATTATCGATCAGTGGCCAGAATTCCGAGGCTCTATTAATGCTATAACAGCCAACATTTTCGACAAACCAAAATTGGATTATGGATGGACATACACTGAAGATGGTATACCTACAAAAGAGTTCGAACAAGTGTCCAAACTATTCAAAGACCAAATTAGAATGTTACGAGAAATGTTTTTTGGTGATGATGTTCGAGAAGAGCTACGTTCTTTAATTGTTGATGAAGTTGCACCAGGTAAAGAAATTGATACGGATGAAGAACTTGATGCGTGGATGAGGGGAATGTTTGTTTCAGCATTGCATCCAGTAGGTACGTGTAAAATGCCTGAATGTGCAGATGCATTTTTACAAGTGAGGGGAGTGTCTAAATTGAGAGTATGTGATGCTTCAGCGTTTGCCACACAAACCGATGGAAACCCTGCTGCAACCCTCTATGCAATGGGTGAAAAACTTGCGGATATGCTCAAATTTCAGTATTTAAAGTACGTTAAAGTTGCGATACGTCAAGACTTATCAATTCAAGTTGAATCGACTAAACTGGATGACCCGGATATTAGTGCTGTCCAATCATACACGAACTGTAAAGACACTAAAGTCTTGAGCGAATGGATATCAACGGGAAAGTCAACTTCTGCTATTATTTACCGGTGGTCACTTGTTTGCAATGATTATTCGAATGTAAGGGATATTGCAGATACAGTCATTGAAGTAACACTTAACTTGAATATTGACTATAATAAATGTTCTACAGAAGGCTTCCCAAAGTTTAACCGTGAAGAAACTCCCTCTATTAATGTAGAATCTGAACCAAATCATAAAGAATCATCTTATGTTTTTATAGTATGGTGTAGGGCATTTGAAAATGTGAATCCTAATGATCTGTGGAAATCTGTTGGTTATTATAACGGAGATAATGGAAATAATCCTGGTTCCAAAAAATGTTTTAAACTTAATTGTGAGGAGGAAATATGTTCAATTCTAAAATATATGAACAACGATGCTAGAGAACTGATTTTTTCGGAACCAGAACTAAATTTACCACTTAAAAACTATGTTTCAACAAAGAAAATTGTGTCTAAAAACTATGGAAAATCATCTTTTTATGTACGAACTGGATCATTTAAAAGTAATCCCGGAATAGATTGGTATAATGAACTTGCCGGATACTTACTTGAAGATGTGTATTCTGCTGATGGAACTAGACGATCACGACAATACCCTCCGCTGAACCGTCTGAGTGGATGGTGGACAGAAAAAAACGGATGGACTTTTATATTACGAATCCAAAGGCCTCAAATCTAGTTTGAATCTTGCAGCATTTGATTTAGACGGTACTCTGATTACAACGAAATCTGGAAACGACTTCCCTATAGATAAAAACGACTGGGAGTTAAAGTTTCCTGAAATAACCGATCGACTGTTCAAGAATCGAATCGAGGGTATCAACAATGTTATAATGAGTAACCAGAAAGAAATTGGGTTAGGTTTGCAAAATAAAGAAGAATGGATGACGAAAATAGAGAACATAATTTCTAAGATTGGAGTACCAATGTATGCTTTAGCTGCTACACAAGATAACAAATACAGAAAACCGAATGTTGGAATGTGGGAATATTACAGACGTTCTTTAAACCAATTCAGTTCAATTGAAAAGTTCGATGCAGTATATGTTGGTGACGCAAATGGTCAAGAAGGAAGTCCAAATTCAGATAAAATGTTTGCTAATAATGTTGGCATCAAATTTAATAATCCAGAAGAATACTTTCTTCCTTCATATCAGAAATATCATGATGACCTTTAATATTCTAAGGATATCGTTTATGGTATATAATAATATAGTAATTATATACAACTATTAGTATTATACATAACATAGTCTCACTCGCAACGCTAATTCGAACAATTGTTTCTTATTCTATATTAAAAAACAACAAAGACTGCTACCAGTTTTATTTTATAGACACAATTATTGTCAACAATATGAAAAATCATCAAGAAATAATGTTCATACATCAGTTTCAGCATCCCACTTGTTCAAACAAAGGTCTACAAAAAAAACCGGAAAAAGAACTAAATAATATTCTAGTGGACGAACAAGTTTGATGTGTGAAACTTCGATGAACTAATAAGGGCGCGTAGACTAATATCTAAAGTTTAAAAATTAAATTACTTAATAGATTTCAGTCGTGTTTTTTTTCAAACTTTTCTCTACTCTATACTAAAACACCCACTACTTTCTCCCGCCCAATCAATAAGTAACATTGGTAGCCAAATCGACATTAGGTTAAGACTTCGTTCCCCACTTCATTAGTCAATCACACTTAAATGTCCCATTAATGTTAAGATGGATATACCCTAATTTATTAATAGCCCCCTATTTAAATTGAAAACTACCCAGATATCTCTGACAATTAAATGCTTGTTTTAAAACGAAATATTATTCAATTAGTAATTATTATTAGTTATTAGTGTTCAAAACATTCATTATACACAAGATAGCCTAAATCACCAGGTTTTGTGATAATGATTTGACTGAGTAGAGTATATTGTGACAGCAAATATTAATTTACTAACCTTTTTTTGCTGAGCAAAAATTAGTGTAAAAGTATAGATGTAGATGTTTGTTATTCTTCGGCTTATCTATTAAGACTATAGCTCATTAAGATATTTAGACAATTTATATATCTAATAATCCTGGTTCATTTGTTCGTTATGTTTCTTCAAGCAGTTCGCTCAGTCATAGTAATAGACATGTTACGAAAAGGTATATTCACGACGCTGAGGTTCACAAATTACACTTTAAATGTAGGAACTATGTCAAAACACAAAAGAGATTACCTGTGTAAATATTTCGGCGAGCCCTTGCAAATATGATAGACCTTGCACATAATCTTAAGAATTATAATCTGCTTTATACCTGCTCGTAAATATATATATACCGGTCATTTTCATATAGTTATGAAAAGCACACAAAGAAGTGTATGTATTTTGATCCAGTTATTTGCCACCTGAATTTTTATCTAACGGAGTCTGTTTTAAAACACATAAACATGATTTTTTTTACAATTTTAACTTGAGACATATTGCATTCTAGTTTAGAAAATTTTTACTCCCGGTCACATAGCTTCGAGGGCATGTATTTTCTTTCTTTATTTCTTTCCAACTTTGTCCTAATTTGAACAGTTTCAGCTCAATTTGTATTTTCTTCATAAGGTTTTTGTGACTGATTGACTATTGTTTGCATAAAGTCCAGTGGCAAATATTTAATGCCAGTTCAGAACGATAAGAGGTTTGTGTAAAATATGACTCACTACTCACCAGTTGAACATTCCTGCAGAGTTTCAAAAGCATTACATATATACACATTAACAACACCTTATGCAGATATTTTGTATTTTATACATTCCTGGAAAGTGTTGTTGAAATTCGCCAACCGTTTCATAAGAAAATGACAATAAAAAAATTTAACACCGAAGACCGATGGGTCTTTCCTCTATTTAAGCTAACGATGCTAGGGGTTTTCTAAAAAAATTATAATGGCGTTTTAATAGATGTGTACCTATTACTACTCTACGGACGTACCAGATTTTTTTTTCAGGGAGAGGGAGGGGGTTGGGTTAGATTTGAAAAAGGCGTCAACTAAGAGCTAAACCACTAGCAGAAAGAAAAAAATGTAAAAAAACATAATTTACGTTTATCAGAGTGGCGGGTATATGTCGAACACGATAAAGGCGCTTCAAAACTTTCAGAGTCATTGGAAGCTGATGGAGACACCAGAGAGAATAAATCAATCAGACTGAAGACCTTAATTCGGGATTAGTACAGCGATAGATTGAATTTTTTCAGGAACTGTAATACAACAATAAAACTATTATTTAACTGGCTTACTATGCATATATTATCAATCTAGAATCGAATGAACTTGTATAACTCTCAGCCCCCCTTTTTCTAGCCCACCCACTTTTGCACGCGGACACCTTTCATGTCGTATGATAGCCATCAATATCACAAAAGCAATTGTCATAATATTAGGATGTTACATAATGATGTTCTATATAACTGTGATTTGAATTCATCAAGACGCACATGATCTAATTTTTATCTATAATCAATGTTTTGACACCGTCCCCCAATTTAAAGTGTAATTTGTCAACCTCAGCGTCGAGAATATACCTTTTCGTAACATGTCTAATAGTTGTACACATTAGTTTCGTTATTTTATCATTGGTACATGTATTATAATAAAATTTGCATATTTTAAAATTAGTTATTTTATCATTGGTATTTTCATAAAATTTTAATATTTACCCCGGCTCGACAAAACCAATCAATCAATGTCATTTTTTGCAGAACGCTTATGATCGATTATCTATCAATTTTTATACTTGTATCTCACATGTTGCGATAAAAATAGTTTATCATTACAAATACTTGTTGCATGATCTCAATACTGACTGTTTTTATTCTTGCTCGTAATGGATAAATAGCCCGGCTGACCACATTACTACTGCTGATTTCAACATTGTTATCAACTCTTCTCTGTGTTTTCATACGGTCCGATATATCGTAAGGCTTATATTATCAATAGAATCACAACTACAAGATTCAGTAGACGATTATTCGAGATAAGGGGGCAAATATCTTTATTTTCAACATCACCACGATAATTAGCAACTTCCGGTTTATTCAAAGTTACTCTCGGTGTCAAATAACAGTTTTTTTTATGCTGATTCAGTAAATGGTTTTCATATCTTTTTCTTTGAAACAAAGATATAAGCGGCTTCTTTCGGTTTACACAATTTCATGTCCAGTATTATCTGATTACTTCCAACTGATTCCAACAATATTTGGTTCCAGGAAGTTTTAAATAACATCAGTGCAGCAAATGGCTTCTTCTGGTTATCATTAGGTAAAATTGAGAAAGAAAATGGGAAATTTGTCAGAGCGACAACAACCCGACCATACAGCAAACAACAACCGAAGGCCACCAATGGATCTTCAATGTAGCGAGAAACTCGCGCATCTGGAGGTGTCCTTCAGCTGGTCCCTTTAAAAAAATGAATACTAGTACAGTGATAATGGACGTCATACTAAACTCCGAATTATGCACAATATACTAAAATTAAAAATCAAACAAGACTAACATAGGCTAGAGGCTCCTGACTTGGGACAGGCGCAAAATTGCGGCGAGGTTAAACATGTTATTGAGATCTCAACCCTCTCCCTATACCTCTAGTCAATGTAGAAAAAAACCGCATAACAATACGCCCATTAAAATTCAATTCAAGAGAAGTCCGAGTCCGATGTCAGAAGATGTAACAAAAGAAAATAAATAAAATGACAATAATACATAACTAACAACAGACTACTAGCAGTTTACTGACATGCCAGCTCAAGACCTCAGTTAAACTGATTGAAAGATTATGTCTTCATCATATGAATATCAGCACAATCCATCCCTTTAGGGGTTTAGTATCATACTAACATAAAATATATGAGAAGAATATAACCCGTGTCATGCCAACGATTGGTTTGTAGAAAAATGTGTTAGTTCCGATGCAAAGACCCTATAAGTGAATCAATATTAAAGCCAAAATATGTAATCTTTAATGACATGACAACAGTATCGTAACTATATCCCTTTTTAATAAATCTGTTTAAAGGTTTTGTAAGCTTATGAGGTGAATACTGACATTTTTGTGATTTGTAAAAAATATTACCATAAAAGATTGGATGTGAACGTATAAGATTTCTGCATGTTGAGTTATATTACGAATTATTTCCTTATATCGATGATAAAATTAAGTAAACGTTTTGACTAGTTTGTGATATCGAAAACCCTGGTGTAATAACTTTTCAGTAATAGATAAATTTCTCTAGCTAAAATATAATACGTTGTTACATACACGAGCGAATCGTACAATATAAAAAAGAAGATGTGGTATGATTGCCAATGAGACAACTATCCACAAAAGACCAAATTGACACAGACATAAACAACTATAGGTCACCGTACGGCCTTCAACAATGAGCAAATCCCATACCACATATTCAGCTATAAAATGCCCCGATAAGACAATGTAAAACAATTCAAACGAGAAAACTAACGGCCTTATTTATGTAAAACAATTAACGAAAAACAAATATGTAACACATAAACAAACGACAACCACTGAATAACAGGCTCCTGACTTGGGACAGGCACATACATAAATAATGTGGCAGGGTTAAACATGTTAGCGGGATCCCAACCTTCCCCCTAACCTGGGAAAGTGGTATAACAGTACAACATAAGAACGAACTATAAAAATCAGTTGAAAAAGGCTTAACTCATCAGATGGACAAAAATACAAGTGGACGTAACCAGGTACTTATACATCCCGGCACATACCGTGTCATAGATGGCAATATACTTTGTATTAAAACAAAAATGCTATTTTACGTTTGATTCCAACTCAGCTAAAAAAATCAGCATACATATTAACTTGTTTGTTGCTTTTCAATCAAAGACCTCTTTAATCGAATTGTATGAAATATTTACAGTTTATGATTTCGGATATAAGGTCTAGCTAAAATTATGTTTTCAAACAATGGATATGTAACAACTGTTTATTCATAACAATGGGAATATATATTTATGTATACGTACTTGTTTAATTGATTATGAAGTAATTCAATGGAAGTCTCCGACCTGTCTCTGATTTCTTGAATAAGTACAATATCATAACATTGAAGTGTCTGTAATCAAATGAAACGATTGCACTGCGGCATTTATGTTCGTTAGGTTATGTCGTTTGTGACGAATACTCAAAGTGGACTACAGGTGAGAAAATAGTGGTTATTTCACCTCCTGTACCAGTCTCACTCAATTGTCACAACAAAAAACAAAGAAACCTAAAGGATTTTGAAGGATTCTAAGATATATGCTTCTTGGATGGAAAGTTGTCCCATTAACACTCATACCACATCTTCTTAAATATACTTAAAAGGTTTTGAAACAATTTTTCATATTTCCATAAAATCTAAATATTTTTCAGCACTGAAACAATTTTTATACAATATTGCAGTTTCAATGTTGATTTTGATAAGAGAAACATTAGTTGAAAGGTGTTCGAAACAATAAAATCCTTGTTTGAATGTATAAACCAAGAGAACAAAATGGATAATCGCTTTTTCTCCAAAAAAAGCGAAATCGGATGCATTGACACGACACATGAAACACATCTCTTGCTAGTCACCAATAACTGGCAATGATAATCAATGCTGAGGCAAATATGTCAAAATATCGAGTGTGACGTAATCGTAAACGATAATTAGATTAGACAAATACTCTGTTGATAGACCGCAAAGTCGTGAGTTGAGAGTCATAAACATCTAAATGTTCAACTTATATGTTGTACATAAGTAAACTTGTTGAGTGTCGATTTCATTGATGTTAAATGTAGCATTGAAGAACATCCGTTATCCAAAATATTGAGTTTGTATATGTTATGAATAAAGGCAACAGTAGAATACCGATGTTCAAAACTCATAAATCAATAGAAAAAAAACAAATCCGGGTCACAAACCCAGACCGAAGGGACACGCATTATATTTAAGAGGAGAATGACGACACAACAAATACAGAAACGAACTAAGCATTAGACAAAATCCGAAGAAAATAACAAATATAACATCAAAACTGAATTTGGGATAGAAAATTTCCGTGACACGTCTTATAATAATGTGAATTCACACTCAAATACAAGGGGAAACAAACGACACAAAAGAAACACAACGTTAAAATGTATCAGTTTCATAGTATTGAAAGGAGTTTTTAGAACAAGCATGCAAAAGAAGAAGAAGTTTTTAGAACAAGCAAGTATGCACAAATATATATATATATATATTTATTAGGGTTGAGATCTCACAAACATGTTTAACCCCGCCGCATTTTTGCGCCTGTCCCAAGTCAGGAGCCTCTGGCCTTTGTTAGTCTTGCATTATTTTAATTTTAGTAACTTGTGTACAATTTGGAAATAAGTATGGCGTTCATTATCACTGAACTAGTATATATTTGTTTAGGGGCCAGCTGAAGGACGCCTCCGGGTGCGGGAATTTCTCGCTACATTGAAGACCTGTTGGTGACCTTCTGCTGTTGTTTTTTTCATTTGGTCGGGTTGTTGTCTCTTTGACACATTCCCCATTTCCATTCTCAATTTTATATAAAAAAAAATCATATACATGTATGTATATTGTAATACTAGTATAAAATGTATTAGCATGAGTTTTAGAAACACGATGGAAAGCGAGACTCGCCGAGCTTTCCACTTGTTTCGTAGCGAGTGACAATGTATACTGCACATACTTTTATATTTTGTTTATATCCTACAATTTACACCCCAAGGCCTAGGGTGAATAGGGATAAAAATATGGTCACTTGGTCTTCTTCCGACCGGCAGTAAAATGCTTCCAAAGTGAGGCGTCGCTTTGGCTGTGAGGGATCATGTATTATTTATTGTAAACTGCGTCTTGAACATGCATAAAATATTTGCCACTGGACGTAAAGTTACCAGCAATCAATCCTACAATTCAAAATCGCCACTTGAAACTAATAGAGCACGCAACATCATATTGTTTCACCTGTGTAAATTCGACCGTCAATCCCACACTTGATAGTCTTTTTGCTTCATGTTTAAATTGTGCACCTATTTTTTAAAGGTACGCATACCGTTTGGATTTTCTTTTTTTTTTTTTGTTCATGACAGGTTGCCTGATTAGGCATTTTGATAGATTATAAAGGCCCGCCCAGTACAGACTCCGGATAACATCTCCTGCATGTGGAATTTCAAGCTTGAGCTTTTATGTTTCGCAGTTTGGTTTACTTATAAAGAATGCATATATGATCTCAAGATTTGTTTTATAAAATAATTTTCACAAATGCCAGACTGTTGAACTAATAGTGAAATTTTGCATACAGTTTGCAATGTTTGTTCGACTTGCTTAGCAAGCAACTCGCACATTTACACCACGCAAAGTACACTATACAAATGTACGTAGCAATTCAAGAATGAAAGTTTTGAATTTTTCTTTGAGTTTTTTTATTTTATTTATCATGCATGAACTATTTGCCACTGAACGTTTAACAACCATCCAAAACAGAGCAATTATATCACTGTCAACTGAATCGAATTTTTAAAGTAGTATTTTTCTACATGGATGAAGCAATGACAACACCATTGTCATAAAAGATGGAGTTAAAAACTCAGTAATTCAAATGAATCACACGTAAAACATTTTTTGTTATTTTCACTCGAATTTTACAAAAATATGAAGGTATTTAATATGCTCGTTAAGTGTAAAAATCAGACGAGATTAATGTTAAATTCATGTTAGTGAAATTTCTATGTGTAGGACGAAATGAATTATATCAGTAGAATCTCATCAATAGGAAATTTACGGAAACCTGACAGGGGAAACGAAAATAAAATAAACACCCTTCAGATCCCGACACATTTTGTGTTTTCCATTTCTCTGGAGAATAACGTTACATTCTGTATTCAATAACGTCACACGTTTAAGGTCAAATTCTAAGGGTATCAATCAATTTTGAAGCCATTTATTTCAAAAACAAGGATGGTGACATATGATTTTCTATACATGTATGAATTCAGTTTGTAATTCTGAATTTTATGTTAGTTTTTTGTTGTTCTCCGTATATAAGAACAAAGCCATCCATTGGAAAATCTAAAAAGGTTAGCCGAAAAACAGGCATTTCCCCTATATACCTAAGTAAATTTGTCGCCCAAAACGACGTTTTCCAATGAAAATACCAAGAAAACAAAAATGGTGACACCCATTTTTTATTACATATTTCGATGTAACTCGGTGCAAAGAACGCGTATGCCAAAAAGTTTGGAAATCGGGAGATATGCCATTCGGTATCGTGTTACCTTAAAATTGTTTATTTTTTTTATTTCGTCTCTGTTTTTAACTTTGCACTTGCGCTGTTGGATTACCAAAATAATTACGAAGGGTTTTGTGATTTTGATATAATAGTTCTTATACATTTAAGTTATCTGTATAATTTGGTCTCAGAAGATATTAAAATATAAGTTTTGTGTTTTCATCTGTAAGTCATCACACGAACCAAAGTTAGTTAAACAAATAATCAAAGCGTCAGAAAACAAAATTCAGCTTAAAATTAGAGACGCAGTAACAGAAACTGGATTGTCTACTTACTTTAACGATATTTTCCATAACCTCAACATTTTCGGCCTTCTTTTTCCAAATATTTGGATGTTAAAGGCACCAATTGAAAATGAACATGTTCCTTCAACCAAAATCAATAAAGCCAGTGCAATATTTTTAACTAAATTCATTGTGCTAGAGGATAGAGTTTTACCTTAAATAAATAAATGTAATCTTCAAAACGATTTTGGTGGAGCTCTTGTTGTTAGTCTTAAGTTTTCTATACATGTTGTGTTTTGTATACTATAGTTTGTTCTTTTCTTGTTTAACCATGACGTTGACAAATTATTTTCGACTTTGAAAGCCACTCTGGTGTCTTTTGCCCCATCTTCTACTCAAGATGTGTTAGCAGAATATGTGCCTAACGTCACACGGCATGTTACTCATTGTCAGGACTAGTAAGGTGTGAATTCCCGTTCAATAATGTCACAATTATGAAAATTATAACAAAATATAGACAAACACACGGCTCTGAATATTTAAACACGATCGAAAGCATAGACCTATGTAACACATTATCAGTATAATAAATTTGTCTATCATCCTCTACCCATGAATATTAGGCATATAAGCAAAATGTTGATCTTACTTCAATATCACAATTGGCAATAGGCTACATTCAACAGGAAAATCAAACTGGGTCATGTGATAGCAGTCAGTACATATGATTGTTTTTCATATATATGTTTTATTGGTTCATATTTTATCCCCCTAAGCATGTTAGAATTCATCATAATATTATCAAAATGATGGAAAAAAATAATATTTAAGAGTATTAGATTTTCAACAAACATTTTGTGCATCAGCTACTACCTTTAGGTACTTGAACTTAATAATTTTAATGAAAATCTGTTATACTACATTCCATCTTTTGATTTTTGTATTTGTTATTTTCAGTTGAAGCTAAATCATACATTGATACTCCCAACTGATTGTGTTTTCTACGTTCGTTATCCTTTCTTTCTGGCATTGAAAACGTAGCTAGATATGAAACTCTAGAATTCATATAATAAAAGTCGATATATTGTATTCATTCCACCATCCACTTTGACTATTCGATGGTGGGTATTGTCGCGGTCATAAATTCAAACAGGAGAAGACACATCTTCAAGTAAGTATTCGATAAGGTCACCAGTCTATATCAGGATTATTTCAAATGATCCAGGTCGTTTATAACTGTTTTGAGAAACAATCGTCTTCGTTTAAAAGGGCACTAGCTGTCAAATTCGTGTTCACAGATTTTACTCAAATTCTCATATTTGATTTATAAGTATGTAAAGCATTTATCCAAATTGTAAAAAGTATAGAATAAAATATTTACAGAGCATTGGCTCGATAAAATGAAGCTTTATTTTGTGTGTAGTTTAGTCTTGGTGCCATCTAATTAACCATCGAGTTGACATTCGATGATCATATTAAAGATATAAACACAAACATAGATATAAATAGAAAGCAAACTCGAGTTATTGAATTTGTCTAGGTCTGTTTAATTTCATTTTATAGATTAAAAATATATGTTAATCGTCGGTCGTTTTTTTACCTTAATAAGAATGATTTTTTTGTAGATCGAATCAGTCAATCTAATAATTTACCTTTGTTTCAGTTTAAATATTGACATTCTTTTCCTTCGAATAACAGAACACGCACACTGCATGCGTTATCCATCGCTAACTAAGGTGATAAATTGAAGATCACATGAAAACAGATTCAATGAGGTCGAATTATTTACTTGCAAGTGAATAATTCATTTTATCAATGTTATCAAATCAGTTTAATTTAACAACGTTTTTAACCAATTCTAGCTGCTTAAAGCGAATTTCATTATTTCACCATTTCACTTTCATTAATGAGTGAACAAAAAATAAATCATTCTCTAGATTTTTCTATATATCTCGTAGCTAGTGCCCCTTTACAGATAGTTTTAGTTTGGTTATTGATGTATTCCACAATTGAATATAGTTGTTCTAGGCACTAAAGTTCAAAACTGTTCTTTGAACCAGGATTTTTTCATTACATTGATATTATCGGTATCAACGGCTCCTTTTACATATATTGAAAGAAAATATTTTGGATCTAAACGTCTAGTCGACATAATCTGGATTTTTATCTTTTACTGTTTTGTGAATTTACTTGGATGTTATATGTACATACTGAATATGACATTTTCCCCGAAGCTCAGCAGTTTCAACCCTGGTCTTTATGATGAGTTTATTTACACGTGAAATTACAATTTATTATGATAAATTCTATCCAATATTTAAATAGTTATGACTGGTACCTGATAATTTGTAGACAAGGAACTATTTTGCTCCACTTTAAGATTAACAATATTCTTATTTTATAGATATAAACTGAAATAGAGTTTAATGAAATGTAAATGAATCAAACTCCGGTTATGTGGAATGTCAATTTCCGAAAAAAAAACCTGACAACATTGATTAAAATGAATATAATGGTTTCAGAAAATGTTATATTAACATACTTGAGGCACCATCCTGGAGCCAAAGAAAAGAATTGGGTGTCGTAGTTGTCCCAAATGACATTGTGAAAGGAACAAGGCGAAATAAAAAATAATTTATGGCTCTTAGGGATCAAAGATGATACAAGAATTTGCTATTATCATAGCATAATAAAATTGAGAATGGAAATGGGGAATGTGTCAAAGAGACAACAACCCGACCAAATAAAAAAAACAACAGCAGAAGGTCCCCAACAGGTCTTCAATGTAGCGAGAAATTCCCGCACCCGGAGGCGTCCTTCAGCTGGCCCTTAAACAAATATATACTAGTTCAGTGATAATGAACGCCATACTAATTTCCAAATTGTACACAAGAAACTAATAAAAAAAAATAATACAAGACTAACAAAGGCCAGAGGCTCCTGACTTGGGACAGGCGCAAAAATGCGGCGGGGTTAAACATGTTTGTGAGATCTCAACCCTCCCCCTATACCTCTAACCAATGTAGAAAAATAAACGCATAACAATACGCACATTAAAATTCAGTTCAAGAGAAGTCCGAGTCTGATGTCAGAAGATGCAACCAAAGAAAATAAACAAAATGACAATAATACATAAATAACAACAGACTACTAGCAGTTAACTGACATGCCAGCTCCAGACTTTAATTAAACTGACTGAAAGATTATGATTTCATCATATGAACAACAGACACAATCCTTCCCGTTAGGGGTTTAGTATTATACCATCATAACATATATGAGAAGAACATAACCCGTGTCATGCCAACAACTGTTTTTAGAATAAATGTGTTTAGTTCCGACGCAAAGACCTTATCAGTGACTCAATATTAACGCCAAAATATGCAATCTTTTATGACTTTAATGCATTGTTGTGTTAAATTCATATTTGAGATGTCATTATTATTTTTAAACTTCTTCTTGTTACGCATCGCATGCTACATTTATTTGTAGTTGACTGTCAAATTGAAGAGAAAAAAATCCTACAATAAGCTTCCATTGAGATAAATTCTAAATTGTACCAGAAAACGAGCCGTTACAGTTGTGATTTTTTTTTAAACAATCTGTCATAATAATTGAGATTATAAAATTTTTATCTTTTCAAATCTGGTTTAATTAAATCAAATATTTGTGTGGGTGCGTGCGTGTTGCAGCCTGTAGCTCATTGCCATATTTGACATGGCCATAGACGGCGCTTGCAGCTTGAATCAAAATTTTGGAATTCCCGTATCAGCTTGCATTAGAATTTTGGAATTCCCGTATCAGGCACTGGTTAATTTGCCGTCGACCAGAAAGCAGGTGTTACACAAATCAGTTAAACTATTCAAAAGAAAAAGAAAAGATACCAAACAACATAAATGCCATAGGATCGCCATCAAGGGCCATGTAAAGAAGAGAAGAACGGCCAGCAGGACAGGAGAACAGAGAGTGCAGAACGAAGATATCCCCCAAAAGAAGGACGGAGCTAGTCGGAAAAGAACTGACAAGAAAACGCAAGAGGTCGGACACGTAATGGCAGAAGGACCGGAGGAAACTACTGATATCTCATCCGTTAATGAGTCGGGGGATGATACACGGCATTCCCCTCTTTTAGGCACGACCCGTTACACCAAAACTTTGAAATCTTACTCGATAAATTTGCATGAAGCTCATTTTTAGTATATATACCCTCCCACCTTAAGCCTGGAGTCATGTTGATCAGTAAAATGTAGATATGAGAACTGATGGAGACGAAATTTATCATTCTAAATTTGTATATGAAAACGATAATAATAAATAAAACCAAATTTTAGTTAGATAATATCTTTTTTAGGAAAAAAGGTCAATTTTATAATGACAGTTATGACAAACGATGATAATGAAAAGTAAAAAATCGGATTTTTTTGGGGGGTATTTATAAACTAAAGTAATACACGGATACGATTTTTTCTAAAGTCTTAAAGGGGCACTAGCTGTCAAATTCATGTTCACCGATTTGACTCAAATTCTCATATTTGAAATATATCAATGTAAAACATTTATCCAAAGTATAAAAAGTCTAAAATAAACAATATATCGGGCATTAGCTTGATAAATTGTAGCTTTGTTTCGTGTGTATTTTAATCTAGACGCTATCTTATTAGCTGTCGAGTTGACCTCAAATTGCCATATCAGGGGAAAGAACATAAAAAAAGATATAAAAAGATATCAGTCCCGTGCATTTGGATTTTTCTAGGTTCATTAATGATTGAACAAAAAAATCATATTATTTATGTATCTCGTATCTGGTGCCCCTTTAAATGATAACTGTGGAAGTATACATCATGAAAGAGAGCAATAGTTAGTTTTGCCTATAAAGCCAATTTTGTATAAAAGTCAAATATAAACGTCATGATAAGATGTACACTTAATTGTTGAAAGGTTAAATCTATGTTTGGTACTCTTGTCTTTTGTTTTTGCTAATGTGCTTTGTTATTATGACTTTTATTTTTCTTTGTTGACCGAAGTGTTTGTCTTT
Source organism: Mytilus trossulus (assembly GCF_036588685.1). Classification (NCBI taxonomy): domain Eukaryota; kingdom Metazoa; phylum Mollusca; class Bivalvia; order Mytilida; family Mytilidae; genus Mytilus; species Mytilus trossulus. Next base: position 19,801,048 of record NC_086386.1, on the reverse strand, counting down.
ATAGTGATTAAGTTTTGTTGACTGCTGTACCCTTTTTTTTTAAATGTTTACCTTTGTGTCTTTTTGTTTTGTTCACACATCGTTGTCAATATAATTGAATTTTATGTGACTGTCATCGAGTGGGAGGTTGAGCTAGCTTAAACCCGGGTTTAATCCACCATTTTCTACCTAAGAAAATGCCTGTACCAAGTCTGGAACATGACAGTTGTCATGAAGATTATACCCTATGAATAGGGACTGTTTGTTTTGTCTATAGATCGGTTTTTGTTTTCATTTCATTTTTATCTAAACGCCATTTTACGCTGATTGAACAAATCTTAAAATATCAAAATATTAAAGGAGCTTCTTTAACGAAAGGTGTGTAGACGAAACGGTAGTCTGGCGTACAAAATGTTCAGCCTGGTACATATGATGGGTTTACTTGTCTTATCATAGCTTAGTTGTAGATACCGGAATATCTTCTGACAAGGATGAAAAGTAAAATAACAAAAGTTCTGAACTGCAAGGAATATTCAAACTGGAAAGCCTTTATAAAAGAAAAAAAAGAAAAAGCTTAAACACATCAAACGAATATAGAAAAAAAAACCGCTCATATTTCTGACTTGGTACATGCATTTCCTTATTTAGTAAATGGGGACTAAACCTGGTTTTTAAATAGCCCAACCTCTCACTTGTATTACAGGCGCATAGACTTTCGTTATATTGTCAACAATATTCTTAATTACTATAAAACAAGAAGATAATTATGGGAACAAAGAAAAATAAAAGTACTTTTAAACACTTTTGAATAGACAAAGTGCATAAGTTCTAAAACGTAAAATAAAAAAAACAAGAAATGACTATAGCACAATATTTCAAAGGTGCGATGTATATTACCAAAAAGAACTGAATAGATAATGAGGGTGAAACATATTCAAATACAAATAAAAAGAACACTATAACATGAAAGTACGACGATATCAGTACCTAGAATCGAAACTTCCGAGCCATGATGTAGTATGCGAGAGGGACGAAAGATATCAAAGTGACAGTCAATCTCATATATCTAAAACAAACTGACAACGCCATGGCTAAAAATGAAAAAGACAAACAGAAAAACAATAGTACACATGACACAACATAGAAAACTAAAGAATAAACAACACGAACTGTTCCCCAAATTATTCAACAATCACAGATTTTGAATTGAAAAATTTTGATTCAAGATGCATAATGTTTTCAAGTTTAAGTATAGTCTTTATACTTAATATAATATATTCATAACATTTGTAGACTCACATACATATTAGCATACTGTAGTTGTCAATTTTAGGGCATAATACAGACGAGTGATAACCTTCAGTACTTAAACATCCTATCAAATCAACTATTACCATCTTTAAATACATGGTGAAAAAAGAATCTGACAGCGAAAGGCCCTGTGTTTCCAAAATACTCAACATATATTAACTTTTGGAAAACAGAAATTCACAATGAGAGTTGTAAGGCAGATAATCTTAAATAAGCACTTCTTTGCCAACTCGGAACACTGATTATAATGCAACAACGTTTGTAACGTTCATTTTGAGTAGATAACGTCACTTATTTACACGGCATCAATTTTTCAATTGATGCTATGGGACGTACGCGCAAGCGCAGACGGCATATGACAGATTTTAAATACATGTTTTAACGTTGTTTTCTGTCAGTTTCATTAGAATGGAGATAACAATATTGTAATGTTAAGCTCCGACGGCATCAGTTGGGGATTTGATGGTCGCCAATACCCGTTAACTGTCTCCGCTAAAGCGTCGTCAGTAAACTTAATTTGCGACCATCAAATCCCCTAAACATCAAAACAATATCAAAATGTATTTGACATATGTATGTCTGAGGGGAGAATTACTTATATCATGGATGCATGTTAAAGAGAAGTTCCTCGTATAGTAATCGATACATGTCTAAGAGGAGAAGGTCCTTATATAATGAAATATTTATGTCTGAGAGGAAAAGGTGTTTATATAATGAAATATGTGTGTCTGAGAGGAGAAGGTGCTTATATATAATGAAATATGTATGTCTGAGAGGAGAAGGTGTTTACATAATAAAATATGTATGTCTGAGATGATAAGGTCCTTATACAATAATGGATGCGTACATATCTGAGAGGAGAAGGTGCTTATGTAATGCAATATGTATGTATGAGAGAAGAAGGTGCTTATATATATAATGAAATAGATGTGTCTGAGAGGAGAAGGTGCTTATATATAATGAAATATGAATGTCTGAAAGGAGAAGGTGTTTATATAATGAAATATGAATATCTGAGAGGAGAAGCTGCTTATCTAATGCAATATGTATGTCTGAGGGGAGAAGGTGATTATATATAATGAAATATGTCTGTATGTCTGAGGGGAAAAATTACTTTTATGATGGATGAATGTTAGAGAGAAGTTCCTCGTTTAGTAATTGATGCATGTCTGAGAGGAGAAGGTCCCTATATAATGAAATATGTATGTCTGAGAGGATAAGTGCTTATATGTCATGAAATATGTATGTCTGATAGGAGAATGTGTTTATATAATGAAATATGTGTGTCTGAGAGGAGAAGGTGTAAATATAATGAAATATGAATGTCTTAGAGGATAAGGTCCTTATATAATGATGGATGTGTAAATATCTGAGAGGAGAAGGAGCTTATCTAATGAAATATGTATGCCTGAGAGGAGAAGGTGTTTATATAATGAAATATGTGTGTCTGAGAGGAGAAGGTGCTTATATATAATGAAATATGTATGTCTGAGAGGAGAAGGTGTTAATATAATAAAATATGTGTCTGAGAGTAGAAGGTGCTTATATATAATGAAATATGTATGTCTGAGAGGAGAAGGTGTTTATATATAATGAAATATGTATATCTGAGAGGCGAAGGTGCTTATATATAGTGAAATATGTATGTCTGAGAGGAGAAGGTTTTTATATATAATGAAATATGTATGTCTGAGAGGAGAAGGTTTTTATATATAATGAAATATGTATGTCTGAGAGGAGAAGGTGCTTATATATAATGAAATATGTATGTCTGAGAGGAGAAGGTGCTTATATAATGAAATATGTATGTCTGAGAGGAAAAGGTGCTTATATATAATGAGATATGTATGTCTGAGAGGAAAAAGTGCTTATATAATGAAATATGTATGTCTGAGAGGAGAAGGTGCTTATATAATGAAATATGTATGTCTGAGAGGAGAAGGTGTTAATATAATAAAATATGTGTGTCTGAGAGGAGAAGGTGTTTATATATGGGCAGGAATTCGCTAATGCTACTTTAGTGTGACATTGTAAGAAAAAAATAAAAATCATTATAAGCTTCTAAATTTTTTACAAATTATTGCTACAAATGGTGTCCTTCTATTTGTAACCAAAAAAATTATTTTTAAACTTGGGTCAATTTATATTTGGAACCAAAGCAAATAATGAATTTGGAGCATGTAACATGGACACTTTTTCCAAATTGAGATTAATGATTCCTTAACTTATTCAACATTCAATATCATATATATTGATCACAAAACATTGTCTATCATCAAAACTCTAAAATGTATATTTTCATTTCTTTCAGAAATTTTATGAAAACAAGTTTCTTCTACTTTTCTGTCAATGTTACATGCAATGTTTAAGAGATAAATACAGTAAAAATCATTTTCTTTCTGAACATGCAAAGGCTCTTTTTCATTGTGTTACCCTCACATTAAAAAATTGTATTAATATTTTTGCAATTATCTCATTTCTGTCATAAAATAGTGACTTAAATGTTGCATGTAACGTGGACACAAAAAATATGAATAATGAACCATGCCAGAATTGACCTTAAAAGATATAAAAAGCCTCCAAACAACCATCTGAATGTAAATTATACAATTATACTGCCACATTTCTCATATATGATATTATTTAAATAGTGGTTAATACCAAAACCATTCACCTAAATTTCAGACAGCAGACATATTTTTTAACTATACCAGTAGTTATGCTTGTTCATAGTGGTACACTATGGAAGGCTAAATTAAAAGATATTGAAATGTCAAAATAACCAGAAAAATAAAAATTAAGCAAATGAAAAGGTGCATGTAACATTTGTTGACACGAAAAGTTACATGCACTTGTCCATTTTCAAACGTATTTTATTTGCAGCAATAATCGGATTCTGTACAAAATGGGGTTTCTAAATGATAGACAGATCATTTTGCAGTTGATTTTCAACTATTATAGTAGAACAATTCTTCAGGCATATTCTAAATATGACTAGGGGTTTTGCAACTGCAGAAATGTCACACTTTTTGTCTACAGTTTTCAACTACCAGCACATAACAAGTGCTGATTTTTTGTTGATTTTTTTAATTGGATCCATTTTTTTTGCATTTGTCAATAAAGACTAACCCACTTTGATATTTAAACAATGTTTATTCTCCATATTTGCATGATTTCTTTATTTTTTAATTGGATAAACACTATTGACCCTAAAATTTCACTAGCGAATTCCTGCCCATATAATGAAATATGTATATCTGAGAGGCGAAGGTGCTTATATATAGTGAAATATGTATGTCTGAGAGGAGAAGGTTTTTATATATAATGAAATATGTATGTCTGAGAGGAGAAGGTGCTTATATATAATGAAATATGTATGTCTGAGAGGAGAATGTGCTTATATAATGAAATATGTATGTCTGAGAGGAAAAGGTGCTTATATATAATGAGATATGTATGTCTGAGAGGAGAAAGTGCTTATATAATGAAATATGTATGTCTGAGAGGAGAAGGTGCTTATATAATGAAATGTGTGTGTCTGAGAGGAGCAGGTGCTTATATATAATGAAATATTTATGTCTGAGAAGAGAATGTGCTTATATAATGAAATACGTGTGTCTGAGAGGAGAAGGTGCTTATATATAATGAAATATGTATGTCTTAGAGGAGAAAGTGCGTATATAATGAAATATGTATGTCTGAGAGGAGAAGGTGCTTATATAATGAAAAATGTGTGTCTGAGAGGAGAAGGTGCTTATATATAATGAATATGTATGTCTGAGAGGAGAAGGTGTTAATATAATGAAATATGTGTGTCTGAGAGGAGAAGGTGCTTATATATAATGAAATATGTATGTCTGAGAGGAGAAGGTGTTTATATATAATGAAATATGTATGTCTGAGAGGCGAAGGTGCTTATATATAGTGAAATATGTAGGTCTGAGAGGAGAAGGTTTTTATATATAATTAAATATGTATGTCTGAGAGGAGAATGTGCTTATATATAATGAAATATGTATGTCTGAGAGGAGAAGGTGCTTATATATAATGAGATATGAATGTCTGAGAGGAGAAAGTGCTTATATAATGAAATATGTATGTCTGAGAGGAGAAGGTGCTTATATAATGAAATATGTGTGTCTGAGAGGAGCAGGTGCTTATATATAATGAAATATTTATGTCTGAGAAGAGAATGTGCTTATATAATGAAATATGTGTGTCTGAGAGGAGAAGGTGCTTATATATAATGAAATATGTATGTCTGAGAGGAGAAGGTGCTTATATAATGAAATATGTATGTCTGAGACGAGAAGGTGCTCATATATAATGAAATATGTATATCTGAGAGGAGAAGGTGCTCATATATAATGAAATATGTATGTCTGAGAGGAGAAGGTGTTTATATAATGAAATATGTATGTCTGAGAAGAGAACGTGCTTATATAATGAAATATGTTTGTCTGAGAGGAGGAGGTGCTTATATATAATGAAATATGTATGTCTTAGAAGAGAAAGTGCTTATATAATGAAATATGTATGTCTTAGAGGATAAGGTCCTTATATAATGATGGATGTGTAAATATCTGAGAGGAGAAGGTGCTTACCTAATGAAATATGTATGCCTCAGAGGAGAAGGTGTTTATATAATGAAATATGTGTGTCTGAGAGGAGAAGGTGCTTATATATAATGAAATATGTATGTCTGAGAGGAGAAGGTGTTAATATAATGAAATATGTGTGTCTGAGAGGAGAAGGTGCTTATATATAATGAAATATGTATGTCTGAGAGGAGAAGGTGTTTATATATAACGAAATATGTATGTCTGAGAGGCGAAGGTGCTTATATATAGTGAAATATGTATGTCTGAGAGGAGAAGGTTTTTATATATAATGAAATATGTATGTCTGAGAGGAGAATGTGCTTATATATAATGAAATATGTATGTCTGAGAGGAGAATTCGAAGGTGCTTATATATAATGAGATATGTATGTCTGAGAGGAAAAAGTGCTTATATAATGAAATATGTATGTCTGAAAGGAGAAGGTGCTTATATAATGAAAAATGTGTGTCTGAGAGGAGAAGGTGCTTATATATAATGAATATGTATGTCTGAGAAGAGAATGTGCTTATATAATGAAATATGTGTGTCTGAGAGGAGAAGGTGCTTATATATAATGAAATATGTATGTCTTAGAGGAAAAAGTGCGTATATAATGAAATATGTATGTCTGAGAGGAGAAGGTGCTTATATAATGCAAAATGTGTGTCTGAGAGGAGAAGGTGCTTATATATAATGAATATGTATGTCTGAGAAGAGAATGTGCTTATATAATGAAATATGTGTGTCTGAGAGGAGAAGGTGCTTATATATAATGAAATATGTATGTCTGAGAGGAGAAGGTGCTTATATGTAATGAAATATTTATGTCTGAGAAGAGAACGTGCTTATATAATGAAATATGTTTGTCTGAGAGGAGGAGGTGCTTATATTATGAAATATGTGTGTCTTAGAAGAGAAAGTGCTTATATATAATGAAATATTTATGTCTGAGAAGAGAACGTGCTTATATATAATGAAATATGTGTGTCTGAGAAGAGAAGGTGCTCATATATAATGAAATATGTATGTCTGAGAGGAGAAAGTGCTTATATAATGAAATATGTATGTCTGAGACGAGAAAGTGCTTATATATAATGAAATATGTGTGTCTGAGAGGAGAAGGTGCTCATATATAATGAAATATGTATATCTGAGAGGAGAAGGTGCTTATACAATGAAATATGTATGTCTGAAAGGAGAGGGTGCTTATATAATGAAATATGTGTGTCTGAGAGGAGAAGGTGCTTATATATAATGAAATATGTATGTCTGAGACGAAAAGGTGTTTATATAATGAAATATGTTTGTCTGAGAGGAGGAGGTGCTTATACAATGAAATATGTATGTCTGAAAGGAGAGGGTGCTTATATATAATGAAATATGTATGTCTGAGAGGAGAAGGTGCTTATATATAATGAAATATGTATGTCTGAGAGGAGAAGGTGCTTATATAATGAAATATGTTTGTCTGAGACGAGAAGGTGCTTATATATAATGAAATATGTATGTCTTAGAAGAGAATGTGCTTATATATAATTAAATATGTATGTCTGAGAGGAGAAGGTGCTTATACAATGAAATATGTATGTCTGAAAGGAGAGGGTGCTTATATAATGAAATATGTGTGTCTGAGAGGAGAAGGTGCTTATATATAATGAAATATTTATGTCTGAGAAGAGAACGTGCTTATATAATGAAATATGTTTGTCTGAGAGGAGGAGGTGCTTATATATAATGAAATATGTATGTCTTAGAAGAGAAAGTGCTTATATAATGAAATATGTATGTCTGAGAGGAGAAGGTGCTTATATAATGAAATATGTGTTTCTGAGAGGAGAAGGTTCTTATACAATGAAATATGTATGACTGAAAGGAGAATGTGCTTATATAATGAAATATGTGTGTCTGAGAGGAGAAAGTGCTTATATATAATGAAATATGTATGTCTGAGAGGAGAAGGTGCTTATATATAATGAAATATGTATGTCTGAAAGGAGAAGGTGCTTATATAACAAAATATGTATGTCTGAGAGGAGAAGGTGCTTATATATAATGAGATATGTATGTCTGAGAGGAGAAGGTGCTCATATACAATGAAATATGTATGTCTGAAAGGAGAGGGTGCTTATATAATGAAATATGTGTGTCTGAGAGGAGAAGGTGCTTATATAATGAAATATGCGTATCTAAGAGGAGAAGGTGCTTATATATAATGAAATATGTATGTCTGAGAGGAGAAGGTGCTTATATATAATGAAATATGTATGTCTGAGAGAAGGTGCCTATATATAATGAAATATGTATGTCTGAAAGGAGAAGGTGCTTATATAATGAAATACGTGTGTCTGAGAGGAGAAGGTGCTTATATATAAAGAAATATGTATGACTGAAAGGAGAAGGTGCTTATATATAATGAAATATGTGTGTCTGAGAGGAGAAGGTGCTTATATATAATGAAATATGTATGTCTGAGAGGAGAATGTTCTTATACAATGAAATATGTATGACTGAAAGGAGAAGGTGCTTATATGTAATGAAATATGTGTGTCTGAGAGGAGAAGGTGTTAATATAATGAAATATGAATGTCTTAGAGGATAAGGTCCTTATATAATGATGGATGTGTAAATATTTGAGAGGAGAAGGTGCTTATCTAATGAAATATGTATGTCTGAGAGGAGAAGGTGTTTATATAATGGAATATGTGTGTCTGAGAGGAGAAGGTGCTTATATATAATGAAATATGTATGTCTGAGTGGAGAAGGTGTTAATATAATGAAATATGTGTGTCTGAGAGGAGAAGGTGTTTATATATAATGAAATATGTATGTCTGAGAGGAGAAGGTGTTTATATATATAATGAAATATGTATGTCTGAGAGGCGAAGGTGCTTATATATAGTGAAATATGTATGTCTGACAGGAGAAGGTTTTTATATATAATGAAATATGTATGTCTTAGAGGAGGAGGTGCTTATATATAATGAAATATGTATGTCTGAGAGGAGAAGGTGCTTATATAATGAAATATGTATGTCTGAGAGGAGAAGGTGCTTATATATAATGAGATAATTTAATTAATTTTTTTTTTTTTTTATTAACCAATCATGGTGCCCAAAATTTGAGCTATACAATCAAATGAATGAATTACAAAATAAAGCACAGAAAATGATTAGAATGATTAAAGTACATTTAGATAACAAAAAACAAAAACAACACATGAATACACATTTACACTAATTAACTTGATATAAACCAAGTTATTGACAAAACATAGTTGTTATGGGTGCCACTGTGACCTGGAGAAATAACATAATTCTTTATAGTACTAGGTCTATGGGAGACAACTCCTGATCAATCTTATTTCCTATAATTATATATCAATCTATATTTTTCTTCTATTTATTTTTTTTTTTTTTTTTTTTTTAAACAACAATATTTTCTATAATTTTCTTTCGTTCTTCAAAAAGGGAGTGCAATAAATTAGATAAGTTTGAAGTTACAAACAAATCTTCTGATGAAAGAATCCAAACAAATTTCATTTCATCAGATAATCTTGAAAAATTTTTGAATTTGGAATTTAAATTAGATAGATGTTGAGATCGAGTATCTTTTAGAACAGGACATTTTAAAAGAAAATGTAGTTCGTCTTCAACTGCGTTCTTACATAGCTTACACTTTCTGTCTTCAGCTTTAATCCCAAAATACCTCCCTCTTTCGATTTCAAGATCATGACAGCTAGTTCTAAATTTTGTGATTATTTGCCTGTCTTTTTTTGAATTCATTTTTAAATATGGTTCAAACATAAAAATATTTTTAAATTTTCTGTAAGTTCTTAATTTATTGCCAGATTGTAAATTAGCACACTTCCCAGAATTGCTTTCTAAACTAGCTAACCAGCTTTCTTTAAATTTAATAGTTAAAGATGTTTTTACCTTTTTTAGAATATGGTTTTGTTTAAAGTTTGACTGGTTAACAAATAGATATTCTAAGTCTAGAAATTTAAATATATGTTTAATACTTCCTATCCAAGATTCCTGGTTATGTTTGTCCATAGAATGAGACAGATTTATGGCTTCCCTTAGAATAATATTAAAAGGTTCAATATCTTTCATAAGATGGATCCAATATTTTATCATATTCATTATTACATAATATAGTGTAGGGAGTGAACCTAGTTCTCCTCTACATGCCATATTTGATGTTTTTATGTTAACTCCAAGTGAAAATTTACAAAGCTTAGTATGAATTTTCTCTAGTACAAGATAATCAGTTTCTTTTGATATAAAGTTATCCAAATGTATTTGTTTCTTATGTGGTATATAACCCCAAATTTCAGATCCATACAACAAGATTGGTCGGATTGTATGGTTATAGATGTGTAGTAAAGTACTAGGTTTTGGGCTTTCCACTGAAAAGGTCTTCCTTAATTTGAAATATGCTTTCATTCCTTTGTTATAAAGTTCTTTCTTTGCTTTTTGGAAACTCCCAGATGATGAAAAATTTATACCTAAGTATGTGTAGTTTTGTACACATTCTAAAGTCTGGTTTCCTAATGATATTTTAATATTTTTAAGTCTTCCTGATTTGTTAAATACAAGAACCTTGGTCTTTTTTGTGTTAACTGTCATTTTATAATCAACTGTAAATTTATTTAATTTGTTAACACAATTTTGAAGTCTGATGATGATAAAAGAACTACATCATCAGCATACATTAAAATATTTAAGGGATGTGTATTTAATGGGATTGGATCACATGTTTGGTCAAAATAGGTTGGCAAATCATTTAAATATATATTAAAGAGACAGGGACTGAGATTATCCCCTTGTCTTACTCCTATATTAGATTTAAAAAGGTTTGTCCTGTGTTGGTCTATTTTTACACAAGTTTCTGTGTTTTCATACATACATTTTATAATGTCATAAAATTTTGTTCCAACACCTATACATTTAAGTTTATAAAAAAGGTGGAGATGTGAAACTGAATCAAATGCACGCTTAAAATCTACAAAGCATGCATACAGAGGCTTCGAATTATTTTTCACAAATTTTTGAATGATGGTATTTAACACAAACATATGGTCAGTTGTGCGACATCCTTTAGTAAAACCAATTTGCTCACTTCTAATTATATTTCTAGTTTTTAAAAATTTTGTCAACCTGTTATTTAGAATTGAATTAAATAACTTGCCTATGTTATCAGCAATAGTAATGCCCCTGTAGTTTGATGGATCATGATTAGATCCAGACTTGTGAAGGGGGGTGATAAAGCCTTGGCCCCATAATTTTGGGTAAATACTACTTGAAAATACTAAATTAAAGAGTTTTTGTATTAGAGGGATACAAACAGTTTGGCTATATTTTATCATTTCATTCGAGATCATGCTGAATCCACTCGATTTAGAATTCTTAAGATTTTTTATTGCTTTTTCTATTTCCTCAGGTGTTATTAAGTAGTCAAGTTCATTAAAAACATTTTCATTTTGAAATGATTCAAGTTTCTTCTTAATCAAATCATCACTATATTGTTCATTCTTATTTAATTTTTGAAAGTATTCCTGCCATTCAGATGGGTCAATAGTATTCTCAGATTTGTTTTGACTATTATTTGAGATATTTCTAATTTTATCTAGTAGTTGCCAATAGGCTTTGGGATTTTGATCATACAAATTATCGAGTTTATTCATGATGTCTTGTTTGAATTTTCTTATTTTTGCTCTTCTTTGTTTTCGATACGATTTCAGGCATTTAAAAAAGGACCCTCGTACATAAGGATCTGTGTTATGATTTTGCATTAATTTGTATTTTCGATATAAATTTTGTTTTAAATTTATTATATCTTGATCTTGCCATTCTCTATTCTTTTTAATTTTCTTCTTCTTGCTTTTTTTTGGTTTTCTAATAATTTTCTTTAATGATAAATCTGCAGCTTTTAGGAAAATCTTATTTAAATCTTCTGCGGCATTATCAATTGAATCTTGGTCATAACTTTTATCTTTATACTGTCTAATAAAATTTTTGATTTCATTTGAGTTTATGGCATCTTGAAATGCTGAGACTGAGTTTTCATCCCATATATATTTATCTGGCATTAAAGCTAGATTTAAGTTTCTTTCATAAATTTTTGTGTTGCATTTTAACATGCATGAGATCTGACAATGATCTGACAAATCAGGTAAATAATTATGAGTGTGAAAATATCTGAAATTTGGTAAGAGTTCCTCAGATGCTAAAAAATAATCGACAACACTACTTCCTAAAGGTTGGAAGCAAGTGTGTGCACCCATTAAATCACCCATTGTTCTGCCATTGAGATATGTATGTCTGAGAGGAGAAAGTGCTTATATAATGAAATATGTATGTCTGAGTGGAGAAGGTGCTTATATAATGAAATATGTGTGTCTGAGAGGAGCAGGTGCTTATATATAATGAAATATTTATGTCTGAGAAGAGAATGTGCTTATATAATGAAATATGTGTGTCTGAGAGGAGAAGGTGCTTATATATAATGAAATATGTATGTCTTAGAGGAGAAAGTGCGTATAAAATGAAATATGTATGTCTGAGAGGAGAAGGTGCTTATATAATGAAAAATGTGTGTCTGAGAGGTGAAGGTGCTTATATATAATGAATATGTATGTCTGAGAAGAGAATGTGCTTATATAATGAAATATGTGTGTCTGAGAGGAGAAGGTGCTTATATAATGAAATATGTATGTCTGAGACGAGAAGGTGCTTATATATAATGAAATATGTGTGTCTGAGAGGAGAAGGTGCTCATATATAATGAAATATGTATATATGAGAGGAGAGGGTGCTTATATAATGAAATATGTGTGTCTGAGAGGAGAAGGTGCTTTTATATAATGAAATATTTATGTCTGAGAAGAGAACGTGCTTATATAATGAAATATGTTTGTCTGAGAGGAGGAGGTGCTTATATATAATGAAATATGTATGTCTTAGAAGAGAAAGTGCTTATATAATGAAATATGTATGTCTGAGAGGAGAAGGTGCTCATATAATGAAATATGTGTGTCTGAGAGGAGAAGGTGCTTATATAATGAAATATGCGTGTCTAAGAGGAGAAGGTGCTTATATATAATGAAATATGTATGTCTGAGAGGAGAAGGTGCTTATATATAATGAAATATGCATGTCTGAGAGAAGGTGCCTATATATAATGAAATATGTATGTCTGAAAGGAGAAGGTGCTTATATAATGAACTATGTGTGTCTGAGAGGAGAAGGTGCTTATATATAAAGAAATATGTATGACTGAAAGGAGAAGGTGCTTATATATAATGAAATATGTGTGTCTGAGAGGAGAAGGTGCTTATATATAAAGAAATATGTATGACTGAAAGGAGAAGGTGCTTATATATAATGAAATATGTATGTCTGAGAGGAGAATGTTCTTATACAATGAAATATGTATGACTGAAAGGAGAAGGTGCTTATATGTAATGAAATATGTGTGTCTGAGAGGAGAAGGTGTTAATATAATGAAATATGAATGTCTTAGAGGATAAGGTCCTTATATAATGATGGATGTGTAAATATCTGAGAGGAGAAGGTGCTTATCTAATGAAATATGTATGCCTGAGAGGAGAAGGTGTTTATATAATGAAATATGTGTGTCTGAGAGGAGAAGGTGCTTATATATAATGAAATATGTATGTCTGAGAGGAGAAGGTGCTTATATATAATGAAATATGTATGTCTGAGAGGAGAAGGTGCTTATATAATGAAATATGTATGTCTGAGACGAGAAGGTGCTTATATATAATGAAATATGTGTGTCTGAGAGGAGAAGGTGCTCATATATAATGAAATATGTATATCTGAGAGGAGAGGGTGCTTATATAATGAAATATGTGTGTCTGAGAGGAGAAGGTGCTTATATATAATGAAATATTTATGTCTGAGAAGAGAACGTGCTTATATAATGAAATATGTTTGTCTGAGAGGAGGAGGTGCTTATATATAATGAAATATGTATGTCTTAGAAGAGAAAGTGCTTATATAATGAAATATGTATGTCTGAGAGGAGAAGGTGCTTATATAATGAAATATGTGTGTCTGAGAGGAGAAGGTGCTTATATAATGAAATATGCGTGTCTAAGAGGAGAAGGTGCTTATATATAATGAAATATGTATGTCTGAGAGGAGAAGGTGCTTATATATAATGAAATATGTATGTCTGAGAGAAGGTGACTATATATAATGAAATATGTATGTCTGAAAGGAGAAGGTGCTTATATAATGAACTATGTGTGTCTGAGAGGAGAAGGTGCTTATATATAAAGAAATATGTATGACTGAAAGGAGAAGGTGCTTATATATAATGAAATATATGTGTCTGAGAGGAGAAGGTGCTTATATATAAAGAAATATGTATGACTGAAAGGAGAAGGTGCTTATATATAATGAAATATGTATGTCTGAGAGGAGAATGTTCTTATACAATGAAATATGTATGACTGAAAGGAGAAGGTGCTTATATGTAATGAAATATGTGTGTCTGAGAGGAGAAGGTGTTAATATAATGAAATATGAATGTCTTAGAGGATAAGGTCCTTATATAATGATGGATGTGTAAATATCTGAGAGGAGAAGGTGCTTATCTAATGAAATATGTATGCCTGAGAGGAGAAGGTGTTTATATAATGAAATATGTGTGTCTGAGAGGAGAAGGTGCTTATATAATGAAATATGTATGTCTGAGACGAGAAGGTGCTTATATATAATGAAATATGTGTGTCTGAGAGGAGAAGGTGCTCATATATAATGAAATATGTATATATGAGAGGAGAGGGTGCTTATATAATGAAATATGTGTGTCTGAGAGGAGAAGGTGCTTTTATATAATGACATATTTATGTCTGAGAAGAGAACGTGCTTATATAATGAAATATGTTTGTCTGAGAGGAGGAGGTGCTTATATATAATGAAATATGTATGTCTTAGAAGAGAAAGTGCTTATATAATGAAATATGTATGTCTGAGAGGAGAAGGTGCTTATATAATGAAATATGTGTGTCTGAGAGGAGAAGGTGCTTATATAATGAAATATGCGTGTCTAAGAGGAGAAGGTGCTTATATATAATGAAATATGTATGTCTGAGAGGAGAAGGTGCTTATATATAATGAAATATGTATGTCTGAGAGAAGGTGCCTATATATAATGAAATATGTATGTCTGAAAGGAGAAGGTGCTTATATAATGAACTATGTGTGTCTGAGAGGAGAAGGTGCTTATATATAAAGAAATATGTATGACTGAAAGGAGAAGGTGCTTATATATAATGAAATATGTGTGTCTGAGAGGAGAAGGTGCTTATATATAAAGAAATATGTATGACTGAAAGGAGAAGGTGCTTATATATAATGAAATATGTATGTCTGAGAGGAGAATGTTCTTATACAATGAAATATGTATGACTGAAAGGAGAAGGTGCTTATATGTAATGAAATATGTGTGTCTGAGAGGAGAAGGTGTTAATATAATGAAATATGAATGTCTTAGAGGATAAGGTCCTTATATAATGATGGATGTGTAAATATCTGAGAGGAGAAGGTGCTTATCTAATGAAATATGTATGCCTGAGAGGAGAAGGTGTTTATATAATGAAATATGTGTGTCTGAGAGGAGAAGGTGCTTATATATAATGAAATATGTATGTCTGAGAGGAGAAGGTGCTTATATATAATGAAATATGTATGTCTGAGAGGAGAAGGTGCTTATATAATGAAATATGTATGTCTGAGACGAGAAGGTGCTTATATATAGTGAAATATGTGTGTCTGAGAGGAGAAGGTGCTCATATATAATGAAATATGTATATCTGAGAGGAGAGGGTGCTTATATAATGAAATATGTGTGTCTGAGAGGAGAAGGTGCTTATATATAATGAAATATTTATGTCTGAGAAGAGAACGTGCTTTTATAATGAAATATGTTTGTCTGAGAGGAGGAGGTGCTTATATATAATGAAATATGTATGTCTTAGAAGAGAAAGTGCTTATATAATGAAATATGTATGTCTGAGAGGAGAAGGTGCTTATATAATGAAATATGTGTGTCTGAGAGGAGAAGGTGCTTATATAATGAAATATGCGTGTCTAAGAGGAGAAGGTGCTTATATATAATGAAATATGTATGTCTGAGAGGAGAAGGTGCTTATATATAATGAAATATGTATGTCTGAGAGAAGGTGCCTATATATAATGAAATATGTATGTCTGAAAGGAGAAGGTGCTTATATAATGAGCTATGTGTGTCTGAGAGGAGAAGGTGCTTATATATAAAGAAATATGTATGACTGAAAGGAGAAGGTGCTTATATATAATGAAATATGTGTGTCTGAGAGGAGAAGGTGCTTATATATAAAGAAATATGTATGACTGAAAGGAGAAGGTGCTTATATATAATGAAATATGTATGTCTGAGAGGAGAATGTTCTTATACAATGAAATATGTATGACTGAAAGGAGAAGGTGCTTATATGTAATGAAATATGTGTGTCTGAGAGGAGAAGGTGTTAATATAATGAAATATGAATGTCTTAGAGGATAAGGTCCTTATATAATGATGGATGTGTAAATATCTGAGAGGAGAAGGTGCTTATCTAATGAAATATGTATACCTGAGAAGAGAAGGTGTTTATATAATGAAATATGTGTGTCTGAGAAGAGAAGGTGCTTATATATAATGAAATATGTATGTCTGAGAGGAGAAGGTGTTTATATATAATGAAATATGTATGTCTGAGAGGCGAAGGTGCTTATATAAAGTGAAATATGTATGTCTGAGAGGAGAAGGTTTTTATATATAATGAAATATGTATGTCTGAGAGGAGAAGGTGCTTATATAATGAAATATGTGTGTCTGAGAGGAGCAGGTGCTTATATAATGAAATATGTGTGTCTGAGAGGAGCAGGTGCTTATATAATGAAATATTTATGTCTGAGAAGAGAATGTACTTATATAATGAAATATGTATGTCTGAGAGGAGAAGGTGCTTATATATAATGAGATATGTATGTCTGAGAGGAGAAAGTGCTTATATAATGAAATATGTATGTCTGAGAGGAGAAGGTGCTTATATAATGAAATATGTGTGTCTGAGAGGAGCAGGTGCTTATATAATGAAATATTTTTGTCTGAGAAGAGAATCTACTTATATAATGAAATATGTGTGTCTGAGAGCAGAAGGTGCTTATATATAGTGAAATATGTATGTCTGAGAGGAGAAGGTTTTTATATATCATGAAATATGTATGTCTGAGAGGAGAAGGTGCTTATATATAATGAAATATGTATGTCTGAGAGGAGAAGGTACTTATATAATGAAATATGTATGTCTGAGAGGAGAAGGTGCTTGCTTATATATAATGAGATATGTATGTCTGAGAGGAGAAAGTGCTTATATAATGAAATATGTATGTCTGAGAGGAGAAGGTGCTTATATAATGAAATATGTGTGTCTGAGAGGAGCAGGTGCTTATATAATGAAATATTTATGTCTGAGAAGAGAATGTGCTTATATAATGAAATATGTGTGTCTGAGAGGAGAAGGTGCTTATATATAATGAAATATGTATGTCTTAGAGGAGAAAGTGCGTATATAATGAAATATGTATGTCTGAGAGGAGAAGGTGCTTATATAATGAAATATGTGTGTCTGAGAGGAGAAGGTGCTTATATATAATGAAATATGTGTGTCTGAGAGGAGAAGGTGCTTATATATAATGAAATGTGTATGTCGGAGAGGAGAAGGTGCTTATATATAATGAAATATGTATGTCTGAGAGGAGAAGGTGCTTATATAATGAAATATGTATGTCTGAGACGAGAAGGTGCTTATATATAATGAAATATGTGTGTCTGAGAGGAGAAGGTGCTCATATATAATGAAATATGTATATCTGAGAGGAGAAGGTGCTTATACAATGAAATATGTATGTCTGAAAGGAGAAGGTGCTTATATAATGAAATATATGTGTTTGAGAGGAGAAGGTGCTTATATATAATGAAATATTTATGTCTGAGAAGAGAACGTGCTTATATAATGAAATATGTTTGTCTGAGAGGAGGAGGTGCTTATATATAATGAAATATGTATGTCTTAGAGGAGAAAGTGCTTATACAATGAAATATGTATGTCTGAGAGGAGAAGGTGCTTATATAATGAAATATGTGTGTCTGAGAGGAGAAGGTTCTTATACAATGAAATATGTATGATTGAAAGGAGAATGTGCTTATATTATGAAATATGTGTGTCTGAATGGAGAAGGTGCTTATATATAATGAAATATGTATGTCTGAGAGGAGAAGGTGCTTATATATAATGAAATATGTATGTCTGAGAGGAGAAGGTGCTTATATAACAAAATATGTATGTCTGAGAGGAGAAGGTGCTTATATATAATGAAATATGTATGTCTGAGAGGAGAAGGTGCTCATATACAATGAAATATGTATGTCTGAAAGGAGAGGGTGCTTATATAATGAAATATGTGTGTCTGAGAGGAGAAGGTGCTTATATATAAAGAAATATGTATGACTGAAAGGAGAAGGTGCTTATATATAATGAAATATGTGTGTCTGAGAGGAGAAGTTGCTTATATATAATGAAATATGTATGTCTGAGAGGAGAAGGTTCTTATACAATGAAATATGTATGACTGAAAGGAGAAGGTGCTTATATGTAATGAAATATGTGTGTCTGAGAGGTGAAGGTGCTCATATATAATGAAATATGTATGTCTGAGAGGAGAAGGTGCTTATATATAATGAAATATATGTATGCCTGAGAGGAGAAGGTGTTTATATAATGAAATATGTATGTCTGAGAGGAGAAGGTGCCTATATAATGAAATATGTGTGTCTGAGAGGAGACGGTGCTTATATATAATGAAATATGTATGTCTGAGAGGAGAAGGTTCTTATACAATGAAATAAGTATGTCTGAGAGGAGAAGGTGCTTATATATAATAAAATATATGTGTCTAAGAGGATGAGTTCCTTATATAATGAAATATGAATATCTGAGAGGAGAAGGTGCTTATCTAATGCAATATGTATGTCTGAGGGGAGAAGGTGCTTATATATAATGAAATATGAATATCTGAGAGAAGAAGGTGCTTATATAATGCAATATGTATGTCTGAGAGGTGAAGAAGTTCATATAATGAAAATGAATGTTTTAGAGGATAAGGTCCTTATGTAATGATAGATGCGTACATATCTGAGAGCTGAAGGTGCTTACATATAATGAAATATGTATGTCTGAGAGGAGAAGGTGCTTACATATAATGAAATATGTATGTCTGAGAGGAGAAATTACTTATATGATGGATGCATGATAGAGAGAAATTCCTCGATATAGTAATCGATACACGTCTAAGAGGAGAAGGTAATATATAAGGATGGATGTATACATGTCTTAGAGGAGTTGCTTATATAATGACGGATGAGTGTCGGAGAGGAGAAAGTCCTTATATACCAATGGATGCATGTCTGAGGGGAGAAGGTCCTTACATAACAACGGATGCATGTCTGAGAGGAGAAGGTTGTTTTATAATATTGGATGCATGTCGGAGAGGACAAGGTCCTTATATAATATTGGATGCATGTCGGAGAGGACAAGGTCCTTATCATACTATTATTAAATGCATGTGGGAGAGGAGATGGTTCTTATAGAATAATGGATGCATGTCTGAGAGGCAGGAGGAAGATAGGTCCGCTGCTGTATGCCCTGAGGAAATCGGTGCCCTCAGGTAATCGCGGCAATAGTGCAAATATGCGTAGTAATCACATAATAACGTGTTTCCTTTAACATTCAATCTATAAATTTTTATTTTGCCAATTTTTTGTTGCATGCCGAATCGATTTGCACGCAACTGCGTGTTAGCGTATAGGGAGCTACGCGCCTGAAATTTGCTAAAGTTTGTTGTGTACAATAGGCATTACATCATGCTTTAACTACTATATTTTCTGTGAATACTTCGAAATTTTATGATCAACCACCTTTACATTCTCTCATATTTTATCTATCTTCTTTTACGTAAGTCAGTTAAAAATTGCGTCCTGTCTCAAATGTGATTGTTATGCCGAATGTTCTAAAGGTTTTGTTTTGATATACACCTTTGTTCTATGCAAACCTCATGATATTTTAGTCTTTTGTCGTTATGTTGTGTTTATACATATGCATCTCCAGTGAAAAACACAACACAGCATGGTATAATTCATATGCGCTTTGTCGTACAGTTGATACTCACTGTGAGCATTCATTACGTCATGTGCAAATGCCTTTTTCATTATGTGCAAACAACTTATACGTTTTGTGCAAACCTCGTTTACCTTATGTGCAAACATCGTTCCCCCTATGTGCAAACATCGTTAACCCTATGTGCAAACATGGTTTACTTAATGTGTAAACACATATTGCGTTATGTGTATGTATAAAAACTACATCATTATGTGCCAACACTATTCCATTATGTGCAAATTCCGCTTACATTATGTGCAAACACCGATTACGCTATGTGCAAATGCTTATTACATTTTGTCCAAATATCTATTACGTTATGTGCTAACACCTATTACGTTATGTCCAAACACCATTTACGTTATGTGCAAACACCTATTACATTCTGGTAAACGCTTTTTTGACACAGCTTAAAACAAAACGCATCAGTGATATACACTTTGAAAATTAAGAAAATTATAAGATTTAGCTTTCTAATGCGGGGTTCACACATTGCCGATTATTGCTCCCGATTGAGATCAGACAGCAATACGACACGAAAAGTGAAAAAGTCGGATTAGTATCCTCAATTATCTGGAATGTCCTATCATTGTCTGAACGCATTCGTTTTAGTTCGCAACAGATTCCTACGGATCGGGAAGGGTCCGAATAGTTCGGCAAAGCATCCAGACAGTTAGGTGCTTCCCGTAACATTCGGGGCAACTCAGCCGATTTTGTCTAGTCGGATTACAATCGTGGCTATGTCGTGACAGATTCTGCTGTATCAGATCGAATTCCGAACAATGTCTTGTGTATTCTGGACGGTGTCCTGTGGAACGGGAATGATCCGGAGTAATTTTTCATAGTTGTTTTTCTGCCGATTGAGTCCAGATTGCATCCAGATCTTGTCGATTGCGAACCGTTTTTTGCCGAAACCGTTCCGAAACAGTCCCGTTATTAATACGAAATTCGTCAATGATACCCACGTCAGAGTCCCGACATTTAATGAATACAATACGACTGAGACCAGACAAAGCCGTTTGCAATGCGATAGAGCGGACTATGATAGGATTACGTTCCGACAGTACTTGATCATCCCGAATATGCCGACAGTTTTCGAACGGATAACTTCCGTCAGCGTCGGTTCACTGTCTGGTCACTGTCTGATCTCAGTCGGATAACATTCGGTAGAGTCGGGACGCAGTCGTGACAGACTCGGTCGAATTTTACCTGGCGAAAAATACAAATCGGATTAGAAGCGGATTCAGAACGGTATTATCGGGACTAATTCGCTAAGAAACAGTTGAATATCGGTGCTTCCTGAATACTATCTGATTGTTGTCGTGATCAAATTATTTTTTTTACAAATTTTAATTTAAGTTTGAATTTCCATCCACGATTCACAGGATCTTAATCAGACTTTTAATAAATTTTAATCGGGAATGGTCCTATCAAGAACGGTAGTAAAAATCGTGAATGTGTGACCCCAGCTTAACAAGCTTTGAACTACTTCGCTGTATTCTTTTTCAAGGTAATATCCATTGGATGCTGAATGTGAACTGAAGGTTATATATGTGCATCGGTTTGTTGATTTAGTATTGGAAATGTGGTATTTTTATATATTGATTGATATAAAAATGTTATATCAATATTTAGTTTTTAGGGGAAATTATGTTGTTCTACTTTAATAGTGTGCGTTATACATCCATTCTTTTTATATTTGGCCACTTTACGTGTTGAAAATTAAAATATTTACAAATATATAGACACGATTCTCGAGGGGTGTCTCTCTGGAGGTGTGCCTAGATTGACAAAAGTCATAAAATACATTTAATGTATTTGTGAAAACATTGTACAGGAACATTTTTTAGCAAACAAATCGTGCATATTGCAGATTAGCAATGCAAATAAAGACGTATTAATGATTGAAATTTTAATTTTCAATTTCAGTGTGTAATGTATGCTTAATAAAATGACCATGAATTAATAACATTTGATCTGAAATGTAATACACATAGTTAATTTTCGGCCGGCATTTGATGGCTTAATATCGTCAGAAGAGAACAGTCTGTAATTCTTTATCTCATTTAAGCCAATAGTTGTTGCTGAATATCAGCCATATCATGAAGCAACCAAACAAAATTTGTATGTGGCAAGTTGTTATTTCAAGATGGCGTGTTTATCGACTGAAACTAAAAGCTCTTCCCTGTTATTCGAAGCAAAAAAGCTACATGTAAAAAACAAAATGCAACCTCATTTCTTTACGGAAAATAAGTTGATATAAAAAATGAAGACGTGGTATGATTGCCAATGAGACAACTCTCCATAAGAGACCAAAATGACACAGAAATTAACAACTTTAGGTCACCGTACGGTCTTGCACAATGAGCAAAGCCCATACAACATAGTCAACAATAAAAGGCACTGAAAAGGATATGTAAAACAATTCAAACGAGAGCACTAACGGCCCTATTTATGTAATGTTCTCTTTTATAAGCACCAAGCGGTTCATTTCATACGTCGCCATATCTTGCATACAGTATTATAACATAGTTTTGGATGGCGCCGAATTACATTTATAAATTATAGATTTTTGACAAGGTCAACACATTATAGATGCGTCTATTCAGATTATATTGACCTAGGACGAAGATATTTTCTCGCCACCTCTTATCTTGTAATTTTTTTAAAAATAAGCAGGGAGTTTGAGTCCCTAGCACCCTCTTAATCAAACTGCTTATAGATCCAACAAACGCAGCTCCATCATTTGTTTTAAAACTCTGGTTCCGCCACTGGTCATTGAATAAGAAATCAAAAAGAGAAATAAATAGGTCCGTGTGTTTGTTTATCTAATGATATCTTAATGAACAGCGTCTCTATTCATTTTTATATCGGATGACCGTGAGGGCATTCATGTGTATTGCTGTCGCCTAAATTTCCATTACGTAACATTTGTTTTGAGATTGTAACCGATCTATAAAATGATAATAATAAATACGCGGACTTTATCGAGTGCAAAATTACATTCTATCACATGTTCTTAAGTCATTTTAAATGAATACTCCTAAAAATATATATTTTTTAAACATAAATTAATAATATGAAAATGTCGCTTAACTCGTTAGAAACATAAATAAAGTAAAAAATATTTAAAATATTTATACACACGTACAGAAAAAGTGTGTTGCCGCATGTGGAAGAATATCTCAAGAACGTTTGCAATCTCCAATACCGAGTTATCTGTCTTTGCTCCCTCTCTCTGCGTGGGACATTTGATGTTTTGCTGTAAAATATAAATGCCCACTCAAACTCAGGTTAAATTTATCATCCACGCACGGACTTGTCTCAGAAAATACATTTATCTGTACTTTAACGTCACTTTCAGGTAAAGAGATGTGATTTGGTTTTCTTAGATAAGTGCTTGTGACCGTCCACAAGAACTTGCGGTCATCCAATGTTCAGTACTTCAGTACTTTGATTCATATCTTAAACATAAATATGTTCTCAAAAAGTAATAAAAATAACAAGTTTTTTTTTAATTTTTTACAAATGTCTTATTATCCTTATTTCATCTTGATTCATTTTGAGAACTCAAATCGTATCAATGACAAACTGCACATTAAAAGATTTTTGAAAACTGGAAGTTAGCTGGCAATTGTTTCATGGTGCTTTAAACGGATTAACAAGAGGGTTCCGAAATTCCAACAATACAAAACATGACACGTGAAGTTTCTTAATTTATAATCAGTAGCAGGAAAATTACAGAAAGATTTAAGCCTTCCATTTCGTGTAAAAGTGTGTCACAGTTTTGTTTCGTTATATAGGTGAATTTTGACTAACTATGTTACGTCGATTTTAAGGCGTAAAAGATGGCATCAATTTAAGATTGTTTCCGCACTTTGAGGATACTTTGGGTTGAATCATATTAACTTCATGCATCACTATCTATTAATAAAAAAACGTCTCGCTTCAACAGTAGCCAAGCAAAGGGGGACCGATATATCTAAAAATGGCAATATTTAACGGAAACTGTCGGACCAAACAAATTACCAGAGATGCCGTGTTAGGAAATAAAGGCATCTGCACATAACATAAAGAAGAAATGAACGGACGTAAAGGCAAAGCCACAAAACACATTAAATATTTACACTATAAGACAGTTCCGGCGTTCCATATAAAGGGATCAACTGACCATTTTGGTCCTGTTGACTTATTTGTGAATCTTACTTTGCTGAACATTATTGCTGTTTTCAGTTTATCTCTATCTATAATAGTATTCTAGATAATGTCCAAAAACAGCAAAATATCTCTAAAATTACCAATTCAGTGGCATTAACCCAACAACAGGTTGTCCGAT
The DNA here is from genome assembly GCF_036588685.1 of Mytilus trossulus. Lineage (NCBI taxonomy): Eukaryota > Metazoa > Mollusca > Bivalvia > Mytilida > Mytilidae > Mytilus > Mytilus trossulus. The sequence goes on along the minus strand of NC_086386.1, from coordinate 19,776,545 downwards.
TCATCTGAAAATTTCAGGGCAGATATATCTTGACCTGATTAATAATTTTACCCCCTTTCAGTTTTGCTCTAAATGCTCTGGTTTTTGAGTTATAAGCCAAAAAATGCATTTTACCCCTTTGTTTTATTTCTAGCCATGGCGACCATCTTGGTTGGTTGGCCGGGTCACGCCACACATTTTTTAAACCAGATACCCCAATGATGATTGTGGCCAAGTTTGGTTTAATTTTGCCCTATAGTTTCAGAGGAAGAAGATTTTTGTATAAAAAAACGACGACGGACGGACGACGACGACGACGACGGACGACGGAAGACGGACTCCATGTGATCAGAAAAGCTCAGTTGGTCCTTCTGGCCAGGTGAGCTAAAAAAGAGTTGTGGCATGAGTGTCAATGGAACAACTCTCGACAAGAGACCAAATGCCACATACATTATCAATTAAAGGTCAACCTTCGGCCTTCAACAATGAGCAAAGCCCATACCCCATAATCAGCTACCAAATGCCTAGAAATGACAATGTAAAACAATTCTAACGAGAAAATTAACGACCTAATCCATGTACAAAAACTGAACGAAAAACAAATATTTAACGTATAAATGATGCACATATTAACAAGGGACTACTAGCAATTACTGAAATGCGAGCTCCAATCTCAATTAAACTGAGTATGTCTTCATCGTATGAAAATCCAGGACAATCCCTACCGTTAGGAGTCAGTATCATGCCATCACAAAATGTATGATAACATAACTGGGGTCTATTTGTCAGACGGGCAATAAGAGAAAGCATAGTTAAAAACAAACAAAATGTTTATTGCAATACATGTACGATGTCAGGTTTTAAAACCTGTACTGCATTCTTGAGATCTAAATCTTTAACAGCTGCTGGAATTTTTTTTGACAAATAAAGTTAACATTTAAAGTTGAAAATACAGAATCTGTTCTTCATTAACGTTCTTTTAATAAAGAATTATTTAATTAATAATCATAGGCAATATGGACAAACTTGCATAAAAGTATTTTAACTCTTTCCATTTTCAATATAAATATAGTAAAATGATGGCCATTAGAGTAAAACATGCGTTTCTGGTTTATTCTTTGATAAACTATTTCGAATTGACCTGGTTATTTGAAGAAACTATCTGATAAACAATAAAATATTTGGATATTACCTTAAAATTGTTGACTTTAATAAATCTTGAACATAAATGAAATAATTTTTTTAAGATCCATAAAAAAAACGGAAGTCAACTTTGTATATTTATACGAACGATAATACTTGTAAATAAATAAACAAATGAACACATTTTAGAACTATCTAAATTCATTTCATCAAATTGCTGCTGAAGGCATATCTAATAAACTTCCGAACTGTACATATTCCTTTAAATGTTGTATTGAAGGACGTCACTTAAAAAAAATAGGAAAATAATGTGCTATCGAAAGACATGTATTAAAATATTCTTAATTTCTCCGGATTTTTGGGCTCTAAGAGACTTACTTAAACAATCATTCTCCAATCTTTTTTGACTCAAAATTGTGGTTTTGCAATATCTTCAGATTTAATTTGTCATGTGTAGTGTTTATAAAGAAGCCAATATTAAATTGTTAGAACCTTAAACTTTACATAATGAGTTATACTTCTGTACAATGATAGGTGTAATTGATAAAATAGTCATGTAATTGACAACCTTCTTTCTTGCGTTATAGATCATTTGATTGTATTACCTGTTGATCCGGTTGATTACAGTTTTTGAAGAAAGATTATATTAAATTACACCAAGGATTTATATATTAAGAAGGATTTGAATCTCGTGGGTTATCGTTTTTATCTTAGAATATAAATGATTGAGTATGTTTAATCTACTACATGCACTATGAGTAATCTATAATACTAAAATTACGAGGTCCAATTTGTCAGCCGTCATCACGTAAAAACGACGAATCAAAGAATTCAACTTTATATATAACTTATATTGTACAAAGGTGTAGATTAAAAATTACACCACTCCAGGCCCTTTTGTTTTCCAAGTAATTAATATTGCCAATAATAAAGAAGTTCCGTGTAAAGTCCGATACCGATACCAATAGTATATTCACCTGTTACCTAATACCTTATATGTACGTTCCGCATCTGACAGGCGCACCACTAAACGGTGTAATCAGGACTATGCTATTTATACGGGTCATAATCACAGGGTTGACACTACTAAATTCCATCAACGATTGTCAAATTGTTACCTATTGTAGTATGTTTAATTTGATCAGTAAGACTTTCTAAGATAACAATACGAATACTAATCACAGTTCCAGTTCGACGGGTTCAAACAGAAAGATTTGAAAGCAGAGAAAACTGTGTATCTTATAATCAGCATGACTTTATCAGATGACAATAATAATACTGAAATAAGGCTTGCGCATAGTTATATACTTTTATTCAGTCACGGACCCGCGATATCACGGGTGTGTTCTAGTGAAATGTAAATTAGAACATACTCACCCCTTCTCGTCCAATGAAAAGTCATTTTTTTGCCCTCTAATTTTCATAGTACATGGTTTTCCATGCACTATGAAATGCTATACATGAATGACTTTTCATTGTCAGTTAATTATGAAAGTGAACTCTTAAAAGCTGCACTAACGAAGTGTACAATCCCCTAAGGCATTTTCCTTGGGAAAATAGCCTACTGATTAAAGATGAAAGATCAAGATTAAAATAAAAACATTTTGAATTTTGCAAAATTTCATGCATTTTCTCATGGTACACATAATAGGATACACAAACAAAGTTGGTAAGGATAAATAAAATGATATTTATTTAATTTGTATACCTTACATTTGAGGGAATTATTTTTCTTTCCTTCAAAAAACACAATGCCAGACTGCTGATATATAAAGCAAAGGGTTGTTTTCGGAGAAACGCAATACATTTATATTTATCAATAAAAAGTAAGCATTTAATGTTGAATGGTCTGAATTCAAATTTGCATACAGAGAGTTTTATATCTATAAAAAAAATCAAATTCCAAAAAGGGGATTTATATATAGTATTGTGTTGCTTTTTAAAATAAAAAAAATGTAAAGATATATGAGTATTAAAATTTACCTGAAGCAGAAATAAAACAATTTATCCTTCACAAATTATGTCCGTGCTATTTCATTTCATTCATTGAAATGATCATTAATTACCTATGTTTTATATTTAGTTCATTACAAAAGTGAACTCGTATTTAGGTTTGAATATTACAATGGGAAAGGATAGTTTTGTAAGGTCACTCAAAAGTGTGAATATGTTCTAAATTGGTCAGACAATACTTGGTCATGTTTTATGAAGATTTAAACCTTCGGCTTCGCCTTGGGCTGAAATCTTCATAAAACATGACCAAGTATTGTCTAACCTATAATTAGACTATATTATTTTAATTCAATTCAATTCAATTAAATTTAAATAATTTTTGCCATTAAACTTCATAGTTATAGTATGTAACATAAAATAACAAAATAAAAATAAAAAATAACAATAAGATCATTAATATACATAATAATAGTATTTTTTTCTAGAGTCTCCTGTCCTCAGTTCCATAGACTGTTTTAAAAAGGATAATAGCTTATTTACCTGAATGTGTGATCTTGGGTTGAGTTTATATGTTGTTTTATCTATGTCATTTAAATTTATAAAATGTATATTCTCATTTATCAAAAAATCAAAATAAACTTTTCTTTTCTTATGGTTTCTATTACAATATGAAAAGGATTTAAATCATCTTCAATTTGTTTGCAGTTTTTCTATAATCTTTCTTCTCCTGGTATTTTTCTTACATTTTCTATTGATAAATTATGGTCACTTGATCTAAATTTCGTTATCAGTTATTGATGCATAGCTGTATCCGATGGTATTTCATTCATAAAATAATTTGGACACGGTTTTATCACGGATTATTTGCAGTTTCAGAAGCAAAATGTACTAAAGCGGGCTAACTTTGTGAGCAAAATCTTTGTTTAGAAATATATTGTACAATACAAGCTTATCCGAGTTTTGGAAGGTAACACGCACGAAAGTAACTAGTTTTATGAAATGCACCAAAGCAAATACTTAGTTTACAAAGAAAACTTCAACTGATACGGAATTGAAGCATCTGACAAAATACTTACTTGTACATGTGGTATTAAATCTCGTCCACTTTACTTGAAATATGGCGGATAATTCTCTCATTGGCTATCATATCATATGTCCTTATTTATATTGTTAAGTTTGAAATCTGCAGTTACTTTTTTTTTCAATACGAAAACCAATTACCATACACATTTTATTTAGGATAAAGACTACATTTTCTCCTAATGAATCAACAACATTTTATGGTTTTAAATGTTTAACAGACATGATTTGAAAGTAGCAGATGCATAGAAAACCGATTTCCCAATTACACGCCATTGTATTGCAAACCTGTTGTATTATGGTAACTTTTATAACCCTGTTTAGGCTTTTAAATATACATTTACAAATTATTTATCATAGAAAAACAGGTTTCAGCAAATATTGGTAAATGGAATTTATAACATGTTGGCTTTTTAAATTGATTTTGGTATACAATTTTTCAATGTGAATTGACCAAACACAAGGATATATATTTTCTAGATGTGTTTGAAAATCGTAGTTTGAGGATTATTTTTTCCACTTCAGTGTAGAACGGTTTGATTCAAATATGATTTCTACATGTATTTGTGAATAGCTGTAAGCTGTATTCTGAAGAGTGTCATTACAGTTATATTATTAAAGGAGTAAGTTCGGTAAGGGCCATATTTGGCCCCAATTATAAAGTTCATAGTTACGAGACAATACAGGTTTTAATTTCTCTTAAGGCATGCTAGAATGTTTAACAGAACTATTTTTGTCAATGCTTAATTCTAACACGTTGATTTTTACATCCAAATAAGGTCAAGATTAGGAATTTTGGTGAAATTTGACAAAATCAGCTAGATTTCAACTAAAAAAATGACCAGGAAACATAGAGCGCAGGCGTCGACAAGCTTCAGATTCAAATAAGACATGTGAAATGTCTTCACAAACATTGCTTTAAAAGATCTTTGTTGTCGACGTATGCGCTCTATGTTTCCTGTCCACTAATCTATTGAAATTTACCCATTTTCTTTGATTTTTTCGTGAAAAATCAATATGAGTACAACTTGTAAAATTTTCAACAAAATGGTTTATATCTTAGCCAGTCAATGTATTAGCTATAATTTATCGTGATATTGGTCGATAAATCCGAATTTGAAACTTACGCTAAAAAAGGGGGCCATTTTAGTACCTTATCGAACATACTCCTTTATTTGCAAAAAGATTTCCATTGTTCCATGCAAACATCTCATTAATTTTTCCTTTCAAGAAATATAAAAATGTATAAATTGCACAGATATAGGCTTCATTAAAGCAGTTTTGATCTAAACAAAAATATACTGTCAAACAAAGAAAAACATAACTCGGATGAATTTTTCAAAATATAAAATATGTATTCTATTTATGTAGGTAAAATGAAACGTTCAATTACTTCTTCGAATTTTTAAAGCTTAGTTCTTAAATTTTAAACCCTCATATTTATTTTTGACTCTCTGTCACATAGAATTTCGACTCGTTGAAAGTGTTTATGGCTTTTTCGCTGCAAAATTTGTTCACTGAAATTTCGTGGTCAATTCGACTTTTACACCTTTTGCGACTATAAGGATCAAGTTTGAATATTTAATTTTTCACAACTTTAAAACGCTGGCATGCCAAGCTGAAGTGCTGAACTGACAATATAAACAAAGGACAATTTCAAGACTTTGTAACATATACCAGCAGACTGGCTACAAACAGATCACAATTGACTACAGTCCTTGGATGGTGTAAACTTCCCACTAACACCATACACCATTACACCATACACCATACACTATTACACCATACACCTTGTACCATTACACCATACACGTTACACATTTGCACCATACACCTTACACCTTACACCATACACCATTCCCCATTCTATCTATTAAAAATGATGTCAATAACCCGTGATATAAAAATAATGTTCATATGCGTGGATAACCTCTGCGACAGTACGGCTTCTAGTTAAAACAAAATCATTTCTTTTAATTTATGATAGCTGCAAGTGATAACAATTGTCCAATCTTATAGCCATTGTTCATTATAGATAAGAATATGAAAAAATAATAAAAATACGGTTACTTTAATATACACATTATTTTTTTTTTCGTATTCTTATTTATAATATATTTTATTTCATATCGGTTGAGAATAAGATTCTCTTATTGGATAAAAAGGGGTCACATGACATTCATTAATCTTCAGTAATAAATTCCATCGGTCATTAACAGAACAATATGGACCAGAAAACCGGTCGTTAATGAACTTTTACATGATATGGACCGGTGGGGCGTGGTTTACGTCTGATAATGACCGTTGGGGCGTGGTTTCTCTGTTAATGACCGGTGGGGCGTGGTTTCTCTGTTTAGAAAGATGTACCTTTTATAAAACATGTTCCTGTTTTTAATATTACATTTAAGTTGTTGAATTGTTTATTATATTTTTTCGTTAATTGTAAAATTAAAAAGAACTTGATTAAGAATTTTTATACTGAAAAGTTGCACTAAAATAAATGGCAGTATTACTACGATTGGTCTTCACTCTTTGCTATAGAAATCGTACAACTACTTGAGTTCGCTTTAGCCGTTTTGAATTTATGAGAATTTTCCAAAACATGGTTTCTCAATGAAATAAACATAATAGTTCTTGAAAATCTGGTCATTATCGTGATATATGGACTGCCCACAGGACAGTGGTATTGACTAAGATAGTGATAATGATTGAGCCTAAAGTAATTTGCTACTCTGGAAAAATATTAATTAAGATTATTATTATTAATAATGTTTACAATCCGAAAAATTAAAATAAAAAGAACTTCGATTTCAACCAATGAAATGTCGTACACCATTCATTCACACCATTCCCGATTGCACGTTACACGATCACACCATTCCTCATACACCATTACACCATTCCCCTTACACCATACACCATAGCACCATACACCTTACACCATTGCACCATACACCTTACACCATTACACCATACACGGTTTTTTGGGAAGTTTACACCATCCAAGGGCTGTACCACAACATCGTATTAGGCCATTATTTTGAACCCGTTTAAATCTAGTCACATATACTCAATAGAGTCTGATGGTACACACGATTGAAGGACATGTCATTCTGCAAATGGCACGGAATCTGGTTCAGTGATGAGTCTCGTGTGATGTTTCATAAACCGCTGCACGAACTCGCATGTACCGGCGCATGTATGCATGTTTTGCTTCCTTGTGTGTCAAGGTAGAAGATAGCTTCAGTGAAGAGAGTTGAATGCTGAAGGCAGTTATCTTTAATGATCGTAAAACGGAATTTATGCCTGTTACGTGTAATGTAATATTCATTTAAGTTAAAGGTATGAAATTTGCCATCCTCACCTTATGCATGTTATTGACCGACAAAATGAGTTTTTCAATCAGAACAATTCTAGGCCTCAAACAGAACGTTTAACAATTGGCTACCTTGAGAGGAAAATAATCAATGTACTACCCTGGCCTTCTCAATCACTGTACTTGAATTTTATGGGGCATCAGACCCGTTAGCACCGACACATGTTGCAATAGGAATGACGAGCTGAAAAACATTAAAACATTGATGGATCCATGTAGAGGAGATTTGTAGCATTCTTAGCAGCGAGAAGTGTTCATGCACGGTACTAAATTTTGTGGCACTGGAAGTGATTCTAATTGTTACAAATTGATTTTTATTCATCAATTTATATAATATATAATATATTTATCATATACACATGTACTTAGACTAAATAACATATGAGTCTTACTGTATGATAATAGCATTAAATTAAACGTAAATTCCATATTTTTAGTATTTGTGCTAAGCGGGCTGATATGAAAAGTTTATCACATGCTTCGATTGTTATCACATGCCTTTCCGTAACGTTATCGCATGGTATTCCGGTGATACTCGGCAAATTCCGGAAAATACACCTCAATGCTACGTTTTCAGTGGAAAACATTACTTTTACAAAACAATTATTTAGATACTGGAAAGTATATTGTGTAAAATAATTTAAAAAAAAACAAAAAAAACCCAAACAAACAAATTAATAAATAAATGCTTTTTTAAAAGTTTCAAACCCAATTTAGAAAATTACTTTAAAAAATTGACTTTTCGAAACAGTGTTCATTAGGAATATTGTTGAATAACTTTTTTTTGTCGGTTTGTACATATTTAGATATTTTTCTCTTCTGTTTGGGTACAATGTATACGATAGAAAGATTTCATATCGAATGTACTAAACTTGGGGTCCGACATCCGTAAACTTTTCACTCTTTGAAGTTCTATTTTAGAACCACGTAAACGAATCAATATATGAATCTGTTATATTTCTCCATTGTTGAAGCATATGATAAAAAGATCATAACATGTCATTTTTCATATCGCATGTATTATCAGCCCTCAGTCAATATCAGCCCCGAGCCATGCGGCTCTTGGGCTGATATTGAACCTAGGGCTGATAATACATGCGATATGAAAAATGCCATGTAATAATATCAGATTATCATATACTTAGACTAAATAACATATACATTTTACCGTATGATAATAAAAATAAAATAAAAGCATTAAATTGACGTAAATTTCATATTTTTCGAATTGGTGCTTAGCGGGCTGATATGAAAAGTTTATCACATGCTTCGATTATTATCACATGCCTTTCCGTAACGTTATCACATGGCATTCCGGTGATACTCGGCAAATTCCGGAAATTACACTTCAATTATACGTTTTCAGTGAAAAACATTACAAAGTAGTGTACAAAACAATTATAATGGAAAGTATATCGTTTAAAATAATAAAAATAATAAAAATTTAAAAAAAATAAATTATTAAATAAATTCAATTTTTATTTTATATTTTTCTGAAACATAATTTAGAAAGTTTCTTTTATATTAAATTTGTTGGTTTTTTCTCTCTTTGTTTAGGCATATATGATAGAAAAATTTCTTATTGAATGTATCAAATTTTTGGTCCGGCGTCCGTGAACGTTTTAATTCTTTAAACTTCGGGAACCACGTAAAAGGATCAATACATTAATCTGTTATGTTTCTTTACTGTTGAAGCATATGATAAAAAGATCATAACATGTCATTTCTAATATCGCATGTATTATCAGCCCTCGGTCAATATCAGCCCTCGAGCCATGCGACTCTTGGGCTGATATTAAACCTAGGGCTGATAATACATGCGATATGAAAAATGCCATGTAATAATCTGATAATATCGAATTGTTAAAAGTCTTGAGTATAGATAAATAAATCTAAATAAAAAAATGTCCAATATTTCCGGATAGTGCATATATTATTTGTGAATATTAAATGATATATGCACGATCCGGAAATATTGGACTTTTTATTTAGATATATATATTCTAGAGTCTATCTAAAAAAGAGTAAATTATATATGGCCTTCCAAAAACCGTTTCGATCCCTAACATCACTGAAGAGACATTAATTGTCGAAATCCAGAGCTGGTGAATACACAAAATATTGACACCTTATGTTTGTGGCATAACATCCTGGCCACTAGTTAATTGCTTTCTGGTTAGTATTAAAGTTATATATTAAGATCCATTTTGTTAAATCTTGTGATCAATTTTATTTGGCAATCGACAATGGCAGTCAGCAGGGTTAAAGAACATCAGTTGTTCGACCTGTTAGTCAAATGCGTTTTGTTTAATTATACTTTTTCACTTTTATGTTTTTTTTTGGAAAATGTTGTTTTTGCTGTATCTAGACCCTTCTACAACGAAATTTGTTTTACATGCACACGTATAAAAATCGCGGTTTTTATCCAACGCAATCATAGGTTTGAACGTAGTTTCAATTTAGACTTATATATATCAGTCTAAAGATTTGCATAACGGTACCGCTGTGCAAATCTTTTTCCTTATCTGCATAGTATTGCCTATTCTAGACGATCCGGTACATAGTTAATTTGCTGGTTGGTCCTTTTTATAGACTTTTATTAAATATATATAATTGAGCTGATCTGTATTTAAAACATCTACATGCCTTATATATCATGTACTGTAGTACGCCGCTAGATTACAACTGACGAGGAAAGGTAACACACGGCCACTGAAAGCTTTATTATATTAGAGCCCAGGTGGTCGTGTGGTCTAGCGGGACGGCTGCAGTGCAGGCGATTTGGTGTCACGATATCACAGAAGCATGGGTTCGAATCCGGGCGAGGGAAGAACCAAATATTTGCGATAACAAATTTACAGATCTTACATTGTTGGGTTGATGATTAGACGAGTTGTATATATGATATATATATAAACGAGTCTAAATTGAAAACTACGTTCAAACCTATGACTGCGTTGGATAAAAACCGCAATTTTTATACGTGTGCATGTCAAACAAATTTCGTTGTAGAAGGGTCTAAAAACAGCACAAACAACATTTTCCAAAAGACCAAAAGAGTGAAAAAGTATATTTAAACAAAACGCATTTGACTAACAGGTCGAACAACTGATGTTCTTTAACCCTGCTGACTGCCATTGGCGATTGCCAAATAAAATTGATCACAGGTTGTAACAAAATGGATCTTATTATAAATTTAATACGTCACAGAAAGAAAAAAAAATGTTAACTTGTGGACGGGATGTTGTGCCACAAACATTCGGTGTAAATATTTCTTTAGTACACCATATCCGGATTTCGACAATAAATGTCTCTTCAGTGATGTTAGAAATTGAAACGGTATTTGGAAGGCCATTTAAAAAGCACCCTCATTTTTAGAGAAAGTACCCTCATTTTTTTATTAACTCTTGAATTTTAAGAGTCAATATATAGGATGAACGGATCATATAACGGATATATATATATATATACCACACGACAACCTGGGCTTCATAAAAATGATACTATTGGTGTCACGATATCGCAGTGGCATGTGTTCGAAACCCGGCGAGGGAAGAACCAAATATTTGCGAAGGCAAATTTTCAGATTTAACATTGTTGGGTTGATGTTTAGACCAGTCGTATATATGTAAACATTGAGACCCACAGTAACATTATGAGACATATAATATCAATATTGTGGCCATTTTAATAAATTTCCTGTTACAAAACTTTGAATTTTTCGAAAAACTAAGGATTTTCTTATCCCAGGCATAGATTACCTTAGCCGTATTTGGCACAACATTTTTGGAATTTTGGATCCTCAATGCTCTTCAACTTTGTACTTGATTAGATTTATAAATATTTTGATATGAGCGTCACTGATGAGTCTTTTTAAACGATAAGCGCGTCTGGCGTACTAAATTATAATATTGGTACCTTTGATAACTATATAATGTGGTAACTGCAAATAGAGACTTCTTATAGAGAAGAACAGAGGAGTGAAAGATACCAGAGGGACAGTCAAACTCATAAATAAAAAAAACCTGACAACACAATGGCTAAAAATAAAAAGACAAACAGACAAACAATAGCACACATGACACAACACAGATAAAAATCATGATAGGAAATACAAGTACGGGAATATCTAATCATTTTAGAGATATATTCTCGTATGTAGGTGCTACTGGAATGTTGCTATTTAGAAATGAAATATTCACAATTGGAAAACTGAAATTATCTCCTTTGTCGTAAAGTTTTGTTTTCAACCGAACCTCATCGTCCATTTCTATATCTAATTAAAGGCCAATTTTTATGTAAATAGTTTTTTAAGCCAAATATCGATTGTCTTTTATCAAAGGATTTAAACTAAATGTTTTTTAGATTCATGTCAGAGATTATTACCATTTTGTTTGTTTCAAATGGCTAGAAATAAGTATTTAATCTTTTCGCATAATTACAGATTACGCAGTTGAACAGGTTTCTTTGGGGTATGTATATCAGAAGAACTGACAGCTTTTCTTTGAGTCTGACTGACTGACTAGATAAACAGTAAGTAGCACCAAATGTATAGTTTTTTTTTTATTTTATATCTTATTAATCATATTTCTCTTATGTCATCCATGTCTTTGTTGTATAAAAATAAATAAATTCGACAACGAAAGGACAGTATCCCCTTTGAAAGTAAAGAGTGTGTAAAAAAAATGTTCTCGCGTCAGTACGACACAAAATAGATGGGTTTTTTTTAATTTTTAGCCCTGACGTTGTCAGTTTATTTTGGATTTATTTTAATTCACTTGTTTTCTTTGTGCACTCGACAAAATGTCAATTTTTTAGTTTACATTTTTCTGTTTACTAATTGCATTCACTTAAAACATTTTGACCATGTGTAACTAGCTATAGATATAGGAAGATGTGATGTGAGTGCCAATGAGACAAGTTTTGAACTCTCAATCCAAATAACAATTTAAAAAAAGTAAACAATTATAGGTCAATGTACGGCCTTCAACACGGAGCCTTGGTTCACACCGAGCAACAAGCTATAAAGGGCCCCACAATTACTAGTGTAAAACCATTTAAACGGGAAAACCAACGGTCTTATCTATATAAAGAAACGAGAAACGAGAAAAACGTATAAATTACATAAACTAACAACAACTGCTGTATATATATATATGTCTTTTCCTTCACTAGGAATCGAATCCCTCCCATGAAGAATGTTCCATTTGAATGAAACTCTCGTAAACCAACGGGTTGTAACTACGATGTATATATATATATAACTCGTCTAAACAACAACCCAAAATGTTATGTCTATAAATTTGCGTATATATATATATATATATATATATATTTACAGATCTAACATTGTTGGGTTGATGTTTAGACGAGTTGCATATACATTATGTACACAGCCATGTATCACCATCATTGATGGCGATCCGATGGATACATCTGTTGTAGGGTTGTCACTGACTCAGACGTACGTATGAATATAATTATTTTCTGTGACTGTATCTTACATTAATTTGTAAGATCCTTTACTATAGATAATTTAGCTGATCTGTAACAATAACATCTTCATGCCTTATATATCATGTACTTTAGTACGCCGCTAGATTAAAACTGACGTTAAAAGGTAACACATGCCCAGCGAAAGCTCTTTTTTTGTGAGCCCATGTGGTCGTGTGGTCTAGCGGGACGGCTGCAGTGCAGGCGATTTGGTGTCACGATATCACAGTAGCATGGGTTCGAATCCCGGCGAGGGAAGAACCAAAAATTTGCGAAAGCAAATTTACAGATCTAACATTGTTGGGTTGATGTTTAGACGAGTTGTATATATGATATATATATACCACACGACAACCTGGGCTTCATAAAAATGATACTATTGGTGTCACGATATCGGAGTGGCATGGGTTCGAATCCCGGCGAGGGAAGAACCAAAAATTTGCGATGGCAAATTTTCAGATTTAACACTGTTGGGTTGATGTTTAGACCAGTCGTATATATGTAAACATTGAGACCCACAGTAACATTATGAGACATATAATATCAATATTGTGGCCATTTTAATAAATTTCCTGCTACAAAACTTTGAATTTTTCGAAAAACTAAGGATTTTCTTATCCCAGGCATAGATTACCTTAGCCGTATTTGGCACAACTTTTTTGGAATTTTGGATCCTCAATGCTCTTCAACTTTGTACTTGATTAGCTTTATAAATATTTTGATATGAGCGTCACTGATGAGTCTTATTTATACGATAAGCGCGTCTGGCGTACTAAATTATAATATTGGTACCTTTGATAACTATATAATGTGGTAACTGCAAATAGAGACTTCTTATAGAGAAGAACAGAGGAGTGAAAGATACCAGAGGGACAGTCAAACTCATAAATAAAAAAAACCTGACAACACAATGGCTAAAAATAAAAAGACAAACAGACAAACAATAGTACACATGACACAACACAGATAAAAATCATGATAGGAAATACAAGTACGGGAATATCCAATCATTTTAGAGATATATTCTCGTATGTAGGTGCTACTGGAATGTTGCTATTTAGAAATGAAAAATTCACAATTGGAAAACTGAAATCATCTCCTTTGTCGTAAAGTTTTGTTTTCAACCGAACCTCATCGTCCATTTCTATATCTAATTAAGGATGTTTGCTCCTTTTTTTTTCAATTTTTGCCAGATTTTCGGAATCCTCTGGTTTTATCCATGTATCAACATGACAAAAAATTGGCCACTAACACCTACTTTTCTTTCCATCTTTTAATTACATATTGTTTAAAAAGCAATATTTCAAAATCTTATAAAATCTTTGTTATTTTTTCATAGTTTTTTTAAACAAAAAGGTGCCAATGTTAAGTGAATGAAAAATCTAGAGAAAATTACTCCCGCCAAATTTCCAATGGCTTATATCTCGAAAACAAGCACACGGACACTCCATTTTTTTCTGCTTTGTTGATTTCTTTATTCACAAACTATCAATTTACAACAGTCTTTTAAAAAGCTTGTTATTTTTAAACACGGAAGCGAACATCCTTAAAGGCCAATTTTTATGTAAATAGTTTTGTAAGCCAAATATCGATTGTCTTTTATCAAAGGATTTAAACTAAATAGTTTTTAGATTCATGTCAGAGATTATTACCATTTTGTTTGTTTCAAATGGCTAGAAATAAGTATTTAATCTTTTCGCAGAATTACAGATCACGCAGTTGAACAGGTTTCTTTGGGGTATGTATATCAGAAGAACTGACAGCTTTTCTTTGAGTCTGACTGACTGACTAGATAAACAGTAAGTAGCACCAAATTTATAGTTATTTTTGTTATTTTATATCTTGTTAATCATATTTCTCTTATGTCATCCATGTCTTTGTTGTATAAAAATAAATAAATTCGACAACGAAAGGACAGTTTCCCCCTTGAAAGTAAAGAGTGTGTAAAAAAATGTTCTCGCGTCAGTACGACACGAAATAGATGGTTTTTTTTTCATTTTTAGCCCTGACGTTGTCAGTTTATTTTGGATTTATTTTAATTCACTTGTTTTCTTTGTGCACTCGACAAAATGTCAATTTTTAAGTTTACATTTTCTGTTTACTAATTGCATTCACTTAAAACATTTTGACCATGTGTAACTAGATATAGGAAGATGTGATGTGAGTGCCAATGAGACAACTCTCAATCCAAATAACAATTAAAAAAAAGTAAACAATTATAGGTCAATGTACGGCCTTCAACACGGAGTCTTGGTTCACATCGAGCAACAAGCTATAAAGGACCCCACAATTACTAGTGTAAAACCATTTAAACGGGAAAACCAACGGTCTTATCTATATAAAGAAACGAGAAACGAGAAAAACGTATAAATTACATAAACTAACAACAACTGCTGTATATATATATATATGTCTTTTCCTTCACTAGGAATCGAATCCCTCCCATGAAGAATGTTCCATTTGAATGAAACTCTCGTAAACCAACGGGTTGTAACTACGATGTTTATATATATATATATAACTCGTCTAAACATCAACCCAAAAATTTTATGTCTATAAATTTGCGTATATATATATATATATATATTTACAGATCTAACATTGTTGGGTTGATGTTTAGACGAGTTGTATATAAATTATTTACACAGCCATGTATCACCATCATTGATGGCGATCCGATGGATACATCTGTTGTAGGGTTGTCACTGACTCAGACGTACTTATGAATATAATTATTTTCTGTGACTGTATCTTACATTAATTTGTAGGATCCTTTACTATAGATAATTTAGCTGATCTGTAACAATAACATCTTCATGCCTTATATATCATGTACTGTAGTACGCCGCTAGATTAAAACTGACGTTGAAAGGTAACACATGCCCAGCGAAAGCTCTTTTTTTGTGAGCCCATGTGGTTGTTTGGTCTAGCGGGACGGCTGCAGTGCAGGCGATTTGGTGTCACGATATCACAGTAGCATGGGTTCGAATCCCGGCGAGAGAAGAACCAAAAATTTGCGAAAGCAAATTTACAGATCTAACATTGTTGGGTTGATGTTAGACGAGTTGTATATACATTATGTACACAGCCACGTATCACCATCATTGATGGCGATCCGATGGATACATCTGTTGTAGGGTTGTCACTGACTCAGACGTACTTATGAATATAATTATTTTCTGTGACTGTATCTTACATTAATTTGTAGGATCCTTTACTATAGATAGTTTAGCTGATCTGTAACAATAACATCTTCATGCCTTACATATCATGTACTGTAGTACGCCGCTAGATTAAAACTGACGTGTAAAGGTAACACATGCCCACCGATAGCTCTTTTTTTGATAGCCCAGGTGGTCGTGTGGTCTAGCGGGACGGCTGCAGTGCAGGCGATTTGGTGTCACGATATCACAGAAGCATGGGTTCGAATCCCGGCGAGGGAAGAACCAAAATTTGCGAAAGCAAATTTACAGATCTAACATTGTTGGGTTGATGTTTAGACGAGTTGTATATATATATAGATTGCCTAACAATGTAATTTTAACACACTATTTAATATGTAAATATAAGAATGTTTAAAATATTTATAAAATGATGAAAATAAACGCAATATTTCGCTAGACCAACTAGCTTTATCAAGCGTGCATCTATCCAGGTGAAATCGGATGTAGATGATAAGAAACTTTTGCAGCTCAATGTATATGTTGAACTTAGCTGCCTTGAAAATAAGAAAAATTTTTAAGAAAATTTTGCAGCTCAATGTCTATGTTGAATTTGGATTGAGCTGCCTTAAAAATAAAAAAATAAATAAATTTTTGCAGCTTCATGTATATGTTGCTCTTGGATTTAGCTGCCTTAAAAATACATAATTGGAAGTTGAAATTAGCAACGTCCATTGGCCGATATTACGGGATAAAAAGGACGATGCTTTGTTTTTAAATTATTCTTTATCTTTCCTGTATCTTTTCTCGTCTTTTTCGTTAAGACCATCAGGTTCTAAAGTGTGGAGTTGGTGGATCCAAAAGTTTTCTCTTCTCCTTCTCGCCGTGGTGTCCCACTCGGTGTTGACTTCTATAATTTGGAAAGTGACATTTTCAAAAGGATGTTTCGTAGAACGAAGATGTCTTGTGAGAGGACAGTTTTTGTTGG
Organism: Mytilus trossulus; assembly: GCF_036588685.1. NCBI lineage: Eukaryota > Metazoa > Mollusca > Bivalvia > Mytilida > Mytilidae > Mytilus > Mytilus trossulus. The sequence goes on along the minus strand of NC_086386.1, from coordinate 19,759,372 downwards.
TTTTGTAAGATGAACGATGGTTATTAAGCCGAATATTAAATTTGTCCATTGTTTCTCCCACATACTGAATGCCACAAGTGTCACATGTTAATATATAAATTGAGTTCTCCGTTTTGCAGTTGGAATTTGAGTAGATGGTATAATTTTGTTTAGTAACGGAGCTGATGAAAGAACTGCTTGTATTGGCAGCTTTACAACACAAACAATTCCTTCGACCACATTGTTTGTAGCAACCGGGCGATGGAGTAGGCTGCTTTACTAATACAGAAGTCACTAATTTGTCACGGATGTTTTTAGGTCTTCTGAAGGCCATGACTGGTGGTGATGAAAATACTTTTTTTAGATTTAAATCATTTTCTATAATTTTCCAATGCTTCTGAACAATGGATGACACATTTTTAAAATCAGGATGGTAAGTGAGTACAAGGGGTGTTCTGTTAGCTGCTTTATTCTTATCTTTGTACTCAAGAAGTTCTTGGCGACTAGTTTTGTTTGCTCTTTCGAAAGCGCTATCAATGATGTTGTTATTGTATCCTCGAACAACTAGATGTTTACGAAGTTGTCCAAGTCTAGCATCTTTCGTATTTTCATTTGAGCATATTCTCTTGATTCGTAATGCCTGGCTGAATGGGATACCACGGGAGCAATGTTTAGGATGGCAACTTTTTGGAGAAAGGAATTGATGTTTGTCCGTTTGTTTGGTATGAAGGTCCGTTATAATGGTTCCGTTCTTGATGTAACTCGTAGTATCGAGGAAGTTAATTTTCTCCATAGAGAATTCAGATGTAAATTTTATTGAATGGTGGAAAGAGTTACAGTGTTCTAGAAATTCATTAAGATGTTCTTGTGAATCTGTCCATTTGAAATCAATATCGTCAATGAATCGGAACCATGATAAGGGCTGATATGGAGCACTAGCCAAGAGGCGTTTTTCAAGTTGGCCCATAAATATGTTGGCATATGACGGTGCCATTTTTGTGCCCATACTAGTACCGTCTATCTGGAGATAGTGTTTTTCATTGAAAGAGAAGTTGTTATTCTCCAGTACTAGTTTGAGAAGTGTAACAAGGCACTCGGTAGGAGGATTTTTTTCACTACGAGTGTTCCATGCCTCTTCACACGCTGCTATTCCTTCGTCTTGTGGAATGTTGGTATATAAAGAAGACACGTCCATGGATGCAAGTATAGTATTGCTTGGTAAAGGATTGAGGCTTTCCATTTTCTTTAGATAATCAGTTGTGTCTTGAATGAATGATGGTAGTTCTTTCACATGAGGTCTTAGATGATGGTCTACAAATTCTGATATCTTTTCAGTTGGATGACTATTCGCTGATACAATTGGTCGACCTGGATTGCCCGTTTTATGTATTTTAGGCAACATATAGAATCGTCCGGCCTTTGCTTCGTTCTCAAGAGGTCGGAGATAATCAAAGGTATCATTGTCTATATGCTTGTTGTCGAACATCTCTTGTAGGATGGTGTTGATCCTTCGAATAGTATTAAGCGTTGGATCTGTGGTTAATTGTTTGTAAAAATTAGAGTTTGAAAGTTGGCGATTCCCCTCTGCTATATAATCTGTTTTATTCATGACAACCACAGCACCCCCTTTGTCGGCAGGTTTTATTACAATATCCTCTTGATCTTTTAATGCTTTCAAAGCTCTACTTTCTGACTTGGATAAATTATAATTTCTTGTATTTGTTATACAGGACTTTATATCAGACCTCACGTAGTTAATGAATGACTCCAAGTTATCATTTTTACTCTTTGGTGGTTTCCATGAACTTTTTTTCCTAAATTTTGGGATGGACGTGACTTCTTCATTGGTGTCAGTATCTGAATCTGTTAATCCGGCTTCTTCAAGGTTTTTCTTGCCCCTATTGTAGAACAAATCTTTCAAGCGTAAACGTCTAGCGAATTGGTCTAGGTCTTCGTCTAGCTGAAAGTTATTTACAGTTGATGGGATGGGACAGAAATTTAAACCTTTACTTAAAAGAGATTCCTCAGCACGTGTAAGTTCTTTAGATGACAAATTTACAACAATGCTTTCAGGTTTTTGTTTCCGTCTTTTACATTTTCTTTTTCTAGGGGTCTTATGGTTTGTTGTATTAATATCATTCATAGGCTGATTTAAATTGACAGTTTGAATTTTATCTCTTTGAAATTTATTTTTTTGTTTTTCTTTATGTTTCGATAGTTCAATTTTTTCAATATCTGCGAGCCGACGTTTAATTATTGCTAAATCGTCACGAGAAATGTTACTATTGTTGATGATATATGATATTTCATTTACAATTTGATTGTAATTTGTGGTTGTAAAAGAAAGTAACAGTTGAAGAAGCTGGATTGAGCAGTTAAACAGAATTTCATTCCAACGGCTCATGAATCTTTTGGATTTGTGTCCCGGTGCCTGGGGACTCACTTTGATGTTTAAACCTTTTGGTACAGTTTTACTTTGAATATAACTTTGTAAGTTTGATAAATGATGTTCAGTTTGTAGTTTCTTTTTAGTTAAAGATCTTAATTTCTTGAAATGCTGTGCGCTATCCATGTTGTAAAGATAGCGATAGATTTGAATGGATTACACAAACATGTGTGTAATGCGTGCTACTGGAGATAATAATATAAGTGCCTATAAATAGCAGCACATGACATACAAATCTATGGGAGTGTGGATTAATCAGTACAGAGATTAATTCAATTACACAAATAAAATTATAGATTGCCTAACAATGTAATTTTAACACACTATTTAATATGTAAATATAAGAATGTTTAAAATATTTATAAAATGATGAAAATAAACGCAATATTTCGCTAGACCAACTAGCTTTATCAAGCGTGCATCTATCCAGGTGAAATCGGATGTAGATGATAAGAAACTTTTGCAGCTCAATGTATATGTTGAACTTAGCTGCCTTGAAAATAAGAAAAATTTTTAAGAAAATTTTGCAGCTCAATGTCTATGTTGAATTTGGATTGAGCTGCCTTAAAAATAAAAAAATAAATAAATTTTTGCAGCTTCATGTATATGTTGCTCTTGGATTTAGCTGCCTTAAAAATACATAATTGGAAGTTGAAATTAGCAACGTCCATTGGCCGATATTACGGGATAAAAAGGACGATGCTTTGTTTTTAAATTATTCTTTATCTTTCCTGTATCTTTTCTCGTCTTTTTCGTTAAGACCATCAGGTTCTAAAGTGTGGAGTTGGTGGATCCAAAAGTTTTCTCTTCTGCCGTTTTTGTAACAGACATTCCGGTGACTTGAATAACAAATTCGACACATTGATAGAATTATGTTTTAGCTGCAATTGTAAAATACGATCTCAAGTATGCAACATAAACATACAAAATATTTGAGCCACAGCTATTAATTCATTGCGCCTTCAAATACACTTATACAATATTCGACGACAGATTAAGCACCTCCTGTAATGCAAAAACCCGCTAGGGAAAATTATTTATTTCATTATTTATTTTATGAAGATTCTAAATATACTGGAAAAATTAAGTCATAACAACTGCAAAATTTGTCCTTTCTTGTATTTAAATATATCTGTTTTTACACGAAAAACTATAGACACAAAATGTTGACAATTTGGAAGCGTTATGGCCCTCTATTGTTAATTTTCCTATCTGCGAAAGCAAATTTACAGATCTAACATTGTTGGGTTGATGTTTAGACGAGTTGTATATACATTATGTACACAGCCATGTATCACCATCATTGATGGCGATCCGATGGATACATCTGTTTTAGGGTTATCACTGACTCAGACGTACTTATATATATATATATATATATAATGTCTAAAAATAGCAACAATCAACATTCAATCTAATTAAGCGTGGATCAGTTTGTGAAAATAAACTGATACAGTTACTGAATTAAAATTATATAAATGTCTAAGTTCTATTAGATGTTAAATAGAAATACGCAATATTTCGCTAAACAAATTAGCTTCATCAGGCGTGTGCATCTCTCAAGGTGAAATCGGATGCATGACAGAAAAATATTTTTGTAGCTTAATCTATACAAGATTTGAGGGATGGGTGTAACATATTAATTCGGTCATAAAATATGTTTGTAGCTACAACTACATGAAGTTGGAATAAAAGTTTAACTCATTTATAGATGTTCGATTAATTGTATGAATTTTTATAAATTAATTTGTATGATTTCAAGATAACTATGGTTTTGATTTGCTTTGAAATCTTTTTTCGTCTCTCTCATTGAGTCCATCAGGTTCAAGAGTTCGTAACTGGTGCATCCAAAATCTCTCTCTTTTTTGTCTTCCTTGTGTATCCCAATTTTGATTTTTCTCAATGATTTGAAATGTGATGTTTTCAAAATCATGTCCTGCTCTTAAAAGGTGTCTTGTAATTGGGCAGTTCCTTTCTTTTGTATAAAATGACCGATGGTTATTTAGTCGGATGTTAAATGGGGTTTCTGTTTCACCAACATATTGTAATTTGCAAGTTCCACACGTTAGAACATAAATGCAATTTTGCGTTTTGCAATTTGATGTTATAAATATAAAATGACCGATGGTTATTTAGTCGGATGTTAAATGGGGTTTCTGTTTCACCAACATATTGTAATTTGCAAGTTCCACACTTTAGAACATAAATGCAATTTTGCGTTTTGCAATTTGATGTTATAAATATATTTATATATTTTTGCGTTTTGCAATTTGATGTTATAAATATATTTATAACATCAAATTGCAAAACGCAAAATTGCATTTATGTTCTAAAGTGTGGAACTTGCAAATTACAATATGTTGGTGAAACAGAAACCCCATTTAACATCCGACTAAATAACCATCGGTCATTTTATATTTATAACATCAAATTGCAAAACGCAAAATTGCATTTATGTTCTAACGTGTGGAACTTGCAAATTACAATATGTTGGTGAAACAGAAACCCCATTTAACATCCGACTAAATAACCATCGGTCATTTTATACAAAAGAAAGGAACTGCCCAATTACAAGACACCTTTTAAGAGCAGGACATGATTTTGAAAACATCACATTTCAAATCATTGAGAAAAATCAAAATTGGGATACACAAGGAAGACAAAAAAGAGAGAGATTTTGGATGCACCAGTTACGAACTCTTGAACCTGATGGACTCAATGAGAGAGACGAAAAAAGATTTCAAAGCAAATCAAAACCATAGTTATCTTGAAATCATACAAATTAATTTATAAAAATTCATACAATTAATCGAACATCTATAAATGAGTTAAACTTTTATTCCAACTTCATGTAGTTGTAGCTACAAACATATTTTATGACCGAATTAATATGTTACACCCATCCCTCAAATCTTGTATAGATTAAGCTACAAAAATATTTTTCTGTCATGCATCCGATTTCACCTTGAGAGATGCACACGCCTGATGAAGCTAATTTGTTTAACGAAATATTGCGTATTTCTATTTAACATCTAATAGAACTTTTTAATGTATCAAATAGTGTGTTTTAGTTATATTCTTAGACATTTATATAATTTTAATTCAGTAACTGTATCAGTTTATTTTCACAAACTGATCCACGCTTAATTAGATTGAATGTTGATTGTTGCTATTTTTAGACATTATATATATATATATATATATATATATATAAGTACGTCTGAGTCAGTGATAACCCTAAAACAGATGTATCCATCGGATCGCCATCAATGATGGTGATACATGGCTGTGTACATAATGTATATACAACTCGTCTAAACATCAACCCAACAATGTTAGATCTGTAAATTTGCTTTCGCAGATAGGAAAATTAACAATAGAGGGCCATAACGCTTCCAAATTGTCAACATTTTGTGTCTATAGTTTTTCGTGTAAAAACAGATATATTTAAATACAAGAAAGGACAAATTTTGCAGTTGTTATGACTTAATTTTTCCAGTATATTTAGAATCTTCATAAAATAAATAATGAAATAAATAATTTTCCCTAGCGGGTTTTTGCATTACAGGAGGTGCTTAATCTGTCGTCGAATATTGTATAAGTGTATTTGAAGGCGCAATGAATTAATAGCTGTGGCTCAAATATTTTGTATGTTTATGTTGCATACTTGAGATCGTATTTTACAATTGCAGCTAAAACATAATTCTATCAATGTGTCGAATTTGTTATTCAAGTCACCGGAATGTCTGTTACAAAAACGGCTAGGAATAACGCGTTTCGAAAGCATGTATTTTATAAAGTTGTATTAGCTTAGTTTTTGAATAATATTTACATTAATATAAATTAAAATTATATCTGGGAATTTGTATCTAGATGTATTTGAAAATCATGGATGAAAGAAAATATTTCTTCCATTCTAGACAAAAATTATATATCTTTCTTCTAATGTAATTTATGGATGTATTTGGAAACAACAGGAAACTCATGTATTGTAACATTGAGCGATTTCATAAACTACAGAAGCGCACATCAAGATTAATTTTGAATAAGCCTTTTGATTATCCATCAATATCAATGTTTAAAGGACTTAATTGGATGACCATTTTTACTCGGATAAAATATTTTCAAGCCATTTTAATGTTTAAATGTATGACTAGCGCCAGATTATCTTACAAGTAAATTTACTGAGTGCAGTGAACTATATAGTTATTCTCTTAGGTCAACAACATCTGGACATTTTCATATACCAAGGCCCAAGTCTGAATACTTCCAAAACACTTTTCAATATTCTGGTCTAATCACTTGGAATAATTTGCCAAATGATATACAGGATTTAAGACATATAGAAAGCTTTAAGATGAAATGTGCTAATCTCTTTGTCATAAAACAAAATGAGTAGACAAACTTTTTTAGGATATTCTTGCCATGCTAGTTCTACAGTCTGTTTTCATGCAGGTGCGTATATGTATTTTTGTAATTGTGTACATATCTGTTGATTATTGTTCTATATGCATTGCTTGTTATATGAATTATTCATTTAAATGCGTGAAGGCCTTGTGTGAGATTAACAATTGTATGTTAAATGAGTTACCTTCGTTAAATAAAGAATTTATTATTATTATGTCTTCTTATTTCACATACACATATAGGTTGCTCTGTCATAGATTCAATAAAGCAGTATCGTATTAAACACGAAAGGTATAGTTATGCTCTGTAAATAATCTGGTTAACAAGATACCATTTCTTAACAAAGGATTCAGTTCGTCTTAATATCTTTTTTTTATTTCTCTCAAGTAACTATAGATAATAAAATTGAGAATGGAAATGGGGAATGTGTCAAAGAGACAACAACCCGACCAAAATAAAAAAACACAACAGCAGAAGGTCACCAACAGGTCTTCAATGTAGCGAGAAATTCCCGTACCCGGAGGCGTCCTTCAGCTGGCCCCTAAACAAATATATACTAGTTCAGTGATAAGTATTTTTAACTGCGTGGAATTAAGCTTACACAGTTGAACAATATGTATATCAGAAAAACAAGCTGGATTTTATTGAGTATGACAGACTGCCTAAATAATCAGTAACTAGAAAGGCAACATAAGTATACCGCTGTTCAAAAGTTATAAATCGATTGAGAGAAAACGAATCCAGGTAACAAACTAAAACCGGTAAACAAATGTATTCTTGGACTCATTTCTTTTGATATGAGCGCCACTGATGAATCTTATGTACACGAAGCGCGTGTCTGGCGTACGTACTGAATTATACTCCTGGTACCTTTGATAACTATTAACACCACTGGGTCGATGCCACTGCTGGTGGACGTTTCGTCCCGGAGGGTATCATCAGCCTAGTCAAAGTGTAGACACGAATATCAATAATGAGTTCATTTTTATAAATTTCCATTTTAAGAAACTTTGGAATTTTTCGAAAAACTGAGGATTTTCTTATCCCAAGCATAGATTACCATAGGCGTGTTTGGCACAACTTTTTGGAATTTTCACAGGTTATAAATGTAACTTGCAAAATCCGTCAATACAAAAAAGGTAAACTATCAAATGATCCGGATATTCGCAATATTATTTCTTAAGAAACCTTGGTCAGTCTTTATTGTTTTATCTCATTCAAATAAGATCATATCTTTATGCTTTTCAATTGTTTCCAAATATTGAATGTTAATTTTTTAATGGGAAAATTTGGGATGGAAAGGAGGGGTTTTGTATCCAGCAATTCTTTGTCAATAATAGAATAAAGATTTGGGAAGTTGTGTGACATGTCCCTCCCCATTTATTATTTCTATTTAATAATGCTTTCACAAAAAAGGACAGTTTGGTTGAAAAGTAAAATTACAATCAATTCTTACAGATATATTATGTTAAATAGTATGAATTTAAACCGGTATCTTATCGGGGCCTTTTATAGCTGACTATATGCGGTATTGGCTTTGCTCATTGTTGAAGGCCGTACGGTGACCTATAATTGTTAATGTTTGTGTCATTTTGGTCTTTTGTGGATAGTTGTCTCATTGACAATCATACCACATCTTCTTTTTTTATATGGTTTGCAAACTGACGGTTGATTAAATGTTAACTAAGTATACATACACTTTCATCCAAATTCAAAAGGCTACATATTATCCATAAATGTTAACCGATCAAGCAGAAATAAGAGGTCGTTGAAATATGTAATTTTGCAACTGATTAACAAATAGTACGGTGACCGAGTAAAACAAATCGCTTGTTTAAGGAGTTTAATCGTAATTAGGCATATACGGCTATAAATCGCAGTATTGGTAGATCAAATATTAAACTTAACATTTTGATTTATCGTAAAAAAAATCGTACGGTGCAATTTTTGTAAAATGGGCTTTGAAATACGTAAGTTAACTTAAACGAAAAATTTACTTAGAAAATTTTTAAGGTCTACATTAAAAAATAACGTCTGTGCTACGATTTCTGTTATAAAAACATTGTTAATACACCTTATTTAACATACATCCATAACTTGTATTTAGACGTGCACTGAATGTGGCAAAATATAGAGATGATGTACCATAGAAAATGTGCTGTCGCACCCTGTAGGCCCATTCCAATTTCCCTTTTTCAAGATAACGGCACCATGAGAAAATTATGTAAGTCTTATTTGTTGAATTAATTAGAATCTGAAGTTGCTTGAGTACTTGCCATACATTCCTTTGTACCATCACTCCAAACTTACAGCTGGTAAGACATTCTTTCAATGTATTGATGTTTAGAAAGGTAACCTAAAACATTCGGTGACATTGCAGCTGACTATTGAAAAATATGTCCCAACAAATTTCTATAGCGCAAACAGTAGTAGATGTTTTTGACCGCTACGTCACGAACACCTATATAAAATGTGTCGAAAGGGAACGCAGCACAAAGACTATAGCTTCCACCAAAGTGTATTAGATTATTCCTGACTACAAAACTTTCACAAATTCCCCTATGATTCCACCTGACGTGAGCTTTGCATAACCAGAACGTTTGTAAATTCCGAAATTTTGAAATTAAACCAACACTGTTAATGGCTGCTGTTGTAATTTGTTAAGCACTCAAGAGGAGGCCAATACTCGACCAAGTTTAGAGAAATGGGAAATAGTGGAAGAATCATACGGACCTCTTATACATTTGTGATTGTTCTCTGCGTTCACTACTATAAATATATGACACATACGAGGGAGGTTTGGGTGCATGTGAGGAACATCACCAGTGTAAAGGATTGGCGAAGACTTTCCTCCATTCACTAACTAAAATATTGCCTGCTGTACATGCACTAACCGGATGCGACATAACTGTATCTGTTTGGAGTAGGTAAACACACTATCTACAAGACGCACGACTATTTCGGTGTTGTTATAAGAGTTTCGGTAATATTGAAAAAGATGAAGCCCTTGCTTGGGCATGGAAGTTAAGTTAAAGGCTTTATGATTAGAAATATCTCTTTAAAATCATTCCATCATATAAATTATTCAATGCACTTCAAGCTTGCCACCAGTAAAGATGCAAGTTTAGTCTGGTTACCTCCCTGTTAGGCAGCTCTGAAACAACATGTTTTACGTAATTTGTTTCAAACTAAAAATTTAGAGCGCATTACACATTGCTAATCCCTGTATTTCGTCAATTTTACAATACGGTTGGCGAGATTAAAATGATTCATTACACCCCGTGTATTTTAATGGGCATATTTCAGCAGAATTCTTGCATGATCTTGTGTTTTCATTGAAGGGAAAATGTCCATGTAAAAAGTCATTTGTTTGTTCACAACAAAACCCTACATGTCCGAAGCTTTACCCCTGTAACGGGTCAGAATTTTAAAGAAATTGCAAATCATGTTCCTTGACAGATGACCCAGATGATACTCCTATCATAATTCTGTTGTGCGGATCTCTTTGGTAGGAATTTTGAATTATAACTGTTTTTGTGGTATTGGTTGCTTTGAAGTTTTCATTAAGTACACGAATTAGCGTATGCAAAATAGGTCTCCATGACAGCAGGCTTCAGTTAAAATAGTTATATTTATCATTTATTGATGAGGTTGAATGCCATATCAGCCGGTTAGGTAACTTCTGTAACTTTATTAGAATATTTGCATAATAGATCAAGTGTTTGAAAAAAATAATAAATCGATTTCCTAATTCATTTTTTTTATTTTTCGAGATAAGTCATTGTTTAATAATTTGAAAATAATGTCTGTATCCGAAATTCTATCTAAATTGTTGTATATATATCTTCAAATTTCAAAATTATGGAAGAAAAAAAATTAAAACAAAATTTGATCTTTGACCCTATTATATGCAAAACTGTTACCACATTTCTTTTGCCAACCTCCTTAAACAGACTTTACAATTGACTAAAGATAAATGAATGGAACGGGTTTAAATTATGCATATCATACATACAAGAAATAATTTCTCTCTGTGATTCAAACAAATTGACTGAATAAAAAATGAGAAGAAGCAAATAAAAGTTACGTTAGTCATTTCAAATTTTGTTGAACTAATTTTCCTTGTGTCATTTTGTAATTATGCTATATTATCAGTGAAGGCCAACTGCTTATTGTTTTAGGAGGGGTGGAGTTATTATTAGGATTTAAGAAATAAACATGTTTATATGGTACGGAAAATGAATAATTTGCACAAAACAGGAGGGAAATTATTATCAACTTTTCAAATTCTGGAACATGTTGAAAGTGTCTACCAAACAAAAATGTTCCCGCGGCAAGACAACACGAATTAAACAAATGTCAAAAAGCAATACATATGCTAGCATTGTACATGAAAGAACTGAACAAAATTTATTTTCTACAGACACAATTTAAATAAATAAAAGATCTTAATAACATCCTGCTGTTCTTATATTTGAAAATGCATATTCTTCACATTTTTACTACTGTTTATCACTTAAAAAAGTAAAAAGCAACTAACGAAAGTTTATCAAGAGAACAATTGCAGTTTTGTATACATAAGATGTGTAAATAATTGATAGGAAGCTACCCTGTGGTTCACTCAAAATTACTATTGGTGTACGCTAAAAATGTAAGTTCATTATGATTGAAAAAAAATATCTTATTTTTATCCAATGTAATGTAATCGTGATCGATAATAATTGATTGCATTTTTTCAGTTACGGACAGTAATCAATTACATGTAATCGTAGTTTAATCGGTTACTGCAAAAATCATGATGTATGCATGAATTAATTTTCGATTTTTACTGTAGTAAAAAAGTACAATGAAATACATCCTTTTATAAATGCAAATAAATATAAGTGCCTATAAATAGTAGCACATGACATACAAATCTATGGAAGTGTGGGTTAATCAGTACAAATATTAGTTCAATTATACAAATAAAATTATAGATTGCCTAACAATGTGATAATAACACAATATTTAGTATGTAAATATAAAAATGCTTAAAATATTAACAAAAACGATGAAAATAAACGCAATATTTTGCTAGACTTACTAGCTTTATCAATCTTGCATATATCCAGTTGAAATCGGATGTAGATGATAAGAAACTTTTGCAGCTCAATGTATATGTTACACTCGTATTCACCTGCCTTGAAAATAATAATTTGCAGCTCAATGTATATGTTGCACTTGAATGTATCTGCCTTAAGGTGGTACCTAACACTACAGATAGATAACTCTGTAAAATCAGCTGAACGTTTTAATGAAAATTGAACAAGCCAAATTGATTTTAGTGAAAGTGGCAGTTACCACCTTACAAATAAGATATAATGTGGAAAAAATTCAAGATTTTTTTACAAAATTGGTAATTGGAGTTAGCAACGTACATTGGCAATATTGCCATGATTAAAGGACGATGCTGTGTATTAAATTATTCTGTATCTTTCCTGTATCTGTTCGGGTCCTTTTCGTTAAGACCATCAGATTCTCAAGTGTGGTTTTCTCTTCTCCTGCTCACCGTGGTGTCCCACTCGGTGTTGACTTCTATGTTTTAATGATGTTTTGTTGAACGAAGATGTCTTGTGAGAGGACAGTTTTTGTTGGTTTTGTACCATGAACAATAGTTATTGAGCCGAACATTAAATTTGTCCATTGTTTCTCCCACATACTGAATGCGACATGTGTCACATGTTAATATATAAATTAAGTTTGCCTTTTCACAGTTGGAATTTGAGTAGATGGTATAATTTTTTTTAGTAACGGAGCTGATGAAAGAACTGCTTGTACTGGCAGTTTTACAACACAAATAATTCCTTCGAACACATTGTTTGTAGCAACCGAGATATGGAGTAGGTTTCTTTGCTTATACAGATGTCACTTATTTGTCACGAATGTTTAAGGTCTTCTGAATGCCATTACTGGTGGTGAGGATAATACTTTATTTTAGATTTGAATCATTTTCTTTAATTTTCCAATGCTTCTGAACAATAGATGACACATTTTTAAAATCAGGATGGTAAGTTAGTACAAGGGGTGTGCTGCTAGCTCTTTATTCTCATATTTGTACTCTAGAAGTTCTTATCTTCACTTTATGGTACAGTGCTTTTTCTTCCGAAAGCACTCTTGTGTCTGATAAGTAATATGAAATAAGGCAGTGTTTAATTTTCATATCACTAACGTCTAATTAAGAAGGAGACTTAAATGATTTCGCCTTATGTTATAAATTGTACTCTATTGGCAGTTTTATAATCTGTAACTAGAGTGGTTATCCAAACAATGTTTGTCATTAAAATTGAAAATTTGGATCTTTAAGAATACCTTAACTAATTATTTATTCTACTTCTGTTTTTGTTTTTTGTAATTAAATAATAAATTAAAATATACCTGTTTTTAATTTGTAAAACAAAAAAAGTAAAGTCAGTATAAAAGCAACACGATTGGGGCTTATAAATATGAACCCATATCATTTCGAGCAAATCTGACAGAGGTAAAATTGTTTATCATGTCAAGATCTATCTGCCCTGAAATTTTAAGATGAATAGGACAACCGGTTATTGGGTTGCCGCCCCTAAATTGGCAGTTTTAAGGAAATTTAGCCGTTTTTGGTTATTATGTTGAATATTATTGTAGATAGAGAAAGAGAACTTAAAATAGCAATATGCAGTAAAATGTATATATAAGGAATAAATACTGTAAATCTGATACCCATTTAATAATAATTGAAATTTAAAAAAAACGCTACCGTATTTCATATTTTTTTTAGATGACACCTGAACTAAGAAAGTAATTCAATTGTAAATGGTTTACACAAATTTACAAATTTACACATAGGAGACAGTGTTTTTGTTAAAATTATTGTACATGATTTTATTTACGAAAAACTATACAAAAATTAAAAAAAGTGAAAATAACTTAATTCATAAGCGAAAGATCAAGGATTTTTAATGTGTGTGTTATTGTACATGATTTTATGTGCAAAAAATTAAACATCTTTAAAAAAGTGAAATGGACTTCATTAATAGGCGAAAGATCAAGGATTTTAAATGTGGAGTTTGTGTTGTTTATTCTGTAGTTTTCTATGTTGTGTCATGTTTACTATTATTTGTCTATTTGTCCTTTTCATTTTTAGCCATGGCGTTGTCAGTTTATTTTCGATTTAGGAGTTTGACTGTCCCTCTGGTATCTTTCGTTCCTCTTTAAGGGATTATGCGACTGCTTTTGCAATGCTGAATATAAAGAAATTTTATAGAAAATCCACTGTCTGTCCACTATAACGTTACTTCTTTATTAGGCTACTCGAACCTTCAAGTACACCGTCTTATGTACGCTCCACTTAAACTAAACACGACAAGTTTTGATAATAGAAAAATAACTAGTTTTTTAGAATTTGATAACGACGGCCGATGTAACAAAGTCTTGACTGTCTGCAATAATATTGGCTTTAACTGCTTGAACCCGCAATTTACTTAAAAATAAATTTGTTAACAGTTTTGTTTTGAACAACTTTTCCCTATGGAATATGCACAATTAACATTGCACGTTGATTTTAATCTGTATTATTACACTTTGAAAAAATTAGTTATGATATAGATAATGCATATTTTAAGGTTTTTCTTGTCGTAGAACACACCGTGGGGTGTCAGGATTGATCAAATGAAAGACCGACCGGAGGGAGGTCTTTCTTTGAACAATCCTGACAGCCCGAGGTGTGTTCTACGACAAGAAAAACCTTAAAATATGCATTATCTGACTTATATACCGTCAAAAAATATTAATTTTATAAAGATTTGTAAAATTTAGTATCCTTTTTTACCGACAACACTAAAGTGGGATATTCCTTTCTAATTCGTTCATGTTTTAATACGCCCTGCGGCTCATTTAAAATGTGAAATAAAACTCACTAAATAATTTAGATATAAACCTTTTAAAAATTGTTATCCATACACAATAAAAATATAACTGTAACTGCATGAAGTAAGACACAAATATATTGTTACCATCCGATAACGGTGTATGACAAATACAAGACACATTGTAAGTAAATTTATTGTACCACTTAGCTTATGGAAAAGGGGGAGCGGATATGTTTTTTTCTATTTGTTATGTTATTTCTATCGCGGAAAATTTGTTATTTGTTTAACTATTTTACTTGAATTGAATGAAAAATTCAGAAAGATTGTCTTACGAATAGCAATACATTTTATTAAAAGATGATCAGGATAAAATTATATACCCTCCGCACCCGACCCTTTCGTGAGTTACTTTAATGTTATTCAATAGAATATAAGATTATTTTATTAGTTGATCATTTGATAGAGTAAAAGGTATACATAAATTTTAAAAAGATAAGAACTGACACGAAGACGAATATAAATACATGTAGGTTACAGTATGATTTCCTATTCAGTTTGTATCGTTCTGAACATGCATGAAATATTTGCCATTGGACGTTAAGAAAGCAACCAAAAATTAATCCACCCTTTTCAGTTTGACTCAATAAGATTTTCAAAATCTTACACACGAATATGTTAAATCTGGATTTATTTTATGAAATAAAATTGAGAATGGAAATGGGGAATGTGTCAAAGAGACAACAACCCGACCAAATAAAAAACAACAGCAGAAGGTCACCAACAGGTCTTCAATGTAGCGAGAAATTCCCGCACTCGGAGGCGTCCTTCAGCTGGCCCCTAAACAAATATATACTAGTTCAGTGATAATGAACGCCATACTAATTTCCAAATTGTACACAAGAAACTAATATAAAAATAATACAAGACTAACAAAGGTCAGAGGCTCCTGACTTGGGACAGGCGCAAAAATGCGGCGGGGTTAAACATGTTTGTGAGATCTCAACCCTCCCCCTATACCTCTAACCAATGTAGAAAAATAAACGCATAACAATACGCACATTAAAATTCAGTTCAAGAGAAGTCCGAGTCTGATGTCAGAAGATGTAACTAAAGAAAATAAACAAAATGACAATAATACATAAATAACAACAGACTACTAGCAGTTAACTGACATACCAGCTCCAGACTTCAATTAAACTGACTGAAAGATTATGATTTCATCATATGAACATCAGACACAATCCTTCCCGTTAGGGGTTTAGTATCATACCATCATAACATATATGAGAAGAACATAACCCGTGTCATGCCAACAACGATTGGTTTGTAGAATAAATGTCTTTAGTTTCGACGCAAAGACCTTATCAGTGACTCAATATTAACGCCAAAATATGCAATCTTTAATGACTTGACAACAGTATCGTAATTATATCCCTTCTAAATCAGTCTATTTAAAGGTTTTGTAAGTTTCTGAGGTGAAAGTCTGAATTAAAATTCATCTGACATATATGATAATGTTTCTTTATTATAGCAATAAATCAACAAAACTTCACGTTATTTGTTTCAATAATTTAATTGCGGGACTACAATGACGGTTTCTTTTACATCTATTATCGGTTGAACTTTAGAAAATAAATTTCCAAATCGGCAACAAAAAACTATTACATGAATAAAATTTTGAAGTAAATCATAGATTGCATGTTTATCAAGGAAAATAATGACCTTACACGGGTCTTATTTTATGCCTTGGAGCATATACCATTGAAACATGGTATCGTCCGGGTTGATTCTGAAAAAGAATGACCTGACGTTCTAAAAGAAAATAACTCCATATAGGTATATAAATATTGGCATACAAATGGAAATCTATTGAAAATTGTGCTATTAATTTTTTGATTTTTTACGTGTTAAAGACCCGTGGTTAGAGCTTTTTTAAGATATTTGTTGAATTAAGTTCAGCTCATATCATGAGCACTTAATGATGAAGTAGTTTACGAACCTTGTGGTTTTTTTATAGACCTAGTCGTTTAACTAAGCTGTTAAATCATGTTCTAAAGCTAGCGACATAAACTGATCGGTTAGATTACAATATTTTGACAATAATTTAATTTCAAATGTCTTTTTTTCACAATTTATTTCAGATGATATGGAATCAGCCACAGAAGTTATTACGATGGTATAGTAAAATAATCTCTTGTTTTTATACTAACCACATACAGTTTTCACATGCTTAGCTATGAATCAGTACACATATAACAGTTTAAGCGTAAATATGTCTTTAACAGTTTAGAGAAGAGTAGCTTCGTTTAATGCCAAAATATAAGAACATGATATTGTTATGATGAATAGCCCTTATCGATCTAAGGTGGTATAATATCTAAAATTTTACATCAGAAGAGTAATTAAAACAGAGACTGCGTATTTAAATTTCCCAATAAATAGCAGTTTGATAATGATTAAAAACAATAATAAAAGTTGACAATGTTATACAATTGAACGTGACTGCGTACGTGTACAACCCCTCCAATGAATAGAACCTTGTAATTTAAAGTGGTATTATTCAAACATTTTAGAGTTGACAAAGGTAAAGAAACAGCGACAGAGACTGTGTGTGTAGTAATATGTAATAACCCAAATGGAAAGCCAACGTTTTTTATTTTTTCTTTTCCAAAATCTGTCCCCAGTGAGTCTATCCTCCCAAGAAGTGTTGTAGTCTATGATTGTAATGGTTTTGTCGTTTGAAATCTGCCTTAGTGTGGTCAGGGGGTTTTAAATGTCGACTGATGGGAAGGTCTGACTCGTACTTATTGTCGCTACGATGTCCGTCCATTCGTTTGTGAAATGGCTGTTCTGACTCACCAACAGACTGTTTACAACATTTACAATATAGATACACAGCATTTTAAGTTTTGCAATTAACATTGGAAAAATTGTGTATTCCCTATCAGTAGAGTGACTGTTAAAAGTCTGGGTATTCAGTATATTTTGAAAGTCAGATATCGTTTGTTTCCGCATCCCTTGCAAGAGCCAACGGACAAAGAGTCTGCTTTGTAAATCAACTCTCACCAGCAAAGCTTTGAGGCTTTTGGGCCTACGAAAGTCAGAACAGGTGGTTCGGATATATGTATTACGTTTGGCCTCGCTCTTGATCAAGTTGCTCAGATACTTTAGTTTGACGAAATTCATATTTTTTGTTAGAAACACGTATGTTTTATCATTTTACTTCTTATTATCATCTAAACAAAATAATATTTTAAGATGTCAATGAAATATGTGCATGTACATTTGTATCATTAAACAGTAACACAAAAAGTAAAGAAGTATAACATGGTATTATATACGCCTAATCGTAACCATATTTGGTTCAGTACAAGGTTACAAAAAGATCAATTCTTATAATTTGAAATTGTTTTCTGTTTGCAAACGAGAATTGACAATGTTTAGTACGAATCAGACGAATAAATGGATGAAAAAAAAAATCCAATTTCTATATCTATCAGAAAAATATATGTTCATTAACATGATTATGATGGAAATGTCAAATAACAAAAAAATCGAACTCCGAAAAGGTTCTAAACGGAAAGTACCTCCGCAAATGGCAAAATCATCTTCAATTGTTTGTAAGGGTAAGCTTATAGGTCAAATTACATGATTTTTATCGTTTTTTTACTTATGCAAAGCATACTTCACTTCTACAAATAAAAATATTCATGATTATTTGGATATCTTGTTAAAACATTGGAAGCACATTTGTCAAATTTCGCACAAAATTAGTTTTCAATCTCTACAGTAGTTTTGATATTACTCTTCTTTTTTCCAGTTGGATGATATAGAAGAAAATCAAGCAAATAATCATCTAGAATATTCGGTATGCTTAAACCCGAAGTTCAATTCATCTATGTATTTTTTGTATGAAAAAATACAACAACGAACTTGAATATTGCAATTATTCTGTAAACTGTCCACAAGAGACCAAAATGACACAGACATTAACAACTATAGGTCACTGTACGGCCTTCAACAATGAGCAAACCCCATACTGCATAGTCAGCAATAAAAGGCCCCGATATGACAATGTAAAACAATTCAAACGAGAAAACTAGCGGTGTTATTTGTATGAGAAATTATCGAAATCAAATATGTAACACATAAACAAATGACAACCACTGAATTACAAGCTCCTGACTTGGGACAGGCACATTCATAAATCATGTGGAGGGGTTAAGCATGTTAGCGGGATCCAAATCTTCCCTTTAACCTGTGTCAGTGGTTTGACAGTTCAACATAAGAACGAACTATAAAAATCAGTTGAAAAAGGCTCAACTCATCAGATGGACAAAAATACAAGTGAACGTGGTCGGGTACTTGTGCATCCCGACAACAAAAAGACATTAGAAACATATCTGAGTGTACTCGTAGTTATCTAAAAGCTAGTTCAAAGCAACTAAACTATCAATCCGTACACACCCAACATCCCATTGATTTAGTGTAAAGACGTCATAAACAGTCAGAAAAAAACTTGAACTTGTGCAATGCCAAGTTACAGGTATAGACAGATTGTAGATCCATGAATGTGTATATGTATATAGTATACTAGTCTAGTAATATTTATTTTGCTTTTAATTTACTGATAAGAAAATCAATATTTATACCAATATAAACAATATTCAATGATCTTATAACAGTGTTGAGTTAAAAAAAATGTAAGTGTTGACATGAATATCAAGAATGTGGTCATTTTTATCAATTTCCTGATGACAAAGCTTTGAATTTTTCAAAAACTAAGGATTTTCTTATTCCAGGCATAGACTACCCTGGCCGTTTTTGGCAAAACCTTTTGGAATTTTGGATCGTCAATGCTCTTCAACTTTGTTCTTGTTTGGCTTTATAAATATTTTTATATAAGGGTCAATGATCAGTCTTATGTAAACGAAACGCGCGTCTGGCGTAATTAGTTATAATCCTGGTACCTTTGATAACTATTATCGTGGAAAAGCATTTTTTTCGAAAAAAATTTAAACGAACAATTCACATTAATTGTGTTCTCTCTTTGGTCTGGCTATACACCTTTGTGGTATACAAAACTCAGATTAGGAATACAAATTATATCCCATCTTCGTTTTAAGGTATGTTACTATTATTCTACAGACGAATTATTAACCATTTTGTTGTTTTTTTCAGGATACGATATCATCTTCTGAAAGCGAAAAGGATGAAACTGAAATAGTTAGTTTAATTCTATATGTTTTCAAATATAAACAATAGCATAACATTTTAATCATTCAATAATAAGCGAAGGTCTATATAGCTGTAAAGTTAATAACATGTAACTGTATCGATAACTTTTAATCCCAATGATTATTTACCGATTTCATGGTAACGTTAGATACAGTATCCGCAGGGAACGTGTTTTTTTTTTTAAAGTAATTTGATCTGTATTTTAACTTAACTTTTTGTCGATTTAATATGCTAAATATGTTAACAAATAGACTTTTTTCTCTGGTAAAACATGAAAACAAATGCTAGCACCTTATATACAAAATCATAAAGGATGAAAAGTAAAATCACAAAAATGCAGAACTCCAAGGAAAATTCAAACGGAAAGTCTCAAATCAAATTGCAAAGGCAAATGACAAATCACACCAAACGATTGGACAACAATTGTCATATTCCTGATTTGGTGCAGGCATTTTCAAACGTAGAAAATTAGTAATTTTTATACGACCGTCAAAATTTTGACGGCACGTATTATTGTATACAAATGTCCTGTGTCCGTCCGTCTGTCTGTCTGTCTGTCCGCCTGTCTGTCCGGCGTAAACATGTCATACCGTAACTTAAGAACGATTTATCCAAATTTCATGAAACTTTATATAGTTGTTTCTTATTATGGTCAAATGATCTGTTTACTTTTGGTGAAAATCAGATTTAAACTTTTTTGAGTTACGGCACTTTGTAACTAAAACAGGGGTGTTTCTTTCTCACATGTCGCACCGTATCTCAAAAACTATTCTTTATAATGGCTTAAAATTTTAAACACTTCTTAGTTATACATGTTATATCAGTTTTAACATCTGTACACTTTTTGAGTCATTGAGTATTTTGTAAAAAAGGGGGAGGTTTTTTTTTACATGTTGTGCCGTATCTCAAAAATAATTTATGATTATCGCTTAAAACTTTACACACTTCTTTGTTATATGAATCTAAATATCTGTATAGTTTTTTGTTTTGATTCAAAATTTTATCTTAGTGATATTTAGTTTTTTGAAGAAAAAAAATCATGGTAGGGGGTTTCACATGTCCCGCCGTGTCTAAAAAACAACATATGGTTATTGCTTAAAACTTTCGCAGAAACTATTTCTGATTATTGCATGAAAATTCCACACAAGACGTCGGGTGTATCATGCTCTCATGGCGCAGCTGTTTATTATACATAGATATTATCAACCCTTAATTATTTTGTTTTAAAATCGTTCAATATAGCCTACCAATTCTTTATTCCAAAATACATATAAAAGCGCTTTTTGTACACATACCAATGCAAATGTCAACGGAAATTTGCACATATAATCTATTTATCAGCAGACATACAGACATTTTACAATTAATGTTTTTGCATTGAAAATGATATTTTGGAAAGTGTATTCATTTAATATATCAATTAAATTACAAAATACTAAGAGGGATTTGAGATCGTCATCACACATATTTTTTGTTATTTTATATCAGTTGAAGCGAATAGTTCTTGGTGATCATGAATCCGACGAAGACGATGATGATGTTGAGGACGAAGATCAACAAAACAAAGTGAGTTGCTGAAAGTATGATTTGTATATGAAAACAGAAACACATAGAAAAAAAAACCCACATATCATGTTCAACTTTTTATGATACTTCATACTCTATACGGGTAGTGCTTTGTTTTCAATCTGCTATCGTTTTTTACTCTTTGGACAACTACGAAAAAGTATTCAGACTTATTGTCGTGTTGCGTGGAGCAAAATATTACTTGAGGTCTAAGGGTATTATGATATCTGGAGTTCACATGTGTAGATAGTGCAAGCGTCTTTTTTTTTTGCCTTTTCTTGATTGTATATTCTATTCGCGAGGTAGTTCGATTTTCGTACTGTCCTCCAGATTATTTACGATTTGTCTTGCTATTTTGATGATTTTACAACTCACTGACGATCTTAATTTTTTCCCTCAAAATATACACTTAGTAACAGAAGTATCGATTTTCATTTGCATAAAGCAGATTTCAATCCAACGCCGCTCAAATGTTCGAGCTGTGATCGCCGTTAAATATTACATCAAGGGTTTCGATTTTTCACATTTTTAAATATTTTCTTGAAAAAACAATGACTTAAAATCATATGCGACACAGAGAGATTAATGCGGTTACCTGACATTTTCAGCTCACCGAGGCCTGAAGGAGACCCATGTGATCTAAAGACATCACTAGGCGTCCGTCGTCGTCGTAAAGTATTTAAAAAATCTTCTCATCCGAAACTACTGGGTCAAATACCTTCAAACTTTAACTTAATGTTCCTTATGGTATCTAGATGTATCTGAAATTGTGATCCATCGACAAACATGAACCATTGCTAAAAATAGAACATAGGGGTCACATACAATTTTGGCTTATATCTCAAAAACTAAAGCTATTAGAGCAAATCGGACAAGGTCCAAAATTGTTCAATAGGTCAAAATATATGAGCCCTGAAATTTGCAGACGAATCGAGGAACCCATTGTTGGGTTGCTGCCACTTAATTGGTAGTTTTAAGGAAATTTCGCAGTTTTTTGTTATTATTTTGAATATTATTATAGATAGATATAAACTGTAAACAGCAATAATGTTCAGCAAGTACGATCTACAAACAAAGTTATATGACCAAAATAGTCAATTGATCCCTTAAGGAATTATTGCCCTTTAAAGAATTTTAAACAATGTGTTCATTAAGTTTGCTAACATTTAAAAAGCTTCTACGAAATGCAGGTTAGCGATTCAAGCTCTTGTTTTGTTATGGAAACGCTCGTGTTTTATAAAACTTATTTACGTCATTGTAATGGTTTGGTCAAATTCTATTTTCTCTATAGATCTTACAAGTTGTCATTCTAGGTAGAAGTGAGTGATTGTTGATGACCTTTTAGGTTCTGTAGTAGATTTTTTTTTATATAATATTTGTTCTTAAACAATGGTACAGCTTTACGTTTTATTTAATACATTTTATTACATATTTATTGCAGGTTAAAGATATCAAAGATGATAAATGTCTGGATGAAAACTTGTTACTTTATAAATCTTTTCATGGCTACAAAATTCTCAAAGCATACGACGGAGGTATGTAAATTGTATAAATATGAAATAAAAACATAAACAGTTACGATAAAATATTTCGTTTTGATACCTGTAAAAAAAATTATGATAATAAAAAGAAATTATAAGAAGGATAATTAAGATTGTTTCACACAATAATAATTTTTTAAACACTTGGATATGAAATAAATGTTTTATACTATACTGAGTGCCAATGAAAACGCAACACTTGGTTTTTTAAAAATAAAATTCATATTAGAAATGATAATCTTTCAAAATAAATTGTTTTTGAAAATTAACAATCCTAACAATAGATCGATATCAAACAAAAATGTTTCATTGTCACCTTTTAGACGCTATAGGTAAACGAAACATTCAATGTCGAATCATCAACTTACAGTCCTAACAAAACATGTTACAATACCGTTGTCCAGCGCAATCTCGACAGCGCCGTGGAATTAATCATCCCGGACGTTTCATGTGATCTCGAGGAATGTTGTTCCACTTGTCCCGCATATCAAACTCAATCTGACTTTATGATATTGGTGGTGGTCTTCATCGTCTAAACCATGTACAACCTGATGCGAAATTTGATCGGTCGGACCAAAATCGGGCGAAACACATGACTTTTGGCCAAGATGGGTGCTAAATGTCTATGTAACCGCCACCGACGGTTTTTGGTACACAATGAATGATTTTTGGTCTACAAAATTCGATATTTACGTCTTACGGCCGTTTAGATGTCACTAAGGGAAGACTTTGGTGCTCTTTAACAATTTCTGCGCAAATGGTGCTTTACTGAAATTGCTCCAAAGGATCTACTGTGACCCCCATTGAACTCTCGTGACCTTTGTACACCCATCAGAGTCAATATCGAATATGTTTAAGACCAAATGTATCGGTCTGGCTTAGTGTTTCTTGCTTTTTGTACCCGGGATGACGCTTATCATTAAATGATCCATTTTGGTTGAAATTGTGGATGATTTGGGTTATTGTAGAGGCTACAACTTCAAGTCAGTCTTTTCGTAATTGTATGAATTGAAAGGCTTCATTGGATCATGCCCAAAACTGCATGTCGCTGGTTGTCAGACAGTCCTGGGATTGACTCAGATGTTTACTGCAGTTTCCTTAAAATAAGGGCGGGAAAATTCATGACATTAGCCCAGCTTTAAGTGACAAAATCGTGAAAATGGTGCGTATGTTGAAAAGCGGTGAACTCGGTTTATGTCCGTTCAAAATAATCCTTACTTCGCATTTGTTCCAAAAATCACTCAACCGTAAAGTTGTCGTCAATTGTCTTAAAAGTCATTTTAAACCAACTGTACAAAGTTCTCATATAAATAAAATAAAAATTATAATATTTTTTTGAAAAACAAAAGTGTTGCGTTTTCATTGGCACTCAGTATAGTTTGTTTTTGTATGTATACCTATCGTACTATACACATGGAAAAAAGTATTGCAACACCTTGATTTTTTAAAACTTGAAAAATCAACCTCTTTTTTTGGATGAAATATAATAATATATGTGAATAATATTATTGAAACATAGTTTATGATAACATTGGCATTGAAACGAACAAAAAATGTTTGAAAAAAATGATTTATATAACCACAATTTTAATACCAAAATGGAGTGTTTTTTATACAAAAAAATGCATTTTACAACTTTTACTGTAGTCGAACTTTACAATGTCAGACATTTCAAAATTAATCCTTAGATGACTGCATATCATGATTGATCGTTATACGCCAAAGAATTATAACTTTGTGCGCGGCCTCCATTCAAATGGATAACCGCATCTAAACGTCTTCTAATTCCTGTCATAAATCGACTAATTTGTTGCGAAAGTAGCAGCAACCATTTCTGATGAAGGGCATTGTTTATTTCATGTTGTGTTTGAACTGGGGTGTCCTTTCGCGCACTTTCTGCCCAATAATGTTCCAAATATGCTCGATATGGTTGAAATCCAGGCTACGATCGTGCCAAGGAAGATGAACCGAATTCCATTTGAACATTGGATCGTCCTCCACGATGCTAATTTCTAATTTTGGCGAGCTCTGCACTACATTGAATACGGAAAACTGTGTGTCTGTTCGTTAGCAAAGGTCTCCGAAATGGTCTTATCGCACGATAACCAGTAGCGATGAGTCGGTCTCGAACAGTTCTTGTTAAAAGGCTCCTGTAAAGACACCCCTCTCTTTTTAGGATTGTCTTGTATGCAATGGGTTTCCTTCTGACCAACCTTTATTATGCTTGATTTTCCTTAGCAAATGGTATAGGGGGTCTTCATTATTTCGGAATGTCTTTAACAGCGTGTATTGCCTGATTTATTCTCAAAACGACTTTTAGTGAAATGGTGATGACCAACAATACGTGCAGGTTTTACAGAGACATCCCTGCTTCCCTTATGCTGATAATCTGGCATCTTGCTGCAGCTAAGAGTTGTCAAGGACCCATTATAAGGTGTCAATCACATAATTTTAAAATTTTGGTTATTTAAAGGGTTGAAAACAATGAGGCTAAAAACAACTGTTTTGCTGTTTACGGGTACAGTAGCTGCATGTGCAGATAAAAAAATATCGAGTCGATATTTATTGATTAAACTCAGGTGAAACTTAAATAATGTTTAACTAGTTCTATTTTACCAAATTATATCCCAAAAAAACGAAAACTGTTTTTTTAATTTCAATTTCAATTTGGTGTTGCAATACTTTTTTCCAACTGTATATATAACTTAAACCTTTTACGTACACTCAGTCTATGATCAGTATTTTTGATTATAGAATACATTCTTCTGCCTTTAATTTCTGCATGCTTGTAGTATTATTACTGTGTGTGTACTAAAAAAAAAGTTGTTTTGTTTATGGTCATGTAGACCTAGGCCTATCCTCATCAGTTATCCCTAATCTATGTCTTTCCTTTTTTGTGAACTGTAGAATAGGTCATATTTGGTTCTCTGATGGGGATACGAAATCTCTTTAAACAATCGTTTTTTGTCTTTTTTCTTCTTACTGTTTTCTTATATTGTTTTCTTTTTTGTTTTAAGCTTTTTCGTGAGTTTATTGTACGCGACATTTTTATCTTTTTATTGATTTCTTTTCTTTATATATTTTCTTTTTTGAAATCGCTAAATACTCTTCTTAATTATTCTGGACTCTGTAGTATCGATTATTATGTATCATTTTGTATTGCTCATTGCTTTTTATATAGATATAGGAAGATGTGGTGTGAGTGCCAATGAGACAACTTTTTATACTCTATTTAAGAGATTCAATATCTTTTTTTGTTATATTTTTGAAATTTAGTTATCAAAGCAGTCTCTATTTGAGAGAATATATTACTTTGCTATTCTATAAAATAGCAGTCTCTATTTTAGGGATTAGTTTAAACATATTTTATTGTTCAAAACAAATGGATTAGACAATGGTTTTTCAACTTAGTTCCGTCTTCTCCATAATATACATGCATATACATTATATTTATATAGCACATTACATAAATTTATATTTTTCTAATAAGCATGAAGGGATGAAAAATAATTAAATAAATCACAACTATTGTTATTATACTATTTATACACAAAAATAATAGAAACGGCTCAATGGATATCAAACGTTCTTTTTTTTTTTTGATAATCAAACACACCCAAACGATCTGTCTAAAGGGAAAACACCTACTGTAACTAGTGTGTTATTCAATGACTTTCTATAAAATTTACCTGTATAAATTGTTAAAGTAACATGCAATCTTGTGAATATATATAATTGTGAAACGGATATTAAATTCTGACGTTAAAAATGCGGATAAGGGGATGACTGGAACATAGATATAATGTAAGTATCGTTTTTTGTATTAATTAACTTCCATAGAGGCGAAACATTATATTACCGTTATGAACAACAAACCGATCATTCGAAAAATGCATCTTCTGTACTGTAGAGTAGTAAATAAAACAATAACCAGCAAGGTTGTTATCAGATTGAGAAACGTTGAGTTTCGTTTATATATTTATGTACTGCAAAAAATATTACAAAATTGTCTTTTGTATCTAAGTTTTCATTACCAAACAATAACAATTCAGTTGTAACAGGAATGCCTAAGTGGGTCAGTTCAGTACACAAAACATTTCTTTGTGATGCAAAGTTATTACAATATAATAGATAGTGTTCAACACTTTCACTAGTGTTCCCACATGCACAATATGCATCATGTACTATATTGGCCTTGTTTAAATCTGCGCTAAGAGTACTGCACTTGTTGCGTAGCCTAGCATGTAATATAGATAGCAGTCTATCGCCATAAAAATAGTACCTAGGAGGTTTTACATTATGAAAATACAGTTCTTGCAATTGTAGCTTAAAAGTAGAAACAGTAGGAATTTGACGAATATGCAAATCTAATTCATTCCACAATATAATAGAAGATGGAAAAAAAGACGGTTGGTATAAACTGATAGACGATTCAATGGGATAGTAATGTTATGTCTATTTCGCAGGTTATAATTATTAGTATCTGATACATACGGAGAAACCAATACTTGTAAATAATCCGGTGTTTGGTAATTTACAATTTCATAAAACATGGTCAGTTTTTTAACTTCCCTTCTGACACATAATTTCTCCCATCCCGTCTCTCTATAAATAGAGTTGATACTAGCATAACATGGTAACCCGGTAACTATACGCGCAGCTTCAATCTGAATCTTTTCTAACCTTTCAGAATTAATTTGCCCACAGTTGTCCCAAACTTCAGATGAATATTCCAAAATAGGACGAAAAAAAATCCTATAAATCTTTTCAAGATATTCCCTTTTTAGTCTAAATTTTAGTTTCCTCAGTACATTTACTTGTTTTGACGTCTTCTCTATCAGTTTATCAACATGTTTATTCCATTTACAGTCACTACTAAAAATAATACCTAAATGTTGCTGTGTATCTACAGGAGCTATTGAGACTCCACCAAAATCAAAAGTAAAGACGTTTTGCATATTCCTAGTATTAAAAATCATAATATCTGTTTTATTAGGATTAAATTTTAGCATCCACTTTTTTCAGACCAATTTTGCAAATTATCTAAATCAATATTTGTTAAAGTGTAGAGACTTGTAACATCGGGTGCAGTATGGTTAATAGATGTGTCATCAGCAAAAAGTCTACTGAACCCACTTAGATCATCTGCAATGTCATTTATGTAAATCAAAAATAATAATGGACCAAGTACCGACCCCTGGGGCACACCAGCTCTTAAACAGCCCAATGGGGATAGTGAATCTTTCATGACCACTCTTTGTGACCGTCCCGATAAGTAACTTTTTAACCAACATAATAAATCCCCTTTAATGCCATATTTTTCGAGCTTATATAAAAGAACTTTAATCCAAACTGTATCAAAAGCTTTACTTATGTCTACAAATGTTATACTAGTAAGTTGTTTGTCGTTAAGCGACTTTATAATATGATTATACAACTCAATTAATTGGTGGGTAGTGGAATATCCTGGAATGAATCCTGATTGGAACTTGTATAATATACTGACCGGCTTTAGAAACGCAACACTAGATTATTTTTGTGTTATTTTTTAATGAATGTGTCCCCGTCAAAAGCGATGACTGCATGTTACAAACGCCAAAATAATTGTCAGAAAGGTCAACAAATTGTGTCTGATATGTTCTGGGTTCTTTTTTGCACCTCCTGGTTTTGCATTTTTCAACCCATTAATTGGTTTTGGCAATTATGCGGTTGGAACTTGAGGGCTTTTAAGGTTTTCCTTCAGTCGATTCTTTGGCAATTCGATGTTGAGCATTGTTCTTTCCCTATTTGAAATGTTTCCAAGGTTTATAACACGACCTAGGATATTTTATTTGTTCCAATGGAATCACCTTCGTTGTCTCAAATTAATCCTAAAGGTGGCGATAAACAATACCCGGTCTGACATCTATTCTTCACTTTTTCTGTTGCATTTGACAAATTTTCATCAGTAGATATTTGGCAAATAACTTATAATTTCCAATTACTCTTAAGCCTACTATTTTTTGGAACTGAGAGAGCAAACTTAACAGGACTCGTGTCCATTATTTTCCGGGTTATTTCGGGGGTGTACCAATATGGTTTAAAATCGGGTTACACTAAAGAATTAAATTAATTTATTCAACAAAATCAACAAGAAAAAAAATCCACATAAAAAGCACTAAGACATAAAATCTGTATACTCAGTCAAAAACTAGACACAGACATTGATATAAGTATGTCTTATTAAACAGAAAAATAAAGAAAATAAACAGTTTATTTACTGTAAAAACAGAGCAAATCACGAGTCAGAGGAAAATAGGAACAGGAAAAGCAACAAGACTTGGGGTGAAAATCGAATAGTAAAACTGATATCCATTGTATGCTGAGTATGATGAGTATTATAAAACGGGCCGAAAAACTTAATTTGCATGCTATTTCGAAATTTTAGGTGTTAAAACTTCTTACATATTGATTATTATACTATATTTTGCGAAAATGTACCACTGGTGATATATATACGAAATCTTATATACTTTGTCAGACGGTAACATTGTAAAAAATGATATAAACATTTGAAAATCGTCCAATTCACTTAATTTATAAGTTCATATGATAAGAAAGTGTGATATCAAATTAAAGCTGATACATTACTCTTTCATCTGATAACAGTTTTTGTTATAAAATCTTCATTCGGGAATTAGTTATAAACGTTCCCGTATGGAAAATGAAAAAGAAAAAAAATCGGAAAGTCACACTTTATCGCAATTTTACAAAAAAAAACTGCACCGAGGGAAAACTCTACGACAGGGCTAAAATGAAAGTATAATGTTAATCTATCTTTATGTTCATTTTCAGTCGTGAGGTTTTTTCGGTCCATTAGACTCCTTAACTAAGCGACTTTTCCTGATTTGTCACTCCACTATTAACTTTAGTTAGAAAATATGAACTATTTTATTAACATAAAAACACATTTGTATAAGATAAGATAACTTTATAAGCACTAACACATTCACAATAAATGGTTATGGCAACAAATAAAGACAAACTACAATAACATTTTACAATGAAGGAGTGACATTATGAAAGAAATATATAAACATAAAAGAGAAGCATATACATTATTACAGAAATCAAGTACCTTTTAATAATGAGTTTCTCATCAACAAGCATTCATTCAAATAGTTGACAACAATTTTTAATATTGTTTGGGAATCACTATTTAGAATTGATAAGAAAGTTATATGTTAAAGAAGGTAATGTGTTGTTCAATAGGACATTATTATATACATATATATAAATATACATATCTATAATGTTTAAAAATAGCAACAATCAACATTCAATCTATTTCAATCTATTTTAGCGTGGATCAGTTTGTGGAAAAAAACTGATATAGTTACTGAATTCAAATGATATAAATGTCTAAGAATATAACTTTAACACGGTTATCAATACATTAAAAGTTCTATTACATTTTGAATAGGAATACACAATATTTTGCTAAAAAATTAGCTTCATCAAGCGTCGGCATCTCTAAATGTGAAATCGGATGCATGACAAACAAATATTTTTTGTAGCTTAATCTATACAAGATTTGAGGAAAGTGTGACATATTTATTGATGTTGCATAAAATATGTTTATAGCTACATAAAGTTGGAGTAAAAGTTTAACACATTTATAGATGTTCAATTAATTGTATGAATTTCTATACTTCTATTTGTATGATTTCAAGATAATTTATGGTTTTGATTTGCTTTCACATCTTTTTTCGTCTCTCTCATTGAGTCCATCAGGTTCAAGAGTTCGTAACTGGTGCATCCAAAATCTAAAAAAGATTCAAAAGATTAATTCTGTCCAAAGTGCAAATTTATCTAAGACTAACAGGGGAAAATCAATTGTGGTATTCTTCTTCTAATTCCCTTGACTAATAGTCTATAAGATATGAAAGAAAGGGAAGCCTTTTAAGTATTTATATATATAAGACTCTAAAGTACGATGGTACTCTAAAGTGCGATGGTCACGCTAAAGTGCGATGGTCTACGCTAAAGTGCGATGGTGTAAGTCGCTAAAGTGCGATTGTTGTTTGTTTTTAAGTGTAAAAAGATGACACGCTAAAGTGCGATGGCATGACGCGCTAAAGTGCGATGGTCTATGACAAGGTAAAGTGCAATTGTGTATGACACGCTAAAGTGCGAGGGCATGATACGCTAAAGTGCGATGGTGTTTGTCACGCTAAAGTACGATGGTATAACACGCTAAAGTGCGATGGTATGAAATGATAAAGTTTTATGGTAGCACATTTGCACCGCTTACAATCAAGTATGTAACGGAAATTGGGTTAATGCAATGGTTATTTTTAGTGTTTTTGAAAGTCATTTTTTTGTTCTTGTATTATTTGTAAATTATGCCGTTGGTTTTCTCTTTCAAACTGTTTTACACTATTCATTGTGTTTCTAAATAGCCTGGTTCAATGTGCTCCATGTTGAAGGTTATAAAAAAAATATTTGCATACAGCAAAAATATTTGGTCTTTGGTGAATAGTTGTTTTGTTTACAAGTTTTTGTTATGTATTTAAATAAGACTGTTTCAATTATTTTCCGCTGGTTGTTGATAACTCTCGGTTGTATAAGATTACTTTTTGCAGGGTTATTTATACGGTAACTTATAGTTAATAAAAAAACATATTTTATTTTGTAAAGAGCCATATTGTCTCATTGGCATTCATTTTATAATACAGCACCTGTAGGTTTTTTGTTACTGGTTGGATGTCGAGTATTTATTTATTTCCCGTAATTGTCTCATTGTCAATCAAAATAGGGTGTTACAAATTGTGTTGATAAGTTACTGTCTTGTTGGCGAAAATCAATATATTAAACAAATGTACTTTTACATTTAAAACCTGTGACTTTGATGTAAAGTTATCTCATTGGCACTCATATCAATCTTTTTTTAACTCTATTTAATAAAATATAATCAATTAATTTCAATGTGAAAATTAGACTTTATTTGGCACAACTTTTAAAATGACATGGAATTCATAAAATAAATATCTAAATCAAATTCGGACGAATCAAATATTTTGAAACTTGGTGAATTTTGCCATTTTCAAGCTCCTTTTATGGTATACACCTTCCCTTTACTGTCATCATTTTCAATATTCGTAACAAGTCCTTTCTTCCAATAGCCGGACAGAAAAACGTTTGTACCCGCGGACAAAGCTGAATTTGGTTTGAAGTCTATAACTGCATTAACTGCGGGATGAAAAGTTTGCATTTCTGTAAGTTTGGATACTTTTTTAGGGAACAACTCTTCCGGATACAAGCTACTGTCCAATTCTTCACGATTCTAAAAAGCGTAAAAATAAAGTTACAATAAAATCAAACCAAGTAATGAAAGTAACAAATGTAACAAAGGAGTAGGTAAGAACCGATTTTGGCCTCAAATTTCAGGTTTATCTTACGAAAGATTTTGACCACTTTTTAAACACTAAAGTGATTGATAGATTGTTGGTTGCTTTACGCCGTAAACACTTAAGTGTCTAATTCATTTGAATCAATAAGTTTATGTGAAACATGTGAAAGATTTTAACTGATTTTGTTATTTAAAACGACCCGATTCAAGCTCAAATATGAAAAATTTACCAAATATGCCAAAAAGGGGTCTTACTGGGCCTACTCCTTTAAAAAGTTCAAGACGTGATTATGAATTAAGCAAAGTCCTTAATAAACATGATAAAAGAACATTATTTTTTTTATTTTTTTAGTTTAAAAATTTAAACAATTTTACTATAACATTTAAAAGTACGTTCACAAATGTGCGTAACAAACAAATACTAGATTACAATTTGTTTAATCACCTTTTATTCTATAGAGTTACACGTTAGTTAAGATGCTTACCTGAGACATATAAATTTCTGTTTCCAAATGACGGCGTTTCAGGCCTGCTATACCAGAATCAGTACGTTGTATAAATTTTCTTGCATACAAGTCTTTATAATATGGGCTAATTTCTGACTGAAAGCAAATAAGAAAAGGTTTAAAAAAACTAACTTAAAAGTGTTGATAATTTTCAAATTTGTACACACAATAGGCCGTTGGTGTTTTCGTTTTTGTTTACATAAATTTGTTATTTAAAGACATTCAGTTATACATAGCTTATAATCAATATGTATAAGTTTTGCTTTTTTTCAACGGCCGTACAGTGACAAATATTTGTAAACTTCTTTGATCAGTTAGTCTCTGTTAGATAGTTGTCATAACATGATGAATATTAAACTACATCTTCTTATTTTTATATTTTCACTTTTTAAAACAAAAATATAATAGTTCAGTAAAGTTAGTGCATTTTCAGATACATGAACATGTATATGATGATAAACAAAATAACAGAGATGACATCTATATAACGTTTAGTACGCAGAAATAACTACGGATTTACATTTGTATAAAGAGTTTTACTCATAAAGCCGCAACTATTACCATGCAATAAAATAAAAGTACATTATGTTTAAAAATACCATTGAAGTTGATAGTGTTAAGGCAATATTTTTATAAACTACTTTTTAGTGATAACATTTACGTACTTGATGTAAACTTGTTTTGCGCATCATTTGAGAATTTGTGATATCTTGCAGTGGTTGAGACATTTGGAGTTGCTGTTGTGATGGTATCATTTCGTTCAATCTATTGTAAGTCTGTACAGTATTATTGACCTACAATGACAAAAATATTTTAATATTAAAATTGGGTATTCATTTTAAACGTATGATGATATTTACAAAATGTTTTGGACAATTGAACTTTTTTTTTAAATAAAAACGTAAAATGTTATCAAAATACTAAATGATCCTAAATGTAAACATATTAGTATAATAGTACTAACCTCAACATTTTCTACGCCATTTACGGACTCATTACTAGATGTCCACCAACGGCAAAGCGGCTGTAACAGTCAACTATGTTGCATATATAATTATAACCTTTGCATGGGGGCATTTTCTTCAGATCCATTTGCCACCTACTATTTGAATAGGTACATGTAGCCGGTATAGGTCTTCTGGTTATTTGTGTTTTTGGTAGATCAACAGCTGCTAGGCATTGGGAACATTTTATATGTTGCTTGAACAGTAATCTTGTATTTTCCCGAACTATGGGAAAATAGGTCTTTCTAAGTGTTTCGTACACCGCGTCACTTTTACGGTGATCAATTTTTTGGTTGGCATTAATTTCAGCTATCATTTGTTCTTTTGATAAAACTCTTCTGTGATTGTCTCCAATCTTAGTACTTCTGTGGTACAATGCACAGGTATCATCATCATAAAGAAAGTTGGCCAAATATTTTCTTATTTAGTTGCTCTTTTATTTTTTTAGCACCCCAGCTGTTTTCATCAAATTTCTTTTTACAAATTAAATTTACCTCTTCTAAAACCGACCAAAAGTGTTTCGGATTCGGATCATTTGTTTCTCTTTTCTTTCTTTTTTTGTCAAGAATAAATCCTTCATTTGGACACATATTTAGGTTTAACGGCAGCGGCACTTCCATTTTTGTTTGTTTGTATAAACGGCTTATAACGTCATAATAATAGTTAACGTTCCGAACGTAAATACTTTCGCGAACAAATGCACTTTCGCGGAAAAACGCACTTTAGCGTATTGAGGCATCGGACTTTAGCGTGTCCTACTTTATATGACATACCATCGTACTTTAGCGTATCTTACCATCGCACTTTAGCGTAGACCATCGCACTTTAGCGTGACCATCGCACTTTAGCGTCCCCATCGCACTTTAGAGTCCTACATATATATTAAATAGTTTTTCCTAAATTGAACAAGTAATTATTCTACAGTTAAAGTTAAAGTTGGACTCCGAGTTATAAGACAAGTTGTAAATGACAACAAGTATGGATCCAAACAAGAAATAGGAACTATAATTGAAATAGATGAATCAGGTGTCGTTCAGGTCCAGTGGGACAAAGAAGAAGAAAAAGAAAAATTTGCAAAAGGAAAAAATAACCAGTATGGATTGCTGTTATTTGACAATGCACAGACAGGTATGAGGATTGAAATGAATCTGCTTATATGTACTGTTTATACATGAGAAAATCGTATTGAGAAAAGATGGTGCATTTTTTTTTTTTTTGCAGTATACATAAAAAAAACCAATAGTAAGTAATTTTGGAGGTATTTTTCTTAGCTTTTAGCATTAAAATGGTTTGAATATTTAAGTGATAATTCGTAAATTAGTTTAGGTATTGCTAGTACTCTATTACAGTATGTGCAGCACGATCTGCTTATATAATTACCCTTCCGGACCACATAAGATCACCCCTAGATTTTGGTGGGGTTTGTGATGCTTATTCTTTAGTTTTCTACGTGTTGTCATGTGTACTATTGTTTGTCTGTATGTCTTTTTCATTTTTAGCCATGGCGTTGTCAATTTATTTTCGATTTATGAGTTTGACTGTCCCTCTGGTAACGTTCGTCCCTCTTTTATCAAACCGTAAAAATAAAGCAAAACATTTAGATCAAACATTTGAATCAAACAAACATTGTTCTCCTCTTATATTTAATGCGTTTCACTCGGTTCTGGTTTGTTGCCCCGATTTTGTTTTTTGTCCATGGATTTATGAGTTTTGAACAGCGGTATACTACTCTTGCTTTTATTTATACACGTAATGTGAATTCACATATAACCCCGATCCTATCCTTTTTGTAAAAATAGTTTATTATTCCCTTTTCTGTATCTATTATTAGCATTTTATATTTCTAAGATTTGTATTAAGTATGCATAAAACTGCATTACAAAGAGATATTTCCAAAACAAAAATAAAACACTCTGATTCTTTGGAATACTATGACGATTCCAAAGATTCACAAAAATACTTTAAATAAATTTTCTCGGCTCCAATGTTATTGTTTGGTTAAGTGCACAGTTAAGGGAATATATCAATCTTGACAAAGATATTCAGAAAACGTATGTCATGCTTGTGTATATCTTTATTTATTTACACTGAAATACTGTTTAATGAAATTTTATATAATTTTGTCATATAAATTAATAGTGAGTAAGGATGTATCTCGCCATTAAAAAATCAAAATGCATATCAGCAATCTTCTTAGACTTCAGTTGAGAATATAATCTTTTGTTTTCATTAATTTTGATGAGCATTATATATTTTTGATTTGTATTATATCTCCATTCTGTCGACCTTCGATATAGACAAATGACAATCCCTTTTCTTAGAAATGTAAACAATGGAAACAAATTTTAACCGTGGAAATATTTGGGTCATTTATCTTTTTTATTCTCTGATCAACTTAATATCCAAATTATCTGTTTTTGTATTTAACGATTAGAAATAATAAAAGATTGCACCAGATGTGATCAATGAAAAGGTGTAGTTAAAATCGCAAAGTGTTATTCTATACACATGAAAAAAGGAGTGCAACACCTTGATTTTTAGAAAGAATTAGTACTTTGTGCGCAGTCTCCATTCAAACGGATTACCTCATATTAACGTCTTCTAAGTCCTGCCATTAGCCGACTAATTTGTTACTTAGCTAGCAGCAACCATTCTTGACGAAGGGCATTGTTTATTTCATTACTTGTTTGAACTGGTGTGTCCTTTCGTGCACTTTACACCCAATAGTATCCTATATAGGCTCGATGTCGTTCAAATTCGGGCTACGATTGAGGAAGATAAACCGAATTATATTGGAACAATGGATCTTCCTCCACGACGCTAATTTCCAATTTTGGCGAGCTCTGCACTATATTGGATACATACATCTGTGTGTCTGTTCGTAGGCAAAGGTCCACGACATGGTATTATCGCACGATAACCAGTCCCGATGAGACGATCGCGAACAGTTCCTGTTTAAAGGCTCCTGTATTGTCATCATTCTCATTTTAGGATTGTATTGTTTGCATTGGGTTTCCTTCTGGCCAACCTTCATTATGCTTTATTTTCCCTAGTAGATGTTATAGGGGTCCTTTGACCTCGGAAGGTCTTTAACATCGTGTCTTGCCTGATTTTTATTCTCAAATTGATTTATAGTGGAATGGTGATGACAACAATACGTGCAATTGTCACAGCGACATACCTGCTTTCCTCATGCTGGATATCTGCAATCTTGCTGCAGTTGAGTTGCAAGGGGTCAATAACATAAATTTATAAACTGATATATAAAATTGAGAATGGAAATCGGGAATGTGTCAAAGAGACAACAACCCGACCATAGAAAACACAACAGCAGAAGGTCACCAACAGGTCTTCAATGTAGCGAGAAATTCCCACACCCGTAGGCGTCCTTCAGCTGGCCCCTATACAAATATATACTAGTTTAGTGATAATGAACGCCATACTAATTTCCAAATTGTACACAAGAAACTAAAATAAAAAAAATATAAGACTAACCGATCTTAGTTGATATAATATTTCGGTTGAGCAATTTCAACAGAAACTACATAGTTAAGCCTCCCAAACGAATAGCAGTTTAATAATGATGCAAAATAGGTAAGGTTTCATTTATCACGGTGAAACAATTTAACGTGGCTACGTACTTGTACATCTATCCTAAATGAATCCCTGTAATGTAAACTGGTATTATTTTAAAACTGTAAATCCAGTGCGGAACCCGGAGTTACAGGCAACACGTATTAGTAGGAAAACTATTTTGAGAAAAAGTGATGACAGGAAAAAGAATGACTCATTCTATGTTTTACATTTATGTCCTCTGGGTGAAATGTCCTTAACTTTCTTTATACATGTATGCAGCATAATTTTTATGTTTATATCA
Source organism: Mytilus trossulus (assembly GCF_036588685.1). Taxonomy (NCBI): domain Eukaryota; kingdom Metazoa; phylum Mollusca; class Bivalvia; order Mytilida; family Mytilidae; genus Mytilus; species Mytilus trossulus. The sequence continues at coordinate 19,721,534 of NC_086386.1, read as the reverse complement.
TATACAAAACGATTGCTTAAGGTGGTATGGTAGTCTTAAATAAAAATGATAGAATTTGTTCATACTTTGCCAAAACGTAGTATCTATTGATATATGTTGAAATATATAATGAAAATGATAGGTCACCGCGCATTTTCTCAAGCTACAGGACGCGACAAAATGGCACATTGTGTATGGATTATACAGGAAAAACACACTTTTGTGGTTAGAAACTAACCAAAATGATAGAATTGTTAAATACTTAAGGAGTAGATAGCTTTCAGACAATGCTTTGAGAAATTCAAAAGAAAAGATAGGGTCACCGTGAGTTTTTTCCGGCTAAAATACAAAAATGAAAAATTCCATATAGAATCCGTAAAAAAATGCACTATTTTAGAGTTACCTCCCCTGAAAATGGCAATTAAAAAATAAATAAAAAAACATTTGCAAAAATATTAATATTTATAAGTTATATTCTTATAAATTAGTTCTTTTAAAGGAAAATTCATATAAAATATCTGCATTCCTTCATCAAATTTTGCCAATTTGATAGAAAATCGGGACCTTTGGTTCACTGTTTTTTACAATCAAAGACGGAGGAAGTTTCGTTTTTTTTCGTGTTATGCTGTTTTATAATTAAACCGGTATTTTGATTTCAATAAAGTGAACTTAACTTGGTCTTTTTAGTCAAAATACCACTGCAAGTATTGTAAGATTACACTGGTATATTGTCACTAGAGTCAGTTGTCGGCCATCAAAATCAAAAATGTTCTTTCAATGACTTTTTATAATAATTTAGGTGCAAAGCATACCAATATCCAATGCCATGAGTGCGCAGAGTACCCTTTAAGAGGAATAAGGTGGAAATGTAAAACCTGTTCAAATTGTGACCTTTGTACCGAATGTTACATGAAAAACAAGCATGACATTAGTCATATATTCAAAAGAATCCTGCGTCCAGACGTAAAAGGGTAAGTTAATCATAATCAGAAGAACGAATAAAAGCTTAAATATTAAAACAATATAAACGAAGGAGGGTTTCTGTTTCATTGGAACAGGAATGAAAAACAACTAAGTAGTAAGTAAATCTGATTCTTTATTCCTCCCAAAGCGGGTCTGGAAACGGTACTTTTCACTTCTCTTTGCGACAACACCGCCTAGCATTTGATTATAGCTTTTACAAGGGGGGGATGTAACCTTCTCGTAGGAATTAACAAGGGCGTCTAACACAATACACAAAGTATTTCAAAATGTACAGGAATAATTATCTATCAATCTCTTCAGTATAATTACAGCATGCTATTTCATTTTTAGAGCCATACTTATTTATATATGTATGTCGGACAGGGCGTAGTGACAACTACAAATTAAACCTTGTCTATCAGATATCTTATGATAAAGAAACACCAGGTGTAAGAATAATTATAAAGTATCTAGAAAATCAGCTAACATTGTGCTTCGAAACTCCTGGTAATGTGAATTTCAATTGTAGCCCCAAATTACACGGGATAAACCTTGTTGTCATTACCTATTTACCAAATGCAAATGTTAACAGCATGTGATATATATATATATATTGTTGTTGAATAAAAATAAAAATAAAACCTTTTTACCAAATTCTTCATGCAGAATAAGCATGACAGAATGCATATACGTATATTATATATTATATATAATATTGTCTTCCGTACAAATTAAACATTCTCAGTAACAACACTTTGTTTATAACGTCTTAAATACGATAAAAAAATCTTTTTTTAAATGAACAAACATTTATTTTGCATCTCATTCGACGAAATAGTTTTACATATTCGTTTTTTTTCATTATTTAAGCCCAATAATTCTTTCATGAAAATGCTATCATTAAAAAAAACCAATATTAACAGAACATTTCACAATGCTACGATTAATTTAATGAACTGCCTGTACTTTTTTAGTATTCAAATGTTACCCCGAGAAAACTCAGCTTCTTCAGTTGTGCATGGTATTTTTCCAAACTCAACTATCCAGCTGCGAACTAATGGTCAAAAGAAAGGTAACCAAACATAATGATTTATGTTAACTATCATCTAAAAGGGAAACTTAGTTTGAAAACACACTGTTGTATTACTATTTACGACATTTTTTAGATCCGATTTACCACGTTTTTGCATCAGAAATATAGGTTTCAACACAACAAAAAAGTATGGTAAGATATTTCTCTTTTCTAACAGTTAAATTATAACGTTAACAGTGCAAGGCTTGTCAACCTTTTTAAATAAGTGTAGTTGAACTATTGAGAGTGACGAACTATCGTAATAAAAGAATTATTGTTTTGGCATGATCGAAGTTTTTTATGACGTCACAATAATAAATTAAGAAGAAACTAAGAAAATATACAGTGATAATTCAATTTCGACCAATCGTTTGCCAAGAACAGATATGTTACTAGTGAGGAGAACAATTGTTTCACAATTGGTTGGGAAATGTGAAAAAGTGAAAAAGTTAGAGAAGCACATTTCTACAATTAGTTTCTCTTCAGTATTGCAGAAGACCAGATTTGAAATTCAAAAAAACAGTTAATAAAGTTGATATTTATAAGACTAGAATATAAAATAAAAGAACTTGAACTTCGTGTGGTCTCTGGGGAGCATTTTTTTCATTTATCTTCATACCAATATCTATTTATTTCGTATTGATAAAAATATCGTTCATTGCAGTCAGAACTTATGTCTTTTGTTTTAACATACGAGTTTCAAATACCTAAATTCAAGTTGATGAAATATTAAAATATATAGTTTTGCTAGTGATAATTCAGTGGATCTTTCAAGGTCAAGTAATCAAATTTTTGGACAAGAAGATAAAGACATTCAGATCGGAAGCACTAGTAAAATGGAATAAAGATTCAATAAAACAACACTGCGTTAGTAGGAACGGATATTGCAACTTGGAATGTGAACATCCAGCAAAAGGCCCTTTGTATTCCGAGGAACATCTTCCTAATCTAACATCCGGTAAGTGTCTTAACATGTGTAGCAGCAATCACAATGCTTGTCTTTTCAAAATAATCTGCCTTGTTCGTCGTTGAATATATATGTTGTGTACAAGTTATCATTTTATACAATCACAATGTGTACAAACAAAATTAAAAAAATTGTCATGTGTACAAACGTTGTACATAATAACTCATGATTTTTACAAAATTGCATAGTACAGATTTTCTTATAACAAAAACATTGATACACAATAAAAATTGAGTGAATTAAAGCATTATGAATTGCGCAAAATATTTTGCTACTTACATTTACATAAGTGGTTGCACCTCCATACCCTTTTTGCATTTACATGAACCAGTTTCTGAAAGCTTTTTAATTGCTTCACGAAGCGAAAGTTGAAGCTCGCGAAAAGCTAAGAAACAGTTGCCACAGTGTAGATACTATTCTGTACGCTATCCGGAAGTCGCGATTTTCGAAGCGAGGATTTCAAACTGGCTAACAGAACGGTTTTGTTTTGTTGTTTTTTCTCATCATTTGTTTACTCCTATATCTATAAAGTGCTTTGCACATCTTAAATGTATGTATAACATCATAAATATGAGTAACTGTAACAACTACATGCAGTAGAATATAAAACATACGTGTGCATCACACCAACTTCATAGAAAAAAGTGAGCTCGATTGACAATTTTGCTCTCGTAGTACAAAGCAAATAATATTTTATTGCAAATATTTGCATCAGTTTACAGTAAAATATATACTGTTTCAATATTCCTACCGTATTTAAGTATAATGTTCGTATTTCAAATAAAAAATATGATTTCCTTGAGGATCCCAAAATAAATTACTGTACGATCAGTCTAAAACTGACTGTATTCTAGAAGCGATTTCAGATATTTTGTCTGTATGACCAGTCGTGATTTTGAAGAAAAAAACAACAACAAATGGAAGTTTTTAACGACCTTGACTGAAAAAAACAACGGCAATTTGAAGGTATATACGTGTCTATGTGATATTATGATTGTGTCCATGGACTATAACGTGTAATTTCTTTCATCAGACAATACAAATATATTTCTGATGATTTTTTGTAGACGGCAAAATAATTATATTTTTGTTCCGTCAGTCTTACTTAAAATAAAATGCCTAAAAAGCAATACATGATTCGCTTGTGGACTTTGTATTAGTGTGTCGTTGCAGTTATCTGTTTAACTATTCCGTTTTTAAAGACTATTTACACCGTCTGCCGTTGAACAATTGGTGATTACATACATCAAGCCCGCCTCTTTTAAAATGACAAAAAATAGATAGAGAAAGCTTTGTTTAAAAACTTAAGGTATTGAGGAAAGAATTAACGAAATTATACCCCGCCACTTCTATAGTCCATGTTTTGGAAAAATATAAACCACCAGAAAAACTAAATTATAGGTGCACAGTGGCATCATTTAATAACGAATATGAGGAAGTTTTATTAACACCAGCAAATGGTAAGTGTTTGAAAGTTTCTTATAGTAAGCGGGTACCACCCAATATGGTAGTGGAAAAGTCCTTATCATGGAAATAAAAAACTGACGATTTTTCGAAAAACAAAAATAAAATGTACACAATTGAATTAAATGATAAGGAATCTGAAAAAGATCATTAAGTTATGACAAGTGTCTGAAGGAAGTTGTGGATATAAAATAGGTACGCCCAATATAAGGTTATGACAAAGTTCGTATTTTAGATATAGAAACATCAAAAATATTTTTACCAAAAATTCGAAATAGAAGGTCCATAGTACATTAATAGATTAAAAATGGAGCAATTTTAGAAAAGTTTAACAATTGTTTTTGAAGGTCACGGTCGGAAATACCTGATGGGTGCCCCCATATAATGCAATGTTCAAGTCCGTATCTTATACAAAGAAACCCCATAAAAGATTTTTAATAAAATTCGAAATACATTCCTTTTTTTTATATAAATAAGGCCGTTAATTTTATCGTTTGAATTGTTTTACATTGTCATTTCGGAGCTTTTTATACTAGTAGCTGACTTTGTGGTATTGGCTTTGCTTATTGTTGAAGGTCATACGGTGACCTATATTTGTTAATATCTGTTTCATTTTGATCTCTTGTTGACGGTTGTCTCATTGGCAATCATACCGCATCTTCTTTTTTATATTATAATTTATGATACGGAATCCGAGAAAAAAATAATTAATAGTTATACTAGTGACGGATTCAAGAAAATTTGGATCCGGCGGTTTGAAACTCTTTTTTTAACTTTCAATGCATTTGTATGGGAACATATATTTGGAATCCTCTTTTCTCCTGGATTGGACCCCCTCTCCATTTAAAAATGTCTGGAAACCCCAATGTATATTAAGTGGTTTATGAGGAGATGCGCTTGCAAAACCGGCGAAACATGTTGTATCGGTCCAACGGACGAATGGAAAGACGGACTTCATTATCACTATAAACCATCGCTTTACAAAGTGATGTACAATTGAGTGTGAAAGAGACAGATCTACATCCAAAACAAAGTGAAGGAGCTGTGATCAATTATAGGCTACAGTACGACCTCGAATGTTTGTAAATTCATGCATTTTTATATACTAGTAACAATTAAATATGTGTGTTTATACAATTTTAAGTATAACGGAGGACATTTCTGAAACTTCTATAAACAAACAAACCTTCTTCTTATTTCAGCCACATTCAAACATCCTTATACTTAATGTAGTAATTCGAGTACACCCTATCAAGCTAAAACATGTTTGAAAAGTTTACAGGATGTGGATTTATTAAAATATATTTGTGTTATTTAGAAAAATGCCATCTTCTAATGTATCTTAAATAACTTTGAAATCACTACTACAATACAGTGAAATAAAGACTGATCATACAGTTTCAAAATATACAAGCGAGACTGATCGTACAGTGAGAAATTCAAACAAGTGTAATTTTCTTATTTATGGCTTCAAAGATCTGGCTGAAACTTTTACCACCGCTTAGAATATACTTTATTTAGTAAATGAAGTCTGGATTTTACGTTAATTTGTACAGTAAGAGTGCAAAAAGATTGTTTTTAGGTTCACCGACTGATTTTCCTTAGTGATGCACTTGAAAATCTCTTGATAAAGGCAAAGATACGAATAATGAATGTGCTAAATTTGATTATAAACCATTTGTGAATATCGATGTCAGCTGAATTAATCATTAAGCAATGTACAGATGAACATCTTACCGTTTAATATAGTATATCCGACAAATTTAAAATGTGATCCAAAAAGTTCTCGCTTCGAAAATCGCGACTTCCGGAAAGCTTACAGAATAGTATTTACACTGTGGTTGCTGTACATAAACATATTTATCTTATGGTTGTTGGCTGTTATCTATTCATTGCATGATTATATATTTCTCGTATCTCACTGCACGCAGTGTGATTAACAATAGTTATACACAAATCTGAGTTATTGTATGATTTGCATTTTACTGATGGAGGATATAAGTTTTCCGAAATATTCAACATGTGGTCATTATTTTTGGTGATGCTGTACCCTTTTGTATTAGTGGTTTTTGTGTCCTAAAAATAACAGTCGCAATGACCTATTATAGTACAAACAGAAGAAACGCAATAAGAAAGTTCCGTTTGTTTAACTTTTCACGTTTTATCTTTGCCAATTGGCAATATATTGCCAAGCACTCTAAACTATCCCAGAATTGTCTCAAACCTCTTGTCTTAGCTTTCCGAGACCAGAAAATCTCAAAGACTTGGCACACCCAAGTTTTTTCTCAAAAACCTTACCAAAACTATCATAAACCACAACGAGGGTTGGCCAAGGGCCGACAGACTCTATCGGGAAAGGTTTCGAATGCCTTACATATCATGTACTGCAGTATAGTAAAGGATCCTACAAATTTATGCAAGATGCAGTCACAGAAAATAATTATATTTATAAGTACGTCTGATTCAGTGACAACTCTACAGATTTATCCATCGGATCACCAGCAATGATGGTGATACATGGCTATGTACATAATGTATATACAACTCGTCTAAACATCAACCCACCAATGTTAGATCAGTAAATTTGCTTTCGCAAATTTTGTGTTCTTCCCTCGCGAGGGTGATCCGATGGATAAATCTGTTGTAGAATTGTCACTGACTGTATCTTGCATTGATTTGTAGGATCCTTTACTATAGATAATTCAGCTGGTCTGTAACAATAACATCTCTATGCCTTATATATCATGTACTGTAGTACGACGCTAGATTAAAACTGACGAGAAAAGGTAACACACGGCCACCGAAAGCTTTATTATTGTGAAGCCCAGATGGTCGTGTGGTCTAGCGGGACGGCTACAGTGCAGACGATTTGGTGTCACGATATCTTAGTAGCATTGGTTCGAATCCTGGCGAGGGAAGAACACAAAATTTGCGAAAGCAAATTTACAGATCTAACATTGTCGGGTTGATGTTTAACGAGTTGTATATACATTATGTACACAGCCATGTATCATCATCACTGCTGGTGATCCGATGGGTAAATCTGTTGTAGAGTTGTCACTCAGACGTATTTATAAATAAAATTCATATATATATTTATATGTATAATGCCTAGACAATCTTCTATGACGACACAGCCTAACATTGTGCAGACATCTTATTCCTTCCTCTAACTATAGCTAATACAAAATAAGCTTTTGTTTCGGGAGTTGTTACCTTTTCGTAGGAATTAAACAAGGATTTCTGATACACGAAGCATTCTTTTTAGCGTACAAAAATGGTCATCTACTCATCTCTTCAGTATAATTACAGGATGCTAATCTATTTTTAGAAGCATACAATCACTGTAAATTGATATATGTATGTGTCTACCTATGTGAAGTGACAACTGCACATCATACCTTGTCCATCGGATTTCTTTTGATTAAGAAATACCACCCTGTATTACCCCTATACAGATGAAATCGGACGTTGACGCGTTCGAATCGAACACACCGTGTAACACTGAGTTCAGACAGTAAGGAATTCATACTTTTAAAGACAATCCAATATCTATTCTTCGGATATTTTGCTCCAATATATTCTTTGCCATAATACTCATTAGTTACTAAAAGGTTTTTCAAAAATGTGACATTTTTATATACAAACATAAAAAAACGCACGACGATATCAATGCTAAAACGTGCTTGGTATTTTTAAACATTCAAAACTTAATGTTTCTCGTACCTCATAGTTTTTAAAACATACATTTTTGAAAACTTCATAGTATAAATTAACAAACTTTTAAAGATCGTTTGTTTATGTTGTATATAAAAACAAAAAAATACTCGTTTTAAAGTGTCTTTATTTTCATGTTGTGTACGCTTCGTTGTCATTACACCTTTTTATACTGTACGCTTCGTTGACACAATATTGCGTTTGTCAATTAATTTTGCATGTATTAAATTATGCTTTGATATGATAATAACCAATATGCATGTTGAAAATAATAATTCACCATCATCAAATGCAGACAGCAACCCATAATGTCCGTTGTATTGTCAGAAAAACTCTTGGAGGAAATTTTTACATGTTAAAAAATCCTCGTGTATACGAAAGTGTGAATTGGTAGGAAAATACAATAACTCGAACGATGCAACTATGACTAAGGCCACAACAATTTAATTTCTTGTTCTACGGATTTTTGGACTTAAAAAATTGGGGCGAGCGAGCGATTTGAAAATTTTAATAAAAAAATATTTTATTTGCAAATTTTTGAGGCGAAGCTTAAAAAGTAAAGGCGAGCGATTATATTTTTTTTTGTAAACATAAAATTGTAGGTTTTGACTATATTAAAACTTGATTTATCACTTGTACCTTGACATTTCTTCAATTTATGAAATATTTTTTCCCTGTTCAACAAGAAATAATTGAATAATTAAATCTGGTCTATGTATGTGTGACTGACAATGAGACAATTCTCCATCCAAGTCATAATCAGGTTCAGAACAACCCCTTAATGTTATGAATATCCCTTTTATGAGGGGTCATTATATAAGTTATAATAATATATTTTTTTTGTAAAAAACACTTTAAGTACAAAAGGGCTAATATTTTCCCAAAGAACTATAATATTTGGTATTAAATGGTATTAAATGGTCAAAACATGTCCAATAATTTTGTAATATTCCTTGACTTTAACCATGTTAACACATTTACTTTAATAGTTTAATATAATTTATTTAAAATAAGTGGACCCATCCCTCTTTTAGAAAAGTTGTTTAAAATATAATTTATTTCTCCTCTTTTTGAGTAAAACATTCTAAGTTGTCAAATATTTTGTATAGTACTACGTAGAACTATCCTTAGTATTTCTATTTTCTTTCCTACATCAGTAAACGTGGTAAAATGACCCCTTCAAGGCCCTTGTCTGAGGGAGGGTTGTTCCCAACCTGATAATAACAAACATAGGTCAAAGTACGGACTTTTACACCGAGCTTTGAACCAGACCAACCAGCAACTTACAAGGAACCACAACTTAGTATTGTACACAATTCGAACAGGAAAACCAACGATCTAATTTATATTTCCAAACGGGAAAATACCAATGAACCACATCAACAAACGATAACGGCTGAACGACAGGTCCCTGAATAAACCTGGACAGGTACACAAACCTGCAGCGGGTATGACCGTCACCATACATTATAATTGCAGTTGAAGGCAAATTCAGTATAAGTTAGGGGAAAGAAACCAACGTTTTGTTCTGTACTGATATTTCCGGTTATCTATACTATATATTAAACGAGAAGACCTCATTTTGGGTGTCGCTTCTCTTCTTTCCACAATAAATTAATCATCACGCCTCTGTGTCCTATGGGTACAGTGCATAATCGCATTTGTCATCCATTCATATGATTATTCAGATTGAGTTATTTTGGGTGAAAAACGAGAAAAAAAGACGTCCGGATATGTTTCCGTCATTGGGCGAAATTTTAAGTCAGATTAGACTTCCGGTTTTCGTTTTCTGTATACTTTGAACATACATTATACTACGAATACAGTGTATTTTCTGTCTTATATCCGTCATTGGACGAAATTTAAATCAGATTAAACCTCCGGTTTGCGTTTTTTTCTTTTTACTTTGAAACAAATACATATACTACGAATAAAGTGTATTTTCTGTCTGATATCATTTTCAAGTTTACTATCCACGGCGGTCACAGGGTTTATTTAATAGAGAGGGTCTGAATAATATATCAATGACCAATATATCAATGACCGATGTGGATCAATTATTAAACTGAGTATTGACTGTAAATACACTTTCGGGACGTCTGGAACGGGCGTTTTTAAGATCGAAATTTCAGGATTGACCCATGATTTCGGGATCCGGGATTTCTTTTTTCAAATTTCGGGATGTCGAGATATTTAATTTGTATAATAAATTCAGAACCTCGGGATTTCATGTTTTTAAGCCCGGGATATTGGGATCAGGGCCCCTCCGCAGTGGCGGATCCAGAAATTTTCATACGCAGGGGCCCGTTGACTGCCTAAGAGGGGCCCGCTCCGGTCGTGCTTCAGTGATTCCCTATATAAGCATGAATGTTCATAATATATAGATAAGCGCTAAAATTATCCATGTGTCATTAAAATAAATAGAGAACAAACATAAAAAAGGATTTTTTTGTGGAAAAGGGAGGAGCCGGGCTAGAAAAATAATTATCCTGTCCCAAATTACCTATGACTTTTGATACCTTTTCTGAAATTCTCAAGTCACTAAATGTACAAAAAAAAGAAGATGTGGTATGAATGCCAATGAGACAGCTCTCCACAAGAGACCAAAATGACACCGAAATTAACATGTAAAGGTCACCTTACGGCTTTCAACAATAAACAAAAGCCGATACCGCATAGTCTGATATAAAAGGCCCCGAAATGACAATGTAAAACAATTCAAATGAGAAAACTAACAGCCTTCTTTATCTATAAAAAAAAAAAAAAAAAAAATATCACTGAACCACTGAATTACAGGCTCCTGACTGGAATGTTCATAATACATGTACACTAAATGTATGTTCATAATGAAATTAATAGAAAACCAAAAATGGGAATTTTGGAAATAAAGGAGGAGGGTTAAAAAAAACATTTTCCTGTCCCCAAGTACCTATGACTTTTGATACTTTTCCTGAAATTCTCAAGTCATTAAATCTCTTACAAAATTCTTCCTATAACACTTTACATCCTTTCAAATACGCTCTGAATGCCCGCGATTTCGCGGGTGTGTTCTAGTATATTTATATCGGAGCACTCCCAGGTGAAATCAATTGGTTTCATGCTGAAACAAATATTCTCGCAGATATTTACAGTTTTGTGGGGGTACTGATAGGTTTAAAATCGTTATATAAAGGCTAGACTGTGATTTTATAAACAAAATTAATGTTGAGATTTTTTTATAATATTTACAAAAAAACGGAGCGGGAAATGGACATGATATCATTTCCGGATGCGGGAAGCGGGAATATAATAAAAATAAAAAAATTCTGTTTTGAAAAAAATAGGTGCGGGCGGGTCCGTCGAACAAGGAATCAAATTGGTGTGGCCTAAGCATACAGATACACACGCCCGATTTTTAATTTGATAGCGTTTTTGAAAGTGTTTAACATACAACAGTCAATGTACGGTTAGGTGGTGGGTTGGGTGCCCGCTAACATTTTTAATCCCACCATATTATGTATGTGCCTGTCCAAAACCAGTCGTGTGTTATTCAGTAGTTTTTTGTTCACTATTTTGTGCATAAATTGGGCCGTTAGTTTTCTCGTATGAATTGTACTACATTTGTCATTTCGGTGTGTTTTATAGTGGTGTGGTCTTTGTTCATTGTAAAGGCCGAACGGTGACCTATAATTGTTCAATTTTGTTTCCTTTGATCTCTTGCAAAGAGCTTTTTCAATCTCACATCTTTTTTCATTAGAACGCAATCAAAAACAATCAATGGATTAAAGGTTAAGCCTTTTGGCCTGAACCTCAGGCGGGTCCTGGGGAGTCATAGATTGCCATAGAGTTACATTAAGGCTAAAAATAGGTGTATGCAAGGAACATGTAACTGGTACCCATCAATAGTAATACAGTTACTTTAATGTGAAGATATAAAGATGAAGAGACAATTCTTAATATTAACTGGTTTGCTTTCTTCAATTATGTGTTGTGTTTGTTTAATTTTCAAGGTATAAAGATTATGCTTAAATTCATCGAACATTACAGTCTTTCTACTGTGGTGCAAAAATCTAAATGATTGGTCAGGTCATCCTGGTTATTATAACTACCTTGAAGTCTATACCCACCCACATGCATGTTCAGGATAAGCACAAAGTAGCAACACATACTACATGTAAGTCCTGGAAGGAGACTCTCCGGAATTGTGTCAGGGACGTTTGGACTGCCACTGGATAAAATAATGTATATTTATGAGGACACAAATGGTGCCTTTCAACAGGCTTTTTATGGCCCTCTCTTGAAGTCTCTGCAGGGCTTCGTACAGTGTAGTTAGCGTGGTACTCTCTTTACACGAGACATAGGATTTTATATTCCCATTTGAACTGGACGTTACTAAGTACTTTTGCATACCACACAACTAAACGGGTGGCCAACTTCAGTCAGTTTTTACTGCCGGTCGGAAAAAGATTAAAGTGATCATATCTAATAGTATATTTCCCAGTCACCCTTCACCAAATGTTTTCATAAATGAAAAAAAAATGACCATACTATATAAAGTTTTGCTGTACCTGTTCAATCAAAACATCAGTTAACATTATTACAATTTATGCACACTTATGAGAACTCATAATACCGTACATCCTCTCGATACTGTTTATATTTGGTACATGTTCATGCGTTTTATTACGTCTTTACCTAAAAGCGTAGGATATACTGATTAACACTTTCAAGGGGTACAATCAAAATCACGTGATGGATATACACACGCCGGAAGTTACAGTCGAACTCGCCGCTTGAAAGGTTAGTAGTTGCATTTTCTTGTTTATATCAATTAAATTTTGATTAATGAGTTGGCACACCGAATGTCGGATAGTATGTAGTTTTAAAATACACTATTGTTTTTGCTAAAAAGCGTGCGGTTATTGAAAACACTTCGACGCAGTTATCTGGTGAAATTTTGGAACTGTGTCGAAGTGTTAGCATTAACTGCACGCTTTCCAGCAAGGATAATTGTGTATTTCAAAACTAAATAGTATCCGACATTCGGTGCACTACCTTATTTATTAAATTTTATTGATATTAACAAGTAAATACGACTACTTACCTTTCAAGCGGTCTGCTCGACTGTTACTTCCAGTGTGTGTATATCCATCACGTGACTTTGATTGTACCCCTTGACTTTAGATACATGATTTACTTCTTAGTTGTATTTTGCTTTGAAATAATCAGTTACTACAATTACTCCTCTGTCGATATTTTGTGTACATGGTGTATATGATTTTTGTGCTTTGTACCGACATTTTGAGTTTAGACAATTGCAACTGAACTTTTTTATCATGTTGTACTGTAACACCAGTGTTCTAGGTTAAGGAGAGGGTTGGGGGCTCACATGTTTGATTCCGCCGCACTTGTTTTTGTCGGTCCAACGTCAGGATTCTGTAGTTCATTGGTTATATAAATTGGTCATTTTTTTTTCTTCTTTAATACATAACTTATAAGTTATAAATTAATAACCGTTTGTTTTATCGTTTTAATTTTTCATATTTTTTTTATATCGGGGCCTTTTTTAGCCGACTGTATTGTTGTTTTCCTCATTGTTAAATGTTGTACATTAGACAATAGAGATTGCTTTATACACCCATTCTATTTAAACTTTGGTGGAAAGTTGTCTCACTGTCCATCACACCACATCTACAAAGCTTTATATGTAAACAAATTAATAATAAAAAAATAAAGCATGTGGAATGCCATCTATGGCATTCGGCAAATTAAGTTCAACGAGCTCCTACATGTATGTCTGCTTTCGTCTAGGCGAATTTGGACCAACATCGGCATTCAAAAGAGCCTCAAATTGTGAAAAGAAAGTCATTTAAGTTTAAATGACTGTACTATACTTTTTGAAACTTTATTTCCGCTGGAATATATGTATTAACTGTTCATTTAGTCTGGAATAACATTGAAAGTCTCAATTTTCAATAGAAATATTCCAAACAGATGTACGCTGGTTAAATATTCCAATTTTGGCTTTGTATGACAGATTTGTTAAGTTCAACTACTTTGACTAAGTTAACAGATAAACATTTACAATACAATACAGAAAAAAGGTCGCCGGCACCATCTCGAAAACCTTGTCAAGAAAGTGATTTGTGACGGTTTTTGTCAACGTACTGTACAGTGATTATTTCAAAGCAAGGTATCATAGCATACTCTAAATAAAAGCAAGAGAGAGAAAATACTTTTCATGGGACCTTGAGTAGGTATAAATAGCTATGGAATTGTTGAATCTACTCTTTCAACTTGTTTTACCTTAAGCATTAAGGATGAGGATTCAAATATTATGCAGCAATATTGTTTTTATAATTTGATAGATCTTGGCATGAGTCGAACGTCATTGGGATGTACTACAGCGGATAGACTGTGAAATATCAAATTACAAACATTAAGTATTCTGCAATTTGGACAGAAATGTACCTTTTAATAAGAATCCACAATTTGTATGTCCCACCTACGATAGTAGAGGGGCATTATGTTTTCTGGTCTGTGCGTTCGTCCGTCCGTCCGTTCGTTCGTTCAGGTTTAAGTTTTTGGTCAAGGTAGTTTTTGATGAAGTTGAAGTCCAATCAACTTCAAACTTAGTACACATGTTCCCTATGATATGATCTTTCTAAGTTAATTGCCAATTAGACTTTTGACCCAAATGTCATGGTCCACTGAACATAGAAAATGATAATGCGAGTTGGGCATCCGTGTACTATGGACACATTCTTGTTAAAAGTTATTTTTAACAGACTGTATCAACATATCACTCATGATATGATGTTTTTCTTTTGATTATTTATTCTAGGGGTCCAGCTGTCAATATCTCATACTGCTTCAGAAAGGTTCTTTTTTTTGTCAGTAGTTGTATCTGCATCTTTTGCCTGCTTAACAGTCCCTATCAAAATGTATATCCTCTCCTTAGAAAGCAGGAAAGTGTTTGCAGAGGAATTGTTCCCTCGACATATCAATGATTTCATTGGAAAATATATACTGGCTATCCACTTATTTATATTTATTTTCAAATTGTGTACAAGTTGAACCAACTGTTAAGCAATATTGTACATGTAATAACGGGTACCATGTACTTTTGTAGATGTTATAACTTGTATTTTTGCATTGTACAATTTATAAAATGTACTATATTTTTGTACATGTTATAACCTGTTCAGAAACGCAACTTGGTCACGACATATATATATATATATTTATAATATATGTAGGACTCTAAACCGCCATGGTAGTCCGAACCGCGATGGTCACGCTTAGGTGCGATTGTTTGACGCTGATGGGCGTTTTTTATAACGCTAGAGTGCAATGGTGGTGTTGTGACGCTTTCTTCTTGACGGTAACGCCAAGGTGCGATGATGAACACGCCGAAGTGCGATGATCCATACAAACTACATTGTAAATGCTTTTCATATGTCGATGTAGAAAACAATTTGTATGTTTAAAGCAGTTTTCATGTTTTTTTAAGTTTACACATTTTGTTCAATTATAACAGCAAACAGGGAGAATAGGTGGAGAGTTAACCTTCTGTAGCGATTTTTTTAAAACCTACAAAATGTTCCTTTTTACGTATACGGTAGAGCATGACATTCGTTATATGCATACGAGTTAGCGGATATACTCTCCGTATTATGATACTACGGTAAACGACGATCTTTTACACATAGATAAAATGTTAATTTTGAATTCCTATGTCCCCCAAAAAGTCATGTAGAAAATCAAAGTAGACGACAGACAAAAAAAAATTATTATGAATTTAGATTTATATACAGTAACTAACTACTAATAAAATATAAATGTACTTCTCAAAATAATCTGTATAATTTTTAACTCGTCATCATGCGTTTAATAAAACATCGCACATCAGCGAACAGTCCATCACACCTTGGCGTAGACCATGACACCCCGGCGAGGCCATCGCACCTCTGAGTACTACATATATATTCATAACGAGATAGACATTGATAAACAAGCACATCATGACTGTACACAGTGATTGTAATTCAAATAATGACAATCAAACTCAGATAGTGTCAATGAGAGAAGATACCACTTCAAACATCATCCTAGTATTTAAATCATTGCAACATAATAGACCACTCTTGACGTCTGTTGTGTAAAAGATTTGTTTTTCTGAATTACCTCCAATTGGAACGCTGAAATAAACAAACTGAATAAAACATATTCAAAATATATCGACGAAAATAAGATTTGGTGTACAGGGCTGTTTACAACAATTATCACAAAAGAATGTTTTGAAATTTCTGATCATGGACAGTTATTGTAATGAAATATAACTCTCATGCGTTGATTGAACATATACAATTTTGTTTGCCTCCAATGCATATATTTATTGTTCAAAATGTATTTGTTTCAGAAAATGCACAAATAGGAACAAGAGTTGTAAGGGGTCCTAAATGGGATGACAAAATGAATGATGATGGTGGTCGTGGATATGTAGGGACAATAACTTGTGTAAGTTATATTTCTAATATGAAAATA
Source organism: Mytilus trossulus (assembly GCF_036588685.1). Classification (NCBI taxonomy): domain Eukaryota; kingdom Metazoa; phylum Mollusca; class Bivalvia; order Mytilida; family Mytilidae; genus Mytilus; species Mytilus trossulus. Next base: position 19,704,846 of record NC_086386.1, on the reverse strand, counting down.
AGAAAATTTGGTATGATTACCGATAAAACAACACTCAACAAGATACCAATTCAAATGACACAGAAATTAACCAAATGAATGTTGAGCTTTGTCTTAACACTGCTCATCCAATCAAGCTAATTTGATAAAAAGCATGTTCTATTCCAAAAATGAAGAGGTTGTGAATAGACCAAGCTTAGGGTCTTTAAATATCCAAATCCCCATTTATAAAATCGTTCTTAGTTCAAAATGGTTAATGCACAGTTAGAGCAATTTTTTTACACATATACTTTGCAAATAAAACCAAGCACACAATACTTTCAAGTTCCAGATAAAATTTAAGACGGGGAGAGAGATGTTGCTAGCAATGATGTTCACGGAATTGTCCAGCCACCATTAACACACGTAATAACCATACTAATTGAATGAGCAGTGTTAAGACTGCTACTGACCTACATTTTAAGTGATTGCACTGTGATAATTCTGACCCGTGCGCTTCCCTGATACAACACGACACTTTAAGTTATCAGTAATAACAGATCAAAACAAACAACAAAGAATAAGGAAATATAGACTTTCTCGGAACTCAATGTAGATAAATATTTGTGAGACAGATATCTGACATTTTCTCGTTTCTAGATGTAACGTAATCGTGGTTAAAACAAGAACTATCTTTTAAAAAGATATCCGACGTATTTAGATTTGAGTATATGTTTAAAACTATGATTTCGATTTACAATTAAACGTATTTTCTCTTTGTGTTCAGTATTCGTGGTCCTCGTATCTTTTTTGTTTATATTCACCAAAACCGCGCGGAAATCTCACATGCTTAGGTGCGTTCTAAAAGTAATGTACGTTTGTACAACACAGTTTAAATTGAAAATTATATAATTGTCCCGAATAAACAGCTGGCATGGAGAAACAATTATTTTAATAAAAATATAAATCTTTGTAAGATCTAGTTAAAATATTTATAGTTTTTCTATTGTCGGGTTGTTGTCTCTTCGATACATTCCCCATTTCCATTCTCAATTTCATTTCACTTGCTTCCCATCACAATATAATTAACGAGACGTTTTTTCAAACACAACCAAATCACCCACCATGAAAGCATTTTGTCTAATCACAGAAAGGATTTTCGAGCATGCGTATTCTGTTGTCATAGTTAAGCATCATTAAGTTCAAAGAGCACAAACCGAAACTATATCGACTACGTCGGAAAAAAAATGACTTCGTTGTTTTCGTATTTTAAAGATCCTATCATCTCGACCAGTAAAAGATAAAGTTCACTTAAGTTTTCTTGTCAATTTATCGGTCTATTACATATCAGTATTACATATTGAATTGATTACTCACTTTAAAAAAAAACAAGACCTATAAAAGTACCGTATAATATATCTACGGTTGGCTCGGCGGATCATAAAAGTGCATTTATTTGTGTTATTCGCATAGACCTGCAAAAAAAGTTAGCTATCTTCAGAATGAGGTTTATAAATATAACATACAGATTAAGTCACGTTTGGATCAATTTATGAAAATGTGAATAGCGATGTCAATGTTTATAGGTTTAAAATGTGAAAATGTTCAGCAGTTTGGCTGTGTCTTTCAACAAAAAAAAATAATTAAATTAATTAAATTTAGATTAAAGAAGATCCCAGTCAGCCTGTAACAGTCAAATGGGATTTCCGAAAACCAGCTTGTTTGAAATACGATTGTTTACGGCTTTTAGACAATGGACCATCAGGTATAAATATTTAATATTACATTACTTCAAGCAATCATTATTTGCCTATTTAGGTATTTTGAATGTTGACGTTTGACACAACACACTGTGTTATGTCTTGACATTTTCTATCGGAAGATCGCTAAAAAAATCCGGGGACACTTCCATTTTAGACCAAAACCGACTAAAAACTAAAATTGTAAAGATTGCAGTCATTTTGCATCAATATATGATTCGGGTATCAATTTTGGCATAAATCATCCCATATTCATAGAAAAATATTTTCTACTTCCAATAAAACAATGAAAATTAACATTTAAACACATTTGTAAATTCAAGCAATTTGGGCAGAAAGGGGGTCTGCCCAAGCCTCTTTCGGGGAAAAAAGTATAACATTAAGTGCCTTTTTGCAGAAATCAAACTGAATACTTCTATGTTTTACCACAAAATAATGTTTTACGAAAGTTAAAAGGCTAAATGATGTGAATGTAATCAACTTACGGACCACCTGCGGTGTTCACCAGTGAACACAAAACACGTCAATAATCAGTTATAAAATGTCATGACAAAAAAAACCGAAAACATTTCGAATAAAAAAGAAACAATGGTTGATTTTTTACAAATTAAGAAACGAAAGACACATATTGTAATAAGAAACCAACGTTGACCACCGAATTTCTAGCTCCTAACTTGAGATACTCAGCTATAGAATGTTTCTGGGCTTAACACGTTTGTGAGCGCTCAGCCATCATCTTACCTGAATCAGTGGTGCATCAGCTCAACATAAAATATATTGAAATAAATCAGATGAAATACCAAACATAAAAAATAACTAACAAAAGACTGATACTATAAAAGAGGGACGAAAGATACCAGGGGGAGAGTCAAACTCATAGATTGAAAATAAACTGACAACGTCATGGCAATAAATATAAACCAAAAACCAAACAGACAAATAATAGTAAAGTAGACACAACATAGAAAACTAAAGACTTAGCAACACGAACCACACCAAAAACTGGAGATTCATAAGTTACTAATTTATGAATACTCGCATTTTCGAAAGCAAATTGCACCTATCAAAATAAATCATGTTTCTTTGACTAGACTATTAATCAGTACACATCCAATAGATTTAGAATAAAGACGTCATAAACATGTTTCAGGACTGTTAGTGTCTAGAAATGAATACAAATACATATTTTGTTAGGTTTCAATTTGCTTCCTTACAAAATCAATGTTAGCGCCGTTAAATGCAGTAACCAAAGTTGTAACTTACCATCCACGTAGATGTTGAAGATATGGGCAATAGCTTTAAATAAAGCTATATATATGTAATTGTCTTCAAAACATGTTGTTTTATATAGATTAGAGGAAAAAGTAATTCAAGCCACCATTGTCTGCGCTAATGAGAATCGAATGCGTCATATTATTTTTAGTTTCGGCTGCGTATTCCACTAGTTTAATTGAAAAGGTTAGGGACAATTTCTCAATTTTCTTTGAATCATATATATGTACAATAGGTTTAAATATCAATAGTGTTGGTCAACAAATTTGTCATGTAGAACTATGAGTAATTCATGCCACCATACTTTTGGTGATGAGAAGCAAATTTTGTATTTTGCTGTTCGGTGCATTTCACCAACAGAAGAATTTACGAATTAAACAGCCGCGAAACGTTTCTTACTAAAGTCTAAACTTGCACTTTTCCAAACTTTTTGTCTTACTGGATATAGGAGAGGGCAAAATATATGCTGTTCAGAATTGTACTAAAATGCGGAAAGTTAAACCATATCCATAGTAGTAATTGATAGGTAACAAGACTCTGTTGAATTGTCTAACCTTTGCAATCATGTATATGGTTAATAGCTTTTAAGATAAAGACCGTTTGTCAAAATCTTTGCCATAAGGAAATGGGGGAAATGAGAAAACATGCCACCACTCTTTGTGCTGATGATTAAAAGAGGGAGACTTTCCTGAATCAGAGAAAAGCGGACAACCTTTCAATATCACAAGGAGTGGCCAAACACATTGTCATAGAGGAGTGCGCAAAATTGTGAAACGTTAAACTTTACCCATTATTGGTAAAAGACTTAGGCTCTTGGTCGTCGCCGAAGAGTTTTGTTGATCTTTTCAACAGTCATACATGCGAGTAAAAGATAAGAATAATAACTATAATAATGTGGTTTTGGTCTAAAACATTGTCGTATGTATGTAAATAGGACCGAATAGTTATTCATGCTAGCATGACAGTGTACATGAGAAGCAAAGTTGAAAGGTTTTGGTTGGCTTCCAGTGTGTCGTATCCTCTTGGTGATTAACCAAAAATGTATATAAACATCTTTGAAACGAAAGCTTGACATAAATTGAAGTTAAGAACTCGAAGACATCAAGTGGAGTATATAAAGTATTCCAGGAAGTTATCCCTTATGGTAGAATAGAGTCTATAAAAATCTACCATTCAGTAAACTTAATAGGTATTGGATCATCAAAATTGACAAAACTACACAAACAGGAAAAATTATATGAGTTTAAAACATGTAAAAGATTGTGTAACAATATCGATAAATAGATGGAAAACACTTTTTAGTGTTTTGTTTTCCATCTATTTATCGGTATTGTTACACAATCTATCTATCTATATAATCTTATGAATATATATATATATATATATATTAAAACTGACGTGGAAAGGTAACACATGGCCAGCGAAAGCTCTTTTTTTTAGAGCCCAGGTGGTCGTGTGGTCTAGCGGGACGGCTGCAGTGCATGCGATTTGGTGTCATGACATTTCAGTAGCATGGGTTCGAATCCCGGCGAGGGAAGAACCAAAAATTTGCGAAAGCAAATTTACAGATCTAACATTGTTGGTTTGATGTTTAGACGAGTTATATATATATATATATATACAACTCGTCTAAACATCAACCAAACAATGTAAGACGAGTTGTATATATATATATATATAAAAGAGCTTTCGGTGGGCATGAGTTACCTTTCCACGTCAGTTTTAATCTAGCGGCGTACTACAGTACATGATATATAAGGCACGAAGATGTTATTGTTACAGATCAGCTAAATTATCTATAGTAAAGGATCCTTCAAATTAATGTAAGATACAGTCACAGAAAATAATTATATTCATAAGTTCGTCTGAGTCAGTGACAACCCTACAACAGATGTATCCATCGGATCGCCATCAATGATGGTGATACATGGCTGTGTACATAATGTATATACAACTCGTCTAAACATCAACCCAACATCTGTTGTAGGGTTGTCACTGACTCAGACGTACTTATGTATATATATATATATATATATACAACTCGTCTAAACATCAACCAAACAATGTTAGACGAAAGCAATTTTTTTGTTCTTCCCTCGCCAGGATTCGAACCCATGCTACTGCGATATCGTGACACCAAATCGCCTGCACTGTAGCCGTCCCGCTAGACCAGGTGGTCGTGTGGTTTAGCGGGACGGCTACAGTGCAGGCGATTTGGTGTCACGATATCACAGTAGCATGGGTTCGAATCCTAGCGATGGAAGAACAAAAAATTTGCGAAAGCAAATTTATAGGTCTAACATTGTTGGGTTGATGTTTACACGAGTTGTATATACATAATGTACACAGCCAACTCGTCTAAACATCAACCCAACAATGTTCGCAAATTTTTGGTTCTTCCCTCGCCGGGATTCGAACCCATGCTACTGTGATATCGTGACACCAAATCGCCTGCACTGCAGCCGTCCCGCTAGACCACACGACCACCTTGGCTCTAAAATAAAGCTTCCGGTGGTCGTGTGTTACCTTTTTCTCGTCAGTTTTAATCTAGCGGCGTACTACAGTACATGATATATAAGGCATGGAGATGTTATTGTTACAGATCAGCTCAATTATCTATAGTAAAGGATCCTACAAATTAATGTAAGATATATATATATCATATTGGTTTAATTTAAACAATAACCTTTATATATTGTAATAGGAGTAAAACATAAGAAAATATTTTGTAATGGTTGCAAAAACCAATCAAATATACGAGGAATCCGATGGAAATGTACAGAATGTGATGATTATGATTTATGCAATCTGTGCTTCATGTCTGAAAACCCTACGCACCATCACAGTCAAAATTTTGAAAGATTTGTTAGAGAAAACATGAGGTAAGAAAGTTAATTGTTTATGTTTTAAATCAATTATATTTGAGGCTTTATCTTGTCGAATTACACACCGACGAGTGTCAGGATTGATCAATTGAAATACCGACCGTGTAGAGGGAATTTATTTAGTAGATCCGGACACCCCAAAATGTGTCATGAGACACGAAAAACTTAAAATATGCCTCATCTGTCTTATATACCGTCAATCAATACTATTTTGTCAAATATTTGCAGGATTGTAACTTATTTTGTCGATCAAATTTAAAATGGAAAATTCTTGAAATATGCGTTTATGTTTAATTAAATATGAAAAACAGCTCATAAACAATTTGAAAACAAAATTACTAATTTTAAAATCCATATATAAACTGTTTAGTTACAATATAACACGAAAGAAGGAATACATTAATGGTTACGGTGTATGAAACGAAACAGTCGCTATGTTAGTAATTTATTATATATTTATTTTATAAAAAAAAAGGGATGACATATTTTTCAATTTTGAAATTGTTTTTTCAACAATGTTTGACAATCTATTAGGATAGATTGTTTACTTTCTTTTATCAGGTAATGTTTTTCTTCTATACTTTATAGCCAAGATAAAATGTTATAAATCCTATATTATGAAGTACGTGGCTGTTAGGAAAAAAAAATGAAAATATTTAGTTATTGTATAGAGTAAACGATAGAGCACGAAAGGAGAATAAACCCGTAATGTTATGTATGACTATACAAAAAGATGAAAGTATGATTTCCAAAACATAGTGAACCAACAAGATTGTATATCTTTTGCTAAAAGTATCTTTCTCATGAAAAGTGTTAAAAATGTGTATGTTTTAAAGGTGGTATAAAAAAATTTGCATTGTCAATTATATCTGACACATTGTACTTGTTAACAACAATATAAACAAAAGAAATATTCTCGAAATATTCCATCCAGGTAGAACATTTGACCGTTGCAGACAACTCAAATTTTTTCATTGCATTTACCACTCTTCAATTTAAAAATCGATGAGCTCGATGGAATATTTATACTAGTCATTTAATCTCCATCAGGGAAATTATATTAAAAAACATACTTTGAAAATAGGTTTCCCCCCCCCTTCTCATAATTTCTTTACCCCATATTATCAATTTTAATGATAAAAGCACTTTTAACTCGCAACAAAACATCAAATAGACTTTTATTGAGTTAATTGATGAAAGATGTCAGCTTTAATACATCTGTATACGCCTGTGTTTTAAGACGTAACAAATTATGGTATAACGTTGACTTGATTGTTTATCTGACATTATCAGGTTGTACATTAACTACAACCTGCTGTTAACTTTTAACAAGACTATTACTTACATTGTTTATTATTAAATATCTATTGATCAGTTAAGCTCCCTCTCGATTTTAAGAAATTTCAGATTTCATGTTTTAGATAAAAAGAGGTGAGGGTTGCAGTTTTCCGACTATAGCTTAAAATAGTTTCACCAATTTCTATGTAACTTTGGCGAACGGTTTAAATCTACTTATGCAGTGTCCCTTCCAATTTCTATAAACTTCAGATTTTACATCAGGACCATGTATTGGACTTTATATAGATTAACAAAAAGGGGGGATTTCCACGTATTCGATATATAGCTCAGTTTTATTTTAACCTTTGTAGGTGATGTCGTTTCCTATCATATGTCTCATTCAAATGTATTGTAATGAGGTTTTACAACCCTTGGACCCCCCGCTTCTTTTAGATGAATTGGCTTTTTGTTTTAGTTTTTTTTTTGTCTTATAGGTGACCATAGGTCTTCAACTGTTTCGGTACTTATACATCTATGTGTAATCACTCGGATTTCAAATGTTTTGCCTTGATCTAAATCCCGAAAAGCGCTTTCGGGCGCATACAATTATTAAACGTGTTGTTTAAAAAGATTTATACGTCACTCCACAAGTATTTTTGACTTTGTGGTTTAAAAACAGTTCAATGAAATCGTTTTCTTCTACTCATTAAAGGAACACGTCTCGCATATATCAGTCAATCGTTAATATTAGAAAAATATTCACATGTTATTAAAATATAAATCCAATGGATATTAATACAGAAACCTGCCTTTTGTTTTGTTTTAAAAATGAAACAGTACTTCTCTATAAGCCCTGAAACAACATTAACATGAAGCTGTACCAGCAATACCACGAATCCCAGACCGAGTATGTAGATAAATAGTCATCACTGCAGTATATTAGTGCAATGAATAATTTACTTTGTAAACAATGAATTTTACTTAAAGTCATATGAAACGAGTGAGTGGTGACAAATAATGTTTGTCCAATTCTTGAACCAATGCATGTATACATCATAAACTTAGTCCTCTGTGCACGATTTTATCATTATTTTCGCAAATATATCGTATAATCGTCTTTTTTTTTCTCTCTGTTTGTTAAGATATAACAAATATGGCTGCTCATTAAATGCCGTTTCTTGAAGCCGAGTTTTACCGATTGTCACCTATAGTAAACAAATCACAAAAAGCATGGGTATTGAGCACGTGTTTAACATGTATAATCAGATATTTGTTTATTTCAACGACAGATCCATGCGTATTGTGGTCACCGGATTTTTACGAGGAGGGTTACGCTCGGGTCACTATGCATACGGAAAATATGTCGGCGAATTGCTTCCTGGAAGCAAGCAATTAAATTTAAGTAGACTTCTTCAAAATGTTGACAAATTAAAGAATTTTTCTCTGAAAAAAAGTGAATGTACATAATTTGTATAATGAAAACTATCCATTTAGTTATAACAAAAACATATGCATATTTTTTTTAAGCTAGGTTTCTTATGACTTTAATAGAATTAATCAATTACAATCTTTATACTCGCTCTAAATATGCATGCATTATTTACGATGGAATTATTTTATCTACAACCAGGATAGGACTTATGTGTTGCAAATTTGTATGTTTAAACAAACCAATGCTTATGAATTACCACTTAATCAATCGTTAGAGCACTGAAAAAAACTTGCTCTATGAAATGATAAAATGTACGTCCCTGTAAATTCAGAAAATATTGTGAGGTTTTTATTATTGTGAACATGCGTCATAGTTGTTAACGCAATAATTTAAACTCATATTTTGAAATGTTTTATTTGAATTAAACAGGATTTTTCTCAGAATCGTAAAAATGATAATCGCATTAAAGTCTAAAATGACAAAATCGCAATAATGAATGCACGCAATAATTTCTGAATTAACAGTAATCTGTTGTTTTCGTTTTTTTTTTAACAAGAAAACAAATGACCTCACACAACTATGTCATGCCATTAAAACTCAGTATCGTCTGTGATACTTTTCACAAGAATGACTTATTGATTTATAATAAAGTACCTTCATATAGTTAATTCATGGAGATAAACTATAGGTGTTATCGGAACTTTTAAAAAGAACATTAATCTTTGAACATACAATTCATTTAATTTGTTGCACTTGGGACTAAAGATATTCGTATTCGCTTTGATGATTGACAAAATACAGGACACAAAAATCAAAGGCGTTATTTTGTTGTGCATACCTTTTTTTTTAATGTGGAAAAAACCTGTTAAATGTACAGTGGATCATTGACAAGTTCAATTCATGAGTTTAATCAAAATATCTGAAACAAGGTGAACGAAACCTCCTTAAAAATGATCTGATTAATGTATTGGACTTAGTTAATACTTTCAGATATATAAATAAAGAAATATTCCTTTTTAAGTGAGAAGGGATTTACAAGAGCCAAATCAACGGTGCAGTCTTACGGTATATTCAAAGATGCAAAGGTTTATGAAATAAGTCCGAACAAAGGTAACTATATTTATAAAAGAATTTGCAGTTAAGATATTAAATTGTTTTACTAAAACCTAAAAAAAACATCTAAGTCACATGAATATATAAACTATGTTTTGTCGTCTATGTGATTTTCAGTCACTACAGTACTGTGTTGTAGTTTTTCAGACTATTCAGTATGATTATGATGTGTTCAGAAAAAAACCAAAGACTGTTCAGCTGAGCATAGAGTCAACGGATCAAAATTGTTTTTATAAATCTTTATTTGTTCTTTTAACTAGCTTTAAGTAGCAGCGAGAACTCTCAAATCGTACTTTCTTGGGTAATATATAGCAATATATTTAAAAAAGGAATAAGACACTTTAATGGTAAATAATGTTCCAACCTTTTTAACAAATATATTCTGGCTGAAATAGTTTCGCATATTTTATCAATTTAAATTGACCATGATATATTTTTTTCAACATGAATTCTAATAAGTTTTCCACTTCAACATTATCTAAAGCGATATGATCATGTGATACAACACATACAAAGTTATTGCAGTTTTCAAGTTTTTCTGTCTGATCCAACAAGCATACATTTTGATTTCTTGTTATTTATTGTCATATCTTTTTCTTTACACCATTTAATAACATTGTCTTAATCTTTATTGAAACATTTATTTAAATTCACAATAGATTTAGATAAGGAATGCAAAGATGTATCATCAGCATATGTATCAGATTCAATATATTCAAAGGTTATTGGTATGTCGTTGATATTCTTTATTATCTGCTACGTTTTTCAACTCTAAGTAGACCGCCTTAATAATTTGACTGCCCCTCACGATATTCCCGGCAGAGTCTATCATTGACATATGAAGAGTCTTCATGAAATAGAAGCTATGCTTTCAGTTTTTACAATTGATTTTATGGAATGACAGTTAAAAAGAGCAGTTGCTATATAAAACATATATTAGGAACACACACAAAAAAATAATAATGTATAAACGTAAGGTTTGCCGAGTATGCAAATTAAGTATGTGTAAATTCATGTTTTACATGTGCTTCCAATTAAACTACCAATATTAAGGTGAACCAAATACGTATTAGTTTGGATATTAATCATGACAAATTTATTCAAAGCCATCACAAATTTTTAACCGCTTCACCAAACGATACCAATTTAGATCGTTTGACTTTACAACATAGATTCAGGTATGTTATTTACTTAATGTAAACAAACAAACAAACAAATAATTTATTTGAGTCTCACCTCTTTAAAATATTAAAAACACTTATACACAAAAAAAAAGCCAAACAAAACATTATAAACACTTATTACGAGTATAAAATACACTTTCTCTTAAAAAGTACTTCATGTCAGATTTTGGCTGTAAAATAACAAACTCTATCATCATAAAACATAAATAAAAACTTTTCTTCATTACTTAAATTACTAAAACTACTTTCTATATTGCATACACTGTTAAACATATCGTTCGCAAATCTGCATATTCTGGACATTCTAATAAAACATGTTTTCATCTTCTATTATTTTCAAATCCTTTTTTCTACAATAAAAACAGAACCTTTCATTTACATCTATACCTTCATATCTGCCAGTTTCAATTTTTATTGGAGCAACACCTACTCTAAATTTAGCATATGCACTTCTATATTTACCGGCCATAGTAATACTCAAATATTTTTCTGTACAATAATTTGATTTAAATAACCTGTATGTACGCAATTTACTGCTTTCATTAGCTAGTAAATTTAAATGCCAATTATTTTAGTACATAATAAATAGATTGTTTTCAATATCTTGAATAACAAACTTGCTCAAAATACATTCAATATTACAAGACTGATTAAGATCAAGTTCTTTAAACTTTGTATTCTTTCTACAGTTCAATTTTTTTACTTTATTAAAACTGATATTATTACTCCAAAGAAAATTTTTCTTATTAAGTCTACTATTAGACATCTTTTTAAATCGTGACCATGTCCTAAATATGGAAGACCATTGTTTAACAATACATGGTTTCCATCCCACATCTCCAAAAAGTGCTACGTTAGGGGTATATCTACCCACTCCTATAAAAAATCTCATAGCCTTATGTTTGACAGCGTTTATACATGAACATTCTTTAGTACCCCAAATAGGGGCACCATAGTCCACTACTGACCATACAATTGAATTGAACAATTTTGTAAAAACATCATATTGAAAACCACCATGAGCTTTACATTTGGCTATTAGAAACCCTAATGCCCTACTGGCAGATTTGGCAACTGTCTTTGCCATTTCCTCATAACTCAAATGTTCGGTTAATAATAAACCTAAATATGTATAATTTGATACTTTAACAACACATTTTCCATTAAAAACAAAAGGAAAATTAGTACATGGCACAGAAGGTGTTCTAAAATGCATAACTTTTGATTTTTCTAGATTAACCTTAAGATTTGTTGTGTTTTTATTACACCAACATTCTAAACTATTCAAAATGATTTGTAATACACTTTCACTTTCTGTTAAGAAAACTACATCGTCTGCATATAACATTATACCCACCTTTTCCTATGCTAATACCAACATTTAACTTTTTGACTTCATCAATTAAATCATTAATGAAAAAGTAAACAATAATGGGGAAATTATACACCCTTGTTTCAAACCAGTATTAAAAAAATACCATTCATCTTCATACAAGACTGAATGTATTTGCCCATTTGAACTGAACTGGGAAAATCCATCTGGGAAGTTACCAACTAATCCATGACCAAAGTATCAAACTATGACAAAATCACTGAACAAAACGCTCACCTATGTAACGACTTCACTACCCGTGATATTGCTTAATTAACAATTCAGTTCATCGCAGCAGCTGTTGAAATAAGATTTGCATTTAATAAAATAACTGTGTAAATGTCACGTGTACACTTAAAAGTGTACAAAAAAGTAATCAAACGGTCATATTAACCGTGTTAAACAAACTCAAAACCACGTGATGCTATAACCACACTTTATTTTTTTTCTAATTCAGACAAGATAGGTGAGGTTATCGACATTTGCGACTATAAGGAAGACACAAGTCGTAGTGAAGTTGAAGTCAAGTGCAAGGGGGCACAGTCGAAACATATGATTCGTGAATTGAAACTCGTTGGTGATGGACGTTTTGTATATTACCCTGAACATTTACCGGTATTAGGAAAAGGTATGTGTAATGCGGTAAAAGTTCTTTATTGAAGGAAAAGGGGGAAGAATCGCTGCTTTATCAGGTTGTCTCCCCTTTCCCTCCAAAAAGTTAATAACACTTTTAATACAAGCATAAGCCTTTCAAAAAGTCTTAAGTCGAATCTTAGCTGATGAAAATGGAAAGTGCTCTCGCTTTGTACACAAATCAATTATGTAATTAAACGGAAATCAAATGATTGGATAACAGGCTTTCGTTCTCATAGAATAAAGCTCGTTGTTATAGAAGGGGAAAAGTCTGATATCATAAATGTAGAGTCCGGAGTCCCAAAGGGATCATTACTAAGACTAATTCTATTTCTTTTCTACAAAAATCACATGCCGGACAACATTTGTAATAGTAATGTTATTTGCAAATGACACCATTGCGTACCTCACTGTATCATCGAAAAGTAACATTCTACAAGACCACAATAAGCTAGCCACGTATGAAGAAACATGGATGATGCAGTTCCATCCCAAAAAAATTGTAGTTCTGCCAATCACCAAAATGAAGGTATCGATACACAACAATTAACATCCTCCATGGCCACATATCTGGGAGTCACCATAACATCTGATCTAAAGTTGGGTGCTTATATAAATTATATATGTTAAAAGCTTACAGGACAATAGGATTACTTAAACGAATTTAAATATATCAAACAGCGAGATCGAGGAAAAGGCATTTAATGCTTTAGTAAGACCAACAGTCGAATATGCAAGTTCAGTATGGAATCCCCACCTACAAAAAGTCAAGCTTAAGATGGGTATGCTTCAAAGAAGATCAGCAAGGTAAATTACAAACAGATACCACAATACATCATCAGTTGAATCTATGCTACGAAAACTGAAATGACAAACCTAGAGAAGAGAGGACAGAACGCAAAATAAACCCATTTATGCAAAATTTCATATGGGGAATCAAAGATTTATGCTATCTACAAACTGCTCCCGCCTGACAGATTATCAAAGCATATTTACGTTCATTCTGTTCAAATACAATCTTGTAAGACCAGCATCAGGAAAGAGTATTTCTATCTACGAACGATAATATATTGGATCACCTTATCTGCCTCTTACCACTGTAGAAAGACTTGACTCGTTCAAGAGATTGTTATGTACAGCGCAAAATTTTACATTTATTTCTGTTAAAATATTTATTTGGATTTGTTGGGTATACAAGCGAACACCAAACAGTGAATGACAGTCAACATAATGACGTTGATAACTAAGTGGTAGACGAAGAAGTTAAGACAACAGTAGTATACCACTGTTCAAAATTCATAAATCGATAGAGAATAAAAAAAAATCCGGGTTACAAACTAAAACTGAGGGAAACGTATCAAATATAAGAGAACTACGACACCAAAGGAACACAACACCGAAATGAAGCACACACAGAAACAAACTATAATTTAACAATGGCCATTTTCCTGACTTGGTACAGGGCATTTTATTAAAAAAAAAATGGTTGGCTGAACCTGGTTTTGTGTCATGCCAAACCTCCCGCTTTGATGCCAGTATTAATTATAACATTGGAATGAAAACGTTACACGACAGGGTTACAATTAATAAACAGATAAATGGAAGAGAATATATAGGACAAAGAAACAAACGAATAATAGCCATCAAAAGGAAACAGGTTAAAGATTATTTTAAGACGTCAGACGCGCGCTACGTCCACACAAAACTATGTAAAGATGTAAACAGTTTGAAAGTCATAACAACTACAGAGTTGAAGATCGCCGAGGACCGAAAGTTCCAGAAAGTTATGAGGATAGGGTTATCCGCCTGGGACAAACATCATTATTATCAAAATAAATACATAGTTTTGTAAACAGTAAATTTTATTAAATGATTATATAATAGATATATATGTATACATGATAAAACTGAAGTGGTGACTAGCTATAGAATGAAAATGAATTCATTACAAAATTACAGCCCTGTTAGCTATAGTCAATACAACGCCCAAAGTGGCGTCACATTTAAATTTCGAAAAACGTGTTCCGAAAATTTAGGAAGATTTTAGATGAAATTTAAGATTAGATTTGTATGACTTTTCTAACTTATATTAAAAAAAGTGAAAATGATAAGACTGATGAATATTTAATTGTATTATCTAGCTTTGTAGGCGTTTCTTCTAATCAAATTGCAAACCAAATATACCGTGTAAATTTCGTTGATCCAAAATTAAATCTATCAAATGAACTCGATAAGTAGTTATCCCCAACACAACACACGAATACAACAGAAAATAATACAATTTACCTCTAAAAACGTTAAGCCATTTGACAAAACCCGATGCCGAAAACAAACACATCAAACCCAACAAATCAATTTGAGATGGAAAAGTACCGTACAATACGAATTCACACTCAGCAAAACAGTCAAAATTCGGAAATAAGTCACGTTCGGTAATAACAAGATCAGACGACGTAATGTCAAACCACAATCTATTACGTTGTAAAAATGTCCATAGTTAGTTTTGACAAAGATACATCGGAGTGTCATTTTTAATCTGTCCTCCTCATAACTTTGTTTCAGCAGTTTCTGCATTAGGAGCACACTCATGTACTAGGTAATGAAGTCCAGATTATAGAATAATGGTTATATAAAAACTACTCTTGTTTAATAAAATATTTAAATTCCATCTTGTCAAATAACTTATCTCGCCTTGACGAAATCGGCGCACGATTCTGATGAATTCGATTGTGTCTAGGTAATAAAGAAATTATGATTGTTTTATAATAGAACTTCCCGTTATTGATTTTTTAGTATTGGCTTTTAAAAAAAGTACATTTCTTTATAAGGGGGCCGGCTGAGGTCCACCTCCGAGAGCGGGATTCCCTCGCTGAGTTGAATACTCATTGATGGACTTCTGCTGTTGTCTGTTTTTGGTCGGTTTGTTTCTTTGACATATTCCAGATTAACATTCTCAGTTTTACTATTTGTACCACATTCAATTTCAATCTAACGCAAATATTACAGAAATCAGCATATATTGTATTTAGTAAAAAAAAAGTGCCACTAATCAATTAAACCAGTGCAATCTTTTAATATTGGTTGTCAGATCGGTAGACGTATAGCCTGATCAAGCATTCTTTAATCAATAGTATCAAATAATCGTCATTCCTAATGAAATTAAGATTTGCAATTTAGAAATTTTGATATGCAAATGGTTTTCATGCGTGAAGTATGAAATATTATTTTAAGACAGACAGCTAGATACCATAAACATACTACGTAAACACAAGCCAGAGTCTGAGCTTGATTTGCTATATGATATAAAACTAAACTGACGAAAAAAGGTCATTTATTCAAAATCATAAAATGCAAAAAATACATTTTGCAAATAAAACATTTGACATAAAAGTTCATATTTAATATGAAATAATAATACATAATTACTACGAAATAACATCAACTAATATCATGTCAATTGAATAAATGACAAAGAATAGCAAAGGTGGGGAGAAAAACCTGCCCCATAAATAAACATATATACATATCTACTCAAAAAGATAATATAAAGGGCGGTATGTGGGTGGGAATTTTGAACAAATTGTTTGATAAAAATCACAAGTTAACACATCAAATGCTGATGATAAAAGGAAGTGACCACAATGCACTTACACGTGAACTCGTGCTGACCCGCAATGCTATTGACCAATAAGAAAGATGATATCCGGTCATGCATTGTTCATAAAAGAAATTTCTCTGCACGTGAAAACAAGTTATCTAATTTCAACAATTTATCGTTTAATTAAGTAGGACACTCTGACCCTTTGACCAGACTAGAGACATTATACATTTACAGTAATAATAGATCACTCTTTTATTTAAGTCGGTTAGTAATAACCAATTAAACAGAATTATCTTCTCTGCTGTCTTAAATTATTTTATTCCGCTTAATTTTCAATTAGCAAATAAAACTGGTTTTAAGACAGACAGCTAGATACCATAAACATACTACGTAAACACAAGCCAGAGTCTGAGCTTGATTTGCTATATGATATAAAACTAAACTGACGAAAAAAGGTCATTTATTCAAAATCATAAAATGCAAAAAATACATTTTGCAAATAAAACATTTGACATAAAAGTTCATATTTAATATGAAATAATAATACATAATTACTACGAAATAACATCAACTAATATCATGTCAATTGAATAAATGACAAAGAATAGCAAAGGTGGGGAGAAAAACCTGCCACAAATCCACCCTTTGGCTGAAAGAGTGGATGTGAAATCCACTCTAAGGCTAAAAGGGCGGGGATAATTTTGAACAAATTGTTTGATAAGAATCACAAGTTAACACATCAAATACTGATGATAAAAGGAAGTGACCACAATACACTTACATGTGAACTCGTGCTGACCCGCAATGCCATTGGAATCACGGATACTATTACGACCATTCCATCCATGAACTGCGGCAGAAGTCATTGTTTGTTTTATTTTCCTTCCTCTAAAACTAAGTGTTGAATTTAAGTAACGAGAGTCCTGGACAATTAACGACATAGTCAACTTTGAAGAGATGATGGAATAACATTAGGTGCTTTAAGCTTTCATCGTAACTAAGGTCCAGTTGTGTATCAAAATGCTGATCGAAGTCGTATTTTGTAAATTTGTATTTATAAAACAGTCAATTAGGCTTTGGTTAGTCAATGTTGATACGACTCGCACTCTGGATCAAAATTCTAATCACGAAATTAGGTATGTGTCCTTAATGTCAGTGAAACAGCAACCCATCAATATTCGTATGTTCGTATTATCGGACTTATGGCATACCGCTTGCAAAAGAAAGTATATGGAAGTTGTTGATATCACGCTTTATTGCACACGTCCTTAAATGGGGAAAGTTCTTTCGTAGATGAATGTCATTCTTAGCTCTCTTCGTCCATAGTCAAGGCATGAAATAAACAAACAAAAAAAGAATATAAAATAATGGATAAAAATTAAATTCTTGGTCTTACTCAAGGACCACAAACATAACGCATGTTAAGAAATAATAAGCGATAATTAAATTATCAAAGTTTCTCTTCTTTAATATGTTAATAATCAACCATTAAACAGAAAAGATGTTTTTATCATGTATTAAATGAAGAGTATGAACTTTAAAATATCATCAGTTTATATCTATATATGTCTTGTCCAATGTTATTTTTATTAACAAATCTAGAATATAGAAAAAAGCAAACGACCTTACAGTGCATAAGTATCGGCATAAAAATTATCAATTACGTTCATCTCAACCCAAACTATATCAATAAAATGAATTATACTAGTAAAGATAAATAAAATAATACAATAAAAACATGTATTACAAACTGACAAACATGTATCAAAATACTGGCAATTTTGTATGAAGTTAAAGAATTGATTACAAAATTAATTTATTCCAAACCAATCACCATGACGAAAAAATAATTAAATGTAGTTTAGCATGAGTTTCATGGCGAAGCATAAAACAATACAGAGATCATAGACCAAGCAACTACGACCTCTGCAAAAATATAACATGCGTTTCATGACGAAGCATAAAACAAAACCCACTACATATTAACTTTACAAAAGCAAATACACAGAGGTCATAGACCAAGCTACTACGACCTCTGAAAAAGTAGCATGAGTTTCGTGACGAAGCATAAAACAATACAGAGATCATAGACCAAGCTACTACGACCTCTGTAAAACCGAAGCAGCATGAGTTTCATGACGAAGCATAAAACAATACCCACTACATACTACAATATTTGCAAAAGTAAATACACAGAGGTCATAGACCAAGCTACCACAACCTCTGAAAAAAATAATACACAGAGGACATAAGTACAAGCAACCATGCCCTCTGTGAAAATTTTAATATCGTCCACATTACCCAAAAAGGCAAAGACAGGTAAATTGGTTCGTAATAAATAAGCATTGGGTTGCGGTAAACATATAGGTAAGAGACATATCCTTTTTATACCGATCACATAAAGCAAACAAGGTACACTTGCATAAATTAAAATACTAAAAATTATAGCGATTAGGCTAACTTGCAAAATTATGATAAGCTCAAACCAAACTGCTGTGACGAGATTTACGAAAGTAGCATGAGTTTGTATGGTATTATTATCGTTATGCAATAACCCAATTTTTAATTGTAGTAAAATTTAAACGAATCATGTATCTTACAAATACATAAGGCGGATATACGTTCTGCAAACATTATGATGCTGTAACGGATGCAGTAACTTGTAAAATTACAATCAGGTTAATCATCAGATAAATGATAAATAATTACATTTTGATCGCAAACGCATAGTGTCGGCACTCACATGAAAATCAAATTGACCCAATATCTCTTTGACAAAGAAATGAATTTGACCAACTGCTCATGTTTGGCATAAATCTAAATAGTGAGTTTTATCCGAATGAAAGGATGGTTAAAAAAAATAACTGTACGTTTGTTCCAAATGTAAGCATAGAATAGCTTAAAAATAAAAGTATAGTTCGATTTTACCTGAAATAGCTAAAATGAAATCACTCCAGTCCAAAATTATCCATTAAATAAAAAACAAAATCACATATAATTTTGAACAAATTGTTTGATAAAAATCACAAGTTAACACATCAAATGCTGATGATAAAAGGAAGTGACCACAATGCACTTACACGTGAACTCGTGCTGACCCGCAATGCTATTGACCAATAAGAAAGATGATATCCGGTCATGCATTGTTCATAAAAGAAATTTCTCTGCACGTGAAAACAAGTTATCTAATTTCAACAATTTATCGTTTAATTAAGTAGGACACTCTGACCCTTTGACCAGACTAGAGACATTATACATTTACAGTAATAATAGATCACTCTTTTATTTAAGTCGGTTAGTAATAACCAATTAAACAGAATTATCTTCTCTGCTGTCTTAAATTATTTTATTCCGCTTAATTTTCAATTAGCAAATAAAACTGGTTTTACAGGCACATATTCGCTACATGTCAAGGCAAATACAAACAAATACTCTGACATACTCAGACACTGTTCAACCTATCAAGAGTGTGTCTGAACAATCTCAGAATCTGTTCAGACTGCCAAGACTGTGTCAACACAAAATAAGAATTCTTTAGGATAACGGAGAATCATGTTGAGTTTTAATCGTGCTCTTTCAAGATCATTTCAGACAATGACGTAAAATATAGAGATAAATTCAGACAAACCAAGAACTTCAAATATTTAATAAGTCAAATTCACACATACATTTTTTAAAACAAACATTAAGGACTTTGAAGCGTGTCTTGGAGGGTTCAAGAAGAGAAAAAAGAAAGCACGACATTATGCCAGGAAATAGACAATAATTTATGAAACTGTGTTATCATATGTTTCAATAGAAACTTGGGTTAACCATGAAACATTCATTTCGAATATTGTTATTGAATTTTAGTGAATCAAATATTGTTCTAATAGGATATCAAATGACTTAGAAATAAAAATTGTCTGTTAATAATGAAAAATTTTGGTGTCAAAAGTATTATTTTGTTTTCATCACCCTACCTTAAAACAGGTATAAACAGTGTTCGTCTGTTTTGATGTTGATTGTTTCGTCCTTTTGAAATAATCCCATGGTTGAACACTTCTTAAGAAAATTCTGATTGAAAATTTAAAGATTAAAATGTCCAGATAAATTAATAAGAATGAAAAAAAATAACTCTTAATTCCATAAAAAAAAATGGAGCGTACGTAAGAATACAAGATACGTATTGTCCACTAAATCAGAAAGAAAAGAAAAACATTTTTTTACATGTAAATGATTCGAAACTAAATAATCTTATTGAAAAGAACATTATAAAATACTTTTTATATATTGATATATTTGTAGATTTTCGTGGATTCTTCGATGTTGACTTTGGCGTTAACGATTCTACTAATAAAAAGGTAAGGTTTCAGACACATTAAATCATAGAGATTTACTTACATAAAACATGGAGAAAAACATGTTATATCCATTATAAAATATGATGAGACCATCCTTCGAATATTAGGTTCTCATTGAATATTTTAGTTGAATCGGACATATTACTTTACTGATTTAAAATTGAATGGTCTGATGATCTTATATATATATCATAAAACTAATTTCATTTCTTTGTATCTGTTTAGTTCTGTTAAGTATCAAATAGTTCAAGAAAGACAACCAAAAGAAAGAAATAATGAATAAAGTCAACATTAACGCCCCTTAACACATTAAGCCATCACTTATTCTAAATAAAAAAACGCCAAATCATTAGTCCATAATCTGCTGAGGACAGTACTGATTTGTATGAACAAGGGCAGCATTCGACTGATTTTCTTTTAACAAAATGTTGTATCAAATAAACTAGAGGCTCTTAAGGGGCTATGTCCCTCTTGTGCATGTTTTACTAAGGACACAGATGGATTCATGACAAAATTGTACTTTAGTGATGGTGACGTTTACAGATCTTACTTTACCGAACATTCTTGCTGCTTACACTTATTTCTATATGTAATAAAATTTGTTCCTATAGTTAAAGCGGAAATAATTAAAAAAATTATGAATATTAACAATATTAAAAAAAAAAAAAATTTTAATATTACAAAATGTATTAAAATTTACAAAATTTATGAAAATTGTTAAAAAAATAATGAAAGAGGGCAAACGGTTCTTTAGAAGTCAATTGACCATTTTTGGTCATGTTGACTTATTTGTAGATCTAACTTTGCTGAACATTATTGCTGTTAACAGTTTATCTATATCTACAATACTATTCAAGATAATAACCAAATACGGTAAATTTCCTTACAATTATAAATTCAAGGGTAGCAACCCAACAACGGGTTGTCCGATTCATTTTAAATTTCAGGGCAGATAGATCTTGATCTGATAAACAATTGTACTCCGTCAGATTTGCCTTCGATGCTTTGTTTTTAGAGTTTAAAGCCAAATCTACATTTTACCCCTTTGTTCTATTTGGTTAGGAGGCGGGGTTACCGGACACATTTCTAGACTAAATACCCTTATGATGATTGTGAATATGTTTTGTAAAATTTGGCCCAGTAACTTCAGAGAAAAAGATTTTTGCAAAAGTTCACGACGACGGACGCCAAGCGAAGTGATTAGAAAAGCTGACTTGGACCTTCGGGCCATTCCATAGAGGAACTGTTGTGATGTCTCAATAAATATACTTTTTTGTTTGCAATATACGTTTAATCGTCAAGATTGTTAATGAATCAATACAGTTAGAATTCCACTTCGTCAAAATATCTCTCTATAACGCCAGTTCTTTTTTAGCTCACCTGGTCCAAAGGGAATTTGTAGTGGGATGATGCATCAGATACTCTTGCTTTATACGTTTTCAAGACAAAACACTAAACTCAAACACGCTCTAATATAAAAAGGTGCACTAGATTTTCTCTTTTCGATCCAACTGTTACCCATTTTTTTTTAAGAATTTGTCCTTGAGTCACCTAATAGAAGGGCTGACGCGAAAATTACTGAACTACATTAATTGATTGATATGTTCTGCGTTTGCAATTGTGGTAATTGTTTGTAAATAAATCGGAGGTTCTGCAATGTTAGTACTTCGCCTATTTTGCAACATTCTTGGGGCCGACAAAAGTAAAATATGTTACGAAAAATTAAAAAATGTAAGTTCACAATATAAAAAGAAATTTAAAATTGATGTCCATATCATGGATGTTTCTTTTGGCACACACAGCAGCTAAACGAAACGGTAATCGTCTTTGGATGCTAATAGTTTCTTGTTGTTGAGTTTCAAGTGTTTCTCTAGAGTGAATGTTGTCACATATATCCAAGGGATATAGATGTACGATCAGTCGAGAAAAGCACCCTGATTTTGTTCTTACTTCGGCTGCTCTAGTAAGTTCATATTTCCCAGTTATTCAAAAATCAACGACTCCGATTGTCCAGTAAATAATTGGATACTTCTCGCCATGGATTTATACAACGTCTCCAACTTGAATTGTCTGGTCGTTATCTCCTGCTCGAATATGGTATTCATGTACAATGCAGCAATGTTAAATATTCTTATTGTCATCGCGAACAAAATTGGTAAATTATGAAAGTGTGAAGTTATGCACGTTTAGAAATGTCGTTTCTGTCTATGAAACTTGTATTTTCGTCGATTTCTTGTTGAATATGGTAGTTGTAATCCTCCTTCCATAAAATAAGTGCGATGTTGTCAAAGGTTCCCAATCGATATCGGTAGACATGTGTACACATGATAAAGGACTATCGTTTAAAACGGCTTCTATTTTGGCGACTATTGTTTATTTATCCTCCAATGTCATGTACGATCTTCAAAGGACTTACCGTAATCACATTTGTGATAGTTATATTTAGCGCTCCCACAAACCACGGTGGCTCGAAAATCTTTTGAACGCTTGTGAAAATATCTTAAAGAAGATATGTGACGACCTCTAGTATTTGGTAAAGTTGTAGGATCTGGCGCTATGTATGGTCTTTTGGTTACTTTTTCCGAAGAACATTTTTTTCTTGTTGACGTGTTCTAGGTATCCCATAATTTATGCAAATCTAAGTTACTGTGGCAAAAATCCTAAATGTTTAAAATTCCGTAAAATGATGATCATTTTGTTACAAGCACGAAAACCGTGAATTTTCACTTGTTGGAGCATTGTAAATTCTCCAGCGGTGCGGGTGTGTTCGATTGCAGAACTTAAAAAATCCTGATTTCTTACTCAAATAAAATCTTCTGCGCACTGATTATCCATTTTTTCTGTTGCGTTTTGTACTTTCTCGCAAATGATGAACTATTACTGTAAGCGTAATGTTCGGCAATTCGCTATGAATCGGTAAATCCATGAACTTATACGTCGTATCTTTGTCAACGTGCTGTATCTCATAATATCCGGCTAGCAATGCATTCCATGTGTATAATAACTCCGGTTGTCACATTCCCCTCTTGATCTTTATTCGTTAACAGAATGCATGTGGTAAGTGTGTTGCCAAGATATTGAACAGTTGATCAATTCCGGTTGATTATGCCACAGCTTAGCATCTGGTAGTTGTGAAGTTCATTTCTTTCGTGTCAATAAGTCTGATGGGTTGTCATTCATCGGACAATATTTCCACCTTTACTCCTGTGTTAAAGATTTAATTTCTTTAATTCTGTTGTGTAGTCGTTGTTAACCAGTGTAAAACTATTTGAATTTCCGATCAAAACGTGACTTTGTTTATTGATAAAGCTTACTTTACATGTGCTGCAATTCTAGCTCCTATCACAGCGGCCATTAGTTCCAGTTGTGGTAAGGTCAATGTATTTATAGGTGCAACACGGCTCTTAGCAAATGCTAATAATGACTACTTTCCGTTTGTCATTTACAGCTGATCCGTAGGCTGGCATCAACGAAAACATGTAACTGTTTTGTTCACCGATACTTTCAGTTAAAAACTGTATCGGTAAATCTGTGTTTGTTGAACGTTATAAGTATCTATGTAATTTCATCCATTGTGGTTGTACGTTCAACAGTAGTGGTTCATCCCACTCAAACTCGTATTTCCAGCGGTCCTGCATAAAGATTTTGGCCTTAACGGACACTGACGACAGTAATCTCAAAGGATCATAGATTTGAGATAAATGACTCAGTATCTCACGCTTCGTTATGTTTGGTTCCTTATGATATCTGTTACATTAACTTTATGAAAAGGAATTTTATATCTTTTTCAGTGTTCCATATCATTCCTAGTATTTTCACCGAAATATTCTTTTCGGCAAAATTTTCTTTTTTTTAGAAATTTCAGTTAATTCACTGCAGTTTGAGCTCCAAGATTTCAAATTGAATCCTCATTTTAACATGACATCTCTGGTATCCTTAACATATGTTATGACTTGGTCATTAGTCTCAACACTTGACAGAATGATGTCTACATATAAATCCCTTTTCCTCGTTTATCCAAGTGCTGAAATGATGTGGCGTTTAAAATAAATGGTGAGCATGTTACGCCAAACAATATCGATTTAAACCTGTAAGTTGTAAGATTGCCATGTAGGTCGTTAGGGTCAGCTAACCAAAAGAAACATGTAGCGTCACGATCCTTTTTGTCGATTCCTATCTGTAAAAAAAGTCTTTTCGATATCTGTACTGATTTCATATTTTGTGATTCTGAATCGCATTAATATTTTCGTTTAGTCATTTAGATTTGGTGGCGTTGAAATTTAGCAATCATTCTACATGTTCAAGCTAACTAAATCTAACTGTGGTTTACGAATGCAGTCGTACACTTTACGGGTAACACATGTGGAGTAGGATCTGCTTACTCTTCCGGAGCACTTGAGATCACACCTAAGTTTTGGTGGGGTCGTGTTGTTTATTCTTTAGATTTCTATGTTGTGTAATGTGTACGATTGTTTGTTTGTTTGTCTTTTTTCATTTTTAGACATGGCGTTGTCAGTTCATTTTCGATTTATGATTTTGGTTGTCTCTCTTCTATACGAATGGGAATAGTCTCAGAATCTTTTTTCACAGGTTGGTGAGGAATGTAATGAATCATATGTGTGCTGTTGTTATCTTCCGTATCTGTAACCCTCTCTTAACGGACACTGACGACAGTAATCTCAAAGGATCATAGATTTGAGATAAATGACTCAGTATCTCACGCTTCGTTATGTTTGGTTCCTTATGATATCTGTTACATTAACTTTATGAAAAGGAATTTTATATCTTTTTCAGTGTTCCATATCATTCCTAGTATTTTCACCGAAATATTCTTTTCGGCAAAATTTTCTTTTTTTTTAGAAATTTCAGTTAATTCACTGCAGTTTGAGCTCCAAGATTTCAAATTGAATCCTCATTTTAACATGACATCTCTGGTATCCTTAACATATGTTATGACTTGGTCATTAGTCTCAACACTTGACAGAATGATGTCTACATATAAATCCCTTTTCCTCGTTTATCCAAGTGCTGAAATGATGTGGCGTTTAAAATAAATGGTGAGCATGTTACGCCAAACAATATCGATTTAAACCTGTAAGTTGTAAGATTGCCATGTAGGTCGTTAGGGTCAGCTAATCAAAAGAAACATGTAGCGTCACGATCCTTTTTGTCGATTCCTATCTGTAAAAAAAGTCTTTTCGATATCTGTACTGATTTCATATTTTGTGATTCTGAATCGCATTAATATTTTCGTTTAGTCATTTAGATTTGGTGGCGTTGAAATTTAGCAATCATTCTACATGTTCAAGCTAACTAAATCTAACTGTGGTTTACGAATGCAGTCGTACACTTTACGGGTAACACATGTGGAGTAGGATCTGCTTACTCTTCCGGAGCACTTGAGATCACACCTAAGTTTTGGTGGGGTCGTGTTGTTTATTCTTTAGATTTCTATGTTGTGTAATGTGTACGATTGTTTGTTTGTTTGTCTTTTTTCATTTTTAGACATGGCGTTGTCAGTTCATTTTCGATTTATGATTTTGGTTGTCTCTCTTCTATACGAATGGGAATAGTCTCAGAATCTTTTTTCACAGGTTGGTGAGGAATGTAATGAATCATATGTGTGCTGTTGTTATCTTCCGTATCTGTAACCCTCTCTATAAATCCTTTCTTTTCATGTTCATTGATTATTTCACTGTATTTTGTTTAGCAAGTGTGGTTACCGGTTTAGGCGTCTAATGATTATAACTGCACTTAATTTAGCAACGGTCATATTTGAAGGAAAATCTGGATGACATGTTTCCCAGGCAACTTTGCCGTATACTTCCATTCACGTCATCATTAGCTGTGTACTGTTATGTCTGTAAATAGTTTGTGTTCTCTTTGTTTTTACATGTATTGTTTCCTTTTGACTCAAGTGTCTATAATTTTTCAATCTCTGTATTCTCCAATTAATGGGATGAAATGACATTTAAAATAACTGTAGATGTTGAAGGCTAACTGGTGTTTCCATTGATTGGTTCGGATAATAAAATTCCATCTTTGACTGTACAGCGGTGGATCCTTTTCCTATTATGATTTTGTCGTCTATAACTTCAAAGTAGTAGTCAACGCCTATTAGTTGGTCGATCTCAAAACGCTCTTCACTGTATACAGAATGTGCAAGTTTTAGTCCTTTCAAATGTGGCTAGCTCCTTGTAGTCTTTGAATACTGTTATGCATCGGGAAAGTAATTTCCGGAACACTAAGTGTGTTTATAGGCACATTTTCTCCCGTGTCGGTCTGTTATTGTATTTTTGCAGTTTCCAAGTTACGAACTTTCTAAGATAAATTTCCGAACGCAAATAGTTGAATGCTGACTTTCCCCCTTGTTTTAATTTCTAGTTTATTAGCTAATTTCTTAGTGATAAAAGAATGCTGGGCTCCTTATCAAATAAGATGTGACATTCAATTTTTTCGTCGTTATATATAACTGGTGCAGTTGCGGTCTCAAGTAAAATGTCGGGTCTTTCTTATGATGCATACATTACACTAGTTGTGTCTGTTGTTTCAACTACGTTGATAGCTGTCTGCTGTATTTAAGGCTCCTGTTTCGTATCTGTTATGACCTCTTTCCCTGAACATATGCTTGTATGATGCATTCCGTTACATTTTATACACCTTTTGTAGACTTGCATTTAGCCACGCGATGTGACCCTAGATATTTGAAGCAGAACTGTTTCTGTTTTACGATATTGTTTCTTGTGATTGTGTCTGTCACACCAATGCTTGATTGATTGATTGATTGTTGTTGCTTAACGCCGCATTAGCACAAAAAGGCTATATCGCGGCGAGAGCTAATTCGATGCAATCCGTCGGATAGTATTTACCTGAACAAAATATACGAGTATTTATCTTCTTCCGTGTGTCTGTTAATGCTCTTCAACTTTGTTTTTGTTTGGTTTATAACTATTTCGATATGAGCGTCACTGATGAGTCTTATGTAGACGAAACGCGCGTCTGGCGTACTAAATTATAATCCTGGTACCTTTGATAACTATTAGTTTGCCTTTTAATGTGACCTTGGTTGTGTATCCATGAAACATGATGTGGTGTGTAATCTGTCTGATTCTGTGACTCCTTGCCCTGCTTCAAGTATGTCAATCTTTTTTGTTATTAGTTTTCGTAGATTTTTTAATATCAAATTATCTCTCCTATGTTCATGCAATAATTTTTCTTAAGTCCATCGGTAACTTGTTGCGGGTAAGTTCATGAGTGCTTTCATGTAAGCATGGACCAGTTTGTCCGAACCGATATCTGAGAAGGTTAACTGCGGTTTTGTAATTTGAATTTGTTAAAGCAAATCCCTCTACTATTTGTGCGGCGCTTCCCTCAAGCTTGGCTTTAAGATAGCTTAACTTTTGGAATGGCGTTGATGTGTCGTTAAAGTGTATAGATGACTCCACAATCTTTAAATGTCTGCCACTTGAGAATATCTCCATTAAAATAGGGTAAGTCTAGTTTTGGAAGCCTGTGGTAATTGCTTTGGAAGATCTCGATTCTGACGAGACTTGAAATATGATATTCTCTGACGGATAGGTCTGCACTGCAGGGACGTGAATTGAATAATACTGAGTCTATTGCACATGTGTTCATATTAACTCTGACCTCGGGCGTTAAATTTAATGATACGTTTTAGTGTTTCATTTCAAAGACTTCATAAATTCTCGAATTTATCTGAGCTTGTAATCTAGTTAGTACATATATTCATCTGAGTCGGAAATTTCCTGTTCCAGATTTTCCTTCAATGTTTGATCCAAGAGTCTTTTTGTTTAGGTCAATCCAT
The DNA here is from genome assembly GCF_036588685.1 of Mytilus trossulus. Lineage (NCBI taxonomy): Eukaryota > Metazoa > Mollusca > Bivalvia > Mytilida > Mytilidae > Mytilus > Mytilus trossulus. Next base: position 19,676,190 of record NC_086386.1, on the reverse strand, counting down.
GTTTTCTGTTTCTGCGTGACGGCATCATCGAGAGCTTTCACTTCGTCAGCTTCTGTGTCTGTATTTGACTTTAACTCGTCGATTTCACCAGTAACTTCATGACGGCTCCTTTGTTCCCAGCACGAACTGACTTTGGTTATGAATCCATATCCTGGTTACGGCACCATTAAAAATAATGAAATTTCAATATATATACGTTGTGTTTTAAATATACGTTTAATCGTCGTGATAGCCAATGAATCTATACAATGACACCATTCCCTATAGTCATATAGTTACAACGTTACCATAGCTCAATATTAGTACTTAGTGTATTTGACAGGATCTGACAAACAATAGAAATCAAACCAATGCAAATCTAGAACATGGTGATACAAAGTTACAATAAATTTGTCATGAATCAAGTTTGTTTGTTAATGAAATTAAAGTTAGAACAATAACATACTTCCACGTTATAATTGGCCCTATGAACAATAATGTGTTGCTTTACTTAACCCATGTAAGAAGTATGTAAGAAAACATGTTCAACAAAACAAAACAAAAATATTGGCTTAAATCTCCTTCATTTGAATTTTTTTGGATGATTGTGACATTGGCAATCATTCATTTTCTCCTTATTTTTATCTTAATGCTGCTGAGTCCAATAATATTTTTAAAACAGTTATTTTTAAGTTTACAATGAATCTTCATAAAAATATTGCTCACAGTTCAAAGATGTCCACCTGAAAAAATGTCTTCATTTAGTCAGACTCAAATATAATCAAAAAAATTATTGTTCCATAAAAGACTTGTTTATATATTTTCTCCATCTCTCCATTTTGTATATTCATATACTTAAACATTGAATATGGACATTTTTATTTGTTTGATTGTCTGTTTCAAAAGAACAAGCTTTCAAAGACTGTTATTAATTGATAGTATAAGAATAAAGGAACTAAAAAGGCAGAAAAAATGACACATTAAGCCATTGAAAATTTGTCGGGAACTGATTCTCTCTAGTTTTTCATATATTTAATTTTCGCACCTTTTTCGCTCAAACACTTTAAAAAGTAACAAGGATTATATAAGATTTTAAAAAATAACTTTTTAAACAATATCTTTTAAAATTATGAAAAGAAAATTAGCGTTGATCAGTTAAAATTGTTATTGTCACTACACGAATAAAACTTGAAGAATCCGACTATCTGACAAAAAGCTAAAAAAAAAAAAAAAAAAAAGAAAAGCTAACATCCTGTAGAAATATTTTGCACAAACTGTCTATTTCAGACTATGGTTCTTGATATTTTTAAGTTTTGAATGAAGAGTATTTTTATAAGATGGTGAAGTCAGACGATTCGATGGTATTCAAAATAGTTCGTACATGTTAATCATATACATATATTTAAAGATTCAAGTAAACCTTTGGCGAACTGTCGAGCAAGAAAGTAAACACGCATATAAACCTAGTTTGTGTCTGTTATTCGCCAACCATCCAGACGAAAGCACACAATATACACCAATGGACCTCATGGAAGAAATAATCGATTTTTCAAGTTAGTATAACAACATTTTTTGTCTAATTGATCGAAATATAATATTATTCTTCAAATTGCTTTAATTATCAAAACATAATAAGATCTGATGGCTGTCAATTCACTAACAAGTCACTAAGACATTCGATGCTGTAATATTAACGCACATCTTAAGGTTAATATTTGAATAAACAGGTATAAGAATTCTAGGAAATTTTTATACATTTTTGTAAAATTGTTAAAATAGTGTGAATTATTTTTTTTGAAAATTATAAAAGAGGGACGAAAGATACCAAAGGGACAGTCAAACTCGTAAATCTAAAACAAACTGACAACGCCATGGCTAAAAATGAAAAAGACAAACAGAAAAACAATAGTACACATGATACAACATAGAAAACTAAAGAATAAACAACACGAACCCCACCAAAAATTAGGGGTGATCTCAGGTGCTCCGGAAGGGTAAGCAGATCCTGCTCCACATGCGGCACCCGTCGTGTTGCTTATGTGATTACAAATCCGGTAAATAGTCTAATTCGGTAGGTCAAATTCCTGAAAGGGAAGGGGATTGTAGTTACGACGTGAGGAACATATCCGATATCATTTGTGAAACGGTTATTCCATAACGGTCAACCAACTCGTGATGGCGTCCGTAAAATTTACGAAGGGATGATTTCAACTTCACCATTTGGAACTCTTGCTTGAATAGCTTCCTTGTGAGCAGTAACCCTCTATCAAGAAAATCATGATAGGAAATGCAAGCACGGGAATATCGTATCAATTGGGAGATATATACCCCGTATGCAGGTGCTGCTGGAATGTTGCTACTTAGAAATGGAAAGTTCACAATTGGAAAGCTGAAATCATCTCTTTTGTCGTAAAGTTTTGTCTTCAACCGACCCTCATTGTCAATTTCTAGATGTAAGTCAAGATATGAAGCCGCAAGATATAACACGCAAGCAAAATTATAGTTTCAAAGAGTCTATCCAGTAACAGCAAAACAATATTAAATTCTATGTAGATTTCCTTGTTTTTCACGGACACACTATTTCCCCGAAAAATATCTTGTTTTTGCAAATCTAATAACACAATTTATTTATTCAAAAATTTAAGAACCAAAAACTTACTTGAATTTAATATCTGTTGTGTCTTTTGTTGACATATATCAACATGATGCAAAACGCATTTAAAAATAGTAATAGCAGTTCACTGCTAATAATTTTGTACTGCAACAGTTGTATGTACAGTAGATCACTATAAATATATAAAGCTACAATATATTTACATGATATATGAAAACTTCTGTGTTAAAAAAATATAAATGATGATAGGAGATTGCAAAAAAAGACTGTCGTGTATGGAGCGTACACCCGCCCACATTTGGTGGTTACTATGCTACCACAAAGCCTGTGATGCGTTTTAAAAACTGAATTGAGAAGGGGTAATCACCTTTGTCATATTTTAAAATCATTTGTCCTTGATAGTTTTGCTTTTGAATACATGTACTTTGTTGTTATATCAAACTTTTATGTGCATGATTTTTCAGAAAGGACCAGACTGCCTTGTTACGTTCTAGGACAAAAAGTTTTGTTTCACAGCAGTTCTTCTAATTTTGTCTGTATTCACCACAACACAAAGGAGGACACAATTAAGGCAATAAATTTACATTATCAGAATCCATATCTTGATCTGTATCAATAAAAAATATCAAATCAGGTTATAAAGCAAGTAATAGTTTATCATTAATATCAAACGTGCGGAATAAAGACATTTTCGATCAATCATACTCTTTAAAGAAATATCAACTTGAAAATTTGCTTAATTTGTTTAGATATCTAAATGTTTTATCTAAATATCTTGTACCGCGGAAATTATTGTGAAACAAATTTTTTTAACATGTACAAAAATGTATTTTTTGGCATGATATTAAGTATTCTTGTATACTCCAGGACCTTGTAAAAAAGGGGTTTGTTAATTTTGAGAGAGGAGACATTAGGAAAAAAGAGGTGGAAAACGGGAATAAGGAAGAAAAAGATGAAACGGAAATGGAGTACTTCTTACGAATGGCGAAATGTATGTAGTTTAACCAGCAAATGCATTTGTATAGAAATCATATGTGTCAACGGAAAGCCAAATGATAAGCAAATCCTTCTGGTTCAATATGTTTCTTTTTGCACGACATTTGAGTTCTAAAATAACAAAACGATGTGTAAACTGCATAGCAATAAAAACTTGTGTGCTCTTTTAAATGTTTGGAAATATTACTGCTATATTATTATTAGATGAATTTTTTTTTGTATCATTCAGCCTTTTTCAAACTATTTTGATAGACTGTTCTTATGCTGTACTGTTAGGAATGGGCTGATGCTTTCAAACTAGTTAAACCCCTCCACCGTGTATATGTGCATGTCTATGGTCAGGGGATTGTAAATCAGTGTTTGTTAGATTTTGTTTGCTTTTTACTCATTTTTTATTTTTGTTTACTGTTTGTAGTTTGTTCTTGTGTTGTATCGTCACACTACTTACCAAGGTTAGGAGAGGATTTGTCACAATCAAACTAGTTAAACCCCGACATATTCTGTACGTGTCTGTCATTAGTCAATTGACTGTAACTCAGTGGTTGCTGTCTTATATATTTGTTTTTCGTTCATTATATTGTACCTATTTTGGGCGTTATTTTACTCATTTGATTTGAAGTACATTTGTCATAACGCGGCCTTTAATAGCTGACTATGTGGTATGGACTGGACTCGTTGAAGGCTGTATGGTTACCTATAGCTGTTAATTATTGTGTCATTTAATCGCAAGTAGAGACTTGTCTCATTGGCATTCATACATCTTCTTTTTAGCTCACTGAAGGGTCAGGTGAGCTTTTCTCATCACTTTGCATCCGGCGCCCGTCGGAGTTTTCTTCGTCCGTCGTCGTAAAATTTTACAAAAATCTTTTCTGGTGAAACTACTAAGGCACGTTTAACCAAACCTGTCCACAATCAGCATTAGTGTATTTAGTTTACAAATGTTATCGTTGACCAGGCCAGCGAACCAAGGTAGCCGCCATGGCTAAAAATAGAACATAGGGGTAAAATATAGATATTTGCTAATAACTCTGAAACCAAAGCATTTAGAGCAAATCTTGGTTATAATTGTTTGTCAAGTCAGTATCTATCTGCCCTGCAATTTCAGATGAATCGGACAACCCGTTGTTTTTAGGACATTTTGTCGTTTTGGTTATTATCTTGAATATTATTATAGATAGAGATAAACTGTAAACAGTAATAAGTTTCAGCAAAGTAAGATATACAAATAAGTCTAATTACCAAAATGGTCAGTTGACCCCTTGGGGAGTTATTGCCCTTTCTAGTTAATTTTACAGTTAAAATTTTGTAATCTGTTACAGAAATCTTCTCCTCTGACACTACTAAGACAAAAAGTAACCAAACCTGTCCACAATCAACATAAGAGTATCTAGTTTTAAAAAATGTGTCCGATGACCCTGCCCGCGAACCAAGATAGCAGACATTGCTAAAAATAGTACATAGGGTAAAATGCAGTTATTGGTTGAAAACTCAAGCATTTAGAGCAAATTTGACTGGTGGCAAAAATGTTCACCAAATTTAGATATATCTGCCCTGAAATTCTGAGACAAATCCTACAACCAGATGTTGGGTTGCTGCCCCTGAGTTAGTACCCTTTAGAAATTTACATCTAATGATATTTTATAATATAAATTATGATTTTTACCTTATTTTACGTTATTTCCAAAGCATCAGTAAATACAGGTGAGCGACACAGGCTCACAAGAGCCTCTAGTTTATATCTATTACAACGATGGACACGTTAAAAGTCGTATACAATGTTTTGAGGATTCAATGTCAGAAGTAAGAAGGACATAACATTTTTACCTACTTCCATGCTCATATAAACACATTTTTTATACTGCAGCTTTGATTTTTCTACAGTTTGTTATAAAATGTCAATAATGAGACTCTTGAAGACGAAACGCAGGTCCGAAGTTTAAACTATAAAATGAGTGGTAAAGGTTGCTTGATATATTAGCTTGCAGATCGATAATGCGCAATCAACCTCATCCATTGCTTGGACAACAAATAATGTGAAAAGCTAAAATATATGGTTCTGACTTGTTATTAATAACTGTTGAGATGTGATACTACGATGTTATTCATACGATTGGTTGACTTAAAACAATACGATGAAATGTATAACAGACACCTTGTATAGTAATACAAATCCAGACTCGTTATACCAGTCATATTCGGGAATAGGTCACGTTCGGTACATACAGACGGCATAGATGTTTGACCACAATCTAATAGGTGGTAAAAATAGCATAAGTTAGTTTAGACAGGCACATTGTAAAGATCAACCAATTCGTGAGGGTGTCCATAAAATTTACAGAGTGTCACTTTAAATCTTTCCTCCTAATAACTCTGTTGGTACAGTTTCTGTTCTGTGTAAGGAGCACACTCTATATATGAGGTCAGTTTATATAGTGTGAACATGCACAAGCATAACGTATCAATTAAGATATTTACACACCATACAACGAGGCAGCGGAGGCGTTACAACTGAGACATAGGAAATTGATAATTGGGAAGTTGAAAACATCCCGTTTGTCATAAATTTTAGTTTGAAACTGTATATATTGTTTCGATGTGTCTTTGCTTCTTTTAGTCATACATTGTAATTCATAACAATACAGCAACTTGTCTGCAATAAGTGGTGCACACGTAGTCCCCATTGGAATTTCAACAACTTAACGATATATGGAATCTCCATAGCGAACAAAAATATAATCTTGTAAAAATTCAAGAGCAGTTATAATATAAAAGCAGGTCCAGTTAACATTTCCTGTGTTTCTTGTTACTTAAAAATTACTTAGATGAGTTGGAACATATACATTCGCATTTTGACTTTTGAATACCCATTTGATTAAGTGTGTGATTTTTTTTTTATAATTAAGATTATGAGGCAAACACGTGAAAGTGGTATATAGAGTAATAAAATCAAAAACTTTGAAAAGATTCGAAATCTATATATAAACAACGTACTGTTGACAGTACATAATGTGGAGCTAAGATAGCACAAATCCATATCATAATAATGTCATGATAGGCTTTTCACACAATATGTAATTTTAATGCTTTAAGACGTACAGTAAAAAGTACGTGTTGTTAAGCTGAAAAGCCCGATGTTATATCAGTATGACTTCACGACAGGCTTATCAAACAATGTGTTTACTTGAAACTGCACGATGTAAAGTTGAATCAGTTCGGTCTTGGCGTCAAACAGAAAAATGTAAAGTTATAGAAACGTAACGTAAAGTCGAAATTAATTCATGCTAGATGGTATATATGTTAGACTCAGATCGACGTCCGTTCCTCAAATCGACGACAGTTTCCCAAATCTAAGTCCAATATTAAGATACTCTAACCTACGTCCAATGTGACGGCAGGTATCCCAAAACTACGCCCGATTTATTGTAATCGCCTTTAATCGATGTCCAATAGCAATACATAATTATAACTTACTTGACTTCGTTGTTTACACTCATACATGTACATGTTTTGTAGAGTTCAAACTTTTATACATACTTTCTATATAGATTGTTTTCAACCCGAAATAGGTATCATGCATATTAAAGTTTATCTTGATGAAAAAAATTAATAGAATCGATCTACATATTAGTGTGTCTTTTTGATAATGAATGGTATGCATGTATGTGTATGTCAAGGAGAAAACAACCTAACGACAAAATCAACAAAACCAAACGACATCTAGAGGGCATTATTCAAACTTCAACAATAGACAAAATAAAGAAGTTCAGCCAATTGTTTAATTTTAGTATTATAATTTAGACTCTGATATTTTTCAACACATTTCTGAAACCTATACGTAAGAAATTAGCATTTTGATGTTTTATGATGTGCTAATACATAACTGTTCTAGATTAAGTGCTCACACATATGTTTAACCCCAACATAATCTGTATTGGCCTAGAGTGCAGTGGTTTCCGATGGTTTATTTTCTAATTTGAATTGTTTATATCATTCATGTATAGCATATCTCCTTTTTATGTAATCTCTTAAATTAAAATAATGATATCATAACTTGTTTGCATATTTAGTCTAGTATTTTATAAATCTTTAAAAAGACATTTTTTTAAATAGATCCTATTTGTCACATACAATATGTCCAAAGGTCTAAATGTTTCAGCTGCTATCGGTTCTGGGCAATTTTGTATTCTTTGTCCAAAACGGACATTGATTAGGGAAGCTAAAATTGGACGTCGACTTTTAAAGGATATCTTATTGTGACGTCAGATTTTAGACGTCGATTTGAGAAACAAACGTCGATTAGAGACCAGGCGTCGATCTGAGTCTTACATACAGGATATATTTGAGTACATAATTTACGTTTTTAGGTGTAGATTTTGAATATAATACAAAGTTTAGATTGTCTTATGTTAAATTGAAAGACAGTTTTGACTATAGTCCGTTTGATTTCTATAAATCTTCAGAAATTAATTCTTAAAAATTCATGTTTACAAATAAATATTTTGTTTTCTTCTTGTGTGTTAAAGTAGGATATATTCGAACTCTGACTTTGAATATCATAATTTTGAACCAATAATCAAAGAAGTTACTTATTGACTCTCTATGTTACTTCTATTTTTTTTAATATAAAATACTCAATGGAGTTAGTATGAGTAGTATAACACCCTTCCATTCAAAACAAAAAAACATTAGACATGTGCTGTAAACTTGTTTTATTGTACCATGTGACCATACTCAGTTAAATAACTCTGGTCATGTGATTACTGAGCTTTCTGTATGCAATGAACAATACAAACAAACTCATCATAGATACCAGGGCTAAATTTAATATTTACGCCAGACGCGCGTTTCGTCTACAAAAGACTCATCAGTGACGTTCGAATCTAAAAAATTAAGTTAAAAAGCCAAATAAAATACGAAGTTGAAGATCATTGAGAACCAAAATTTCTAAAAGTTTTGCCAAATACAGCTAAGCTAATTTACACCTTACAAAATTTTAAAAAGCATGCAAACAGAAAACGCAGTAATCACATGAACAGAGCTATTTAAAAAAGTATAGTCCTGTAAGGTTAACGCATTATTATAGCCTTTCAACTTAACATAAAACAATAAAGTCTTTGTATTAGTCTTGTCATCTGTTTCAAAAGTCATTGACTATTTAAGTATTTCAAATACTGCAGTTGCAAATATTGGTGTATGTGTTTTCTGTATCAACATATGATATATGGCTCTTTGAATTATTATATAATTGTTAAAACGTTAACATGACATGTAACTTATCTATATATATTCCTATACAATAGATATCACGGGAGACACTGTATTGCCAGTGATCGTATCTATAAAAAATGGTGCAATGAAAAAAAAAGTACTTCGAAGCGCAGCAGCATCCAAAATTCCTATAATTCGATTTAAGGTAAAGTATCTTTTAATTGTTATCAAAGGTACCAGGATTATAATTTAGTACGCCATAAGCATGGCTTCGGTATTTACACGTTCATGTTTTCCATTTGATACATTAACGCATACATATACTTTGACTGTATTTCAACATTTAAAAGTATATGCTACTACATATATTGATTTGATGTGGAAAACAAACGTGGAAAAAATATTTTTATCAGTAATACTCGAACCCATATATAGGATTTCTTCATGTGTCATTAGTTTCAATGTCATTATAACACAGTAAGCCGATAATCAGGTGAGAGAAAAAAACATTTTCTATGCAAGACAGTTGATTATTTTTAAAATGTACTTATGCAATGACTTGTTGACATTTGTTTTTTTGAAAGTATCACAAACTAAACTTAACAAAAAACAAAATCACAACTTAATATGATATAGATCTACTAATCATATTAAGAAATACAACTATTAAATGTTCACATATCGTATTTTAGGAAACTAAGTTAGAGTTCAAATAAATGTTTGAAAACAAATACTTGTATAATTAAAAACCAATTGTTCAGAGAACAATTGAAGGTCTTTCCATCAAAACAATGTATTTTGATATGAAAAGTTGTGAAACTAAGTTTAAAATGTCATTTCAATCGTCAAATGATAGTTCCTAGTAAACTGATTCCAAAAATATATTGGTTCCATACATTTTTTTAAATAAGGGAGATAATATGTTATTTCCGGTTTGAAAAATGTTACTTCCGATTATATTTGAATATTTACTTGACACTGATTCCAAAAATATCTGGTTCTATATACTTTATATTAATAAAGTACAAAAAAAAATAGCTACTTCCGGTTTACAAAAGGTCACTTCCGGTTGGGTTTTTTTCAAGGTTAAATGGTTTGATACCTTTTTCTAAAAGTTGTATATCTTTATCATGTATACATATAGAATAAAAGCAAAGGTCAAAATCTAGAACGTCAAATTAAGCTATGACCTTGAGATCAATTTCAAGGTCATAAACCAAGGACCTCAAATCAAAAGACCATAGGTCTTAATTATATTTAGTTAATGAGTTATATCACCAAACGCGTATTTTTACCTACAAGAGGGGAGAAAACTCCCTTTTACATTCAACGTACGCTTGCTATCAAAATTTACATCTTACGACATGTCGCAACTAACAATTTAGTAAAAATAATTTGTTGATATCTTATACAGTCTTTAGATATAAGTGAAAATAAGCCAAATTCAAATATCAGAATATGACCTTGACCTTTGACCTTGACCTAATTTTCATTTTTTGGGACCAAGGACCTCAAATCAAAAGATCCTAGGTCTCTATCACTTATGATTTATAAGATAGAAATTCATATCACTTATATCAGATGCATAAGGGGAAATAACTCTCATATGGAGCGGTCATATCGCTTCGGTCAAAATAGGACAAATCATGCGAAGGATATAACGAGCAATTTTGTAAAATAAATTTGTCATAATCTTTTACGGTTGCGAAGGAGATGCGCTAACAAGGAAAACAGTGTTTGGGGAGATAACTCCTACAAAGAAAAGTATTCGTTTACGCAGGGTAAATTTCAAAAGCGCATAAACTGTTCGATATCATATACAAAATATCTAAGCGACATATTGCGAAACAAATGTTTATCGCAAGAACAAAATTAGGCGGAAGAAAAAAAAAAAAAAAAAAATAATCAGAAGAAAAACAATAGGTCTTTCCACAGAAAAGTGGAAAGACCTAATAACTATATGAACTCCGACTGACTTGACAACACCCGCCAATCATTAGTGCCATGGTAAAACGACTGTCGAATGGACACCTATTCAGCAGTCTCTAAATTATCCTTAATAATGTGAAGTCTTTATACTGTTAGTTCATTAGCAACAATTTGCTAATACACACTCAGTTATACCATAAGTATCTACCTTTTGGACATTTATTAATGTTATTGTTACATACACGGTTTAAACCATACAAAAGCGCATATATTTATAACAATTGAGAAATTCTCAGATCAAGTACTTTTGTATCTATAGGTCATCCTTACTCAGTACATATCGTATAACGATGTTTTTCATAAAATTCTATAGGATGAATTGGATAATGCCTTCTTAACTCAATTTCTAATTGCAGCTTATTTCATTGTCACTTAGTACTTATTTAAATAAATATGTGAGGCACAATGCCGAATGTCATTACTTTACTCAAACAAATAATTTCGGGATTTTGATTAATGTCCTACTTTACTCAACAAATAAGTTTATTTTACCTCCTATACATTTCTAGGAATGTGATGGCTCATGAAAATTCATTTATTTTAATTCATTATTGGAATAAAACATAGTATAAAAAAAAAAAAAAAATTTTCAATACTTCCAGATGCATAATAATGTCAAAGATATTTAAAGTACAATGTTGAATTTCAATATAAAATTTAAAAAAGGAAATGAAAACTATATTTTTTTCATGTTGCTGCAGCTACATGAATACTTTATTATAAATAAAGGTAAAACAAACAAGATCATTTTGATCAATCTTATGAATCCAGTAAATATCTACAGCAAATTATAAACTCTACTTCAAAACTTACATACAACTTAATTTGTAAGTGTCATCTTATAAAACATTCTCATCAAAACAAGAAGAGGTATATCATGCTATATTACCAATTTAACAAGTTACCAGCTAATATATTCCAATGCATAAAGCTAACACTATATAGTTTGATAATTTGATGGAAAATAAAACAATCAAAAATATGGACCTCCCAGAACATGCAAACAGAGAGTCTCCAATCAAATCGAAAAATCAAAATCTTAAACAAATCAAGTAATTGTAAACAATTGTCATATTTCTGACTAGGGGAAGTTTTTTTCTTATGTAGAAATTGGTGGAATAAACATGGTTTTATAGCTAGCTTAACCTCTTACTTGTTTGACGGGCACAACTAATTTCATTAAATATCAACAATCTATGAGAAAAAAATAGACTTCATAGTTAGAATATCAAAAAATGAGGTAAAGCAGGCGACACAGTCCACATATTGAAGTAAACTGACAACGTCATGACTAAATAAAAATGACCAACAGACATACAATAGTATACAAAACACAACATAAAAATATAAAGAATCATCAACTTGAACCCCTCAAAACCCTAGGGATAATATCAGGTGAACTTGAAGTGTAAGCTGATACTGCTCCACATGTTGCACACGCCATGTTGCTCGGTTTAGAACAAACTGGTAATAAGTCTAATTAGGTAAGTCACATTCTGGAAAAGGGACGAGATTTTTATTGAAAATAGGAACATATCAAATGGACACCTTATTTTGTGATGTCTCACAAATGATTATCTTTAAACTTTGCTTACTATTTGCTAATGCATATCACAGATGAATCGTTTATCTATTTATAACAGAAATACTGTTCGGAAGTCAAAGTTTTCACGCATAAAAAAACAATAAAAGGCGGTTCAATAGAGATGAAGGAATATAAAACAGATTTGGAAAATCCATGGTGTGTAACGAAGTCACAAACAAAGAAATTTAGATTTACAGATTCTAAAATTAAAAATGATCCAGATGAAATTGCACTTATTTCTGAAGTTCAGTCAGATTTTCGTGACAATTTAGATGATCTGGTGTGCTGTCTTATAATAGGAGGTATGTGGTTAGATGAATTCAAAATGTCAGTTAAAAGGTCACATATGTGGCCAATTTTATGCATTATGCATGAGAGACAACATGAAATTTTCGATGTGTAAATCTCGTAAATTCATCAACTCAAGCTATACAAACAAATGCAAATGAAATCACATGTACTCCACAAGAAACCAAGTCACTGGCTGTGACAATTTAAGCATCTCCTTCTATACATACAGCACCTGTGATGAGACTTTGCACTTCAGTGTCCTGTTGTTTCTTTTGTTTTCCCCCTATAGTTGATATGTTCTCTCGGTTTTAGTTTGTATTAAATCGCAGTATTTGGGCACGATCAGTTATGATTCCTCTTGATTATTTTGATTTATATTTTGATTACACTGACCGACACATTGATTATACTTTTGTTCACAAATACGCAAAAAGAACTTATTGTAAATAATCTTATAAAGACAACAATTATTGTTATCTTTAGAGATAGATATTTAGATACCACAAGGAAAACTTATTACAAAATTACGACATACGAGAACATGTGGTTTTCCCTGTTGCGAATAATCATTTTGATGGACAATGGTGGTCTTTTGTTCAAACTAGCGGAGTCTAAATATGCCATCTCGTTCGATGTGCTTTTGTTTGCAGTGACGTTAACGATTTCAATGAACGAATGTTTGTATCATTAGTACTGGTAAAGTATTAAGGAATTTCGTAAAATTACTATGAATTATTTGAAACCATTGTTTTTTAATTCTTTCGTTGAGCAAACAAATCATTATAAAAAAAATAGCCGTATTTTAGTTGTGTAATGCGAAGTCATGAATGAACAACCGAATCGAACAACCGAATAACAAAATACTTTTTTCCGATATGCTTATTTTCAAGCTCGATCTGACATGACAGTTTATATTTCCATTGACTATAGTATGAATAACTGGTCATTTGTTAGGTCACCGATTTTTTTTTATGCCTCATTTATGGGCATTATGTTTTCTTGTCTTTACGTCCGTTCGTTCGTCAGCCCTTTTATCCGTCTGTCCCGTTTCAGGTATAAGTTTTAGGAGGTAGTGTTTTATGAAATTGAAGTCCAATCATCTTGAAACTTAGTAAAAATGTTCCCTATGATTTGATCTTTGTAATTTTAATAACAAAGTAGAGATTGTATGCCATTCTCACGGTCCACTGAACATAGAAAATGAAAGTGCGGAGGGGCATCCGTGTACTTGGGAAACATTCCTGTTTTACCTTAAATTAATGTGAACCTTCAATAGTATATACCAAAGATCTTTGGATATTTTATTTATCTGTTCTAATATAGCATAAGCATTTTTAAGCCCCACCTACGATAGTAGAGGGGCATTTTGTTTTCTGGTCTGTGGCTCCGCTCGTTCGTTCGTCCGTCCGCTCGTTCGTACGACTTCAGGTCAGGTTAAAGTTTTTGGTCAAGGTAGTGTTTGATGAAGCTGAAGTCCAAAACAACTTGAAACTTAGTACACTTGTTTCTTATGATATGATCTTTCTAGTTTTAAAGACAAATTAGACTTTTGACCCCAATTTCGCGGTCCACTGAACATAGAAAATGAAAGTGGAAGTTTCAGGTTAAAGTTTTTGTTCAAGGTAGTTTTTGATGAAGTTGAAGTCCAGTCAACTTGAAACTATGTACACATGTTCCTAAGGTTATGATCTTTCTTATTTAAATGCCAAATAATATTTTGTATCCTTATTTCACGGTCCACTGAACATAGAAAATGACAATGGAAGTGGAGTACCGTGTACTATGGACACATTCTTGTTTATCATTAAAAAAAATGACAAGATATATTTTGATATACTTTTATGGAAATAAACTCGTCGTGGAAACGTGTACCCATTACACTTTTCAATGAATATACTTTGAAATTACACAAAGTCATGCCTTTCTCTCACTGTTTACGACGTGTTTACAATAACTCTATTGAATATGTACTTATTGATATCTACTCTTGGAAACATGATCAATTTTTTAATTTTCATCGGTTTTAAACTATCTTTCATTAACTATGATTATTCAAAGATCGGTTCCTGCTGTTAGTTGATTTGTATGTTGCAACAACCTAAGGGGTCGATCCCTTCGCAAAAAATGTTCATGGTTTTTAAATACAGTAATTTTACACTTTTATACACAGTGTTATCTATTTCCCCGAGGGTATCACAAGCCCAGTAGTCAGCATTGTATCACTTTATGTGCCGACATGAACTATTATCGATATAGTTATACTTATAAATCAACCGATTACAAAATGTTGATTTTTTTTTTAAATACTAAGGCTTTTCTTCCTCAGGCATAGATAACCTTAGATGTATTTGGCAAAACGTTTAGGAATTTGGTCCTCAATGCTCTTCAACTTCGTAATTTATTTGGCCTTCTTAACTTTTTTGGATTCGAGCATCACTGATGAGTCTTTTTTGCAGACGATACGCGTATCTGGCGTATATACAAAATTTAGTCCTGGTATCTATGATGAGTTTATTTACTGTTTTTAAGGGCTTAGCACACATAAGCAAATCAGCCACATTATGTATGTGCCTGTTATAAGTTATGTGATACAGTTCACTGCTTGCTACTTGACACATTTTTACTGATTTTGCGTTTATCATTAAAGTTATAATAACAACACAACCGAACTTAAAGGAAGTTCAAAACGAATGATTAGATCAAATGCTCAAACACTTTGTTTGAAAACAACTGTCGTGTACATTTTTCACCGTCAAGATTAACAGTAGTCTAACTTTGTTAAAATCTCACAAACCCATCTTTAATATGATAATCTACTTGTTCTTTTTGTTACTTGTATTTGTCTCAATATAATCCTGTCACATATTATTTTTTTATACATTGTTATAAACTCATAAATATTTTCACCATCTTTAATATGATAATCTACTTATATAGGATATCTAAATGATATCTAAATGATTCGACTGATCTCCGAAGCGAGCAAAATTGACAGAGTCGATCATTTTTTAGATTTTTTTTTGAGAATATCGTACTCTGCAAATTCAATATATTGCAATAACTGCTTAAAAAGTCTTCATTAAAGTTAGAAAAACACTTTCTTTGAGCAAAATAAAACATTATCGACTTAAATATCGTTCAAACTGAAACAAATTAACGTAAAGACGTATGGTGTGTTCTAAGAGTAAAATCCATGAAAGGGGCTACAGGATATCAAAGTACGAACCCATGTCGGGATGAAAAGGGAGAGGTGAATCAAGAATCATGCGTTCTTTAAAACTAAAAACCCATTCGTAAAATCTTTGTGAAATTCATCGTTGATCTGTTGTTTATGATCGTCGTCCGTCATTGATTCCGTTCGTCTTTGGAGATTAAGTTACAACAGTAGTGTACAAATATTCAACTATTATTCAAGTGAGATTAATCAGAATATATAAATAAAACGTAAAACAATAAAACTTGTTAAACGCGAACTCAGGATTCAGTTCATTTATCGCAATCAGAAATAGAAAGCAATGCTGTTCGATTAAATAACATTGAAAATAAGACTATTCTGGCAAATCAAGATATAAAAAAAGCAAAATGCAAACTGGTTGTCACATTTGCATTTAGATACAGATCACCGTGTTGATCACCAACTTCAAGTGTACAGGAACACTGAAGAGTGACGTATCAATTGGGTCGTGTTAATGGCAAACACTTCAGGTTGCATTGCTGTAAATATTGACAGTGCGATTTCCCATTTGAACTACTTTTACGGCTAAACCTGTACCACTTTTACTATGAAGTTTTGAAAAAAATCTTATCCTAGAATTGAAAGTTTATATGCACCACAATTTTTTCGAAGGTCAAAATATAGGGCTGTGCGGCATATTTTCAACGTTTATATGCCAAGAACTTCTCAGAGTTTAAACTAACACTAATGTTCTTAACTACCCCTACCTCGAATGATAGGTTACCACAGATTTCAATGTAAACAATATGCACATGTTTATTTACTGGTAATATTCCCAAGTTATGTCTCTGTGAGAAGGAACACAGAGAGCATAATTGGAACCAGTATGTAAACAAAATCAATTTTCTATGAATATTCAAGATCTCCCCAATAGAAGCGTGATTTGAGAAACAGCTGTATTTACAAAGTGCAACATCGACATACATAACAGTACGTTTATGCTTAAAAGGGAAAGAAATTAGTTTTAAGGTTCGATCATAGACGTTTAATCTTAGTAGAATGGTTTTTATTTTCAGGACCAAAGCGCTGTCAATAACATCCAAGCGTGAATTGGTGTTTCTTAAATTATAATTGTCCAAAGATTTCGTTACTTTTTATTAGTTTTAACTGCATCGTCTTAGAGTTTAATGGCGTTAATATTAGACAAAAAAACACCTAACCGAATAGAGCAAGTCTTAGTATGTGAATTTTCTTCCTCTTGATTAACTCATATGAAAAGTATAAAGTCAGATTTTAGTGGTCTACTTTTCACAGTATACGTATTTCATGGACAAGGATGAGTCACATGTAAACACAGAGCGTATAACCTACAAAGTTATAAACCAGTCTGTGAACGTTTCTCACCAGTCCAGAAATGTAGGTAGCACATATATGCAGACATGAAATATCATTCATTTCTGCACATCTATAAAACGTGGTATTGTTAGGAATACTTACGGTTGTTTTACCAACAGGTATTTAGTGCTTTAGCAGTATTTGGCGCAACGTTTTGTAATAATGTGATTTATACAACATAGTATTTTCATTCAAGTATTACTTATGAGTCAATTGTACACTAAACACGATTCTGCCGCACACAAGTATACGCATGGTATCTCAGTTTAGTTAAGCCTTACACAAACACTTCGTATAGGAATAACGACTCGCAAATGCATGTTTAAACTGTAGTTGATCTTCAATTAATTGAATTGACGTATATCAATCGATTGTTCCCATTGTCCGATTGTAATATTTTCAATGCGTGTGGTTTCTCATGGTAGGTAAAGAATGAATTGTAAGATATGCTTGTCCTGTCAAGGACATATGTCTTGTGCAACTTATGAGATTCTTGCAATTCCCCTCATTTTTTATTTTTTTTATCATTAGAATGGACTTATGCAATTTAAACAAAGACATACTATAAAATATACTTCGAGTACAACGATTTTGTCATTGCATGTATATAGAACTTATCACACTACCAGAGGATAAGTGTTTTTATCGTTCTCTGATAGTATAGTATAGTGTGTAGAACCTACTTCATCATGTTGTAATCGTCAGGAGAATGCATGAAAAATGGGTCACAACTAATATTTTGCATAGTATTACTACAAGAAAATGTAAATAGTCCAAGTACTGATAATACGTCTGAAAAATGGTAATCAAGTTAGCCTACTTTTTAATTATCGATTTTACCAACAATCAGCAGACCGACTGTAACAACATCAATTAAATTCACCATAAATACCAGGATAAACATTTATATTTAAACCAGACGCGCGTTTCGTCTTCACAAGACTCATCAGTGACGCTCGAATTAAAAAATGTTTAAAAGGCCAAATAAAGTACAAAGTTGAAGAGCATTAAGGACCCATAATTCCTAAACGTTTTGCAAAATACACCTACGGTAATCTATTCCTGAGGTAGAAAAGCCTTACTTTTTCAAAATTCAAAGTGTTTTGTTAACAGTTAGTTTATTATTATGAACATATCAATGATAACTCATGTTAATCATGAGAGTTTTAAAATACTGAAGTTCACTCTCACTTGTAACAGTAGAACATTTTCTTCTCAGAAGTTTCAATACTCGAAAAAAAAACATAAAATTAACCATTGTTAGCATGACCAACGACCTATGTGTTATAACTCGATCGATATGATTTCTAACTTTCGGAGGCTGCACTATGATGCAGTAATAAAGTTACCTATTATTGATTTAATGCTAAATCACACTGTGAAGGGATAACTTCATAATTTGATTATCGTAAGACAACATTTTTGGTAACATAACACTTCATAGAGCATCAACACAAAACAACAATCATAATCGTATAGCTTTTGTTTTTCCTAAGATAGTTCCAAACTTATTTTTGTAAGAATAACATAATTAATTGGCAGAGATAAATTAATATGTAACAGTTGAATATTGACGGAAATCCATCATTGGCTTGTCTGACAAGGTACTAACCCTTCGTCAGTTCATTCTGTTCGTTCACTTAGAACATCAAAGGTTCTCTAATTCCTTCCGATGTGGTCTTGAAATATGCTGTAAATTATTAAACGATTTTGACGTAATTATTGCAATTCATTAAGAAAAAAACATGGACAACAAAAGTTTCCTAGTAAAGGCTGATTTCAAACTAAAATTATTTGAATCTGTGTTGTTTACGACTAATTACGGTAAACAAGTATACAAGTATACTTCATGAACAGCATTTTAGTCGTTATGAATAAATTATAAACATATAATTTTATCGCAAATGCTATATGTCAAGAGTGGCTCAATCTTCTGAATAAATGAGATGGAGCCACTCTGTATGAACGAGAAATAAGGGATAATATAATACCTTGCATAATTTGATATACATTAATGAATATTTTTTTTTGTGCTATTTTGGTTTGTTTCGATACTTATATTGTTCTGCCTGATTTTAATAGTGTCGATGGACAAAACATCATTGGGAAAAAACATATATGTAAGTATTTTTTTATAAATATCAAGTTTTACACACTTTTCAATAAATTTGATTAACATACATGTAATTTCTATTCCTGCAAGAATTTTCATTTAAGTTCATATTTCTTATAAAAACAACGAGACATTGTGTGTTCCAGAATACCAATTTTGCATATGTGTGTATCTTGAAAAAATTGAAACTGATCTTCTTTAATGTGTCTTTATTACTATATGATTTTGTTTCATTCTGTCAAGAAGTTAATTGAGAAAATGGTATATTAAAAAGATCTAAAAAAGATACAAATTTTAATAACTAGTAAATATTTTAAGGGAGACAATACAGACGTTTATTCAAACGCATTATCGATGTACCTTTTAAAAGTTGGAAAATGGAGAATTCCAAAGGAGCACATAAAAAGGTCATTCAGCTACAGATCAATTGAATATATTTATGAGGAGGTATTTAAACTTATAGAATCAGCATCAACAAAGCATCAAATATCTTAAAAATATAATTTTATGCAATTGTGTTTCATAATTTGTATGGATTCGTTGGATTCCGTTTTGTATAGCCTAAATTAGGTACGATTAAGACCATACGCTTTGAAACACTTGAATAAAAATGATCACCAAAGAACAGCCAATGTTTCATTGAGCTTTGTATTACGTATTAGGTTGGTGGAACGTTACACTAGTACTGTATCACCTACCATATCAATGGTAAAGAAAGAACACGTACTAGTATAAACTTAACCATGATATTGTTTTCTTGTGACCATAAAACTTGTTTAAGAAATGTCCTCCAGCTGGTCTGCTTAAGACCAAAAGGTAAAACATGAGCAGTAAATAAATCTATATGCCTGAGATTGAAAAACTAATGTCTAAAAGAAGAAGTGTTCGAAATCAATACTGAATTATTTTTTATCCAGTGATTTGTAGCCTCTGCTGCAAACAAATGTTTTGAAATTATGCACTTTAAAGCTGATAAGACTTCGATCATGTTAAAGAACAGTATTTCGTAGCGATGACTTTGTTCTGATATAAATTTGACACTGCATAACGAAATTAATGAAATTAAAAGACAAAACAAATTCCTACACAAAGACAAAAAGAAACGGGATGTGAATACGAATTATTTAAACGAAGTGAAGAAATCTTGGACATAACGTATTTGTAAATAAAATGATGACATACTATAGATATATTTTTTTATAAGGATAAGATTACCGAGATTAGAAACGGATTATGGTCTGACCTGAAATCTGTTACCAGCCTGACGTACAAAACGCCTGATTATCGAGGTATGTATTGACCAAACAGGACATAATAATTGATAGAAATTAAGGATGGAAATCTGAGTCTTTGTATGTAGTGTAACCCAAATCTCTATCTTTATCAAGACTGCCATATATATAATATATATAACTGAGAATGGAAATGGGGAATGTATCAAAGAGACAACAACCCGAGCATAGAAAAAACAACAACAGAAGGTCACCAACATTTCTTCAATGTAACTAGAAATTCCCGCACCACCATGGAGGCGTCCTTCAGCTGGCCCCTAAACAAATATATACTAGTTCAGGGATAATGAACGCCATACTAATTTTCAAATTGTACACAAGAAGCTGAAATTAAAATAATACAAGACTAACAAAGACCAGAGGCTCTTGACTTGGAACAGGCGCAAAAATGCGGCGGGGTTAAACATGTTTGTGATTTCTCAACCCTCCCCTATACCTAGCCAATGTAGTAAGTAAACGCATAACAATACATACATTTAAAATTCAATTCAAAAAATTCCGAGTATGATGTCAGGAGATGTAACCAAAGAAAATAAAGAAAATAACAATTATACATAGATAACAACAGACTACTAGCAGTTAACTGACATGCCAGCTCCTGACTTCAATTAAACTGATTGACAGATTATGATTAATCATATGAATATCAGGCACAATCCTTCCCGTTAGGGGTTAAGTATCATACCATCATAACATATATGAGAAGAACATAACCCGTGTCATGCTAACAACTGATTTTTGAATAAATGTTTTTAGTTCCGATGCAAAGACCCTATAAGTGAATCAATATTAACGCCAAAATATGCAATCTTTAATGACTTGACAACAGTATCGTAATTATATCCCTTCTTAAGTCTATTTAAAGGTTTTGTGAGTTTCTGCAGTGAATACTGACATTTTTGTGCTTTATAAAGAATATTTCCATAAAAAATTGGATGTGAAATACCTAAACGTATAAGAAGTCTGCATGTTGAGCTATATTTACGGATGATGTCCTTATACCGTTGATGAAATTTAGTAAATGTGTTGACTAGTTTGTGATATCGAAAACGCTGGTGTAATAATTTTCAGTAATACATAAATTTCTCTCGTTAAAATCTAAAACATTGCTACATACACGGGCGAATCGTACAAGTTGAAATATATAAACACCGTAAGATGGTGACAAGGGAATGTCACCATCTAAAAATGGATAATTAACCATAGGAAATGAAAAAATCATCTCTTTTATCATAAATTTTAGTATTAAGCTTTTCGTTAGTGATATAAATATCAAGATTGAGGAAAGGGCAGTGGTCATTGTTAGTATTAGCGTTATTTAAAGGAAGTTCAACAGGATAAATTTCTTTAGTATACATACTGAAGTCGTCATTATTGAGAGCCAAAATGTCATCCAAATATCTAAAAGTATTAATAAATTTGTTTATCAGATGTTGTTTCGATGGGTATTTGCTAATTTTTGTCATAAAATGTCACTCATAGCAATACAAAAACAAGTCTGCAATGAGTGGTGCACAGTTAGTTCCCATTGGAATTCCGATAACTTGACGATATACGGAATCTCCAAAGCGAACATAATTGTTATCTAGTAAAAATTCAAGGGCATATATAGTATCAAAGCATGTACAATTGACATTGTTTTTTGTTTATTGCTATTTAAAAATGACCTTAAAGTTTGAACATATATATTCACATTCTGACTTTTTAAATGCCCATTTAAGTAGTTGGGTGATTTTTTTCTTAATGAGAATATGAGACAATGTGGTCTACAGAGTAGAAAAATCAAAATGATCAAATGAACAGATTCAAAATCACCAATATAAGCATGCAATTTATCAAGTACTTCCAACGAGTTCTTGACACTCCAAAAGTAATTAATTCCACTATTTTCGAAAGCCTTTGAACAATTTATTATCAGGTTTTGTATTGTACCAAGTGTACTGGTAAGAAGACAATTTAGTTGTGGAACAATGGCTTGAAGACGAAATAAATCTATATTTGTAGGTGTTTTGTGGAGCTTCGGAAGCCAATACATAGTTGGGACTTTCATTGTATTTGGTTCTGCTTGTAAAGCGGAAGCTAAAACTTTATGTTTGTTACAGATGTCGTTTTCTGAAAATGAAGTCAGTTGAAATGTTGGTGAATTTATAATTTCTTTTTTCAGAACCTCAATGTAAAATTTACGTCAAACAATAATAATGTTATTAGCAGCTTTATCGGCTGGGACAAAAACAAATTCCTTGGCTAGTTCTTTTTGTTTATGTTTGATACGAGAAATAGGTTTATTGTGGTTAATGATAATAATAAAATGTTCTTTAAAATATTGAAGACGTATAATAACTATGTTCATTACTGAATTGAAAAAAAGAGTCCAAAAACTTTTTGTCAGCTTTTTCCCGTTTTATCCCTTTCAACCAGTAAGTACGGAGTGAGTCGTGGATGATATTACGACACTCATTCCAATTAATAACTGAAAGGGACGATATTTAGGTTCTTTACTGATAATGTTTTTAACTCTCGGTCTTGAACGATGTTAAGATCTTCTGTTATACAGGGGATATGGGTCCATAAATGTATGCGGAATTATTACAATTTCATGAATTAGGTGTATTTTTGCTGATATTAACATCTTTACACAATTGGTTATAATTGAACACAAATTTTCGAGTAGATTTCTTGTAAATATAACAAATAAGAGGGAGCTCATTATTGTCAAAAATTATCCAGGAATTTGTTTTTAAACAGATTGGTCGTTATATATAAGGGTCTGGTGTACTGAAAAATATTGACACCTTATGTTTGTGGAATAACATCGTGACCACAAGTAAATTTTTTTCTGTTTAGTATTAAATTTATATTAAGATCCATTTTGTTACATCTTGTGATCAATTTTATTTGGCAATCGCCAATGGCAGTCAACAGGGTTAAATAACATCAGTTGTTCGACCTGTTAGTAAAATGCGTTTTGTTTAAATATACTTTTCGCTTTTTTGGTCTTTTGGAAAATGTTGTTTGTGCTGTTTTAAGACCCTTCTAAAACGAAATTTGTTTTACATGCACACGCATCAAAATTGCGGTTTTTATCCAACGCAATCATAGGTATGAACGTAGTTTTCAATTTAGACTCGCTTATATTTTTTCGTTTGGGCTTGTATCATATTTTCCCTCCGGTTTATACGATCCGTTCATCCTATATTGACTCTTAAAATTCAAGAGTCTTATCTAAAATTAGGGAACTTTTTCTCAAAATGAAGGTTCTTTTTATATGGCCTTCCAAATACCGTTTCGATCCCTAACATCACTGAACAGACATTTATTGTCGAAATCCGGATCTGGTGTACTGAAAAGTTTTGACACCTTATGTTTATGGCATAACATAGTCACCACAAGTAAACTTTTTTCTGCTTAGTATTACATTTATATTAAGATCCATTTTGTTACATCTTGTGATCAATTTTATTTGGCAATCGCCAATGGCAGTCAACAGGGTTAAAGAACATCAGTTGTTCGACCTGATTTAGTTTAGACTCATTTATATTTTTTCGTTTAGGCTTGTATCATATTTTCCCTCCGGTTTGTATGATCCGTTCATCCTATATTGGCTCTTAAAATTCAAGAGTCTTATCTAAAATTACTGGGCTCTCAAAAAAAGAGCTTTCGCTGGCCATGTGTTACTCGAAAGCCTTTTTTTGAGAGCCCAGGTGGTCGTGTGGTCTAGCGGGACGGCTGCAGTGCAGGCGATTTGGTGTCACGATATCACAGTAGCAAGGGTTCGAATCCCGGCGAGGGAAGAACTAAAAGTTTGCGAAAGCAAACTTACAGATCTAACATTGTTGGGTTGATGTTTAGACGAGTTGTAAATACATTATGTAAACAGCCATGTATCACCATCATTGATGGCGATCCGGTGGATACATCTGTTGTAGGGTTGTCACTGACTCAGACGTACTTATAAATATAATTATTTTCTGTGACTGTATCTTACATTAATTTGTAGGATCCTTTACTATAGATAATTTACCTGATCTGTAACAATAACATCTTCATGCCTTATATATCATGTACTGTAGTACGCCGCTAGATTAAAACTGACGTGGAAAGGTAACACATGGCCAGCGAAAGCTCTTTTTTGAGAGCCCAGGTGGTCGTGTGGTCTAGCGGGATGGCTGCAGTGCAGGCGATTTGGTGTCACAATATCACAGTAGCATGGGTTCGAATCCCGGCGAGAGCAAATTTACAGATCACTCACACCACATCTTCCTATATCTACTTACATTTTTGGGTTGATGTTTAGACGAGTTGTATATACATTATGTACACAGCCATGTATCACCATAATTTATGGCGATCCGATGGATACATCTGTTGTAGAGTTGTCACTGACTCAGATGTACTTATATATATATATATATTATTAATTGCCTAGAAAAATCAACGTAACAATGTAAAAGTCGATCAGATTTTTTACTTCATCCCCGAGGTGGACTGGAACCTTTACTTTTTAATTTTCACTTCTACAAGAACAACGCCCAGCATTGTACAGACGCCTTATCTCCGCCTCTAACAATAGTTTATATATTATATATACACATTGCATGCATTCGTTTTTTATCCAACGCAATCATAGGTCTGAACTTTGTTGTTAACTTAGACTTGTTATACACTACAACCAGTTAAAGTCTGAAATGTCCTATATCTGTACTCGTTTGTTCTGATTTTTAGCCTACCAGTCTGAATTTGTCTAAACTTTACTCGACATTACTCGACCCCAGTCTTAACCATACTCAACTGTACTGATTTGTACTTGACTCTTATCTTTGCCATTGAAAATTGTCTGAACTATTACTCGACCAGTCTAAAATAGTCTTAACCCTTTCCAAACCTGTACTCGACCTATTTTTTCAGTCTAAACCATTCTCGACCAAAGATCTGAACAATACTTGACCAGTCTTAATCATTCTTGACCAAATAACCTTTATTTTTTTTACTTTTAAAATAAATTTCTTTTTAAATGACATGACAACAGCAACAATAAAATAAAAATACATATAAACACAGTTTTTTCATCCTTACATGATTCTCAAATTTATCAAAAAGAGATAGTTTTATCAAACTGTCTTACGTAAATAAGGCCTTTAGTTTTCTCGTTGTTTATATTGTTATTTCTGAACCTTTAATAGCTGACTATGCGGTATGGGCTTTGCTCATTGTTGAAGACCATATTCTATAGTTGATAATTGTTGTGTCATTTTGGTCTCTTGTGGAGAGTTGTTTCATTGGCAAACATACCACATCCTTTTTTTTTTTTGGTAGTTTATATTAATTTAATTATATTAATTTCAAAGTTTTAGGGTTTTGTGAAAAATAGATTTTCTTTTACCTAAAAACCACAACTATACTGAGGGTAATAAAACCTTATTAGTGGGCTTCTTTTTTGGCATGTAATTTTTTTAAACTTCATTTTCCTTAATTCCTAAATAAAATTTACATAGATTACATGGTTACACACAATAGGTATGTAATTATATTTTAATGAGGTAACAACAGCCAACAAAATCACTGAAATTGTTTAACCTCATATTGGAAATATATCTTTTACTATAATTTGGGATATATTATATTATAATATTTATCAAACGGATATTATATTGTTCTTTTGATTGGTTTTGAAGTATGAAAAAATAAATCCTGCTTTGGGAAAACTTATTATAAAACAGATCACACCTGGTCAGAAAGTATAAAATTCTAAATAAAGTTCATTCAAAATTGCAACAACCTGTTTAATTTAAATTCACTATATAAGTAAAATATGATTTTAAGAAAAGAAATAGGGCTTTCCGTTTACCTGTAAAACACACATGTACTGAGGTAATTGAACCTTATTAAATGAAGTGATTCTTATATGTCTATAATTTTGACAAAAAATATTTACATTTAATTGAATTTTATTGTATTAAATTATTGACTAACAAAACAAAGGTGTCATTTTGTTAAATTCATTTAGTGGTTTCATATACTAATCTATATATTTTTTAATAAGAAAAAAAATCACTATATTCTTAACTAAACTCAAATGACACCACCAATGTATACTAGGCTTAAGTTAATTGTGAAAATTGTCAAGTAACCACAAGATATATATGTCTGATACATTCAAATATTTTGGAATTACACAACTCAGTTTTGAAATTATTTGATCAGCGTGTTTTACACATGTTTATTTTGATTCCAAAGGTGATATATATATATATGTGTGTGTGTTTATACATATGGTGTTGAGGTTTTATAATGTGTTTTTTTGTTGTTGCTTTCAATGGTACAATTACATTTTTAACTAACCAAATTGTTGTTCAAATTTCTAACCAGGGAAACTAACTGTTGTTAAAACAGTTTCTAAATTAATCAAATACAAAAGATAGATACAACAAGTATGTCTAGGTTGGTAAAGACTTGTTTGAGTATGGTTCAGACTAGGTGGAGCATGTTTCATTCTAGGTCGAGCATGGTTCAGACGCTTATAAAATTGTTAAGTACTGGTCGAGTACATGTTCAGATTGTTAAGTATGGTTCAGACTACAGTCGTGTATTATCAAGTAAATTTCAGGCCATTTCAGACTGGCCAAGTAAAAAACAGTACAGTCGAGTACAGATAAAGGTGATTTTACTGGTTTGTAGTGATAATTATTAATGTGACTCTATCTTACATTAATTTGTAAAATCCTTAACAATAGATAATTCAGCTGATCTGTAACACTTCCATCTTCATGCCTTATATATAATTTACTGTTTAACGACGCTTGATTAAAACTGACGAGAAAAGGTAACACCCAGCCACCAAAAGCTTTATTTTTATAAAGCCGAGTTAGTCAAATGGTCTAGCGCGTCAGGTACAGCCATGACCGATTTTGGCGCCACGATATATCGGTGGCATGAGTTCGAATCCCGGCAAGGGAAGAACAAAAATTTGCTTCCGAAAATTTACAGATATAACATTGTTGGGCTATTGTTTAGACGAATTACGTAAACAGAATGTATTTAAAGCCTTGTATCACCATCAAAGCATGAGTTCCACCTGGCCAGGGAAGAACAAAAAATGTGCTGCCACAAAATAACAGATTTAACATTGTTGCGCTGTTATTTAAACGAGTTATATATAATGTAGTTTTAGCTAGCCTTGTTTCACCATCACTGCTGGTGATCCGATGGATACAATCTCTTGTATTGTCGTCCCTGGTTCAGACTAATACTATAATTATTTCTGTGACTGCATCTTAGATTAATTTGTAAGATCCGTAACCATAGATATTTCAGTTGATCTGTAACAATTCCATCTTTATGCCTTATATACCATGTACTGTGTTGCGAATCTAGATTAACACTGACTAGGAAAAGAAACACCCTGCCACCGAAAGCTTTACTTTATTAAGCCGAGATGATTGAGTGGTTTAGCGCAAGGGGTACAGTGCTAAGCGATTTGGTGCTACGATAATTAGAAGCATGAGTTCGAATTCTGGCCAGGGATGAACTACAAATTTGCTTCCGCAAATTTACAGATCTAACATTGTTGGGCAGTGTTTTATACTATTTATATATACAGAATGTATTTTCAGCTTTGTATCACACCATCACTGCTTGTGATCTGATTGATAACATTTGTTATACAGTCATCACTGGTTTAGACGTAATTATACTATAATCATTTCTGTTACTACATCTTACATTATTTGAAGGATCCGTTATAATAGATTATTCATCTGATATGTAACATTTCTATTTTCATGCCTTTTATATCATGTACTGTGTTAAGACGCTAGATTAAAACTGACGAGGAAAGGTAATACCTGGCCACCGAAAGTTTTATTCTATAAAACCGAGTTGGTCTGGTGGTATAGCGCGTCGGTCACAGTGCTATACCATTTAAAGCTCAGTAGCATGAGTTCGAATCCTGGACATGGAAGAACAAAACATATGTTTTCGCAAAGTTAAAGATCTAACATTGTTCGGCTGTTGTTTAGACGAATTTTATTTACAGAATGTATTTTCAGCTTTGTATCATCATCACTGCTGTTGATCCAATGGATACAATCTCTTGTTTGGTCATCCCTGTTGCAGACGTACTTATAATATAATTATTTCTGTGAATAAACTCATCATAGATACCAGGACTAAATTTTGTATATACGCCAGACGCGCGTTTCGTCTACAAAAGACTCATCAGTGACGCTCGAATCCAAAAAAGTTAAAAAGGCCAAATAAAGTACGAACTTGAAGAGCATTGAGAACCAAAATTCCTAAAAGTTCTGCCAAATACAGCTAACGTAATCTATGCCTAAGGTAGAAAAGCCTTAGTATTTCAAAAGTTCAAACTTTTTAAACAGTTAATTTATA
This sequence comes from Mytilus trossulus, assembly GCF_036588685.1. Taxonomy (NCBI): domain Eukaryota; kingdom Metazoa; phylum Mollusca; class Bivalvia; order Mytilida; family Mytilidae; genus Mytilus; species Mytilus trossulus. Next base: position 19,647,165 of record NC_086386.1, on the reverse strand, counting down.
AATATAACCATATTAATGCTAATTCATGTCAGCCCAAAAGAGCTGACTACTGGGCTGGTGATACCCTCGGGGAAATAGATCTCTACCAGCAGTGGAATCGATCCAGTGGTAGTAAAAAATTTCATCATAGATGCCAGGACTAAATTTTGTATATACACCAGACGCGCGTTTCGACTACAATAGACTCATAAGTGACGCTCAAAACCAAAAAAAAAATAAAAAGGCAAATAAAGTACGAAGTAGAAAAGCATTGATGACCAAAATTCCGAAAAGTTCTGCCAAATACAGCTAAGTTAATCTATGTCTGAGGTAGAAATGCCTTAGCATTTCAAAAGTGAGAAATTTTGTACGCAATAAATAGATAAATATAACCATACCAATGATAATTCATGTCAGCACAAAAGTGCTGACTACTGGGCTGGTGATACCCTCGGGGAAATAGATCTCCATCTTACATTTATTTGTAAGATCCTTTACAATAGATAATTCAGCTGATCTGTAACAATTCCATCTTTATGCCTTCTACATTATGTACTGTGTTACGAAACAAGATTAAAACTGACTAGGAAAAGTAACTCCTTGCCACCGAAAACTTCATTTTATGACGCGAGGTGGTCGTGTGGTCTAGCGCGCCAGGCACAGTGCTAGGTGATTTGGTGTCACGATATCTCAGAAGCATGAGTTCGAATTCCGACCAGTGTAGCACAGGAAAATTGCTTCCGCAAATTTACAAATCTTACATTCTCTTTCCTATATGCTTCATCCTGTCTATATTTAAAAATTGGCATTATTTGAAAATGCTTTTTTTCCACAAGTGTCAAGATGTGCACGTATTGGCGAATTTCTGTATTGTGGGTGTTTTATTTGTTCTTTGTGAACTCGCACCCGTTTACAGAGACTATTCCCGGTCTGTCCAATATAATTTTCGTGACAACCAGGACATGTGTCGCAATAAATAAGATGTGTTGTCTTACAAGTCATATTGGCGTTCACATGAAATTTTTTGCCATCTTTAAATGATTTCATTTTACCCGTTTCTAAATATTTTGTATCTTGACCGCAAACACCGCATCTTGAATCTCCGCAAGACTTTATTTCAAAGTCACTAACCTTCGGTTCGAACCGAGCTCTGGTAAAGTGTTTCTTTAAGTTTTTAGGTTGTCTTCGGCTTTAGATTAAGTTTCCTTCCGGTATCAATTTTTTCATAGTTTCACTTTTGTGTAGTATCGGAAGGTTTGATGAAGAGTCCCAATGGAAGGATGAAATCGATAGAATGGAACTGTTAACTTTTTACTTATTTTATTATTTTATTTAATGAATATATATATCTGCACATGTGAAATTTTTTTTTTAAGCCTATATATATATGTATATTTATGTGTGTCACCATCATTGATGGCGATCCGATGGGGATACATCAGTTGTAGATTTGTCACTGACTCAGACGTACTTATAAATATAATTATTTTCTGTGACTGTATCTTGCATTAATTTGTAGGATCCTTTACTATAGATAATTGAGCTGATCTGTAACAATAACATCCTCATGCCTTATATATCATGTACTGTAGTACGCCGTTGTAGTGCAGGCGATTTGGTGTCACGATATCACAGTAGTATGGGTTCGAATCCCGGCGAGGGAAGAACAACAAAAATTTGCGAAAGCAAATTTACAGACCTAACATTGTTGGGTTGATGTTTAGACGAATTGTATATACGTAATGTACACAGCCATGTATCACCATCATTGATGGCGATCCGATGGATACATCTGTTGTAGAGTTGTCACTGACAAACAAACATTTTCCTAAAGGCATTAAATACCGTTTCGATCCCTTACATCATTGAAGAGACATTTATTGTCGAAATCCGGATCTGGTGTACCATAAAATATTACACCTTATGTTTGTGGTATAACATCGTGGCCACAAGTTAATTATTTTCTGTTTAGTATTAAATTAGATTAAGATACATTTTGTAACATCGATTTTGGCAATCGCCAATGGCAGTCAGCAGGGTTAAAGAACATCAGTTGTTCGACCTGTTAGTCAAATGCGTTTTGTTTAAATATACTTTTTCACTCTTTTTTTGGTCTTTTGGAAAATGTTGTTTGTTCTGTATTTAGACCCTTCTACTACGAAATTTGTTTTACAGGCACACGTATAAACATTGCGGTTTTTATCTAACGCAATCATATGTTTTAACGTAGATTTCAATTTAAACTTGTATATATATATATATATATATATATATAGGCGTTAAAAGTAATTTTCACATGTGCAGATATATATATTTATTAAATAAAATAGTAAAAAAGTAAAAGGTTAACAGTTTCATTATATTGACTTCATCATGGCTCTTCAGGATAACTGATGTAGTATCGCTATAGGCGGCGTCGTTAAGGAGGTTCATAACATTCCGCCATTTTTCGTTATTAAAAATGCTCTGGATTTAGTTTTGATCGAAACGTTGTTATGAAATAACGTTCCATCTCTTTTCTGTATGCTTCATCCCGTCTACATTTAAAAATAAGCTTATTTGAAAATGCTTTTTACCACAAGTGTCAAGATGGACACTAATTGGCGAATTTCTGTATTGTGGGTGTTTTATTTGTTCTTTGTGAACTCGCACCTGTTCACAAGGGCTATTCCCAGTCAGTCCAATATAATTTTCGTGACAACCAGGACATGTGCCGCAGTAAATAAGATGTGTTGTCTTACAAGATCTGTAAATTTGCCATCGCAAATTGTTCGTTCTTCCCTCGCCGGGATTTGAACCCATGCTACTGAGATATCGTGACCACCTGGGCCTAACAAAAAAAAAGCTTTCAGTGGACGTTTGTTACCTTTCCTCGTCAGTTTTAATCTAGCGGCGTACTACAGTACATAATATATAAGTCGTGGAGATGTTATTGTTACAGATCAGCTCAATAGACCACTTTCGAGTTCATCCGTCACCGGCAAAAACTCGTCAATTATGCACGCCTTTATGACGTCATTTACCAGATAGAGGGGCTCGCCTGTATCCCTGCACTATTTACGTTCATCAAGCGTCTTAGTGATCGTTTTTGTGCAGGATAAACTAGAAATAATGGTTGCTCTGTAGGTACTTACTGACAATTCCCTAATGACAGCAGTGTTGATTGTCTATTTTTAGAATTCAATTTGCCGAATAATTCGTACAATATAGAATTATAATTTTCCAACCACTCGCTCAACCTTGTAAGGAAGTGACGACGCCCCTAAACGCACAGATGACTGCGATAAAGGCGCGTATAATTGACGAGTTTTTTCCGGTGACGGATGAACTCGAAAGTTGTCTACTATCTATAGATCCTACAAATTTATGCAAGATACAGTCACAGAAAATAATTATATTTATAAGTACGTCTGAGTCAGTGACAATAGATATAGGAAGATGTGGTGTGAGTGCCAATGAGACAACTCTTCATCCAAATAACAATTTAAAAATTAAACCATTATAGGTTAAAGTACGGCCTTCAACACGGAGCCTTGGCTCACACCGAACAACAAGCTATAAAGGGCCCCAAAATCACTAGTGTAAAACCATTCAAACGGGAAAACCAACGGTCTAATCTATATAAACAAAACGAGAAACGAGAAACACGTATATATTACATAAACAAACGACAACTACTGTACATCAGATTCCTGACTTAGGACAGGTGCAAACATTTGCAGCGGGATTAAACGTTTTAATGGGCCCAAACCTTCTCACTTTTTCTGAAACAATAGCATAACATCACAACATAGAAAAACATACGATAAAATATCAATTGGCAGACTTAACTCAATCAAAAAACGTACTCTACAACAGATTTATCAATCGGGTCACCAGCAATGATGGTGATACATGGCTGTGTACATAATGTATATACAACTCGTTTAAACATCAACCCAACAATGTTGTTCTGTAAATTTGCGAAATTCGCAATTTTTTTGTTTTTCCCTCGCCGGGATTCGAACCCATGCTACTGAGATATCGTGACACCAAATCGCCTGCACTGCAGCCGCCCCGCTAGACCACACGACCACCTGGGCTTCACAAAAATAAAGCTTTCAGTGGCCGATTGTAACCTTACTTCGTCAGTTTTAATCTAACGGCGTACTACAGTACATGATATATAAGGCATGGAGATGTACTTGTTACATATCAGCTCAATTATCTATAGTAAGGGATACTACAAATTAATGCAAGATACAGTTACAGAAAATAATTATAAAGTACGTCTGAGTCAGTGACAACTCTACAACAGATTTATCCATCGGATCACCAGCAATGATGGTGATACATGGCTGTGTACATTATATATATATATATACAACTCGTCTAAACATCAACCCAACAATGTTAGATCTGTAAATTTGCTTTCGCAATTTTTTTGTTCTTCCATCGCCGGGATTCGAACCCATGCTATTGTCATATATATATATATATATTAAAAATTAATAATTTCATCCATCTTGGGACTTTTCAAGGCTATGAACGTCGTTATGAACGTCGTTATGGGGAACACATTAGTATTATGACGTAACGTCATTGTTCGTAACATATAAGAAGTATGACGCAACGTTATTGTTCATTTAACTACTAAGCATTAAGCGTGGCGTCAAACACTTTTATGAATTTTATTTCTAGTTCTTTACGGTATACTTCTGTTGGTTCCGTACATTTGAAGAACGGGAAAATATTGAATTTTCCTCCGGCAAAAATGTCTAAATGTTCGCTTAACGGAATTTGTCTGTACTCGGGTTGTAGTATTTGCTGTTTATGGATCCTGACCCGTTCACACACACTATTTCCTGTTTGACCTATGTAATATTCTTTGCAGTTGACAACTGTCATACAAGAGAGTATTTATTACGTTTATTACGTGACAATAACGGTAAAAGATACCTCAAAGACCTTTATAAGGTGTGCTTCCTTTGCTAGTCTTTTATATTTGTTTGATTCGTTCATTTTATAGAACGGATATACGGTAAATTTTCCACTACTACACGTTTCGAAATGTTCGCTCACATTTTGCATTCGTGTGGATAGATCTCGTATCTGTTTTCTGTGAAAACGGACTCTTTGAAAATTTTTATTAACAGTCTGTCCAGTGAATTTGGAACAATGTTTTGGCCGTTTTTTAATGTTATTTGCGGGCCGGTTGCCATTATATTCACAAAGACCACATCTAGGGTCATAACATTTCGAAACGTTGTATTGTATTCCATTCGGGTCATTAAACTGAGCCCTTGTTAAAATCTTTTTGTAAGATTTAATGGCTTTCTTTTATTTTTCAGGAATTTTTCTGTAGGGAAAAGCTTTTTTACTTTTTTCATTTTTTGTAAAACCGGCAAATTTGCTTTTATGACGTTGAATATGTCAGGATTTGGTAGCACTCCACAGTTAGAAAATAAAATTAAAAATGAGCCAAAAAATGTTTTATCATCTTCTATTCCTGGATTTCTAATACATTAACCTGACTGTTTGTGTTGTACATGTGCATATATATGTAATCAGTATATTCCATAGATTTGATTTTCAAAAGTTAAGAGTGGAAATTCATTCCTTTTGTGTGTATCGATAGCAACATTCTGCATTTCTTTACCATAAAATATTGCAAAAAGGGTGGTGAACATGTCACATATCCCCCCAAAATTTGGATCAAACTAGAATTTCAATGCCTTTGAGAGATACCTTTTTAGAAAATATTTTCATAAATCTTCCTTATGATTAAAATCCAATCACAAAGTTCGTGCGATTAAAAGTGGGAAAAAAAACATTACAATAATTGCCGGACCAATGTATGGTAGGGACATGCAGATACGGACTGTCATACAGAAAAGAGCCTATATTACATATATTACCAAACCCTTGATATTCATATAAACCCAATACAAAGGTTATTTTAATACTCAGCTATCCAAAAATGAATTTTATTGCAAACTAGCTCTCATATTTGAAAAATCCACAGGGGCCAAACGCGAAACTACACATCTAACTGTGGAGTGCTACCTTATACAGGTTATGAGTGCTAACAAACGGAATAAGTTCTGTATTACTCTCTTTACGTGATGTGGACCTGAGTTCCGTCATTGGTATTGCTTTTGACTTTTGTATTCCCTTATCTATAAGTGGGTTCGGATAGTTTTGTTCTTTCAAAAACACCTTTAGTTCATTCAAACGTAATTCCTTCGTGAACTCATCACTTACAATTGTACATACATGTACATAAACGTCGTGCAAGACAAAACGGGATGTTTCGTTTCGTATGTGAAGGACGACATGAATGAAAATTACAACGTTTCGACTTTGAGGTATCTCTTTTGATTTATCTCCTTTTAGCGTTATTGTAACGTAATAAACGTTACCAACGGCAATATCGCCAAGGACATTGTTAAAACGTCGCATGAAGATTGCCAGAAGGCGTGAAAGCGCTAGTGAAAACATTTTAATGAACTGTTATTATTTGATGTGAAATGTTGCGAATTATTTTTTTTATTATATATATATATATAAATCTGAAAATTAAGTAAGATGTTTAAGATGAAAAATAATTGTCCTTTAACCGGATTTGAACTCACACCTGTAATACATTACAGCACAATCGATTTGACTCGTGTTCAGCGAGTAGGACAACACAACCAAATCCGCTTTGTAACAACATAACTGCAACAGTCGTAGTGTTATTTTGTCACGTAAGGTGATTCTAGAGATAGCTATACATACGCATTAAAAAGTGTACATAACATCACCAAGTAAAAACCGAAAAAAATAACCAAAATTTACAAAAGATACTGTATAGATATGCTTGAAAAAGGTATATGGCGATATGAAATTATATAGTTCTCAAAGTCACAGTCGGTCAAAAGCAAGGATAACTAAACAGAAGAAGATCATAAAAAACATTTTATTAAAATTAAGTATGTCAATAAAGGCTTAGATGTAATATTATCTCCCTTTATAAAAATGGTAATATTGTAATACATAGCAAATACCCATTCAATTTTTTAGTAAATATTGCCGGTATATTTAACGACCATTCTGTTAAAGAACAAATTCCTGGATATTTTAACAATACTGAACTACCTCTTATTTGTTATATTTACAAGAAATCTACCCGGAAATTTGTGTTTAATTATAGTCAATTGTGTAAAGATGTTAATATCAGTGAAAATTTCTCGTATCAAACATAAACAAAAAGAACTAGCCAAGGAATTTGATTTTGTCCCGGCCGATAAAGCTGCTAATAATATTATTATTGTTTGACGTAAATTTTACATTGAGGTTCTGAAAAAGGAAATCACCAATTCACCAACATTCCAACTGACTCCATTTTCAGAAAACGAAATCTGTAACAAACATAAATTTTTAGCCACCGCTTTACAAGCAAATGCAAGTCAAGCAATGAAAGTCCCAACTATGTATTGGTTTCCGAAGCTACACAAAACCCCTTACAAATATAGATTTATTTTGTCTTCAAGCCATTGTTCAACTACTAAATTTTCTATTCTTCTTACCAGCACACTTGGTACAATCAAAAACCTTATAATAAATTGTTCAAATAAGGCCTTCGAAAATAGTGGAATAAATTACTTTTGGAGTGTCAAGAACTCGTTGGAAGTACTTGATAAATTGCATGCTTATATTGGTGATTTTGAATCTGTTCAAAGTTTGAATTTTTCTACCCTGTATACCACATTGTCTCAAATTCTCATTAAGAAAAAATTCACACACCTAATTAAATGGGTATTCAACAAATCAGAATGTGAATATATATGTTCAAACTCTTTTATGTCATTTTTTAGTAGCAATAAACAAAAAAACTATGTTAATCGGAAATGCTTTGATATTATATATGCCCTTGAATTTTTGCTAGATAACATTTTTGTTCGCTTTGGGGATTCCGTATATCGTCAGATTATCGGAATTCCAATGGGGACTAACTGTGCGCCACTTATTGGCGGACCTCTTTTTGTATTTTTATGAGTTACAATTAATGACAAAAATAAGTAAAGACCCATCAAAACAACATCTGATAAACAAATTTAATAATACTTTTAGATATTTGGATGATATTTTGGCTCTCAATAATGACGACTTCAGGATGTATATTAATGAAATTTATCCTGCTGAACTTACTTTAAATAAAGCTAATACTAACAATGACCACCACTGCCCTTTCCTCGATCTTGATATCTATATCACTAACGGAAAGCTGAATACTAAAATTTATATATATGATAAAAGGGATGATTTTTCATTTCCTATCGTTAATTATCCGTTTTTAGATGGTGACATTCCCTTGTCACCATCTTACGGTGTTTATATATCTCAACTTGTATGATTCGCTCGTGTATGTAACAATGTTTTAGATTTTAACGAGAGAAATTTATGTATTACTGAAAAATTATTACACCAGGGTTTTCGATATCACAAACTAGTCAAAACATTTACTAAATTTTATCATCGGTATAAAGACATCATTCGTAAATATAGCTCAACATGCAGACTTCTTATACGTTCAGGTATTTCACATCTAATTTTTTATGGAAATATTCTTTATAAAGCACAAAGGTGTCAGTATTCACCTCAGAAACTTACAAAACCTTTGAATAGACTTATTAAGAAGGGATATAATTACGATACTGTTGTCAAGTCATTAAAGATTGCATATTTTGGCGTTAATATTAAGTCACTGATAAGGTCTTTGCGTCGGAACTAAACACATTTATTCTAAAAACAGTTGTTGGCATGACACGGGTTATGTTCTTCTCATATATGCTATGATGGTATGATACTAAACCCCTTACGGGAAGGATTGTGTCTGATGTTCATATGATGAAATCATAATCTTTCAGTCAGTTTAATTGAAGTCTGGAGCTGGCATGTCAGTTAACTGCTAGTAGTCCGTTGTTATTTATGTATTATTGTCATTTTGTTTATTTTCTTTGGTTACATCTTCTGACATCAGACTCGGACTTCTCTTGAACTGAATTTTAATGTGCGTATTGTTATGCGTTTACTTTTCTACATTGGTTAGAGGTATAGGGGAGGGTTGAGATCTCACAAACATGTTTAAACCCGCCGCATTTATGCGCCTGTCCCAAGTCAGGAGCCTCTGGCCTTTGTTAGTCTTGAATTTTTTTAATTTTAGTTTCTTGTGTACAATTTGGAAATTAGTATGGCGTTCATTATCACTGAACTAGTATATATTTGTTTAAGGGCCAGCTGAAGGATGCCGCCGGGTGCGGGAATTTCTCGCTACATTGAAGACCTGTTGGTGACCTTCTGCTGTTGTTTTTTTATTTGGTCTGGTTGTTATCTCTTTGACACATTCCCCATTTTCATTCTCAATTTTAGAAATAGCGTAGAGATAAATTCCAAATAAAAAGCACCGACTGATTTTAACTGGTATAGTACCAACATTTTAAATGTGAAAAAATTTATACAATTACATAGTGGCCATGTATTTATACATTCCAAATAAAAAAGAGTTGACGAAGGTAATGAAATTAAAGCAGTGACTTGTTTTTTATTGATCGTATATTGTGACAACGTTCTTAATTTGTTTATCCAAAAAACTCTCCTAGTGATCATTATTTGCCTAGTTTTTGTTATAATTTAACACTACGTAGACTGTTGTGTACTGTAGTTTCAATCGTATATATGGTATACGGAAAGAATTTCGTAGAAAAAGAGAAAATAGAATAGTAGGTTCTAGTTTCTGAACCTTCAAACTTGAAATACTGGTGACTTAAAATATACATTGTCGCTTCACCGTACTCTTTTTTCATGTTATTGTACTGAAGATACAAAAATTGACACAAGAGAAATAACATCAATCCAATTTATATTATTGAACGAACAAATACAATATAATTTATTGCCCTTTACCGTCATGGTACATCTTAATATTAAATCGTTTAACCTGATTTGTTGTCTTCAAAATAGATACCGAATCAGAACAGGCAAAGGGTCATTCAGACGAAAATACATCAAAAAGTGAAAAGAAAGGTAATATGGTTGTGGCCCAGGCTGAAGCGACGAAAGGAGGTTGACAATTATTTCCAGTTATACATATTCAGTACATTGTTTGAAGCTATTGTAAAATAGAAAAATGTGTACATTTAATTTTTTTTACACCTACCGTTGAAAGACCTCAATTATGAAAATGATGTTAAAAGTGTTCTACAAAATGTCTACAAAATGTCAACGATAGTCAGTATTGCAATATGTGATCTATAAAGAGTTAGATAGCTGAATGTTATGGATAATTTTTTTCAGTCCTTATTTAAACTTGTAATATTTTTTGCTGTTTCGGTTTTGTTTGCATTCGGTACAAATTATTACTCAAGTTGCTGTGCATGTGCTACAATCGAACGATTCGAATTAGTTGAAAACACGTATCAGTTCTAAGGCAATATCATCAAGTCAACAATATTGGCAGCTGAAGTGTAAACTGCATACTACTTTCATAAAAGGGTGACCTTCTGATGATGAAATGAATCTCAAGAAAAATATAAAATAACAAACAAAAACACGGACTAACGAGGAAAATTCTCAACGTACAGTCGCCAAGCTAATAGCAAAATCAAACGCTCAAACACATCGTATTCCTGACTTGGTACATTAATTTTCTAACGTAAAAAATGGTTAATTAAACCTGGTTTTATAGCAAGCGACACTTCTCACTTGTATGCCAATCGAATAAAATACCATTATATTGACAACGATGCCTAAACAAAACAAACAGACAGTATAGGTAAAAATGTCAAAAATCGGGGTATAGCAGTCAACATTGTGTTTAAATCTCACTTACAATAAAGATATTCACACTAATAATTTGCTGTTATATTGTTTTGGTATTTTTTAAATTGCTTACAATATTATCTATTGCTTTACCAATGTATTAGCTCAGGGATAGTTGAAAAATACATTGTTGTCAAATTGTGAAATGTTTAGTAGAAAGAAAAAAAAACACTACCTAGTCATCGACAGACATTTGCTGGAATCACAAATTTATTTGCGTATTGTTATGCGTTTACTTTTCTACATTGGTTAGAGGTATAGGGGAGGGTTGAGATCTCACAAACATGTTTAAACCCGCCGCATTTATGCGCCTGTCCCAAGTCAGGAGCCTCTGGCCTTTGTTAGTCTTGAATTTTTTTAATTTTAGTTTCTTGTGTACAATTTGGAAATTAGTATGGCGTTCATTATCACTGAACTAGTATATATTTGTTTAAGGGCCAGCTGAAGGATGCCGCCGGGTGCGGGAATTTCTCGCTACATTGAAGACCTGTTGGTGACCTTCTGCTGTTGTTTTTTTATTTGGTCTGGTTGTTATCTCTTTGACACATTCCCCATTTTCATTCTCAATTTTAGAAATAGCGTAGAGATAAATTCCAAATAAAAAGCACCGACTGATTTTAACTGGTATAGTACCAACATTTTAAATGTGAAAAAATTTATACAATTACATAGTGGCCATGTATTTATACATTCCAAATAAAAAAGAGTTGACGAAGGTAATGAAATTAAAGCAGTGACTTGTTTTTTATTGATCGTATATTGTGACAACGTTCTTAATTTGTTTATCCAAAAAACTCTCCTAGTGATCATTATTTGCCTAGTTTTTGTTATAATTTAACACTACGTAGACTGTTGTGTACTGTAGTTTCAATCGTATATATGGTATACGGAAAGAATTTCGTAGAAAAAGAGAAAATAGAATAGTAGGTTCTAGTTTCTGAACCTTCAAACTTGAAATACTGGTGACTTAAAATATACATTGTCGCTTCACCGTACTCTTTTTTCATGTTATTGTACTGAAGATACAAAAATTGACACAAGAGAAATAACATCAATCCAATTTATATTATTGAACGAACAAATACAATATAATTTATTGCCCTTTACCGTCATGGTACATCTTAATATTAAATCGTTTAACCTGATTTGTTGTCTTCAAAATAGATACCGAATCAGAACAGGCAAAGGGTCATTCAGACGAAAATACATCAAAAAGTGAAAAGAAAGGTAATATGGTTGTGGCCCAGGCTGAAGCGACGAAAGGAGGTTGACAATTATTTCCAGTTATACATATTCAGTACATTGTTTGAAGCTATTGTAAAATAGAAAAATGTGTACATTTAATTTTTTTTACACCTACCGTTGAAAGACCTCAATTATGAAAATGATGTTAAAAGTGTTCTACAAAATGTCTACAAAATGTCAACGATAGTCAGTATTGCAATATGTGATCTATAAAGAGTTAGATAGCTGAATGTTATGGATAATTTTTCTCAGTCCTTATTTAAACTTGTAATATTTTTTGCTGTTTCGGTTTTGTTTGCATTCGGTACAAATTATTACTCAAGTTGCTGTGCATGTGCTACAATCGAACGATTCGAATTAGTTGAAAACACGTATCAATTCTAAGGCAATATCATCAAGTCAACAATATTGGCAGCTGAAGTGTAAATTGCATACTACTTTCATAAAAGGGTGACCTTCTGATGATGAAATGAATCTCAAGAAAAATATAAAATAACAAACAAAAACACGGACTAACGAGGAAAATTCTCAACGTACAGTCGCCAAGCTAATAGCAAAATCAAACGCTCAAACACATCGTATTCCTGACTTGGTACATTAATTTTCTAACGTAAAAAATGGTTAATTAAACCTGGTTTTATAGCAAGCGACACTTCTCACTTGTATGCCAATCGAATAAAATACCATTATATTGACAACGATGCCTAAACAAAACAAACAGACAGTATAGGTAAAAATGTCAAAAATCGGGGTATAGCAGTCAACATTGTGTTTAAATCTCACTTACAATAAAGATATTCACACTAATAATTTGCTGTTATATTGTTTTGGTATTTTTTAAATTGCTTACAATATTATCTATTGCTTTACCAATGTATTAGCTCAGGGATAGTTGAAAAATACATTGTTGTCAAATTGTGAAATGTTTAGTAGAAAGAAAAAAAAACACTACCTAGTCATCGACAGACATTTGCTGGAATCACAAATTTATTTGCGTATTGTTATGCGTTTACCTTTCTACATTGGTTAGAGGTATAGGGGAGGGTTGAGATCTCACAAACATGTTTAAACCCGCCGCATTTATGCGCCTGTCCCAAGTCAGGAGCCTCTGGCCTTTGTTAGTCTTGAATTTTTTTAATTTTAGTTTCTTGTGTACAATTTGGAAATTAGTATGGCGTTCATTATCACTGAACTAGTATATATTTGTTTAAGGGCCAGCTGAAGGATGCCGCCGGGTGCGGGAATTTCTCGCTACATTGAAGACCTGTTGGTGACCTTCTGCTGTTGTTTTTTTATTTGGTCTGGTTGTTATCTCTTTGACACATTCCCCATTTTCATTCTCAATTTTAGAAATAGCGTAGAGATAAATTCCAAATAAAAAGCACCGACTGATTTTAACTGGTATAGTACCAACATTTTAAATGTGAAAAAATTTATACAATTACATAGTGGCCATGTATTTATACATTCCAAATAAAAAAGAGTTGACGAAGGTAATGAAATTAAAGCAGTGACTTGTTTTTTATTGATCGTATATTGTGACAACGTTCTTAATTTGTTTATCCAAAAAACTCTCCTAGTGATCATTATTTGCCTAGTTTTTGTTATAATTTAACACTACGTAGACTGTTGTGTACTGTAGTTTCAATCGTATATATGGTATACGGAAAGAATTTCGTAGAAAAAGAGAAAATAGAATAGTAGGTTCTAGTTTCTGAACCTTCAAACTTGAAATACTGGTGACTTAAAATATACATTGTCGCTTCACCGTACTCTTTTTTCATGTTATTGTACTGAAGATACAAAAATTGACACAAGAGAAATAACATCAATCCAATTTATATTATTGAACGAACAAATACAATATAATTTATTGCCCTTTACCGTCATGGTACATCTTAATATTAAATCGTTTAACCTGATTTGTTGTCTTCAAAATAGATACCGAATCAGAACAGGCAAAGGGTCATTCAGACGAAAATACATCAAAAAGTGAAAAGAAAGGTAATATGGTTGTGGCCCAGGCTGAAGCGACGAAAGGAGGTTGACAATTATTTCCAGTTATACATATTCAGTACATTGTTTGAAGCTATTGTAAAATAGAAAAATGTGTACATTTAATTTTTTTTACACCTACCGTTGAAAGACCTCAATTATGAAAATGATGTTAAAAGTGTTCTACAAAATGTCTACAAAATGTCAACGATAGTCAGTATTGCAATATGTGATCTATAAAGAGTTAGATAGCTGAATGTTATGGATAATTTTTCTCAGTCCTTATTTAAACTTGTAATATTTTTTGCTGTTTCGGTTTTGTTTGCATTCGGTACAAATTATTACTCAAGTTGCTGTGCATGTGCTACAATCGAACGATTCGAATTAGTTGAAAACACGTATCAATTCTAAGGCAATATCATCAAGTCAACAATATTGGCAGCTGAAGTGTAAACTGCATACTACTTTCATAAAAGGGTGACCTTCTGATGATGAAATGAATCTCAAGAAAAATATAAAATAACAAACAAAAACACGGACTAACGAGGAAAATTCTCAACGTACAGTCGCCAAGCTAATAGCAAAATCAAACGCTCAAACACATCGTATTCCTGACTTGGTACATTAATTTTCTAACGTAAAAAATGGTTAATTAAACCTGGTTTTATAGCAAGCGACACTTCTCACTTGTATGCCAATCGAATAAAATACCATTATATTGACAACGATGCCTAAACAAAACAAACAGACAGTATAGGTAAAAATGTCAAAAATCGGGGTATAGCAGTCAACATTGTGTTTAAATCTCACTTACAATAAAGATATTCACACTAATAATTTGCTGTTATATTGTTTTGGTATTTTTTAAATTGCTTACAATATTATCTATTGCTTTACCAATGTATTAGCTCAGGGATAGTTGAAAAATACATTGTTGTCAAATTGTGAAATGTTTAGTAGAAAGAAAAAAAAACACTACCTAGTCATCGACAGACATTTGCTGGAATCACAAATTTACGAACTATCCATGTCACTTTTTTTGCTAACTAATCTTTCTGTAATCCGCCAGCAATCTATATAAACAGATATATACCTTTTGTTAAATTTTTGAGACAATATCCGTTGATGTCAGTTTTAGTTTAGAAAAGTAAGTTTTTCCTTTATTTGATACAATCGATACTGTACCGTAAAAGCATTTGGGTTTAACAGTTGATTGCATATTTTTACACATTGATAACGTTTGTTAAACGTTGTAAATACAACCGGTTTAAAAGCAATTAGACAACAAATCCAGGACGTCTACATTTACAGAAAAAAAAACATGGAACGGCCATAGTTGTATACATTGCTTCATCTTTAATTTCGTTGTGAGAATTCGAATATTCTATGCATCTCAGACATCCTATTTGATAAATCATATTTGTTAGGTAATATCAAGTTTGATTTTGTTAAGCATGTACAATTAAGTTAAACAAAAGATGAATGTAATGTATTATATATTTCACAGGACCCGAAATAGAACTTATGGTTAAGACTTCTAAACTGTATGGTCTTATATTTTTTGCGTTGTTGCAAAAACGCTACTATGTCGGTGCAAAACAGTTGATAGAAACAGGATGTGTAAGTAAACATAGAATAGGTCTACGGGAGAAAGCATTATCTTACAATATATATTCCAATTGATACGATATTCCCGTGCTTGCATTTCCTATCATGATTTTCTTGATAGAGGGTTGCTGCTTACAAGGAAGCTATTAAACCAAGAGTTTCAAATGGTGAAGTTGAAATCATCCCTTCGTAAATTTTACGAGTTGGTTGACCGTTATGGAATAATCGTTTCACAAATGATATTGGATATGTTCCTTACGTCGTTAATACAATCCCCTTTCCTTTCATGAATGTGACCTACCGAATTAGACTATTTACCGGATTTGATATCACATCAGGTAGCAATACACAGTTAGGAGTTTAGTTTCGCATTATGGCCCCTGTGGATTTTTGAAATAGGACATTTATTGTGTAATAAAATTCATTTGTAGACAGTTGAGTGCTAATTTAGCCTTCAAAGATGGTTTATAAGAGCATCAATATTATTTTTTACATGTTTTATGGGCTGTTTTCTGTTTGTACAGTCCGTATTTTCATAGCTATACCGCCCATCGGCCCAGAAATTAATGTACTGTTTACAAACACTCTTTTTCTACACGAAGTTTTTGGCGCAATTTTACAAAAAAAATGAGATTTGCTGAATGATATATGTACACAGTTTCAAAAAAGGTATTACTTCAAGCGATTTAAATTCTACTTTTGGCCAAATTTTGGGGAAATATGTGACATCTTTCCCCTCCCCCCCCCCTTTTTGCAATATTTTACAACAATTAAATGCAGATTGTTGCCATGGATACACCAAAAAGAAATTATATTTTACCATTTTATATACTGAAAATAAAATCTATGGAAGACTTTGATTACAAACATATGCCCATATATGACACAAACAGTTAGCTTGATATTGCAAGAAAGCAATGAAAAGGAATGATAAAATTCATAAGGGCAAATTTTAGTATTTTTTCCGAACTGTTTATTGCTACCTAAGCAACACGACGGCTGCTCATGAGGTCACCCCTAGTTTGTGGTGGGGTTCGTGTTGTTTATTTTTTTGGTTTTCTATATCTTTTTCATTTTTAGCCATGGCGTTGTCAGTTTGTTCTAAATTTAAAAGTTTGACTGTCGCTTTGGTATCTTTCGTCCCTCTTTTACAAAATATACAACAAATAGCATACGTTTATATTAACCCGTTAACTACTTTCGTATTTAACTTTTTCACTCATATTCGCATTCTTTATTTTTATCCATATGGAGCAAAAATGATATTATGAATAAAAGAGGTTTTAGGTGTGCCAATACGAAAACTAGTAATCACAGTCACAGTGTATTAAAAGTAAACAACTATAGGTCAAAGTACGGGCTTCCACACGGAGCCTAGCCACACACCGAACCGAACAGCAAGCTATAAAATGCTCCGAAATTACTAGTGTAAAATAATTTATTACATATCAGAAACAAGAACACGGTTTTCTACTTTTTTATTTCAGTAATATATCACAGTCTTTTAAAATGCTTATTATTTTTGAAACAGAAGAGCCAACATCTTTAAATCATATCTTTATACATTTACTTGTCTTAAGCTGCTTAAAGAACATTATCATCTTTTGCTTTGACATACCATATTGTTATAGTACGACCCTTTGTTGTTGATTATTATTTAAATCCAATGTTTTAATGATTTATTGCGTAAGATGCGATAATATATAATATATTATAAAATTTTAGAAATAGAAACACATGTATGACATCTACATGTTGTGAACAGTAGAATTATGATTCGATAGACAGGGTTGAAATAAATTACCATATTGCTGCTTATGAAAATAACGTATTTAAAATAACGCAAAAAATTGGACATAAATTTAAGCATACCGTAAATGATTTTGCTCTTTCGTGAGAATAACACTATTTTAAGACAGTTTTATCTGGTCTATAACGAGAAGACTTAGTTAAAGGATCTCTCAAATCATTCAAGGCATGCATGATTTGTTGTGATTTGTAGATGTAAAAAGTTGATTCTGCAAATTTGAAAAAAAAACGGTTATTCAAACTCATTTTATTTGGGATATCTAGTGTCCATCGCTCTATACCTATTATTCATCTAAACTGAACAATAATTTTAGCGTTCGATGGCTTAGTTTAACCTTTTTTCGTCCGTAGAATATATAGAGTTGTAACACAGTACATGATATATTAGGCATGATAAGCCAAGAACCTTTCGTTTAGAATCGTACGATAATAATAACTATTTTGATAATTACATCTAAACAAGTGAGAACTCTACAGAATAACCGTTAATTTGATTGCCAATGAAGGTGACACACGACCGAACCCCCTTTTATATTCATAACTGCTCTAAATATAAGCACAACAATGTAAAATATGCAAAATTCCGGAAGCAAACTTTTGTTCTTCTCTCGCCGGGATTCGAAATCATGTTGTTGGGATATCGAGACAACACCGCCTGCACTGTGTCTATCGCTCTAGACCACTCGGCCACCTAGACTGAACAATACTTCAACTTTCGTAGGCCTATTGTTACATTTCCTCGTCAGTAGAATCTAAAGCTGTAACACATTACATAATAAATTATGCATGAAGATGGAATTGATCGCAGATTAA
Source organism: Mytilus trossulus (assembly GCF_036588685.1). Taxonomy (NCBI): domain Eukaryota; kingdom Metazoa; phylum Mollusca; class Bivalvia; order Mytilida; family Mytilidae; genus Mytilus; species Mytilus trossulus. The sequence goes on along the minus strand of NC_086386.1, from coordinate 19,628,874 downwards.
TCAAATATATATTGTGAAGGATCGTAAGATACAGTCAAAGAAATAATCACATGTTCATAAGAACGTCTTAACACGTGACAACTCTACGACAGATCCATGAATACCAAAGAAAGTGATAAACTGCTTAAAACACATTTTATATTTAATAACTACTCTTAATATCAGCACAATTTGCTTCCACAAATTTGTATATTTAATAGTGTTGTGCTGATTTTTAGATTAGATATGCATATAGAATGTATTTTCATCCTTGTATCACCCTCACTGGTGATCCACTGGACGGATCTGTCATATAGTTGTCACTAGTTTAGACGTACTTATTATTAATATATATATTCAAGCTAAAATTGTTGGTACATCCTGCCATATATCTGTTTTCTAATTTAGATAAGGATTCCTGATATTCTCATTGGATGTGCTATATTAGAAGATACAGCAAATAACTGGCGGACAACCCCGTTCTTAAAACAAAAACTTGAACGGTTAAATAAGTAATTATAATTACACATGGATTGATGTTGTTATTTTACATATACCTTGCAACGATATGTACGTTTAAAAATAAGTTGTGATAACATAACGATAACAATCAAATTAGAAAATAATAATCATATTCTTCAAATAGATCAAAATAAGCAATCGCTGTGAGCAAAAATAATATAGATAACCAAATGGTATTGTCTTGTGTTTTAAGTAACGCAATACAAGTTTAAGATGTAATGTTAACAATCAAAAACGATATTGTATGCATATGTTATGGCATAGTCATTGGTTATACGAAACAAATTGATCTCAGTTATTTGAAAGGGGGTTAACGTGCAAAACGATATTTCTTTTTTTAAATTTATATATATTTTTTAATTAATTCAAATTCTTCATCTCTTTAACAGTGTATGGTTTTTTTCAACTCAAATTTCAACTTTTCTTGTGTAAATGTTTCAATCTTTGCCAACCATTAGTGTATCTTCAATTCGATTACTAATTTTGACGGTGAATCAATTTCAAACAATCTCTCAAAGTTATTTAAACTATCGATGAAAATTAAATCAGTGATTTGCATACCATTGCTAGATATTGAATTTGATTTGACACATCATTTAGAAATTATACAACTTATTTCCCAAACTTCTGATTGTGAAATTAATTTCAAAACAGATTGCTATAATAAACTAAAAATGACGTAAAAAACTTCAAACGGATGCATTGTTTCAAAAAGAAGTTTTCTTTATATGTAAATGCCCCAAAACCTGATATCCACAACTACGAGACTACTAACAAATGTTATTTAATTCAACATTGGATAAAGGTCTAACATCAAAATCATGTTTTACTCAATATATAAATAGAACAAGCGTGTATTCGTGTTCCTATGAAATTATATAACATTTTTATGCCCCACCTACGAAAGAAGAGAGGCATTATGTTTTCTGGTCTGTGCTTCCGATCGTTCGTTCGTCCGTCTGTGCGTCCGTGCGTCCGTTCGTCCGTTCGTCCCGCTTCAGGTTAAAGTTTTTGGTCGAGGTAGTTTTTGATGTGAAGTTGAAGTACAATCAATTTGAAACTTAGTACACATGTTCCCCATGATATGATCTTTCTAATTTTAATGCCAAATAATAGTTTTGACCCCAATTACATGGTCCACTGAACATAGAAAATGATAGTGCGAAGTTCAGGTTAAAGTTTTTGGTCAAGGTAGTTTTTGATGAAGTTAAAGTTACGTCAATTTGAAACTTAGTACACATGTTCCCTATGACATGATATTTCTAATTTTAATTCCAAATTAAAGTTCTGACCCCAATTTTCACGGTCCCCTGAACACATAAAATGACAGTGCGAGTGGGGCATCCGTGTACTATGGACACATTCTTGTTATGCTTAAAATAAAGTTTAAAATTTTTATTTTCGATCTGTTGAACTGTACCCATTTTTTATCTTTATTTTTTGATTATATAAGATTTATTTTGAAGCGCATTTACTCAGAGAGCTATTCGAATAACAAGTTGCATTTACGATGCTGACAAGAAAAAAATGGGTGCTAAAACTAGACCAAAAGGGCAAGAAAAGGAATTAAAGATGAATTTAGAGAATTCAGAAAACAAAGAAAACAAAGAACATGGATCTAATAAAAATCATGCTGGCCGGCTATTGTTAAATCATGGATATTTAGAAAATGCTATCAGTACTAAAAATAAGAACTTCCTTAACAGTGAAATAGTTAAAGAAATCTTAGATACAATGTGGTACGGTACAGAAGAGTTTGACATTCGAACGGTTAGTAACAGATTATAATTAGAAATACTACGAACTAATCGTAAAAAGTTAAGTATTTTACCTAACATTTGTTTTCAATGACCATGAAAAAAACATACTTATCCTCAATATTTAACAAATAGGAAGATATGATTAAATATGTATTTAAGAATGCAGAAGATAATTTAACTATATAACAATAACTCTAGCTAACTGCGTTTATTTACCATTCAATGGACTGGTTTCGACTATGTTTTTAACAAAACGCGTATTTGTGTCATATACATGTTAATACTTAAATGCTTCATTTTAATTATAGAAGAGTGAATAATACAATTCAAGAATTGCAAAAAAAATATAATATCTAGTCAAAATTCGATAAGAAACAAATAATCTCTGATTCGTTTCGTCTATTTTGGGTTAAATTTCTTATTTGAAAAATAGAAAATATAGAAATGCAGCAGAAGACATTCGTGATGACCATCTGTAACTGTCAACTAATGTAGACACTTGTAAAACATTCGAAAAGAGGGACGAAAGATACCTTAGGGACAATCAAACTCATAAATCGAAAATAAACTGACAATGCCATGGCTAAAAATGAAAAAGACAAACAGACAAACAGTAGTACGCATGACACTACATAGAAAACTAAAGAATAAGCAACACGAACCCCACCAAAAACTAGGGGTGATCTTAGGAGCTCCGGAAGAGCAAGTAGATACTGTTCCACATGTGGCAACCGTCGCGTTGCTTATGTGATAACAAATCCGAAAATAGTCAAATTCGATAGGCCATATTTTTAAAACGGAAGGAGACTGCAGTTTTAAAAGACGTAAGTAACGATATCATTTGTGAAACGGTTATTCCATAACGGTCAATCAACTCGTGATGGCGTCCGTAAAATTTTCGAAGGGATGGTTTTAACTTCACTATTTGGATTGACGGCATCCTTGTGAGCAGCAACCCTCTATCAAGAAAATCATTATAGGAAATGCAAGCACGGGAACATTGTATCAATTGGAAGATATATACCCCCGTGCAGGTGTTGCTGGAATGTTACTCCTTAGAAATGGAAAGTTCACAATTGAAAAGCTGAAATTAAGTCTTTTGTCGTAAAGTTTTGTTTTCAACCGACCCTCATTGTCAATTTCTAAATGTAAGTCAAGATAAGTATCTGTATATGTAGTATCCTTTATCTGTCGTTCGATGGGATAGATACTTTCAACATAGTCACCAGCTTTTGATTTTGTCAGGGAAAGAATATCATCTATATCGCGGAAAGTAGAGTTAAAGGATATTGCTAACTTCTTATCTTTCTTGGAAGAAGAACTTGTATGAAGTCAGCCTCATAATAATAAAGAAACAAGTTGGCAAGAAGAGGGGCACTATTTGTTCCCATTGGAATGCCGACAATCTGTTGAAAAACATGTCCTCCGAACGTAACAAACATGTTGTCAATAGTCCTCTCAAAACTTCCTGGATGAATATAAAAACGAATTGTGGTATGATTGCCACTGAGACAACTTTCCACAAAAGACCAAATGACACAGAAATTAACACCTTTAGGTCATCGTACAAATGTAAAAAAAATCAAACGAGAAAACTAACGGCCTTATTTATGTACAAAATATGAACGAAAAACAAATGTGAGTTTGTTTCATAGTTTGTTGTCATAGAAATGCCGATTGCGTGCAGAAAACCACACTCTTTTACGTAACAAAAAAGTTGTCAATAATAAAAATCAAGCATCTCAATAATGTAAATTTTCAGGATTTTTTTTTTTTTTTTTTTTAATTATTACAAAGTATGTTCTTTTCCCGTCATCAAAATGTATTTGTATCTGCGTTGGTCCCTCTTTTTCCTTAAAGAAATGTAGACTAATTCTTTCAACATGTATAATAGTTTAGAAATAAAGTGTAGTGTGAACGGCTGAGAAATAGATTTTATTTCATACTTTAACAAGACGTATGTATGACAGTAAGACTGTGTATTTTCAATAGTTTTAGATTTAATAGATGAATAGAAATAAAATGATGCATGGAGCTTGCATTTATTGTGATTTTACCATTCTTGTAAAACAACTTCACTTTCGAGTGCATGTTAAAACATGGAATGAAATAAAAGTCTATTTTTCTGATTTTTTTTCTGGATTCAATTTTTTCTGTATCCTTAAAAGTTTATGCTGAATTTAAACATAATTATATTTAGATTTTAGAAAATATTGCATCTTTTCGGGACTATCAAACCCAGAAAGTGGAAGTATATCATGTTTAATGAAAGAGGTGCGGATTAGTAAGAACAACAAACAGAAAGAAGAAAAAAATAGTTTTAACTTCAGGGTTACTTAACTATTTGTTTTTCGTGTCATGACCCACTTGATTTTTTTTTCGATTAGAAATACAATTTAACATTTTTTAATACATCTTAATGAGCCCATAAAAGAAATTTGTTTATAGCATTGTATTAAAAATATTTTCAAAGACCAGCTGAAGTGCATGTAAGCTATGGATGGGATTTATTGAGTGTAGAATGCATATTTTTTTACTTCATCGTTCAGTGACGTCAATTATACCATCTGACCTTGGGAAACCCATTCATGAAAAGCAAACAACGTAGGAGTAGGATTGGAACAGCTAAACAATCGATGACATTGGCGTATCAATATGGGGATATGTCACCACGGGTGTGTACTCAAGCGATTGAGATACGTCATTTTAGAATAATGAAAATAAACGTTTATACTGAATAATTCAAACAATATAAATGTTTAACATATATTGATTAAACATAATTTTACTGACTATGTGATTTACCTTTTTTATTCAGACTGTGTGCTTCATTTTTCTTGCTACATTCCATATAATCCTATTGCCATTCTTAATGATCAATATGGAAGCCAGTCCGCTACTTTGGTAAGTGCATATATTATGTTTTTCAACTATTTAACTATTTATGGCAATATACCCCTTCGTTGTAGTTGTTAAAATTTGGAAAGGAAATGGGAATGTGTCAAAGCGACAATAACCCGACCATAGAGCAGTTAACAACCAAAGTCCACCAAAAGGTGTTCAATGTAGCAAGAAACTCCAGCACCCGGAAACCTTTAGTTTGCTTTTAATCTAAACTTTTACCTACATTTTCTTACAAACTAGCAGCAACTTTTTGGTAAAATATACGTTTTGTATTAGGGATTATGCCCTTCAAGGGCGAATACCAAGTATGATTGTTATGCCTTGTTAGTTTCATATACTAGTACTTATAATACATGTCGTTCGTTTCATAATCTTAACCGACTATGTAACGAAGAAAAATGGTAAAGCCTCGATCACACCTTACCGGATAAGACAAACGGACGCCTAACGGATGAAAATAAAAGTTGTCCATTGACAAAATTGTTATCCGTTGGGAGTCCGTTGATGTACTGAGCAACTAAAACGGTCGCCTAACGAATCCATAACGGACATGCAACGGATATGCAACGGGCGAGAGACGGAGACGTATTGGACAGAACGGATGTCGAACGTACATCCAACGGACGAATTCCGCATAAAACGGACACCTAACGGAAGCGTATCGGATAAAACGGATAAACAGGATTTTTCTCAATATCACCAAGACTTAAATCGCATTTGAGTCTAAAAGGACAAAATCGCAATAATAAGTGCACGCAATAATTTCTCAATTTACAGTATCTTGATTATCTGTTTTATCACTGCCCTGTAACGGCATTTTGAAGAACAAACCAAAACCAGTTACACAGAACATTGTCAATATTAATGCGATGCACATGTATAATTATTGTCGCCTTTTTTGTCGCTTTAATATTGACAATGTTCTGTGTAACTGGTTTTGGTTTGTTCTTCAATATACCGCTAAAGTGGAGTGTCTGACCTGAAGGACAGCTGCTTGATTGTGAAGATGTGCCCTTATTCTAAGATCGATTATGAATAATAATAATTCAAGAACCATAAGAAATCTAATTGGCATTTCTGACGAGCAATTTTCAATTGGCATTTATCCGTTTCAGATCCGTTCATCATCCGTTTTATCCGTTATACGTCTGGTAGAAGTCCGTTTCACATTCGTTCAACATCCGTTTTATCCGTTAGAAGTCCGTTAGTGAATTTATCTGCCGGACCTCCAACGGATGTATAACGGACACGTAACGGATACAAAACGGAAACGAAACGGACGAGTACCGTTCAAAACGGACGACTAACGGACGTCTAACGGACATTTTATGCGTTGGACGCCCGTTCAAAGTTTTTAACATGCTCAAAATTTTCCACCGGACAGAGCGGACGTCGACGGATAAAACGTACACTTAACGGACATGCAACGGATATAGACGGACGCCTAACGGATAAGAACGGACGTCTAACGGACATAAACGGATTGTAAAAAAGTTATCCGTTAGGCATCCGTTCGAGCTATCCGGTAAGTTGTGACCGAGGCTTTAGTTATGGCTAACCTTCAAATAAAAGAAAAACTGATGTTGCAAGTATGACATGGTTTTATTTTGTCATATTCAGGTATTTATTATTATTTCTTTAGAGATACATACAATTCTGCGTTAGGTTTCAAAGCATCTCGGCTATGAAAAACAGAAAAGAGATGGTAATTTAATTGTATGATAGATTTTGAAAATTGATGAACGCAACAAAACAATCGAGGAGCGTTAACAAAAATCTCGGTTTAGTTATATTGGAGATGTTTAAGTGTTTAACAAGTTATTTAATGTATGCAAATACCTATATTTGAAAAGAAACTTATTGTGTCAAAAAGGATTTTTTTTCAGGGATTGTCTAATTATGGAAATAATCTTACTTCGTTCCCCGAATATTTAAATAAACGTGTGAAAATGTCTCAGCTTCAAGACGAGAAATAACATACTTACGCTTTGATCAAAGGAATTGAGGGAAACGCTACCATAACCGCCTAGCCGGTACTAATTACGCATATGAACCCAACTTAAGCACATTGTACGGTCTTTACAATATACTAGCTAAAACAGGCTCGGCATAAGAAAATATGAAGCAGATCAAACCTAAAAGAAAATCAACAGCATGTTATATACTAAATTTAAGAGTACAGTACTTTATGTAGTTTGCCGAAACTCAAATCTCGTAAAACCTGAGAAAGATACAAACCAAGTTAAAAGCTAAAAACTGCGAAAATTACATAAATTTTAAAAGAACGAGATCGATAGCTTCAACTTCAAATCCATAATTAGAAAAAAAGTGTTACTATCCGGAACAAGGCACAATCTTTAAAATTACAGAGCGTACGATTGTTCTATTATCCTGATATGTGAGTTAAAAAATATGTGCATGTCATTTGAACTTAACACCATCACAAAAATGCAAAACTATAAACAAGAAATCCTTATGTTAACGCAAGTTATTTGAAAACATTTTTTTATTTGTTGTAAGGTCTGTAATATTTTAACATTTATTTGATGTTCGGAACATTTATCAGAAAATTCCCTTTGATTTTGTGTCAGGTAGATAGATAAAACTTATTGACCAACCTGAACGTAGACTAGACTTCTCGTAATTGATTACGAGAGATTTTTTGCGAACGGTACTGAGTGTACCGTAGTGTGTAAGTCTGAAAACTAACATAAATAATGAAAACACGATAAATTATGTTTTATTTAACTGTCAAAACGAAATAGTCACCAGATTCTAAAACTAACAATTTTGGTCTAAACGTTTATGAATTCAAACATTTTGAAATGTTTGAAATATGCCTGATTTTGAAACTATATTTAGTACCATCTCAGCGTCTGAACCATATCTGAATGTTCATGACCATGTGTGGACTTGTAATGTCTCATATGATCCAAACATCTCGTATGGACAAGGTAATTAATACAATTCAATTTTACTGTTAATTGCACAAGGTATTACCCTTCAAAGAGACATAAATCAAAAGAACGTTGACTTAATTTATCCTTCGGTGATTATTGTTACATGCATGATTAATGAATTATTGTTAATTTTACCCACTAATTAGAATTATTTCTAGAAAACATATTGATACATGGATAATACGACCTCTACTTACATACACGAAATATAGACCCAGACTTTTGAAATAAACCTTTAGAAATATCAAAATGAAGATTTGAACAAGATTCCAACTGCTACTTCCATACATTTTTTTCGTTAATTTGGTGTTTAAATTTTGTTTTGGAAAAAGAATTATTATTAAATTTCAAATTATTCTTAATCCTGAAATATGTCCATGCTCCTATTCATAAGATTTTACATCAATAGTAGTTATTATGTGATGTCCCTCTATTTGTATGTGGAATATAAAAATAAAAGGACAGCATGTGCATCTGAACACGTGCAAAATCATATGAAATAACAGCAAGCTCCAATCAATGAAGTAAAAAGAGGTAGTAATCTAATCTAATCACACAGGGAAACTAGAATTTCAGTAAGTTCCTTTTGTTGTCTTTAAATCTGATAACCAGTTGTGTGTTACTGTGTATTCGTCAAATTCCAAAATGGTCTAAAAAAAATACATGGTCCGGCTTGTTGATTACAAAATGAGTCTATACTCATATGGTCCTACCAAACGCATATCTAAATATGCATACGGGCCGAATCACTACCAAATTCTTCCACTTCGTTACTTTCGTAGGTTTTAATCTGAATCATTGTTTACATTCTTGATTTTTCTTTTTTATTCATTTTTAACATTTCTTAACAGTGATTTACCAAAAATACCAAACTCCAAGGAAAATTCAGAACGGAAATTCCTTTATAGAATGTCAAAAACAAACCTCACTCACACTTATTCAAACACATCAACGGATGAAAAGCAACTGTCATAACCCTGACTTGGTAAGGACGAGTACTTACAGTGTATGTAGAAAATGGTCGATTTTATATAGCTTTCCATATTTTGAACATTTTTCAATGGGTTTGACTTGCTTATTCCGTCGACACATGATGGGAACTGCTTAAGAATCAACCATATTCAAGATGAACATATATAGTACATAAATTATTCCTGAAGTGAATACCATGTTTTCACATTTGCAGTTACTTGTGAATCTTTGGTTTTCAAATATTTTACAAATATGGTCTAAATAATAGAGGAACCATGACTTTATTAAAATTTGCTGTTACAAAATATTAGAAATTATTTTAAATGAGGGAATGTATCTCCCTCATGCAAAGCTCTGTTTCCTTTTTCGGATTTGGCTATACTTTTTGGACCTTTTGGATTATAGCTTCATATATTATGTAAGCTTTGGATTTCAAATATGTTTGCCACGAGCATCACTGAAGAGACATGTATTGTTGAAATGCGCATCTGGTGCAAGAAAATTGGTACCGTTAATTTTATTGGTTAAAGTTCTAATTGACGATTATCACTACACAACATTGCATATTTAACAAATATTCATTATAGTTATTTTCATAATTAATAAATTGTAAATAATTAACAACAACCCTCAGGCGAAATAAGAATAACACAGAGGTGTATAGAAGCTTACGATATCTGTTATGAGCCGGTAATTATTAGCAATATTGTACTTTATTTAGCTCTAGTTTTCATTTTCTCAAACTTTATATTATTATAAAAGTGTTTTTCTCAAAAGTGATCATGAACATACGATTAGTTCTCTTCACTTTGAAATACTAGAAAACAAACAATAAATCATTGCAATTAAAATACATTATTTGCAACCTCAGACTTAACTGTTTTGCTGTAACTGGTCGATCTTGTAAACCGTTCCTTGAATGATCTGTGATACGATATTAATCTTATTATACAGATCTGACAAACCCTATAAAAGAGTTTCCATGACAAATGTTTGCGATCGAACTGTCAATAAAGCATTCGTACGAAATCAAGCAAAGAATCGGGATACGCATAATCGATTCAGAATGGATAGCCTCTTTGCATCAACGAGTGGCATATGTCGCGTTTTAGTAGTCATAGTTGATGCAGTAACAAATGGTCGTTAATAAGTCTTTATACAATATTTACAATGCCATAAATCATCTGTACATGTCGATTCCCTTATTTCTCAACCTCTAAGATGTGTATTTTACTAACCATGTATTATCAGTACATAAATGAAAAGTTTTATTGGTGAAAATGGTTGGAAATGACAAATTATCTTAGAAATGTTTGTTATTGAGCCAAATTAATTTGTAAACTATATATTGCTCCTACCTAAACAAAAACATTTTATAAAGAGCACTGTTTGTCACATTGCTTCTAAAAATGTTATTATTGTCAATCAGGACGCAGATATTCTTTCACATATTCACATTTTGCACAATCTTGATAATTACTCCCTGAATTTATATTTCATATCATAACCATTTAACTCAAGTTTATTAAAGAAATAGTTCATGGGGTCTTGAATATATCGTGATTTTACCATGGGTTGGCCCTTTATGACAAAATATTACCCTGAGCGATAGCGAGGGGTAAAATATCGGCATAAATGGACAACCCTTGGTAAAATCACGATAAATGCAAGCACCAGTGAATCATTTCGAGTCTAATTGGACAAATGCTGCAATTGTTTTGGATCGAAGCGCTCTAGGTGAAGGTTTGATTTGCGGTTCCCACAAATAAAGGTACTATCAAATTGGACGTAAAAGAACGGAGCAAACTGAGAAAGTGACATGCTTAAACTATATACAATAAAATATTTAGATAGGGTTGGATGAATCTAAATGACAATTGTACTTAACTGTCTTATAAGTATATAAAATGGCTATAAAATGGCTTATATAACACATTTTAACATCGTTTGTTTACGTTTCCTTGTTTGTGATGATTTTCGGTTTCACAAGCGTTTATGTTTCTGTAAGATGCTTATATTCTGACTTCATACTTCTATGAAGTAGGGTAGCTCATTCATAAATAAGCATATGACGTGGCAGTACGATCGAAACAGCCCAAACAATATATTCATATTTTTACCACGGGTGTGTACTCAAAGCGATCGAAGGACCTCATGTTAGAATTTTTAGTATATGTTCATATCAATGCACTAGTATGCTTCTGGAAAATCTTAAAACTATAAGTAATTCAATATATTGATTACAACTTAAAAAGCTCAATTTGATTTTTTTTTCAGGCTTTACAAGAAGTACAAGCTTCCTTTCATGAAAGTGATTTTGCATATGGTAAGGAAAATGTATATTATGCTTCATTTTGATTTTTTTTATTGTGATAGGAAAAAAGTAATTTCACAAAACAAATGAACTCAGAGGAAAATTCAATCGGTATTCCATAATCACATGGCAAAATCAAATGACAAAACACATAAAAAACGAATAGACAAGAACTGTTATATTCCTGACTTGGTACAGGCATTCTCAAATGTAGAAAAATGGTTGATTCTTAAACGTTTTTATGAATTATTTAAATAAACTTGTTTTTTTCTGTAGAGACAAGCATTCACGCTAAAAAATTAGGAAACCCGCTGCAACGTATCGAAAGGGAAATAGGAACGTCTTCTGAATATCTAAATTTAATGCCAAATCGCACTTTTGTCATTTCAGCTTTTTTATCAATTGAAATTGACAATTTTAAAACATCTCGTGATGTTGACTTATATATTTGATATTGATATCATATGGTGATATATAGTGATATATAGTTTGTGTACACATTTAAAGGTTAAAAATGTACACAGAGATGATTTCATTTTAACCTTTTTTCGAGAAAATAATACAGAAACAGTTTGTGAGAGGTTAAGCCATCTATAAAACCAGACTTAATCCACCATTTACTATTGGCGAAAATGTTTATATAAAGTCAAGAATAAGGCAACGCCGACAGTCCGTTTTGAATTTTCCTGTTTCTTTTCAATATACTAAAATGACTTAATTATGTTAATTTAAGAATAATGTTTATATATTTTCAAAACAGCTTGGATTTCTGTCTCTCCTTTCTGCATATGCATACATGTTGTTGTTTGACTATGGTGTAGATGGAATCACGTATACGGACTATTTTATAATGGCATGGATGGCTAGCTTTTATATTGATGAATTCAAGCAGGTGACATTTCTTCAATTATTTTAATTATCTCTTCCATAACTATGAATCAAATATAAAAATATGAGACCACATTGTTTTCGAAATGAAGTTTTTCGAGATATGTAAATACGCATATTGAATACATATGGTGTAATAGTTTGTGTCTATAAGTGTCTTGAAATTTAGTAACCCATTTAAAACACGTAGTTTGTGTTCAATGCGTATGCGCTGGTAAAAATTTGTATTTACACCCTATGCTTGTATTACCCAGAAAAAACATACGGTCGACGGATAATTTAACGACCTTTTTTCATTATCTGTAATACTTCATATGTTTCTAAATATGGAGCTATGTTCATTCCACTGATATTGGTGCAAATACAAAATGTCAAGGGTGTTTATATGATGAGTTTTTGTGTATATGTTAGACGATGTAACTTTTTATCAGCATGTATGTACGATCAGGTTTTTTCAACAAGAGATATTTTGTTTCAGCACGTTATTGCTATTATCCGAGGAAAATGGAAAAAATATGTTACAAGTAGGTGGAATCAATTAGATTGGATGTCTTTGATATCGTATACGTCCGGAATGCTGTTGAAGTTAGGCGAAGGATCTCATTATCGAAATGCATCAACCATTCTATTGGTTACAGCATTTATACTACTTTCCATACGCATTTTGAATTTGTTTTGCATATCCTCAATTTTAGGACCAACGTTAGTCATGATTCAAGAAATGGTATGTATGAAGATATTGAATGACATTTTATGTATCAAATTTGTACGATAATATATGCTTGCGTTTAAAACTAAATTGAACCATTGTATTGATACTTTGTAATAACTATTCAGACTTACGAAATACACATAGAACAAACGTTTTAATCAAGTACTTTGGTAGCTTTAAATACATTAGAAATATAAGCGGTAAAAAATCAAGCATCGATATGTGCTAGCCACATCTTTTCGACTTTTTTTCTTCTAAGTATTGTCTAATTGTAGAGAAATCCCATCGTGGCTTTTCTCTATATGTATTCTTTTGCAATTAAGTTCTCAAAAAGACAAAAATGAATATCGACTCCTGTTTCTTAAAATATGTAAAGCAAAACACACATGTATCAATGTAAGGTCATTGATCAGAATACCAGATGTATTGCTTATTCATAGTATTGTTTAGATATTATCCTGATAACATAGAAAATAAAGAAAATATTGGTGTATGAAAAAATGTGTTTGTAGTGTTGAAATTAACAAAATCAATATATTTTTTTAAGCACTGCGCGTAAGATTTTAAGTTAACTGAGTCCTAGCTGAGTGGTTTTATTCATATTTTGTAATCAAGAGCATACACATTTTAATCGATTTTTGTATAATGCCTATTATTTCTTAATTTCAGTTTCGTGATACGTTTGCCTTCATGATTATTATGACTGTAATTATGATGTGCTACAACATATCGTTTCACGCACTTTTATACCCAAATGCTGAGTTCAACTGGCAACAGATAGAAAAAATCATACAAAATGGATACTGGATGTTATTTGGAGAAATAAATTTAGACGGCGATAAACGTAAGCAACCATTCTATCTGAATATAAAATCATAGCTTCATGTAAAAATAACCAACACATAAAAGCAAATTTGTTTTCTTGAATCTACTTATATGTCTATCATACACGAACTTTTTTAAAGTTGCGGTTGAATCAAAAACTACATAGTATCGTGTTGTATAAAAGTAATCTTAATGCTTAATCATTTCCCATTTAAACATGTACATCTTCACAGGGAACCAATTTTACAGACATGATTTGGGAGTAAGTCTTGTTTTATCGTAATTCACTGAAGTACAGGTGTGGTTAAGGGCTCAAGTCAATCCTTAGAATACAATCAATGTGTTTTGGTGTGCATAAAACTTTTTTTGTTATCTATTTATAGACTGACATGTTGTTTTTTTTAGATTAAACAGAAAATTTTCAAAAAGTAGTGAATAGAAAACTACCCCCCATTTTGTTTTGGAGGAGAATTACAGCTATTGATAATAATTAACAAAACGTTTTTTCGGAAGTGTTTGGGTGTATAATAAAGATGAAAAGACTTTTGTATAGATGAATGAACATATATATGTCAATGAAAAATGACAGACTAAGGACTTGATTTCTATTTCTATTGTTAGTTTTTGTATTTTTTCATGTTTGCAATATATATATAGGTAAAGGGAGAAATGGTATTAGTGCCATTGAAACAACTCTCCATCCAAATAACAATTTATAAAAATACAAAATGTACGACCTTCAACACGGAGCCTTGGTTCACACCGAATAACGAGCTATAAAGGGCCCAAAATTTCGAGTGTAGAACCATTCAAACGGAAAAAACTAACGGTCTATTGTCTTAAAGTGATTAAGTTTATAACACAATGTGACTGCTGTGTCCATATTTGTGGCTTTTTAACTATCATGTCTCATTGTTTTGTTCACACATTGTAGTCAATATAATGGAATTTGATGTGACTTCATATAAGTCAAAGGTTTAGCTAGCTATAAAAATAGGGTTAATCCACCATTTTCTACATAAAAAATGCCTTACCAAGTCAGGAAAATGACAGGTGTTTTCCAATAGTTTGATGAATTTGAGTTTGTGCCATTTGTTTAGGGACTTTTCGTTTTCAGTTTTTCTTGGAGTTCAGTACTTTTGTGATTCTAATTTCCCATATCATATTTGCATATAAATTATGCATTGGCAACAAAATATATATCACCTTAGCAAATAATTTCTGTAAGGAAAAAAGCTGGTTGAGGATTCTCTTATTTTTTTCTCATATCTTAAAATTCAGTCTTATTCTGACATCGGAATGGACTTCTTCTAAACTGAGTTCAACTATGAGTTTTGTTGTGTGTTTCTTTAATCTACATTGGCTCGAAGTAAAGGGGAGGGTTCAGATCTAATAAAATATGTTTCACCCGCCGTATTTTTGTGCCTGTTCCAAGTCAGGAGCCCCTGGTTTTTGTTGATCTTTTGTTTGGTTTTTTTTGGGTTTTTTTTTTAATTGGTAAATTTGTATGTTTTAGAGTTTAGTATGACGTCCATTTTCACAGAACGAGTGCACATTTGTATTAAGGGGATAGCTGAGGACCGCCCTCGGGTGCGGGATTTCTCGCTGCGTTGAGGACCCATCCGTAGCCTCCTGCTGTGATCTACTCTTTGGTCGTATTGTTGTCTCTTGGACATATTCCCCATTTTCATTCTCAATTTTATTTGTATAATCCATTTCGCTTCCGCAATAACTCAGTTTTCAATTTTATCAAGTACTAAAATTTCAGTATATATTTCAAATGACCCACAACGAAAAGCAGGCATGTTACAATCTAACTGCGAAAAAATGGAAAAATCATTTCCTATGTTAAGTGTAACTTAATTTAACTTTACTATCAATCTAAAAAAGAAAACCAACGAAATATCTATATTCATTTTTAAAAGAATTGTGCCTAATTGCTTCCCTCTTCTTTTTTTTCCTTTACTCCATTTTGGGTATGGTCCAGGGTGGGCCAAATCAAGATATCATTGGTTATACAATAACTTTTCCATTGTGAAGACCAAATTTAGTTAACTGTCTGACTAAAAACGATTTAGACAAAAAAATAACTACTGTCAGTGTATGAATTTGGACGAAAAAAGCTTCTGAAATCAGTTTTATTTTTAAATATTACTGATATCGATATTTCCAGGTACATATCACGTATTTCCTCTATTTATACCAATATGACAACCTGACTGTCTTTCGACGACTTGAGGATTTGTGTCTTCACCGAAATCTGACCCTATTAGTGCATCAATATGTCTCTACATGACTTTTCATCCAAGGATTTCGGATTTTTTTCCCACATTTGCTCCAAAAGGAATCTGACTTTTGACAACATACTATGTGACTAAAAATAAAGCAGTATTCAATTGAACTTTGATAGTGTCCTTTCGATAAAAAAAAAAAAGGTCTAAGATGCCACAAAGGATAAACTGTTAAACGTTAGATAATTTGTCAGGTGCATTTTTCATGAAAAGTCATACTATTTCTTATCTTATGGAAGTGTATGTTGAGCATATTAACAGTATTTTAAATGCCAATAGGTATTACGGTAAACACCAAAAGAAGTCATATAAAAAAATGTCTAAGAAATTGTACATTTCTATGTAAAGTTTTAGGAGAATCACTAAAATTCAAAGAACTAATACCAAATACAAAAGCATTAAAAATAAATCAATACGATTCTGTGTCTCTATAATATTGATTCTTGTACCTATTCTTAAATTGTGCGATACATGCCAAATCTTAAAGCCAGTTGGAAATTTACATGAAATATAAAATTCGAAATGATGTATTGGAAGTAATCTTGTTTTGTCTAGATATGAAGCATGTCTTAGTTCATATGTCTGTGATTAATCTAGCAAGTATTCATTGTGAGTGCATTAATGAGAGAAAGCATTGAATTTCTATCTACAAAAGGGGTAATTCTTATAAAAAAGGCCTTGCTTTTTTTAATTCTTGGTATCAAAATCCTTAAGTCCATCTGACTTTCTTCAAGAACCACACATCGACGAGTACAAGGTGTCCTCATAAGAAGGTATACTGCTCGTTCAAACAAAAATCTCCTAATGTAAACGCCAATTGTATTTGTTAAACATATGTGACAGTTTAACACACATCATCCGTATGCAACCAATTCCTCCGGGTAAAAAAACCCGTCCAAGCAAAGACTTGATATAACAGAGAACACTACGTAAAAATTATAACTGCGATGGGCGACACGTTAATTGTCACTAGTTGCGCATTATCTGCTTTTCCTTTTGAACACCCGACATTATCCCCAGTTTTGATTTTGTTTCGTTTTGATGAGAGTCTTTTTAAACCTTATTGTCTTATCTTAATCTGTAGATTTTTTGCCATGACGTTTGTCGTTTGAACATTTTAAATATTCCTCTGGTTTCATCTGTCACTGTTTAAGTGCTGAAATGAGATGTTTACGCTTCATAAAATGAAAACGTCACGTGTGTTATGCGACAGGCCATTATCAATGTACCAGTACTAGTATATTGGTGATTTTTTTTAAATTGCCGAGCTTTTTCCATCTTTGGTAAAGTTCCGTGTTAACAAATTCTGGAAAATTTAGCAACACTTCTTTGACAAAGAAGACTGAAAAATCAAGAACTGATATACTTGCTGAAATTATATATGTTCAGGAACTATTGCCGTAAACAGGATATTAAATTGAATTAAATTTCGCAAAACAACACAATGGCAAAATCTTATCGATCTTCGATCAATGCATTCAGAGCATTTTTACATGTACATCCAAACTTTACTAATGAAGTAAAAGACCATTGGAATCAGTAATGATTGAGGCAACGTAAAAATTTAAGATTAATTTTAGGAATATCCGACGAAAATAGGAACAATGTAATTGGAACCAGTTGACACTTTGGCTACACTCAAAGAGCATTTCAGGATTTCCACAAAAAGAATCGCTTACGGTCAGCACTTAAAATGCAATATTTTTTTTGTATGGAAAAAGATATAGTATAAAAGTCCACATAATTTGTCTACTCGAAAAATAATACCTCTTCAACTTCTTTTCTTACATGTATATGAAGAGGAGGCAAATTACAAATTGCTTTGAAATTGTTTGATCGGAGACCGATTGTATAAAAGATAAGATATGAGCATAAAAAATGGTAAACAAGAATATAGATGATCAGGTAGTCCGTATATAAGATTAATATTTCAGAATACAACTATGTTATTAACTTTATTGGCACTTTCCTTTAATTTCCTTTTCAGTTACTGAACCTGATTGCACATTTAATAAAACAATTTATGAAATGGGAGTTCTACAGCGATGTCCTACACAGCTTGGTGTATACATTACGCCATACTTAAAAGCGTTCTATGGACTCATAGCAGTAATCTTACTTCTCAATCTGCTGATAGCTATGTACAGGTAACTCTTACTTTATTTTCTAACTTGAGCGGAATAAAATTAACGGGACTAACGCTATATTATTATCCTTTATTCAGAACAAGTGATTTTGAGATATGAGGAATATGAATGTTGTACGTGTCATTTACATATTCAGAGGCATATGTCTCCAATAGTTGAGTTATAAACGAACCTGGTAATGTATTGTTATTTCTATGACATCAAAACTTTAAATAATATAAAAATAAGAAGATGTGGTATAATTGCCAATGAGACACTTCTTCACCACAGACTAAATGATATCGCATTTAACAAATATAATTCATCGTAGGGTCTTCAGCAGGATAATGTCTGCCTAATGACTATAGAAACAGAGATTCGGTGGTTTACATCGTTTCCTCTTATGTCACTAATTCTATTATATTTGGCATATCAAGAATAAAAATGGTCATGTTTCTGTAGGACTTTGTACTGCGATGCTACTACAAAACGCGATGGTCACGCGGAAATGTGAGTTTTGATGTTGAAGCCTAATCATGATCACACTGACATCAGATGATGTTATTGCGAAGTTGGTAGCTACGCCGAAGTGAGATGTAGTTAATGCGGAAGCAGAATGGATTACACAAAAAAAATTAAGCTTGGAAATGAGGAATATGTCAAAGAGACAACAACCCGACCAAATATCAGAAAGCAGCAGGAAGCCACCAGTTGGTCTTCAACGCATCGAGAAAATCCCGCAATTTAAGGGGGGGGTTCAGGTAGCCCTTAATAAAAATGTGTACTACTACAGTGAAAACGGACGTAATAGTAAACTCGAAAAAATATAAATGAATTAAAATTAAAAAACATAAAAGACTACAGTATCGTTACTTTATTCCTTCTGAATACGTCTGTTTACATATTTGGTTAGCTTTTGAGGTGACTGCTGACATTTTGTGCTTTTTGACGAATTAATTATAAAAGATTGGACATGAAATACCTGAACCAATGTTTTAAATGGTTTTAATTTTCTCTCGTCGATGTAGAAGTTAATGTATTTGTTAGGTTGGTTTTTTTTAGTTTTTTTGATAAAGCATCGAAAGTACAACACGTTTAACTTAAACTGTTATGATCAATGTCATATCCATAATGCGTAACGTTTATATTGACTTTGTTAATTAGCATGGACAAAAAAAAGCGAACATTCATAAAATCGTTATGAAAATTAACACAACATGCACAAAAAACAAAAGATATAGTATTGAGACAACACTCCAACGGAGACCAAATGGTAAAAAAGTGATAAATTATAGATCCCCTTTCTTTCAACAGTAAGCAAAATCCATATCGCGTAGACATTCTTTAAAGGTCCCGTAATGACAAATGTAAAACATTTAAAAAAAAAAATGAAATGGCCTGATGTATGAGCAAAATAAGTACCAATCAACGGCCGAAACCACTGAAACTGAATAAACAGGCTCCTGACTTGTGACATACACATATATATATAGAGAGAGAGAGTCCAGGTGGTCGTGTGGTTTAGCGGGACGGCTGCAGTATATATATACAACTCGTCTAAACATCAACCCAACAATGTTAGATCTGTCAATTTGCTTTCGCAAATTTTTGGTTCTTCCCTCGCCGGGATTCGAACCCATGCTACTGTGCGATCCGATGGATATATCTGTTGTATGGTTGTCACTGACTCAGACGTACTTATGTATATATATATATATATATAACTCGTCTAAACATCAACCTAACAATGTTAGATCTGTAAATTTGCTTTCGCAAATTTTTGGTTCTTCTCTCGCCGGGATTCGAAACCATGCTACTGTGATATCGTGACACCAAATCGCCTGCACTGCAGCCGTCCCGCTAGACCACACGACCACCTGGGCTCTCATAAAAAGAGCTTCCGGTGGGCATGTGTTACCTTTCCACGTCAGTTTTAATCTAGCGGCGTACTACAGTACATGATATATAAGGCATGAAGATGTTAATGTTACAGATCAGCTAAGTTATCTATAGTAAAGGACCCTACAAATTAATGTAATATACAGTCAAAGAAAATAATTATATTCATATATATATATATATATATATAGGCGTAAAAAATAAATTTCTCATGTGCAGATGTATATATTCATTCAATAAAATAGTAAAATATAATAAGTTAAAAAGTTAACAGTTCCATTCAATCGATTTCATCCTTACATTGTAAATCTTCAGGATATCAGTTATCCTGAAGAATCCCAATGGAACTTCAGGATGAAATCGTTTGAATGGAACTGTTAACTTTTTAACTTATTTTACTATTTTATTTAATGAATATATACATCTGCACATGAGAAATTTATTTTTTACATCTATTGTCGAAATCCGGATCTGGTGTACTAAAATATATTGACACCGTATGTTTGTGGCATAACATCGCGGCCACAAGTTTAAAAAGTTTTTCTGTTTAGTATTAAATTTATTTAGATCCATTTTGTTACATCTTGTGATCAATTTTATTTGGCAATCGCCAATGGCAGTCAGCAGGGTTAAAGAACATCAGTTGTTCGACCTGTTAGTCAAATGCGTTTTGTTTAAATACACTTTTTCACTTTTTTGGTCTTTTGGAAAATGTTGTTTGTGCTGTTTTTAGACCCTTCTACAACGAAATTTGTTTAACATGCACACGTATAAAAATTGCGGTTTTTATCCAACGCAATCATAGGTTTGAACGTAGTTTTCAATTTAGACTCGTTTATATTTTTTGTTTGGGCTTTGTATCATATTTCCCCTCCGGTTTATATGATCCGTTCATCCTATATTGACTCTTTAAATTCAAGAGTTTATCTAAAAAATGAGGGTACTTTTCTAAAAATGAGGATACTCTTTATATGGCCTTCCAAATACCGTTTCGATCCCTAACATCACTGAAGAGACATCTATTGTCGAAATCCGGATCTGGTGTACTAAAATATATTGACACCGTATGTTTGTGGCATAACATCGCGGCCACAAGTTTAAAAAGTTTTTCTGTTTAGTATTAAATTTATTTAGATCCATTTTGTTACATCTTGTGATCAATTTTATTTGGCAATCGCCAATGGCAGTCAGCAGGGTTAAAGAACATCAGTTGTTCGACCTGTTAGTCAAAAGCGTTTTGTTTAAATACACTTTTTCACTTTTTTGGTCTTTTGGAAAATGTTGTTTGTGCTGTTTTTAGACCCTTCTACAACGAAATTTGTTTAACATGCACACGTATAAAAATTGCGGTTTTTATCCAACGCAATCATAGGTTTGAACGTAGTTTTCAATTTAGACTCGTATATATATATATATATATATATATATATATATAAGTACGTCTGACAGGTCTAACATTGTTGGGTTGATGTTTAGACGAGTTGTATATACATTATGTACACAGCCATGTATCACCATCAGTGATGCCGATCCGATGGACACACTCTGTTGTAGAGTTGTCACTGATGCAGACGAACTTATATATATATATATATATATAAATGTCTAAGAATATAACTAAAACACACTAATTGATACATTAAAAAATTCTATTAGATGTTAAATAGAAATACGCAATATTTCGCTAAACAAATTAGCTTCATCAGGCGTGTGCATCTCTCAAGGTGAAATCGGATGCATGACAGAAAAATATTTTTGTAGCTTTATCTATACAAGATATATATATATATATATATATATATAGATTGCCTAACAATGTAATTTTAACACACTATTTAATATGTAAATATAAGAATGTTTAAAATATTTACAAAATGATGAAAATAAACGCAATATTTCGCTAGACCAACTAGCTTTATCAAGCGTGCATCTATCCAGGTGAAATCGGATGTAGATGATAAGAAACTTTTGCAGCTCAATGTATATGTTGAACTTAGCTGCCTTGAAAATAAGAAAAAATTTTAAGAAAATTTTGCAGCTCAATGTCTATGTTGAATTTGGATTGAGCTGCCTTAAAAATAAAAAAATAAATAAATTTTTGCAGCTCCATGTATATGTTGCTCTTAGATTTAGCTGCCTTAAAAATACATAATTGGAAGTTGAAATTAGCAACGTCCATTGGCCGATATTACGGGATAAAAAGGACGATGCTTTGTTTTTAAATTATTCTTTATCTTTCCTGTATCTTTTCTCGTCTTTTTCGTTAAGACCATCAGGTTCTAAAGTGTGGAGTTGGTGGATCCAAAAGTTTTCTCTTCTCCTTCTCGCCGTGGTGTCCCACTCGGTGTTGACTTCTATAATTTGGAAAGTGACATTTTCAAAAGGATGTTTCGTAGAACGAAGATGTCTTGTGAGAGGACAGTTTTTGTTGGTTTTGTACGATGAACGATGGTTATTAAGCCGAATATTAAATTTGTCCATTGTTTCTCCCACATACTGAATGCCACAAGTGTCACATGTTAATATATAAATTGAGTTCTCCGTTTTGCAGTTGGAATTTGAGTAGATGGTATAATTTTGTTTAGTAACGGAGCTGATGAAAGAACTGCTTGTATTGGCAGCTTTACAACACAAACTGATTATCTAAAGAAAATGGAAAGCCTCAATCCTTTACCAAGCAATACTATACTTGCATCCATGGACGTGTCTTCTTTATATACCAACATTCCACAAGACGAAGGAATAGCAGCGTGTGAAGAGGCATGGAACACTCGTAGTGAAAAAAATCCTCCTACCGAGTGCCTTGTTACACTTCTCAAACTAGTACTGGAGAATAACAACTTCTCTTTCAATGAAAAACACTATCTCCAGATAGACGGTACTAGTATGGGCACAAAAATGGCACCGTCATATGCCAACATATTTATGGGCCAACTTGAAAAACGCCTCTTGGCTAGTGCTCCATATCAGCCCTTATCATGGTTCCGATTCATTGACGATATTGATTTCAAATGGACAGATTCACAAGAACATCTTAATGAATTTCTAGAACACTGTAACTCTTTCCACCATTCAATAAAATTTACATCTGAATTCTCTATGGAGAAAATTAACTTCCTCGATACTACGAGTTACATCAAGAACGGAACCATTATAACGGACCTTCATACCAAACAAACGGACAAACATCAATTCCTTTCTCCAAAAAGTTGCCATCCTAAGCATTGCTCCCGTGGTATCCCATTCAGCCAGGCATTACGAATCAAGAGAATATGCTCTAATGAAAATACGAAAGATGCTAGACTTGGACAACTTCGTAAACATCTAGTTGTTCGAGGATACAATAACAACATCATTGATAGCGCTTTCGAAAGAGCAAACAAAACTAGTCGCCAAGAACTTCTTGAGTACAAAGATAAGAATAAAGCAGCTAACAGAACACCCCTTGTACTCACTTACCATCCTGATTTTAAAAATGTGTCATCCATTGTTCAGAAGCATTGGAAAATTATAGAAAATGATTTAAATCTAAAAAAGGTATTTTCATCACCACCAGTCATGGCCTTCAGAAGACCTAAAAACATCCGTGACAAATTAGTGACTTCTGTATTAGTAAAGCAGGCTACTCCATCGCCCGGTTGCTACAAACAATGTGGTCGAAGGAATTGTTTGTGTTGTAAAGCTGCCAATACAAGCAGTTCTTTCATCAGCTCCGTTACTAAACAAAATTATACCATCTACTCAAATTCCAACTGCAAAACGGAGAACTCAATTTATATATTAACATGTGACACTTGTGGCATTCAGTATGTGGGAGAAACAATGGACAAATTTAATATTCGGCTTAATACCCATCGTTCATCGTACAAAACCAACAAAAACTGTCCTCTCACAAGACATCTTCGTTCTACGAAACATCCTTTTGAAAATGTCACTTTCCAAATTATAGAAGTCAACACCGAGTGGGACACCACGGCGAGAAGGAGAAGAGAAAACTTTTGGATCCACCAACTCCACACTTTAGAACCTGATGGTCTTAACGAAAAAGACGAGAAAAGATACAGGAAAGATAAAGAATAATTTAAAAACAAAGCATCGTCCTTTTTATCCCGTAATATCGGCCAATGGACGTTGCTAATTTCAACTTCCAATTATGTATTTTTAAGGCAGCTAAATCTAAGAGCAACATATACATGGAGCTGCAAAAATTTATTTATTTTTTTATTTTTAAGGCAGCTCAATCCAAATTCAACATAGACATTGAGCTGCAAAATTTTCTTAAAAATTTTTCTTATTTTCAAGGCAGCTAAGTTCAACATATACATTGAGCTGCAAAAGTTTCTTATCATCTACATCCGATTTCACCTGGATAGATGCACGCTTGATAAAGCTAGTTGGTCTAGCGAAATATTGCGTTTATTTTCATCATTTTGTAAATATTTTAAACATTCTTATATTTACATATTAAATAGTGTGTTAAAATTACATTGTTAGGCAATCTATAATTTTATTTGTGTAATTGAATTAATCTATGTACTGATTAATCCACACTCCCATAGATTTGTATGTCATGTGCTGCTATTTATAGGCACTTATATATATATATATATATATATATATATATATATATATATATATATATATATATATATATATATATGTACGAGTCTAAATTGAAAACTACATTCAAACCTATGATTGCGTTGGATAAAAACCGCAATTTTTATACGTGTGCATGTCAAACAAATTTCGTTATAGAAGGGTCTAAAAACAGCACAAACAACATTTTCCAAAACACCAAAAAAGTGAAAAAGTATATTTAAACAAAACGCATTTGACTAACAGGTCGAACAACTGATGTTCTTTAACCCTGCTGACTGCCATTGACGATTGCCAAATAAAATTGATCACAAGATGTAACAAAATGGATCTGAATATAAATTTAATACGTCACAGAAAGAAAAAAAAATGTTAACTTGTGGCTACGATGTTGTGCCACAAACATTCGGTTTCAATATTTCTTTAGTACACCAGATCTAGATTTCGACAATATATGTCTCTTCAGTGATGTTAGGGATCGAAACGGTATTTGGAAGG
Source organism: Mytilus trossulus (assembly GCF_036588685.1). Classification (NCBI taxonomy): domain Eukaryota; kingdom Metazoa; phylum Mollusca; class Bivalvia; order Mytilida; family Mytilidae; genus Mytilus; species Mytilus trossulus. Next base: position 19,603,625 of record NC_086386.1, on the reverse strand, counting down.
CCATATAATTTACTCTCAATTATATGTATATATATATATATGTATACCGGAAATGTTGGATTTATTAGTAATCTATATATATTTCTATACACATGAACATTTATTATAGTGATCTTTATATATGTATATATATATATATAAGTAGAGCCCAGGTGGTCGTGTGGTCTAGCGGCACGGCTGCAGTGCAGGCGGTTTGGTGTCACGATATCACAGTAGCATGGGTTCTAATCCCGGCGAGGGAAGAACCAAACATTTTCGAAAGCAAATTTACAGATCTAACATTTTTGGGTTGATTTTCAGACGAGTTATATATATAGAATCATATTCAAAACAGTGTGGTCCTGGCCATTGATTGACGACCTAAATTATCCCATTGACTGTGACAGATTAGGTGAACGTTTGTCTGTAACGACCATTGCTCACTTCTTACTTATTATAGAATTTAAACTGTGGGGTCACCAAAGGTTCTTAACGCCCTTAATAATAAGATAATTCGAAAAATTATTCAGGAATAACCTTTATGTTTTGATCTATAGCATTGATATAAATAAACACATCGCATTATTCCGGATTCGTTTTTCGAATTGCTTTATTTAGGTGTTGAGAACCTTTGGTGACCCCACAAATTCAGTGTCTTTAAAAAGTACATAGTGAGCAGTTATTGTTACCGACAAACGGTCACCTAATCTGTCCCAGTCAATGGGATAATTTAGGTCGTCAATCATAGCCAGGACCACACTGTTTTGAATATGATTCTATATATATATATGTATATCATATTAAGAACGAATTTGATCGAAATATTTGATTTTATCATAAGTGGATATGTAACTGTGAAGAAATACGGAACATTTTATTCAAAGATGTGTGTTGATATTCTGTATTTTTATATTTGCCAGCCATACATTTGACAAGGTCCATCAAGAGTCCAAGCTTCACTGGTCACAACTACAGACTGATTTCCTTGAGGAATACAGCGTTAAGACAATTTTCCCAATACATCTTCAATTACTGGTATTACCATCAGCAATCATCCATGCAATTGTATGGTTCTTCTGTTCGTACCTTTATGGTAAATTATATGAAAAATGTCGCGGGGAAGACAAAGGAAAGGAGGAGGAAGCCATATTTAATCATGGTCCAATGTTTGTCAGAGGTAAATGAAAAATTATAAAATGTGAGAATCCGGAATGGTTTTCCGTAATAATCTTTATAATAAACGCTCAAAATAAAAAGAAGAAGCAAAGATACTCTAGGACCTGAATGACAAAGTCAGATCTAAAAAGATTAAACATAACCACCTACTGTTAACCTTGTCTGAAGATTAGGAGTCTAAGCAGTGTGTTGCATATGTCTAAATTCATCAACAAAACATTTACAAAAATACAAGATTCAAACAATTAACAGCATAACTGAAGATTCAGCTATATTACCAAATCGGACTTAAAATCTAAATAACGTCACATGAAGCAAAATTTGTCTTTAGGACATAAAACATAATTAACTGATTAATTTCAAAAATGTCTCACCAGAAAATTTTAAAAATGTATAATTTTACTCATGTTTTTGCAGAATTAACTTCTAGAATTTATCCGACTTAGTCTATATTTCAGTTTCCTTATCATATGTATATGCTAAGATGCACATTATATTTCAATAATATTATCAATAAAATCATTCTGCTTAGCATCATTTCTAAATTTAACCTTTTAGTGTTTATGAATATTAGGTATGACATGTTTTTTTCTCCATTAAATGTAAAATTCAATTCTGTGATTAAACCACGCTCAATTATAAGGTGAAATTAATATAGCTAGAATTTTAATGAGCAAATATATGGTTTATATGCAAAAAATAAATTCATCATAGATACCAGGACTAAATTATGTATATACGCCAGATGCGCGTTTCGTCTTCAAAAGACTCATCAGTGTCGCTCGAATCCAAAAAAATTTAAATTGCCAAATAAGGTACGAAGTTGAAGAGCATTTAGAACCAAAATTCCTAAGGTAATCTATGCCTGAGTAAGAAAAGCCTTATTATTTCAAAAAAATCAAAAAAAAATTGTAAACAGTAAATTGATGAATATAACCATATCAATGACAATTCATGTCTGCACAAAAAGTGCTGACTACTGGGCTTGTGATACCCTCGGGGAAATTACTCTCAAACAGCAGTGGTATCGACCCAGTGGTTGTAAATAAACTCATCATCAAGTTGTTTTAATACACAGTACACATATAGGTCATAACGATCATTTTTTTTACAACCATTCTTTTTAGAATTGTGTTGATTGATTTGGGATTGCTTTTCACCGCATCAGCACAGAAAGTCTCTATCGAATGCTAAATAAACGTAACGGTTTGGTTTTTGCATTTTATATCACTAAGTAGAATATATAAATTATTTATCAACAAAAAGACATATTTATTTTTCATAAAAAAAATCAATTATTTCGGAAAGAAGTACATTCTTTCGGAAAAGCTACCATGATAGGAGTTATTTAGAAAACTTTTAGAATATTCTGAATAATTGAGTCACTATACTATTACAGTGTTTTTTTACAATTTCAGTTTTCCTATATAACGCCAATTTTGATTTGAAGCTAAAAACAACAATGGAATCAGAAAGAAACGGTGCACTGGAAGCAAAAGGGTTCGTATTCTTGTTGCTTGAGTTTCTTCATGGCCCTCTTGGTTACATAAAATTCAACAAACGGAACAACCTAACGAAAACTATTTAAACAAGACGTTATTTATAAAGGATTTTCGTATGCTTTGGTCATCAAAGAAAAATCAACTGATATCTTCAGAGTTTCCTGTAAGACAAAATATTTCATTATAATAGTCTACGGGCCGTATATTTCAGCTTTTTTTTTTTTATCTTTTTATCTAAATATTTAATGTCTTTACACTTTACGGACTATTTGACAAACAATTACTTATATAACGTATTTTATTTTAAATATCCAATGAAACCATTAGCATGGTTTGTTATAAACTATATTCATAATTTCAATGCCAAAACATTAGACAAAAGTCAGTGATAAAAGATTTTATAAACCATATACTTTTTACCATGATTTATTCCACTCGTGTAAATAAAACAAAATTAAAAAGTCCTTACTCACTAAATCCATAAAAAAATATACCAAAAAAAAGAGTACTCGCAGCTACGAAATCTAAATATCCAACCTGATAACAACTTATTAAAAAATCTTATATCCAAGTATGAATGTCATAACGAATATAATTGGTTTCAGGAAAATAGACTTTATTGATGATGACAGCATAAAGGTAGTATTAAAAAATTACATCTACTAGTGCGGGAGACAGAGAGAGATTCTGTGTGTGATTGTCGTGGAAAACATCTCCACAATGAATATGCACGGTTATACGAAAATGTGGTATGAGGGTCAATGAGACATCTAAGTCACAATTGTACAAGTAAACCATTAGAGTAAAAAGTAACACTGATGATTGGCTCACACAAAAAAGCAAGATATAAAGGGCCCTAAGAATTACTAGTATAAATCCATTCAGACAGGTCTAATCTATATTTAGAGAAAAAAGGAGACACGATGAACAAGTATGAATCACTTCTACAAACGACACACAAAAACCATCAGGTTTCTGACTTAGGAGAGGTGCAAAGCAGCGGGTGTACACGTTTTAATAGGCACCAATTTCCAATCAACCATAAAAACATAGAAGAGTCACTCATTTTCCCTACCATCACTAATTTCCTGCTATCACTTGTGTCCAGTTACTACGGCTTCCGTACTGGACCCTTATACTTTTCAGGAATTTTTGAATTATATTAGTTTTGATTACAGTTTGCAAGGATGTGTAAGTACGCAGCCACGTTCTATTACTTAACCTTATCATAAAAATTTATTACTCAATTTTCTTATCATCAAATTACTATATTTTTGGGATGTTTAAATACGCAGTCTATGATGCAACTGTCCTACCGTTGTCATATCTAAAATATCATACCAGTTTAGATCGGTCAGGACTGTTTATTGGGACTGTATTTCACATCTCAACTGTCAACACCTTTGGGAATTTAGAGTTGTGCCAGTTCACATCGTAAATAACTTTTTTTTATTTTTGGCATAGTTTTGTAGTCTTTGCGATGTGTTTGGAAATTTTAAAATTGTTCCAGCGTTCGCTTAATTTGTATAAATCAAGATTTTGAAAGAGTCTTAAGTTGAAATGACATGATTCATTTGTCATCGTGCAATTACCGAAGAAGGATATCTGTTATCCGAAATATCTAACATATTGTTCGTTTTATTGTGTTTTTGGTGATGTTGTATTCTTTTAGACTTGTTACATATATATATATATATATGATACTTTTATCACTTTTTTTATCGTTTGGAAAATGTTGTTTGTGCTGTTTTTAGACCCTTCTACAACGAAATTTGTTTTACATGCACACGTATAAAAATTGCGGTTTTTGTCCAACGCAATCATAGGTTTGAACGTAGTTTTCAATTTAGACTCGTGTATATATATATATATATATATGGTCGTGTGGTCTAGCGGGACGGCTGCAGTGCAGGCGATTTGGTGTCACGATATCACAGTAGCATGGGTTCGAATCCCGGCGAGGGAAGAACCAAAAATTTGCGAAAGCAAATTTACAGATCTAACATTGTTGGGTTGATGTTTAGACGAGTTGTATATACATTATGTACACAGCCATGTATCACCATCATTGATGGCGATCCGATGGATACATCTGTTGTAGGGTTGTCACTGACTCAGACGTACTTATGAATATAATTATTTTCTGTGACTGTATCTTACATTAATTTGTAGGATCCTTTACTATAGATAATTTAGCTGATCTGTAACAATAACATCTTCATGCCTTATATATCATGTACTGTAGTACGCCGCTAGATTAAAACTGACGTGGAAAGGTAACATATGGCCACCGAAAGCTCTTTTTAAGAGAGCCCAGGTGGTCGTGTGGTCTAGCGGGACGGCTGCAGTGCAGGCGATTTGGTGTCACGATATCACAGTAGCATGGGTTCGAATCCCGGCGAGGGAAGAACCAAAAATTTGCGAAAGCAAATTTACAGATCTAACATTGTTGGGTTGATGTTTAGACGAGTTGTATATACATTATGTACACAGCCATGTATCACCATCATTGATGGCGATCCGATGGATACATCTGTTGTAGGGTTGTCACTGACTCAGACGTACTTATGAATATAATTATTTTCTGTGACTGTATCTTACATTAATTTGTAGGATCCTTTACTATAGATAATTTAGCTGATCTGTAACAATAACATCTTCATGCCTTATATATCATGTACTGTAGTACGCCGCTAGATTAAAACTGACGTGGAAAGGTAACATATGGCCACCGAAAGCTCTTTTTAAGAGAGCCCAGGTGGTCGTGTGGTCTAGCGGGACGGCTGCAGTGCAGGCGATTTGGTGTCACGATATCACAGTAGCATGGGTTCGAATCCCGGCGAGGGAAGAACCAAAAATTTGCGAAAGCAAATTTACAGATCTAACATTGTTGGGTTGATGTTTAGACGAGTTGTATATATATATATATATATATATACAACTCGTCTAAACATCAACCCACAGTCACAGAAAATAATTATATTCATAAGTACGTCTGAGTCAGTGACAACTCTACAACAGATGTATCCATCGGATCGCCATCAATGATGGTGATACATGGCTGTGTACATAATGTATATACAACTCTTCTAAACATCAACCCAACAATGTAAGATCTGTAAATTTGCTTTCGCAAATTTTTGGTTCTTCCCTCGCCGGGATTCGAACCAATGCTACTGTGATATCGTGACACCAAATCGCCTGCACTGCAGCCGTCCCGCTAGACCACACGACCACCTGGGCTCTCAAAAAAGAGCTTTCGGTTGGCATGTGTTACCTTCCGACGTCAGTTTTAATCTAGTGGCGTACTACAGTACATGATATATAAGGCATGAAGATGTTATTGTTACAGATCAGCTAAATAATCTATAGTAAAGGATCCTACAAATTAATGTAATATACAGTCACAGAAAATAATTATATTCATAAGTACGTCTGAGTCAGTGACAACTCTACAACAGATGTATCCATCGGATCGCCATCAATGATGGTGATACATGGCTGTGTAAATAATGTATATACAACTCGTCTAAACATCAACCCAACAATGTTAGATCTGTAAATTTGCTTTCGCAAATTTTTGGTTCTTCCCTCGCCGGGATTCGAACCCATGCTACTGTGATATCGTGACACCAAATCGCTTGCACTGCAGCCGTCCCGCTAGACCACATGACCACCTGGGCCCTCAAAAAAACGGCTTTCGCTGGCCATGTGTTACCTTTCCACGTCAGTTTTAATCTAGCGGCGTACTACAGTACATGATATATAAGGCATGCAGATGTTATTGTTACAGATCAGCTAAATTATCTATAGCAAAGGATCCTACAAATTAATGTAAGATACAGTCACAGAAAATAAGTATATTCATAAGTACGTCTGAGTCAGTGACAACCCTACAACAGATGTATCCATCGGATCGCAATCAATGATGGTGATACATGGCTGTGTACATAATGTATATACAACTCGTCTAAACATCAACCCAACAATGTAAGATCTGTAAATTTGCTTTCGCAAATTTTTGGCTCTTCCCTCGCCGGGATTCGAACCCATGCTACTGTGATATCGTGACACCAAATCGCCTGCACTGCAGCCGTCCCGCTAAACCACACGACCACCTGGACTCTCAAAAAAAGAGCTTTCGCTGGCCATGTGTTACCTTTCCACGTCAGTTTTATTCTAGCGGCGTGCTACAGTACATGATATATAAGGCATGCAGATGTTATTGTTACAGATCAGCTAAATTATCTATAGTAAAGGATCCTACAAATTAATGTAAGATACAGTCACAGAAAATAATTATATTCATAAGTACGTCTGAGTCAGTGACAACTCTACAACAGATGTATCCATCGGATCGCCATCAATGATGGTGATACATGGCTGTGTACATAATGTATATACAACTCGTCTAAACATCAACCCAACATTGTTAGATCTGTAAATATGCTTTCGCAAATTTTTGGTTCTTCCCTCGCCGGGATTCGAACACATGCTACTGTAATATCGTGACACCAAATCGCCTGCACTGCAGCCGTCCCGCTAGACCACACGACCACCTGTGCTCTCAAAAAAAGAGCTTTCGCTGGCCATGTGTTACCTTTCCACGTCAGTTATATATATATATATATATATATATATACGAGTCTAAATTGAAAACTACGTTCAAACCTATGATTGCGTTGGACAAAAACCGCAATTTTTATACGTGTGCATGTAAAACAAATCTCGTTGTAGAAGGGTCTAAAAACAGCACAAACAACATTTTCCAAACGACCAAAAAAGTGATAAAAGTATATTTAAACAAAACACATTTGACTAACAGGTGGAACAACTGATGTTCTTTAACCCTGCCGACTGCCATTGGCGATTGCCAAATAGAATTGATCACAAGATGTAACAAAATGGATCTTAATATAAATTTAATACGAAACAGAAAAACAAATTTAACTTGTGGCCACGATGTTATGCCACAAACATACGGTGACAATATTTTTGTAGTACACCAGATCCGGATTTCGACAATAAATGTCTCTTTAGTGATGGTAGGGATCGAAACGGTGTTTGAAAGGCCATACAAAAGTACCTTTCCTTTTTTAGATAGATTCTTGAATGTTAAGAGTCAATATAGGATGAACGGATCATATAAACCGGAGGGAAAACATGATACAAGCCCAAACGAAAAAATATAAACGAGTCTAAATTGAAAACTACGTTCAAACCTATGATTGCTTTGGATAAAAACCGCAATTTTTATACGTGTGCATGTAAAACAAATATATATATACGAGTCTAAATTGAAAACTACGTTCATATATATGCACAGAATACAGGTACTAAAAAGAATTTCATTTATCAGCATTATATTACAAATATAATTTATAAATGAAAAATGAAAAACGTGTAAATATTATTAATTTAGTGCGTCCGCAGCACTCTCCAATATTTACATTCATCAGAAACTCTCACATCTAAACATTCAAGTTAGAAGGTATTTGTACATAATTTATCAATTACGTGTTATATCGCTAATTCACTGAGGACATTTGAAAGTATTCTTAGTAAATAACGAGCTATGTAACCTGCATTACCGTAATTTATTTGGATTTTATGTTGTGCTTGTTTTTACATGTTTCATTAACATGTTGATACGTTTTAAACTATAAGAGACCATATTAACTGTTTGAATTATCAATATATTTCCCATGTTTAATAAAATTAACGGTACCAATATATCTGGCTTTGTTATTGACCTTTCCTTGGGAATGTTGATAATTGAAAGCCATTTATCTCATTTTTTTTTATATGTTTAGGTTTTAACTTTTTTTTTATTCCAGTCGACCTATGAAAACAATACTTTATAAATTTTATGTCACAAGAGCTTTTCCTGTTTAGTTCTTTTTAATTTTAAATAGATACTTTCGGAATGCAAAAGACATTTATATGGTTTTTTATTTATATATATTTAAATCAGAAACTGCAGAAAAACGACGAAACCCACAGGCAAATTAGGAAGGTATGTTCAAATATAATGTACAACAAAACTCTAGATCTTTTCTAGGTACGTTTTCTAACATTATAACTTTCATCATTAATATCCCACATAGGTCAAGCAGTCGTTTAATATCTAGCAGCAATTACACTCAAGATAACACATCAGGTGCGTCAAACTGTTTCTAGCTGTTTTGTTTTAAAAAAAAGTTTGAGCAAAAGATAAAATGAACATCTAATTACGTTTTTCCTTAAGTAAAATGAAAGTTATAATTACTTCGTTGAATATCAAATTGTGTTTCGGTAACTAATCAAAAAGCAAGTTACCGGTTCCATGTGTTAATGTAACGGTTTGTTTTTTCTCTGTGATATTTTATCCTGTGGATAATTTGTAACCGTAATTTTTTCCAGGTATGGTATTTCACATGTAGATTTTTTTCCGGAGAAGTTAAAATCTATCTGTGTTATGCGGATAGTATGTACTAGTATATATTTTCCGTTCCATATTTCACAGGACCGTGTGAAATAGAGTCCCATTTACTACAATGCAAGTTACTCGCAATCAATATATAACTGTCCATAATTATAAATATTTCACAAAGGTAGAACAAATTTGCATAATCAATTCATAGTGAAATTGTTCCTAGAATATTTTTTTTATATTCTTTTTATATAAAAAGATGACTTAAAACAACATTAAATAAGACAGTTAATATTTCACAGGTAAATATTATCCAGCTATTGAAATTGCTTTTGTTCCATCATATTGTTATCCTATGACTCATCTGATTTCTATAAACTCATTAACTACATTTTTGTCCCTAGACAAAACTATTTCTTTAGTGATGAAAATATCATCATAATCGAATTCTTTCATTACTGTTTACAGTAGTATTGCAACTATATTTCTACCTTTAATACTTTTTAATTTATATTTGTGCTGAGATCTGAAAACAACTCACTTTTACCTGTATTTCACATTTTATATATATATATATTAAATTAATCATGATACTATTTCACAATTATATTCTTTGAAATTACTTCTGGTTTTCTTTCATATGTTTCATGCTAATTGCTTTGTTTTTTTAAAAGAATGATATTTACTTGAATATTTCAGGATATTCTTGTCAATAATAATCCGTGAAATTATTACCCATTGTAACACTTTTTTTTTACAATTTAGCTGTTTAATTCAAATACACCCTTAATATTTCATAGTATTTTTAAAGATATATTTTTCTTAATATCTATTCAATAGTTAAACTACCCAGATAGAATTTCACGGCAAAGGAAAAAATATCCTATGGAAATATTTTCATCCGGATAAAAAAGTAATAACAACTACTGTCACATTTTTTCCACCGGATCAAATTTCATCCGAATGTAATTTTGCTTTACATTAACACTCTCTGTACGTTTAAGAGGGTTGTCAGTCTTTACCGGCATTTTATCATCTAGTGTGTTCCAAAGGTTTTTACTTTTAAATGTCAGGGTCCCTCCCTTTAATTTCGATGTGACTATTTATATTCTCAATGTCTCAAAAAACGAGGTGACATAAGTTGTCAATATTTGACCTCAAAGGTCATCCTGAATATAGCAATCGAGATGTTAGAGAAATCATAAAACATCAAACGGTCAAATACATTGTAAACTAAATTAGGTCGATAGTGTATCAACAAAGGCATAAAATAATAAACAGATAGTGTACCCACTAGTAAGAAAAGGGTGACTTCTAAGATAACGTATGCAGTCTTAATGTTAAGTTTACAGTCAGTAGATCGTATTCATAACAAGTCAAGGTATGATAACTAGCAACTTCTGCCAACGTGTATTTCAATTAAGAAGAAGAAAAATTAACGCGACTGTAGTTTACTGATGTTCAACTCCTATACTAGTAATGCATTTACAAAGAGACAAATCATAGAAACAAACACAACTGAATGAATTATTTGAAAGGAGACATGATTTGGGTACACGTCTCCCGATTAATATGACAATATTGATGCATACTGGCAGTTATATTACAGCTATTTTCCTAATGCTTATAGTTAAGAGGTTGGGTTTGGTGAATTTCGTGACTCCGACAAGAAAAGTGTTAAAATCGTATCGTATTTATAGAACAATCTTAATTCAAGCACTGAAAAAATTTATCACTGAATTGAACGTAACATGTATTTCACTATGCTTATTGTTCTATTAGATTTCAACCAAGCAGGAGAATATAGAAAAAAGATTAGAAGACATGAAGACATTGGTTTGTATTGCTACCGTGTCTTTGATATCCATTACCTTTTTCCATCAAAACCGTATTTGTTTTTAATTAATTTTATACATAGCAATAATTATGATTTTAATATAACGACCTGTATATCGTCAACCAGTATAACATTATATCTACTTTTAGCGCAGGAGCATTAATACACAAAAGCTGGCTGTTTCTCGATACAGCCAACTTATTAATTTTACCAGGTATTCTCAATTTGCGACAGCAAAACCCACAGCAGGGGCGGATCCAGCCATTTTAAAAGGGGGTTCCCAACCCAGGACAAAAGGGGGGGTTCCAACTATAGGTAGCAATACACAGTTAGAAGTTTAGTTTCGCATTATGGCCCCTGTGAATTTTTTAAATATGAAAGTTTTTGTACAATAAAATTGATTTTTAGGTAATTGAAGAATAATATAGCCTTCTTAGTGGGTTTATATGAACATTTAGATTGATTTTAACATGTTTTATAGGCCATTTAAATGATTGACAGTCCGTATTTTCCTATCCGTACCGTTCATAGGTCCATAAATTATTGTAGTGTTTATCAACAAAGATTTTGCGCTCGATCTTTTCAATTCAATTTTATGGAAAAACGAGCAGGAAGACATATGATTTTTTTTGGACCACTTGATAGATATAAACCTATGGATTCAGGAAAGGTATCACTGTAATTCATTGAAATTTTCCTTTAGACCAAATTTTGGAGACTTTTGTGACATGTTCACCCCCCCTTTTTTGCTATATTTTGTATCTAAGAAATGCAGATTGTTGCCATAGTTACACCCAAAAGGGATTATATTTCACCCTTATGACCATTAGAAATCAAATCTATGGAAGATTCTCTTTCTACAAGTATATACATGCATAAAACACATATAAAGCCTTCTTTGTTAGACAGGAGGGGAAAGGGGGTGTTTAAAAATTATGAGTGTCAATTTTAAGTTTTTTTCCTAACTGTGTATTGCTACCATATGACCCCATTTAAATGCTTTGATCAACCAAAAAACGATGGGCTTCAACCCCCGGACCCACCTGAATCCGCCAATGCACAGTTTACGTAAACCAAGATTTAAATACAATATAGGTATTTCTATTCAAAAGCTAGATAAACCACTCAGTGCATTTCAATTTATTTTTTCATTTTAAATTTCATTAAACTAATTCCGCGAAAGGATGTTGTCGTCTTTGCATGGCTACTAAACAAGGTGACGTTGTGTAGACATAGGAAGATGTGATGTGAGTGCCAATGAGACAACTCGCCATCCAAATAACAATTTATAAAAGTTAACAATTATAGGTCAATGTACGGCCTTTAACACGGAATCGCAACTCACACCGAACAACAAGCTATAAAGGGCCCAAAAATGATTAGTTTAAAACAATTCAAACGGGAAAACCAGAGGTTTAATCTATATAAGAAACGAGAAAACCGTATAAATTACATAAACAACTACTGTACAATAGATTCCTGACTAAGGACAGGTGCAAACATTTGCAGCGGGATTAAACGTTTTAATGGTACAAAACCTTATCTATTTTTCTGAAACAACAGTAAAACACCACAACATAGAAAAACACACGATAAAATATCAATTGGAAGGCTTAACTCAATAAAAAAACGTTAATAAAATATGTATGTTTCCGATCTTCCTCTTCAATTGTAAACAACGGGCGTTTTCAGGATTCTTTAACGCATCAGAAAGCAATTATATTACATTAAAAGATCATATTAAAGTGAAAATTAAGAGGTTTTTTGTTTTAATTTACTAATAATTTAATTTTGGATGTAACGCGTCTTCTGATTGGCTGACGTTATTTTGTTCTGAGCCCATACACATTATTTAGTCATGTGACCGTGACGTCATCAACGTTTTTCATGGTTTTCTATGGTTTAAAATGGAATTTAGAATTAAATTATAAGAAATGACTGTAATATTTGTTCTGTCTATTATAAATAACATTAAAAATATGGTACACACTATTAAAAAACCCGCTACGCGCGTTTTTCAGTGTGCACCACATTTTTTATGTTATTTCTTCATAGACAGAACAAATATTACAGTCATTCCTTAATCAAAAAAAAATAACTAAAAAAAAATTATAACTAATATTATGATATGGGGGTATAAAACGGAACAGCCTAAACAGTATCGTGTTTATAGGGTTTTCCCGGTTAACAAAATTACCGATTTGTCCTATAAGAATCGAAATAATTTATAGCAGACGTAGATAAGTTTTCATTTAACCATGGGTTGGGCATTTATATACGTATTTCACACCTCGCTGTACCTCGGAATAAAATAATCGAATACAAATGCCCAACCCATGATTTAATGAAAACAAATCTACGGCTGCCATGAATTATTTCTTAATTATATTGCACAGCAGTATTGTATTGCATTTACAACGTAGCTAATTTCAACTTGTTCAAACATATTATTCTTATTAATAGAACAATCTAATGTGAAACACTGACAACAAATAAAATTATCACAAGTAAAAAGTAATATGTGTTTCACTATGCACAATTTATTTATTAGATTATGACCAAACAGCAGAATATGGAAGAAAGTTTAGAAGATATACGGACATTGGTTTGTATTGAATTGAATGAACTAAAATCAGAGTATTTTTTTTTTACTTTTGTGTGTATATATTTCCGTAAATGGTAGATTTTCGATAGGCCTCGCTTCTGGAGGACTATGTGTCTTTTCGACTACTTCCGTTATCAATTATTTGTATTTGATATGTGCGTACAATAGTTCTGACAGTTTTAAAGATATTTGCACTTAGGAGATAACTGTATTGTATTTTAATCTCCGACGGCATCAATTGGGGATTTGATGGTCGCAAATTAAGTTTACTGGCGACGCGTTAGCGGAGACAGTAAACGGGTATTTGCTACCATCAAATCCCCAATTGATGCCGTCGGAGCTTAAAATACAATATTGTTATCTCCATTCTAATGAAACTAACAGAAAACAACGTTAAAACATGTATTCAAAATCTGTTAAATGCCGTCTGCGCTTGCGCATACGTCCCATAGCATCAATTGTCAATTGATGCCATGTAAGAAAGTGACGTTATCCAATCAAAATGAACGTTACAAACGTTGTTGCATTAGAATTTTATTTTCAAAGGATATGAGATTTGTTAACATATCTTGAATAAAGATAAGAAACAAATATGCATTACAGTCTATGATATATCTAAGTTCTTTGAAGAAAATGCATACACGTGTTCTTAACAACTAAACAAAATCATGTTTGTTTGATCACGAGGCTATGATTGTCAAGAGTAATATTAGTTTAAATTTCGAAAAAGATCATTCACAATTTTTATCATCAGTTTTCAGAAAGTATCCGCGCAATGACATCATCACTTTAGTTATAAAGGACGACTTTTATTATGATTGTAGCAATGCAACTCACAATCAATATAACATATGCGTGAACTCTTCGAGTTATCACTTGAACATCAACAGCATGTGTTATAATAAGCGATGCTGTCCCGAAGCATAAGATGATATTATTGATTAAATACTCGGGTCAAATTCAAGATAACAGATATGAAACCATTTCTTGTATTCAAGCACGCATCATTATGGGGTGAATAGCTAACTCTATTCAGATCAGAATAAAATATAAGGATCAGAATTTAAATTTCTATTTACGCTTTACCTTTTTAGAGGGGTTAGCATAAGAGTGTTCAAATGTAAATTTATTCAGACATTTACTGTTAAGGAAATACATTCAAAAAGACTATGCTGACTCTCTTGTGTGATCATGAATACTTACACCGGTGTCTTTAGATACATTTATAAGAGTTTACCCACACACATATATATGCATCTGATATAAACCTACAAGAAACGTATAACGTACAAATAGATTGAATCAAAGATTAATGTTTAGTTAAGCATCTCAGGCTTAATTACATCTAACCGCATGAATTACAAATGCAGTAGCCAATATCAAAACGAAGAATATGGAAAACTGGCAACAATGTTCAATAGGCTATAGTTCATTCAAAACATCTAAAGTAGGTTTATATATAAAACACTCTTACTGCTAAATAAATTGGTGATAGTGACTGATTAATTTTTGAAATGATAACGTCTGTTGATCTTCTTAGTGGTCTTTGCGGAGTAGTTTTGAAAAGAGTATACTGTTGATTCACCACAATGAGGTACACGCTAGAAGGGTTTTAAACAATGTAACCATGGTATGGTCTTTTGTCACTTAAAACTTACCACAAAATTATATCTACAAAGTATAAAATACAGCATTAACATAGTACTGTGATCATAATCCAATAATCTTTACTGCAACAGAAGTTTATATACACACAAACGTTTAAATTTGTTCAAATTACTAAATATTCATATTGTAATAATTTGGAAAAAAGGGACATTCGATGATGATATTTAAACAACGAATAGACTGATGAAATATGTACATGCATTAAATATAATGCATAGTTATTATGTATAAAATAGAATTCCGTGAACCAGCAAACTGCAAGGTTATCATACATATTTTTAAGCTTCAGAGCAATGGTTCATATATATTATAACAAATATGTATTTGCTAGTCAGATCGATTTGCACTTTCAGTTATCGACAATTGCTAAATCGGAAGAAAGAAAAGATAATACTATTCCTGGGTCTTTATCGTACGATGCAACGGATTCTGACGGACAAAGCGAGATGTAAGTTGACGATTTTTGTAAGTTTTAAAACAAATACTTGATGATGCGAAGAAAATATCCATATAAAAATGCATAAAAATAGAATAAATAAAGGTAACAAGAGTATACCAATGGTTAAAATTCATAAATCAACTGAGAAAAAACAAATCAGGGTTACAAATAAAAACTGAGGGAACGACATTAAATATAGGAGGAGAACAACGACATAACAGAAACACAACACTAAAATGTACCAAACACAGAAACGAAATATAATATAACAATGACCATTTTCCTGACTTTTAAGAAAAAAAAATGGTGGGTTGAACCTGGTTTTATGGCATGCCAAACCTCCAGCTTTTATAACATAGAAAAACACGAATAATACCAGGTACCAGATTTAGAATTTAATACGCCAGATGGGCGTCTCGTCCACACAATACCAACCAGTGACGCTCAGATGAAAAAAAGCTAAAAAAAAAGAATTACAAGGTTGAAGAGCACAGAGGACCAAAATTTCCAAAAAGCTGCGACCAATACGGCTAGGGTCCTCTGCTTGGGCAAGGAACATCCCTATCATTCAGAACAATTTATATGTTATATGTTTTATAAAATGAATATATAATAGATATACATGATAAAATGGAAGTGATTACTAACTACAGAATAAAACCGATACATCACATAAAACAACATAAACTAGCATAATATACAACTTTATAATAAAAGCGTACACTTCAGTATACATTATTTAAACAACTGTCTATCTAAACTTTTTATACATAAAGTCGAAAAATATTTCAAAAGAAGGAAAAAAGCATTTAAAAACCGACACTAAAACAACGAAATCAAACAAAAAAGGGACAAATAAACACCGATATCCTTTTGTCTACCTCAGTAATTAATATATGGTTGACAATTTGCTAAGATTGCTTACAAAACATGCATCGTATCTGTATGATACCAAACATGTTGTATTATCTTGTATTATGATCGCCTTAGACATTATACGTTTTACGTTGATTAATAAGAAACATTATTTATGAGTAATGTAGTATACACAATGTTTAATATCAGCAACTACTTTTATTTTTAAATTCAGATGCCATATGATATATTGTTATGCCCCACCTACGATAGTATTTTTATCCCAATTTCACGGTCCACTGAACATAGAAAATGATAATGGGAGTGGGACATCCGTGTACTATGGACACATTCTTGTTATATATAAATTAAATATATACATTTTCAAGACAATGCAGGATTGTTTCAAATTAAGAAAAAGTGTATAAACTTTACTCATATTGATTAAGCTGAACTAAATGAAAGGTAATCAATAATCTGATATATGTTTATTGAATGAAGTTCAATTTTATTTTTAGAACCAATTTTTAAATCCAGTAATAAGATTCCAGTGAGCTGTGACGGGTTGTTAAAGGAACACATATTTTTCTGAAATATGACAGTCACAATTTGACTTTCACAGTTGATATTGTTACCATCTTGATAAACTCTTGTGTCTCTCGTGTCTTACCTTCATCTGATTTTATCTACACTTTTGTTTTAATTCGGGTTCATATCTGAACTTAAACTACACTTTGCAAAGATGTCAATATGATGAAAGCAAGAAAAATCGAGGGCTTAGATAATTTATAAAAAATGCTACAACCTATTAATTTCCAAAATTAGATGTATATAAGCAGTGCATTGATTTCGATCACTTGTTATAAAACTACCAATGTATAATCAATATATTTATATATATATTTGAACAGATACAGCATAACACAATTGTAGTAGTGTTGTATACCATATATACATGACTGAAGTTATAACCATTTTGATAAATATAATGTATAATTTATTTACTCGAAATAAATAATAAAGGAACAACGGAATTTATGCGGAGGAAAAGTAGAATTTTAGATTGAAAGACAAACATCTGTGATTTTCATAAAACTCTGTTTATTATGGTTTGTTAAGGAGGTTCGCGGGTATAAAATTTTCAGAAAAAAAATAAACATTTAATTCTCATTACAAATTTTATTTATTACCTAATGTAGTTGTTACTTTATCCTATGGTACAAAAATCTTTTTAAAAAATCAATTTGTGTTGGCCCCCAGGTGACTTTTAAAATGTAGATATCATTGGAAAAGCTCCAAATTATCTCCCTTTGTTAAAAAAAATGCCATTTTTGGCATTAAAATGGAAATATCTATTTTTAACTCATCGGTGACCTATATTTTTTATTGTTGTTTTCGTATAAGCTGTGCATCAACTAAATAATTATAAAATTAAAGCGATTTTTGTAATTAAGTTCTTTTTTTATTTCGAAATTACCTCTATTTCTCCTATTAGTTCAACAGATACAACATTAACAAAAATGTATGCTTTTTTGAAGACAGATTGTGAGCGTAAATGAACGGTGACCCCATTTTTTTATTTAATTTTTCTATTAAGTATAAGGTAAAGTTCATTAGAGAGAAATATAGCGAATTCCTATATTAAATTAAAAAAAATATGGATTTAGAACCGCGAGCCTCCTTAAGCCTTTAGTTACATTTTGTGTTTTACTTTTTTTAGTTTGGTTTTTGTTCTTTTGTTGTTGTGTTTTTGTAATTTTTGCTTTGCTTTGCCTTTTTTTTTGTGGTTCTCGTATTAATCTGTTAACTTTAAGTTTCGAAAGAATGAAAACTTTAAAATTGCAACGCGTTTCATTTAATTTTTAGTTTTCAAACTATTTTGAAGTATTCACATACAGGTTTTTGTATACATTCATATATACTATCGTATCACTAACAACCATTGGGAACCCAACATAGGTGCAGTACTTGTAAGTGGGGTCTTCCAGCCCATCATTTATTTCAAGTGAGAAGGATTAGATATAGAGGAATGATTTTATATATAAAAAACTTACACTTTAAATACAAGCATTCATGTGTTTAATTGTATTAAAAAAATCAAAGTTTTTTGCAAGATAAATACTTAGCTGCAAAACTATATACGAGAACCATTAATTTTAATCTTTTGTAGTGGAATAGGTACATGCAACCTATATTTTTTTTTTCAAATATATTTTTATTAGGTTGGTGAAATAGCTGACATTATATTTAGAGTGATATTTAATTACATATACCTATCGTTATTTATCCATAACTGTTATTTATTGTTTGAATAAATGTTGGATGAAAGGCATCAACTCCATATAATTCAAAGAGACAACTGTAAATATCATGATTTGCAATTTTATAGTTACGATAGTTAGACTTTTGGCCCCAATTGTACGGTCCACTGAGTATAGAAAATGAAAGTGTGAGTTTCAGATTAAAGTTTTTGATGAAGATGAAGTCCAATCCACTTGAAACTTAGTACACTAGATGCTTATGATTATGACCTTTTTTAATTTTAAAGCCAAATTAGATTTTTGACCCAATTTCACGAGCCATTAAAAATGGAAAATGATAGTGCCAGTGGGGCATCAGTGTACTTTGGACACATTCTTGTTTTCTCTGTTAAACAGTGCTCTGATAGGCAGAACTCCTTATCGTCTCAAATCAATGCTTCAGATATGAAAACAACTCAGAGTAAATGTGGTACCTTTCGGATTTGTTTTAAGATTGTTACCGCTTTTTGAATACCGCCTACACATACTGTCTATGGTAAATCAGTTTATAATGTATACATTTTAACGATTTCTCGTGGGGCAGAACTTTGCTTAACAAATAAAAAAAGAAACTGTATGATTTTTAAAAACAAATTGATGGCAAACATTTCTTAACCTTTAAATAAGAGGTTGGCATCATTAGTTGGAACTTCTGTTTTTAAAATTGTCGTTTTATGTAAGTTTTGTAAAAAAAAAATATTCGCGAAAATAAATCCACGAAAGCAAAAAAAAAATATTTTCCGCTATATAGATGATGTTCTTTTAACTAATTTAATCAAAATTTGGTGACTATGTGGAACGCTTCTATCCCATTGAATTAGAGATAAAGGATACTAAAGATATAGTTAAGTCGGCCTCATATCTTGACTTACATCTAGAAATTGACAATGAGGGTCGATTGTAAATAAATCTTTACGACAAAAGAGATGATTTCAGCTTTCCAATTGTGAACTTTCCATTCCTAAGTAGCAACATTCCAGCAGCACCTGCATACGGGGTATATATCTCCCAATTGATACGATATTCCCGTGCTTGTATTTCCTATCATGATTTTTTGATAGAGGGTTGCTGCTCACAAGGAAGCTATTAAACCAAGAGTTCAAAATGGTGAAGTTGAAATCATCCCTTCGTAACCCTTTCGTAAATTTTACAGACGCCATCCCAAGTTGGTTGTTGACCGTTATGGAATAACCGTTTCAAAAATGATATCGGATATGTTCCTTACGTCGTTACTACAATCCCCTTCCCTTTCATGAATGTGATCTACCGAATTAGACTAATGGATTTGTTATCACATAAGCAACACGACGGGTGCTTACCCTTCCGGAGCACCTGAGATCACCCCTAGTTTTGGTGGGGTTCGTGTTGTTTATTCTTTAGTTTTCTATGTTGTGTCATGTGTACTAATGTTTGTCTTTTTGTCTTTTTCATTTTTAGCCATGGCATTGTCAGTTTGTTTTAGATTTATGAGTTTGACTGTCCCTTTGGTATCTTTTGTCCCTCTTTTATACAATATATGTAATTTGTTTATTTCACAATTTAGTACACTGAATTTTAGAATTCCAGATTTACCATCAGTTACATATGGTTGTCCATTAGGCCATGTGTGAACCATAACTAGCATGTATTAGTTGTAGTACAATTGTAGTGAATTTTCAACTTTGAACAAACTAGTAGTAAGAATAAGTATAAGGATAGAATTTATGTAAACATTAATTGTGTAAAAGAAATATATATTTGAAGTGATTCATTTAGATTTATTTTAATTTTCGTAAATCTTCTTTTGTTTTTCGTTTTTTTTTTATCGTCATGTCTATTACAGTAAATGTGACAATTATAATACATTATCATTGTGTTTTGCATTGTTTGGATCAATTTTGAATTGATCATGTATACCATTTATTCCATTATTTATGAATCATGATCTTTGAAATCTTTAAATCTTATTTAAGATGCATTGTTGCCAATTTTCTTTTTCGTCACCTGGCGTCCATCGTCTGTCGTCATCCTTTCTTCGTTAACTTCAACATGTTCAACAAAACTCTCATCACGCCTTCCAATCTGCATGGTCGACATTTATAGAAATGTAAGACATGATTAAAATGGACGTTTTGTTTATTATAGTTAAAAACTTATACATAGAGAATAACTAACAGAACAGAAATGTTAAAAGTATTGAGATCTACCACCTGTCCGTTCACATCAATCTGTGTATAATTTCTCATATAAATTATTTCCCTTAAACTATCAGTTTACATATTTTTTTCATATTTCCCTTATATCTTGAAAAATAAATAAGATTGCGAAACTTTCAACAATACAAGATCTACTAATAAGTTTGCTTTCTGACTGACAATTATCTTTCTCAGCACAGTAGAGTGATATGACTGGCTCAAGCGAGAAAATCAATCTTATTGAGATGATCAACGAAAGTCTATAAATGGCTGTCGACACCTTACAGGATGTAGAGCACATGAAAATGGGGACTTTTACAAAGTAATTGAATTTCTTTCCGAAACTATTACAGATAAAAAGAACATGATTGGTATGACAAGATTTACAAATCGGTCGTCACATCCTTAACTGCCAGTCAAGACGAGTTTTACCATTTTTTGGGAGAAATAAATGTAAAACAGAAAGTGAGAAACTTCAAATACATAGTAAACAAATAAGTAAAACAAAATTCAACAAAGTCAAAGTTAATAGTTTTAAAAGAGTGATTGCGGTCCAAGAATAAAGAGTCTTATACTTCTAGGTTGGAGGGGGCAAACAGTTAGTAGGTATACACAATTGATAGTAATACAAGATGAGCTAAATAGAGTCAAGACATGGATGATATTCAAGTGTTGCATTGTTGACGCTGCACAAAACACTAGACGAGCGACATAAACTCTTTAGAGTCTTTAGTTGTCTAAAACAATATTTTTGATATATTTGCTGTGCTATTTTAAAATAACTTCTTTTTTCCTAGATTCTTGATTTAAATAAAAACATTTACTAGAAAAAGATGTTTGATTTATATGCTGCACGGGGTTTTGAACAATCATCACAAATTATGCTCGAGAAAACTATTCCATCAATTATGTTCATATATAAATTAAAAAATAAATAAAGAAGATGTTATTTGATTGCCAATATGACAACTCTTCACAAGATACCAAATGACTCAGAAATTAACAACTATAGTTATAAACCACCAATTACTCCCTCCAATTTAGAACGTATGTAAAAGTAGGCCTACTCTGACACAAAATATTGCTTTTGATGTGATTGTTTACTTAAACTAACAAACACATTTGTAGAAATGAAACATTTGGTGATAGGTAAATTTATATAGATCATTTTAGCCCAAATTCACTTGTCTGTGAGTTTGATTTAAAAATTCAGGATTAATGCGCTACATAGTATATTAATTTAAGATTTCCAGAAAACCGGGAGTTAATTTGGTACTACCTGTGTTTTCAAGATCAGAATTTTCGTATAAGACTTTAAACAGGGGTTAAAACTTGGCATGTAGAAAGGTAATACGTACAATTCAGGCTGTACCTGGTTTCTTTGAAGTTAAACTTAAGGTAAAATATTAAAAAGCTGTGAAAATTGCAAAATTTGGTTAAACAGATAGGGATTTTTGATTGGTGGTCGGACACCTTGAAACAAAATGCCGTTAAATGAAAAAAAAAATGATTTGTTAGTCTTAACTAGTAATTTGAAAGGATAGTTGTCTTTGGGGCAAAAAGTCACATATTGCAAATTAAGTGTCTTAAACTTGAAATTGTGCTATTTTTAGCTTTCCCCATCCTGACATTATGCTTTCACAAAAAAAATGTCCTAAATTATTAAAAATGCACAGTAAGTTATTTCTGGGGTGTTAAACATAAAAACATAGATTTTAATACCAAATAAAGAATGTTGTAATGACGGTTTTATGAAATTGTTTGGTTTTTATCCCTTATATCATTGCGTCATATCATGTATTTGGCAGATAACATAGCCTGATGTAAATACTGCACAAACTCACAAAAAATCCCATTTATTATTCCAAATGAAAGTTTTATATCTTTAATTATATTACCTGATAGACAACCAACTGCTCCCTGCTATTTACCTAGTACCTGTGTTTTCAAGATCAGGATTTTCTTTAATATAAGACGTTTAATTGATGGTCTGATATTGAAAACAACACGTTATTAATTTCTTGCGTCCGAAGCGCTTTTCTGGATTTACCTTCATCAGGAACGCTCAAAGCCAAACATTTGAAATCCAAAGATGTATAAGTACCGAAACCGTTGAAGAGCTGTATGTCAAAAATACCTAAAATAAATATCCAAATTCATCTAAAGCCAACTTTGCCTGAGGGAGTTGAAACCTTAGTTTCTTAATAATTTATAAATTTATAAACGGACAAATTTTAGTAAAGTTTGTTAAATCATGTCAGTACCGAAATACTAACTACCGAGCTGATGATACCCTCGGGGACTGATAGTCCACCAGCAGAGGTATCGACCCAGTGATGTTAAATATTGAAAACAACACGTTATTAATTACTTGCGTCCGAAGCGCTTTTCTGGATTTACCTTCATCAGGAACGCTCAAAGCCAAACATTTGAAATCCAAAGATGTATAAGTACCGAAACCGTTGAAGAGCTGTATGTCAAAAATACCTAAAATAAATATCCAAATTCATCTGATACCTATACTATAGGTCACCGTACAGTCTTCAACAATAAGAAACGCCCATACCACACAGTCAGTTATTAAGGGCACAAATCAGAAAAATCATCGGAAAAAAATAACGGCTTAATTCATGTACAAAAGAGAAGGAAAAACAAATATGTAACAAAGCAATAAACGATAACCATTGAATTAAAGTCTCCTAATTGGGGACAAGCACAAACATACAGAATGTGACGGAGTTGAACATGTAAGCAGGATCCTAAATTATATTAAAGTTGAAATATATAACAAAACGTAAAAAAATCATATGATTTAAGGTAGCAAGGAAGCATCTATAATACTAAAATTACGAGGTCCAATTTGTCAGCCGTCATCACGTATAAACGACGAATCAAAGAATTCAACTTTATATATAACTAATATAGTACAAAGGTGTAGATTAAAAATTACACCACTCCAGGGTCTTTTGTTTTCCACGTAATTAATATTGCGAATAATTAGGAAGTTCCGGGTCGAGTCCGATACCGATAGCAATAGTATATTCACCTGTTACCTATTACCTTATCTGTATGTTCCGCATCGGACAGGCGCACCACCAAACGGTGTACTCGTGATTAATATGCTATATACACGGGTCATAATCACAGGGTTCACACTACTCAATTGTCAAATTGTTACCTATTGTAGTATTTTAATCAGTAAGACTTTCTAAGATAACAATACGAATACTAAAAATCTGGACTAAAAATAAGGCGTATAGGTACAGTTTTCAATTTGTTAGCGGGCATGACGTAAAACAGTGAATCAAAGAATTCAACTTTATTGATAACTAATAAAGGAAAATGCTGTTGATTAAAAAATACTCCATTCCAGGACCTTTTGTTTTCCAAATAATTAATATTACCAACAATTGATAAGTTCCAGTTCGACGGTTTCAAACAGAAAGATTTGAAAACAGAGGAAACTGTGTATCTTAAAAACGGCATAACTTTATCAGATGTCAATACTTATACTAAAATAAGGCTTGCGCATAGTTATATAATTTAATTCAGTCACGGACCCGCGATATCACGGGTTTGTTCTAGTAGTATAAAAAAATACACTATATCATACTTTCGTTTTAGCTGTTTTTGTTGCTTCTCATAATAACAATAAATAGGTTATCTATTTGTTCACTATTGATGAGTTTTGATAATCTTTTTTTTCCAATTTTATTGAAAAGAAAGTGCTAATGTGATTTTATTTCAAAGAAAAAACAAAACACTAACTGAATATATATTATTTTCAAACTTCCAAAATAAGAAAAATTTACTTCGTGTAAAATATTATATGTTCATTTTATACAATTATAGTTGTACAAATCCCTATATAAATCCTTTAACTGATATTTTTGAATATATATGTACACATGCATAACTTGCTGCTTACTTAATGTACTAAAAGAATTAAAAAAAAAAGGGAAAAAAAGGAAATGCTATGTGTATTTGAACTTTTGAATTCATTAATGGATGGTGTTTATCCAGGTGGGGGAAGTTTTTACATTATCAGTAGAAAATAATTTCCAGCAAGTTCAATGATGATATAAACTCTGTCGGCAGATCTGATTTTGATGTATTCCATTTCATGCATTTTATTTGAATATTTAGAATTGCTGAAATGGAATGCTTTGTTAAAGGAGAATTCCTTATCATTAATAAAGTACAATCCGGAAGTAACCCCATGGTACATGTGTTATATTGAAGTAAATGAGGTTCATATGGGCAAATCATTTTTTATTCAATTATTACACATAATTTTTTATGAAAATGTAGTTTAAAATAATAGATGGGTGCCTGTATGCCTGATTTTACCACGTGTTGTTCCTTGACCAGTTATCTCAAAACAGTGTCTAATATTTCCAAATACATCAAGAGAACAAATTGTATACACGATTGATGTAGGTGATTTCTTATGAAATAAAATGGCACTAATCAGTGACTTAATTGAAGGGTTATGAGAGAAGATGTACAATAGGAAAAATCTAGGGCATGCTCTTCAACTTCGTACTTGTTTGGCTTTATAAATATATTGATGTGAACGTCACTGGTGAGTCTAATGTAGACGAAACGCGCGTCTGGTATACTAAATTATAATTCTGGTGCCTTTGATAACTATTTGGTGTCAATCTGTGTTGCACAAGAATCTATCAAAAATGTTGTGATGCTATAAATACCGAAGAAGCTAATTTCATTTAAATGTTGACATCATAATCTAGCAACTTACTACATAATAATCAGTTATGTGACATTAATGATGAAATTATCTCCATTTGAAATATTTATCCGTCTTTTTTTCTGGTTCCTAATTTGTGAATTTAAGAGCTTTATGAAAGAAATTTCATCAATTTAAAGTTGGCTGATTAGGGGTTACAAAATCTTTAATTTTGCAACCTTTAAACGGTATATAGTTCAGAATAATCACACTGACATGCAATAAGGTCAATAGCTGTATACGTGGTCTTGGTCATAGCAAATGGTCCTCATCAGAGAACAGGTGATTGTCAGTTTGTCGATTTTTTTATTCATAATTTTATTTTGTCACATAGGTTAACGTATGGATGTCCATGAAAATTTTTGAAATGGATTCATTATGAACCCTTAGTACATATGCTGTATTTCTTTTAAGCGTAGCTTTTACACATAATACACCTTGATCCTATTATAGAAGATCATTACAAACTTACAGTTGTCCCTTATGTGGCAAATAGAAGGTCAATTCAAAGTCGAACAACTGGTTAAGTAAAATATCGTTTTGATATCATGCACAGATGCCCAAATCTCCATCCTTAAAAAGAAACAGATAAAACGCTGTAGACAATCTTTGTTGTTTTGATCAATTTCAGTGTTAAAATATTTAAAGCATTTGTAATAGGGAACAGCTGTAGTCAAGTATATAGAATATTTTTATAACAATATCTTAAAATTGTATATGGGAACAACTATTATTTGGGATTCTCCAATCGATGATTATTTAAATAAGCGATGATTTACGGTTATTTTCTTGCAAATTGGTACAGTAACTTTTAAAATAGAAGCGCTTGGTTGATAGTTATCAAAGGTACCAGGTAGAGGGTTATGATTGCCTATGTACATTTGCTACTTATAACTATGGACTGAACTGTGCCTATTATTGCTTATAATGTTTTATGTTTCATTACAGATGTGTAGAGGGTTATAATTGCATATTTACATATGCTACTTATAACTATGGACTGAACTGTGCCTATTATTGCTTATAATGTTTTATGTTTCATTACAGATGACCGTGGTCATTGTTCTACAATAAAAACATGTGTGAATAAATAGACATTGTTCTTATTTACCAGGATTATAATTTAGTACGCCAGATGCGCGTTTCGTCTACATAATACTCATCAGTGACGCTCAAATCAAAATATTTATAAAGCCAAACAAGTACGAAGTTGAAGAGCATTGAGGATAAAAAAAAATCAAAGAGTTTTGCCAAATACGGCTTAGGTTATCTTTACCTGGTATAAGAAAATCCTTACTTTTTCGAAAATTCAGAGTTTTGTAAACGGGAAATTTATATAAAAAAAAAATGACCACCTTATTGATATTGGTTGAACCTGGTTTTAAAAACTGAAAAAACTCTCACGTGTTGAACTATTAATTTAGTAGTAAATAACGTCAAATATTGAGGTCAATGTGCTACATTTATTTTGTTATACTTCCAGTACGTTAAACAGGCGATCATTGTCACAAACGTTATAAGGACATGGATATAAGGTGCAGATTGATGTTAAAGTAAAACAATCTATTAATCAATTAGAGAAAATATCATTTTGAGTAGTTCATCTTACTGCACTAACCATCTTATTTTCTACCTAAATTCTCGATTCAATATTACAATACAGAAAAAAACAAATTTACCAAATACAAATTACTAATTTCATAGTTTTACAACTGGAAATCAATCTGACATACGTTCAATCCTTTAATTTGTAAAAGATTTTTTTTCATTCAAAACACGTATAGCTTAACCAATTACTGATGATCTGGATTTTACTTAATATAGAATCAGTACTTGAGCCTCATTTCCAGTTGTTCTCAATCACTTTGATAAAACATGAAGTAGTTTGTCATTTGAATATGAGAGGGTTATGTTTTAGTTTTCTTCCGAGTACTATTTTCTCTTATACCAGGTTAAGATTCTACATGCAAGTTATCGACAATTTATATTCAAGACATTCAAGTTTTGCGCAAATGCGATAAAACTTTTTGTACTGCAGTTTTATCAAGGACTCAACAGAAAAGTGTTAATCGCATCTATAAAAAATATTTCAAAAATGCTAATTGCTATTCTGGTACGATTTTGTCAACCAAACTTTCGGTGCCTCTCAAAATTTCTTAAAACATTATAAACGAAAATAAAAACAAATAAAAAAATTATAAGTAAATGTGGAAAACAAGGCCAAATGTGTGCATATTGCTTTAAAATTAAGGTAATTTATAATTTACTAATTGATATTGTTCAAAAATCATAATAATTTATTGACGCAATAATTTCTGAATATACAGTATACTTCATATCAAATTCATTACAACGATGTTAGTGCTTTTTTATTTAGCGGGATTCGAACCCCAGCATCCGGGAAATCTTGGAACCTCAGTTTGCACTGTATCCAGAGCTCAACTAAGCGATATAATGCATATGTTAAATCACTCTAAAATTAAAAATAAATGCGTCATGAAATAATTTGGTAATTGTTTTCCGATATTTATCTAACTTTAACTGAAATCCTTTTTCTGCCCTGTCTCTGTTAGTCCACTTTAACATACAAATGAAATCTAAATTTTGTGTTACGACTTAATGTCTAGTCTGGTCCGAGTACACAGTTATTTCGTAGTGCATTTCTTTTAGACAATAAATGAAAATAAAAAAATCCCATCTGCGCTTTCTCAAAAATATTTTTACAGTGTGTTGAACTACTGTTGGGACAAATTATATCACAATTATAGAAAACTTCATCGGCTTTAACTCGAAATATGGACAATTTTATGTTGAGGGGGTCTTGAAATCTTTTGACAGCTTCCGAAGTGCTATTTTGTTAACCTTTTTCAGCTTGACCTAATCACTAGCACATTTTAAAATATTTATGACCCAAATTTTTTCAAAAGTGTCAATTAACCCCACCCCCTCTTTTTCCTTGCTAAATGAGGCATGAAACATGGAGAAATAAATTTGGAAGGGGTATAAAAAAAATTGCAAGTAACACACTCTCCACACTAAGGGCTATATTTGTCAAGGACGATAAGTGTGTACTGGGACCATCTGTGATTCCATTACATCTATATCCTCGTAAAAAAAGGGGCGAAAGATACCAGAGGGACAGTCAAACTCGTAAATCGAAAATAAACTGACAACGCCATTGCTAGAAATGAAAAAGACAAACAAGCACAACATAGAAAACTAAAGAATAAGCAACACGAACCCCACCAAAACTTGGGATGATCTCAGCTGCTCTGGAAGGGTAACTTGCGCATATCCTGCTCCACATGTGACAGCCGCCGTGTTGCTTATGTTATAACAAATCTAGTAAATAGTCTAATTCGGTAGGTCACATTCATGAAAGGGAAAGGGATTGTAGTTTCGACGCAAGGAACATATACGATATCATCTGTGAAACGGTTAATCTATAATGGTCAATCAACTTGTGATCGCGTCCGTAAATAGTTATCAAAGGTACCAGGATTATAATTTTATACGCCAGACGCGCGTTTCGTCTACATAAGACTCATCAGTGACGCTCAGATCAAAATAGTTAAAAAGCCAAATATATTTACGAAGGTATGTTTCAACTTCACCATTTGGAAAACTTGGTTTAATAGCTTCCTGGTGAGCAGCATCCCTCTATCAAGAAAATCATGATCGTAAGCGTCGTACTTAATGAACCAACATGTATTGTTTTGTACATAAACTTAACAGACATGACTTGTAAAGAGTGGTAAAAATTATTGCAACACCGAATTGAATTTAAATTTTAAAAAAACTTTATTTTTTGATGACATAGAACTAGTTAAACATTACTTAACTGAGTTTAATCAATAAATATCGACTCGAAAAGTTCTTATATGCACATGCAGCTACTGTACCCGAAAACAATAAAGAGATGATTTTATCCTCATTGTTTTCAACACTTTAAAAAACCAAGTTTATAAAGTTAGGTGATTTACACCTTGTAATGGGGCCTCCACAACTCTTAACTGCAGCAAGATGGCAGATTATCAGCATGAGAGAAGCAGTTATGTCACGTATTATTAGTCATCACCAGTCCACTATATTTGGTTTTGAGAATAATAATCAGGCAACAAACGATGTTAAAGAACTTCCGAGATCAAGAAGACACCCTAACATCTGCTAGGAAAAATCAAGCAATATGAAGGATGGTTTAAAGAAAAGCCAATGCAAACAATACAATCCTAAAAAGAGAGCGGTTACCATACAAAACAAGTACTGTTCGAGATCGACTCATCTCTACTGGTTATCCTGCGATAAGATCATTTCGGGGAGCTTTGTTTACGAACAGATATACAGTGGACCGTATCCAATGTAGTGCAGAGCTCGCCAAAGATGTAAATGTTTTGTGCTGACATTGATTATCATTGTTATGGCTATATTTATAAATTATCTGTTTACAAAATTTTGATTTTTTTGAAAAAACTAAGGCATTTCTACCTCAGGCAAAGATTACCTTAGCTGTATTTGCAAAAATTTGTAGGAGTGTTGGTCTTCAATGCTCTTCAACTTCCTACTTCATTTGGTGGGTTTTTTTTTTTAACTTTTTTTTATTCGAGCGTCACTGATGAGTCTTTTGTAGGCGAAACGTGCGTCTAGCGTATATACAAAATTTAGTCCTTGTATATATGATGAGTTTATTGTCATCGTGGAGGAAGATGCATTGTTCCGATGGAATTCGTTTTATCTTCCTTGGCACGATCGTAGCCCGGATTTGAACCAAATCGAGCATATATGGGACACTATTTAGTATAAAGTGGTGCGCGAAAGGATACTCCAGTGTAAACATGAAATAAATATTTTGTTTGTTTGTTTTAATGACAATGTTATCATTAACTATGCTTCAATATTATTTTACAAATATTTTATCATATTTTATCCAAAATAAGAGGTCGACTTTTCAAATATTAAAAAATCAAGGTGTTGCAATACTTTTTTCCATGTTTATAGATGATTTGTTTTATATCTCAGAATTACATACTATTAGTAAAACTTGTAAATGTAGTACTTTTATTTTTGTAGTATAATTTCATTGTTGAACATATACAACATAGAAACTTTATGGAATCTTAATTATGTAGCTGTAGGACACTGTGTGAAACCTTTAACTTCATTGATAAACCTCGGTGTATATATTCGTCTTATAAAGCTAAATGTCTAGCACAGTTGGTGTTGTTTTGATTTTAGCGTAATACGTAGCAGCTTTGTTTATTAGCTATCATTCCGGATACTAACCATAGTGTAGAAACTTTTTATGGTCTGTTGCTTACGTAATTGAACTGCATTTGCAGCTGTTTGTGAATTTACATTGTATTCATCATCAGTGGCGAAAATATTCCTTTATGATGATAATGATGACTTACCAAGTATTTTGAAACTAAATAAATATAGCGTCATGAATCACACAATGCAGGTCGGGTTTGATATAAATAGTTTTGACATGTTTTGCACTGAATTTACTTTGTTAGTTTTTCAAAGTTCTTCAACACGTCTTTTGAAACATAATTACAGTGTGTCATTGGCAAATCTAAACAACTCCAGTTCTTATTTTATGATTGTGACATGTTCTGTTTATAATAAGAAAACATTTAGTACTGCCCCTAATTTACTTTATATCACCTATGTTAAATCGGAAAAAAGGAAATAACTCCAATAAGATGTCATTAGATAACATCGGGTGAATTTAACTAAATCATCTTCAAAGGTAGGCGAACAATTACGAAAACATATGTTTTGTGAATATCATCTAAAAGTTTCAAGTTTATAGACAGTTACGAGAACAAGAAAAGAGGGCGGGAAAAGATAACTCATTAAAATAGTTTGACATTCTTTGTAGATGATGGACCTAAATTCGAATCATACTGGAAAAACATGATCAGGCAAGAGCGCTGCAGGAAATTCTATTTTAGAAATTGTTCGAGACTTTTGGTTCATCTATTCGGGATTATGCTTTGATTGTTTTCACAAGATCGGAAGAATAAGAAAGAGAAGGAAAGTCTATCAAATCTAATATTAAGGAACCGGGCTCACCTCTAATCGATTTCGTTGAGAAATGCAAGAATAGATATATTGGGATAAACAACAATGCGAACGGATCATACTTAGTTGATATGGTGACGGGAGTGGTAAAAGCTATAAATGATATAGTAAACAATAACAACGGAGGCCATTTTACCAACAAAATAATTGGTGAAGCTAGAGAAGTCCATACCACTTTGAGTAAAGCAACGGCCATGCAGGTACTAGACAAATTAGATAGTAATCCAGATGAGTTTGACGAAAATGAATTCGACGATATTTCTTTACAAAGCCATGATTCCGGTGTGTCCTTGCCAAATCAATCTTTATTCGAAAGGTGTATCTGTAGAATGTAATAGTTTGGTGACAGATTTGAATGAAATTATCGATAAATATGAAAAGAAAATTCTGAACAATGAAGAATTCAATAAAACTATACAAGAACAGTCGAAAAAGGAGGTTGAAGATATCGACTTGCAGCTGGACAATAAAAATAAAGAAGTAAAAGATATCACCGACGATTCAAACCATGTGAAAAACCAGCGTCGTACATTGCAGCAACAAAAGAGTGAGCTCAAGAACAAAACAAAAATTGATATTAAAGAAAATGATTTAAAATTAAAGCAGCTGCACAAAATAAAAAGAAAACTTGCGATGCAGAAATATAATCTCCATCGAAAAAAAATGGAATTAAGACAGAATCTTTCAAAAGAGTCTGACAGTTTGCAAACCATGATTAGAACAAATGAAAAGGGTTGTTTGATTATGTAGACTTTAAGTTACTGGTAGATAAAGATTAACAAATCTTTAACTATGACTTTATTAACTAAACAAAATTACAAATAAAATTCTGGATTTTTAATCAATTATTCATACATTTCCCTTGTAGAATATTCAAAACAAGTGGACCTTCGCAGTACAGTAAAAAATCCTTCAGTATATTTTCAAAATATTAATTGACTGATATTGTTTACTTTCTAAAAGCTGTGAAACTCATTTATGTAACCATATGGCATTTCTTTTCCAGAGGCACGGAATTGCTTTTTAAACAACCACATTTTTGCTAAACGCATTTGTATTTACAAACTGACAAACATGTACAGAAATGTAGTCAATTTCATGCAATATATACATATATTTGTTTAAAAATGAAGGGAAATGCTATAATTACCAATGAGACAACTATCCACCAGATTTGAAAAAAGTTATAGAAGTTTTATTTAAAATCAATTAACTATATACTAAGCCTTAGTTTGTGAATCTTGCATATTTGGAAGACAGATAAGAAAATAACACTAATCAGCTGTTTGTCATGGTTTACATCTTTGAAAGATTTGAATATCAAGACTTTTATCCAACAAAAAAACTATTTTCGTTTCATATGTTTTAATAGTGTTGTGTTTTGTCTGCTCAGATGTATTTTTTTTAATCATTTGTTTCAATTTGATTGATTTTTGTATTAAGTTTAAAATGATTTGGTGATTTCTGTTACAGTTTTTCTGATTAATATGAACACTTGTGTCTTGAAATTTTATATTTAAGCTGGTTACAAATCTTATTTTATAATATGATTTTACTGTAAATATATTATTTAAAGTGTTTGTATCAAGCGATTGATTTTTAGATTGCCTGCCTCAATAGTTATCATAGGTACCATGCTTAAAATTTGAAACGCCACCTTCGCGTTTCGTCTACATAAGATTTATCAATGACGCTCACATAAAAAAAAGTTAGAAACAAGTATAACGTTGAAGAGCATTGATGACCCAAAAATCCAAGAAGTTGTACCAAATACGGGTAAGGTAATCTATTCCTGGAATAAGAAAATCATTAGCATTTCGAATAATTAATACTTTTGCAAACAGTGAATTTATAAAATTACCATAAAATGACACCGTTAAATGTGACAAAATTTTGTGGTGTATTTTGTTGTTATCTCCTCCAACTTGTTTAATTATGAATGATACATGTATGATAGAAGGCACTCATATAATGATAAATCCATGCATCTGAGAGGAGAAGGTCCTGATATAATGGTGGATGCATGTCTGATAGAAAAAGTTCCTTATATATTGATGGATGCATGTCTAAGAGAATATAAAAAAGAAGATTTGGTATGATTGCCAATGAGACAACTATCCACAAAAGACCAAAATGACACAGACATTAACAACTATAGGTCACCGTACGACCTTCAACAATGAGCAAACCCCATACTGCATAGTCAGTTATAAAAGGCTCCGATAAGACAATGTAAAACAATTCAAACGAGAAAACTAACGGCTTTATTCATGTAAAAAAAAAATGAACGAAACACAAATATGTAACAAATAAACAAACGACAACCACTGAATTACAGGCTCCTGACTTGTGACAGGCACATACATAAATAATGTGGCGGGGTTAAACATGGTAGCGGGATCCCAACCCTCCCCTAACCTGGGACAGTGGTATAACAGTAAAAGATAAGAACGAACTATAAAAATTAGTTAAAAAAGGCTTAACTCATCAGATGGACAAAAATACAAGTGGACGTTGCCGGGTACTTATACATCCCGACACAAAAAGACTTAATTAACAGATCTGAGCGTAATCGCAGTTATCTGACAGCTAGTTCAAAGCCACTAACAACTAATATGCATCTAAGACTAAACTACAAATCCGCACACAGCCAACATCCAATGGGTTTAGTGTAAAGTCGTCATAAACAGCCAGAGAAAAATATGACCTTGTGCAATGCCAAGTTACAGGTATCGACAAAGTGTAGATACCATACTAGTTATATTTAGTTAGTTTTTAATCTACTGATAACAAAATCAATATTTATACCAATAAAAACAATATTTAATGATCTTATTACAGTGTTGAATAGGTAACCTTTTAGAATAAGTTTATTTAAAGGAGCGACAAGTCTACACGGATCATTTCTAAATTTCCGGGCATGGTTAACAACATTTCCGTAAAAATGAGGATGTGCTATCCCGTTTGAAATAAGTTTTCTACAGGTACAACCGAACTTCAAAACCAAATCTTTATACCTTTGAAAAAACTGGGAGAAGGTCCTTATATAATGATAAATCCATG
Organism: Mytilus trossulus; assembly: GCF_036588685.1. Classification (NCBI taxonomy): domain Eukaryota; kingdom Metazoa; phylum Mollusca; class Bivalvia; order Mytilida; family Mytilidae; genus Mytilus; species Mytilus trossulus. The sequence goes on along the minus strand of NC_086386.1, from coordinate 19,568,781 downwards.
TCTGAGAGGAGGAGGTCCTTATATAATGAATGATGCATGTCTGAGAGAAAAGGGTCCTTATACAAAAGTGGATGCATGTCTGATAGAAGAATGTCCTCATGTAATGGTGCATGTCTGATAGAAGAAGGTCCTTCTACGATGATGGATGCATGTCTGAGAGAAGGTCCTTATATAATGATAAATGCATGTTTGAGAGGAGGTCCTTATATAATGATAAATGCATGTCTGAAAGGAGGTCCTTATATAATTATGGATGCGTGTCTGAGAGGAGGTCCTTATATAATGATGGATGGTAGTCTGATTGAAGGTCCTTATATAATGATAAATGCATGTTTGAGAGGAGGTCCTTATATAATGATAAATGCATGTTTGAGAGGAGGTCCTTATATAATGATAAATGCATGTCTGAGAGGAGGTCCTTATATAATTATGGATGCGTGTCTGAGAGGAGGTCCTTATATAATGATGGATGCATGTCTGAGAGGAGGTCCTTATATAATGATGGTTGCATGTCTGAGAGAAGAAGGTCCTTATATAATGATGGATGCATGTCTGAGAGAAGAAGGTCCTTATATAATGATGGTTGCATGTTTGAGAGAAGAAGGTACTTATATAATGATGGATGCATGTCTGAGAGAAGAAGGTCCTTATATAATGATGGATGCATGACTGCGAGAAGAAGGTCCTTATATAATGATGGATGCATGTATGAGAGGAGAAGGTCCTTATATAATGATGGATGCATGACTGAGAGAAGAAGGTCCTTATTTAATGATGGATGCATCAGTGAACGAAAAAGGTCCAAATATAATGATAAATGCATGTCTGAAAGACGGTCCTTATATAAGAATGGATGCAGTCTGAGAAGAGAAGGTCCTTATGTAACGATGGATGGTAGTCTGATAGAAGGTCCTTATAAAATATTGGATGTATGTCTGAGAAGAGAACTTCCCTATGTAATGATGGATGCATGACTCAGAGAAGAAGGTCCTTTTATAATGATGGATGCATGTCTGAGAGAAGAAGGTCCTTATTTAATGATGGATGCATGTTTAACCCTCTTGCTGCCGAGTTTTTTCTTGCTTTCTCGACGTTTCTTATCTGTGAAGTTGCAAAACTTGTGCCTCTCTGTAGAACTGCGTTTTCCCGCCGTCCATAGTTTTTCCCGTGTCAATGGAGCAGTTATTATGAAAAGTGATGTATAAGTAATTTTACGGAAGTTCTTGCTCTAAGATTGTCATAAACGATGTTTTTAATAAAACATTATTTAAAAATACAACTTTCCACCTTGGAATATATTTTTTTTTTATCTTTCTTGTCTTAAAATAAATTGAAAATAATATACCAACTGCTATGCTAGCTTTGAAGACGACTTTGTTTTATCTTTGTCAAGTGAAATGGATAAACGATTCTTAACCACCTATAAAATACTAAAATATTTATTCTCGTTTTTTTTAATTTGGTAATTGGTAAAACTGTAAAAAAAAAACTCTCAACTCATTATATAAACGGCAAAACAACGGCATCCAATGAAAATGAAAATAAAAACAAAGCGTTTACAAATTAGTAAAAATAAATAAAATCTACGAGCAGCTGTTCTATGATTCTCTATAGATATAGGAAGATGGGGTGTGAGTGCCAATGAGACAACTCTCCATCCAAATAACAATTTAAAAAGTAAACCATCATAGGTTAAAGTACGGTCTTCAACACGGAGCCCTGGCTCACACCGAACAACAAGCTATAAAGGGCCCCAAAATTACCAGACTGAGTGTAAAACCATTCAAACGGAAAAACCAACGGTCTAATCTATATAAACAAAATGAGAAACGAGAAACACGTATATATTACATAAACAAACGAAAACTACTTTACATCAGATTCCTGACTTAGGACAGGTGAAAACATTTGCAGCGGGATTAAACGTTTTAATGGATCCAAACCTTCTCCCTTTTTCTGAAACAATAGCATAACATCACAACATAGAAAAACACACGATAAAATATCAATTGGCAGACGTAACTCAATCAAAAAACGTATGATTCCATAAACTACTTCTTGTTGTAAAGTATCAAACGAGTCAGATTAAAATTTTCCTGATTTCAATCCTTGTTTCGGTAGGCGATGATATATTTTTCATATTAAATTTATTATCGATATTCATTTTGCTTATATCTTAATCATGTTTATTATTGTTTTGTTGACCACTTATTGCTCAAAGTTTTAGAGAATACAAATACAAAAACATAGTAAAAACGAATGAAGAAATTCTCTAAAATGAATTTCTTTTGTCTACAAATTATCCTGAATCAATATTAATTCATTTTCATTTACTATGATTAAAGAACACACTGTAATTGACATACACGAAATATCTTTAAAATCTGTTACTATAATTGATAAATTGTGCTCTTCGCAACGTTCAGTGGCAAGTATTTCATGCAATATTAAGGACGTCTGAAATTCAATATACAATAAATCTATTGCTCAGTGGGTCCTACAAAGTAAAAAAAGATCTGTGGCGATGACTGAATGTCAGAAAAAAAGTTGCCACTGGGAAAGAATATATATGAATAGAAATCATTGTGTCTACTACTAATTAAACATTCCCATTTCGAATGAAAATTCAAAAAAAATAAGTCAGTGCTTCCATGATGAAACAGGTTTAAAATGTATTGAAATATCGTATGGCAATATTGTACAAGTAAATCGGTAAACATGTGTGTGCACTTTTACAAAAAAAATCCTAACCGAGATTTCAATCCTTGTATTTGAGCCCTTAATAAATTATCCAATTCTTTACATGAAAATGACGAACTAAATAATTAGTTAACACGTTCAATAAGTTGTTATTATAGTACTTACAAGCTTATGATCCTGTATCATTTCATGACATCTGTTTTAATTATACTTTTAAAGCATTTTAGTCAGTTTGCTTCATTCCCGCCAAAATCGCCCTTTTGACGGCGTCTTTTGACGTTGTCGGTGCCCCTGAGTATTGTGACGTTACAATGGACCTTTGACGTTCTACACAATCAACAAGATTTGTGTAGAATCCATAAATGTCCCTTTGGCAGCAAGGAGTTAAGAGAAGAAGGTAGTTATATAATGATGGATGCAGTTCGAGAAGAGAAGGTCCTTAAATAATGATGGATTCATGTCTAAGAGGAAAAGGTCCTTATATAATGATGGATTCATGTCTAAGAGGAGAAAGTCCTTATATAATGATGGTTGCATGAATGCGAGGACACGGTCCTTATATAATGATGGGTGAATGACTCAGAGGATAAGGTCCTTATAAAATTATAAATGCATGTCTGTGAGGAGAAGGTCATTATACAAAGATGGATACATGTTTGTGGGAAGGTTCTTTTTAAATATTAGATGCATGTCTGAGAGGAGAAGGTCCTTATATAATATTGTATGCATGTCTGAGAGGAGAAGGTTCTTATAAAATGAAATATGCATGTGTGAGAGAAGATGGTCCTTATGTAATATTTGATGCATGTCTGAGAGGAGAAGGTCCTTCTAATAGGATGGATGCATAGCTGAGAGGTGTCGGGAATACGTGAATTAAGGAATAAAACGTTGCATGTTCTAATAATGTAATCGATCTATATAATGCCCAAGTATACAAATGACACGTCACAAAGTTTTGACGTTACAATATAAAACATAAGTGATGTTCCCGCGTTGTGTTCGCGCCGTATTTACAACACTCATTTCAGTATCATTAAACAGACTGTTTATATCGTTGTTGTTATTTAAATCTTTTCAACCTATATATCTTTTGTTTTCCAGACGACCAGACAATCTTATTGTAAATCAGTTTACTGGTCAATTTGAATATTTCTAATATGTCAAACGGCTTTTGAAAGGAAGAACCTAAATATTAAGGCATAATCACAATTAAAAATGTTGTCTCTTTGACACATTCCCCATTTCCATTCTCAATTTTATGAGTTAGTCTGTCCTTAGCGTAAACACATCACGATCCCGTTTAGCGTTATAAAGTGTCGTCGTGATATAATATTTTTGGCAGATACGACGTTATGCAATTCAAAAAGTGAGAATGAATAATCATTGCTGACTAGTCCGTTTAAATATTTAAAATAAGATTGGAAGGATACAGTAAATGAGAGCCTTACACCCGGAAGTGGCCTTTAGCTGACTCCTGGAAAATAATAAACACTAGTTCATATTTGTCCTTTTACTTTTAGTTCATAGTTTAAATTTTGAGTAAATAAGTTACGTATTCGCAGACTAAAGGTTGATACTTGTTGTATTGTCTGAAAAAGCGAAGTTTTCGACCATTAATTTTGTCTCACATTTTGAAATATTTAAACTATGTTTCTTTTATACATTCTTGGTTTAAGATGTTTAGGTTTAATCCTGGTGTCTAGGAAATGAAAGTTATGGGATATTTTCATTTACATAGACTTTCAGTAATTTAATTCAAAATTTACATGATTTTAAATTTAAATTAACACCGAAAATATTATTGACAACTATAGTGAATATTTTACATCGACTGAAGTTATTTGTTGGTCTTAACGGATATGTACATCCCATACAACCGGAATGTGATTCAATGTTTAGGTACATAATTATAAAAACAGGACTGAAAATCCAAAGGTGGGTTCAATTTCTTTATTGTCTACAAATTATTAGGTACTAGTCATAAATTTTTAAATATTGAATAAATATTACTTTTGTATTCTAGTTAAACATGTCACATTCATGTTACTGATATTTCAGATTAGTTTTAGCATAGAGCGTTCCAGTACAAACGTGTAGCATTTTATATGATCCAACGATTTTCATTGGATTTTATCAAAGTTTATTTTTATATATACTTTAGATGATATTAGTATTGTCTAGTTATTGATTAAGATAATTATATTACAAGATTATATATTCTTATGAAAGTTTTTCTTTACATTTTAATCAAGTAAAAATTAAATTCACAAAAATACTTAACTCCGAGGAAAATTGAACACGGAAAAAACCCTCATCAAATTCAAAATCAAATGATAAAACACATCGAACGAATAGACAATAATAGTTATCAAAGGTGTCAAGATTATAATTAAGTACGCCAGACACGCGTTTCGTCTACATAAGACTCATCAGTGACGCTCATATCAAAATATTTATAAAGCCAAAGAATTACAAAGTTGAAGAGCATTGAGGATTCAAAATTCCCCAAAATTGTGCTAAATACGGCTAAGGTAATCTATGCCTGAAATAAGAAAATCCTTAGTTTTTCGAAAAATTCAAAGTTTTGTAAACAGAATAGGAGTACTTTTTAAACACTTAAACGTTTATTTCATTTGAATCAATTAATTTATGTGAAAGATTTTAACTGATTTAGTCATTAAGAACGACCCGATTCAAGCTCAAATATGAAAAATCTACCAAATATGCCGAAAGCTGTCACTTTTCAGATGTTTTTTTTACCAAAAATGAATGTGGCCGCATCCGTGTTCATCGTCAACCTTTATATATGTTATGTATTATCATAAATTACAACTTATATTTCAATATTAATGATGCACACGAATGCGGCCACTTTCGTTTTTACACGAAAACCGTCTAAAATTTAACTAAAATGCTAGAATTGTGAAGATTTCAGTAATTTAGCATGACTTAATGGTGTTAGTACTCAATATGTGTGCAGTGTATTTACAAAAACAGCCCATATTTATGTAGCAGAAGCATTCTACTGTCCAATAAATAACTGAAAGTTTACATTTTAACAATTTTGTTTGTAAAACTGCTATATTTTGGGACCAAAAGGGGTCTTTCTGGACCTACTCCTTTATAAAAATGACCACATTATTGATATTCATGTCAAACACCGAAGTGTTGACTACTTGGCTGGTGATATCCTCGGGGACGAAACGTCCACCAGCAGTGGTATCGACCCAGTGGTGTAAATAGTTATCAAAGGTACCAGAATTATAATTAAGTACGCCAGACTGTCACATTTCAAACTTGGTACAGACATTTTTAAATGTAGAAAATAGTGTATTGAACCTGGTATTATAGCGCTAAACCTCTAATATCTATGACAGTCGCATCAAATCCATTATATCTGAAACAATGCGTGAACGAAACAAACATTATAGGTTAATAAAACACTGTCGATCTAGTTGAAAATATAAAAAGGAAGATGTGGTATGATTGCCAATGAGACATCTATCCACAAAAGACCAAACTGACACAAAGATTAACAATTATAGGTCACCGTATATTAGTTTATTTCTATTTTTAGGAATATGGCTGGTTTGAAGATCCTTATATGTGAATGTACTCTACTAGTACTAGTCATCTTTTGCAGGTATTTCTGTTAAAACATGTATATTTTGTATTGAATATGGATGTCACCCACGCGCGCACACACACACACACACACACCAACACACACCTACAAACACACACAAATATATAACCATTTGCAATTATGGGGAAACCTTGATTTATTAAGTTGAGGGCAATTAGAAAAAAATAGGAATCCAGCAGTGTAAAAGAAATATATATATAAGAAAAGAGCATGTTTTGTATGAGGAGGAGACCCCGTGGATTATTGTTTGTTTTATCCTTTAAATTTATACATGTGAACCTCACAGTAGTTGTTAATACTTGTTAAACTCGGGAGTACGGGTTGAAATTAGTCGTATATTTTTGTGGATATTCGTTTTACTAAGTAGTTTGTACTTTGCAAAAAAAGAAAACATAGATAATGGTTCAAAATTAAATCAACTGAAAAATGACATCCGTCACAGATTAAGAAAACAGAGGTATCTAGATCTTTACATTATTTCTATCGACAATCAAAGAACTTAAATGAATCATCAACAAATTTGTATTGAAATTTATCTATATATCGATTTGTGAGGGTAAATATTATTCTATTGTAGAAACACATATCAGACTCAATCAGACATCATTAACTGTGATTTTGTTATAATTGGTGCCGGAACAGCCAGCTTAACTCTGGGCAGCTTATTATCAGATGTCCCATACTGGAAAGTTTGCATTTTAGAACGTGGCCCTATGGAATCGAGAATGGATGGGTGGTATACTAACAGTTACAAGTTTACTACTCCTCATGATCCGATGTGGCTAACTTCTCCTGTTTTACAGACAATGGAAAATAATAAAAATACAAACAGAGATGGACGAAATATATATATCCCAAGATTTCGTGGTCGTGGTGGAACATCTCGCGTTTATGGAGCAATAAATAGAAGAGCTAGTCCTGCTGTTCTTGATTTGTGGCCAGATGGATGGAAACATGACAATTTGACCCACTATTATAAGAAGATGGAAGATCATTATTGTTATTATGACTCAAAAGATGTTACTGGGATATCAGAAGAAGATTGCAAGAAATGGCATGGTAAAGGAGGTGCAATGCAAGTAAATACACAGATGGAGGAGGCATTCCAGAAATTCGCAAGGGAAATGAAATATCTTTGCCAAAAGACCAGTATGCCATGGGGTGGTTATGCTCATAACTACAACGGTCATTTGGAAGATAGAATAAGCTGTAGTGTTTTTCAACAATTCAAAATGAGGACGGAAAAAGTTGGAAAAGACAATTTTGTTCCTACACCGGAGGCGCGAAATAACCGAGCGTCACAGACGGCTCGTGGTAGCAGTTTTTCAGGTTATTATGAACGAAGACAGGACCGAGCTAACCTGCATGTCTTTACATCTACAACTGTAACGAAAATTTTGTTTCAAAATACAAAGGCAATAGGGGTCCTATGTTTGAATGAAGATAGTGAGAAAATTTTAACATTTTACGCCCAGAAAGAGGTTATTGTTGGGGGAGGGTCTTTTGATACCCCTCATTTACTTCAGGTTAGTGGTATTGGTCCCAAAAAACTTTTGAAGAAGATTAAAGTTGATATAGTCGCTGAAAATCAACACGTTGGACAGCATTTATGGGATCATATCTCCGTGCCATATGTACTCAAGCTCTCACCTGAATCAGACGATTTATTTTGCACTGATCCAGACAGTAAAATACCAAAAGTAAATATTGATGGTAAAATTTATGATACAAGAACATTATCCAGTATCAATGGTCCTTTTTCATGGATTTTGCATTTGAGATCAAACTTAACTCGGCCGCTACAAAATATGTCTGACATTCAGATATATGTGATGGGAAATTCCAAACTTTTTGACGAAACAGGATCATTGTGTACCGCTCCAACAACTGGTCACAGTGATTTAAAGGAATATGGTTTCTCTGGCGATGAAGATGATACCGTTGATTCAGAAGATTTAAACGAAGGAACAATTCGTATTATTGATCAGTGGCCAGAATTTCGAGGCTCTATTAATGCTGTAACAGCCAACATTTTTGATAAGCCAAAATTGGATTATGGATGGACATACTCTGAAGATGGTATACCTACAAAAGAGTTCGAACAAGTGTCCAAACTATTCAAAGACCAAATTCGAATGCTACGAGAAATGTATTTTGGTGCTGATGTTCGAGAAGAGCTTCGTTCTTTAATTGTTGATGAAGTTGCTCCAGGTAAAGAAATTGATACGGATGAAGAACTTGATGCGTGGATGAGGGGAATGTTTGTTTCAGCATTGCATCCAGTAGGTACATGTAAAATGCCTGAATGTGCAGATGAATTTTTACAAGTGAGGGGAGTGTCTAAGTTGCGAGTATGTGATGCTTCAGCGTTCGCCACACAAACCGATGGAAACCCTGCCGCAACCCTCTATGCAATGGGAGAAAAACTTGCGGATATGCTCAAATTTCAGTATTTAAAGTACGTTAAAGTTGCTATACGTCAAGACTTATCAATTCCAGTTGAATCGACTAAACTGGATGACCCGGATATTACTTCTGTTCAATCATACACGAACTGTAAAGACACTAAGGTCTTGAGCGAATGGATATCAACGGGGAAATCAACTTCTGCAATAATTTACCGGTGGTCACTTGTTTGCAATGAAAATTCGAATATAAGGGATATTGCAGATAAAGTCATTAAAGCAACACTTAACTTGAATATTGACTATAATAAATGTTCTACAGAAGGCTTCCCAAAGTTTAACCGTGAAGAAACTCCCCCTATTAATGTAGAATCTGGACCAAATCATCAAGAATCATCTTATGTTTTTATAGTATGGTGTAGGGCATTTGAAAATGTGAATCCTAATGATCTGTGGAAATCTGTTGGTTATTTTAACGGAGATAATGGAAATAATCCTGGTTCAAAAAAATGTTTTAAACTTAACTGCGAGGAGGAAATATGTTCAATTCTAAAATATATGAACAACGATGCTAGAGAACTGATTTTTTCGGAACCAGAACTTAATTTACCACTTAAAAACTATGTTTCAACAAAGAAAATTGTGTCTAAAAACTATGGAAAATCATCTTGTTATGTACGAACTGGATCATTTAAAAGTAATGCCGGTATAGATTGGTATGATGGACTTGCCGGACACCTACTTGAAGATGTGTATTCTGCTGATGGAACTAGACGATCACGACAATACCCTCCACTGAACCGTCTGAGTGGATGGTGGACAGAAAAAACGGATGGACTTTTATATTACGAATCCAAAGGCCTTAAATCTAGTTTGAATCTTGCAGCATTTGATTTAGACGGAACTCTGATTACAACGAAATCCGGAAACGACTTCCCTATAGATGAAAATGACTGGGAGTTAAAGTTTCCTGAAATAACCGAAAGACTGTACAAGAATCGAATCGAGGATATCAACAATGTTATAATGAGTAACCAGAAAGAAATTGGGTTAGGTTTGCAAAATAAAGAAGAATGGATGACAAAAATAGAGAACATAATTTCTAAGATTGGAGTACCAATGTATGCTTTAGCTGCTACACAAGATAACAAATACCGAAAACCGGATGTTGGAATGTGGGAATATTACCGATGTTCTTTAAACCAATTCAGTTCAATTGAAAAGTCCGATGCAGTATATGTTGGTGACGCAAATGGTCAAGAGGGAAGGCCAGATTCAGACAAAATATTTGCTGAAAACGTTGGCATCAAATTTAATAATCCAGAAGAATACTTTCTTCCTTCATATAAAAAATATCATGATGACCTTTAATATTCAAAGGATATTGTAAATGGAATATTATAATGTAGTAATTATATGCAGCTGTTAGTATTATACATAGCATAGTCCTACTCGTAACGCTTATTCGAACATAAATTGTTTCTTATTTTATTTTTAAAAAAAACCTGATATGACAGAAAATTCACAGCTACCAGTTTTATTTGATAGACACAATTATTGTCAACAATATAACAAATCATCAAGAAAAAAGTGCTAACATCAGTATCCGCATACCACTTGTTCAAAAAAAATGTCTACAAAAGAAACGTAAAAAGAACTAAATAATATTCTAGTAGTCTTACAAGTTTGGTGTGTAAAATTTCGATGAACTAATAAGGGCACGTAGACTAATATCTTAAGTCTAAAAACCAAATTACTAAATATATTTCAGTAGTGCTTTTTTCAAATTTTCTCTACTCTTTACTATAACAACCCCTTCTTTCTCCCGGCCAATAAATAAGTCGCATTGGTAGCCCAATCGATAATAGGTTCAAACTTTGTTCCCCACTTCATTAGTTAATCAAACTTAAATTTCCCATTAGTGTTAAGATGGATATTCCCTACTTAATCAGTAGCACCCTATTTAAATTGAAAACTACCCAGATATCTCTGACAAGTAAATGCTTGTTTTAAAACGAAATATCTCGTATTATTGTTAAAAAAAAACGTTTTACACAAGATAGCCTAAATCACCAGGTTAAATGATTTGACTGAGTAGAGTATATTGTGACAGCAAATATTAATTTGTTAACTTCTTTTTTTCTGGCTTAGCAAACATTATTGTAAAAGTAAAGATGTAAATGTGTGTTATTCTTTGGCTTATCTATTAAACTTAAGCTCATATAGCTATTTTTAGACAATTTATATATTTAACAATCCTTGATCAGTAGTTCATCATGTTTCTTTAAGCATTTTGCTCAGTCATAGTAATGTTTGTACTCATTAGTTTCGTTATTTTATCATTGGTATTTTAATAAAATTTGCATAATTCCAATAGTTATTTTATCATTGGTTTTTATCATAAAATTTGCATATTTTCCACGGCTCGACACAACCAATCAATAGATGTCATTTTTGCTGAACTCTTATCTATCAATTTTTATACTTATATCTCAAAAATTGCGATAAAAATAATTTATCATTACAAATACTTGTTACATGATCTCAATACCGACTGCTCTTGTTCTAGCTCTTAATTAATAAATAATCAGGCTGAACTCGTCATTACTGCTGACTTCAACATTGTGCCGAAATATCGTAATCCAAATATCATGAAAAAAAACACAACTTAAATATTCAGTCGAGGATTATATTTTTTTCTTTTCAACATCATCAACACTACCACCTTAATCACAAACAACATAAACAACAACACCAACAAAATTAACTGTAAGATGGTAGCGTATCTCTTATTGATTCCGAAAATGCAATGTTTAAGACACCTTTTTCATAAAATGAGGTAGATAATACGCCACTTCCAGTTTAATCAAAGTCACTACCGGTGTCAAATAACAGATTTTTTATATTGATTCCGAAAATAAGTGGTTTTCATATCTTTTTCTTTGATGTTTAGATAACATATCCTTTTTCATAAAATGTGACATAAAAAAAAATAATTTCCCTCCAAAATCGGATTTTTATAAAATTTCGGATTTTTTCAAATCTATTCAAAAAAAAAAATAATCTTTTCTTCACTTAAAGCAATAAGTCATACAGTATGAATATACCTCTTAAATTGGATTACACAATTGAGTGTTAATATAAGTTGCTCTTGAATTCAGTTAGTTTGGTCATGTTAATAATATTGTGTCCTATGTTTTTGACAAGGAAAATTTCATAAACTCCTATTGTATGAATTGAATAAACTAACCTTTCACATCTGGAAACTAGATATCTTTATTCTCGAATAATATTTCAATTCAAATAGCCAAATAGAATTGTAATTTGAATGGTACAGATGGTTTAATTTTTACCATAAAAAATATTAACAGTACAATTATCACTTATGTCAGATACTTCTTATAAAGTACAAACAATATGACATCAACATTGCAGAAATACCATCAACAAGTTATGCTTTTTATAAGCAAGACAGGATTTTCCTCTAAAAAATAATAAATACTTTTACAGTATCGACACACGATATTTGAACACGTATAAGTTTTAATAAAAAGCTTTTTTATGTAGTATATTTAAATACTATTATACATTGTTACTTGTCTTCAATTGAATGTTTCATTTTTTTTACTTCAGTGACTTGTCTTCAACAAGAGGATCAAAGAAGACAAACCATTCAATTTCACCTTCAGATAAATTGATGATGTTCTTTCCTTTATAATTCCCACTTTTCTATTTGGCTTTCATTAATATATCATCCACAACTAGAAAATAATGAAAGAATAGAGACGGTTTCCTCCGCCTTATTTTTAGACTTATACTTTGATTGTGACACCAATGGGGGCATCAGAACCAGACTTTATCATAAATTTAATTTTTAAATAAATACATTTCCCCACCTTTAGCAGCTATATACAACTTCATCTCCATATATGCGATACACATTTCCCAGCTCATTCGATGTTCAAGAGCTTGCATGTGCTTCTCAAATTTATAAAACGTCATCGGTGTCTGAGCAGAAAGTTGATTAACAAGGATAATGTCAAAGAACTTGTTTTTTTCTAAAAAAAAAAATCACCGAGAGAACTTGATTTTCGTTGTTCACAAATATAGTCCCTAGTGTTGACAGTGGGTTACTTGCCATTAATTTTTGTACCCCTATCAAAATTTATTTCTCCGTGTTTAATGCCTCAAATTGCAAGTACATGTAGGGGGGTGAAATTACACTGTAAAAAAAATTGGGTCCAGATTTTTAAAGGAAAGTAGTGATTTGGTCAAGCTGAAAAAGGTTTAAAATTAGCACTTCGGAAGCTGTCAAAAGATTTCAAGACGCCATGCACATAAAATTGTCCATACTTTGAGTTAGAGCCATTTATAAAACTTGTCCCAAAAGTAGTAAAACACACTGTAAAAGTTTCTTTGAGAAAGCGCAGGTTGGATTGGATCATCTTAATGTCGCGTTATTTGTCTTTGCATATTTTTGTCCTTCACTTTTGGGTAAATTTTTTTGTCATATCCTATTTCGTGTGGCTTGGTATTTATGCAGCCCGCCATTGTGTTATTATGCTACGGTAACTTTTGTGTACTATTTTGTTTTTCCTTTTAAAATTTAAGTGCTTTGTCTTCTAAGTGTATTATAGCCATTTTGTTTTTCTTTGTTGACATAGCTGTTTGTTTGTACAGAGATAAATATTATTGTTGACAATATAATGAAATTATATGCAACGGTCATACTCAGAGGTTTAGCTAGCTGTAAAACAAGGTTTAGTCTACCATTAACTACATAAGTTCGGTAATTTGGTTATTTTTACTTTTTATTCATTGTCAAAATATATTCTGGTTTCTACAACTAAGATATGATAAGATAAATGAACTCGTCGTATATATGTAGTCGTGCTTCCCTTGTATTTAGATAAACACAAACACGTTGATAGGTCTTAGGTTCTTTATTTCATCAGAATTGATGTTAATATTCTAACAAAATGACCCTGAAATAATAACAATATAATTCTTATACAATTCAATCAGTAGTAATTATCAATTACTATAAAATCAATATATATGTATGCATACAAGAAAACTGTAGATATCCTTTTCTCTTTAAAATAATAGGTTAACAAGCTACACAAAAAGATATTACACCATTTCGAATTCTGTATTAAATGCGTACATAATATATTTCTCTGTATTTCGTGCATTGTGAAATATGCAACGACAGACTAAGTGCACAGCTAATACATAGCTACGCTTGTAGTATCATACCAAAAATAGTTAGTTAAACATAATAATAATACGCAATTGTAAATGCAAACAAGACAGTACGTTTTGCAACAGTTACACAAGGCAGACAATACATGTAAGCAAAGCAACATAAAAGAAACATGAATAATACAAACTGTTTACATATAAATACCTCACATGTAGTGCAAATGCTTTTGTTTTCACCAACTGATTGTTCTGAATCAGTTTACATTCTGTTTCAATGATATAATACCCAGTCTATGGAAGAAGCGAATCGATATAATATTTTCTTATATCAACGAGCGATATTGTCTTATATCAACGAGTTGCATTGCGGGAAATTTCAGACGAATGTTAGCATTTGTACGAAGACAGGCAGATTCTCGGTATAAAGTAATGACTCTTTCTCAAAACAGGGTGACATTTAACACAAAAAAAAGTCTGCTGTATAAATTCCATGAATTATTTCATGTTATAACAAGCAAGGTGTATTTAAACGAGAAAATTGAATTGTTGAATAAATGAAACATAAATGCACGATTTATCATTTTTAAATGTACACATTCAATAAATATCATGTAGCAAATTCAGTGGAATGCAATTGAGATGAATTCAATCGTTTGCTAAGCCAAAATCACCTATGAGTCAAAGATTCTGCAATATTTTATTATATCAATGCGATATTTGTCTTATATCATAGCGATGTGTTTTTGATATCAAAAATTTATGAATGCGATTCTGTTCTAATATAACTGCTATAGTTTTCTAATATAAAATAAATACGACCACACGTCACAATGCATGTCAAGAAAACTGCAAATATAATTCACAAACTTAGTTCATGACCGGCTTAATGTTTGAGGATCAATATCACTAAAATTTCGTATCTGTAACACAATTAACGCTTATATGACTTATCATTTCGAAAATGTTGCTTGACCCTATTGATAGTTGAAAGTGTTAACAACCTGTTCAGTCTATTGTTTTCAATCACATGGTTTAACCGACTAATTCTATTTGAAGTGATGATTTAATGGCGGAATTTGAATGCGATTGTAAATAGTCTACCGCCCTATTAGATTCTAATATAGGTCCATTGGCGGATCCAGTGGGGAGGGGAGGGGGCTTCGGGGGTTGGAGACCCCCTTTTTTTGGCCGATCAAAGCATTTGAAAGGGGACATATGGTTGGAACCCACTCTTTTATCCTTGGTTTGGAACCCCCTTTTGAATACGGATGGATCCGCCCTTGAATTCACACTGCTATAGCCTATCCACATGGGTAATATCGAAATAGACAAAAAATATCATTACTAAAAAGAGAAAAAAACATTCATTCAAACAATCCAATCCAATACAGCTCCAAATTACAATGAATATTCAAATGGTAAAATAAATATTCCAAACAAATTAAAATATACAAATGCTGATGTCCCGAACTTTGAAGATACCAACTGAGTAGCCTCAGGCTATAAATTGAACAACTTCAGATACAACAAAAATCAAAAATCTTGTCAAACAGAAAATGTATTTATTATTGACATAGAAAAAAATATTGAGAAGAAAAACAGTTCTTTTTGAATATCAAAGATGTTTCCCTTTGGTAAAAAGATATCTCTATGAACATAATCAGCTCGCCGCGTGAACGCTCTTTTACATCGCAATGACCATGAGGGCATTCCGTTGTATTGTTGCCACAGTGATTTGACTTTCGTTTTTTATTAGTAACCGATCGTATAAATACGCGAATATTTCTTAGTGCAAAATATCAATCCGTATCGCTTGTTATAAATTTCTTCGATCAATACTAAAAAATATGTTTAGAAAACAAATAAATAATATATAAATGTCTGTTGAAGATAGAAATGTGAATATATCTGTTCTATATTGTGAAGTCTTAGATGACGAATATCATTTCTTTTTGTATTGTGACATTAACACATCTTTGCGTTCTAATCTTTTTGTTTATCTAAAAGACTATGTTCCATTATTTCAGCATCTTGATGCATTCAATAAACTTAAACACATTCTAAACCCTATCCCTGAACTTGTTTGTCATATTGGAGTCTTCATTAAACAGTCTTTAGAACTGAGGGAGTCAGACCCATGTCAGGCAAGGTTATGATGGTGTTTTTTACATACATTTATAATTGAACTCTAATGTTCTATTTTTCCATATATTGTATTGTATTATTTTGTATTTCATTGTATTACATTGTATTTCATTGTATTGCATTGTATAGTTTAAAATTATTGTTTCATTGTATTGCTTGACCCTCATGGGTGTAATTTTGCAATAAAGATATATATGATATATTTATAAATTTAGATCATTCAGTGCTTTTTTGTATTTTTATTGGCGTAATCGTTCTTGTACCATCATAACTGTCGTTACCGTTAAAGCTTTAGAAGTGTGTTAGTTCATATTGCACTTAACAAAAGTTTCAGCACCCAAATGAAGTTTTTGGAGGACTGGAAAGCAGTTATTTATAAGGTGAAATTTAAAAGATTTATAGATATAAGAAGATGGTGCATGAGTTCGAATGAGACAACTTTTCATCAAAGTAATATTTTTTTCAGGTAAACCATTATAGATCAAAATATGGCCTTAAACACGGAGCCTTGGCTCACATCGAACACCACGCTATACAGGAACCAAAAAAATACTAGTGTTAAACCAATCAAACAGGAAAACCAATGGTCTTATTTGTATTAAAAAAGGAGATTCAAAAGTACAGGTCAGATTTTGTCGAATCAATCTGAACGAGGACAGTATGATTCATCTTTGTCACAAGTTAGTTTCATTTTTATCAATAAAGAAAGTCTTCCGTGCGTGCGTGCGTTGCGAGCATATCAGATATATATTATTTCGGTGCGTTCATTATAAAATTTGCTAAATGTTATATATGTGAATAAAATTTTGATACTTAGCTATTGGATTACGACATTGTTTATTAAACCCCATCGGTACTGGCATTTTTGTATTTTGAAAATTGTGGATTGAACCTGGTTTTATACCGCTAAACCTATCACGTGTATGACAGTCTCATCAAATTCTGTCATATTTACAACGATGTGTGAACAAAACAGACATAATAGGTACAATTGTCAAAATATGGGTACATCAGTCAAATATTAATACTAATAAGTACTAATATTGATATAACAAAAACACCGCAATGATATTTTAAAAGTATCGCATTGATATTAGAACTAATAGCATTTGTATATTCAGGAATATAAAAAAACACAGCACTTCAAATTTTACACGGACACAAACGTTTGCTTCTAACTAACTTCTGAATGTATATTTAGACTCAATTGTTGTTTATATTTGAAAAATAAGTTTTAAAGTTAGTATTTTCTTAATTTTTCGTTGCCGAAAACAACATTTTCCGCATGGAATGTCTGCATATTTACAATTGATATTAGACAATATCGCTATGTGATATAAGAAAAGTTTTTATCGATTCGCTTCTTCCATAAACTGATACCTGGAGACAAAATATTAAAATAATAGAAACTTTCTTTATACTGCTAGATTAGAATAATCAGAGTTATCTCTCCTTAAATCTGATTAATCAAATATTTATAGAAGTAAAAAAAAATTAACGCTCACTCATACAAACTGTTAAAATAGATTATATATTACTGTTACTAAAAATGTAAGTATAAATCATACTTTTACCAGTTTTATGTAGATTTTATATAGTTTATTAAATCTTACAAATAAATCTATATTATCAAGTTTATCTTTATGACTGTATGTGTTATGAATAGTTTACACATAACGTCTTTACTATTTAATCAATCACACACACCTTTCACAACACGGTCACCTATTCATTCAATTATACACTTATATATTACACACTCTTAGACATTAAAACTGGAATGTTATTGTAATGAATATATTAGTAATAAACTGACCTTATAAAAGAATATGAAAGTCCTAGACTATTTCAAAACTGTAGATATATAACAAATTCCAATAGAGCTGTAGAAAATGGCTACCACTTCATGACAATACTTTTGCCAGCTGACGATATCAATATATGCAAATTTAAGAAGTTTCCATTAAAAAAATTCATCGTAAAACTACTTGAAATTTTGTTCTTGTCAAAAAAATATGTAACCAAATAAAATGTAATGTACCATTTCAATATCTATGTCAAAATGACTATTTAGCATCAACCAGTTATCTAGATTAAATTTTAGGAAAGACTGAAATCAGTTTTGAATGTGATTTGTCTTCAATTTATAGATTATTTTGACAATTTTATGCAGAAGGTAGCATTTTAAATATACCATGCTTGCATATCTTACGATTTTTATTTTTGCTGTTCATGATAAAAAAAATCTGATCATTCTGTTTACTAATGTATGGATATCGGATGATGTTAGGCATTTCGTTAAACACCACACGGATTCACGTCTTAACACATAGACAAAACTATATAATATATCTCGTTCTTGAAATGAATAGACAGATCATTTTAAAGTCACTTGCATCATTATGGAAACAAATAATATTTAACACCAGATTTTGATTTTCAATATTTATGCAAAAGCGCTGAGGAATATGTTTGGTGGGAGATATTTGATAACTTAGCTTAACCGTTAAAACTCTACTTGCCATATTCAAATATGTCTCTTTGTTGACATATCTATTTGATTTTATAGTGATTCAGATAATAAAAAAAATTTGACTGATGTGCCCCTATTTTGACATTTTTACGTATTGTGTATTTCTATTTTGTTCTCACATTTTTGCCAATATAATGGAATATTATGCGACTGTCATACAAGTGAGAAATTTAACTAGCTATAAAATACGATTTAATTC
Organism: Mytilus trossulus; assembly: GCF_036588685.1. Lineage (NCBI taxonomy): Eukaryota > Metazoa > Mollusca > Bivalvia > Mytilida > Mytilidae > Mytilus > Mytilus trossulus. Next base: position 19,549,948 of record NC_086386.1, on the reverse strand, counting down.
TTCATAGGGAAATGCCGGTACTAAGTCCATACAAAACTTGCTTTCCATTCGTTTGATGTGTTTCAGCTTTTTATTTTGCCATTTGACAAGGGACTGTTCGATTTGAATTTTTCTAGGAGTTGGTATTCTTGTCATGTTATTTTTTTTCTAAGTGAAATTGGATGGATGAATGATTTTACAAAAGAGTTGAATGAGAAGATACTTGTATAGATATATTATCATATCAAACATATTGTAATAACTGGAACAAATATAACATTGAATAATTTTTATATTATTATATCAAACATATAATAACCCCGAACAAAATCGAAATGCAACATTCATTGATGTGTTTAACTGTTTTACCTTATATTATCATTGGCTGTTTCTATGTTAAACATAATATACATTGTATAGAGAATAATTGAGAGTTAAAAGTAAAATAACAATAGTATGGAAAATTCAAAACAGAAATTCCGTGATCGAATAGCAAATTCGAATGCTGGAACACATCAAACGAATGATTAATAACTGTAATCTTCCTGACTTGCAACAGGCATTTTCTTATGTAGAAATGATTTTTAGCTAGCTAAACCCACTCATTTGTAAGACAATCGCATAAAATTCTATTATATTGACAGTTATATGTGAACGAACCAAACAAGCAGTAAAGTGTCATTATCATTGTGTTGAAAAAAAGAATATAGACAGCAATGTTAATTGGTATTAAGTGAAATTTCACTTGCAAACCGTGACGTACAATGCACTAGTGAAAAGATAAGAAAAGGTGCTTCACTTAAATTTTCGTATTTAATATACACAATTTTTACGTCATTTTACTGTTCCCGATTGGTTCCTTACTTTTTGCTAAATATTAAATTCATATGAAACGAGTGATTGGAGAAAACAAATACTTATCCGATTATTGAACCAATGCATGCACATATCATAAACTTAGTCTTCTGTGCAACATTTTATCATTTTTTTTCGCATAAATTTCGTTTAATCGTCAAAAAATATTTCAGTTGGTCAGTGTTTTTGTGAAAATATGGCAGCTCATTAATGGTGGTGCTTTTAATCCGAAGTTTAACGATTGCCACCCGTTTGTAAACAATGAACAAAGAAGCATGGATATTCAGGTAGCACGTGTATAACAGGTACAATAAAATATAGTTTGTCTTGATGACGGATCGATGTTTACGTTTAGTTTTCCTTTCGCACTTGCTTATTGCTATCACCGGATTTTTACGAGAAAGGTCACGCTGCATACTGAAAACATATCGGTGAATGGTTTGCTGGAAGCAAGCAATTAAAAAAAAAAGGGAAACTTCTTCTCAATCTGGACATACAGTGGAGATCACTTCTAACCTCTCATTAAATCTGTCAGGAGAACTATTCTAGAACAGTACGTAGAACTGTCAGCCTGACACCTTTTAGTCAGTTCTAGGTTAGAACTGTTCTAGCTAGAACTGATTTGGACAGTTCTACCTAGAACTGATCCTGACAGTTCTACCCTTGAACAGTTTTAGACAGTTCTAGCTAGAACTGACCAAATATTTGGTCAGTTCTACTTCTAGAAACAGTTCTACGGTTAGAATTGATTTCTAATTCTACGGCTAGAATTGATTTTTATGAATTGTACGACCAGAATTGATTTATAAATTCTACGGCTAAAATTGATTTATAAATTCTACGGCTAAAATTGATTTATAAATTCTACGTCTAGAGTTGATTTATAAGTTTTAAGAACTCCTTGCCTTAATATAAAGGCCTGGGTAAAAAAGCGATTTAAATTATATAGAGAGAGTTAAATTTTCTATTTTTCCGGTTTTATTTCAGATTTATATTCGGCAGGAGAACATGTTTAACCTGTTAACCCCGCCATATTCTGCATGTATGTGCCTGTTCCAAGTCAGGAGCATGTAATTCAGTGATTTTCTTTTGTTGATGTGTTACATAAATTATTTGGTTTTTTTTCTTCATTTTTTGTACATAAATTAGGCCGTTAGTATTAGAGGGGGGTGGGGCATTATGGTATGAATTGTTTTGCGTTTGTTATTCCGGGAGTCAGGATGGCTCGTTATCACAAAACTAAATTATTGGACCTCATTAACCAATATAATACCAGTTTACGAGTAATTTTCATAACTCGGACGACCTGTTTAACAAAAATCTTTTGACCGCATCAATCTAAATTGCCATCATTTGTTTTTTTCTTTCTGCAAATCTATATAGCTGCACAGTACTTCAGTTTTAATTTTAGTTCTAGAGGGACTGTTATATACAAGTTACAGCAATTTTGGAAAAAAACATTTGTTCGCATCAATTTATAGTGCCAGCATGCAGTGGCAGATCCAGCCATTTTTATGCTCCCATTCAAATGCATTGATGTCAAAAATAAAGTGGGGTTCCAACCCCTGGACCCCCTCTGCTTGATCCTCCAATGAGCATGTCCTCGTTTTATTCAAAATATTGAATCATAAACAAATATCAGTAGTTTTTATACTTCAGACTGAGTCGTGTAATAAAATCTTTTGATTGCATCAACCAAAACTTACCATATTCGCTTTGTATTATGTAAATCTATATAGCTGCACAGCAATTCAGTTATAATTTTAGGTCGAGAGGGACTGTAGTATATAAATAACTGCAGTATTGGAAATCAATGACCACAAATTTTTTTCCGCATCAATTGAGGGTGCCAGCATTTCCTATTTTTATTCAAAATATCGCATCAGAAACAAATATCAGTAGTTTTCATACCTCAGACTGACTCATGTAACATAATTATTTGTCTGCATCAATCAAAACTGACCATATTTGACAGCATCAACCAAAACTGACCGTATTTGACCACATCAACCAAAACTGACCATATTTGCTCTTTTTTATGTAACTCTTATAGTCGCATAGTAAATCTGTAATATTTTTATGTAGGGATCGAGTGTATAATCAAGATAATACAAATGATCTATATTATAGGGTTATTGGTTGAAAATTGGGGAATATTGTTCCGAGTAGAATTTTATATTGCACGAGCTTATATTTTTATAGCAGGATGGATTGTTTAATATCAATGAAAGCAATTTTGGAAAACAAAATTATGCTCAAATCAGTTTATAGTGCCAGCATGTCCTCTTTTTAATAAAAATTTTGAATCGTAAACTAATTTCAGTAGTTTTGATATCTCAGACTGACTCATGGATATAAAAAAATGATTTGTCCGCATCAACCAAAACCATGAAAACTGACCATATTTGACAGCATCAACCAAAACTGACCATATGTGACAGCATCAACCAAAACTGACCATATGTGACAGCATCAACCAAAACTGACCATATTTACACTTTATAATGTAAATCTTTATACATATATATATATAGCCGCATAGTAAATCACTTATAGTTACATATTACGATGGATTGTATAATTCAAATGACAGCAATATTGCAACACATTGGCTACAAAAAAATTTCAACATCAATTTAGAGTACCAGCAATTTTCTGCAAGTCCTCTTTCATTGTCTTTTTATTCAAAATATTGAATTGTAAACAAATTTCAGTAGTTTCTATATACATGTATCAGACTGAGTCGTTTTAACAAAAATAATTGACCACATCAACCAAAACTGAACTAATTTACACTTATCATGTAAATATATATGGCCTCAGTCATTGTAAACCAATAATATTTCTATGTCAGGACGGATCGTATGATAAAAATGACACCAACTTTGGAACACAATACACCTTATTGCTAATTCTTGCTGACCAGGCCTCTTGAACTTTTGTAGCATACAACAATCACTTTTCCATTGTGGCGTCAGATATTTTGTTTTGTGACGGGAACCTGTGTGATATTCAGTAATGGCAGACAAATAGCGATAAGGTGTATTTATACTATATCTACATTTAGTGCGCCGTTATTTCCTCTCTGTATCCCCAATAATGAACCGTCACTAAAGTGACTTTTTAAGTCCGTTAGTTTATGCTGAAACTACTATATAGTAGTCTCAGATTTGTAATGTTTTTTGTTTTTAAACAAAACTATTTTACGGCGTCTTCCAACACTCACATGACTGATTCATATACTTTATTTTAAAATAAAATTACATGTATGGGAAGTTCTCTTCTTGGAATTGTATACTGTAAATATATATATGCATGATTTTGTTTGTAGCCGAACGTCCAGGGGCAAATGTTTCATTCATGTTCAGATATCATTTATAATTGTTATGGATAAGTCTGGCTAAATTGACGAGATGGTGCAAATGTATATATTTTTTTACGTTCTAATACAACACTTTTTTCATTAATATCCCATAATTCATCCACAATACAATTTTCCTTTGAACATTTGTCAAAACAGAATCTTAAATGAATGTAAATCCAAGGCAAACAAGGTAAATTACGATTAAAATTTCATGAATTTAATGCAGAGTTATATTTATGAAGAGACTGTTAAAAACGGGGAACGAAGAAACGTAAACAATGATGTTTCCTATGCAATCTTATAAAAATATTTCTCCGATGAGTTGGATAACCTTCTATTCACTCGATATTTGTACTTGTAACGTTTGATCAGTAAAAAATATGGAAAATCTGCTATTATATTAATTTTTTTTTTTTAATTGTCTGTCCTGTCTTTTTATTTGCCAGTCTATTCGGTCCTGCCTTTTTTTATTACTTTGTCCGGACTTTTTTTTTTACATAAATCGTCATCCTGACATCATTTTGACAAGTTGCTCATCCTGCCTTTTTATTTCTTTCGACTAATGATAGCGTGATTTTTTTTCCGTTAAATTGGTTTTGTAAAAAAAAATCCCGAAATTCTAAATAAATTCATAACATGCTACCAACCATACTTTGTTTAGAGAAAAATGAAGATGGCAAACCATGGCACAGTGGGATGAAATGTACTTTATATCTGAAGCGATATACTTCATGAATTTTATAATTAACTGTTTTGCTATTCGTGGTTGAAAAACGAACGTAAATTATATACCGTAAATATTTAAATAGTTACATAGAAAACAATCAGCTTTTGGAAGCGTGTTTATTCATTTAGATGTATTGATAAAAAGGTGAGTCCCTTCTTGTACATGCATTCAGTCATCCTTATTAATAAGTTCTTAATATTTCGTTTATTAGTTTATCTTATCTATGTATGATTTTGTATTTCATTTTGAATACGCATGTATACTACACGTCACTCTGACGGATAGTTCAACAATGTTATGCAAATCACCATTCTTACGGTATAAAATTAAAAGGTTAGTTTTCATCTAATTAAAATCGAAAACAGTACATTTATATTGTTCCTTATAAACTACGATATTTCTCACAAGTCTTTATTTATTTTTTTAGTTCCATACATGCAAAAGAAAAAAAAATCTTCGTCGATGTAACATTTCAATCCGTTTTACACAAACATGCCTTCAATAAATTCATTTGAATTTCGTAGTGATAATGATAAAACATTGCATACTACGTCTTCATTCACGTGTACAAATGATACGATTATTGTTTTTTGTTTGTTACTTTATTTCAGGGACAACTTGCTCCGTTTATGATACGTAATTTTTGAATGACCAAACGCTTAGCTACTGTGTAACGTTATGTGTGTTCGATTTATAGCATGAACACACTAAAAAAGGAATGTGCCACCCAGCATCAATTATTGTAATTAGTGTAATGGATCAGTATTATGAGATCCTTATCATAAGTAACTACGACATTGGAAGAAATTAAAAGTGGTTCCTTAATCATCCGTATAAAAGCGGCACATGTATTTTATTTTGTTTTATCCTTATATTTTTCATAATGCGGTACAAGATAATTATGTTGCTGTAGTATACTATTTCGACACATTTATTTGAAATTCACAAACCATTTATTTTATTCTTTGACCAAAGATTTGTAAACTATACAAATTCTTGTTTTTACGTTCCTAGTAACATAGTACATTCAGTTCAGTTCAGTTCAGTCACCTGTGTCACACCAGAATGTTCTCAATGTACTATCAATCGGTATACTTGGTTGCATTTCATTATACAAGAACGGATATACATATTGAAAGTAATACATTTAATTTGATCAGTTCTTGATAAATGTTCGACAAAGAATACAATTTACAAATGTTAATTCTGGATGCTATAGTACACCTCAAAGGTAATTTTATGTTCTGTTTAGAGGGAAAAGCTGTTATAACAAGTATGCATTAAGTTGGGCAGAAATACGTGTAAATATCTCGCTGAATAACTTCAGGAAAAAATAGAGAATTAATAAGAAAGTTATTTGAGTCAGCGCTGGAAAAAGTAAAATAACAAACAAATTAAAATTTGAGGAAATTCAAAACGGGCAGTCCGTAATCAAATGTCAAAATCAAGAGCGCAAACTCATCAAACGGATGGATAACAACTGTCATATTCCTGACTATATTTCTTAAGTAGAAAACGAGGATTTTATAGCAAGCTAAATCTCTAACTCGCATGACAGTCGCATTAAATTCCATTGTATTATCAACGATGTGTGAACAAAACAAAGACATAATAAGTAAAAATGTCAAAAATAGGAGTACAACAGTCAACATTGTGTTATAATCTTAATCGCTATAAACGAAAACCAATTGTGTAACATAGAAACACAAATAGGCATATGTCGCAGGATGAATGGGACACCAATCTATCGCCAAACTGGGTGAAGACTAAGTCACCAGAAACAACAGTTATATTCTGAAATTTACTAATATACCAAAATGCAGCCTTCAAGCCAAACCGACTTCTATATTTGAAATACTCAAATATCTTTGCTTTAATTAAAACATTTAAACATGACTACAAAAATAAATAAAATTACAAGTTCCTGCAACGGCGACTTTCATCGTCCGCCCTTCCTGATATCTATATTGACCAGTGACTAACTCGAAAAGTGCTTATTAGTATATATAGATATGGTTAGTATTGATGCGCTCAGAATTCATGCATAGCTCACCCAAACCAGTCTGTTACAAAGGATCACAATTAATTCCAAGCCGTAAGTCTTTTTGGTGACTACATCTTCACCCAGTTTGAATATAGATTTGTGTCCCATTTTTCCTGCGCATTTTTTTAGGTTCCACTGATGGTCCAACTGTTTATGGTTTGGACAAAGTAGATTTTTACATTTTATTACGAGAATGGTCTTGTGAAGTCTATATCCGCCTTACCAGTATTTGGCGTTTGCTGGTTATAAAAGATCAAGAATTATGTTCCCAAAAAACGTACGCCTACTTCATGGTGAGACAACAAATATTTGTCAACTCTGATGTGAGCAACTGCTGTGTATCAAGTGCATTTTCGACTGTGAAACCATGATGTTTGAAAGGTATAATTGAAATTCATATTTCTCATAATGCGCATATCTACCGGGACAATCATAATACATCATGTGAATATGTTTGATAATATTTAATATTAGTGAAAGTCAACTTATAAATGTCAACTGAAACATGCACGGTCAGCATGTATGTGAAGGTGAATGTGTATTGCTTTATCACGTGACAGCTAGACAACTGAAAGAATTTAATCAATCAACTGATTCAGTTAAAAATTAAAAAAATAAGTTGAAAAAGCTGTGCAAATTTATCAGGGTTATAACTTTTCAAGTGAGTCTTCCTTATTAATCACCACTCTTCGCTACTATACTGTTTATTCTATTCTATTTCATATTTTTATCTCATCTTGTCATGTGTGTTTGTGTTATGCTCTATTACTTTTGATAAACTTTTTGTACCAATGTTACTGTATGGTGTTAGAGAAATAAAGAATCTTGAATCTTGAATCAACTTGTCACAGGGACGTGGTTAAAGATCACTAGATCAGAAATTTAATGTTATAGAAATTAACATAACAAATGAACAGCTTGGTGTGCTATACAATTTGAAACTGCGTAATAAATACAGGTTGCTCTTGTTAGAAAAAGTACAGATAGAATGAATACTTTATTCATATAACTATATATGATGTGAGGTATAAATATAAAGATCGATAGTAATTACTTTGTACAAGGACAGGTGCTATTTATAAAGATAGATGTTAATAATTTATAATTGGAGGTTTTTTTTCTCATTTGATTTATCCCGACAAATGAGACTGTAAAAATCGAGACCCCCTTAGTCGCTTCCCTGGTCAACTAAGTGTTTATGAAAAAGGTGATTTTTTATGAAATATGTTTACAATTTAAAAAAAAATAAAAACTTAATTACCTGGTCGTACAAATACGATGGATTAAATTGTATGTAATCATGCGTTAGTTTGTCTTTTAAAAGGGCATACGGTACAGTTTTGATCCCGTATTTTCATTTTGATAAAAACTTCCATATAGACTATTTTTTACCTGATTAAATTAAATATGTAATAAAAAATATACCTTCATATGCTACTTTTTGAGTAAAATAAGGTCGAAATTTTGTATATTTGGTAAAAATTCGGATTTGTGGCCTTATTTCCCCTTTCGAAAGAAAGACATAACTTTTTTGTTTTAAAAGATAAACACAAATTGTTTTTTGTTAAATAATTTGTAATTTCTGTATGTTATATGTATCCGAAAAATTTATAAATGTTTTATTCAGAAATAACTCATATTTGTCAAATATTCATAAATGTAAAATATAAAACAGAATTTTTTGCTGTATATTTATCAAATTTAAAAAAGTTGCACTATTTACGTTTTCATGAGTATTGGCACACATAATCTTCTCGCGTAATCAAACCGAATGGCATTTAAAAAAAAGACGGGTCCATGAACTCGTTTTCAAGTAAGATAAGTTTGAATGATAAAAAACAGTCGAAAACTGTATCTTTTCCCGATAAGTCATAGTTTGACGTCGCGAAAATAACAATTTACGTTAGCAACGTCGTTACCTCCCCTGTAACTGTATTATATGCCCTTAAAACACAGCACTATCCCGTATTGCGTTATTCAGTGTCGTCGTGATATACAATTCGTATTCGATACGACGTTATGCAATTTAAAAAGGGAGTACGAATAATCATCGATGACTAGTACGTATAAATAATTTAAATAAAATCGGAAGAATATAGTAAATGAGAGCGCAAACAAGCAAGGTTAGCACAGGTAGAACAAACTTATTAATGCATGGAATTATTCGTGTGTGTTTTGCAGTGTTCGCGTTTATCAATATTGTTTTGAAATAAGTAAATTTTACTTTTTTACATTAATAATGACATTTAAATTGACAAGATTGTTTTAAAATTTTGAGCATTTACTTTTTTCGAGCATTAGCACCTGTCATATATTTATTACTTACGGTTGTTTTAGATTTAAATAGGAAGTAACGCGTATAAGAGATTATGAGTGCATATTCATAAAGATTGTTTATCAAATATTGACAGTAATAGCGATTCGTAGTGTTTCAATACTTATGCTTTGAGATCACAAACATTTCTATCAGAAACAGTTATATGTAAAAATCATAAACATATCGATACTATAGACACAGAGGATTGTTTTGGTTTAGGTAGAATTAAACATGGAAAAGGGGATTTTTTCAAAGAAACAACAAACAGATCAAAAGGCGGAAAATAGCAAATGACTACAAATGAGTCTTCAACGGAGTGAGATAATTCCGCACTCGGAGGTGGGCTTTAGCTGGCTCCCAGAAAATAATAAAAACTATTTCATATTTGTCCTTTTACTTTTTATTTGTAGATTAGATTTTGAGTTAATAAGTTAAGTATTCGCAGGCTAAAGGATTGTTTGAAGAAGGGTAGTTTTCAACAATTGATTTTGTCTTTCATTTGGAAATATTGGAAATATGTTTTTTCTTACACATTCTTGGTTTAAGATGTCTAGGTTTAAATCAAGATGAAGGTTACTCCAGAGAAGCCCTTCGGACGCAGAAAATTTATCCGTTTGATAAAGCCCGTAACAGTTACACTTTATATGTATAATTATAAACATAGTTTTACGTATACTCTCTATTGAAAGTTATGGATATTTTCATTTACAATGACTTTCAGGAATTTAATTCAAAATTTACATGATTTGTTTTTGAATTAACACCGAAAATAATATTGACAACTATAATGAATATTGTACATCGACTGAAGTTTTTTGCATCTCTTAACGGATTTGTACATCCCATACAACCGGAATGTGATTCAATGTTTATGTACATAATTATAAAAACAGGACTGAAAATCTGGAGGGGGGGTTCACATTCTTTTTTGTCTACAAATTATCAGGTACTTGTCATAATTATTTAAATATTGAACAAATATTACTTTGTTTTCTAGTTATACATGTCATATTCATGTTTCTGAAATTTCAGATCGTGTCAGTACAAACGTGTAGCCTTTTATAAGATCCAACGCTTTTCATTTGATTTCATTAAAGTTTATTTTTTGTATATATTTAAGATAATATCATTCTTGTCTAGTTATGGCTTAAGATAATCATATTACGAGATTATATATTCTTATGAAAGTTTTTTTTCACATTTCAAACATGTAAAAAGTAAAATCACAACAATTCTGAATTCCGAGGACAAAGAAAAACGAAAAGTCTCTACTCAAATGGCAAAATCAAATGATAAAACACATCGATCGAATGGACAGGCATTTTCAAATGTAGAAAATAGTGGATTGAACCTGGTTTTTTTTTAGCTCTAAACCTCTCACATGTATTACAGTCGCATCAAATCCATTATATTTTTCACTGATGTGTGAACAAAACAGACATAACAGGTTAATAAAAAACCACTATCGACCTAGTTGAAAGATTATTTCTATTTTTAGGAAAATGGCTGGTTTGAAATTCTTGATACCTGAATGTATTCTATTAGTACTAGTCATCTTTTGCAGGTATTTCTGTTAAAACATGTATATTTTGTATTCAGAACAGTTGTCACACACTCACATACACACACACACACACACACACACACACACACCAACACACCCACACACACAAACAAACACACACAAATATATAAATATTTGAAATGGCGAAACCATGATTTTTTAAGTGGAGGACAATTCGAAAAAAATATGATACCGCGGTATAAAATAAAATAAGAGACCCCGTGGTTTATTGTTTTTTTTTGTCCCTTCAAATTTATACATGTGAACCTTATAGTAGTTGTTAAACTTGTTTAAAATATAGCAGTTACTAGTATGTATTCTTATGTTTCAATTAGTTTTGTTCCCGGGAGTACGGGTTAAAATTAGTCGTATAGTTTGTGGATATTTTTTACTAAGTAGTTTGCAAAAAACGAAAACATAGATAAGGTTCAAAATTAAATCAACTCAAAAATGATATCCGTCACAGAGCAAGAAAACAGAGGTATCTATATCTTTACATTATTTCGATTGACAATGTAATTAATCATTTATATGAATCAACTGACATCAAATTTTTATCGAAATTTATCTATATATAATTTTGTTAGGGTTCATATTATTCTATTTTAGAAACACATATCAGACTCAATCAGACACCATTACTTGTGATTTTGTTATAATTGGGGCCGGAACAGCCAGCTTAACTCTGGGCAGTTTATTAGCAGATGTCCCATATTGGAAAGTTTGCATTTTAGAACGTGGCCCTATGGAATCGAGAATGGATGGGTGGTTTACCAACAGTTACAAGTTTACTACTCCTCATGATCCAATGTGGATAACTTCTCCTGTTCTAAAGACAATGGAAAATAATAAAAATACTAACAACGACGGACGAAATATATATATCCCAAGATTTCGTGGTCGTGGTGGAACATCTCGCGTTTATGGAGCTATAAATAGAAGAGCTAGTCCTGCTGTTCTTGATTTGTGGCCAGATGGATGGAAACATGACAATTTGACCCATTATTATAAGAAGATGGAGGATCATTATTGTTATTATGACTCAAAAGATGTTACTGGGATATCAGAAGAAGATTGCAAGAAATGGCATGGTAAAGGAGGTGCAATGCAAGTAAATACACAGATGGAGGAGGCATTCCAGAAATTTGCAAGGGAAATGAAATATCTTTGCCAAAAGACCAGCATGCCATGGGGTGGTTATGCTCATAACTACAACGGTCATTTGGAAGATAGAATAAGCTGTAGTGTTTTTCAACAATTCAAAATGAGGACGGAAAAAGTTGGAAAAGACAATTTTGTTCCTACACCGGAGGCGCGGAATAACCGAGCGTCACAGACGGCTCGAGGTAGCAGTTTTTCTGGTTATTATGAACGAAGACAGAACCGAGATAACCTTCAAGTCTTTACATCTACAACTGTAACGAAAATTTTGTTTCAAAATACAAAGGCAATAGGGGTCCTATGTTTGAATGAAGATAGTGAGAAAATTTTAACATTCTACGCCCAGAAAGAGGTTATTGTTGGAGGAGGGTCTTTTGATACCCCTCATTTGCTTCAGGTTAGTGGTATTGGTCCCAAAAAACTTTTGAAGAAGATTAAAGTTGATTTAGTCGCTGACAATCAACACGTTGGACAGCATTTATGGGATCATATCTCCGTTCCATATATACTCAAGCTCTCACCTGATTCAGATGATTTATGTTGCACTGGTCCAGACAGTAAAATACCAACAGTAAATATTGATGGTAAAATTTATGATACAAGAACATTATCCAGTATTAATGGTTCTTTTTCATGGATTTTGCATTTGAGATCAAATTTAACTCGGCCGGTGCAAAATATGTCTGACATTCAGATATATGTGATAGGAAATTCCAAACGTTTTGACGTAACAGGATCACTGTGTACCGCTCCAACAACTGGTCAAAGTGATTTAAAGGAATATGGTTTCTCTGGAGATGAAGATGATACCGTTGATTCAGAAGATTTAAACGAAGGAATAATTCGTATTATCGATCAGTGGCCAGAATTCCGAGGCTCAATTAATGCTATAACAGCCAACATTTTCGACAAACCAAAATTGGATTATGGATGGACATACACTGAAGATGGTATACCTACAAAAGAGTTCGAACAAGTGTCCAAACTATTCAAAGACCAAATTAGAATGTTACGAGAAATGTTTTTTGGTGATGATGTTCGAGAAGAGCTACGTTCTTTAATTGTTGATGAAGTTGCACCAGGTAAAGAAATTGATACGGATGAAGAACTTGATGCGTGGATGAGGGGAATGTTTGTTTCAGCATTGCATCCTGTAGGTACGTGTAAAATGCCTGAATGTGCAGATGCATTTTTACAAGTGAGGGGAGTGTCTAAATTGAGAGTATGTGATGCTTCAGCGTTTGCCACACAAACCGATGGAAACCCTGCTGCAACCCTCTATGCATTGGGTGAAAAACTTGCGGATATGCTCAAATTTCAGTATTTAAAGTACGTTAAAGTTGCGATACGTCAAGACTTATCAATTCAAGTTGAATCGACTAAACTGGATGACCCGGATATTAGTGCTGTCCAATCATACACGACCTGTAAAGACACTAAAGTCTTGAGCGAATGGATATCAACGGGAAAGTCAACTTCTGCTATTATTTACCGGTGGTCACTTGTTTGCAATGATTATTCGAATGTAAGGGATATTGCAGATAAAGTCATTGAAGTAACACTTAACTTGAATATTGACTATAATAAATGTTCTACAGAAGGCTTCCCAAAGTTTAACCGTGAAGAAACTCCCTCTATTAATGTAGAATCTGAACCAAATCATAAAGAATCATCTTATGTTTTTATAGTATGGTGTAGGGCATTTGAAAATGTGAATCCTAATGATCTGTGGAAATCTGTTGGTTATTATAACGGAGATAAAGGAAATAATCCTGGTTCCAAAAAATGTTTTAAACTTAATTGTGAGGAGGAAATATGTTCAATTCTAAAATATATGAACAACGATGCTAGAGAACTGATTTTTTCGGAACCAGAACTAAATTTACCACTTAAAAACTATGTTTCAACAAAGAAAATTGTGTCTACAAACTATGGAAAATCATCTTTTTATGTACGAACTGGATCATTAAAAAGTAATCCCGGAATAGATTGGTATCATGAACTTGCCGGATACTTACTTGAAGATGTGTATTCTGCTGATGGAACTAGACGATCACGACAATACCCTCCGCTGAACCGTCTGAGTGGATGGTGGACAGAAAAAACGGATGGACTTTTATATTACGAATCCAAAGGCCTCAAATCTAGTTTGAATCTTGCAGCATTTGATTTAGACGGAACTCTGATTACAACGAAATCTGGAAACGACTTCCCTATAGATAAAAATGACTGGGAGTTAAAGTTTCCTGAAATAACCGATCGACTGTTCAAGAATCGAATCGAGGGTATCAACAATGTTATTATGAGTAACCAGAAAGAAATTGGGTTAGGTTTGCAAAATAAAGAAGAATGGATGACAAAAATAGAGAACATAATTTCTAAGATTGGAGTACCAATGTATGCTTTAGCTGCTACACAAGATAACAAATACCGAAAACCGGATGTTGGAATGTGGGAATATTACAGACGTTCTTTAAACCAATTCAGTTCAATTGAAAAGTTCGATGCAGTATATGTTGGTGACGCAAATGGTCAAGAAGGAAGTCCAGATTCAGATAAAATGTTTGCTAATAATGTTGGCATCAAATTTAATAATCCAGAAGAATACTTTCTTCCTTCATATCAGAAATATCATGATGACCTTTAATATTCTAAGGATATCGTTTATGGTATATAATAATATAGTAATTATATACAACTATTAGTATTATACATAACATAGTCTCACTCGCAACGCTAATTCGAACAATTGTTTCTTATTCTATATTAAAAAACAACAAAGACTGCTACCAGTTTTATTTTATAGACACAATTATTGTCAACAATATGAAAAATCATCAAGAAATAATGTTCATACATCAGTTTCAGCATCCCACTTGTTCAAACAAAGGTCTACAAAAAAAAACGGAAAAAGAACTAAATAATATTCTAGTGGACGAACAAGTTTGATGTGTGAAACTTCGATGAACTAATAAGGGCGCGTAGACTAATATCTAAAGTTTAAAACTTAAATTACTTAATAGATTTCAGTCGTGTTTTTTTTCAAACTTTTCTCTACTCTATACTAAAACACCCACTACTTTCTCCCGCCCAATCAATAAGTTACATTGGTAGCCAAATCGACATTAGGTTAAGACTTCGTTCCCCACTTCATTAGTCAATCACACTTAAATGTCCCATTAATGTTAAGATGGATATACCCTAATTTATCAATAGCCCCCTATTTAAATTGAAAACTTCCCAGATATCTCTGACAATTAAATGCTTGTTTTAAAACGAAATATTATTCAATTAGTAATTATTATTAGTTATTAGTGTTCAAAACATTCATTATACACAAGATAGCCTAAATCACCAGGTTTTGTGATAATGATTTGACTGAGTAGAGTATATTGTGACAGCAAATATTAATTTACTAACCTTTTTTTGCTGAGCAAAAATTAGTGTAAAAGTATAGATGTAGATGTTTGTTATTCTTCGGCTTATCTATTAAGACTATAGCTCATTAAGATATTTAGACAATTTATATATCTAATAATCCTGGTTCATTTGTTCGTTATGTTTCTTCAAGCAGTTCGCTCAGTCATAGTAATAGACATGTTACGAAAAGGTATATTCACGACGCCGAGGTTCACAAATTACACTTTAAATGTAGGAACTGTGTCAAAACACAAAAGAGATTACCTGTGTAAATATTTCGGCGAGCCCTTGCAAATATGATAGACCTTGCACATAATCTTAAGAATTATAATCTGCTTTATACCTGCTCGTAAATATATATATACCGGTCATTTTCATATAGTTATGAAAAGCACACAAAGAAGTGTATGTATTTTGATCCAGTTATTTGCCACCTGAATTTTTATCTAACGGAGTCTGTTTTAAAACACATAAACATGATTTTTTTACAATTTTAACTTGAAACATATTGCATTCTAGTTTAGAAAATTTTTACTCCCGGTCACATAGCTTCGAGGGCATGTATTTTCTTTCTTTATTTCTTTCCAACTTTGTCCTAATTTGAACAGTTTCAGCTCAATTTGTATTTTCTTCATAAGGTTTTTGTGACTGATTGACTATTGTTTGCATAAAGTCCAGTGGCAAATATTTAATGCCTGTTCAGAACGATAAGAGGTTTGTGTAAAATATGACTCACTACTCACCAGTTGAACATTCCTGCAGAGTTTCAAAAGCATTACATATATACACATTAACAACACCTTATGCAGATATTTTGTATTTTATAAATTCCTGGAAAGTGTTGTTGAAATTCGCCAACCGTTTCATAAGAAAATGACAATAAAAAAAATTAACACCGAAGACCGATGGGTCTTTCCTCTATTTAAGCTAACGATGCTAGGGGTTTTCTAAAAAAATTATAATGGCGTTTTAATAGATGTGTACCTATTACTACTCTACGGACGTACCAGATTTTTTTTTCAGGGAGAGGGAGGGGGCTTGGGTTAGATTTGAAAAAGGCGTCAACTAAGAGCTAAACCACTAGCAGAAAGAAAAAAATGTAAAAAACATAATTTACGTTTATCAGAGTGGCGGGTATATGTCGAACACGATAAAGGCGCTTCAAAACTTTCAGAGTCATTGGAAGCTGATGGAGACACCAGAGAGAATAAATCAATCAGACTGAAGACCTTAATTCGGGATTAGTACAGCGATAGATTGATTTTTTTCAGGAACTGTAATACAACAATAAAACTATTATCTAACTGGCTTACTATGCATATATTATCAATCTAGAATCGAATGAACTTGTATAACTCTCAGCCCCCCTTTTTCTAGCCCACCCACTTTTGCACGCGGACACCTTTCATGTCGTATGATAGCCATCAATATCACAAAAGCAATTGTCATAATATTAGGATGTTACATAATGATGTTCTATATAACTGTGATTTGAATTCATCAAGACGCACATGATCTAATTTTTATCTATAATCAATGTTTTGACACCGTCCCCCAATTTAAAGTGTAATTTGTCAACCTCAGCGTCGAGAATATACCTTTTCGTAACATGTCTAATAGTTGTACACATTAGTTTCGTTATTTTATCATTGGTACATGTATTATAATAAAATTTGCATATTTTAAAATTAGTTATTTTATCATTGGTATTTTCATAAAATTTTAATATTTACCCCGGCTCGATAAAACCAATCAATCAATGTCATTTTTTGCAGAACGCTTATGATCGATTATCTATCAATTTTTATACTTGTATCTCACATGTTGCGATAAAAATAGTTTATCATTACAAATACTTGTTGCATGATCTCAATACTGACTGTTTTTATTCTTGCTCGTAATGGATAAATAGCCCGGCTGACCACATTACTACTGCTGATTTCAACATTGTTATCAACTCTTCTCTGTGTTTTCATACGGTCCGATATATCGTAAGGCTTATATTATCAATAGAATCACAACTACAAGATTCAGTAGACGATTATTCGAGATAAGGGGGCAAATATCTTTATTTTCAACATCACCACGATAATTAGCAACTTCCGGTTTATTCAAAGTTACTCTCGGTGTCAAATAACAGTTTTTTTATGCTGATTCAGTAAATGGTTTTCATATCTTTTTCTTTGAAACAAAGATATAAGCGGTTTCTTTCGGTTTACACAATTTCATGTCCAGTATTATCTGATTACTTCCAACTGATTCCAACAATATTTGGTTCCAGGAAGTTTTAAATAACATCAGTACAGCAAATGGCTTCTTCTGGTTATCATTAGGTAAAATTGAGAAAGAAAATGGGAAATTTGTCAGAGCGACAACAACCCGACCATACAGCAAACAACAACCGGAGGCCACCAATGGATCTTCAATGTAGCGAGAAACTCCCGCATCTGGAGGCGTCCTTCAGCTGGTCCCTTTAAAAAATGAATACTAGTACAGTGATAATGGACGTCATACTAAACTCCAAATTATGCACAAGATACTAAAATTAAAAATCAAACAAGACTAACAAAGGCCAAAGGCTCCTGACTTGGGACAGGCGCAAAATTGCGGCGAGGTTAAACATGTTATTGAGATCTCAACCCTCTTCCTATACCTCTAGTCAATGTAGAAAAAAACGCATAACAATACGCCCATTAAAATTCAATTCAAGAGAAGTCCGAGTCCGATGTCAGAAGATGTAACAAAAGAAAATAAATAAAATGACAATAATACATAACTAACAACAGACTACTAGCAGTTTACTGACATGCCAGCTCCAGACCTCAGTTAAACTGATTGAAAGATTATGTCTTCATCATATGAATATCAGCACAATCCATCCCTTTAGGGGTTTAGTATCATACTAACATAAAATATATGAGAAGAATATAACCCGTGTCATGCCAACGATTGGTTTGTAGAAAAATGTGTTAGTTCCGATGCAAAGACCCTATAAGTGAATCAATATTAAAGCCAAAATATGTAATCTTTAATGACATGACAACAGTATCGTAACTATATCCCTTTTGAATAAATATGTTTAAAGGTTTTGTAAGCTTATGAGGTGAATACTGACATTTTTGTGATTTGTAAAAAATATTACCATAAAAGATTGGATGTGAACGTATAAGATTTCTGCATTTGGAGTTATATTACGAATTATTTCCTTATACCGATGATAAAATTAAGTAAACGTTTTGACTAGTTTGTGATATCGAAAACCCTGTTGTAATAACTTTTCAGTAAAAGATAAATTTCTCTAGCTAAAATATAATACGTTGTTACATACACGAGCGAATCGTACAATATAAAAAAGAAGATGTGGTATGATTGCCAATGAGACAACTATACACAAAAGACCAAATTGACACAGACATAAACAACTATAGGTCACCGTACGGCCTTCAACAATGAGCAAATCCCATACCACATATTCAGCTATAAAATGCCCCGATAAGACAATGTAAAACAATTCAAACGAGAAAACTAACGGCCTTATTTATGTAAAACAATTAACGAAAAACAAATATGTAACACATAAACAAACGACAACCACTGAATAACAGGCTCCTGACTTGGGACAGGCACATACATAAATAATGTGGCAGGGTTAAACATGTTAGCGGGATCCCAACCTTCCCCCTAACCTGGGAAAGTGGTATAACAGTACAACATAAGAACGAACTATAAAACTCAGTTGAAAAAGGCCTAACTCATCAGATGGACAAAAATACAAGTGGACGTAACCGGGTACTTATACATCCCGGCACATACCTTGTCATAGATGGCAATATACTTTGTATTAAAAAAAAATGCTATTTTACGTTTGGTTCCAACTCATGTTCCCTTGGCTTAAAAAAATCAGCATACATATTAACTTGTTTGTTGCCTTTCAACCAAAGACCTGTTTAATCGAATTGTATGAAATATTTACAGTTTATGATTTCGGATATAAGGTCTAGCTAAAATTATGTTTTCAAACAATGGATATGTAACAACTGTGGGTTTTTTTTCATAACAATGGGAATATATATTTATGTATACGTACTTGTTTAATTGATTATGAAGTAATTCAATGGAAGTCTCCGACCTGTCTCTGATTTCTTGAATAAGTACAATATCATAACATTGAAGTATCTGTAATCATATATAACGATTGCACTGTGGCATTTATGTTCGGTAGGTTATGTCGTTTGTGATGCATACTCAAAGTGGACTACAGGTGAGAAAATAGTGGTTATTTCACCTCCTGTACCAGTCCAACTCAATTGTCACAATAAAAAACAAAGAAACCTAAAGGATTTTGAAGGGTTCTAAGTAATATACTTCTTAGATGGAGAGTTGTCTCATTAACACTCATACCATCTTCTGAAATCTACTTAAAAGGTTTTGAAACAATTTTTCATATATCCATCAAATCTAAAAGTTTTTCAGCGCTGAAACAATTGTTATACAGTATTGCAGTTTCAATGTTGATTTTGATAAGAGAAACATTAGTTGAAAAGTGTTCGAAACATTAAAATCCTTGTTGAATGTATAAACCAAGAGAACAAAATGAGGTAATCGCTTTAACTCCAAACAAAGCGAAACCGGATGTATTGACACGACACATGAAACACATCTCTTGCTAGTCACCAATAACTGGCAATGATAATCAATGCCGAGGCAAATATGTCAAAATATCGAGTGTGACGTAATCGTTTGATAATTAGATTAGACAAATGCTCTGTTGATAGAACGCAAAGTCGTGAGTTGAGAGTCATAAACATCTAATTGTTCAACTTATATGTTGTACATAAGTAAACTTGTTGAGTGTCGATTTCATTGATGTTAAATGTAGCATTGAAGAACATCCGTTATCCAAAATATTTAGTTTGTATATGTTATGAATAAAGGCAACAGTAGAATACCGATGTTCAAAACTCATAAATCAATAGAAAAAAATAAATCCGGGTCACAAACCCAAACCGAGGGAAACGCATTATATATAAGAGGAGAATGACGACACAACAAATACAGACACGAACAAAGCATTAAACAAAATCCGAAGAAAATAACAAATATAACATCAAAACTGAATTTGGGATAGAAAATTACCGTGACACGTCTTATAATAATGTGAATTCACACTCAAATATAAGAGGAAACAAACGACACAAAAGAAACACAACGTTAAAATGTAACACACACAGAAACGAACTATAATATAACAATGACCATATTCCTGACTTGGTACCCGACATTTTTTTTTAAAGAATGACATTTTTATTCAAATTTCAGTTTGTGCAATTCATTGTAAATTATAATTTAGTTTCTTGTTAATAAATAAGCTGCTATGCTGTAAAACACAAAATTTGAGATTATTAAGCAATGATGAACTTTTTCATAATAGTTGTCTAATGATTTGGGGTTTTAAATGATTTTCCAGATTCGTTTCTTTCTATTTTCCTTAAAGTTGTTTATTTTTTTTATTTCGTCTCTGTTTATAACTTTGCACTTGAGCTGTTGGATTACCAAAATAATAACGAAGGGTTTTGTGATTTTGATATAATAGTTCTTATACATTTAAGTTAACTGTATAATTGTGTCTCAGAAGATATCAAAATATAAGTTTTGTGTTTTCATCTGTAAGTCATCACACGAACCAAAGTTATTTAAACAAATAATCAAAGCGTCAGAAAACAAAATTCAGCTTAAAATTAGAGACGCAGTAACAGAAACTGGATTGTCTACTTACTTTAACGATATTTTCCATAACCTCAACATTTTCGGCCTTCTTTTTCCTAATATTTGGATGTTAAAGGCACCAATTGAAAATGAACATGTTTCTTCAACCAAAATCAATAGAGCCAGTGAAATATTTTTAACTAAATCCATTGTGCTAGAGGATAGAGTTTTACCTTAAATAAATAAATGTAATCTTCAAAACGATTTTGGTGGAGCTCTTGTTGTTAGTCTTAAGTTTTCTATACATGTTGTGTTTTGTATAATATAGTTTGTTCTTTTTTTTGTTTAACCATGACGTTGACAAATTATTTTCGACTTATGAGTTTGAAAGTCACTCTGGTATCTTTTGCCCCATCTTCTACTCAAGATGTGTTAGCAGAATATGTGCCTACTGTCACACGGCATGTTACTCATTGTCAGGACTAGTAAGGTGTAAATTCCCGTTCAATAATGTCACAATTATAAAAAAATATAACAAAATATAGACAAACTGACGGCTCTGAATATTTAACACGATCGAAAGCATAGACCTATGTAACAAATTATCAGTATAATAAATTTGTCTATCATCCTCTACCCATGAATATTAGGAATATAAGCAAAATATTGATCCTACTTCAATATCACAATTGGCCATAGGCTACATTTAACAGGAAAATCAAACTGGGTCATGTTATAGCAGCCAGTACAGATGATTGTTTTTCATAAATATGTTTTATTGGTTCATATTTAACCCCCCTAAGCATGTTAGAATTCATCATAATATTATCAAAATGATGGAAAAAAATAATATATAAGAGTATTAGATTTTCAACAAACATTTTGTGCATCAGCTACTACCTTTGGATACTTAACCTTAATTATTTTAATGAAAATCTGTAATATTCCTACATTCAATCTTTTGATTTTTGTATTTGTTATTTTCAGTTAAATCATACATTGATACTCCCAACTGATAAATTGTGTTTTCTACGTTCGTTATCCCTTCTTTCTGGCATTGAAAACGTAGTTAGATATTAAACTCTTTGATTCATATAATAAAAGTCGATATATTGTATTCATTCCACCATCCACTTAGACTATTCAATGGTGGTTATTGTCGCGATCATAAATTCAAAGAGGAGAAGACACATCTTCAAGTAAGTATTCGATAAGGTCACCAGTCTATACCAGGATTATTTCAAATGATCCAGGTCGTTTATAACTGTTTTGTGAAACAATCGTCTTCGTTTAAAAGGGCACTAGCTGTCAAATTCGTGTTCACAGATTTGACTCAAATTCTCATATTTGACTTATAACTATGTAAAACATTTACAGGGCATAGGCTCGATAAAATGTAGCTTCTTTTTTGTGTGTAGTTTAGTCTTGACGCCATCTAATTAACTATCGAGTTGACATTCGAAGACCTCTGATGATCATATTAACGATATAAACATAAATATAGATATAAATAGAAAACGAACTCGTGCTATTGGATTTTTCTAGGTCTGATTAATTTCATTTTATAGAAATTTTTTTGTGGATCGAATCAGTCAATCAAATGATTTACCTTTGTTTCACTTTGAATGTTGACATTCTTTTCCTTTAAATAACAGAACACGCACAATGCATGCGTTATCCATCGCTAGCTAAGGTGAAAATTGAAGATCACATGAATACAGATTCAAAGAGGTCGAATTATTTACTTGCAAGTGAATAATTCATTATCAATGTTATCACATAAGTTTAATTTGACAACGTTTAACCATTCTTGCTACTTAAAGCGAATTTCATTATTTCACTATTTCACTTTCATTAATGATTGAACAAAAAATAAATCATACTCTATATTTTTCTATATATCTCGTAGCTAGTGCCCCTTAAAAGATAGTTTTAGTTTGGTTATTGATATATTCTACAACTGATCATAGTTCTCTTCTAGGCACTTGAGTTCAAAACTGTTCTTTGAACCAGGATTTTATTTCATTACATTGATATTATCAGTATAAACGGCTCCTTTTACATCTATTGAAAGAAAATATTTTGGATCTAAACGTCTGGTCGACATAATCTGAATTTTTATCTTTTACTGTTTTGTTAATTTACTTCGATCTTCTATGTACATACTGAATCACCAGCTCAGTAGTCAGCACTTTTGTGTTGACATGAGTTTTCATTGAAATTGATATAGTTAATAAATTAAGTTTTGAAATTTTGAGATACTAAGGCTTTTCTACTCCTGGAGTAGATTACCTTAACTGTATTTGGCAAATCTTTCAGGAATTTTTGGTCCTCAAAGCTCGTCTTCTTCGTACTCTATTTGGCCTGTTTTATATTTTTTAATTTGAGCGTCACTGATGAGTCTTTTGTAGACGAAACGCGTGACTGTTGCAAATACAAAGTTTCAATCCTGGTATTTATGATGAGTTTATTTACACGTGAAATTACAATTTATTATGATTAATGCTATCCAATATTTAAATAGTCATGACTAGAACCTGATAATTTGTAGACAAGGAACTATTTTGCTCCACTTTTAGATTAACACATTCTTATTTTATAGATATAAACTTAAATAGAGTTTAATGAAACGTAATTGAATCAAATTCCGGTTATATGGGATAATAATAATGTCGATATCAATATAACTTAAGCCAAAAAATCCCTCTTTGATTAAAAAAAAACATATGCTTTTTTGTGTTTCTTTGTAATACATCTGGTTATTTTTTTATAGCGATTATAACACAATGTTGACTGTTGTACCCCAATTTTGACATTTTTACTTATAATGTCTTTGTTTAGTTTACATATCGTTGTCAATACAGTCGATTCTAATGTGACTGTCATACGAATTAGAGGTTTAGCTAGCTATAAAACCATCGTTTTCTCATTAAGAAAATGTATGTACCGACTCAGGAATATGTCAGTTGTTATCAATTCTTTTGGTAAGTTTGCGCTTGTACAAGTGAGAGGTTTAGCGCTATAAAACCAAGTTCAATCCATTATTTTCTACATTTAAAAATGCCTGTACCAAGTCAGGAATATGGCAGTTGTCTATTCGTTGATGTGTTTTGTTATTTGATTTTGCCATGTGAATAGGGACTTTCCGATTGAATTTTCCTCGGAGTTCAAAATTTTTGTGATTTTACTTTTTTTGATTTTGCTATTTGATTACGGACTCTCCTTTTTGAATTTCCCCAAAGTTCGGTACGTTTGGTTGGGTTTTTTTTAATTTTTTCTAACGCAGATTCAAATAACCTTCTTATTGATTCTTTATTTTTCCACAAGTTATGCAAAGAGATTTTTGCACATATTTCTGCCCAACTAAATGAATACTTGTTATAATTACTTTGCCCTCTAAACAGAACTTAGAATTACCTTTGAGGTATACTATAGCATTCAGTATTTACAATTGTAAATTATATTCTTTGTCTTACATTTATCAAGAACTGATAAATGTAAATGTCTAACTTTCATTATGTATATCCGGCTTTGTAACCAACGTTATGGTACAATAGACATTATAACAAAACATATATACGTAAGAACCGTTCTGTCCACAGTAATTTTTTCTATCTTTTTTTTTCTTATTTAAATCGATCTGTAAATAGTTATCAAAGGTACCAGGATTATAATTTAGTACGCCAGACGCGCGTTTCGTCTACATAAGACTCATCAGTAACGTTCATATCAAAATGTTATAAAGCCAAACAAGTACAAAGTTAAAGAGCATTAAGGATCCAAAATTCCAAAAAGTTGTGCCAAATACGGCTAAGGTTATCTATGCCTGGGCTAAGAAAATCCTTAGTTTTTCGAAAAATTCAAAGTTTTGTATACAGGAAATTTATAAAAATGACCATATAATTGATATTCATGTAAACACCGAAGTGTTGACTACTGGGCTGGTGATACCCTCGGAGACGAAACGTCCACCAGCAAACTGCTTTGATGCAAATATTTGTACATCATCGTCAAACAAAACACATAACATACTATAAGACAAATTGTCCCAACATTGTATTAAATCTCATATGTGACCAACATGACCTTTTCAGACTCTTGGAGGTATAAAGTCATTGTGAGAAAAAAAAGAAAAAACTGGGAATGTTTTGTTAAATTTTCTAATCAGACAAGTTCATTTCTATTAGCATTCAATAATTAAGATTTGATATAAGATTAAAAATCTTTTTAGTCTGAGATACATTATTTCGTAATTATATCTTATATTTGCAAGTACTCTTAGATAACTCCCTTGAGACATTTGTGTTAGTGTTTTGTGTGTGATGCCTATCGATCTGATGAGTGAAGCCCTTTTAACTGATTTGCATTGTTTGTTTTCAAGTTGTTTTGCTACAACAAAAGTTCTAAGTTTGGGGACGGTTTTGGCGCCAGCAAGCATTTTAACACCACCACATTCGTATTTGTGCCTGTCTCAAGTGGGAAGTCTGTAGCTCAGTGGTTATCATTTGTAGTTGTGTATCATTAATTGTTTTTACATTTAGGGTACTGTACATAAATCCGGTCGATAGTTTTCTTGTTTTGATTGTCTATCATTTTTCATTTTGGACTTTTTGTATAGCTTACATAACGATGTTGATTTTATCATTGTTGAAGGCGCAAGGTGTTAAATTATACGTAAGCTGGTCTCTTGAGAACAGTTATCCTATTGGTAATCACACTTGATTTCTTCTTAATATTTAGCAAAAAGTAAGGAACTAATCGTTAACCGTAACATAAGGTAAATAAAGAAAATACGAAAATTTTAGTAAAGCACCTTTTTCTTCCTTATATTTGTCACTGGTGCATTGTACGTGACATTTTGCAAATAAAATTTCAATAAATACCAATAAACAATGCTGTTCTACATTCTTTTTCCCAACACAATGATAACGACACGTTACTGCTTGTTGTTTTGTTCATTCATCATTGTCAATATAATTGAATTTTATGCGACTGTCATACAAATAAAAGGTTAACCTATCTATGAAATCAGATTTAATCCACAATTTCTACATACGAAAATGCCTGTTCCAATTCAGGAAGCTGACAGTTGTTAAACATTCGTTTGATGTGTTGGAGCTTTTGAATTTGGGATTTGATTACGGAAATTCCGTTTTTAATTTTGCAGGGAGTTTAAAACTATTGTTATTTTACTTTTGACTCTCAATTATTCTCTATACAATGTATATTATGTTTAACATAAAACAGTCAATGATTATATAAAATAAAACAGTTAAAAACACATAAATGAATAAAGGCAACAGTAGTATACCGCTGTTCGAAATTCATAAATCGATTGAGAAAAAAACAATCCGGGTAACAAACTAAAAAGGATTTATTTATTCATTTCAAGAACAAAACGAATTATATAGTTTTTGTATATGTGTTAAGACGTGAATTCTTGTGGTGTTTAACGAGATACCTAAAATGCTCCGATATCCATACATTTATTTAGTAAATTAGTAAACAGAAAGATCAGAAACAAAACTTATCTTAACTTAACTGCTGGTGGACGTTTCGTCCCCGAGGGTATCACCAGCCCAGTAGTCAGCACTTCGGTGTTGACATGAATATCAATTATATGGTCATTTTTATAAATTTTCTGTTTATAAAACTTTGAATTATTCGAAAAACTAAGGATTTTCTTACCCCAGGAGTAGATTACCTTAGCCGTATTTGGTACAACTTTTTGGAATTTTTGGTCCTCAATGCTCTTCAACTTTGTATTTGTTTGGCTTTTTAACTATTTTGATCTGAGCGTCACTGATGAGTCTTATGTAGACGAAACGCGCGTCTGGCGTATAAAATTATAATCCTGGTACTTTTGATAACTATTATCATAAACGCCAAAAATAAAAGTCGAAAGATATGCAAGCATGGAAGTTTTAAGATGTTACGTTCTTCATAAAATGATGAAAATAATATATAAGTTGAAGATAACTAAAATTTAAAACTGATTTCAGACTTTCCTAAAATTCAATCTAGATTTAACTGCTTAATGTGTAATAGTCGTTTATTTTTTTAAACGGTATAGCACTCTGTATTAACTACATACTCGTGGCAAATATAAACCAAAGTCTTAGTTTGCCGACATCCCGTCATGCTCAATAGATAGAAAGTTGAGTGTTTACTCGTTGCACGACAGCTAGAAAGTGGTCCCACACTACCGGAAAGTATATCCATTGGTTACTATGTATGACCCTATTATATTTTTACACGACCTGTGCCCGTCAATACAATATTTTCCCGCTATACTGAAACGAAACACGGGAAAACACAATTATGTTGTTACAGATTTTGCTGGCATGAACATAAATCTAAAGAAGTTTTACTCTTTTTTTGTTTGAAATAGAAAATTACTTTATCCTGCATGTATTGATAAACAAGTTTTCAATGTGTTTGAAATTCAAAATTGTTTGCTCTATAGACTTTTCATAGTTGTAATTATAAATATTGCATCCTTGTTATAAATGCATTGTTGTGTTAAATTCATATTTGAGATGTCATTATTATTTCTAAACTTCTTCTAAAACTGTTACGCATCGCATGCTACATTTATTTGTAGTTGACTGTCAAATTGAAAAGAAAAAAATCCTACAATAAGCTTCCATTGACATAAATTCTAAATTGTACCAGAAAACGTGCCGTTACAGTTGTGATTTTTTTTTTAAACAATCTGTCATAATAATTGAGATTATAAATTTTTTATCTTTTCAAATCTGGTTTAATTCAATCAAATATTTGTGTGGGTGCGTGCGTGTTGCAGCCTGTAGCTCATTGCCATATTTGACATGGCCATAGACGGCGCTTGCAGCTTGACTCACAATTTTGGAATTCCCGTATCAGCTTGCATTAGAATTTTGGAATTCCCGTATCAGGCACTGGTTAATTTGCCGTCGACCAGAAAGCAGGTGTTACACAAACAGTTAAACTATTCAAAAGAAAAGGAAAAGATACCAAACAACATAAATGCCATAGGATCGCCATCAAGGGCCATGTAAAGAAGAGAAGAACGACCAGCAGCACAGGAGAACAGAGAGTGCAGAACGAATATATCCCCCAAAAGAAGAACGGAGCTAGCCGGAAAAGAACTGACAAGAAAACGCAAGAGGTCGGACACGTGATGACAGAAGGACCGGAGGAAACTACTGATATCTCATCCGTTAATGAGTAGGGGGATGATACACCATTACACCAAAACTTTGAAATCTTACTCGATAAATTTGCATGAAGCTCATTTTTAGTATATATACCCTCCCACCTTAAGCCTGGAGTCATGTTGATCAGTAACATGTAGATATGCGAACTGATGGAGACGAAATTTATCATTTTAAATTTGTATATGAAAACGATAATAATAAATAAAACCAAATTTTCGTTTTGGCTTTTTTAATTAGATAATATCTTTTTTAGGAAAAAAGGTCAATTTGATAATGACAGTTATGACAAACGATGATAATGAAAAGTATTTTTTGGTATTTATAAACTAAAGTAATAGACGGATACGAATTTTTTTTGTAGTCTTAAAGGGGCACTAGCTGTCAAATTCATGTTCACCGATTTGACTCAAATTCTCATATTTGAAATATAACAATGTAAAACATTTATCCAAAGTATAAAAAGTCTAAAATAAACAATATATCGGGCATTAGCTTGATAAATTGTAGCTTTGTTTCGTGTGTATTTTAATCTAGACGCCATCGTATTAGCTGTCGAGTTGACCTCAAATTGCCATATCAGGGGAAAAACATATAAAAAGATATAAAAAGATATCAGTCCCGTGCATTTGGATTTTTCTAGGTTCATTAATGATTGAACAAAAAAATCATATTATTTATGTATCTCGTATCTGGTGCCCCTTTAAATAATAACTGTGGAAGTATACATCATGAAAGAGAGCAATAGTAAGTTTTGCCTATAAAGCCAATTTTGTATAAAAGTCAAATATAAACGTCATGATAAGATGTACACTTAATTGTTGAAAGGTTAACTCTATGTTTGGTACTCTTGTCTTTTGTTTTTGCTAATGTGCTTTGTTATTATGACTTTTATTTTTCTTTGTTGACAGAAGTGTTTGTCTTTATAGTGATTAAGTTTTGTCCCCTTTTTTTAAATGTGTACCTTTGTGTCTGTTTGTTTTGTTCACACATCGTTGTCAATATAATTGGATTTTATGTGACTGTCATCGAGTGGGAGGTTGAGCTAGCTTTAACCCGGGTTTTATCCACCATTTTGTACCTAAGAAAATGCCTGTACCAAGTCTGGAACATGACAGTTGTCATGAAGATTATACCCTATGAATAGGGACTGTTTGTTTTGTCTATAGATCGGTTTTTGTTTTCATTACATTTTTATCTAAACGCCATTTTACGCTGATTGAACAAATCTTAAAATATCAAAATATTAAAGGAGCTTCTTCAACGAAAGGTGTGTAGACGAAACGGTAATCTGGCGTACAAAATGTTCAGCCTGGCCCCACGGTCATAAAACTTTCGAGCATGATTTTTGTACTCAGACTCGAAAGTCAACCAATCAAATTGCTGGATTTTATGTTTCGAGCATGATTTTTGTGCTCCGAGCACTGAGCAAATTTTTATGCCTTCAAGGCCTGGTATATATGATGGGTTTACTTGTCTTATCATAGCTTAGTTGTAGATACCGGAATATCTTCTGACAAGGATGAAAAGTAAAATAACAAAAGTACTGAACTGCAAGGAATATTCAAACTGGAAAGCCTTTATAAAAGAAAAAAAAAGAAAAAGCTCAAACACATCAAACGAATATAGAAAACACCGCTCATATTTCTGACTTGGTACATGCATTTACGTATTTAGTAAATGGGGACTAAACCTGGTTTTTGAATAGCTCAACCTCTCACTTGTATGACAGGCGCATAGACTTTCGTTATATTGTCAACAATATTCTTAATTACTATAAAACAAACAGATAATTATGTGAACAAAGAAAAATAAAAGTACTTTTATACACTTTTAAATACTAGACAAAGTGCATAAGTTCTAAAACGTTAAAACAAAAATACAAAAAATGACTATAGCACAATATCTCAAAGGTGCGATGTATATTACCAAAAAGAACTGAATAGATAATGAGGGTGAAAATATACAAATACAAATAAAAAGAACACTATAACATGAAAGTAAGACGATGTCAGTACCTAGAATCAAAACTTCCGAGCCATGATGTAGTATGAGAGAGGGACGAAAGATACCAAAGGACAGTCAATCTCATATATCTAAAACAAACTGACAACGCCATGGCTCAAAATGAAAGAGACAAACAGAAAAACAATAGTACACATGACACAACATAGAAAACTAAAGAATAAACAACACGAACTGTTCCCCAAATTATTCAACAATCACAGATTTTGAATTGAAAAATTTTAATTCAAGATGCATAATGTTTTCAAGTTGAAGTATAGTCATTTATACTTAATATAATATATTCATAACATTTGTAGATTCACCTTCATATTATATTACTGTAGTTGTCAATTTTAGGGCATAAGACAGACGGATGATAACCCTCAGTACTTAAACATCCTATCAAATCAACTATTACCATCTTTAAATTCATGGTGAAAAAAGAATCTGACAGGGAAAGGCCCTGTGGTTCCAAAATACTCAGCATATATTAACTTTTGGAAAACAGAAATTCACAATGGGAGTTGTAAAGCAGATAATCTTAAATAAGCACTTCTTTGCCAACTCGGAACACTGAACATCAAAACAATATCAAAATGTATTTGAAATATGTATGTCTGAGTGGATAATTACTTATATGATGGATGCATGTTAAAGAGAAGTTCCTCGTATAGTAATTGATGCATGTCTGAGAGGAGAAGGTGCTTATCTAATAAAATAAATATGTCTGAGAGGAGAAGGTGTTTGTATAATAAAATATTTATGTCTGAGAGGAGAAGGTGTTTATATAATGAAATTATATGTCTGAGATGATAAGGTCCTTTTATAATAGTGGATGCGTACATATCTGAGAGGAGAAGGTGCTTATCTAATGCAATATGTATGTCTGAGAGGAGAAGGTGCTTATATATAATGAAATATATGTGTCTGAGAGGAGAAGGTGCTTATATATAATGAAATATGTGTGTCTGAGAGGAGAAGGTGCTTATATAAAATGAAATATGTATGTCTGAGAGGAGAAGGTGTTTATATAATGAAATATGTTTGTCTGAGAGGAGAAGGTGCTTATCTAATGAAATATGTATGTCTGAGAGGAGAATGTGCTTATCTAAATTGCAATATGTATGTCTGAGAGGAGAAGATGCTTATCGTCACTGGGTTTCTAAAATGTTGTAAATTACAAATTTTCAAGAAAAACATATCTCACAAACAGGCTTTGGAAATTTTGGCAAAATGCATACTTTCAGAATGTCGTATGTGAACTTGAAAAATTTTGTAAATAGCAGTGAAATAAAAACTGTTGACATTTCTGGATTATCCAAGAACTCAAATTATTTTCACAGAAATAAAGAAATGTACAATTATTTTTTTTCCCAAAGCCATTCTACAACGATTTTCAAGTTTTCATACAACATTTTGGAAGCAATCTTACTGGTTTACTTTTTAAATTGTTATTTGGATGGAGAGTTGTCTCATTGGCACTCACATCACATCTTCCTATATCTATTTACAAAAAACTGACATTGGCAATTTTGTAATATGCCTTAATTCACACATTTTGATTGGTCTAACTGTATGCTATTTTGTAATTCCATAGATTTTCTCCCACCAAGACCATTGGTGTCAAAAAGTATTTTAGTCAAAAAAGTCATATCGACAATTTAGAAGCCCACTGACGTTATGTATAATAAAATATGAATGTCTGAGAGGAAAAATTACTTATATGATGGATGAAAGTTAGAGAGAAGTTCCTCTTATAGTAATTGATGCATGTTTGAGAAAAAGAGAAGGTGCTTATAAAATGAAATATGAATGTCTGAGAGGATAAGGTCCTTATATAATGATAGATGCGTACATATCTGAGAGAAGAAGGTGCTTATATATAATGAAATATGAATGTCTGAAAGGAGAATGTGCTTATATATAATGAAATATGAAGGTCTGAGAGGATAAGGTCCTTATATAATGATAGATGCGAACATATACGAGAGGAGAAGGTGCTTATATATAATGAAATATGAATGTCTGAAAGGAGAGAGAAGGTGCTTATATATAATGAAATATGTATGTCTGAAAGGAGAGAGAATGTGCTTATATATAATGATATATGAATGTCTGAAAGGAGAGAGAAGGTGCTTATATATAATGAAATATGAATGTCTGAAAGGAGAGAGAAGGTGCTTATATATAATGAAATATGTATGTCTGAAAGGAGAATGTGCTTATATATAATGAAATATGAAGATCTTAGAGGATAAGGTCCCTATATAATGATGTATGCATTAAATATCTGAGAGGAGAAGTTGCTTATATATAATGAAATATGTATGTCTGAGAGGAGAGAGAAGGTGCTTATATAATGAAATATGTATGTCTGAGAGGAGAGAGAATGTGCTTATATAATGATGAATGCATAGATATCTGAGAGAAGAAGGTGCTTATATATAATGAAATATGTATGTCTGAGAGGAGAAGGTACTTATATAATGAAGTATGAATACCATGGATCAGAAGGTGCTTAACTAATGCAATATGTGTGATTGAGAGGAGGAGGTGTTTATATAATGAAAGATGTATGTCTGAGAGGATAATGTCCTTATATAATGAAATATGAATAACATAGAAAAGAAGGTGCTTAACAAATGCAATATGTATGTCTGAAAGGAGGAGGAGCTTATATATAATGAAATATGTATGTCTGAGAGGAGAAATTACTTATATGATGGATGCAAGTTAGAGAGAAGTTCCTCGTCATGTGATTGATGCATGTCTGAGAGGAGAAGGTGCTTATATAATGAAATATGTATGTCTGGGAGGATAAGGTGTTTATATAATGAAATATGAATACCATAGAAAAGAAGGTGCTTAACAAATGCAATATGTATGTCTGAAAGGAGGAGGAGCTTATATATAATGAAATATGTATGTCTGAGAGGAGAAATTACTTATATGATGGATGCAAGTTAGAGAGAAGTTCCTCGTCATGTGATTGATGCATGTCTGAGAGGAGAAGGTGCTTATATAATGAAATATGTATGTCTGGGAGGATAAGGGCCTTATATAATAATGAATGCATAGATATCTGAGAGAAGAAGGTGCTTATACATAATGAAATATGTATGTCTGAGAGGAGGAGGAGCTTATATATAATGAAATATGTATGTCTGACAGGATAAGTTTCTTAAATAATGAAATATAAATATCTGAGAGGAGGAGGTGCTTATATATAATGAAATATGTATGTCTGAGAGGAGGAGGAGCTTATATATAATGAAATATGTATGTCTGAGAGGAGAAGGTGCTTATATATTGAAAGATGTATGTCTGGGAGGATAAGGGCCTTATATAATAATGAATGCATAGATATCTGAGAGAAGAAGGTGCTTATACATAATGAAATATGTATGTCTGAGAGGAGGAGGAGCTTATATATAATGAAATATGTATGTCTGACAGGATAAGTTTCTTAAATAATGAAATATAAATATCTGAGAGGAGGAGGTGCTTATATATAATGAAATATGTATGTCTGAGAGAAGAAATTACTTTTATGATGGATGAGTGTTAGAGAGAAATTCCTCTTATAGTAATTGATGCAAGTCTGAGAGATGTACTTATATAATGAAATATGAATGTCTGAGAGGATAAGGTGCTTATATATAATGAAATGTCTGCCTGATATGAGAAGGTGTTTATATAATAAAATATGTATGTCTGAGAGGAGAAGGTGTATATATAATGAAATATGAATGTCTAAAAGGATAAGGTCCTTATATAATGATGGATGCGTAAATATCTAAGAGGAGAAGGTGCTTATATAATGAAAGATGTAGGATTGAGAGGATAAGGTCCTTATATAATGAAATATGTGTGTCTGAGAGGGGAAGGTGCTTAACAAATGCAAATGTATGTCTGAGAGGAGGCGGTCTTATATAATGAAAAATGTATGTCTGAGAGGAGAAGGTGTTTATATAATGAAATATGAATATCTGAGAGGATAAGGTCCTTATATAATGAAATTTGTGTTTCTGGGGAAGGAGGTGCTTATATATAATGAAATATGTATGTCTGAGAGGAGAAATTACTTATATGATGGATGAATGTTAAAGAGAAGTTCCTCGTATAGTAATTGATGCATGTCTGAGAGGAGAAGATGTTTATATAATGAAAAATGTATGTCTGAGAGGATAATGTCCTTATATAATGATGAATGCGTACAAATCTGAGAGGAGAAGGTGCTCATCTAATGCAATATGTATGTCTGAGAGGAGAAGGTCCTTATATAATGAAATTTGTGTGTCTGAGAGAAGGAAGTGCTTAGATATAATGAAATGTGTATATCTGAGAGGAAAAATTACTTATATGATGGATGCATGTTAGAGAGAAGTTCCTCGTATAGTAATCGATACATGTCTAAGAGGAGAAGGTACTTATATAAGCATGGATGTATACATGTCTGAGAGGAGGTGCTTATATAAGGACGGATGAGTTTTGGAGATGAGAAAGTCCTTATTTACCAATGGATGCATGTCTGAGGGGAGAAGGTCCTTACATAACAACAGATGCATGTCTGAGTAGAGAAGGTCCTTATATAATATTGGATGCATGTAGGAGAGGACAAGGTCCTTATCATAATATTGGATGCATGTGGGAGAGGAGAAGGTTCTTATATAGTGATTGATGCATGTCTGAGAGGAGAAGGTACTTATATAATATTGGATGCATGTCGGAGAGAACAAGGTCCTTATCATAATATTGGATTCATGTGGGAGAGGAGAAGGTTCTTATATAGTGATGGATGCATGTCTGAGAGGAGAAGGTTCTATATAACATTGGATGCATGTCGGAGAGGAGGAGGTCGTATAGTTTTGTAGGCATGTCAGAGAGAAGGTCGTTATATAATGATAGATGCATATCTGAGAAAAATTCTTCGTATAATGGATGAATGTCTGAGAGGAGGAGGTCCTTGTATACCAAGAGATGCATGTCTGAGGGGAGAATGTTATAGTTTCTTAGAAACAGACTTAATAAAAAACATTGACCATTGACCCATGAAAATGAGATCAAGATCAGACGAAACATGTAAGGCAGACATGTACAGCTTACAATCCTTCTATACAACAAATATATTTGATCTATTACTTATAGCTTAAGAAAAACTTAAACACAAAAACACTGAGCAATGAACTGTGGAAATTTGGTCAAGGTAAAAAAAAAACTGCGAGACTAAATGTACATCATAAAATATTTCCATACTCGAAACAAAGTTGACCTATTGACAATAGTATTAGAAAAAAAAGACAAAATCTCAAAAACTTAACCTTGACTACTTAACCATGAAAATGAGGTCAAGGTTATATGTGCCATCTGCCAATTGGACATGCACCTTAAAATCCTTCTATACACCAAATAAAGTAGACCTATTGAATACAGTATACGAAAAACAGACCAACACATAAGCTTAACTATAACCACTGAACAATAAAAATGATGTCAAGATAAGATGACACCTACCAGTTGGACATGTTCACTCTACAATCCTTCCATACACCAAACATACTAGACCTATTCCTAATAGTATCAACTTGACCACCAAAACTTAACATTGTTCACTGATCCATGAACTGAGGTCAAGGTCAAGTCAAAACTGATGGGCATAAGAACCTTGCAAGATAGGCACATACCAAATATAGTTATCTTATTTATTCAAAATAAGAAAGAAATCAACATTACAAAAAAACTTTTCCGAAGTAGTCACTGAACCATGAAAATGATTTCAAGGACATTGGTCATGTGACAGACTAAAACTTCGTAATATAAGGCATCTATATTCAAAGTTTGAGGCATCCAGTTCTTCCACCTTCTAGAATATAAAACTTTTAAGAAGTTAGTTAACGCCGCCGTCGCCAGATCACTATCCCTACATCGGGCTTTCTGTAACTAAAGTCGCAGGCTCGACAAAAACTTGGGAAGTAGAGGTTTTGTGCTGATACGATCAAAGTTAATTATTTTGATCCGGGTTTCATGGAACATTAAATATCCCAGCAATAAAACGCTGTTAATAACTTAATAGTACATTTATGTAAGTTTGGTAATAACTGAAGTAATATCCAGTTCTTTATCATCGGTTGAAATTCCATAAAAAGTAACACAACAAAAATACCAAACTCCAACGAATACGGATATTTCCTTATTACATAGCAATACCATACTCAAACATGTGAACGAAACAAACAAACCAAATCGGTAAAATGTCAAAAATAGAGGTACAGCAGACAACGTTGTATTAAAATCTTAATCAATATGAAAACCATGGTTTGGTACCATTAAAATGTTTAATTCCGCTGCAAATGTTTGCACCTGTTCTAAGTCAGAAATATGATGTACAGTAGTTGTCGTCTGTTTAAGAAGTTCTTACACGTTTCTCGTTTCCCGTTTTTATATAGATTAGACCATTGGTTTACCCGTGTGATAGGTTTTACATTACTAATGTTTGGGCCCTTTATAGCTTGCTGTTCGGTGTGAGCCAAAGCTCCGTGTTGAAGGCTGTACCTTGATCTATAATGGTTTACTTTTATAAATTGTTATTTTGGATGGAGAGTTGTCTCATAGGCACTCATACCACATCTTTCTATATCTAAATCTGTCAACAAAGAAAAACAAAATGGCATATAGACAAAGCACATAAAGAAAAGAATCGACCATGATAGCAAAATAACACAATGACGAAAGGAACAGTTGTGTCATGACCATCAGTTTGCAAAGAATTCCGCTCTAACTGATGTTATGGGCTATCCCCAGCTTGAAGTGAGTTGAGAGAATTTTCTCTGTGTTGAAGGCCTCACTTTGACTTTCAAAGATAAAGAATAGCAATAATAAAGCATTTATTCTATGAACAAACTGATTTTGTGTAAAGGATGGATACACCATATCCTTTTTTCCAAGTGTAGTTGGAGTATATAAAAAGGTGATCTTTTCATTACTATGAGTGTTAAGGGATTTTTATTATGTACCTTTCTGTATACAGAGTTTACCTTATCTTCACATTATTTATGTGGTTTAGTTACACATTTTAAAAGTACATAGATATAAGAAGATGTGGCTAGACCGCCAATATGCAACTCTCCATCCAAGTCACAATTTGTACAAGGAAAAATTTGTAGGTCCAAGTGCAGCCTTCAACATAGGGCTTTGACTTACATCAAACAGCAAGCTATAATGGGCTCCAAACATAACTAGTGTAAAATCATTCAAACAGGAAAACCAAAGGTATAATCTATATAACCAACAATTATGAACCACATCAATAAACAACAATCACTTAACAACAGGTTCCTGGCTTAGAACAGGTGCAAGTTAATGTAGTGGGCTTAAATGTTTTAACAAGCACCAATCTTCACCCTAACCTGATATAAAATTGTAGCATCACCACATAAAAAGACACACAATAAAATATCAATTGTTGAAATGTGCATCTAGTGCAGTAAAACAAAATAGTATAATACACCCCCTTAACACAAGGATTTCATATTGTAAAT
This sequence comes from Mytilus trossulus, assembly GCF_036588685.1. NCBI lineage: Eukaryota > Metazoa > Mollusca > Bivalvia > Mytilida > Mytilidae > Mytilus > Mytilus trossulus. Next base: position 19,512,070 of record NC_086386.1, on the reverse strand, counting down.
TTCAAGAAGTTAGTCCTTCTTTTGAATCATTAAAGGAGACGTGACACAATTTTTTTAATTTTTTTTTCAATTAATAAATATATATTGGTAAAAAAAACATATTTTAATTTATATTTCTTGTCAAAACCTCATTAAACAGACTTTTTATGGTCAAACAATCCAGCACTTGTCGTTATCTTTGATTTTTAATTAAATACCGGTCACGTGATTGTGATGATGTCAGTGGATACAAGCTGAGAAAATGTCTCAATATGGACGAAGTACATCACATTTCTGCATAATTAAACAATGGATGGCGTTGACAGCAGTTTACAAGGCAATTCTCAAAGTTTAGAGAAAATTCAATTTTCATGTAGGTATAATTATTGTTGTTTTGGAAATGGATAAACCATGCCTAATGAATAATCCTTTTGATGGATACAAAATGCTCTCTAAAATTAACATAATTAATGATGATGTTTTCAATAACAATATATCAGTTTATTTGATGGACTTTTTGAACTCCACATTTTGCTATACAGATCACATCTTTCACTGTATAATTCAAAGTTTGGTAGCTACTTGATCTCATCTATCCAGTTTAATTTTTATAAAAAAAATGGTTTTAAATTAAGTTTTCTTTGACACTGAGATTATGTTGAGAACTTCCTTTGTGAAACTCAATTTCTGTTAAGAGACATTTCAGATGTGCTTGATTAAGAGGATTGTATCTCAAAGTTAACAATATGTTTCATCTTTTCCAGGGCTTTCATTTTACTACAATTTCTTTGAAAAAGAGTTGCAGTTTATAAGAAAGTTACTGAGTTCAACTTCTGGTTGTTTGGCTCAAACTTTAGTTTTCTGTTTTGGGGGCTATTGTTCATTTATTTTCTTCATTAGTTTTGTGGTTGTCTTCTGCTCATTCTTTTTCATTGTAATTTGCTATCTTCCTTCCCCTTTTTTTATTGTTCATTTAGCTTCTGCAGTCCATACAAAATTAACCTTGATCAAACACAAAAAGCCTTCATACCTTTCTGTTTCTTCCACTTGTATTCAGCAACTTATGTCCCAGTTTCCACATATTTGTTTTCCATTATTCATATGTCTGAGTACAAGGGCTTTTCAAGATACCATTAAATAGAGTTCTATTTATATAAAATGCTTAAGATTAGACTATATTTTCTAATCAAAACATAAGCTTAAAAGTAGTCTATCTCTTTATTTATTTCAGGTAATACACATGAATAATATTACCAATCTCTTAAGTATATACTACATTTTTTTATGTAAAAATCAAACTAATCATACAACTGTCATTTTAGGATATAAAACCATATGGTCCCTATCAGTATGTCATAAAATTGCACTGTTACTCGTAGCAGGAAATCATCTTTCATCATTAAGTATCATCACTGTTAGCTTACATCAGCTCTTTAACTGTTGAACAACCTAAAATAAAATAATAATGCCATGATTAAGACTGGACTTTACATTCTAATGCAGTAGCTTATGATGAAAACAATTTGAATGGCTTGTTCTGTCCTAAAATTCTTAAATCCTTTACATATATGGACTTTGTTTATACTAAAACTAGGCTGTCAGTTTACTCAATAGAATTCTTTCATATTTTGCATGTTGGGACTATTTACAACTGACCATACAGCATGATTTTTCTCATTGTTTAAGTCTGTACAGTTGCTTGTATAAATTTATATCATCTACTTCATTTGAACTTTAGTTGATACTTGTCTAGTTGGCAATTATACCACATCTCATTTTTTTTGTCAGCATTTGTTTATCAATTGGTTTCCTTTTTTTTTTATATTATTCATAAAGACAGATTGGATACACCATTTCCTGTACATTGAGATTGACAATACAAATAACAATTTTAAAATGGACAACTGAAACCTTGGATAAGTTTAAAGGAAAAGTCAGGTCTCAATGACCTCAGCTTTAAATTAAAATTAATCTAAATGACTAGTCCTAGTTTATTAAAACTTTTTGGTTCGAAATTGGATTATTTTACCAGTATATAGGTTCATCACTTTATAAAATAAAATCTGTATTGTGCTGACAAAAACAAAAACAAAAACAAAGTATGTTGTAAAGGTTTCCTGATCAACTAGGACAACATTACAATTTTATCCCCTTCGTTAGTTTGTCAGTTATAACAAATAAGCCTATATCCAAGAGCTGACATGGTGCACTTATCTTTGGCATATTGAAATTTTCTCAGAATAAAATAGAGTACAATGTATTTAGAAGGCATCTTATCAGAAATTAGTAAAAGATTCTGGAATGAATTTTGCATGAGACTAAGACATAGACTTAAAGTATTGTACTTTTAAAAAATATATATGACTCTTAAAAAGTCTAATAACTCTGAAAAGACAAACCAGAAAATTTTAAAATCCCTTATCAAAAAAATGGTCTAAAGTTTGTAGTAATTTCATCATAGCATTCTTGTAAGACTTGTCAAACTTTTCCGAAAAATCTTATGGTAGTAGTCCCAAAACTCTGGAATGACCAATCAAAAGGTATGTTACTGTCTTCACTTTCATCAATTGTGTTAAGTTTTTAGTAAATCACTGCAAATATACTCAAGTTATGGTACAATATTTGGAAAATAAAATTTGACTGTAAAAGACCCATAACTCTGGTATTACAAATTGTTTAAAATCAAAAAGGAGTAGCCTAGTATTAATCTAAACAACAGTTTTGAGAAAATCAATCAAAGCATATAACATATATATGTGCAAAATGTCCAAAAAATTTCCAAGAATAATAGACATCTCATATCTCTGGAATGAAAAACATAGAAAATCAAAAGCTTTCTTTTGTTAAGTCCTTTTGTTGATGAGAATTTGTTTTCAAAATATGTGAGTTATTGTACAAAGTGTCTTGTTGGACATACAACGGGAGGGATTATAGTTTATCGGTAATTCGTATGTTTTCCATTTGATCTTACTGCCTAATATTGTTGATACTGAGTATCAACTTACTGGCTGTATCACTGAAAATAATAGGCAATACATTGTGTGACGTCATAATTACTGATAAACAGAATAATAGGTTGTTTCGTTTTTGATACGGACTATATCATGTGGAATATCTAAACTCGCCCTAACGGGCCTGTCTTGATATTCCACATGCAACAAAACTACCTATTACAAATTTATTCTATATATACCATAAAAATTTACGTCTATAAAAGTTTTTGTTAGCTAACAAATACACTTTTCCTAAAATAAAGCATGAAGATTACAAGGCCTATTCTTAAACTACAGATAACACTAAGTTTTTCTATTTAATTAGGATTATAAACAGCTAGACAAACAAACAAAAATTATCTTATGAAAAATCTTACTGATAGGATTTTGAAATAAAAATAAAGAATATTTATTTTACAGCTCTTGTTAATATCTACAGAAAGAGGAATAAAAATACTGTGTACAAGGAAATTTATGTAAGGGGCTTCTTTTCAGTAATTCTATGATTAACATACAAACATTTTCCCTGAGGTAAATTTGATCATCATGGAATGTCAAAATCAAACAACTGTAAAACTAGAAATCGCAGGATTTAAATAAGGCAACTTTAAGTACTACTGTGCAGTCATTTATTTTCATGGGTACTCATTTTTGTGGATAGAGGAAGATTTGTACTTTTGAGAATATTTTAGTTCCTAGTTATACAAAAGTCTGCATATATATACTAGCCTATAGAAAATCTATATTTTGTTGAACATTTTATTTGTGGTTCACCTTTGGCAATGAAATCAATAGAAATTTGCTTCCAACAAATGATAATGAAACTACAGTATTCTAGCATATTTGTTTTCGCAGCATCCTAGCATATTTGTATTGTATTTACCTTATTTGCACCTTCTAAACTTGTGATTAACTTTTTAAGATCTTCTCTGTTTAACTCTATGGAATGTATTTTCTGGCCTTGTTGACTTTGGACATCTAAGTCTAATGATGTAATGGGTTCTTGGACAGAGGCTATCTTATCACTTGATAAGGCCAACTACAAATACAAATATATAGGCCTTGTAAGACAGCAAACCAACTAAAAGAATGTACAGGTCAAAATCAATGTAGTACGTGAAAGAAGCCAAAATATGATTTTTTTTTATCATATTTATTTGGTTTAATCCTATGATACTTTAAAATGTTTGCAAACTTTTTAAAACTTTGTATTGTAGACGAAAAATCCTTTTATTCTTGTAAGGGTCCCAACAAATGTGTAAAAGAATCCTATACTATAGAAGTAAAGTTTTTTATTTTTACAAAATGCTCTTTTAACTGACTTTGACTTGAACTTCAAACGACATAATCGCATGTCTTCTTATTTATATACTCATTTTAAGACACTTTCTTAATTTCAAAAAGTTCAAGTTTTCTAACCTTAACCTGCCAGTCAAAGTCAGTGAGAACTGCATCTGATATAGAACTGGTTTCTGTTTTTAATGACTGTCGTACATCATCTCTCCGTACACTTAGCACGTCTAACACTATCTGTTTATGTCCATCAGGTAAATCTGACAATATCTCCAATATCTACAAAGGATGCATATGAAAATTATTTTTTTCTAAATATATCAATATCATCATCATGTAGAAATCTCAAGATTTAAAATGAATACGAAACTCAGTAAGTTTGGTGATTTCAAAGCACTTTTCTGGATTTATTTCATCAGTTTCACTTAAACTCTAAAATTTGAAAGCTTTGTGATCTCTTTTTATCTCCTACAGAATCTGCCATAAAGGATAATTCAATACTTTTGTACATTCTGTCTTCATTTTGAACCATCTTGTGGATCCATATCACTTCATTGTAATAGTAACAAAAGGAAAATCAGCATTCAAGGGTAGATAATATAAGACTGGATGGTACAGTGAAAAAGATTCCATGCATTTTCAGCAAAAAAACGCTATTTTGCCAGTAAAGAGATCTAGTTTTATTAAATACAAAGATTTTAAAATATTGAAAATAGAAATAAGTCAATTAATAATCAGATTTTCTCTTGAATATTTGGTTAACATGATCTTAATCTCATGAAGATTTTTTTTAGCTAACCTTCAATGAATAAATTTATATATATTGCATATTAATCTTAACTGAAAATATCTGTAAATCCTATTTAAAAAATGTGCAGGTCTTTTCACAGCAAATGAAATAAAGGATAATGATCGTTGTTGGGTTGGGTTTTTTTTTTAAATATTGTGTTTTTTTTCTTCAGAACATTTTTTTTTCAATCAAGTAAAAAAACTACCTTCAATAGGCAATATAGGCAATATAGGACCGAAACCGATCAGGCTATGAAACATCACCAGGCGCTGTTAATTATGTGTATTGGTATATATACTATATTTTTATGCTTTTAAAAAGACTACCTTCCTTTACTTTATTGAATACAATTCATATGGTGAATCTAAAACTTAAACCGATAAGTTTATGATTAATATTTATTTGTCCAGTAGGGTTTCTGACCTGATCCTTTGTAGTATCTTCTTTAACAATCTGTTTTACAAGTCCTGTATAGGCATCAGACAAATTCCACCACTCTGGAAGTGTAAACACTTCTCCATACTCTTGATAGATTGCTCGCCCAAGTTTACATATACCATCAACAATGCTGTGAAGGACCTATAAATATAAAAAAACAATCTTTAAAATGCTTTGATCAAGAAGTTAAATCATGTAAATTGGTATACATGTACATTGTATGATAGTTAAACATGTTAAATGTTCAGACTATTTTTTTAAATTTTTTATTCTGATCATTTATACTCTTGAAAGATAAAGAAATACTGTGGATTCAATCTGAATTAATATCATACTTTGAAACTTCACCAGTAAACCATTGTCTTTCACTGAACTTGTTCTAAAGGAATTTATAATAAAAACATTGGAAATTTTTCATAGCAGAAAATGAATTAAAATTTGTACTTTGAACATTTTGGTATCATGTTGCATTACTAGTAACAGCAATTGCTTAAAGAGCAAATGTGTAGTACATACTTTCCAAGGTCTATCATTTTTTTTCAAATTTTGTATAATTATTGGGATGATATGTAGAGTGGGGTGCCCATATTTGCAGGGGACACAATTTCGCCGTTTTATGATTTTGAGGTGTAAAAACTTCAAGGGATGGCTGAAATGAAAGACATATACCAGTAAATGATATTATATAACAAATACGATTATTTTTTTAAAACTGAGACAAAATTGCGGCACCTACTGAAAAGTACCGAAAAATGGACAACGATTTTCGGCCAATCTCATGAAGAAAATACACAAATTAAAAAAAGTATTTCTTAGTAATTCTTTGTCTGAATGCCCCAAATTTCAGTTCTTTTAACACCTTTGAAATGTCTGCTATTCATCTAAAATGAAATTGATTTAATCAATGTTGTTTAAAGCTGCGTTTTTTTGGTTTTAAAAATATATGTAAAAACGGCGATTATGTGTCCCCCATTGACAAAAAATTAGAAAATTTCAAACAACCTTTAATCTTACTTTTCAGATGATTATATTTAAACAAACACGTTTTCAAGCTTAAGAATATTTTGCGTTTGAAGTTATCTTCATATAGAAATATCAGTATACTTCAAAAACATTTAGACCTGAACATAAACTGTAGAAAACATGAAAAGATGTGGTAAAAATGAGCACCCCACTCTAAGTGACTACTTTCTATTGTAAACATGTAAATATCCTGTATGTATCTGGTATATAGATAAAAAAAAATATATACAAAGGTGTGTTTTCCCAATGCATTTTCTTAAGGAGTGACATCAATATTATTTTCCTAATAAAATACATAGATTAAGTCCAAGATGATTTTAAGATGAATGCCAATTCTGCATCAGGGATCTCCATGGCCTGTGTAACGATGGCCCCCCTCCATTGTTCAAATGTCTTGCCCCATCGTCAAATGACCTGCGCCATTGTTAAATTGTCTTACACCATCATTCAAAACTGTTATAGTTTTTATAGCTGGATGCCATTTTATATTAGCAATTATAATCAAATGCATGTAATTGCATAACCCTCAGGCTTTTTTCTGTTATATTATAATCCAATACGGTTCTAACCCCTGAGAGATATCCGGATTAAGATCGCTTATATCACTTGTACAGAGAGATCAACAAATCAGACAGGAGAATACTATCTAAAAATAGACAATTCATTTGTCAAATTATTCAACTAAGTTTTCGCAAATGCTTATGATAACTAAGATTAAATAAATAAATTAATAATCAAGTTACAAAGAAAACGAACACATGCTTTTATTTTGACAATTACAAGATACATGTAGATTTTATTTGTGTTCCATTGCAGATATAATGAATTTAGATAAAGCGATATTAGTAACCCCTTGGACACAGTGGATTCCCTATTATTAACTTAACTGTTTAATGATTGAGTACTCTTTAGACCATTTCAAATCAGATTGTAGAGAGGTTCCAATGCACTTTGCAATTGAAACAGATTTTGTATTATCATGATTATGATTGTGAAGAATTTATTTTTATTGTATTTTTCTAGTTTGGGAGATTATTAATGATCATGGATTGTTTCGATACAAATAGGCCATGAAACTGTTCTGCCTTATGACATTTAGGTTGTTTAGGTCCATTATACATATGCATTTTTCCTAAATGTTCTATCAAAGTTTTGAATAAAAGAATTATAGGTACATGTATTTATAATTATTTCTATATACAGTAGCTGATCCAGGGTGAGGGTTCCCAGGGTTGAAAATATTCTGTAATATTCTTCCTATTAGAACAAAAATAACAGTATTTGTTCTTTACGGAATAAAAGATCTAGAAAAAGCCCAAATAATTATGTGATCTTACTTGTTGTTTGTGACAACAAAAACTAAAAAAATAGCCTGTTTTATGAGTCATTATTTTTTGGACTAGTATTGGTATAGTTTGAGATGCACCCGAGTCAATAACACTTTAATAGAGTTCGACTGGTAAGCAGGAAGAAGAATACACCATAACCTAATCCTGGCTGCTTGACCTTTTGACGCATACAACAATCATGCACTTTTCCGTTGTGGCATCAGATATTTTGTTTTCTGACGTAATAATTTACAGGAACCTTAGTGGCGGACAAATAGCGATAAGGTGTACATGTATGTACTTAAGAAGAAGTATAGTAAAATAGTTTATAAAATAGTTCAGAAATGTGTTCCAACACGAACAGCAAAATTTCCAGGGGAACTATCGTTCAATAGAATAAATAAACGTTGACATATATGTGGAGTATAATTCTATTTTTGCTTAGCGTACACGTTTGGTCTGCTTAGAGTCAAGTTTTCCTAAAAACAAAAGACACTCCCTCTGAGACTGGTCTGTCATTTTGAGATCATGTGCTCAACATGAAATCACGTGATTGAACAAGCACCTGTTGTCAACTTCGTTTTAATTGGCTCGTTAGTATACCTTTGACCAATCGATCTCGCCGTTATGACTGGTATCTATGTTGTGGTGACGTAGTTGTGTATGTACACAAAAGAGTTGTAAAAATCGATTAAAAAATGCATTCCAGTTTGGGACATGTGTTTGGAAGTTACCCTGGGTGATGTCCACCCGAACGTTAAGGTTATGGTTGTCTTCAACTGATTATTAAGTCAACCATGTCGGTATTGTAAACCATGACATAGATGATAGAACGACGGAATTGGTTTTACCTTCATTCCAGGTCATGGTTGAAAAGGATTGCAAAACTGCACGTTAACATATGAATAGATTGTAAATTGTATTGGAAATTAGTTTGATTGTGGAATTTTTATATTTGAAAAGGATGAATTTGATTTAGTTTATTGTGATTATTCTTGAAATGTGTTTTCATAATATTTTCACGTGTTGGCAAGGTATAAGTATAACCGGAAACTAGTGATACTGTACTGATAACAGTATAACAAAAACAACAAAACGATTTATTCAGCACTATAAGAGTCAGAATGGGAAACTTTTTCGACAAGACTAACAAATCTGGACCAAAGACACGCACTGTCACACCAAATCATACTCAACCACCTGACTTGGCCCCTAATGCAAAGGGTCACCCAAATAGGACATTCAAATCAAATAGAATTAGGACTACAAAGTACTCAATAATAACTTTTATACCAAAGAATTTGTTTGAACAGTTTCATCGATTCGCTAATTTGTATTTCATATTTGTGGTATGTTTGAACTGGGTACCTCAAGTTGCGGCATTTGGAAAAGAAATAGCTATGATTCCAGTGATATTTGTTTTACTAGTGACTGCTATTAAAGATGCATATGAAGATTTCAGGAGATACAAGTCTGATAAATGTATAAACCATAAAACTTGTAGAGTCTACAAACATCATTCTAGGTGAGGTCATACATGTATAAATTTTTTTAGTTTTTGTCACAGATTTCACAATTTCGAATAGTGTACATGTTACTTTGTACAACTTCAAATAGTCAACATTTCAATTCATGCTTATATTATAAAGTCATAGTGAGAACCAAATGTTCAAATCAATGACATTGTCTATGCTGATAGACCCTACACATGTATGTCTACAGGTGTAACACATTCATAAATTGATAAAAAAAAACACTTCAGACTGGTGTATTCTTTTTGGTTATTAATTACATTTTTTACTTATTTTTGTACTTGATTCAGATTGATATGAATTTCTCTAATTATAAACTGCCACTGTATTTTACAATAATTATGATGGCCAGGGTCCTGAACTGTTTTAATGCTTAATAAGGGTACATTTATAAGTCCTGAGGCTTATACATGTACCTACATGAAGATCACAAATTCACAGATTTTTAGCTGGATTAGCTACGGGTAGGATCCATCATCATTTCTGGCAATCTGTATTGGTCCATAGATTTACGTATTATAGCCGTTGTCAAACATAATAGTACTTGTATATATATCCATATAAAAAAGAAGATGTGGTATGATTGCTAATGAGACAACTATCCACAAAAGACCAGAATGCCACAAATATTATATAACTATAAATCACTGAACGGCCTTCATCAAAGAGCAAAGCCTATAGCGCATAGTCAGCTATAAAAGGCCCAGATAAGACAATGTTAAACAACACCGACCGTGCAAGGGCTGCACAGCCAGTCAAGGTCGTTAAAAACTTCTATTTGTTGTAAAACAATTTAAACGAGAAAACTAACGACCTTATTTAGGTAAAAAAAATGAACGAAAAACAAATATGTATCATGTAAACAAACGACAACCACTGAATTACAGGCTCCTGACTTGGGACAGGCACATATATACATAATGTGGCGGGGTTAAACATGTTAGCGGGATCCCAACCCTCCCCCTAACCTGGGACAGTGGTATAATGCCAATTTTTGAACATGCACTAAATTTCTCCTGGCGCTCTTGCTTCCTCACCAATATAAATGTACATTATAACTGAGACTACTATAACATGTACACATATAGTAGTCTCAGATTATAATTACCAATGTAGCCAAGGAAAAGTGCTGAAAGTGGTGCTAACCACTTATCAATCAATCACCAAGACCGATATACATGTATCAATCATTACATTCACACTGGCAACAGATTAAGTATAAAGACATCATAAGCATGATAAGCATGAGAAGCAATATGAGTAAAGCATGTTACATTTTAAGAAATATATACATGTAAACATTGTAGTTGTTATAATTGTTATCATAATCAAACGGCATAATTCTAATTAAAAACAAACATACAATTATGTATATACATTGTACATGTACATAATCATTATATCATGAAAATGTCAGAAATTCTTGTGTGCACATATACAATGTATAAAATTATCTTGTTTATTCAGATTTATTACAATGCATTGCAATTTTTGAAGAATAGACAAAAATGAGAGAGATAATCATACATGTACATGCATGTAGTACCCCTACATGTAAATTATTGTGATTACAAGAAAAACTAAATGTATCCAATGCTTACAGTCATGTCACAGTGTTCTCCCCAGGGTTTTAAAAGCACTGTTGTAAGTGTTGTTCCCTGTTATTATATTTTCTACCATGGTACTATTTTGGAGAATTTCAACATAGAATGTACAACTATAGGAGCCATGGTGCTATAAATTTGGAAAGCCAGTGCTACATTTACATTGTATGTTAATTTCCCTGGTGCTATTTGAAAATTCTCGGGAGAGCACAGACTTATATTTTTTCAAATTACATGTAACTCACATTAATCATGTTAATTAAAACCTGGCAATACATTTAATGATAAAATTATTTATTAATTTTTGAAATCAAGGTCAGCTTGGGTACATAAATTCAGGTATATGTATTAACACTGTCTGTTCTAAAAAATCATTTGCAGAGTGATTCAATGTCAGATGTGACATGGCTGCTGGTGATAGTTCTTAATTTCACGTTTCATGTGTTTATACACAAATACAATAACATGTTTCACAGAAAAAGTCTTGTTTTTGTTGTTGTTGTTGTGTTGTCACTGATGTCCATACTATAATCACTGCTGGCATGAAATTATAAAGAATATGATCATGATTATGAGCATGATGAGTGCATGTTTAATTTTATTTAATATTGTCCATGTTGTCTGTATAGACATGATAGATGTTTAGTTCGATCAATATTTACATGTAGGAAAGATTAAAATACATGTTCAAGTAACTAAAACATGAATGAAACGTTCAAGACTTTTAAGAGTATTGCATTATATAAATGTAAAAAATGTGCCTATTGCATAACATTCCTAAAGAACTCACATAATTACAGTAGTATTATTTAAATCCTGAACATGCTGAAAAAGGCTAACAAATATATACATTTGTACATTGTATAAGAAGTGGTACATCATTACTTTATTACATTTGATTAGAACTACAAATGTATATACATATATAATATCTAAATGTTTTTCATTATATATTTTCTTGTTTTAGTGATGGGGATGAACGATATGTAAAAACAGAATGGAAAGATATTTATGCCGGAGATATTGTACATTTATCATGTGATGAAATCATACCAGCTGACATATTATTATTACACAGCAGTGATCGAGCTGGTCTGTGTCATGTAGAAACCAGTAATTTAGACGGAGAGACAAATCTGAAGCAAAGACAAGTAGTAGAAGGCATTGATTATCAGGTAATTGTATAATAACAGGGGTCAAGAAGTAGGACATAGAGCTGAACAAATATCAGGTATATGAGACAATTAATATTTGTTTAATCAGGACATGAAATGTAGCTTTTGGACAAGAACCATTAAAAAGTAAATGATAATATTTTTGTATGATCTAATAGATTGGTATTGATTTTAGTTATATATAAATGTCATACATATTTCAGGATCTTTAATAGATGTGTATAAATGTATTCTAAGTTGCTAACAAACAAAAAGTAATTAAAAGTAAACTTTAATAAAAAAGACATGAAGGGAGTTGATAGGGATCAAGAAGTGCATTTGTAATATATATATATATATTATATATCAATCAGAATTTTAAATATATATTTGTGATTGCAACCATTTAACAAAAGATAAAAATTTCAAACAAGCAAACACATTGGTGGATTTATGCTAAAATAATCAACAATAACAAATATATGCAAAACACAAGATTCACAGTCTTCACGCTTAACCACATGTCCTACAGCATTTGCTTGTCAAATTGCTTTCAGGCTTGTAAAATTCTTTTTAACAAACCAACAGAATCCAACTAAAAATCAGGCTTGTGGATTCAAAAGTTTATCGTGAAGGCTGCAATAACAAGCAAAACAATCATTTAAAATGCCTTGACTCATCAGATCAGAATGAAGCATAAATATAATTTATAAGACTCAGAAACCTTCAATCTAGAAATCAAATATACATGTACACTTCTATTTCTAACCAAAAAATTAAACCATGAAAAGAAGTATTAGTATTTGGTCCTTGAAATTGCTTGAATGGGAAATTCACTGATCTTTTCAAAATGTGGTATTCCTGTCCTACAATAGTTGGATGGCACAGGTTTTCTGACGTGTGTGTGTGTCTGTTAAACTTGTCAATCCCACTGATAAGTTGAACTTTTGAATTAAAATAAGTAACCATGGATTTTCGATCACATCAACTTAAAAAAAATTGTCAAAGATTCCTTATCTTCTAAGAAAGGGAATGAATTAATATTTGGTCTGAGGCTTGATAATGATGAGTATAGCAAACAAAATAGCAATTGAATGATTTTAATATGTCATCTGTGAATGAATTGAATATTTGGTCTGGAATAATCAGTAATGCAGAGGCGGATCCAGAGGGGGGTTTAAACCCACTCCCCTTTTTCTTGGAAGATCAATGTATTTGAATGGGGACATATGGTTGGAACCTCGCCTTTATCTTGGGTTGGGACCCCCTCCCCCCATTCCCCCTTTAAAAAATTGCTGGATCCACCCCTGGTTATAGTTAGGTATACATGTTATCTCAATCAATTGCATGCACTGATGCGGGTCCAGACCCAGTATTGGTCTTGTTTTGAATTTGAAGCTGCATTCTAATAATTGCTAGGTGATTATGATATATCAAAATGGGACCAATTTGATTTTGACAAGGTGTTTTAATGCTAATTGCTTATATGTGAGGGAAAGTGCATGTACATGTATCATGTGTATTATGACTTATGTGTGACGTACAAATGGCTTGTAAATACTTCAAAAGTTTTATTGTATTGATTTATGATACTTTGTGATTTTCAAATTCAAGTGTCAGAAGTAGTCTTATCATACCTCTTCCCTTGAAGTGAATGATGGACAATACTTATCAAAATTGTTCTTCAAATAAGTTATCATGATGAAACATGTTGGTCTTTTTGACTGATTTTTTGTTAACAAAGAACTGACAAAAAAGGTCTAAGATGTTTGTAAATTAAAACCTAATTCTATCAGTTCTCACAACCAGATCACAAACTTTGAACAGGTTTCAGAGTTAGATTATCTTATGGATTTAATTCCACTGTTTTCAATCACAAACCTCAGAAACTTCTATGAAACTAAAAATACTCTGATGTCAGATTAAAGGCTAGAATCTACAATAGTCAAAAATAACCCCCCTGACACATGTAGTGCATGTAGGAAGTATATAAGAGATGTGATTTCATGTTTTATATTTTAATTCCCATACTTAAACATTAAGTGTTTTATACAATGTGAGTCAATGTTTTACAAGTGTACAAAAAACAAATAAGGAAATTCTTCAGCTGCTTATTGACCTTTTCCTGATGTGGTTTACCTTAGATACATGTAGTAAATTCAAATGACAGTATTTCAAATGATTTTTTTGGATTTTTTTTTGGTGATTCAAGTCTTTTTTTGAAAAGTTCATACATCATGTACATCATGTACATAGTCATAAAATACTGAATTATATTTGAATTATTTTATTACGTTAATACTGTTTTTTAGACTGACTTTTTTACCTATTGATTTTCATCATTTTCCCTACACATAAAGTTTTGTGAAGAATACTTTTGGTCTTTTGGGTCTGAGAATATTACCTGAGATGTAATAATTATATATTGTTTTTTATTTGTTTATTTATTTTGGTGATAAATCTTTTGGGGCAATCATATGTAGTTTCACTTTTATAACAAAGGAGCGAAAGATACCAGAGAGACAGTCAAACTCATATATTGAAAATAAACTGACAACGTCATTGCTCAAAAATAAAAAGACAAACAGACAGGTAGCCATTTTGTCAACCAGACAAAATTGATTATTAAAATACAAGTATGCCAAGGAACATTTTTCTTTTTGTTATTGATATTAAATTGACTGCCCTCAAAACAGTTTTGTTGACTTAATTTTACATTATTGAATTATAAATATATTGCTAGTAGGTAGTACAAAGACAGGTCATGTGACATTGGTGTCGATTGTTTATTTAGTATAAAATTGAAATCATGTGAGGATGAAACATTGGAATATATGACATACATGTATACATGTATTAAATAATTGTTTGAAATCATTGATATATTTCAAAAGTTTATCAAAAAGAATTAGTCTAAATCATTCTAAAATATATTTAATTGGATGTAATTGATACAATATATTATATATGAAAATCCTCACACTAAACATATTTAGATCACTTTTACCATATATAGTTCAATGTAGTTATCAGGTTATGAACATTTAAAGTCATGATAGTATTTGCAATTGCTCATAAGAGGATAAAAAATCATATTATGAAAAATTGAAACTGAAAAACAAAATGAGTTAAAGTATGTATGGGCTATACATGTATACCAATCAGTCTTGTTGGGTAACACTTTTATACTTTCCATAAGTGACTGTCTGAAATGTATTTTTTTTTACACAAGTGAACAATTACTTAAAAAATCTGACAAAGGGAAATATCTTTCAAAGTATACATCTTTAAAACAACAAGGTTTTTGTTAAGATTGGTATAATTTTGATATAAAGGGAATGCTAGTTTTGTACGGATATACATTTTTATTTGTAAATGTTTCTAAAATAACTACAGAAGTCAATTCAAACACTTGCTTAACTTGTCTTACATGTACATCTTACGTTAAAATAACCAGGTTCAGTTTGTGTGTGGTTTACCTATATTTCATGCAAGAGTGATTCATATAAATATGACAAAAAGTCCTGATCAAATCAAACGGGATATAGGTATAAAAGGAAAATGTCTTTGACATGTCCATTTTTGGTACATTAATTCCTCTTTAGACCATATATCTAAATTAAAGTTCCAATTTCTGACCCTGAAAGGTAAAGCTAAGATTCCATTTAAATGTGTAATATATTATATATATTAATGTATACTTGTAAAGTCCACTCCTATTTGATATTTGTTCAGTACACCTTATACTAACGCCCTATATATTAAAACTACCATATTACAATGTATATATAACATGTATATAAACAATTTATTTGGAAAAAAGGCTTAGCATGAATTTAAATCATATTTTGAAGTTTTCTTAACAATTTTATGAAGTTTAAATAATATTTTATCCTTGACTGAAAAATAACTGATTTAAAGTATGTCCTGGTTTTAATTTATGTTGCTATCCGTTAAAATTATGTTATTTAAGTAGAATTATTTGCACTTCCTCAAAAGGGTGGAGAGTCCATTTGTATCTACACTTCCTTCACTGCAATGCAAATGTTGTATAAACAATGTCAGATACACAAAGAAATATCCTAGTTTTGATGTCCACCCATGAACTAGCTCCTAGGCTATACACTGTTTGATGCTGACTCCTGAATATAAACATAAATAAACTCATCATACATGTAGATACCAGGATTAAATTTTGTATTTTACTGAAGATGGGTGTTTCTTCTACAAAAGACTAATCAGTGACGCTCCAATTAAAAAAGGTAAAAAGGCCAAATAAAGTACGAAGTTGAAGAGTGTTAAAGACCAAAATTCCTTAAAATTTTGCATAAATGTGTGAAAAGTGAAACAAACGGTTCTTATGTAAACTTATGTAATTTTCTTTTGAAATGCCTACAAGTACATATACATAAACTTGTTAAGATATTTATTTTTCTTGGATTATAAAGATAGAAGGAAGCACAAAAAATTTACTGAATTAAATCATGTTTACTGTTAGTGTATATTAGTGTAGATCTTAGAATGTTTATGCAAACATAAATGCCCATATATTTCCCCCTTGTATAGATTGAATGAAATCCCCCAAATAATTCTAAACATTTTGTTAATTGATACATGTGATATGCATTGAATTCAACTTTAACAAATCTTCTTAATCAACTAATTCTGTCACGATTTATGCATTTTAAAATTGGAAAAAATTATAGGTCAAGATATTTGTAGACAATAAAAACAACAAAACAACATACAAGGTTTTTAGAAAATGAACCTTACAATTTAAAGTCCGCTTGGTTTACAATTCAAACCTAAAGTTTGTCAGAGTTCCAAAAATATTAAATAAGCAAACATGCCTGATGTCTCATTGATAATATGTCATTGCAATTGGAAAATTTTAAGCTCAATAAACAGGATAATTTTGGTAAATAGGCCACACATGGAACAATAAATATAATCAACAGCATGCTTGATGGTTTATTGTATACTCAAAGAAGAAAAGAAGACTTAAAATTGGGGGGGGGGGGGGGGGGGTTAAAAAAATTACCAAATTATTATCATTCTTATATGAAACCTTGTGTTTTTCTTTTATAGTAAGACATTGAATTTTTAATGTCCATTAATCATTTGTCATCAGTCTTATTTAAGATATTATTTCCTTTCATATAAAATAAACTTGTATAAGATTCACAAATGAATTCAAATAACGATTCTTGGTATATTCTGAGTTTGTGAGGGATTCAACTTATTGCAATTAATCAATAACATTACTTGGTCCAGGTATTAGTAGATTATATTTCAGGTAATTTACATTGAAATAACTATCTATAACACTGAGGCAGTTACCTGAGACCTAATAGTTAAAATACTTTATTTCGTTTATAGTCACACCTTTGACAGTTTAAGAGATTACAATCAATGACAAAGGAAATCTTGCATGTACACATGTAAGGATGATGATAATTTAAAATCCATTAATGGTAGTAAATCAGGTTTATTAGTTATTAGTCAAAAAGGGTCCAAAACCTGAAGTCGCATGTCAGAAACTTAAAACCATATCAGGAAGGTTTGTCAAACATTAGGGAAATCAGTGAAAGTAGGTCAAGTTCATTCTGTGTCCTCACCATTCTAGAAAATATAGAATCAAGTCCATGACACAACCTATAAGAAAATGATTATAGTATATACATACCATCACATAAAAACAATAAAGCACCACAATACTGTAATGTTTAAAAAAGCCTATGCGAAGACCACTAGTTCAGTCGTAAGTGCAGGCACTTCTTATTGGGCTAAAATGCCAGTAAAAATATTTTATAGACGTACATGACTTTGTCTACTTATACATTTGTAGTTATAATTTTACTAATTTAGCTGTTTCTTTTTCAGGACAAATTTAAACCAGAAAAGTTTTGCTATGAAGTAGAATGTGATTTACCCAATGCAGAAATATACAAATTCACAGGTTATATGTAAGTTGAAATGCATAAAAATTTAAAAAAAAGAATTTACAATGTACTATAAGAGAAAATAAATTGATGGATTATCAACCAGTCCCCTACTTCCTTTAGAATCTTCGATCTATAGAGATACTTGGGTTTTTTTTTGTAATATAATTTTAATAATTCATGTATCCATACTTCACTACTTTCAATCGCCATGTCATACATGTACATACATAATTATAAGTATGTGATGTAACAGTGTAGTAACGTCTGAATTGTTGTAATGCTGGTCTGAACAATAAGATTTGTATAATCAGATTAACCTTGAACCTATTTATGTATTATATATGTATTATAGGATTAAGTGTGTATGTACACACAACTTGACTGCATTCATAAAACCTAAAACAAGAAATAACGTGTGTGTTCTTCACTCTCTTAAAAGGGTCATTCTAGAGATGATGAAATTCTTCTCTGCTTGAATGTTTGTGCCCTAATTCTAACTTGGGGAATGCATATAGTCATGTTTCATTCGTTGATAGAATTAAAATGACAATCACCGTCACATTTTATATAAATTTTCAAATTCCTGTTTCACCTAATCTAGTCCAAACAATCATACAATTATAACATTGCAAGCATATTTTTTATTTTTTTCTTGGACACCTTCCTCCCAGAAAAAATAAAATAACCTTGCAAGATGTCATAATTATTTGGACTACACCTAATTGGTTTATAGATTAAGTCACTCAAATTGTGAAAACAAAATTTACTGTAATTAAAACGTAGTAAATATTACTTTGGTATGATTTAGAACCTGATCCTGTTTCACCAAAATTTAACGACTTTAATCAATTGTAAGTCCTTAACAGTTCAGTATACTTAAGGTCAAAGACGTATAAATTTCTTTGTGAAAGACACGCAAGGTACAATTGTACTATGATAAACTGTAATATAACCTATTTTCCTTCCTGTTCAGAAATTTTACACACCATACCCCATCTGTTACGTGTATACATGTACTAAGATAAGATCAGTATTGAATTATTGTCAGTTTAGCCTGTGGGGTTGGATCAATTTTCAGATACTGGGTATATGTAATGATTTAACACAGACAACAATAAACAATAAATATTGTAAATAAATCTACCATTATCACAGGATTTTAAATTTTAATAGAATGATACTAAGTACAATACAATATAAGATCAGTAATGAATATCTAATGCAAAGGTACTACCATTATATTATGTAATTATTCAATAGTTCAGTTTGGTGTTTTAAAATATTTATAGAAAAAATAAATGGTCTAATGATATGTTATTGTCTTGACTTTTATATTCTTTTTTAAACACAAAGAAGTGTGTTATTGTGGTTATCATATATTTTAAACTTATTGAAATTTCTTGTAAACTGTCAGTTAATTAGAATTTCCTTTAATCAAATTATGCTGATAAGAAAAACTAACAATATAGACTTTGGCAAACTGCTTCAGTTTTTTTCAATACAAAAAAATGCAGAATTTAACAGGGTTCTTACTTGCATGACAAAATGTTACATTCCAATAGTTTATGAACAATTATGGTGGTTATAAACATATATATGAATAAAAAACACAAGATTTACAAAATATTTGTATCATTTCTGGGTTTTTCTTTGACATTATTTTTTCATTAATTAACAGTAAACATGGACCAGATAGAAAGAAAAAAGTACCATTGAATAAAGACAATCTGTTACTGCGAGGATGTACTATCAGAAACACAGATTTTATAGAGGGAATGGTTGTGTATGGAGGTAACAATTTAATGTTAAAATTCATTATAAATGCTTTAACAGTCTCTTACAGAAACTGCAGAAATATTATCTTTTCTTTTATCATACTGAACATTTCTTCTTATATTATATAAGTCAGAAGATGTGTTATATATATGATTGCTAGCAAAACAACTCACTATATGAGAACAAATGACATAGCAGTGAACAACTCAAGTTCACTCTGTGACCTTCAACAATGAGTAAAACTCTTTGTCAAATAAAAAAAGCTATAAAAGGCTCCACATGACTAATGTAAAATAAATGAGAAAACTATGGCCTTAGAGATTTGTTATTGAAAATGTCATTAAATAAAATGTTTTTCTCATTTTTAATAGAATTAAATTACCAAGTTAGATAATGTTCTCTTTTTACCTTTAGTTATTAGATCAGATTTCATTGAACTGATGAAACTCCAACGCTTTATTTTTGTGTATTTTAAATATATTTGGCATGTTTTATTTTTGTGTATTTTATTATATTTGGCGTGTTTTAGTTTTGTGTATTTTATTATATTTGTCATACACTTTCTGCCACCAATGCTTAAAAACTAGTTATTTTGTCTTAAAATGTCTAAACAATAATATGCAAAATAACATTTTTCACCTCAAAACATTATAGGCAATATTGCTAACATTACAAACAGACCTAAATTAATACAGATTAGACTGTTGGTTTTCTGTTTTAAATGGTTTTACACATGTTTAATTTTGGGGTCCTTTATAGCTTGCTGTTCGTTGTTAGACAAGGCTCTGCGTTGAAGACCGTACTTTGAATGGTTCACATTCACAAAGTGTGACTTTGATGGAGAGTTGTCTCATTGGCACTCATACCACATCTTCTTATATCTATATACAATCAAGACAAAAATACTGTGTAAGCTATGACTGAAATTATATTTAAAGTTAACCTTAGTTTAAGTAAAAACTAACTTCACAAAGCAATCATTTTATCAGGCAAAAATTCAATACAATTTGATGAAGTTTACTCAATGACCATATTTTTTGTTTCCATGTTGGCTTATATGATAGATATATCTGGATTTGGATTAGTATTAGTTTTAGATTTCAGAAGTATTTCATTTTCAATGTATTTTTCAGGTCATGAAACGAAAGCAATGTTGAATAACAGATCTCCACGATATAAGCGTAGCAAGTTAGAGAGACGTATAAACCGTGATGTTATTTACTGTGTTGTTTTGTTATTGCTGATGTGTTTTCTTTCTGCAATCAGTAAGTTACTTTATATATTTTCTATGTCTAAAAATATTTTGGCTACTCAAATGAAAATTGTTGAAGTTTTACAAAGGCAATTGAATTTTAAGTATCTTATGAGAATGGCTGTAGTGCTGTCACTGCGACCTAATTCTGTCTTCAGTTGAATGGAGTCTATTACAGTATTGGTATTTTTGTTAATTTATTTGAAGGTTTATCAATACATGAAATCTTTGGTAATGGAAAAAAAGACATTACTTATTTTAAAAAACTATAAAAAAAAACTATATACTGGTAAAAAAAATATAATTATACCAATGACACAGATAGTGTTAAAAAAGATTACAGTTATTTATAGATGATATAAATATGATATATATGTCATGTGGGTGCAAGAAAGAATACCATTTTAATCTAACTTTTTATGTATGATCATTATTTACAGTAATGCTTTTTAATGAAGGAAAGATTATACTGGTATTTTATCAGTAATAAGATACTTAAGAGAGTGTATATTTTGTTCATTATTAGAAATATAAACTGTTATTAGATCAAAGGTAAAGGGTAGAAATGAGATATAGTCATGTTAACCAAAGATAATTGAAAAAAATCCTATGACCATGATGACATTTAATATAAGATTAGCTTACTTTGTTAGTTTATACTGCTATTACCTAGCTTATAAAAATAGAATGATGTGGTATGATTGTCAATGAGACAAATCTCCACCAGAGACCAAATTACAAAGAGGTTAACAACTATATAGGTCACTGTATGAACTTCACATCATCGCTTTACTTTTGATTTTTATCTCCATGTTTTTTTATTTTTTTACCTGAAGTACATTATTTTTATCAAAAGAAGAGATGAATCAAAATTGAACATGACCATTAGCATTGTCACATTGATTCAGTATGAACTCTTCTAAATATATATGTCATATATGTTGCAATACAAAACAATTTCTTCATATAGTTATCTAATAAGAATATTGGTTAAAAGTTACACTCACATTTTAAATACTTTTTTAATATATTATTATTAATACTAGTTTTATCTTTATATACTTCACCCATAATTTCATGGTTTAATTACTGTGAGTTCATTTATTTTCGTGGGTATCAATTGCAATTTTTTGAAATAAGGAAAAAATGAATTTAAGTGGATGCTTTATTTCCTGATATTACAAAATTCTGCATACAAAAAAATTGTACATCACTGAACATTTAAATTTGTGGTTTACCTGTACTAATGAAATATAAGAAAATTGATATCACAGGAATGACAATCCTCTGTATTTAATAGCTAACATCAAGGTTAAAAATATCAAATTCTTTTTTTCCTTTTCAGTGAGTGCAGTATGGTTAGGAGCCTTTGAAGACAGTACCATAGTCCCTTTTATCCCGTTTGAGAGTGAGGAATGGTACAATCCGTATTTCCAGGGATTTGTTGTATTTTTTACCTACATTATATTATTCCAGGTACATACTGTCAACTCCTTTCAACTATATAAAGGGAAGGGGTGTAATAAACAGACATACTCTCCCTCCTTCATCCTATACTGATTGACTCTTTAAATTCTCAGTGTATTTTATTCTAGGTTCTATAATTAAAATTTCTAATATATTAAGTTAATTGCAGTAGAATGTTTGAAGTATCCTTAGTTCTGAATAGATGCATTACTATTCATCAAATAAATTTCCAAACAAAAACAAATTATTGAAAAAATATTGTGACCAAAGGCATCAAAGATATAAGGAATTCTGAATTTTCATTATGATGTGAAGGTCTACCATACCACAATGTTGTAACATATGTGCTTTCACAAATAATTCATCTATAAACATACAGTTGCCCATGCTGACCAGGTTATTTTATACACAATTTTACATTTATTTGTTAGAAAGTAAACTGAATCAATGCATTTTTTTAAAAAGTCATTTTAAAATCATTATTCATTAAAGGTATGAAAAAGGTGTATAACCAAATAAAACAAAAGGTTATCTTTATTTCATATATTTCATGTAATATCCAATTTCAGAAAAATCAATATCAGTTATGTATTAGCTATAAGATGAAATGAAATTTGATTCTATGAATCTTAAAGATAATGAAATTTACGTTGAAACATTTAAAACAAGGTGATTAAAAAAAATGTTAAAAGAATATTGAAGTACAAAGACTGCAAGGTTTTTGCTGATTTGATATTTTTGCGTTTTGACTTATTATGAAAACATTATTATCATTTAAACTATATATGTGGACATTCGTTAACAATGGGATTTTCAAATCTAATTATTAGTTTGATAAACATTTTTTGCTGGTGTTGTAATGTTTTAGTAATATTTCTTCTGATTTTGAGTTGTAGCATTTTATTGGCCGATATTTAAAAAAAAAAAATTCCTTAATTCAAGAAAACAAATGAATGAAAATATTAATAGCTAATTTGAAATTGAATAAAATTGAAAACAACAACTTATGATTTTGTTGCGTCCAAAGCTTTTTTTTCATTTACTTCTCATCATGAAGGCTCATACATTGCAAGATTTAAATTGGCATCTTCAGAATTGACCAGCTAGTACAACAGTACTTGAACTTCTAACACCACTCTGCAACACCCTTTAACAAACTAAAAATTTGGATTAAAGAGATAGAAACTATTTGTTCTGAGTTAGAAAATGAACCCCTTGCACATAGCAATCACAGCTTCTACATCGAAATCTGAATAGATTAGAATCTGAAAACAAAGTACCAATAACCAACTGTCAAAATCATGAATGTATATTTTATAATCCAAAGGCTGCTAGAAAATGATGGTAAATCAGATAAACTATTCTCCCATTCCACATATTTTCTCAGAAGCTTTTCAGAATGATTTTCTGTTTATTTCAGACTGTGATTCCATTAGCCTTATATGTGTCAATAGAACTGGTCAAACTAGGACAAGTTTTCTTTATTAACTATGATCTGGATTTATATTACGAGAAATGTGATAAAAGAATGGAGTGTCGAGCTTTAAACATTACGGAAGATCTCGGACAGATTGAATATATATTCTCTGATAAAACTGGGACATTAACAGAGAATGAGATGGAATTCAAATCATGTACAATATGGGGGACTGATTATCCACACGCTCCAGGTTTGTATAGTATATTTTTTCTTAGAATCAATTTGTGTAACAATCAATTTAACCCCACCACATTATTTATGTATGTGCCTGTCCAAGTCATGAGCCTGTAATTCAGTGGTTGTTGTTTGTTTATGTGTTACATATTTGTTTTTTGTTCATTTTTTTTTTATATAAATAAGGCCATTAGTTTTCTCGTTTGAATAATTTTACTTTGTCTTATTGGGGCCTTCTATAGCTGACTATGCGGTCTTGTCTTTGCTCATTGTTGAAGGCCAAATGGTGACCTGTAGTTGTTAATGTCTGTGTCATTTTGGTCTCTTGTGGACAGTTGTCTCATTGGCAATCATACCACATCTTCTTTTTTATAATAACAATATTTTAAGAACACTGTTTATTGGGTATTGTTGAGAAATCATCTAAAAAATTATCTTATATCATAGACATATATGTTCTTAAGTCATACTTAACCTACATTCTTTTAACTACATAAAGATGTATCCAACTGTCATAATTACATTACGGTGATTAAATCACACAAAGTCTTACAATGATTCTTTAGATTTCACCTGATTGGATAAGGCATTGGAGTACTATGATGAATTGATTAATATGGCAATCTAAAATATATTATAATCATTGGTCTGGAAAACAAATTATAACATTTTACTGACTATTTCCTAATATTGAGAAAGTATTAGTTTTGAATTGTAGTATACATGTATTTGGTTTAAAAGCTACCAATATCTTTTAACTGCTTCCAGAATATTAACATTAAATGGTTATATTAAACAACAATTAAATTTAATATATTATTTATTTCTAGAATTTGACGAGAATATAGACGACAGTGAAACAGACAGCAGATATTCTATAGGAACTAATATTAGTAAATCAAGCTCAGTAAGTGCATATATTATCTGACATTTATACAGGCTTTGTTTAGAACTATGATTACATTGCTTGTAATGAATTACAGTGATTTCACAGTGAAATAAGAGCCAATATTTCACATATGAAATAAATTCAGTTGTCTCACTCCTCTGACGTTATACAACAATAGGCATGGTCAATATGTCGCATCAAAGCAACTGTAAATGTGTAAAAAAATATATAGTTCCTTACATTTTCTTCTTTAATTCCTCTAAAAATCCCATTGTGGCAATGTAATAAAAGGAATAACTAATCAAAGAATTCAGATATCCAAAAATATTTAACTTGTGACTGAACAACACTGATAATTAACTCATGTACTAGGCATATTCTTGTTACATTTGATTTATGTAAAAATAACAAGTTTTACTTTAAAAGTAATTTAATGTCTTTAACAGTTTGCTAGAGGGTTTAAATTTTGTAAATTTGAGGACGTTCAATTGTTACAAGTAAGGGAGTGGCTTATGGTACTTGTAATACAATTAAACTGCTTTGTTTTGCTTTGATTGAGTGTCACTCATCATTTAATTAGTTTTCTTGTTTTAAAAGATAATTTCTTAACACTGTAACTTTAAAAACTAATATCCAAGTTGTAGTGATTTGCTGAGTTGGCACAATGTGATAACCTTTGTCACACTTCCTTAAAAATGCTTAGACATAATTTAATCAAATGTTATACAGATTCATCTTCAAGATGTTAAAATTTTAAAAAATTTCAGAGGAATTCTATTTTGAGTGCCTTTAATAAAACATGCATAATTTTGCTTATATTATATAATGACTACATATATAAAACACGGGTCGTCTTGAAATACTTGCCCATTAAATTTTTTTTAAACTGAAACATACTGTATTACAAAATTAGTCCAAACTGTATTCATGATAAAAAAATATTTAATTCTTTTATAGACTATGGAAAATCTAAAAATAGAGCCAGGATTATTCCGAGAAGTAATGACAATGAGTTTGCGGAGTTTGACTAATGTAGAAGTAACTGTTGACAGCAGTGGTGGAAGATCAACTAATTATAACGAGATGGAATATCAGAAAAGTCAGAAAATACAAGATTTCTTCCTGCTGATGGCCATTTGTAATACTGTTGTTGTAACAACTCATGCTCATGAAGATTTGGTAGGTACCAGTCAATCACTTGACAGGGATACAGTTTGTTTATCTTTTTCTCACATAGATAGTTCTTTGTTAATAGTTTTAACTGTGTGTTATTTGTAATTGGCTTACTAGCTTCCTATTTAAGTGAACTGTTTTGTTAAAAAGTGTGTCGTCTTTACATCTTGCTAGTAAGTAATAGGATTTTACAAATGGATGAGTAATCATTCATGTAGAAAATTACCTATTAGAATCTTTGCTATTATAAAGGTGTTTCACTTTCTCACTTGTAATACTAACCACTGTGTTTATTTGTATTTGTATTAGATTCATACTACGTCTTCTATAATCAGAATTAGATCATTCATGTAGTTAATATTATTTAAAATCAATTAAAACGTAATTGTCACATAATTCATTGCCATACTTAAACATTCCGAAATTAGAAATAAAGTGAGAAAATATCATTTCACATGGAATTTTTCTGTTTTTAATATACCAAAGTTAACTTAAAGTAGCCAAAATATGTGGCCTGCTACAAAACCGAGTTTGATACTAGATGCTAGATTAGGGAGGTTTTGGCTTAAGATTCTGTTTAAAACTTTCTGACATACATTGTAAGTGGACAATCTCTTTTCATAGCTTTCATTGTTCATTCATTCTTAAGGGTCCATTATTTTGAAGATTTTACCACCTATTCATACATTTCAGTCCAAAAAGATGGTTTGATTGTTTGTCCTAGTCATCAGTTTCATTGTTGGGAAGAACAACAAAAACATTCATTCAATTGAAAAGGATTTTTTTTCCTCTTTGTGCCAAAATTTTCAATCTCATTTATTCTCATCTGCCTATTCAAAAAAAAAAGAAAATGGAGTATAAATATTTTGGTTGGTTATAAATTGCCTAACAATGTTATTTTAACACACTAATTAGCATGTAAATATTAAAATGTAAAAAATATTTACAATGCCCTAAAAAGTAAAGGTTATATTTTAAACTAGCTTCAGCGAGCGTGCATCTGTCTTGGTAAAATTGGAATATTTTGGTTGATTATGAACCAGTTTTAATGAATTCAGTTCTATTTAAATGGCTGATTTTTTGGATTTTACATTTATTGTTGCCATGTTTTGTACTTCATTTCTTTACCTTCACTTTTGAGGTTGATTCTCTGAAAATTCCTCATTGAATTTGTTATGTGAAACAAAGTCATTTATTACCTGTTGTGAATATATCATGTTCTAAGTACAGTTTTATTTAGTAGAATCAAATAATTTTTTTCCCATATATATCATATTTATATCATACCATACACATAAAGGCTGTTCTATTAAAACATATATTGAACATCAGATTGTCATTCTAACAATGTCAGAGATAACTGTCTCAGATTTTTTAGGGGTTTTGTTTAATTTTTGTCCTTTGAAACAAAAATTTACAAACTTATCCATTTATACATAAGGAATAAAAAAAGAATGGCATTAACTTGTTTCCTGTATATTTTAGAGCTAATTTCCTAATGCATGTAGAATAAGACTTTGGTTAGCTTGCTTGTTTTATTTGTATATTGTACAATTATAAATGGGCCAACAATAAATCAAATGTAAATATAAGGTTTAACTATGCCTGTCTATATTGTATGCAGACGTCAATCTTAACTTCAATGCTTCATCTAACATTTATACAAATAAAGCAAGCAACCCAACCAAAATCTTACTCCACACACATTAGGAAATTAGCTATAACAGGACAGCCTTGACATGTAGTAACTAGACTGCAGTGTGATTATCATCTATACATTGTTTTCAGGAAGACATCCATTTGGAAATGGTAATACTTATTGTCAAAACATATGTACCTAATTAAACAAACGCTTATAATTTATTGTGTGTCGAAGTCAAGTTGTAGGAATGCAAATTTGTTGTTTTGAAAAAAACTAAATGTGGAAACAAAAGTTGATCTTATGAGTATAAAATGTGTCCCTGAATATTTTGTTGTGGTGTTAGTGTCATTGGATATATGCATGAATATTTTGTCCAAAGTGATACCAAATGTCAACTTGAAGCAAATTCTTTATAAAATTCTTCAATTAAAGCCTTCAATTTTTAAGATCTTATAAAATCATGAAAATTGAAATAAGTTAAATAACGACACACCTAGGAAAATACAAATGATAAATACTTCATATATATCTTAGTTTAGAGTTGTATAGGGCAATATTTACTCAATATAAACTAGGAAATGGTCCTGCATAAAAGGATTAGCTAGATGATAGAAATGCTTGGTAAAGGTACTCTATAAGCCTACTGGTACTTTTAAAAAATGGTAAAAAACTTGACCCATTATGTGTATTAGGTTTGACCTCTAATGTGTATTTAAAAGGAAGGGTTAAGTCTATATTTTATGTATCTTTATTCTTTTAACTCCATGCTGTTTTTCCAAATTTTTCAAATTTGCAGAGGATCTGGTTTAAGCTTGTACCTTTTCATTTTTTATTTGCGTATTCTCAATACAATTTAAGTTACTTTAACATAAATACCACAAAACTAAATACTTTTTTCATACAAACAAATAGTTTTTGTTGTCTAAGTGCATGGTATATATAATATTTTTTTAAAGGAAAGAATAAATTTATCATTTTTCTTCTATAAAAGATAACTGAATGTATCATTGCTTTTCTTTTTGAAAATATATTACTCTACACATGTTCAATTTGTCAACATTAGACACATTTAAGGTATAAGCTTCCTAGATGCCAAATAGTTTTAATGCTATAACAAGAACAGATCCTAATGCTTTGAGGACTCTCTCTTAATGTTAATGATTTACTAAAGTATATTCTTGTTTTATTTGTAATTATTGCAGAAATTTAAACATTTGATTTTAGCTATCAGTCCTGACTTTATAGTCAACACACAATAAATTACCCATTTGCACTGCTCAATACCAAACTTATAAGTGCACATTTGCAATATTAGGCTAGGTTAAATTTGCATCAAATGGCAAGATTTTAGAAAAAATTTCAGCAAGTTCTATTTCAAGAGCATAAGAGTAATGTATTTCAAACTTCTTTGCCACTTTGAAGAGTATCTTATAAGTTGTCAATCATTGTTTGATGGCTTGGTTACATATATTCTGAGTAGCTTTACCAAGACAGTTCTGAGAAAACCAAATGTAAAAAAGTGTAGGACATTTATAGTCCATTTTGAGTTAATTGATACATTGAACATATTTCCATACTTTTTTTCTTGAAGCCAGTAAGGGGTACAACTCTGTCTGTTCTTCCATCATTAGATAAGTTTAAGCAGGGACTCTATTCTTACTTTGGGGTCCATTCACAAATGTTTGCCATTTTTTTTTTGCAGTAAACCTTACAATACAAATGATAAAAATTACTTCTACAAAGTTTAATGAGGTTGAGTGGAGTTCCAAATGTTCAAAGTTATTTATGGACCTTATTCTTGTAGGACATTGTATAAGAAGGAATTTTTATATTAAGGAGTTATATTTCTGAGAAATTTACCTATAAGTAATAAGTGTAAACTTTATAAAGCACTATATTCAGCAAAGTAAATCAATCCACCTCCTGTATTGATAATATCTAATGTTTGTCTTTGTTTATGAGTTAAAACGTGTCAATTAAATACTAATCGTAAAATCATCAATCCAAGTCATCTTAGTGAGATATTTAAATTAAATCAGAGGTATTTGTTTCTATTTCAGATGGATGAAAGTGGAATTGTACATTTATCACCTGAAGAAGAAAAACAAGAAAAACGTTTATCGAAGTTAAATGGTAAACGAAATGGCAATGGGAATAACCCACATCTACCTCCTATAAATACTATCAGTAATACTGTAGACTTTTTGAAAAAACCAATTCATCCACCAAAACTAACAGATTCTTGGTCTTTTGCCAATGGTGGTAGCGGTGGCAGAGAATCCCCACTTCGTACCCCATCAGAAGGCAGTATTGCTGGATCTGTTTATTCAGATATGGCTAAGATTAGATTTGAAGCTGAAAGTCCTGATGAATTGGCACTGGTCCGAGCTGCAGCTACATATGGATGTTGTCTCAAAAAACGATCTCATGGAAAAGTTACCGTTCATCTTCCAGGTATAGTACAGTTAATTAAAAGACACATTTTAATAGTTGCTTTAAGATCTGTAGCATCCTCTCTTCGTCATAAATAAAAAACTAAAAATGGAAAAAAATATAACGATGTTTGCTGTGAAAAACATTTTTGAATTCAACCCTATATTAACAGTAAATATGCTTAAATTTAGATTGTACTTATGTAGAGAACATCTTGTTCTAATAATATTTTACTCAGTTCTAACTTGCGAACTTTTATAAGTATGTCTAAAAATCTTAAATTTTACTATAAGAAGTTGAAAAAGTTATTATTCATTATCAAACAGAGTTGTTTCCCCTATATGTTTTTCAGTCTTTCTTTTATAATTGTCATTGCTATTAGATAATTGTATATTTATAATTTAGATGAAATCAAGTTGATATGAGTAAAAAGTATTTGCAAATCATTGTTATAATATATCTAAAATTTTAATAATATTTAATTTCAGGAGAAGGTGCCGAAGTAGAGTTTGATTTATTACATATCCTTTCGTTTGATTCTACAAGGAAACGTATGTCTGTGATCGTCAAACATCCAATAACCAAAGAAATCATTCTATTAACCAAAGGAGCAGATTCACAAGTTCTCAGTGTTCTTGATAAAAAATATAAAGGTATACACCATCCTTCACCATGTAACTGTCAGATAGAGAAAGTTGGTTTTGTTTTTTTGGAGGGGGAGAAAATGAACATTTTGTAAACTCTGAATTTTGTTTGTTCAATTATTTTTGGATGCTTATTCTTATTTTTATTTACAATTGAAGTTAATCTTAGACTTTCATGATTCATGCTTTTAATTAAACAATTTTATAAAGAAGTTTATACAACCTTCTCCTAAATTTTCTAGATATTTTTCATAAGTTATCACAAGGCCTATTTTGTGTTAAATTATTCTGCTTCACATACCCTTTTGAATGGTTGGTGATTATTCAAATTTTATACCAACAAAATAATGATAAGTCAAAACTGTTGCTATAGTTATTTGAATAATTGAGATTTCAAAAAGTATGCATAGTAAAAAGACATTTTGTTACTCTGTAAATACTTAGCATCTAGAGGGGTGAAAAATGATGCAATGAACTTCACCAGTTTTGTTAATTTATATTTGTATTCTTAGTTTTCTTGTTTAACACCTCTATATGTTTATAGAAATAGAACCACATAAAAAGGTTCTGGAAGAGACTGAAAAACACATATATAACTATGCCGTTCAAGGACTGCGTACCTTAGTCCTGGCAAAAAGAGTAAGTCTTTTATTTGGCTTTTGCTCTATTTTTCCCTCCATTTGCAGAAAACGAGGAGTATAAAAAGATTGTAGAGGACACGGAAGATCACTTATATAACTATGCTTTACAAGGCTTACGTACATTATGTATGGCTAAAAGAGTGAGTTAGACTAGTATTAATTATAGATTACTGTGGATTTGGTTAATTTGGTGACCAAAGTGAAATCACTAATTTTTAGTTGTATAAAGTACAAATTTTCTATAAGCTTGTGTGCATACTTTGTCAAAACCATGTATTCAAATATCAATTAAAGTACTATTTTTCCTTGATCCACGAAAATTGATATCAAAAGAAAATAACTGAATCCACAGTATTTAGATTTTTTTTATTAGAATGTTTGATATTCTATAGTTATTACCATAGAGAGTGTTTATGCTAATATTATATATTTGTCTTTGCTAGTAAAACACACTAGAAATTTGATTATCTATACTATTAAATGTGAAGACCTCATTTTGTGTGTTGATTCTCTTCCTTCTGCAACAAATTAATTATCATGCCTCTGTGTCCTATGGGTACCATGCATAGTCACATTTGTCATCCATTCTTATGACTATTCAGTTTGGGTTAATTTGGGAGAAAAACTAAAATAAAGGTGTCCAGGTATTGTTTCCATCATCAGACTGACTTTAAAGTCATAGACAAAACTTTAGGTTTTAAACTTTGTAACATAATTTTCATAAGTACTCGGAGAAGAGTTTACATGCATTTTACTGAGATCGTTGAATAATGGACAAAATTGAGAGAGAAATTATTGCTATTTCAAGATATCATTCCAACAGTCAAAGCAAATAAAACTTTAATAAAATTTGACCTTGATTTTTAGAACCCATTTAGATATTTGGGGAATAATTGCCATTAAACCATTAAAAATAATGCATTTAAAAAATTCTGAATATTTTGTTGTTAAATTGAAGAGTGTTGCCCTAACCTTTCCTACAGAGTTGAGATTCATTAATTTTGGGCAAAGATTGTTTAAAAAGCAATCAAAACTCAAGTACTGGCTTGATATCAATATCTACCTTATAATAGGCACATACATTTCTATACATCCTATCCATGAACATTTCCAAAAATTTATCAATGAAATATATGATCAAATATTCATGTTACAAAATGATGTTATACTTTTCAAAATATCATAATTAGTGCACGGTACAGGAATCTTATATCTTCTAAAAATATCATTGATGTCATTGTTAAAGTATTCTTTAAACATGGAGTTATCTTCCTTTGGCCATTTGATCAAAAGCTGATTTATTTTGAAATGTAATTGCAAAATGACTCAAATCAATATAAGGTCATAAAGGTCTCATCTTTTGTCAGCAGATTCACATGTAAATTAGGTATATATAGAAAGGAATTGTAAAACTTTGATCTCATTTATCATGTTTATCCACAGATTATTTACATCAAACCAAAATATTTCTAATGTACAATAAACAAAATACATGTTTTTATAGCTGATATTAAATACATTTAAAATCTCAATTGTTTCTCTTGAAAGTAGAGAATTTGATACTGTAAAGGGGTATTTCACAGAGATTTGATTTGGCAATTTGCAAATGACAAATCTTTTTGTTCAGTTTCATTTTTGCATTATTCTTGTGTTTCACCATTAGAAAACTTTCTATTATACTCTGGTTTTTATAGATATTGCATAAAAAAGAATACAAACGCTGGAAGAAAAAGTTCTTAGAAGCAGAAGCAGCAATGCAAGATCGGGAACAGAAAATTATGGACGTAGCCTGTGATATAGAGAAAGATTTTGAATTATTAGGTAGGTTTATAATGTTTGTCGTAATGTAGGGTTTAGTATTAATTAATTGAGTAAATTATTTTGAAAAAAAGGAAGCTTCTTAATGGAGTACAAAATTGGGAGTAGAATTGATGGCAATATCAAGTGACATAGATTTAGCTTTTGAATATATTGGAAGTTTTCTTGCAATAGAAAGGGTATTTATATAGTAGTTAAGTTTATATCAAGGTATCAGCACAGAGGAAAATATCTGAAAAAAATGGGGAGAAAACAAATAGATATAAGAAGATGTGCCAATACGACAACTCTCATAGCAAGCTATAAAGGGTCTCAAAAATGACGAGTGTTAAAAGATTCAAACAGGAAAACAAATGGTCTAATCTATACATACTATGTAAAAAAATTAAAACGAGAAACACTTATGAACCACATCAACAAACTACAATTACTGTACATTTGTTTAATCTGGTATGAACTGACATCAGACAGACAATATTTGTGGCAATGTGAGAGTTATATATATATATAAAATTGAGAATGGAAATGGTGAATGTGTTAAAGAGACAACAACCCGACCAAATAAAAAAAACAATAGCAGAAGGTCACCAACAGGTCTTCAATGTAGCGAGAAATTCCCGCACCTGAAGGCGTCCTTCAGCTGGCCCCTAAACAAATATATACTAGTTCAGTGATATTGAATGCCATACTTAGTTCCAAATTGTACACAACAAACTAAAATTAAAATAATACAAGACTAACAAAGGCCAGAGGCTCCTGACTTGGGACAGGCGCAAAAATGCGGCAGGGTTAAACATGTTTGTGAGATCTCAACCCTCCCCCTATACCTCTAGCCAATGTAGAAAAGTAAACGCATAACAATACGCACATTAAAATATAATACATATATATACATATATCCTTAATATTAGTAAAATAGTAAGGAATAGGGACAGTGTGTGAAATAAAGAAACATATTCAGTAAAATTAAATTATTTACAACATAGGTGCAACTGGTATAGAAGACAAGCTACAAGATGGGGTACCAGAGACAATAAAAAAGCTCAGGGAAGCAGGCATTAATGTCTGGGTTCTAACAGGAGATAAACAGGTGAGCATTAGAAACTAAACAAGGTATTAACTTATAAGCAGTTACAAATTTAAACAATAATCCCTTTTACATATGTTCACTGTAAATTCAGAAGTTTTTACTATGTTTTATTGAGAATGACAAAATTGGGATATGAGTTATATTTGAGTATTTGGTAATGCACAAAACTGCATACAAGTCTATAGAAAATGTGTTCTTGGTTGACATATTTTAAATTTTGGTTCATCTATATCTAATTAGTATCCCAATTATAGTTATGAAGCCACTGAATATAACTAAAAAAACTTCCCTTTTTGAAAGTCTTGAAATCTGTATAATGGGATTTTAGATAATCAATTTGTTATCTCCCCTTATTATTGTCGAGCCTGCAACTTTTGTTGCAGAAAGCTTGACATAGGGATAGTGATCCGGCGGCTACAGTGGCGGTGTTAGCTCACTTCTAAAAAGCTTTATATTTTAGAAGGTAGAAGACCTGGATGCTTCATACTTTGTATATGGATGCCTCATGTTACGAACTTTCCGTCAGTCACATGACCAATGTCCTTGAACTCATTTTCATGGTTCAGTGACTACTTGAGAAAAAGTTAAGATTTTTTGTAATGTTAAATTTTCTCTTATTATAAGTAATTGGATAACTATATTTGGTATGTGCGTACCTTGCAATGTCCTCATGCACGTCAGATAGTTTTCACTTGACCTCCACCTCATTTCATGGATCAGTGAACAAGGTTAAGTTTTGGTGGTCAAGTCCATATCTCAGATACTATAAGCAATAGGTCTTGTATATTCAGTGTATGGATGGACTGTAAGGTGTACATGTCCAACTGGCAGGTGTCATCTGACCTTGACCTCATTTTCATGGTTCAGTGATTATAGTTCAGTTTTTGTGTTTTGGTCTGTTTTTCTTATACTATATCCAATAGGTCTACTACATTTGGTGCATGGAATGATTGTAAGGTGTACATGTCTAGCTGACAGGTGTCATCTGACCTTGACCTCATTTTCATGGTTCAGTGGTCAAAGTTAAGTTTTTGAGTTATGGTCTATTTTTGCTAATACTTTTGGCATAAGTTCAACTATATAAGGTGTATGGAAATATTTCATGATCTATATGTCTGTTACGCAGGTTTTATTTGACCTTGACCTCATTTTCATGGTCCATTGCTAAGTGTTAAGTGTTTGTGTTTTGGTCTGTTTCTTAATTTATAAGCAATAATTCAACTATATTTGTTGCATTGAAGAATTGTTAGCTGTACATGTCTACCTGGTATGGTTCATCTAACCTTGACCTCATTTTCATGGTTCAATGATCAATGTTTCATTTTCTTGATTAATGTTGAGTTTATGTGACAGTTGTAATAAAGCTTTACCTTTAGGTCTTTCAACATAATATCAATGATTAGTAAAGAAGGAGAGACATTTCAGTGTGTGCACTCTTGTGATGACTTGGCATCTGTATTACCAGATTTTAAATAATCAATTTGTTATCTCCCCTTATTGTAATGTCTTGCAATCTGTATAACAATATTTAAGATAAGTAATTTGTTGATATTGTTTCAGGAAACAGCAATAGAAATAGCTCACTCTTCACAACTGTTTGATGAGGATCAGCTGATGATCAAATTAAATGCTAATGATAAGGTAATTATTTGATATTTACTTACTTTTTGTATGCCCATTTACAGGACAAATTATAGTATACTGTGTTCAGTCTGTCAGTCTGTTGTCAACATGTCAGACATTAACTCATAAACACTTCAACCAATTTGAATAAAACTTCATATCTATTGTTGTGAGCTTCCTTTTGTTTTAGTTTCTGAGTTATAGGTTTTTATTAATTAAAAAGGGGGTAATTATCCAGTTGTTGGACAATAACTAAAAAATGTTTTGATTTTATTTAAGTTTGGCCTATTCACAATACAGTTCTGACAAGTAATTACAAAGTGAGCCTGTGCAAGGCAAAAACTCTAGTAAAAAAGAATGTCCAAATCTCAAATAATTTGTCTTAATTATGTTGAAATGGCAAACTCTCATTTGTTGTCTGTCTCAGCAATACACAATTTGGACAAGGTATGAAACCAAATAGCAAGTGCTTTGGAAACCACGAAAGTTGTCATATGTTAACTTCTTATATAATTTTTTAAATATTTATATTTGTAGAATTTTACTAAGTACTTTGCTAAAATTTCATTTATTTACAGGAAGAAACAGAAGCATTTTTAGACCATGAATTAGGAGAGATAGAAAAAGACAAAAAGCAACCAAGACCCTCCAGTGCAAGGAGGAGAATGGGGTCTACAAAATCTCTTAGAGGTGTCACTCAAAAAATGGAATATGCTTTGGTAGTAGATGGAAAAACACTTGCTTTCTGTTTGGAGAAAACACTTGAGAAAAAGTTTCTGAGGTTGACACAGATGTGTAAATCTGTTGTCTGCTGCAGAGCCACCCCCATACAGAAAGGATTGGTTGTCAAGTTAGTTATGGACAATCTGAAAAAACTGTCACTAGCAATAGGTAAGATTCAAAATATTTCACTTTAAGCCTTGGGTTGGTCTGTATAAAACCACTAGAAGATAATAGTTATTACCTAAATGGATAGGTTTAAATATTGGAGGGATTTCAAGTTGATTTCTTGATTGAAGTAGTATAATGCCTGTTATTTACTATGTATAAATACAGATATTGTTGTTCTTTTATGTTAAATTGTATTGTGTAAAAAATAATCAGGCAGTCAATTCCTTTGTATTATCATTAACCAAAAGGAAGGACTTTTACGTCAATATCATAAGTTGGGATATACTTCCTACAATTTGTGAGTAACTTATACTTCTTTCAAATTTTATGAAAAAGTTTCTTTCAAATATTGGAGTTGAAAAGAGCTAAAGAAATATCCGTTACAATTTTCTCTGGTTCTTTTGTTTATTTTACTTCAATATTATAACAAGTGAGAAGATACTTCCTACAACTTGTGTGCAACTTCTACTTCTTTCAAATTTTATGAACAATGTTTCACATATAACAGAGGAAAAAGGGGCTAAAGAAATTTCAGCTATATTTTGTCATGTTCTCTTGTTTATAACTGTAACTGGTATATTGCAGGTGACGGAGCTAATGACGTGAGTATGATACAGACAGCAGACGTAGGAGTGGGTATATCAGGACAGGAAGGAATGCAGGCTGTCATGGCATCTGACTTTGCAATATCAAGATTTTGTTTCCTTCAAAAGTTATTATTGGTACATGGTCATTGGTGCTACACTAGACTATCAAGATTCTCTGCGTTTATGTTTTATAAAAGCTTGGTAAGTCTAATTTAATTATTTTGATTAAACCCGGTGAACATAACTGTTTTGTTTACAACCTTACAGTCATCTCTTAGTTAAGTGTGACCAGTATATTTGAAAAATACACTTGTAGGTTAATTTTCCGCTTCTTTTTCTTGTGACTGTGTTCTGCATATTTTAAAATTTTAAAATAAGTTAAATTTGAATTGGATTTGTGCAATACACTTTAAATTTCATTTTCTACTTTCATTTTCAGGTGACTGTGGTCTGCATATTTTAGAATCAGTTATATTTGAAGTGAATTTGTGCATTACACTTTTAGTTTCACTTTCTACTTTCATTTTCAGGTGACTGTGTTCTGCATATTTTGGTACCAGTTATATGCTGGTTGGTCGGGAGCAGTACAGTTTGACAGTATACACCTGATGTTCCAGCATGTGTTATATACATCATTACCTCCAATTATCAATGGAATATTAGATAGGGATTTATCTGCTGAAACACTGCTGCAATTTCCTACTATTTATAAAATGGGTTCAGAGGATCAAGTAAGTTATAATCATACCCCACTATAAAAAATGGGGGTATACTGTTTTAACTGTCTGTCCATCTATCCATAAAGCCTTCTGTCGATCCGTCCCATGAATATTTTTGTTGCATATTTCTCGAAAACTACAAATTAAGAATTTCTGAAATTTGGTTTCAGGGTTTAAATAATCCTGTTTACTGAACACTTGTATCATTTTACACATGATAACTAAATTGAAGATTTTTGTCACATTATTCTCAAGAATTACAATTCAGGATTTCTGAAATTTGGGTTTATGGTTTATATAAGTCAGCTTTACCATGTGATGTGTTTACAGATTCATCACTTAACAACTTCCTGTTTACTGTATACTTTTATAGGGCAGACGTTCATAGATTCACTTGTAATATAAGGCTTATAAACATTCTCTGTCTCCAAGCTTTGATGAAAATATCGTTTACATCTTTCTTTTTCATGTTTTAAAGACTAATATTATGGTGTATGATTATTTTTTCCAAATTAGTTCCGAAATAATTTGGTATAAGATAATCTATTTGATGCAGTGGACGAGTGATCTTATATTTGGTATTGACCCATTCATTTTACATATGGTTGATCTAACAAATGAATTAAAATCGTTAGTAGGTAACAATAAAAAGATGTGATATGATTGCCAATGTCTATGAGACAACTCTCCAACCAAGTCACAATGTATATAAAATGTTAACTGACTTAGGACAGGTGCAAACAAATGCAGTGTGTTTAAATGTTTGAATAGGTACCAACCTTCACCCTTATCTAAAACAATATTGTAACATCACAAGTTAACAACATACAAAGAAACACTATCAAATATCAATTAAAATGGCTTAACTCAATCAAAAGACATATTTACACAAGTGAATAAATAACGAATAAACTTGATCTAATGACACAATGTAAATACCAAATCAATAAAATATATACATGTTTTAGAATATAAATTTCCTTTCTTATAGATGTATACCAGAAAATCTTTCTTTGTGGCAGCTTTTGATTCTCTGTACCAAAGTGCAATTTTATTTTATTTGAATTATTTGGTAAGTTTTAATAGTATTTAAAGTTCTGTAAATCTTTCCACAGCTGTAATGGTTATGTATTGTCATAAATTGGGTATAATGCTGGCAGTACTTTTGGCATTCATTTTTGTCAAAGTTAGTCAGACATTTGTAAGACAGATGTAAGAAAATATTCCAAATGTTAGAGATAATAATTCAATTCCATTATCAAACTTCAAGGTTTGCTTCTTCCAAACTACAGTCTTTCAAAATCAATTGAAATGTTTACAATGTGTGTTCATCATTGAAATTCTTAATTAAATGAAAACCCTGTACATGCTATATGAAATACATGTGAACATAATTTTGTTCTAATTAACAGGTGTATACTGATTCTGTAGCAGGTGTGTGGGAGTTTGGTACTACACAAACTGTAGGACTTGTATTAATCATATTATTCCATAATGCTGTGGAAACTTTCTCATGGGTAAGTACACATTGTCTAATTTTGAATTAAAATATGACAAGATTACATAACTATGTTTTACAAGAATTCATACATATGATTGGCTGACAATATTGGAGAAGCATGTTAAAGTTAGATTTTATTTTCCAAAAAAATCCAACATCCATGACAGCACAAGCCACAATGTGGCATACGTTTACTAGTAATTTCATGGTTACAGCATACAGATGTTGTTATAAGAATGGAATCACCTTTCTGTATTTTGATAGAGTTGTAAAAGCATTGAAGGTTCACACATTTGATAGATTTGTAAAAGCATTGAAGGTGCACACATTTGATAGAGTTGTAAAAGCATTGAAGGTGCACACATTTGATAGAGTTGTAAAAGCATTGAAGGTGCACACATTTGATAGATTTGTAAAATCATTGAAGGTGCACACATTTGATAGATTTGTAAAAGCATTGAAGGTGCACACATTTGATAGAGTTGTAAAAGCATTGAAGGTGCACACATTTGATAGATTTGTAAAATCATTGAAGGTGCACACATTTGATAGAGTTATAAAATCATTGAAGGTGCACACATTTGATAGAGTTGTAAAAGCATTGAAGGTGCACACATTTGATAGATTTGTAAAAGCATTGAAGGTGCACACATTTGATAGATTTGTAAAAGCATTGAAGGTGCATACATTTGATAGAGCTGTAAAATCATTGAAGGTGCACACATTTGATAGAGTTGTAAAAGCATTGAAGGTGCACACATTTGATAGAGTTGTAAAAGCATTGAAGGTGCACACATTTGATAGAGTTGTAAAAGCATTGAAGGTGCACACATTTGATAGAGTTGTAAAATCATTGAAGGTGCACACATTTGATAGAGTTGTAAAAGCATTGAAGGTGCACACATTTGATAGATTTGTAAAAGCATTGAAGGTGCACACATTTGATAAATTTGTAAAAGAATTGAAGGTGCATACATTTGATAGAGTTGTAAAATCATTGAAGGTGCACACATTTGATAGAGTTGTAAAAGCATTGAAGGTGCACACATTTGATAGATTTGTAAAAGCATTGAAGGTGCACACATTTGATAGAGTTGTAAAATCATTGAAGGAGCACACATTTGATAGAGTTGTAAAAGCATTGAAGGTGCACACATTTGATAGAGTTGTAAAAGCACTGAAGGTGCACACATTTGATAGATTTGTAAAAGCATTGAAGGTGCACACATTTGATAGAGTTGTAAAAGCATTGATGGTGCACACATTTGATAGAGTTGTAAAAGCATTGAAGGTGCACACATTTGATAGAGTTGTAAAAGCATTGAAGGTTCACACATTTGATAGAGTTGTAAAAGCATTGAAGGTGCACACATTTGATAGAGTTGTAAAAGCATTGAAGGTGCACACATTTGATAGAGTTGTAAAAGCATTGAAGGTGCACACATTTGATAGAGTTGTAAAAGCATTGAAGGGTGCACACATTTGATAGAGTTGTAAAAGCATTGAAGGTGCACACATTTGATAGATTTGTAAAAGCATGAAAGAAGGTGCACACATTTGATAGATTTGTAAAAGCATTGAAGGTGCACAAATTTTTAGTGTAAATATCTGCTTCAGTCAATGTATACCCCAATAGAATTACAATAGGAAACATTTAATTCTTTAATATTAAGTAATGTAATGAAATTTTTCCTAAAGCTGTAACTGAACATTTTAGAAACTCGTAAAATTTGCTTCCATAACTTTAAGTTTCGATTAAAAGAACAAGAAGAACTTTACCATTAATTTAAAAACAGGCATTTGTATTGGATTAAGAAAACGATTATGATTCTAGTGAAACTGAAAAAACTCAAATTTTCAAACTGCATGCTTGGTGCTGTAAAACTGTGACTTTTAATATTATTTTTGTACATTATATACATGTATTTTAAGGATAAAAAAATAATTAAAAAAAACTAACTTTTTGAAAGCAAATGCTTTGAAAATGACATTAATAGCAGAAATTTCTCAGAATTCGATATATTATAATACAACAATATTTTTATTTCAGATTTGGCCTCAGTGGCTTATCACTATTTTAAGTTTCTTGGTATATTGGTTATTTGCTATTGTCATCAATGCCATCTGGTTTTCATTTGATCATCCGTCTAATCCATACTGGGTGATGCAGAACACAATGACACAACCCATCCATTTCATCACTGTCCTCTTAACTTTGTTGACATGTCTATTACCAAGGTAAGTACCTCTCTAATGTGGAGATAGAAATAGTATAACCTCTTTAATGTGAAGATAGAAATAGTATAACTTCTAAAGTGATGATTGAAATAGTATAACCAATCTAAAGTGAACATAGGAATAGTATAACCACTCTAATGTGAACATAGAAATAGTATAACCACTATAATGTGGACATAGAAATAGTATAACCACTCTAATGTGAACATAGAAATAGGATTACCTCTCTAATGTGAAGATTGAAATAGTATAACCACTCTAATGGGAAGATAGAAATAGGATTACCTCTCTAATGTGAAGATTGAAATAGTATAACCACTCTAATGTGAACATAGAAATAGTATAACCACTCTAAAGTGAAGATAGAAAAAGTATAACCACTCTTAAGTGAAGATAGAAATAGTATAACCACTCTTAAGTGAAGATTGAAATAGTATAACCACTCTAATGAGAAGATAGACATCGGATTACCTCTCTAATGTGGAGATAAAAATAGTATAACCACTCTAATGTGAACATAGAAATAGTATAACCACTCTAAAGTGAAGATAGAAATAGTATAACCACTCTTAAGTGAAGATTGAAATAGTATAACCACTCTAATGGGAAGATAGAAATAGGATTACCTCTCTAATGTGAAGATAGAAATAGTATAACCACCCTAATGTGGAGATAGAAATAGTATAACCACTCTAATGTGAACATAGAAATAGTATAACCACTCTAATGGGAAGATAGAAATAGGATGACCTCTCTAATGTGAAGATTGAAATAGTATAACCACTCTAATGTGGAGATAGAAATAGTATAATCACCCTAATGTGAAGACAGAAATAGTATAACCTCTCTTCAAATTAAATCGAGGATATATTTTCCAAATTTTATTTTTATCCTGAAATTATCAAAAAATAAAGCCAGCACAATATTTTCCAGTGTCAAGAACATACATTAACAAAGTTATCACTTCTTTTGTATTTAAGATTACAAATGAAAGTAAACCAATATTAATCGTTAGTTTGGTCGAGTCTCTTTAAAAGTGTTATAAGACTTCCTACATTTTTTTCATCTCAATCTTAAGCTTATGTTTTAATGGCTGATTTATACTAATTTTGTCTTTAACAGATTTGTAGTTCGAGTGTTACATAGGACGATAAATCCAGATGAGATTGTGCGTGCTCAATTGTGGGAGAAGGAGCAGGAAATGATACACCT
Organism: Mytilus trossulus; assembly: GCF_036588685.1. Lineage (NCBI taxonomy): Eukaryota > Metazoa > Mollusca > Bivalvia > Mytilida > Mytilidae > Mytilus > Mytilus trossulus. The sequence continues at coordinate 19,468,741 of NC_086386.1, read as the reverse complement.
GAGAGAAATGGAAGAAAGATCTCTGAACGAAAAGGACGGAAATGTGGCAAGTTGTAGTACTAGTCCTGATATCATTGACAAAGATACAAACGATATTAATGGTCTTACCAATAACATCCCAGACTCTAATCATACGAGACAGAGGAACGGTGATGTGACATTCAGAAATGGAAAGTCTCACGTAAATTCTGGTTATGAACATACAGAAATGTGATAACTTCTTCACACAAATCCATTGATGCCATGTCTTTCAGTTTCTTTTTGTTTATTTTGTACATTTATTTTTAACCATTTCATGATTTCTTAACCTGTTTCACTGTGTTAAATCATGAAAGATGTATACTATTAGGACATGCATCATATGTCATATATAAAGTGATAAAAACATAGGTATGGGAGAGAAGCTTTAAGCTTGTGTGTGCTGTTGTGAATATTGTTAAAAGTTTAATTAAATTGTGATTCAGATTTTTAAGTTGTAAAATAGTTTTATGAATTAGAAATATAAAAAGTTATCTTTTGCAATTGTTGGATATTGCAAGATAATTTTTTAGCAGTAAACAATCAACCAAAAGTTGTGATATGAAGTTTTCATGTTTATGAATTTTATAACTGTATATATCAAATTATGAAAATATTAACTATTGCTAAGCAAAAGAGGACAAAATCAATACGGTCTAACCTTTCAGGGTTGATTTTATTCCAGAAAAGAAATGGAATTTGAATTATTTTTCAAGCTAAAGCAATTTGTGAATATACTTAAGGGGGAGGATAATAGCAGTCATTTAAAAGCTTAATGAAATAAACAAGTGCATGTGTCTGCAGTCAAAAAACATCTGTGCAGTAATTTGTATTTAGGCTTTAGAAAGATAAAAAAAAATACGTAAAATATTTGCAAAAAATAGGTTTCTGATATTTTAGGGCATTAATTCATTCCTACATATTTTGTTAATAGTGATAGGAATTACAATAGTCATAATTATAAGCAGCATAATAAAATATGAATCTGAAATCAAAACATCAAAGATACAGACAAATTAAACAAATCATCTCTATTCATTTAATGCATACAAACTCAACTTATCACTGTCGCTCATGTTATGCGTACATTTAGTAATTATTTTGACATTATGTAAAAGAGGTATTCACAATTCTTGTAGTTTTTAGAATAAATAAATCAGAATATATTAAAAATATCATTTTACTATAAATATAGTCGTGTCTAGAAATTTGTGAAATATTTAACATAGGATATTCAGCAGCAATTGTTTTCACCACCAGGGAAAGCAATAATTCCCAGTACTTCTATATGAGTTTTAATGTAGACAAACTGTAGCTTTTAATTGTAAACTGTTGAATTCTTTATCATTTACACCATTTTATAACTATTGTAAAGAGTATTGTCCAAGGATAATATGCTGTGAAAATAAAAATGAGCATCAGATTTACTTGAAAATAAAAAAAAAATCTCTTTATTGAATAAAATTCACATTTTCAGTTTTTACAATATAAACATAATAAATGGGAGCTTCAAATTACAAGTATGAACAGTGAAAGAAAGAGTGAAAAGAACCAAAAAAATAGGCAGAGAAGATAATTTTTGTTTTGATTAATAAAGGGGTTTGACTTTTCATGACCCTGTATCTTGGGTGCTCCAAGAGAGGAGGAACGTACTATGAGAAGAAGAATTGTAGACATATTTTGTTATGCAAATCATATCAGGAATCCAGCCATTAATTGTGTTAGTGGCATATTTAATGTTCTGTAATATTATCAAACCAGTGATTTGGGTTTTTGTGATTAGTTTATAATTTTATTTAATTTATTTGTATCATGTGATGTGTCATATGATTAACCAAATGTTTCTTGTGCAGGTATCATGTGATCTCTATCATATATTTAACCAATAGAAACATAGCTTACATATTTCATTTAGTGCTATAGTTGTGTGTATGTGTGAGTTGTTATAAATTTGCTGTATATATTTGTTAAATGAAAGATATATTTATATGTTATAATGTAAAATGTGTATTTATTGTGAGGGTGTGAAAGTTTACGACAGGTAATATTTTAGTTTCATTGAATTATTCACACAATTGTTTTATATATATATTCTATAACAGTGTGATTATGCATCTTATCCATTTAGTTTTAAAAAAAATCCCACCTATATTTGTAAACAATATTATACATTCATGTGTCATTTATATGTGAGAATTTTGCTAAAGATTTCCTCTTATGAAGAAATGCATTTATAATTCTATGATAATCTTTTAAAGAAATCATGAATTTTTCAATAACAAGTATATAGCTATCCATTTTATGCTGTTTCTACAAATATTAAACTTTACAAGTAAAAAAATCCATTTGTTCTGATCGTTAATTTACAATTCAGCATTGAAGCAGTTGTGAAATGCTAAATCAAAAGTCCCATTATAGAATAATAAGTATATATATAGAAAATTTACCACTGACATAGTTATAGGTTTATATTCAGATAAGAAGAACCATAAAAGCTCTGATCATTTAAATAATTTTAAACATTTTCTACCTTTTGCTCATTATGCAAAATTTGCTTGAAAATTAATCTCTTTCAAGAATGATTGATACAAGAAGTAGAACAGAAATAGTAATTAAATAATGAATATAAAGTTCAAGAAGTTTTGTTGTTCTAGATTTCAGAAATGAAAATTATTTAGGGAATGTAATTTTAATTACAGTTATTGAAGACGCTTCCATATGGCAACCCCTTGGAATACACCTAATCGCTTTTATTCCCATCCAGATAAGTTCTCAAATTGCACAACTCTTTTTTACAATACAAACCATTTGAAGCTATCTGGGGCCCTTGTTTAAACAATGTATTGTGCATAAAACTTGCAACTGTGCATGTTGGAACCCTCCTATTTTTTTGGATGATCAATGCATTTGAATGGGGACATGTGGTTGGAACCCCCTCCTTTATCTGTTTATCCTGGGTTAGGATCCTCACTTTTTAAAATGGCTGGTTCCGACCCTGTGCGTATAAACTGTAAGGTATAATTGTGTTTTTTCTGGGGTGCCGTATGGAACTCCTGCTCAGTAAGGGAAATTTGTAGAACTGACAAATTTTGGCTATTGTGTCGCATAATAATCGTAATTTGTGTTCAAGTTGATAATCCATGACCTGACTTTTCGTTTGACAATCAAACACTTAAGATTCTTCTTGTATTTGTATAGTTGTTGAATTTAAAGCAATGATGCTATAAACATTTGTGTATAGATAGATAGTTCCTCTAATCTAAAATTATTCTTTCTTTTTATTACCTCAATGAGGAAGAATCTGTTTTAATATTTTCGCTACTTTTTCATAGATTTAGGCAAATGCATCTTCATGAATACTTAATTTCATGTTTTTTCTAAAGTGCATACAATCTTATAGAAAAAATTGTAATAAGATGAACATTTTAATTCATAGTTTACCTGTACCCACGAAAATTGATAACTAACAAATAATAAATGAATCCACAGTTATTTAGATTTTAACTGATAAAGTGCTGTTTTGTTGAGCTATATTTGATAGATAGTTGTACAACAATATTAAAATATTGATTTGGTAACATGAAATGAAAACTCTGCATTGCATGTGTGATCGCTATTACAGTCAAAACAGATTACGTTTAGTTACAGGTGACCTTTGATGTTACATACACTTGAAGTTGAAGCCCACCTCCATGTGAGGGATTTTCTTGTTGTGTTGAAGATTCATTGGTGACCTTGGGCTGTTTTCTGCTCTTTGGATGGCTTGTTGTCTCTTTGACACCTCCCCTATTTCTATTCTTAATTTTATTTGGTTTCTGGTACAAGTAGATAGTTGTCTCATTGGTAATTGTACCACATCTCCTTTATAAAGCCTTACATACATCTAGTAGATAATTGTCTCATTGTCAATCATACCACATCTCCTTTGTTTAGCTTTACATACATTTGGTATCAGGTACTGGTAATTAGTTGTCTCATTGGCAATCATACCACATCTCCTTTGTTTAGCTTTAGATAATATCATTCTTATTTTATATAAATAAAAAGCAAGTAATGTTGAAGCCTTTCAATTATGTGTCTGTGAGATATAATTAATTTGCAATCATATCATTTGACCCTCAATTCATCCAGGAAATATGTTTTCTTCCCATTTTTGTCAGAAACAACTTAACAGAATAACCTCATAGTTGGTCAACAGCTCAAAAGGTATGAGTTGTAACATAAGTTCATTTATAAGCTTTGTCTGTTTTCCAATTCTTTGAAAAACAGGTCACTACATATCAATTCAGATAGTTTAGATATTGGTGTTAGCACTGTATAAGCCTAACGGCATGATGCCATCACTAATTGCATATATCACTTACCTAGACATTTTAGACACAGTAACTTGTTCATCATCAGTTAAATGTTGTACATTTGCCATTATAGGAAGCAAGATTAATAAAAACTAATTTCGTCAAATATTTTGAGTGTCCATCTTATACATTCCACTGAGGTTTGCTCATTTCTATCTTTGACAATTTTTAATGTGTTCATGTCTTATTGTGGCTTCTGCTAAATACTTTTATTCAACTTTGTGATGTGAGAGTTTAGGCTTGAATTGCATACTACTGAGGATTCATTTATTTTTGGGGGTACCAATTTTCGTGGATGAAGGAAAAATCACATTTTTGTGAATATTTAGTTTCTTGGTTTTGCGGAAGTTTGCATACACAACTATAGAAAATTTGACATTTGCTAAACATTTAATTCTGTGTTTCAGCTGTACCCATTAAATCCACGGAAATTGGTATCCAACAAATAATTTTGAATCCACAGTATTGGTAACCACTATTACGGATATTTGAGACAAATTTTATTTAATGTTGAACAGACACATAACAATTCAATCTGCAGTTCTGTACCGAAATCATTTTACAATTGAGAGTTAGTGTTTCTCATAAAAGAATTTTTATGGATTATCAAAATATTTTAAATTTGAATTTTTCTCAGAACTGTTCAACAAACTTTACAAATTTTCAATCCAACATGAAACCCATAGTATGACTTAATCACAGTAAATTTATTTAATATTACATTTGATATAACATTATCTGTTTCTGTGGGACCAATTAATGCAATAAATTCCATGCTTTTAATTTTGTATAATTGTTCATAAGTACAAATGTTATACTGTAGATGTAACTCATCCAGTCATGTCTAGATACTAGTCGGTATGATCATTTACCATGTAATTTTGATCAACTTCTTTTATTTATGAAATTTTCAAATAGAACTGTATCCCTTGTTGACATCTTCAACCTGAGGGATCATCACTTTTACAACTTTTTAATAAGATTAGATTTGTTTGGTGACATAGTTTTTTTTTATTCTCTAGTTAATTGCATATAAATAATTCAAATCTTACAATAGCATTTTATGAAAAGGGGAGATAACTCACTAATTTTTGATAATTGTTATATTTTGAATTAAATAAATCAATATTTAAATTTGAAGGGTATGCTGGTTTTTGATCGTATGAAATAACATCTTGTAAATTTATATATAGATCATATGTTTATTTTTAAGTCTAGGTTGATTGATATGTCATTTTTTTTTTGTGAATCAAAAATCAAAACCTTATCAGGTTTTCATAATTCAGGAAGCAAAATAATTTTGTTTATTTAACTCTCTAATATTTTCATGAACTAATTATTTCATTTATTTCATTAACTCAGATCAGATAGAAAAAAGGGGTTAGTTGGGTAAAAACAACTTCATTTAAAAAAGTATAACATGTAATATTAGGGTGTGCATTATACATAGTTTGTCAATTTATTGTAACATTATGTATTTCGACTTGTATCAGTTCTAGTAATAATCTGCAAACATACAGGTTCCTACCCATATATCCTATAAAATTATATGAAAATCAGATTTCCATTAAAGCTAATTTCCTAATGCATGTAAAGCGCGACTTAAATTGCTTTTTTTTTTTTTTTTTTGCTTAAATTGGTTAAATTGCTTGCTTTGTTTGTATACTGTATAATTGTAATAGGAATAAATTCAAATCTAATTTAAATATAATATATACAGGTTAAGCTATGCCTATAGATGTTGTTTAAAAATGGTAATCCTAATTACAAAGCTTGTATAAACAATAATACAAACAAAGCAACCAATGTCTTGCTTTACATGCATTAGGAAATCAGCTGTAACAGTATACAATTATTGGATAATGGGTACCAGATTTCAGGGACGTGTTGATGGAGTGTTACTTTATTATATCTATTGTGTCTACTTACATTTGTCATTTAAGTTTATGCAAATTATTAAAATGTGATATGTAATTTATGTTATCACCATAAACACTGGACATACTGACCATTTTACTTTTGAATTAAAGAAAAATATTGGTATTTTAAAATAAAATGTTTTTATTATACAGTTGTTTGTTGCTTCATACATAAATGTTTTCTTATACAGCGATGTAATATTTCCAGCTTTATACTTGAAATCATACTCATAGGTTACAAAAACCTAGTAAAGTGTTGTCAATTTAATGTATAAAAGTGTAGATAAGTGTTGTCATTTTAGGGGTATACAAATCTAGTATAAGTGTTGTCATTTTAGGGGTATACAAATCTAGTATAAGTGTTGTCATTTTAGGGGTATACAAATCTAGTATAAGTGTTGTCATTTTAGGGGTATACAAATCTAGTATAAGTGTTGTCATTTTAGGGGTGTAAAATCTAGTATAAGTGTTGTCATTTTAGGGGTGTAAAATCTAGTATAAGTGTTGTCATTTTAGGGGTATACAAATCTAGTATAAGTGTTGTCATTTTAGGGGTATACAAATCTAGTATAAGTGTTGTCATTTTAGGGGTATACAAATCTGGTATAAGTGTTGTCAATTTAGTGGTATACAAATCTGGTATAAGTGTTGTCAATTTAGTGATATAAAAATCTGGTATAAGTGTTGTCAATTTAGTGGTATAAAAATCTGGTATAAGTGTTGTCAATTTAGTGGTATAAAAATCTAGTATAAGTGTTGTCAATTTAGTGGTATAAAAATCTAGTATATGTGTTGTCAATTTAGGGGTATAAAAATCTAGTTTAAGTGTTGTCAATTTAGAGGTATAAAAATCTAGTATAAGTGTTGTCAATTTACTGTATAAAAATCTAGTAGAAGTGTTGTCAATTTAGCAGAATACAAATCTAGTATAAGTGTTGTCAATTTAGGGGTATAAAAATCTAGTATAAGTGTTGTCAATTTAGCAGAATACAAATCTAGTATAAGTGTTGTCAATTTAGGGGTATAAAAATCTAGTATAAGTGTTGTCAATTTAGGGGTATAAAAATCTAGTAGAAGTGTTGTCAATTTAGCAGAATACAAATCTAGTATAAGTGTTGTCAATTTAGGGGTATAAAAATCTAGTATAAGTGTTGTCAATTTAGCAGAATATAAATCTAGTATAAGTGATGTCATTTTAGGGGTATACAAATCTAGTATAAGTGTTGTCAATTTAGGGGTATAAAAATCTAGTATAGTAACTTAGTTAGTAGGTTAAAGAAGATGTGGTATGAGTGACAATGAGACAACTCTCCATCCAAGTCACAATTTGTAAAAGAAAAACAATTATAGTTTTAAGTACAGTCTTCAAAACGGTGGTTGTCCCTCAGACGAAACAGCAATCTATAATGGGACCCAAAAATGACTAGTGTTAAACCATTCAAACCAGAAAAATAACTGTCTAATCTATATAAAAAACAAGAAACAAAAATGAACACTTATGAATCACATCAACAAACAACATCTACTGAACATCAGGTTCATTTTGCTTTACAATTGGTTGATTTGTAAAGGATTGTCAAACAAATTACTTTTCCTAAATATGCACTAAGTACATGCCACTTGACTTTAAGCAAATCACAATCAAACATGTAAAGGTGTCCCAAAAATAGAGAAACTCGGAATCTGATGATTGCACAATACTTTGTAATCACAGCTGTTTCACAAGCTACGTTTCTTTTGGGAAGATATAAAATGTTCATAGATAATTTTTTTTGTTTAAATACTGGTTCCCAGATTTGATTTATAGGATTCATTTCATAGAGACAAAAAAAGGGAATGTTACCAGTATAAAAACACATGGTAGGGGTTATAATTGAATTCTTAGGATGGCTCAAAATGTAGGTAGGGGTAGTACAGAATTTTAGTATATGTTTATAAATTTGGTGTGTAGAATGATTGTAAGGAGACTGTGTTAGTCTTGCAATCCTGATCATGACCCCATTTTCTTGGTTCATTAGTCAACATAAGTTTACGAGGTTCTGCTCAATACTCAGATGAACTTTATTTCAAAGACTTGAGGTTTCAATTTAAAATTTGTTGTGCAATTTCGTTTAGAGACTGTTGTACCCCAATTTTTGTCAAGCCTGCAAAGGAGTATGTTCGATAAGGTCCTAAAATGGCCCCCTTTTTTAGTGTAAATTTCAAATTTGGATTTATCGACCAATATCACGATAAATTATAGCTAATACATGGACTAGCTAGGATATAAACCATTTTGTTGAAAATTTTACATTTCTGCATTTCATTATGACGTCACAAGTTGTACTCATATTGATTTTTCAAGTAAAAATCAATAAAAATGGGTGAATTTCCATAGATTATTGGACAGGAAACATAGAGCGCATACGTTGACAACAACGATCTTTTAAAATAATGTTTGTGGAGACATTTCACATGTCTTATTTGAATCTTAAGCTTGTCGACGCCTGCGCTCTATGTTTCCTGGTCCTTTATTTGGTTGAAATCTAGCTGATTTTGTCAAATTTCACCAAAATCCCTTATCTTGACCTTTTTTGGATGTAAAAATCAACGTGTTAGAATTAAACTTTGACAAACACAGTTCTGTTTAACTTTCTAACATGTCTTTAAGGCAACTAAAAACATTTATTGTCTTGTAACTATGAACTTTATAATTGGGGCCAAATATGGCCCTTACCGAACTTACTCCTTTTGTCGCAAGAAGTAAAACATAGGGATATTGATCTGGTGGTCACAGTGGCAACAACTGCAGCGTTAGCTTACTTCTTAAAAGATTTATGTTTTAGAAGGTGGAACACCTGGATGCTTTATATTTTGTATATATATGCCTTATGTTACAATGTTTCCTTCTGTCACATGTTCATTGTCCTGATCCTTATTCTCATGGGTCAGGGACAACTGGCAAACAAGTAAAGAATTTTGTAATGTTTATTTCTCTCTTATGGTGAGTTATAGGAAAAATATATTTGGTATGTGCATACCTTGCAAGGTCCCTATGCTGGTCAGACAGTTTTCACCTGACCTCCATCTCATTTCATAGATCAGTGAACAAATTCAAGTTTTGGTGGTTAAGTCCATATCTCAGATACTTTAAGTAATAGGGTGTATGGAAGGATTGTAAGGTGTAAATGTCCAACGGGCAGGTGTCTTCTGACCTTGACCTCATTTTCATTGTTCATTGGTTATAGTTTTTTAAGTTTCTGTGTTTTAGTCTGATTTTCTATACTGTATGCAATAGGTCTACTATATTTGTTGTATGCAATGATTGTGATGTGTACATGTCCAACTAGCAGCTGTCATCTGACCTTGATCTCATTTTCATGGTTCAGTGGTCAAAGTAAAGTTTTGGGTCTTTTTTTCTAATACTATATGCAATAGGTCAACTATATTTGGTGTATGATGTATATGTCAGTCTTCCATTATTTATTTGACCTTGACCTCATTTTCAGTTTATTGCTCAGTAGTAGGTTTTTGTGTTTTGGTCTTTTTCCTAAACTATAAGCAATATATCAACTATATGTGTTGTTTGGAAGGATTGCAAGCTGTACTTGTCTGCCTAGTATGGTTCATCTGACCTTGACCTCATTTTCAGAGACTATGATAGTTGATTGGTCATGTTTAATTTTCTTGGTCAAGTCTGTTTCTTGAAAACTATATCCAATAGGTCAATTATATTTAGTGTATAGGCTGATTGTAAGGTGTACATATATTTATCCTTTGGTTTACATGACTGTGACCTCATTTTCTTTGATCATGTTCATTTTATGTGATAGTTGTAGTAAAATTTCAATGTGAGACAATCAACATAATATCAATCATGGATTGTAGTAAAGAAGGCGAGACATTTCAGCGTGTGCACTCTAGTTGACATTTTTACCTATAATGTCGATTTGATTTGCAAACAGTATTGTCAACATAATGGAATTTTAAGTGACTGTCATACAAATGAGAGGTTTAGATAGCTACTAAACATAGTTTGATCCACCTTTTTCAATGCCTGTACCAAGTCAGGAATATGACTGTCGTTAACCATTGGTTCCATGTGTTTGAGCTTTTGATTTTGTCATTTGTTGCAAGGACTTTCTGTTTTGAATTTTCCAAAGAGTTCATTATTTCTGTTATTTCACTTTTAAGGTCTAATGCTATGCATATGTGCCAGTTTAATATGAGAAGAGTTGAGTGTATACAAATTATTAAAACCCTAACATGCATGTCCCAAGACAGGAGCCTGAATCCTTATAGATTGGTGTTTGCTACACAAGGTTGTTTTTTGGTTCATTTTTGTATACTGGTAAATCAGGCCAATGGTTTTCTTTTTCACATTTTGTCATCCAGGGAGGCTGTTCGCTGCTTGTAATACATACTTTGCATTTTGTTGAAGTACTTATGGTCACCTGTGTTTATTCATATCTTTGTTCCTTGGTCTTTATTGATACTACTCCTCTCATTTGCAATATAACCACATCACCTTATTTTTAAATTATAAGACAGACTTCTTTTTGAACTAGCACTACTATCATTTATGATTTGACTGTGGATACCCTAGAGCAAGTTTGGTCAGTTCTCTCAATTTGAACAGTTTCTATTACATAAATGTCAATCAACGCCATACCTGCCAACTGTCACTATTTGCGGGGGATTTCTCCCATGGAGGCTCCCAAATTGAAATTTTTAAAGAGCAGTTATGTACAAAATTTTAACAAAACAATCAATTTAACAATGAATTAAGACTTACATGTATAAAAGTATGAAAAAGCCAAAAAAACCAACATAACACGGTATTTGAAGGCCCCCTTCAATTTTGTTTAAGTGTATGACAGCCATCTTGCACGCAAAACCCCCATGGGCAGTTTTAAAACTTGGCAGGTATGCATGATCAACGCCCTACAACTCTTCCATACTACTACAACATGCAATAAAAGACACCTGTGACTTGTCTGTTGTTGAAGGCCGGAAGGTTGTTTTTGGGGGTAATCTTTGTTGTTGGGTTGCTAGCTCAATATTCTCCAAATACCTCTTTTCTCAACAAAAACTTCAACCTGAAGTAGGACAGATGGACAGACAGGAAAACATAATGTCTAGAAGGAGCATGATAAAGGAGCATGATAAAGACACAATTATAATGAATGTTTTATTGATGTTAAATGGAATAAAAAATTAAATGATTCAAAATGATTAAAACATGTATGTCGACATGACAATAATAACTCTAACAAACAGATCATTAGGAATCATAATATAAACAATCATCTTCTTCATTGCAGGAATGGCGAAAGTTGTATAAATATAGTACACTTTGTATATAAATTGTCTAGGATTTAACTCTTTTTAACACTGCTATGGTTTTCATTTAATCAAGGTGCTATCACAGATTGTTTAGGCGTCTTGTAAGTTTGATTATAATTTGATTAATCGTGTTGAAAATAAAGACTTTTCATTTCTTTTTGTCCACTTTTATATAGACATTCAAGACCAACAATTTTATTCATAATTTAACAATTAATTTATCAGTAAGTACACAACTGTTTAATTGAAAAAATTATTTGTGTCAACAAATCATTTTACAAAGCGGAGTTTTTGAAAGTCCTTACAATGTATCTTTGATAAAGGGTATCCTTAAAGACTAGGAGCCTTTTTTTGAAATGCAATCTCATTGACATAAACTTGCTTTTGTTTATTGAAAATTCATTTTCTTTAAAACTTGATTGTCTAGCAAATCATTTTGGAAAGATTCAGCAAATGCTTTGAATTTAATGTATCTAAATGTATCTAAAAGAGTTAAATCCTAGATTCACTATCTAATAGAATTATTGTATTATCACAAAACAATAACATGCAATTTTTGCTCACATGCATTTAATGAGACAATTACTCAAAAAATCATTCATTTCTTTCACCTAAACAAAACAATTTCTTTCTTCTGAACAAAACTTTCTTTCGCTTCAACAGAACAATTTCTTACACTTCAATATAAATATTTCTTACACCCAAACAGAACTATTTCTTTTACTTAATCAGAACCATTTCTTACACATCAAAATAAATATTTCTTTCACATACAACAAAACCATTTCTTACACCCCAAAATATCTATTTCTTTCACCTGGACTTGAATTTAGTATTTCTTGCATCAGAATAGTATTTATAATCTTTTACAGTTAATGGAACTCATCAATAGATTATCAAATGACTTGTATTTTATCTTTATTTGTTTTAATTATAATAATATCAAGAGGTTTTTATAAATTTAAAATATTCTTTTTATTCTATCTACATTCTCACAGAATTTACGTATGAAATTAACATATAAAATAAAGTCCATTCACAATATACAAAACATTGTTTTGTTTCACTTAATCCACATGAGCAAAAATTGTATGCCTAAGAGTGAGGTAAACTATTAACTTTCTAAATCTACTAGAAAAAAAGATTTCTTTACACATATATTACACTTACATACATCAGATATTTTAATTCTGAATCAAATCTCAATCTTTTCAGAACAGAAGACTATAAAAATAAGGAGATATGTGTTCTTAGAACACTTATGTATATTATATTTGAAGTTGGTATACACAAGATTTATAACATTAATTTTCTGTGTTGTCAAATGAAAACATCAAGAACTAAAGAAATACAAGATTTGTGTTTGATGCCATTTATCCAGTGCTGAACACTTTTAAATTACTATTTCATCAAAATAAACTTATGTTTTGCTTAAGGTGGTACCCGACACTTTCACTGAAATTAATTTGGCTCGTTTAATTTTCATAAAATTTTGTCAAAAGTATTTACTTTGACAATTTAACAAAAATATAAAAATTTTGAACCAACCGTTTTGTTACAAAAATTACACTGGTTAAATAACTTTTGGCAACCACCAATTTTGATCATTGAAAAGCTTAATATTTCTTTTACAACACAATGTAATTAAAACGTTTGGCTGACTTTACAGAGTTATCTCCGTGCATTGTTAGGTACCACCTTAACAGTTAAATCTTTTAGTAAAGCTAACAATCTAAAAAAAAATAGAGATTTAACTTTGTTAAGATTACATAATCACAAACTTTAAATAATTGTTGGTATTTGAAAGATAACTCTTGCTTCTAAAACTGTCATCATAAAAAAAGACAAAAATCACATTCAGATGTCAAATAAGATTACAACATGAAAATGTCTCTTCTAACTGTTTCATGAAAATACTAAATATTTTAATGACTGTAAAAATACTGAATATTTCTATGACTTATCTATAACTAAAATGTAAGTTTATCTCAAAAAAATTTTGGCATATATTTTCGATTGCTTCTTCTGTGGTAAGAGTTGAATTATTTTTTTTTTTGAATCACCACTTTTTACTATTTTTAAACTGCTTTACACAAAAAATGCCAACACAAATAGTAACAGTTATTTCATACGCAAAAACACGCAGAATATAGCAGAAGATTAAGTCAATAATCTCCTGCAATATAACCTGTGCTTTTAGAAAACCAGTTTAATAAAAACAAAATCTGTTGGAATCTTATTCATATCACCTTGCTTAAATATAAGAAAGTAAAGGTATTTTGAACACTTTGTAAAACCAAACGTTCTATGAATTTAGACATTTCTAACTCGACACATTTAATATTGGAATGTCTCAGTATACATTTTGAATGATAAGGGAATGTCTCAGTATACATTTTGTATGATAAATCAAACTTAATATCTTTAACTTTCACACTTCAACAACTATACACACTTCATACATATATTTACATGAAATTAACACTGTAGCACTAATATAAAACTTCCTAGACAAACTAAAACTGTGGTTTTCATGATATTATTATGCTCAATGCTGATAAAATACAATTGATATCATATCAGTAAAATCTGGTATAATATTAGCTGATTAAATTCGTAAGTTTTGTAAAATGTCTGTAAAATTTATAAATGGCATATATGTAATTTAAAAGGGCTAAACCTCTTAAAAGATAAATGAAAACTGAAACACGTCTTTTTAAAAACAAATTAAGAAATAGCATTTTCTCAAGTTTTACCTGCAAACAAGCAGAAAGGCAAAAATGTATCTGAAATTCAAATGTGTTTAAAAAATTGAGAAATTACATTTTCTCCAGTTTTACCTATAACCAAGCAGAAAGGCAAAAATGTACCTGTTTTTAGTATGAAAATATATGAGTATGAATTAATGTTTAAAATAATAATGCGAGCATGATATACGGTAGGGTTAGAGTAGGATGTAAGAAGCAATAAATATAAAATGACAGCAATGTAACAAGGACAACTAACTTTTTAGGAATCAACATTTTGTGTTGACAAAAAAAGTGATATTCTTAACTGTATACTTTCTAAATGATAAAAAAAAAAAGGGTGAAATTTTAAAATCAAACCGGTCAATGTTTCTACTGCTAATAAATTTGAGTTATCCTTATAAATCACAAAAATTTATGATCAAACAGGACTTGAGAGTATGGTGTATTACAAACAAGCACTGTGACTCTTATGAACATTTACTATAGGACTTTTAATTGATGAAAACATTTGTTTTTGAAAGTCATTTGTTGTTAAAAGGTAACTATTTGGCTTTTAAAATTAAATTTTCCATTCAAATGTGCATATCTAATGTTGATTGTTATAAAACTAAGTATTTAAAGTACAAAAAAGTTATAATATTGCTGCCAATTGTAAATGATATGCAACATAGTCCAGTGATACAAACAGTGAAAGTTATATACATTATGTTACAGCAGACAGTTCAATTATAAATCATTAATTAGTGCCCCATATCAGACTTTTCTGAACTCAGATTTTGTTGTGGAAATCTCAATAGAAATTGAAGAGCATCTGAAACAAAAAGGTTTTTTTAATGGAAAAAATTCTAAAATTGGTTATTTCTTTACTAATCCCCCTTTAAAAAGGTGACACCCAATTTCAAATTTTTCTTTTATCATTTAACTCACCAGCTGTTTCTAAAGATCTGATGAAATGATCTGATTAAATTTTAAGGCACTTTAGTGAAATGTTTTAACAAGTTTCTCTACCAAAGAATGGTCCCCTCATTTCTGATATTTGATTATTGAATCCATCAACATTTAAATTACAAAGTCTGCTGTATGATAATTTAGTATTCATAGAAGAAACATATGTGCAGATATTACATATATATAGAAAAAGTTTACATCCACAACCAAAGAACAAAAACCCATCACCATGGCAACAATTGTCTGAGAAGTAAACATTCATATGACTAGAATAAGTTCATTTGTTATTTGGATTTCTGATTTTGATGAATGTTTGTTAATGCATGAACATTTGTCAAGCACCAAAATACAAAATGTCATTTTCTTTTATTCTTCCGTCACCAACATCTGAAAATGAGGCGGAGACCCAGCACCTGTGTGATTGACGCTTCTAACATTAAATCTTGGTGATCTTCATTGACCTGCTGGAAAGGGAATGGTATGAAAATGTGAAAAGCTAATGTTATGTGGCGATACATATGGTTTAGGCATATTAGGCAGGCGAGTATGACTAGAACATGCATTGTGCACAGAAGGAGAAGAGGGTGGTGGCATGCTATTCTTACTGTTAATTGTACTATTGTTGCCTTGACTACTACAACTATTTGGTAAATTTGATATTACCATGCCACTTGGAACTTTCCCTGGAACAAAACTTTGTGCCGTGGGGTTCAAGTTGACATTACATGAATTACACTGTGACAGAGGCATCTGATTGTGTGCCATGTTCCCAACATTAACAGGTTGAGGTATATTCTGGGGTGCCAAAATGATTGGTTCACCTTCACACCTTGATTTTTCAAGACTTAAATATTTCAACAAATCAAGATATTTGTTTGGTATTTCTTTGATAGGCTTGATAAGTTTCAGATTTTTATACATAAAATATTTTCTACGTTTAACAGTCTTATAACCATGATCTGACGATGTATCTATCTCCGGAGGAGGAGTGTTGACAGAATCAGATATTGACATATCTGAACTATTACCATTTCTCTCACTCATGCTACCCTCGTTGTTTTTGACATTATCTTGTTCACTATCATTCTTGTTTGCCTCACACCCGCTATCATTCGATATGTTACTACTTCTATCATCATTTTCATTACCATTGTCAGGACTATGTGTCGTTGGTTGTATGAAAGTTGAAAAGACGGGAGCATAATCAACTCCATTACTAGGACTAGTTTTATATTTTGTTACCGGGGCAGACTGACATAAAACTATCGGAGACTGACCCTGTGTGATTCCATTGTGACTAGCAGCCATGGAGTGACTCAGAAGACTAACAGTTCTGTAATGCTGAAATGAAAAACACTTCTATAATTAATACTTCTCATTTGATTATACATTGCATTTGACCTTTCAACTCTGTAATTAATCCATCACAATTGATCGAAATATTTTCTAAGATTGATTGATTGTTGTTACTTAATGTCCAGTGGCAAATATTTCATGCACATTCAGTATACTCATTTGATTATTGAAATCTTAAATCATCCAATAAAAAGAAGTGTTTATTTTTCTAGTAATAGCTATAACAAACAAAACTTTTATAGTTTGAGCATGGCATTATATAGACAACAGTTCATTGTTGAACTGGTTTTGGTTGGTTGGTTGTTTCACATTTATATTCCCTTACACATGTCATATATATAGCAGTGGCGGATCCAGAGGGGGGGTTCCGGGGGTCCGCACCCCCCCTTTATTTTGGCCGATCAATGCATTTGAATCGGGATAATTTTGCACCCCCCCCCCCTGCACCCCCCCTTTCGAAAATTCCTGCATCCGCCACTGTATAGATATATTTAGAAGTCAATAATTTAACAATTTAGAGCAAAAATACTCTGCATTTTGTTTAAGTTCTCATTTCAACTGTATGAAAACAATGTATACTACTGTGTACTACTAAATAATTGTACTAGTGTTTTTTTTAACATTCAGAGTAGCCTAGGTATAAAAGTCGCAAGATGTGGCATGATTGCCACTGCAACAATTCACATGTTTTCAAATTCTAAACTTGCTCTCTATTTAAGTACTAAGTCAGCTACAACTGAATTGTCCCAAAATGTTTTTCATTGTCAGAAAAGTTTGTAATTTATTCCATTGAAACAATCACAATCAGATAAGTTTCACTTTTAGTTTAACTTTACCATCTACCCATTGTGAAATGTGTAAATATCTCATGGCTTGCACATATTCATAAACCATTGCTATTATTAATCTTTGTTATTAGACACATAATCAATCGGGTATGATCCTATGAATAAAAGGCTTATGCCATCACACCACATTTCTATCATGTAAAGCTACTACAATATATTTGCCAATAGAATTTCTTACGTTTGTGAGAAAAATGAATACTTACACTGACACCAAGGTTAAAGAAGAATCTTAGTGTGTTGATATCTGAAAAAGAAAACAGAATTCTATAAATTACTTATTTAAAGTGTTCATTTGTTAGGAAGTGACAATAGAGGCAAGTTTTATACTGTAATCTTTCTTTATAAGCAGTTAAAAAGTGTTGAATATGATAAAGTCACGGACAGAACCAATTTTTGGTTGATTTCATGGCATAGGTGAACAATGAAATTAAATGTTCAACAAAGGACAAAATTTCTAAAGGCTTTAATGCAATCAACATAACCATAAAAATGAAATTCCATGAACTTGCAAGTGTTATTCGATGAAAATGGTAATTTTTGAAATCTCAAGAAGAGATTTTATATGAATTTATAGGGTTAAATATACTTACCATGAAATTACATTTATATTATATAGAATATGTTTGCTTTCACAACATGTTCTCATCGCAATTAACTAGGTGATTAAAAATTACATCCATGAGATGTACTCACCTACGTCATAGTTCACCTGTGTAACATACACTAGCTTTAGTTTTAATTTGTCTTTTAATTGAATAATTTCAATTAAGTGAACAAAAAACTGAATTTATTCCAGGGGTGGTGGTGGATTGTGGTAAGTATATTTAACCCTATAAATTCATATAAAATCTCTTCTTGAGATTTCAAAAATTACCATTTTATATGAATTTGGTTAAATATACTTACCATGAAATTACATTTATATTATATAGAATATTTACTGATTAACAAGCAGTATTTCATTTGGTGGAGGATAAATTCTCTCACACACATACAATTTCAACATAGAAAAAATAATGTGAAATTTTTTAAAATGTAACTCCATTTAATTTTTGTAAATACGGATATTAGTAAAAACCGAAATTACTGAATTTATTATACAATGAAGCTATGCTGCATAACTATATGTATCAAGCATAACTATATGTATCAAGCATAACTATATGTATCAAGCATAACTATATGTATCAAGCATAACTATATGTATCAATGGCAAACTTTGCAGATTGTATAAATACAAGTATGCAAAATTAATAGACTTGATGTAGAGTTGTCTCAATGGCACTCACATGTATATATATATACCCCATCTTTCTATATCTGATGAATAAATAATCTGCAGGTCAGTATAGAAATAATTATATTAAAGCTCCTTCATTATGAGCTAAATGTGTTGTAATATTTATGCAACAGTAAATAAGCATTTGTTTCTGAATAGGTTGTTCTTGTTGCTTGTACAAATCGACAAGAACTAATCTAACCTTAATTTCATTTACTTTCAACTTTGAAACTTAAGTTTATTTGGAAACATTATTACCTTTCTTTAACTTTCCATTGTTTTCTCTATATCAAAGACATATAATTCAATTTATATGTCTCTGTCTATATTAATATAATAACAGATAATATATGATTGCTGTCGTCTTTTGATAACCTGTTCAATATCATATCTTTCGAAATAAATTCTTTTCTACTTAATTAAAGAATTATAATCAATTAAAAAATATACTTTGTAAATAGGTGTCCTTAATACAATCAAAGTTTATTAAAGACTCAAATCAAAGTTGTTTCATGATTATGCTAAATCTGGATTAATCTTTAAACTTTTTTAAAGTTATAGTCCCTGAGAATTTGCTTCTCTGCTAGATATACTACTTTTAATATTTTATAGATTAAGAATAAAATATTTTCTTCAAGAGAAGTCTTGTACTATTGTATAATGACAATTCTCTAAACTGACTAAATTTTAAAAATCTGATAAAATTTCTATGAGTGGTAGAACCTTTGAATACAATGTCTACCATTTCAACCATGAACAATATTTTTGTTTTGTATTGGACTACTCAAGTGTAAAAATACAGAAATGGACAAATCAGTGGAAAAGTTTCAGTATACATGTTTCCATTGATATACTGCTTCCACAGAACATTTGGATGTTGAGCTGAATTAAAGCCATGATTGTTGTCCTTATAAATCCAAAAAGAATGCTAACAGATGATTTTCTCCAGCTATGAAAAATCTGTCTAAAATAAAATGTTTTGATATTTCTAATTAACATTTCACAGCGGTTAACTTTCTAGAATATCTTGCCATGTACACAGTTCCAAATTTAAAGAAACAAAAATTTGACATACATGTAATGAACAACTCTTGTATGTTGCTCTTGACAATTGTTTATATTAATTTCAGAAATTATTTCGCTATCAGAAATACTTAAATGCAACTTGTCAAATATAGTTCTATAGTTGTATTTAAAGAAAAACACTTGTTTGACAAAATGGAAAACACTTGTACTAACTTGCAGTATCCTAAGTGTTCTTAGTTATTTCAGAAATGGTTTCACTATCAAAAATGCTCATTTTATTTCTGTCTTGGTTCACCTCATCTGAATCCTATACATTCTGATATGATTCAATATATATAAACCAAACAACTTTTTGTAGTATTTTGTGACTTCAACCCAGCCATTTGGTTAACTTAGTCACTCAGAAGAATTTTGCATTTGTCCCCAGATTTGGAAAAAACAAAATTAATGTGATTTAAATAATCACATCTTTCAAAACAATATTGAATCAAAATTCAAAGTAATTGTTTAAAATAAACACATTTTAATTTTGTGTAGCATATTCTTGCATTAGATACTAACTCTATGCTTTATATTTATATTATTCTGGCTGGTAATATGGAAATTGAAAAATGAATAATTACCATCAATTCCGAAATTAAAATCACATGCATTCGGAAAACCTTCCAGCATGTAGATTATACACAATTTGACTTTGACCAGACTAGATTTTTTTAACTTTATGCATATAATGAGCAAAAATAAACAGTGACATTTTAATATTTAGGTATAATATTAAGAAAATGTCTCGTATTTGATTTGATATAATCATGGAATTATCATACTATATTTTACTTCCATGTACTATTCTTAGACAATTGAAAGCTATTTGCTAACTATTAATCAGTCTTTTGAATAAATTGCTTTTCCTACATTTTGCTGTTAGATTAACTGCTTCTACAATGGTGCTAAAATTTGAGAACCAATTGAAAAGTATATATATTATATGTTTATATTGGTACATCATGTGTTACTCCAAAAATAACCTCTTCTTTTTTTTCTTTTTTTTTTCTGCATCTGACGTAAAGACTGACTAAATAAAAAATTTATATAAAGAGCTGTATAATAGATAGTTTCAAATCTTGAGAACTACTTCTATTTCCTAGATCATGTCTAGTATTTTAAATAAATCCGGCATCCACAATGCTTAAATCTTATTTATTTATTTACCAATATTTTACTTATTTTTTTTTTTTTTTATTTTTTTTTTTTTTTTACAAGATCTAATTTATTAATGATAATCTTGTTTCTATAAATCAGCATATTTGAGTCCTCTATACTTCAGAATTCTGAATCAATATTTAACTCTAGGAAAAACAATGTGTAGCCATTGCATAAACTGTTGGGTTCTACCAATCTCACATTAAGAATAAAACAGACCCAATGAATGAATCCTTATAGCAGAAACTTGCCCATCTGTTGGCATTGCTTAAAAAAACTTAAGATGTAAATTATTAGGCATAATTTTCTATCTTTAAAAGAGCATCCAAACTCCTTTTGCTTTCATGATTGGAAGATACATATATGTATAATTTGACAGTGATTCCCATATAGTGAGGATAAGATATTCTCTTAAGTCTTATGTTATCACCTCTTTTTTGTGTACTCAAAACAAAACAGAATTAGTACATATTATATTATATGCATTGGCAATGTACACTCTGAATTATGTAATCAATATATAAGCCATTACCTTGAATGAGTCTTTGTGAAATGCATCATGGCATCCCCTAAACTCTTTATTCAATAGACAATCTAATGTTTACATAAAAAAATATAAAAGCCTTTGTTTCCTTACTGCCGACAAAAACAAACAATTGGTTATAGCAGTTCATACTTATAATATTCATGTTGTTCTTGTCATAAGTAAACTGACCATGAAATTTAATATTAGTAAAAAGAGTTGTCACAAGCTATCAACTGTATTTAGAACAGTGCTCCATTCTTACTGTCTCCATGTCTGTTAGAGCATTGGAGAATTATTTATCAGTAAAAAATAATTAAATATTTACAGCAATTTGCTGTTCTGGAAAAATATTACTGTCCTGATTTAAACTGGACATATTTAAAAGAAGTATGTATTGGTATGCTTAAACTGCAATCACATTTGTATTGTACTAGATAACAATGTATTATTTTAGTGTCTTTAATATCTGTCTTGACTATTTCCCGACACTTGTTCAATATATTATCAATATGAGCAAATATGTCAATTGACTTAACTGTTGGTTCATCACAAAAACAATGTGCAACCATATATTAGCTATGCTTGTGTTGTTTTAAAATATAATAAAAAGTAGACATAATTTTCCCTGGGTGGAAGGATGTCTAGAAAAATCAGATAGACTTGTACTTAAATTCACTAGTCTGATTCTAATTTATTTTATTTGCAACAATCATCCACGTGCAATTCTATGCTCAATAAATATCAATGTGCAATTAATAAATAGTTATGATTTAATTTTATGTAAGATATCAAATCTGTATTTTATTAGAATGAAATCAACTTACAGATTCTAAATCATGCATGTTGTTCTAGTTCCTATGTTTCCTGTATGAAACATGTCAACATTAATCAAATAGACTTGGGCAAAATCCCTATTCTATTTCAATTCTATAGTGATCCATTGAGCACGTTTTATTTTCAATAAATATGGTTTATGTTCCCTGAATGGAAGGTTAACCAAATAAACATCATCAGTTGTGGGCAAAATCCCTATTCTGATTGTGATGTATTTATCAACTGTTAAAACATTACCACTGTTGGTCTACGCTCTCTGTATGAAACGTTTTCCAAATAAAACAATCAGAAATGGGCAGATTCCCTTTTCTGATTGAAATTTATTGAACCAATTAAGGTTCTAGTCACAATAGTGGTATACGCTCCCATACGGACGTTATCCACATTAAAATAATCAGATCTGGTCAAAATACCTCTTCTGATTCAATAGTTATGTGTTTACACAGTCTCGTGTACCAGGTGTACACGTAACAGACTGCAAATTGTAAACAAGTGACAAAAGTGGTATACGCTCCCATACGGACGTTTTCCACATGAAAAACAATCAGATCTGGTCAAAATACCTATTCTGATTTTAATATAGTGATGTGTTTACACAGTCTCGTGTACAGATTGCAAATTGTAAACAATCGACTTTATCCAAACTTTACACTCGACCCGTTTCGTAGCATTGCTCTAATGCAGTGAAAAATCCGGTCAGCTGAGCTTGAAAAAAGAAATAAACATCCGTTTAAAAATATATTTTTTTTTTTTTTTAAAACGTAGTACTCACGTAACATGTCCGATTTTGACAGATAAATTCTGCCTTTCCTCGGACCCGATTTAATGTTTGAAAATGGCGGCTAAACAAAGGTCATTTTCTATGTCGTCGTATTTCCAGACTCGTAAGCTGTAAAAATGACGAAAACGTGCATAGCAGAATCTTGGCAGAAGTGCTGTATTCTGATTCACATTAAATCAATCGTATACCGATATTCCGAAAACAAATAATGTCTTTTATAAAACATAAGGATTTTCAACAGTAAACTGTTAAGAATCCTTGCCGACGAGAAACATGCGTTCTCTTGAACGCAAAAATTAAAACTAAAGCTAGTGTATGTTACACAGGTGAACTATGACGTAGGTGAGTACATCTCATGGATGTAATTTTTAATCACCTAGTTAATTGCGATGAGAACATGTTGTGAAAGCAAACATATTCTATATAATATAAATGTAATTTCATGGTAAGTATATTTAACCAAATTCATATAAAATTGGTACCCATGAAAATAAATTAATCCATAGTACCTAGTTTGTTCTAAACCAAACAGAGATTCAGCAATGTTCTATTATCATTTATTAGTATTGTCACTCTTCATAAAATACCTACCATTAAGAGGGAGATCCAGTCCCCTGGAATCTTCAGAAGGGGGATAATCCACATTAACTTCTGTAGGCATAATTGTTTCCATGAATGGAACATAAACAACTGGATTTGTCATACTTTCTTGTCCCATCATGCCGTTCTCACCATTATAGGCAACCATAGCACCACCATTCATCATATGAGGTGGCATCGGTGGTGGCTGGCCATCCATACCAAGACATGCCACAGGTACATTCATATGTGGATGTGGTGGTTGGTCCATCATAGGGCCACCGTATGCCATAAGTGGAGGTTGATGGAAGACTGGTGGGGGCTGCATTGGGACAGCCATCGTAACTGGTGGTGGGGGTGGCATATTAGATACTGGTACTGCTGGTTCTGAAAAGCATCATGTCATATTATACGGGAAATGTTTACTTAATTTTCACTGAATCTTCAAATAGTAGAGGAAACAACATGCAACTGTTAAAGGACATTACCCATAACCGAAATGAGAAATTAACATAGGAAACATTTACTATAGCGTGTAAGGTATGATAAACTACAAAATGGGGACTCATTTCAAAAAACAATTAAAACCCTAATACCTTTCTTAAGTTATGTACTGACAGGTAGTTTACTGTATAACTAGTACTTAATCACAATATTTTCTTACCACCAACTTGTAGATACTAGTAGAATTGTCAAAAGAATTTGAATAGAATTCAACCAAAAGCTTAAACCTAGTTTTGCTGTAAAACTTTTGTTCTGGAAACCAAAGTAAATTCTCAAACAAATTGTCTATATTACCCAAACTAATTTATTGCTTTGATCCAACAGTTTTCTGACATATTCATGTTAGTCATAATACTGCTATTTCTCACTTTCAAAGAACTTCATTTACTACCATATTCCAATTCACCAGTCCAACTAACCACATACTACTTCATTCTTGTAGAAAGTCCGCTTATTTCATTTAACTGATATTATGCCTTCCAATTACAGACCATCCTATCTCTATTAACAACAATGCCCTTTTTTAGTGACTTCTATATTCCCTTTCCAAAAAATAAAAAACCCTTCTTTCTATAAACTGCTATGCCCCTTCTTATTTAATGGTCTATCTGTTTCACATTCCCCACCCCTTTTCTCTATAAAATGCCATGCCTAATTTGATTCACTGCTGTCAAACTTTCCAATAATAGACACACCACCCATTCAAATAAACTCCCATGTTCCTTTGAAATAACTACTATCACACCTTCTGATCAACAGCTTGACTCCCTTTTTATTAACTGCTGTCAAACTTTCCAATAATAGACACACACCCATGTCCCTTTGAAATAACTACTATCCCACATTCCCATCAACAGCCTGGCCCCCTTTTAATAAACTACCATGCCCCCTTTTTATTAACTGCTGTCAAACTTTCCAATAATAGACACACACCCATTCAAATAAACTCCCATGTCCCTTTGAAATAACTACTATCCCACCTTCCCATCAACAGCCTGACCCCTTGTAATAAACTGCCATGCCCCCTTTTTATTACCTGCCGTCCAACTTTCCACTAACAGCCACACCCCCTTTTTATAAGTAGCTACACCACAATCCTACTTACTGTCATTCTGTACCACATTAGAAAGAGGAAGAGGAGGAGGGAGAGCTGCAGGCTGAGTCATGCGAGGGGGGAGGTTCTGTTCAACAGTCATTGCTTTCATCTGCAATAAAACATAAAACCCATCCATAACAACAAAACTAAGGCTATCAAAACATGCATGCAATGAAATAAAATATAGGCTTATATAAAGGAGCTACATCAATACACACAGACATCAAAAATGTATATAGTGGGTCTTATTGGGGTCCAAGCATGATGTGGGATTGCCGATTTTATGTAAGCATTACAAGTGAAAGTTATAAATTATTGTGTCCTGAAAATGGGAAATGAGGTCTAGTGGGACCTGGGAATTGACAAAAAAAAATGAGAATTGCTAACAAACATAGTGTAAATGGATATAGAAATCTGACAAAACAGTAAACAGGATCCGAGATGGGAACCCCCCAAAGAGATCCCCTACATACAGATAGAAAACGAAAAATCAACAGTACAAATATGTTCACTTCTGCTTACTATAACATGGGATATAGAAATAAATGAAAAATTTAAGTTTGTATAAAATTCTATCTCTATATTTACATAAATCAATCAGTCCTGCTCTTTAATACAAAATTAGAGCAAAAGTATAGAAATTCTGAAATCCAATTTTGGTAATATGTTGATAGATACGTTTCAAAATTATAATATCAAAAGCATGCATGTGTATACCAGAAAACCTAAAAGTCATTTATATTCATTTTGATAATTAAAAAGTTAAAAGAAAATTTAAGTAATGTACACTTACCCGCCTTTTTTGCCAATGTTTAATAATAGATCCTACAAAAAAAATGAGATAAAATAAATTGTTTTGCTTTTCATCTTTATTTTATCAATCAAATGCACACTGGCTATTGTAGTTTCAAGGGAAGTCATCACAATAGAAGTTTTTCAAATTGTTAAAATACAAACAGTGATAAGTTATAATTGACAAGCTTTCAAAACAAAAAATAACAATAATGAAATATAATCATTCATAAGGACAAAACATTACAGATTGAAATCAGAATGTACAATTTTTTTTTATCAAACTGCAATTTAATTGGGGGAAAAAATTGTTAGAAATTAATTTTATATAATTTCAATGATAAAATAATAGTTTACATATAACATAATTAAATCTCAATTGATAAAAATCAGAAATATAATATATTCCTGAAAATTGCAATATGCATTTTATTTATCCAACTTATTTTTTTTTAAATTTAGGGCAAAAGTTGCATAGAATTATGATGACAATTAAAAATAATAGATTACATCTAAGTTTACCTTTCGATGGTCAAATCACAAAAAATTAAATACTCCTAAATAATATTCCAATGTCTTATTTCACCAATTGACTACTAAAGTATTGTGACTTACTAGCTTTAGCTGATTTATCTGGACGTAGTCTATCTACATCTACTTCTCTCCTGAAATTAAGAAGGAAGTCCTGGTATTAATAAAATCATCATAATACAGATATAAGATTATCTACTTACAAAGGGCCATTACAATGTTAAAACAATAACAAGATGCATTTGACATCACAGGATTATCTCCATTTAGAAAGGCCTATTACAATTTCAAAACAACACCAACATGTAGTAGAAACCACAAGATTATCTCCTTAAACTTAAAAGGTCAATAAACACTTCCAGCATAATAACAAGAATAAAGGCTGAAAGAGTCAATAATCATTTTAATTGTCTAAATAAAATGCATTCCTCTTCAACTTATTAAAAACATAATTAAACCTGCTTGCGTACAGTAGTACATGTAATGCAAAAGCTATTTCTGTTTATTTTATTTTGAACCTGCAACACCAAATCTGGCAAACTTTGCTTCACACCGCTTTGCAAGGGTTACAATATCATATATAGAGAGACAAAAGATCAAGATGCATATTGAAACAAAAGTTTTGAAACATGTCTTGAATATAAATGCCATTGAAGGTATACTCTCTATGAAGCCTATCAACTTTCTATAGAATACTACAGTGGGTTTGTAATATTAATACAAGACAAAATGGGAGACAACTCATAAACATTATTAAAATAACTACAAGTTGAAAGTTGACTACAATTTCAATGCAGACTTCCTCATCTATACTATTAAACGAGAAGACCTCATTTTTGGTGTCGCTTCTCTTCCTTCCACAATAAATCAGTCATCATGCCTCTGTGTCCTATAGGTAACATGCATAGTCGCATTTGTCATCCATTCTTATGATTATTCAGATTGAGTTATTTTGGGAGAAAAACGACAAAAAAGGAGTCCGGATATGAAGAATCCGTCTTCGGACTAACTTTTAGTCATAGATTAGATTTCCAGTTTGAAAGATGCACAAATACAACCAATCGTATGATAGATAACTAAATTATGAAATAAATAAGCCAATCAGAGCATTCTCCATAGTATGGGGCTTAGATCGCATGAACCACAACTATTATACCTCCTTACAATAATTATTTTTCGCGTTTATCTATATGTAAACTACGATTATGATACTTTAATAAATAGAGACTCTCTGTATTCTGTCTATTGTTTTCTTTGAAATGTTTACTATTTAAGGGGTCATACCAGTTGTATATATATATATATATTAAAATAAGTAAAATATTTGACACAAGTACAACGAATCGTATGATGAATAATAAGAATGGAGAGAGAAAAATAAGCCTTTCAGAGCGTTTTCCATATCATGGTGTTTAGATCGCAATAATCACAACTATTATACCTCCTTAGAGAGAACAATTACTTTTCGCGTTTCATATCACGGTGTTTAGATCGCAAGAACCACAACTATTATACCTCCTTAGAGAAGATAATTATTTTTCGAGTTTATCTACATGTAAACTACGATTATACATTTTGTACTACTTCAATATATAGAGACTATCTGTATTCTGTCAGGGACTTTTTATGTTAGTATAGAATGTCGGCCCTGATTCTGTCTACTGTTTTCTTTGAAATGTTTACTACTTAAGGGGTCATACCACTTGCATATATATTAAAATAAGTAAAACATGCTTAACTTCATCTAAAACTACCTCGACCAAAAACTTTAACCTGAAGCGGGACAGACATGGACGGACGGACGGACAGACGGACGAACGGACGGACGAACAAACTAGCCTGAAAACATAATGCCCATAAATGGGGCATACAAATTTATTGTTGAAAGGGAAAATAGTGATTTGGCAAAAATGAAAGTAAGGTAGAGATTAAAAGTAGGCGAGCATTTTTCGGGGCGTCGGGATCGTGTGTTTTTAAGGTCGGGATTTGGGGATTGATCCTTACTGGATCCGGGAATATATTTTTCGATTTCGTGATTTCGGGATATGCATTTCTTTCAATTCTGCATCTCTGGATTTCATGGTTTTTAAGCGCGGGATTT
This sequence comes from Mytilus trossulus, assembly GCF_036588685.1. NCBI lineage: Eukaryota > Metazoa > Mollusca > Bivalvia > Mytilida > Mytilidae > Mytilus > Mytilus trossulus. The sequence continues at coordinate 19,439,973 of NC_086386.1, read as the reverse complement.
CGGGATCAGGACCCCTCCGACCACCCCTGAAATAAGCCTTAGTCATTTATACATGATGCATATCCTACCATTGACATCTTAATGAGTCTCTCAAAAGAAAAAAAACACTGACGGATTGTCCTAGAAGCATATTTTATTAGACTAAAAATGGTCTATATATAAGCAGTTAGATTTATTTCATGTTTGAAACGGTGCAAATTGTTAATCTTATTTGACTTTTATCAAATGTAGCATTGTAGCAAAGGAGGAGAATAAGTGTGGTCTGAGGCCAGACACACGAAAATATTTGAATGTAACAGATAGGAAACAATTATCGGACTTTTGAACAGGGGAGAAGGCTGTTGATACCTTTTATGAAATTTCCCATACATACTACTATCCTTTACCAAAAAAATCATCCTACAACAGTCCACAAGCTGTATAAACCCGCGATTTCGCGGGTGTGTTCTAGTAAGATATTAAAATTACATGTTTAAATATTTAGTTATTACAAGAAATGATTTGATACTTCATCTTAATAGTAAGTATTGCTGATCTCAGCAAAATACAGATTTTCATTTTAAAACAGAGGACTCGAGACATGTGGGATGCCTACCTTTCACCTAATTCTTCAATAAATGCTACCACAGCTTTGTTGTCAAACACTTCTTGTATGTGTCCATGATATAATTGTTTTCCTTCTTCAGATACTATCTACAAACATAAACAATGAATGTTATTATTTTCATGCTCAGGCTCACACAAGTAAACAAACCTTCATCATTTCAATTCAGAAAGTATCTGTTTATGCTTACCATCTGATAATATACTTTTAAGTAGAATATGTGTATGGATGAGTATGAAATTTATAGCAATTAAATATAACAATGATTTAAGCAACAAAACATGCCAACATATCAGAAATTTTGTATAGGTCTTTAAAATTGTTGTCATTTATATGAAATCTGACACTAATTACTCGGTATCTTTTTAAATTCTAACTTATTAAATTTCAGAAAAAGCATTTGTTTGCCTTTAAATCCAAGATAATTTTTTGTTTTCAAAATTGCTTAATTTAAATGCTCGATTAATTCTGATGAAACTTAATACACTAGTACATGACTTCCTGATTATACGATGAGAAAAAAATTTGGTTAATTTCTTCTGGGTAAAAATTTAGTTATATTGAAATCAATTGGTTAAGCTGTAATATTTGGAGAGGAATTTTAATTTCTGTTAAAAAGACAAGTCATCAGGAGATATTCAAAATTTTTAGAGGCTCTCACTGATATTCAAACAGTTCAAACATATACGAAACCTTGTCAGCCAATTTTTCTGTACATAGGCATTTATCTTTCTTATTTTTGGTGATTTAATATATTTATGGTGCAAGTAATGTAGGATGATTGTAAAAATCAAATAAAAATAAGATAAGTGAATCTGTGAGCTACTGCTCTCTAATGATACCCCCTGCCCTGTTAAAAGTATAACGTAGACATGAAGTTGCTGAGTGCTGAGTGATGCATCTGAAACTGACCTACTGGCCCGAGAACACAGTTATTTCACAGAGATGCAAACAGTTTTTTTCCTGTCAGACAATGGGGCCTACAGGGTACCAAGTTTTGCCAGACCCATCAAATTTCTGCCAGACCCATATTTTCACTCAAAAATCAAATGAAATTATGCTATTGAACAAACGTTAATTTTGATTTTGTTGATATTATTATTATTTTAAAATAACCTGTGATTCATAACAATTGTAGTTTATTGAATAATACATTACATAATATTGATCTGATTAAAAGTTATTCTTCACAAGAGTACTTGGAAACAAGATAGTCATTGGTAGTTTCATTCTGTTCAAATTCAAAATCTGACTCATAGTCAGAATCATTATCACTCCCAGATTCATTCGTCTTTACAGCTTTATCAACTTGAATAGGTGACTGGTTTGGTCTTTTACCGGGTTTCGACCCACTTACAAATTTTATCGGCCATGACATATTTCCTGAACTTATCAACTATGCTTAATAGACCTCCTTCCTAGAGAGCGAATTTCTAAAACAAAAAACATGATGGAAATACGGAGAATTGTTCGGGGCGAGATGGACAAGGTACGAAAGACTATAACTGAGCGGAAATACTGGTTCCCGGAGTTAGAAAATGCTGGGGAACAGGACATTTACTTTTATTAAAGATGATCGCAATTTTATAAACAAAATACTCTGCCGGGGCCGACGGGGATTTCAGTTTTGGCGGACCCAAGCGGACTTAAATATTGCCGGCCATCAGGTCCTGCACAGCTACAAGTTTTGCCGGACCTGCATAAATTCTGCCCCTTAGGTCCGACGGGTCCGACGATTAGTTGCATCTCTGATTTCGTAGTGCATTTCTTTTAGAAAATAAATTCAAATTAAAAAAAATCGCACCTGCTCTTTCTAAAAAATATTTTTACAGTGTAGTGTACTACCAGTGAGACAAATAATATCAAAATTATAGAAACTTCTACCAGCTCTAACTCAAAATATTGACAATTCTGTGTAAAGGGGGTGTAAAATTCAGTTTGACAGCTTCAGACGTGATAAAATTTGACCTTTTAGAACTGGACCAATTCACTACTTAACATAAAGTTTCAGCACCCAAATATTTTTGACATGTAATTACATCCCCCTACTTAATATTTCATGCATTTTATATAAAGAAATAAATTGGGAAAGTGTATTAAATAAAACATGCAAGTTATACACTGTTTACACTAGGGACTATATTCGTAGACAACGAAAACCAAAGGGCGACAACTGTGTCCTTGGACCTACTCATACAAAACCTTGAAACCAAATTTCAGAAATCATGGTCTGACATAGATGAAACAAAAAATATTCATGGGATGCACGGACAGACTGACAGATGGACAGATGGACAGACAGATCTAAAAACAATATACTACAACTTTTTTAAAGTGTTGGTGCAATAATATTAAGAAATTAAATACATTTTCAATATTATGACAGTATTTATAAAAAAAATGCATGGTAATTTTTAACATATACATTAGCTAAGACATAACTACGAAAGACTAAATTTCTATTTACCTGCTTCATGTACTAAGAGTTAAAATCCATTAAAACAACAATTCCTGTCCACGATGACATTTAAAAAGGGCAGAGGGTCCCACTACATGTATAAATGATTAGATTATGAAATTTTAAACAACTTATACTTTTTCTAGTCGTGACTTGCAAACATAAATAAATAAACAAAAATATCTCACACATTGGCATATATTTATATAAGATTTAAAATAAATATCAATTATGTTGTTGGGCGTTCACATTAACTCCCTTCAACCGGACAATATCACAGCATTTCTGCAAAAAGATTCACCCATCCGTGTCTACAGACTGGCAAACTCCCTCTATTTCACTTGGGCATTTAAATATTCACAACTATCAGATGAAAGATTTCTCACACTACTTTTTACCCCAATATGATAGGTTTCATAAACTTTAATAAATAATTAATCCATTAATGTAAAATTGTCCTGACCTTGGGACGTCTGCTGAATTTTATAAATATTTAAAAAATTATAATTTTTCAAAAGCCTTGAATGTATAGAAAACCTTTTTGTTGATGTTTCAAGTGTAATGTAATAACTTTTACTTTTGACAGCAATTTCTTTGTTTTATAAATCCATTAAATTTTTTAGAATGATTGTAAATTTGTCCCATTTGGGACATCTGTTGAATTTAATAAATAATTTTTCAATAAATATTTAAAATTTCTATATTTTATAGCCTTGAATGTAAAATAAATGAAAAATTTTCCAGTTTGTCGATGTTTCAAGTCAAAAATATAAGTCACTTTTTAAAAACTTTGATAGCAATTTTTTTTTAAAATAACACAAGTTTGTTCTGTTAATTATACGATTCGCATTTACATAAAATGTATTGTGCCGCATTTCAGTAGAGGGAATTACAAAATGGATTTTTTGGAAGCTTACATAATTTTGTTTTAAATGAATGGTTACTAGTAAATAAAAATTTATGTTCAATCACCTTTTATTTGCTGAATAATAATTTTCAAAAAATTAAACAATATATGTTTTATAATTAGCAATTTACTGTCTATATTATAAAACAAGAGTGCACATGCTAAAGTGTCTTGCCTGTTTTACTGATCAGGATTAAATAACTCTGGAACCAACCACAAACATCAATGTATTCTCATGAACCAAGGTCAAGGTGAGATGAACCCTGCCAGACAAACATGTTCCGTCTTATTATTATACCACAGGCATACATACTATATATAGTTGACCTATTTCAGAACTCAACAAAATGGAATATCCTATCCCAGCAATGTAAAACTATTCTGTTTGCAGAAATATGTCAAAACTGATTTGTGATTTTATATCGTGCTAACTCAAAATGTTTGTCCTTTGACATGAGAAATAGAGATGAATTGACATAATTGCCCCTGATTTGGACCCAGCTGTACAGCACATTTCAAATGGTGATTGGTATATATTTCCAAGTCTGTGGAAAACAAAATGGAAAGATTTTTTTTTTATGGCCAATGGAAAATTAATACAATTTGAACAATCTTTTCCCCATATATATGGATATACTGTTATGTCAATTAAAATGTTTACATTTTACTTCCCAACATCAATTTAAGTTGAGACTATTTATCATTCAAACAGTATTTACTGTTGTTTTTTAATTCTGTAATTAGCAAAAATTCTGAACATCACCTGTCTTTATTATGTCTCATTTTGCCAGAGGTCAGCCTTTGAGGAAGAAATCATTAGCTAGGTTAATATAAACTGGGTGGATTTAAGAATAGAGATCATCTATTACAATCATAGTGTGGGGTGTTAATTTAAATGTAGCATACATTTTTCTGTCTGTTCAACCAGTATTAAGTTCATACATATTTGCTATAACCCATTCTACAAATCTAGTGCATCAAGTCCAAACAGGGTTTCCAAGGAAATACATTTCTTTTCAAATTGAGAGAAATACTCAAAACTTGTTGTTCTTTTTAATAAATATGTTTGTCATCTTTTGGTGCATTAAAGAGTACCATAGTTCGTAAATTCTCATTAAATACATTAAGCATTAAAAATTTGATACACATTTTATAGAAATTCAAATTTCATTTTAAATGTGCAGTCATTCATGAGTAGTGTCAAACATATCTTCTTTGTAAAGCATGTAACTGTAAATGCATAAAATGAACATAAAGCTATACATTTTAAGTTTCAAGTTGCAAATCTAGATCTCATATACTTGTTTCACTAAATAAAAGATGCATATTCAGACATTTTAACAATTTATTGTTTTGGTTGACCTAATTTTTTTTTAATCTACAACCTTTTACAATTTCATACATGTAGTTAGGATCCAGAAGACCAACATTGTTTAAAATTTGAAATAAAAAAGTGCGATGAAAATACTGCATTTTCTGTTCAGTGAATTTAACTACAGAACAATTTTTTTTTTCATAAGTTATGATTAACTGTTCCATGTAGGAAGATTGCCACTCCTTATATTAAAGAGATACAACTGTCCATCCTAGTCACAATTTGTAAAAGAAAAACCATGATAGGTCAAAGAACTGTCTTTAACACGGAGCCTAAAGGTTCTTTTAAACCAACTTTTTAAAAGCTTATCTCCGAGACCTGACCCGACTATTGGCCTGAATAAGATGGAATAAACGGAATGTGACATGATGAACATTTAGGTCATTTTTTGACTTCTTGAACTCTCATACTTGTCATGTACTTAAGTTTCCAATATGACTTGATTAAACTTAGTACATGACAAGTATGGTGTAAATCAGTAACATCTGTGGCAATGGGAGTGTCTCTTATCTATATCTATATTTATCCACTCTACAAAACAATTCTTAAGTAAAACATCAATGAATGATCCATTCATAACATTACTTTTACCACTTCAATCAAACTTAGCAATTTGCAGTGACAAGTCTATTATCAATTTTTAACAATATGGGTGAAGGATCATCATACAATATTGAACAAATTGGTTGTTAAACCCTCCGAGATAACTCAGTGCAGACAACCATTAAAGCTGCTGGAAAAGTTCAAAGGCCTAGCAGCACCTATTCCTAGATTTTTAAAAGTATAATTTTTTAACCTCAAGATTCATTTTTTTGTAGCCAGAAATTTTCATATGAGGGGGCCAACTGACTGCCTAAGAATGGACCTGGACCAGTCATGCTTCAGTGATTCCTTGTATAAACAACCTATTTTTTCCACAAAAGTGGGGCTGGTTCCCTGCTCCCCCACCCTTAATTTCCCTCTGATGTTGTAAACCTCTGATGTTGTAAAGTACTTACCATACACCTATCACCAGGACAGTATACAATGGCTTTGTGTCTTGCTTCTGAAATGTAAGACCATAGGATAAAGAGCTCATCAACTAAGCTTCAAATCACATATTAAAGGGAAGATTCTTATAACATGGAAAACTGCATGAAACTGGTAAATATATGTAAAGTGGTGCTGTATTCCCAGTTCTCCCACACAAAAAAATGAAAAAGGGGAAAATGACCACATTTAGAAATGTCCAGCAATGATTGAATTCATGTTAAAAGTCTTAAGAGAAAAAGGTTGTACCGGTCTCTAAACAAAGGCAAAAAATATTTATTTGGTGTAAATGGTAGATACGTAGGAATGGTGATATTTAAATTCAGCAAAATTGAACAACTTTACAGTTCCGAAACAGGGCAAATTTATCAAATAGTAGCAAATACTATTAACATTTAATTTTAATAATAAGTTACAAAATCGATTTAATTTTACTAGCAGATAAAAAAAAAATCTAAATCAGCATTTAAGTTTAAATGTCTTAATGGGTAAAAATTTCACTATCAATAAACCTCAATTCATTTATGTTACCAGACACTCAATACTCAAGCATGAATGATCATAACACATATTTTGGTTTAATCCATGATAGGGTGTTGTGATGAAACTTGAAACTGAAGACAACCCAGTATGTTTAAACTTGTACTCATACACCTTGAATCATGTCAGATGGGAAGACATTCTTTTTATGCATATGACCTTGATAGCTGTAAGCTTTGGTGTTCCTCCATATGGAAAATTGTAATTCAGAAATAAATTTTGCTTTATGTTTTCAAGAAGAATCCTTAATATGAAAATGCTCCCCTGCTGTAATCACCATTAACTACTGAGGATTCATTATCATTCATGCGATGCCAATTTTCATGGATTTTATGGGTACAGCTAGGTTAACCACAAATTTATATGTTTGACAAATAACAAATTTTCTGTAAGTTTGTATGCAGAATTCAGCAAATTAAATATCCACCAACTTTAAACTTTTCTCTAGTCAATGCAATCATCAATGAATCCACAGTATTTGAAACTGCTGGTGTTCAACTATCCTTATGACACCAGAAATTTGCCATTATTACGCTGTTGGGGGGCACATGCAACAAACCATGTGAAAAAAATTTAAAATGAAATGTATCAAATAGTCAAATAATTGTTATGCAAATTATAATTCAGAAAAGATGCAATTTGATTATCAAATTGAGAAAACTAATTCATGTGTGACTAACAACAAGATTTTTTTAATTCAAATTTGCACTTTTTCATATTGTAAAAGCTGTCACCCAAGTGTATGAATATATATTCTTTTCTCTATAGTTATAAAATTTGTCAAGTTCTGACCGTCTCGTCTCGAGTGGATATATATTGTTATTTACTGGGTAAATTAGTGGAATCTGTGTGCGTCTAACGATTTAAGGGAAATTGTGAGTGGGAATTGATGTAGCAGTAAATTACACAAGACAAATATTTTTGACATGTGGTATATATCAAAATTCATTAAATTTGATAGAATCCTTTCACACGGAATTCCATACAACCAGATTGTGTCCATAGTACATGGATGCCCCACTCACACTTTCATTTTCTATGCTCAATGGACGGTAAAATTGGGGTCAAAAATCTAATTTAGGATATTAATTAGTAAAATCTTATCATAGGGAACATGTATACTAAATTTCAAGTTGATTAAACTTTAACTTCATTAAAAACTATCTTGACCAAAAATAAGTTAACCTGAAGCAGGACATGGGGACGGACAGACAGACAAGCAAACAAATGAACCCACAGACCAGAAAACATAATGCCCTATAGTAGGTGGGGCATAAAAATACGTTTATCCATTTTTTACAAGTTAATAAAAAAGTTTCTCTGTTTAAGTACTGGTTTACAAGACAAAAAATGTTTCCATGTACTGGTATATTGGAATAAGATATCAACTATGTTAATATAAGTTGACTTTGAAAAGATTACCATATGAAGTAAATGATGGCCACAATATATAAACAGCTGCACAGTTATCTAAAGATTATTTTAAAGATTGTACTATTTGGCTTAACTTTCAACAAACCAAACAATGCAAAAAAAATCACAAGATATCATTAAATGATTTGGGATCAAAGGACAAGGTAACCATAAGGCCTGTTTTAGGCCCCCCTATTTTCTCATTTTTCAAATTCTGTTTTGGAAAGCTACTATCTTGATAAAAATCTTTTATCTAAAAGTCCTACATCGATACAACATATTTAGTTTTAAAATTTCATTTCGTAGTTATCATTCATCAGAATATCATTTATTTTTGTGTGATATCCTTTAGAACAGTCCTAAAATCAAGCACCTGTTGTCAACAATATGCCTGAACAACATACCTCTTTTATCTTCTTCCCAAATATCAAGTTCCGTGTTCCTGTATATCAGTGGATCTAAGGCTTTAGCTATTCTAAATGGTACAGGGGGCTTTATTATAAAGATACCAGTATCTTCCTGAAATATATGAAGAGTTGCATCAATTTTTTTTAATTTATTTTAAAACTAATGAAATTTGCTTTTAGAGATTATCTTTCCTTTGAAAATAACAATCCATTCTTCAATATTCCCTCAACTTGAAGCTTTCATTATATGAAATGTGTTTTTGTCGTAAAAATATTGTCTAATCAATTAAAATCATAAAAATTAATGCAAGCTTTAATTCACCATTTAAAAATCTAATGCATTGTTGGTGAGGCATATACCAAAATATTTTGATTGGTTTAGGAACAATATGACCTAATATCTATTAGCCAAAAAGTAATTGTTCGTTCACCAAAAGTCAAGATTATTCATTTTACCAATAAACCTTTTAATTTCTAAAACGGCTAATTGTGCACCTCCATGCACATACTGTTAATATATACTATAAATTAGTCCAAATATTATATTAAAAGTTATAAATCTTTAAAAATTTAAATATAAAGGAAATTGATAACAAATAAATCTTCAGCAGAAACCTCTCTACATGCATTGATGTTGACAAACTATCTTTATGATATTAACTAAATCAATGTCTGTTTATCAAACAACAGATGTGCCATCACACAAAGGGAAATAACTCGCGACCAATTTATGATTATTTTACATGTGCAATTTAATACCCTTATTTTATTTGTTTGTATAATGAACCATATTGTAATCAATTAATCTTTATGTATTCATTACGGATAATGACCCCATTCTTTCATTTTGAGCTACTGTGATTCAAGATAATAAATTATTGATTTTGTATACAAAATCTTTTTTTTTTTTCCATTTTATTTCCTATTTATTTCCGAATGATCACTCTAGTAATATTGACATGTTGACCTTTATCATTTTTAATATTGCAAGAAAAAAGTTAGAAATATTTAGTGTTATATCAGTTCATAGGTTATGACTATTTAGGGTAACAGACTTAAAATACCAGGCAATATAAAGATTCTCCTCATAGACAAGAGAACACAGATGTAACATATTGGTTCTTTTCAAAGTCACATCTATTTTAAGTAAATTAAATTCAAGAGGAACAATCGTAAATGTAATTGTTATATTTAACTTGAATGTCAACAAACGGCCAGAATATGGTTCTTTGAATAAAAACCCAACAATACATGAATAGCCAGAACTGTGCTAAGGAATATATAGATCTTTAATGATGACCTTATTTCTAAAAAGACCAATATATTATTTAAACTAATACTAGAAACTATCTGTATTTCAACTATCTTAATTTAGTTATGACAATGTCAGATTTCTAGTTAAATGATTATCTTGTATTTTCATTATAAGGTTGCAATACTATTAAATTATGAATATTAATAGCTTTGTGTCAATTTTACATATGTTCAACCTAAATACATAATTGCCAAATGTGTAAATAGTGTTGTATTAAAGAATGATTTTTTTTTTTATTTTGCATGCCTTGTTTCATTCCTTCGTATCAAGTTAAATTCAGTTTAAACTTCACTAGCCCTTTTTCACAAAAAATCTTAAGTGAAAAATTATTCTTACGATAAAAATATTTAGTTGAATTGTAAAGGAATATTTTAGACTTCCAAGAAATTTTACACAATTTGCAAGGAGATAAGTATCATAAAAATAAAATATTTTTTTTAATTTGGCATATTTAGTAATGTTTAGTATGCAGCAATTATTTAACTTTCATTTGTGTGTACTTAAAGTCATACGAAACCTCAAATTAAAAAAAAAAATGCCTATGTTTTTTATAACTAAATGGATAGTTTTCATTATACAACTTATGTACATATACTTTTTTCTGAGGAAAATTCTTTAATTTGTCCACATTTAGAAGAAGTTTACTTATTTGTAATTGCTTGCTTCCAGGAAGCAATTCGCCGACATATTTTCCGTATGCATAGTAACCCGAGCGAAACCCTCCTCGTAAAAATCCGGTGACCACAAAACGCATTGAGCTGTCATTGAAATAAACAAATATCTGATTATACATGTTAAACACATGCTCAATACCCATGCTTTTTGTGATTTGTTTACTATAAGGTGACAATCGGTAAAACTCGGCTTCAGAACACGGCATTTAATGAGCAGACATATTCGAGAGAAAAAAAATTGACGATTATATGATAAATTTGCGAAAATAACAATAAAATCGTGCACAGGACTAAGTTTATGATGTATACATGCATTGGTTCAAGAATTGGACAAACATTATTTTTCATAACTCCCTCGTTTCATATGACTTTAATAATTTCTGAATTGACAGTAATGGGCTACACTTAAAGTTTTGTAGTATTCAGGAAACCACAATATAATCCAGGATCATCAGCTATAGTATAAGGTCCAGGATATCATAAGCTTAATACACAACAGTTTAAAACAACAAAATGCTTAAAAAATAGCAACTACAAATTTTAAGTTCTAATAGTTCACAAGTTATGTATCTTGATGCAAGTCAGAATTTATATAAGAGTACAGCTTATAATTTTGCCCAAAAATTGAAAAATAAGAGCCAGTCAACTTTTAATACTCCAAGTTTCACCAGAGTAATGTATGCTTATGTGGTATGGGCTTAGCGCATTGTTGAAGGCAGTATGGTGACCTCAAGTGGTTATTTTTTTTGTCATTTGGTCTCGTTTGAAGAGTTGTCTCATTGGCAATCATACCACATCTTCTTTTTATATTGTCCAAATTTATAAAATAAGTTTAAACTTTTACCCAACATTTGAAAAATATGAGCCACAACTTTTTATAATCCACCAATTCACATAGTGATGTAATCTTGTCAGAAATTTTACAGCTATACTATAACTTTTACACAACATTCGAAAAATAATGAACCATATCTTTTTAAGTTCCAATAAATACAAGTAATGTATGCACGTCAGAATTTATACTGTAGAAACTAAAGCTTAATAGAGAAGCTTACATTATTTTTATATCAACTTATAAAACTTTCTCAGTTCAATTTAACTTTCAAACTGTTTATAATGTCATTGACGTATTGAAAATTTGTTTTGATTAGAATAAATCATCTTATGAACTTAAAAGGAACAATAAAAGAACTATATAATACTGACAAATCAGAAATGGTTTTGATTTACAATTACATAACATAATCTCACATTTAAATGTACAGCACTTCAAATCAGTTTGTTATGATAGCAGGTAACTTTCAGATTTCAATAAGAAATTTTCAGTTTTACAATGATGTTTTACGTTTTTCTCAGGAACTGCAATACATGTATTATCAAATGACAAGGTTCAAAATAAGAACCTTCCGGGTACTGACGTTTAAGGCATGATGAACTCTTAACCTCACTGTTAAAGACACAGCAGGAAATTTCAAAAAGAAGAACATCAATAAATATACTCTATTGTGTTTGATTAATGGTCTATTCTTCACGTATATCTTCAGAAACTAGTCCAATGCATACAAAATATATTTAATATTTTTCCACATTACCAAAAGAAAATGATTCAGTCTAACAAATATTGAAATCATTATCCAGAAAGTATTTTGCATAAACAGATGAACAACATGCTATTTAAAAACTATGACAGTTGGCAGTTAAGTTCAGTTAAGTTCACAACTTTTTTATCTATAAAACTTAATACATAGGACTCTGGCTGTCAGTTTTTTTAATATTAGATATTTTATTTTTATTCTCTCTTTCTTTTTTGTACAACAAAATATATATAATCTTTTTAGACAATATTGATATAACTTATTTGCCTTTTACATGTAATCCTATTTGTTAAATTGATTTAAATCCTAACTTACATTATGTACCGACTGATTTATAATCCTATTACAATATTGTACAAATCAAACAATCATGTTCTTGTGTCTACCACTCGTAAAACTCCTTACCGAAGAATGAGAAGAATGACGATTATAAAGTACGCAGGCTTTTTCTGGCGATTGTTCCCCGGTACTGCCGCAGCTACTGTCACTGGAATCTGGACTGCTGCTACAACGAAAAGACAGATCCTAAATCAGTAAAGACAAGATGTTAGTTCTCACTTACTGCATCAACAGATCTCCGTCATTAAACGATTGATCCATGAAGAGAAAACACGTCTGTTGCAATAGCCAACGAGCGTGGGACATCCTTTACTATCTACCACGAAACAAAAGATGACAAACTGTTACACAAATCAATGAGAAGTTATCATTTAAAGATTTTCAATTGTAAGCTAAAAGATTTTTCAAATGATGAACATTAAAACATAAAAATGATTAAATCTTTGTTGCTCACCAAATAATAGTTATTATCGTATAAGTCATTTCAAATTACTTATTATTTAACTATTGTTTACAGAAACTTCAAAGTCCAAACATAAAATATGCAATAATAATTTTTATCCATTTCTATGTTGTAATGATTTTAATACCAAACATGGATTTACATCAAGTTTACAATATTCCAGACTTATGTAAAATAAGGCAATGTGTATTATATGGATAAAACTCAAAAAAGTACCCTTAACCTCATGTTCTACAAATACTGCTTGGTAACATTCACTATTGGTGTCAAATTGCTCATAAAGTCAAAGATTTATATCAGTTCTACAAACTCAAACATAATTTTTTTTTATAAATCAAAATATAATCTATGCCTAAATTGCATATTGTGCAAAACACTTTTTTTATACAGGCAGTCCTTAAAATGCATGAAATATTTATAACTGGCTCTTCAAGCTATGCAACAAATCTTTAATTTGATCATAATTACACATCAAATGAAGAAATCTATATGCATTTTGTACTTACATTTAGTTCAGACTTCCATTTTAAAATTTTATCTTGAAATAAGTATTATAATATAGTGGAAAGCTTTCTATATTTAATCACATCATTTTTTTCTATAAAACCCCTTCAATTTACATCAAACTTTATAAAGTATAAAGAAAACTGTCATTCCAGTCTATTGGTGAAAATAAATACGGATATATATTGCAGGGTGAAGAAGGAATTAAGGATACCAGATTAGATGTAATAACTATACCGCCTTTATAATCAACTGGTGATAAATTTGTACAACAGGCCAGGGTAGGATTAAAATATATGGAAAATTTAATGTTTAATTTCTGATAACAGAAATACAAAATGTACTAGATTAATAATTACAAGTATATCAGGTTAAAACTTATTTTAACTTTAAAAAAAGTTAAAACAGCATATTGCTCATATTGAAAAATATTCCTATTTGAGTATTTCTATATAAATATTATTTATTCTTGTGAATCTTTTCTAAATTTTACACCATCATCAAAAAATATAATTCAGACAACCACTGACAATATTTCAGTCATGGGACAGGTACAAACATGACCCCCCTTATGTGGGAAATAGTTTGTTAATTATATCATACAGGGAATCACTAGGGCCCTCTAAGGCAGTTTGTGCCCCCCCCCCCCCCCCCCAAAACTTATGAAAGTTTCTGATATACCACTGAAATTAATCTTTGCAAGTGAAGTAAAAGATTTCTTGTTCAAAACAATATAAATTAAAAATCATTGATTTAACTAAGGAAAAAAAAGGTGAACAAAGAGGACCAAAAGTGAACTATTACAAATAACAAAGTTTTCAAACTGCTGACGACTCAACATAGAGGGTGGGACCGGAATATTTTAATTGAATATATACTCTGAAAAAAGCAAGAATTCATTTGCATACCTGATATTGGCACAAAAGTTTGTTGATTGAAGCATAGAAATTAAGTCAATTGAGAACTGTATTTTACACACTGAACTCAGAAACATACTCTTACAAAACAATGACGTAATTAGATCAAACTCCTTTTACAATTGTAAAACATGAAGTAACTGAACTTTTCATATTTATTCAATTAAAAAGTTCATGATTAGGTTTAAAGGGTAGAGCAAAATCTCATCCTTTCCTACAAGTGATTTATTATTTGACCATTATAATCCTTAAAACTAAAATTATTTTTGAAATATTTTTGTAAATGATGATTATGATAAATAGACACCTGCCTACAGATTTTACTGTACTTTAATGTTAAGTTTTACATATACTTTTTTCTTGGTAACAGGTTTTGAATTTATTTTCTCCACAGATCCCAGATGTTGCAAGCTTGTGTTTTAAGTTAAGAGAATTGATTTAATCTTGAGAAAAATATCTGAAGTAAAAAATATAAATTTTTAATTCAAGAAATTTTACGTTTTGAGAAGCAGTTCCAATCTATTCCCTTATAACCTGTAAAGATCTAGAGTTAAAAAAAGAGTAAAAAAAACAGTGCATCTAAAGTTAAGAGAATGACGAGAAACATTTTCAAATATCTAAATTTTTTCAAATATTTCAAATATACAAAATGAAGATTTTTTTAGTATAATATATGGGCACTGTGGATAGCCTAACTGTTGATTTTTTATTTCGTATTCAAACATGTTGAAAGATCCTAACATCAACCAAAGTTGTATACAGGTTCATGTAAATGTACACTTGTATATATGGAAGATTTCTATCCGATGCAGCTCAAATGTCAACAACTATTCGTGTAAAATCTTTAAAAGGTATTCTAAAATGCAAATGAAAGGTTGAAAAGCAAAATATCCCCCCCCCCCCCTTTTTTTGTCTATATTGCACATCTTGGATTTTCTGCAGAAATTCACTTTAACAGAAAGAAATCTAATTGCACACTAAGATTCATTTTTGGACAAAATCAAAGGTTATTTTATTAGCCTTTGGACCTCATTGTAGACAATTTTAAAGATAGATTTATCTTGTCTTGCTGATTATTTTTGCTTTTTAAACATTTGAAATGTCGATCTCATTTTTCACTTGGTTTTACAAGATAATAGCCAAAAACGTAAAATATTGGTGAAAACCAGCATGAAAGAGCATCAGTCTGAACTCCACCCTGCTTGCCGGCCATGTATTCAGAAGGCTGGAGCGTCACAAATATTTTTAAACAAGATAACACAATAATCATAGTAGCCAAACTTGATTTAATTTTGCCTAGTAGTAAAACTAGAGGCTCTCAAGAGCCTATGTCGCTCACCCAACTCTACTTGGGTTTTTAAAATCATATAAAAAAAGGAAAAAATTATAACAGATACTTAAGAGGCCCCTCATGGGGGGGTCCTAGTAATCACATAATCACCATTTTTTTGCCAATATAATCACATAATCATTAAATATTTGCTTATCTTTAGTAATCAAATAATCATACACTAAAAATACAGTCCTAGGTAATCAAATAATCATGAAATATTTGACTTAATAATCAAATTATCATTAAAAAAACGGCCAAGTAATCACATAATCAAAAACCCCATGAGGGCCCTCACTTAAACAATGTTTGAGGCCAAATTTGGTTTAATATTGGTCCTATCATTTAATAATTAATCCTGATGGCCATCTAGAACAGTAAATCAGCAACAAAGTAGCAACACTTCATCAGAACCTCACAAGGACCATTTATGACATGTTTGGTTTCATTCCATTGAGTGGTTCTCTAAAAGAAGACATTAGTATGCATTTCCTATAGGGTCCTATGTTAAACTTAGTCCCCTGCTTGCGGCCATCTTGGATAATAGTTCGGCTACAAAGTAATAACACTTGTCAACACATAATAAGGAACATTCATGCCATATTTGGTTCCATTCCATTCAGTGGCTCTCTAGAAGAAGTTCAAAATGTAAAAAGTAAACGACAACAGACAAAAGGGACGAAAGATACCAAAGGGACAGTCAAACTCATAAATCTAAAACAAACTGACAACGCCATGGCTAAAAATGAAAAAGACAAACAGAAAAACAAAAGTACACATGACATAACATAGAAAAATAAAAAATAAACAACACAAACCCCACCAAAAACTAGGGGTGATCTCAGGTGCTCCGGAAGGGTAAGCAGATCCTGCTCCACATGCGGAGCCAACAGACGCCAAGTGATGAAAATAGCTCACATGGCCCTGTGGCCCAGGTGAGCTAAAAATACATTACCATGAAGTTCCACTGTATCTACAGGACTTTTTCCTCTGTTTTCCTTCTTGTTCCCTTATTATTTGTATGGCTTCTTTTATTTCTTCTTCACCAAAGTTGTATACACCGTGATATAATATATCATAGACAATAGCTGTAATATATATTAACATTTACATATTTTTAAGTGAAAAAAGCAACGTGAACATATAAAGGTAGATATATTAATAATACTTTTCTGTTGGTTCAAGACTGCAAGGAATGAATGAGAAGCAACCAAGAAGGCCACAACTGAATATCCGAGGGTCTGGATGAGAGGTCCTTTGACTCTTTATTTTTTTTTTTTTATTATGCCATTTTTCTCTATTTGTTATCAGTCTATAATTCTCTATTCTTTACATTCTCTATTCTTTATACTTCATCACTCTCCAGCAGCATATCCAGGGGTTCGAGGTGTGGGAACCCCCCTTCGTTTTGGATGATCAATACATTAAAATGGGGACATATGTTTGGAATCACCCTTCTAAAATGGCTGGATATATTCTCCTTTTTCTTTCTTTTAGTTCTTTTGGTTATTTTTCTTATATTTTTTTTATTTTCTAACCTTTTACATATTCTCTTTCTGTAAACTCTGACCCCTACCCTCAAATATGTAAAAAATTGTTTACCCAAATACTTTTTCAGAAACTTAATGACAATAATTAAATTCAACAAAAAAACCTACCTTTGTATGAAATATCTTCACATTTCAGTTTTATGAATTCAATCATTTCCAAGAGATACTTTCAAAAATTATAAAAGCACCACATGCAAGCATACTAATAATCTGGACATGTAGATTCCTCACAGGTACATATATTACATGGCAAGCCAAAGGCCTCAATATTACATCATTTAGAAGTCCAAATTACAAATAAACATATCATAAATATACCATGTTGAAAGTATGGAACATTGAACTTCATAGTTGTAGAGTTGCAAAAGTTTATTTACTTTGTCGTACTAATACATATTTTTATATGATCGCAATTTTTTTTTTAAATTTGGTTGTTTATTTGTATCACGTCGTCCTCAAAGAAGGGTGATTTTCGGATAACTTTAGTAATAGTATAAGTAAAAAGGTACCAATTAAATTTAAACACAAGGTTTATAACCACAAAAGGAAGGTTGGGATTGTTTTGTTTTTTTTGGTCCCAACAGCTTGGGAATTAGGGGCCAAAAAGGGGGCACAAGTATTTTTCTTGGTTTTCACACAATAAATTTAGCATAGGTATATAGAAACCTTTGGAAATTAAACACAAGGTTAATGACTACAAAAGGAAAATAAAGTCTACATTGGTCAATTATATACTTATAATAATAATGGGCCACTTTATCAAATTGGTCCACATTGAGTTCTAAAGGGTTCAAATTTGAACTTTATTTGATTTCATCAATAATTGAATTCTTGGGGTTCTTTGATATGCTAAATCTAACCATGTATTTAGATTTTGGATATTTGACCATAAAAGTTATATGTCCAATTTAAAACCAGAACCCTGAACAGTTGGGGCAAGTATGGACACAACATTCAAGCTGGATTCCGCTCTAAATTTGGATTGTGATTAAATAGTTGACACAGCATAGGTTTCTGACACAGAATGAATGTATTCAAATGAACTTAAAATTTTTGTTTTCTCTTAGAGCAATTCACTATGCTGTTGAATATTAATCCTCTCAAAAAAATGTTTGAAGAAATTTTCCTTTTATTTATGAAATTTCAAATGAGAAAAATTGAACCCAATTTTTTAATCACATCCCCCTTTCCCTTATTCCAAAACTAATTTCAATTAAAATATTCTAATGGAGTTTGCAACAATTACTACTCATTTAAATACATCATAAAATATTAAGATGTAAAAAAACTGCTTGTTATCACTGAATGGTAAAGATTATTTAAATTTATCAGTTGGTAGTAAAAAGTGAATATACATTGTATATTGTATATAACAAAGATTTAAGTTGATTCTGGACAAAGAAAGATAACTCCAATTAAAAAAAATTCTTGCAGATATTTCTTGCTTACTATACTGGACAAAGAAAGATAACTCTTAATTAAAAAAAAATTTGCTATTTCACAATATTGTGAAATTAGATATTTCTTGCCATTGCACAATACTGTGCAATTGAAAAGACTTGCTATTGCACAATACTTAATATAATAATTTTAGATCCTGATTTGGACCAACTTGAAAACTTGGCCCATAATCAAAAATCTAAGTACATGTTTAGATTCAGCATATCAAAGAGGCCCAAGAATTAGATTTTTGTTAAAATCAAACTTAGTTTAATTTTGGACCCTTGGCAATTTAATTTAGACCAATTTTAAAACTGGACCAAAAATTAAGAATCTACATACACAGTTAGATTTGGCATATCAAAGAACCCCAATTATTCAATTTTTGATGACATCAAACAATGTTTAATTTTGGACCTCGATTTGGGCCAACTTGAAAACTGGGCCAATAATCAAAAATCTAAGTACATTTTAAGATTCAGCATATCAAAGAACCCCAAGATTTCAATTTTTGTCAAAATCAAACGAAGTTTAATTTTGGACCCTTTGGACCTTAATGTAGACCAATTTGAAAACGGGACCAAAAATTAAGAATCTACATACACAATTAGATTCGGCATATTAAAGAACCCCAATTATTCAATTTTGATGAAATCAAACAAAGTTTAATTTTGGACCCTTTGGGCCCCTTTTTCCTTAACTGTTGGGACCAAAACTCCCCAAATCAATACCAACCTTCCTTTTATAGTCATAAACCTTGTGTTTAAATTTCATAGATTTCTATTTACTTATACTAACGCTATGGTGCGAAAACCAAGAAAAATGCTTATTTGGGTCCCTTTTTGGCCCCTAATTTCTAAACTGTTGGGACCGAAACTCCCAAAATCAATACCAACCTTCCTTTTGTGGTCATAAACATTGTGTTTAAATTTCATTGATTTCTATTTACTTTAACTAAAGTTATTGTGCGAAAACCAAGAATAATGCTTATTTGGGCCCTTTTTTGGCCCCTAATTCCTAAACTGTTGAAACCAAAACTCCCAAAATCAATCCCAACCTTTCTGGTGTCATAAACCTTGTGTCAAAATTTCATAGATTTCTATTAACTTAAACTAAAGTTATAGTGCGAAAACCAAGAAAATGCTTATTTGGGCCCTTTTTGGTCCCTAATTCCTAAAATATTGGGACCAAAACTCCCAAAATCAATACCAGCCTTCCTTTTATAGTCATAAACCTTGTGTTAAAATTTCATAGATTTCTATTCACTTTTACTAAAGTTAGAGTGCGAAAACTAAAAGTATTCGGACGACGACGCCAACGTGATAGCAATATACGACGAAATTTTTTTCAAAATTTGCGGTCGTATAAAAAATCAAATTCTTAGACCACATTCATTTGTGTCAGAAACCTATTTAGGCCACGGTTTTTTAATTTGTTGGTTTACGGATTTTCTCAATGAAAAAGTCGGGTCGGTCGGTCGGAAAAAAAAAGAAAAAAAAAAGACCTTTCAAGACAGAAATTAAACTGATATGCAAAATAAAAATATATTTCACCTTTCTAATAATATGTTTGTCATACTATTTTGTCATTGTTCTTGAATTTTAGTTTGATGAAATATTATTGCTCAGCTGTAAACATCGCATGACATTGTCTAATAATTTCCCGTAAAAAAAGGGTAGTACACGGACAAAGACGAAATTAAATCGTCATTTCACAAACAAGAAAAACAGATTCACGTCAGTTTTTTGACTAAGCTTTTAATCAAAACTTGGTGAAAAATAATAAGCACGAAAACTGATAAAGAAGAAAAAAGTAAAAACGTTGTACGAAAATAAGTTTCAACACACGTGTCAAAAACGTAATAGACTCGTCCAATGGAAAAACGAGAATATCAGGTTAAATAATCTTTTGTCATGAATTCCTGTTTTTTTATCCAAATGGACGATATTTTTTTATTATCTATGAAACAAGAAAATATCAAATGATTTGTTAAAATTCAGTACTTTAACTTGATGTCTTGAACTTCCACCTGTCCACATTTGGACAAGTCTATTTCTATGAGAACATGCATCTTACGGACTGGTAACAAATAAAGGAAACGAACCTATTGTGTAATTGGTTTTAAACACAGGTTTCGTTCCGCAAAATTATTTGCGCAAACGACATTTCAAGGTCATTAATAATTGATTTGTCTATTTTTAGAAACGTAAACTGGAAGTTTCATTTTTTCACAACAGAAAGTGTCATCACTTCTGTTAGTGATTAATGCATTTCATTTCATAAAAAAAGGATATTTTAATTATTTTTCAGGGATAATGCATTTGTTGGGTCGGCGAGAATAAAATCGACAAAATCGGGTCGGCGGATCCGTAAACCAACAAATTAAAAAATCCTGGCCTTAATGTGTGTCAACTATTAAACCACAATCCAAATTCAGAGCTGTATCAAGCTTGAATGTAACATTTTATGATATGTTTGTAAATGACTTGGTCCAGTTTATACACAAATAAATTCATTCAAAAATGCATTTAATCCTTATAATTCTTTAAAATTGGAGATGAGGAATAT
The DNA here is from genome assembly GCF_036588685.1 of Mytilus trossulus. Taxonomy (NCBI): domain Eukaryota; kingdom Metazoa; phylum Mollusca; class Bivalvia; order Mytilida; family Mytilidae; genus Mytilus; species Mytilus trossulus. The sequence goes on along the minus strand of NC_086386.1, from coordinate 19,418,545 downwards.
ATTTTTCCACACTCCTAACCTCTATGGCATAAAGTGCAGTGAAATAAATTTTCATTGTTGTTATCGCCACCATCTTGTTTACATTGGTTACAAAAAGAAGTTCAGTCAAAGTCGTCTATTGAAAAATAACCAACGTCAAGATTAACTACCGGAAGTCCTCTAGACCAATCATATCATCAAGGTATTCCCTAATATGCAAATACACCAAAAAATTCCTTTAAAAAGGTGTTTAATCCTATATTGATATCCTGATAATATTTTGACATTTTAACTTTTCAGTAAACTATTAACAGAAACACAACCAGGTGTTTATCTTGTTGGAGTAGGTGAGGATACAGAAACCGCATCGTAGGAATCGTTGTTTTCTGCACTTAATTTTGTTTTTCCATTTCATCATGGAAATATAAAATTGTTTAAGAGAGCGTTAGTAAGGGGACACATGATCCATAGCCAGAAATATAGTAAAGTAAGACAAAGAAACAGCTACACAGTATCGTATGCTCAACATGGAGAAATTTGCTATGGAGAAGTTCTCTTCTTTGCAGAAGTAGTTGATCCTGAGATAGATGAAAGTTCCGCATATGCCTTTGTAAAAGGCTATGTGAAGAAGGACATGAATTTGGTAGCTGATCTTACAACCAATTTAAAGACCTATGGGCTTCTAATATTCGAGAAAGAAAGGTATTTCTATTTTGATGAAATATATCATTAGTGGTTGCAGCATATTTTGCATAGATGTATGGATTAAATTGACCGGTTGTCTAAAAATAGATAACTTGTTTTTAAATATTGCAACTCACAATAGTTAAGATTTTGTGATTATTTTTATTGCTTTGAAATTTTTCAAGTGTACTATTAAACCAGATGATAACCAACATTTTTTTAAACAGAAAGTAGAACTTTGTGTTGCTAGATCTTTTAAGCAAAGCTTTGACACAGTATGTTTATTTTAATGATGTTGGAAACATTCAAAAGACTAAGCAAACAAAGAAACTTAACAATTGAAAGCACAAAAAATCTTTAAACAACCATCATAATCCTGAATGAGCACACTGTTAAGCTTAGGTCACTTTAACTAGACAAAACAAATTAGATAACAAATCACATGGCAAAACTCTACTAACATCATTGATTTGAAAATAAAGCAGACAACATGAATTCGTACATTTTTTTTCATAGGCAGACTCATTTTTATTTCTTCTTGTTTCCCTGATTTTGAAAATACAGCCGTAATATAGGTATCTTTTATCTTTCAATCATTTCAGGCAAGATGGCATACGACTTGTGAGATTAGAAAAGATCAACCAGAAAATTGTTTTGATGGAGTCTGAGCACATGTTTATTGGAGGAATATTCCCGAACTTTTATGAAAAGGACTGATGAATCAATGTGATAAAAATGTGTCATGATTTTGATTTGATAATGTTATTTAGAGTAAACAAAATAGTTTCTGTTGTTATCTGTTACAACAGTGCAAATTTTAAGTATTTTAATTTAACTGCAGTATTCAAACAAAATTCATTTCGTTTGCCAGACAATCCGTTTATGTAGTAATCAAATAAATAGACTTTTAAACATTTTGTATGAAAACAGCATTATCATATACATGCATGCACTGTTCATCATTGTTTTAGGAGTAAAGCTCGATAAAGTCTTAATCCCAAGCATGTGTCAGGGTTATTTTCAATATTCAAAAAGGTGTCAGGGTTATTTTCAATATTCAAAAAGGTGTCAGGGCTGTTCTGCACAGTTTGGTACAGTTTGATGTGTTTTAAAAAAAATCAACATTTTTCAGATTTGCTTCTGAATAGTTCAGTCTCTGTCTTATTTGTTCAGTACATTTTTTTTGTTACTTCTGAACAGTTCAGTCCTGTTTGAAGATTTCAATAAAATATCAGCATATTTTCAGATGTTTGTCTGAGGAGTTCAGCAATCATTTAACTGTTCAGAATGTTTTCAGAATCAATTCTGAACATTTAAGGACATTCTGAACTATTCAGCTATGCCTGAAATGTTCAGATCCTGAAACAGTACATTTTCAGCAATATTTGAATAATTCAGTAAATTTGTCTGAGGAGTTCAGCAATCACTGAACAGTTCAGAATATTTTCAGCTTCAGTTCAGCATTGTCTGAATTTTTCAGCACAGTCTGAACTTTTCAGAAAATGAAACAGTACTTTTTCAGCATGTCTGAATATTCCAGTAAGATTTCAGTATTTCTTCAGAATGTGAAAAAAGTGGTTCAGCAGTTTTTCAGACCCTAAAAATTAGTTCAGCATGTATTCAGGTATGCTTCAGAACCTATTCAGCAAAGTTCAACTCAAATTCAGAATTTTGTTTTCATGAGGGTTGTGTCCATACTTTCCAAATTTTCAGGGTTCGACCTTCTGTAGTCCTATCAAGCTGTGCCCTGCAGAGCATCTGGTTTTAATTTATTTGAGTAACAATGTTATGGACTTAATAAATAACTGAAGTGTTGAAATTTTGACCCATTTGGCTTTTCATGGAAAAACATGCAGATTGTATTCCTCATCACAGAAACATGTTCATTCCTTTACAAATAAAACCCAAGGCAAAATATGTTGGGAACATTAACACTTATATATATTTCAACCAAAAGGATATATATTAGTTAACACATGAACCACTGGATTTGATTTTTAGAAGAGATGATGGGCAAAAAATGTCAGGAATAATGGGTGCTTAAATATTATGAAAGAATAGAGAAACATGGCCATCATTTTTAAAGAATGTGAAAAAACAGACAAAATTTATAAATAAGAGATGAATGGCTGAAAAATACAAAATTAAAGGACCCCCATCAGACCCCATCCATGCAGGGGCTCAAATTTGCTTTAAATAATTAAAGGTCCAGGTCCATCTTAAAAGTTATTAGCAAAAGGCCCTCTGTATGAAATCAATGGTCCTGTATAATACAGACATCATTGTAGACAATAAAGGTAGGTCATGGACTTTTGTAATTTAAAAAATTATTGACCTCTCCTAGAAAAGAAAAGTCCAAAACCTTGACCTCACACTAATTTGAACAAGACTTGTAGAGGTAAAAACATTTTTGTCAAAAAAAATCAAATTTTTCATTTTTTTTTCCTTTTTACCAAGAGACAAGAACAAAACTTACTTCAGTATTGATGACCTGGATGATTTAAAAGATAATGAGAAAACTAACTTTGCCTATCAGACTGCTGTGACATTGACCTTTAAATTCCTGAAAGTTCTGGTAATATGCCCATCCCTAGTAAAGCAACTGTGAGAATTGTGAATGAGAACAAATTTTCCCAGGATTATATTTTTAATATTATAATTAATGTCATTATTTAATTAACAATGTCATTAAGATCAAAGATAAAACAAAACTATGTCATAATGTGTAATTATTTAACAGGAAATAAAATCACAAAATTATTACATAAAAACTAGGTCAGTAATCAATTGTAGTAAATTTTACTATCATTAAATTTGTGTATGAAAATATCAAGGTGAGGTGCAGTATGTTTTCAAGACTAGTGGCAGATCCAGAATTTTTCATAAGTGAGGGTCCACTAACTGCCTTAGAGGGGACCAGCTCTAGTCATGCTTCAGTGATTCCCTATAGACACAGATATTAGAATTTATTCTAATTAACCAACCATCGGCCCTAGTCATGCAGATAAAGTATCCAACCAACCAATTTTTTTCCCCAAATAAGAGGGGGGGGGGTGTCTCCCCCTCTTTTTCTGCCTGTGAAAACTGCAACTCAAAAACAAAAATAACCAAATGGCATATAAAGATGAACAGCCTCCATGTGTGTCAAGGTTCCATATTTATATGCCTCTGGGTATATAAATGAACTTGTTTAACAACTTGCCCAGGAGAGATAATCACTTGTACAAGTTTTTTACTGTTAGAAATTTTAGAGAAATTTTATGGACATGAAATCAGGTAAATGCAACTAAAAGGGAATAAAATGTAATCTCATTTAATTATGAACATATAATCAGATAAATGCAGCTAAAAAAGGATTGAAATGTATGGATTACAAAAAATGTTGTACCTTGCCAGATGAACCACAAAAGTTCACCAGTAACTTTAGTGAAAGCTAATAAGCAAGATCATATATGGAAAAAGTCATACCATATAATTTTGTAGTGTTCTGTTTTTATTTTTTGTTGTCTAATTTTAAGTGTGTTTTCACAATTCAATAATTCTCCATCAGATATTACTGTCCTGCTACAACAAAAATCACAGGGCTAGGGAATATTAGTTTGCTTTTTTTTTTTTAGTTTATCCCGACTTTTTTTTTAACTAAATTGTCGTCCTGACTTTTTTTTTGCAAGTGTCTCATCCTGCCTTGTTTTTACTCAAAACTCCTGTCCTGCCTATTTTTTTCAAATTTCATCCTAGCCTTCCCATAAAAATCAAATGGTAGCTCCCTAAATCATTTTCCTAGGCCCCAATGCATGGTTAATCTAGGATCAATATTGATATTATGATGTATTGATGAAAACAGAATAATTAATGACAAATTCTGTACTTTTCAGCATTTTTAACTTATAGTTTTACATGCCTTTCAGAGAAGAGATTGTGAGATAATACTCCAAAAGACCCTGCACAGTATAGAAAGCTGAAGAACACTGCATATTGTAGGTTTTAGATAAGACTGATTTTTGTGGATCAATTCAGTTAACCTTGTTTTATTTTCAAGATTGAAATTTGTTTTCTTTTAATAGCTGAATACATATTCATCACATCTCTAGCTAAGAGGTTAAATTGTATGTCACAGGAATACCAATTCAATGAGGTCAAATATTCACTAGCAAGTGAATAATTCACTTTCACGTGTGCTGTTTTGACAAAATTGAACCAAATTGTCTGCTAAAAGCTAATTACTATTTCACCATTTCACTTGAAATATAAATGATTTAACAATGTTTGTTTTTATCATGTTACTTATGTCTCTTTAAAGAAGTATCTTAATTTTTAAATCAACTTACACTGACATAGAGCTAATTCTTTTACATAGGATTTTGGAAAAACACTTTCAAGGTGTGTGGCATCTATTCTACATAGCATAACCTGAAGAAAAAAAATTAAAAAAAAAAAACTATTTGCATCAATTGAAACTGCTTGCACGACGTCTGATTATCAATTGTGAAATGTAAACCATATGTTAATCAAAATGGATTTTTATTTTTCATTTTGGATTTTTTTTTAGTCACATTTAATAGCATGTTTATGAATACTTTAATAAATTGTTATTTGAATGGAGAGTGGTCGCATTGGCACTCACACCAAATTTCCTGCATCTATATTTATTGTAAACTTGTATAACTTACTTCTTAAGGTGGTACCCAACACTTGCACTAAAATTAGTTTGGCTCGTTTAATTTTCATAAAATTTTGTCAAAGTGTTTACTTTGACCCTTTAACAAAAATATAAAAAATTCTAAAATTTTGAACCAACCGTTTTGTCAGAAAAATTACACTGGTTTTAAAGCATTTTGACAAACACCAATTTTGATCATTGAGAAGCTTAATATTCCTATTACAACACAACGTAGTTAAAACGTTTAGCTGACTTTACAGAGTTATCTCCCTGTAGTGTTAGGTACCACCTTAATATCATCGCTATAAGACGAAGTAGACTGCCTATATGATGAACAAGGCAATTAAAGCCAATCATATCTTTTGAAGACCTTATTGATGTCCTTTTGAGAAATGGACACACAGATTTAGATTTAGACCAGTTATAAATGCTAGAAGTTTATAGTTTATAGAAATCATGCCAAAAAATTCTCAAAATAATTATCATAACTTACATTTTCTGAAAAACAATTATCTATAGCTAAATATGGTGGACATCCAGGTACTTCATATACTAAAAAATTATGTCTGAAATAGAATAATGGAAATAATATTAATTAATATGGATCTACATTGTATACTGTACAATATTTTGCCATCTTCATTCCAACAAGTTTGAGGGATTTAATTTGACTTCATTGTTTCAAGAGAAAAAAAAGTTGCAATCTGACCAATTAGATTTATCATTATGATACATATCTGTTTGTGCTGCGTGTTTTTTTCCATATTTTTTATTCAAACATTGTCAAATGAAATAATCTTCTGACAAGTTCTGTTGTATTTGAGTTTGATAAATTCAAAATCAGGCTTTCTTAATTTAAAGTGCAACAAGAATGTGTCCCAAGTACTCGGATGCCCCATCTGCACTATCATTTTCTATGTTCAGTGGACTGTGAAAATGTGACAAAATCTCCGAGATCACATCATAGGGAACATGTATACTAAGTTTCAAATTGATTGGCCCCAACTGCATCAAAAACTACCTCGACCAAATACTTCAACCTGAAGAGGGACAAACAGACAACAAACTAACAAACGGACACACAGACCAGAAAACATAATGCCCATAAATGGTGCATAAAAATAAAATAATTTGCATTCTTCATGTTTTAAAGGGGCATAACTTTAGAACAGCAAGTGACTCGCTGAACAACTATAAACTCTGTCTGCAAGTTTTTGTTCCTAGCATTGCGAGGCCCAACTCAAGGTCAAATGCTGATCATTTCAAAAGGTGGTTAAAAATTTCCCAATCATATTCCAAAATCACCTCTAGTTGTCATAATCTTAGTTTAATTGGGACATAATGTGCATAAATCACGTCTTGCAGACAATCTGGATTTTTTCCCTTCATATCAACAAGAGAAAGACAATACAGATATTTTTCTTCATGACATCAAGAGAAGGATGATTTTTTAAAGGGGTTCCTGTAAGGGCTTTTGATAATTACCTGCATATAACAGACAAAGAAAACATAGCATCGGATTCTGTCCATACCTGTAATAAGTAAAACAAATTAAAATATTTAATCACACATTTATCTACACTATAGGGTCAGAAAAATAATCTGAGAGTATTCCATTCATTGTAAAAAAAGCCTACAATTGATCAGTCTGAATTTTTTTATTGAATTGTGCTCATTCTAACGCAAAAATAAAACATATTTGCAAGACTTTTTATGGAAATGGAAAGATGTATATGATAATTGTTTTCTTATCTTTGTATGTATGTTTAACAAGTGAAAGACTAATGACTTTGGTTTATAAAGGGAGAATACTCAGAATCATTTTATTTCAGGATGAACTCCAAGATGATACTAACTCGAATAATTCTGCGCTCTCTAGCCTATCGAGGCTAATGTAGCAATCAGAGATTAGACGGAGATCAGTAGAATATAACGACCGACATTATTCGGATTAAGATGATACATGTACATAACACTACAGGGAGATAACTCTGTAAAAATCAGCTGAACATTTTAATCAGGTTTTATTGCAACTTGTTGAGGAAATAAATGAAAGGTTAAGCTGCTCAAGATCAAAATAAATTTTTGTCAAACTTCTTTTTAAAAAATGCAATTGCATAGAAGCTGTGTCCAATAGAAATTAAAATGTTATAGAAAATGTAAATCAAAATCTATAAATCTGTTATTGTATAAAATCAAAATTAAAATTCTATTGCATGCATGTAAACTTACATAATCCTGGTCTATTCCTTCAAGTCTGTAGAAAAACTCTTTGGATAGATTGTATAGCTTTTCATAATGAGCTTGCGTCATGTATACCTGAAAATATATTTCCACAACTTTAACTCAGTGTGCTATCATTTGATTTTATTGGGGGTGAAGAGGGCGGGCAAGGATGAACAGTTTTGACATGACTTTTTATTTTTTACTCAAAGTCCTGCCTTCATTTCAAATTTTACTTTTTATATCAAAAACTGCTTTTCCTACAATTATATATCTACTTATAATACATACATCTAAAATTCAAATTATTGATCTGTTGATATCAGAAAACATGAAAAAATATTTTTAATCCTAGAAAGTCACAATCATTTCATATCATAAAACGGATTTCTATTAATCTCATTTCTAATATCAAGAAACTATGTACTGTAGATGATTTTTCTGATGTCGAAAAATCATTGCTTTCATCTTAAAAAAAAGAGAACTTTTTTTGTTTAACAATAATTGAATTCCTAATATCAACAATTATCTAAAAGTCTTTCCCGACATCAGATAATAAGGAATAAAAAGTAACACTGGAATGAATGGGTCGCATAGTATAGAATAAATTCTTGATACACGTATTATGGTCTCTCTTGATGTCAAGACTATTGCTGTATGAATTCTTTATACCAGGAGCTAAACAACAATATAAATATGAAATCTTACAAAATGCAACGGCGAAATGAACAAATAACAAACAGCGGATTTATTATTTACATTTTCCGTTTCATATTACAGAAATATCTTGCTGTAAAAATGCAGATTAAAGACATAATAATTCATAAACATCATATAAATTATAGCAATTTAAAAAATATTTTCATAAGTGCAGTTTCTGCAACAGAAACTACATTTGTAAACTCACCTGTTCAGAAGTTGCTCGAAACAAACAAAACCCATCACGGGCAATAGGTTTTCTCCACAGGCCAACTGTGGACAAATAACTGTCCATGCTTGAAAGTTTTTGTGATCTTTGGTTACTCTTTCCTGGACTGTTCACATAATAATGCATAATAATAATTGTTTTCGCGACAACGCGTGTGCACCTTATGAGTGTGTCCCTGTCGCACACTCTTCATCAGCTGATTCGGCTAAAAGTGCACGAAATTGATGAACTCCGCATGGGGAAACTGACAAGGTCACGTGGCACACATCAAAGGACCGATGATTACTTCCCACGATTTCTCGCGAATGATTTCTTTTGATGTTTTCAGGCGAGAATCTGGGTCAAATCAATATGTATAGGGATCAGAAAACTGTTCAGCACCCTTGTTTTTCTTACCCGAAATTAATATATAAATGTTTGAAATTTGAAATTCGAGTTTCAAAGTTATGATCTGTGATAAATTAATTTACACCAGTGTCGAATTAGACAGCTAATCTCTTGTGAGAGGGATTTTTTTTTTGAAAAGGGGATTGCAAGTCATAATTAGCTCGGATATGGGGCAGAAGGAATTTTAGTGTCGGATTTTGGTGGGTAGAGCGGTCCTACTAAAAAGCGCCCGGGGAAGGAAAATTAGCGCCCGTGGGATTAAAATAATAATATTTTATAACAATATTTTTTTTCTTAAAAAAAATCATTGCTTGTGTTGTCCTTAATATAAATTGGGATATGTACGATGCTACATCGAAAGTGTTGTTTATATCTTTTTATAATTTAAAACTAAAACTTTGACTGTTTTAATGTCTATATATATGCTTATCAGGAATTTAATGCATAGTTTTGAATTAAACCAAACTCCTGCTTTTTACTCCCTTCATTTAACTACTGTACATGTATAGTACTGCTTTATTTGCTGATTTATTATGTGTAACTCTTTTAATTTTGATTAGATAAATATTTATCTGTGAAATTTAAGGTTTTTTTTTTACATTTTTCATTTTAATATTGTTTTTGAAAAACATGTCTTTTGAAGTTTCACATTTTATAAATCTTCCGCATAAACTGTGATCTATTATTATCTGTCTTTTGAAATAGTATTCATATATTATTGTAAACTTTGAAAAAATCATACTTGTTTTAATAGTGCTTTATTATGAATGTCTATTATCTGAATTTGCAAATTAATTGTCTAAAATTTTTAAAAAAATCAATGTAAATCAATGTTCATAACCTATTTTATCGACACAAAGTTGTCTCTGGTTAATAAAATATCTATACATTTTCCCCGGGCGCATTTTCTTTTCCCCCAGGCGCTATTTGTTCTTCCCCTGGCGCTTTTTCTTTTCCCCGGGGGCTTTTTCTTCACCCGGGCGCATTTTAGTAGGACCCGGGTAGAGGGCCCGGTCCCACTAAAGGAGCTATGGTATCTAAACTTTTTAGATGTCCCACTACATAAACGTTGCTTAGTTTTGGGGGCCCCGCCGGGTTCCCCCTTTCAAGTCAAATCCTGGATCTGCATCTAATTTTGAATATGAATTTTCTGGCTAGGTACTAAGGGAACGAACATTTATCTTTTTAAGGGGGAAAGTATTTTTTTTTAAATAAAAAATATTCTGATCCCCATGCGGCAAGTTGATAAAAAAAAAATTGGTCAAACAGATTAAAAAAAGATATATTCCACACCTCATAGTGTTAGATTTATGAAAAAAAGTGTTTTATTGATAGCGTTGAAAAACTAAATAAAAATGCTTGCGCTGTGCGCTAAGGGAGCTACCAATTGATTTTTATGGGGGGGGGGGGGGGGTGGCTAGGATGAAATTTGAAAAAAATAGGCAGGACCGAATAAAGTAAAAAATTAAAAAGGCAGGACGTACAGAGATATGGATCCTTTCCCCCCATAAAAACTAATTGGTAGCTCCCTAAACAACAATTTATGACACAGAAAACCACCCCCTCTTTTTTTAAGTAAATCTTTGGCAAAGACAGGCATGTGTCCAAAAAATGAAAATAAGCATTCGCGAAAAAATAACAACGTTACAGGATAATAAAAATCATACCCCCCCCCCCCCTTCTGAAATATTGTCCCTCTGTTTAATGAGATATTTTTTTTGTGGAGAAACAAGGAGTTCTCACGCAATAGAAAACATTTTTTTTTTATTTTTGGCGCAAATACAACACTGCCGTGACTTTATTGTTGCTGGCATTGTTGCTGGCATTCGATTTGTTATATCGTATTCTCTATATATATGACTTGCAAAAATGGCCCATGCATATGGTTCGATGAAAAGTGTCTGTAGTTCATAGTAGGACCCAATAACATTTATCGGCGATCTTTTTTTCTTTACCATTTTAAAACGCCGAAGAATCAGTATATTTTTCCGGTCGAGGAGAGTATAAACGCCAACCAGTATATATGATGTGACACAAATCGCCAAATGTGCAAATAATAAATGTTAGCGCATAGTCTCATCGTAAGCAGTGCCGTTGTAATTGTAGATAAGACGCTGTCAATTGCAATTATGTTTTCAACGCCTTTTACTATTTTTGGCATATTAGCCTCTTCAGAGTTATTTTACAGGCTCCAGCAAAATAGCGATGCTATTTGTCTGTCTAATTTAATAAAAAAAAATAAAAAAATTGTTCATCAGCATTGGAAATGATCCGTAAGACATTGGACATTGTCAGAATGAAAACGTGAAATAAACTTTATGTTTGATTCATATGCGAAGAGTTTAAGCAGAGGTTTATGGAGCTCTTTACAAAGGAATTAAGAGGCTATATATATAAGCTATTTCACCAAAGCCGGTAAAATAGCCCGGCTACTACCTCTTTTTAAAGCTGCCTTTTTTCACAGACCAAAAATCTCAAAATTAGATGGTTCCCCTTAATTTGTTTCGATGGTGGAGAGGATGAACAAATTTGAGTATCAATTAGAAAAAAGGGACCAGTATAAGCAGATGCCGCACACAGGATGGCTGGTGGAGGTTTTATACATGTTTAACAGCAATTTCATCAAATAATATTCAAATAAAGGTCATCTCCTTTTTAAAATTTCTAAAGTTTGTCTTATCTTTTCTAGCCTCAACATATTTGAACGGAAGAGAGAATAATATTCTTGAAACATATAAAACGTTTCAAAATAAATTAGAAAGTTAGATTATTTTTTGCGTATAGAAAAAATTACCCTATCATGACTTAGAGGAGGAAAAAGGTGGAAACATATACAAAGTGGCCATTCAAAGATCACATGTCGACGAGAAGCCGACAAAGTCGTGACAAAAAAATAACGACAAAAAAGTAAAACCGTCTATAAATACACAACACAAATTCTAAAAACGAAGCAGCATGTATCAATCAAACATTGGGGGATGATCTTAGCTGCTCTGGAATGTAGACCCTACTGCATTAGAGGCACCCTACAAATTGTATGCCTATGGTACTAGTAATACCAAACTCGCTAATTAATCTTTATCGTTGATGTCATAATCCTAGAAAGTTGACTTGTTAACCCCTCTACATTCGGTATGTGCCAGTCCCAAGTCAGGTTGCTAAGTATTTTAGTGGTTGTTGTTTGTTGTGTATGACATTAGACATTAGACATTAGACATTATTTTATTTTTCCAATCATGGGCCCTTGTCAGGCAAGATACAAAAACATCATAATACAATGATTATATAAACATTAGTGAAATACACAATAAGTAATACACAAATAATAAATTGATAATATGAGCAATGTAGGATATAATTATAGTAAGAGACATTGAGTGCAATGAGGCCGATTTAATATTAAAAGGATATGATGATATTAAGTTTATTTTAAAATACGGAAACTAAAAAATAGCAAAAATAGAACCGGGAATATAGTATCTCAATCTGCAGTAGTTCTCCTCATGACCAGTGCACAGTAGTGAGGGACTTCATCACAACAATGCAAAGGTCACCAAGGGGGGATCCTTCAGAACTAGCTACAGATACATGAGATTACTCCAATAGTGATTCTCCTCATGACTAATGCACAATAGCAAGGGTTAACATTGCTACTGGACAATATTCATCAAGGGACGGTGCTCTAGAACTCACTATGGAGAAAATATAAAGTTCAAATTACAAGTAGTAGAGGGAAATAAATCCCATTAAAACTTTTCATATTTCTTAATGAACATGCATAATTCTGATAATAAATTCTCATCTTCATTATTCATTAACCATATCAGTTTTTGTTTAGGGTCAAGATATTGAAAATTCTTGCAGGAATTATTTATCATTGTTATCATGTCTTTCCTTTGATCTGATAAACTATCACAGTTAAAAAGAAAATGTGTTTCATCTTCGACCTCATTACTACAACATCTCTTACATATTCTATTGTGTCGGGGAGTATTACTATATCTACCTCTCTCTACATACCCGTAGCCAGGGGGGGTTCGGGGGGTTCGGACGAACCCCCCCTTGAAAACAAATAAGCACTGTTAAAGTCGATGTTCTGTTCGAATTGTGACTGTTAAAGTCGAGTTTGTGAGTCAAACGAACCCCCCTTTGGAAATTCCTGGCTACGGGCCTGCTCTATAAGTAAATGGTGAGCAGATATGCGAAATCTTGTTAGACTCCGTCTATCTTCAAATTTTTTAACAATATCAAGATATTTTTCACAGCCAAAATTTGCTTTAAACGTAAAATATGTGCAAAGTTTTCCTTCTGAGTGAGTTTTGAGATTCTTTTCCCAATCTTTTAACATGGCAATTCTTAGTTTTCTGTTGTCAATTGGTTTAGCCATGTCTGAGGATATTTGATAATTATTAATCAGTGAAAGAAGTTTTTCAGATGACATATACCATGATGGTTTCTTTGACTCATACAATTTCTTTGATTCTATAAATGCATTATATAACAATGGAAAGTAAGTGTCTGACTTTTCTAATCTGTAATAGTATTTAGTTATTGCTTTAATCATGTTAAAATATATTGGTAGTCTTCCCAACTCAGTTAATACTGCAAAATTGGTACTTTTTTTTGTAGCTCCAAGAATAAATTTACAGAATTTAGTATGAAGTTTTTCAGCAGGTAGTTTAGAATAAATATGGTCAAATGAAAAAATTCCATTTCTATATTTAGACGACATAGGATTAAAGGCACCCCATATCTCACAGCTGTATAGCAAGATGGGTTGTATGTATACATATTTGTTTTCCGTTTACAGTAGCGGTTCCAGAACTTTTCATAAAAAGGGGGCGCTGCCGTCTGACCTAAGGGGGACCCGCTCCTGTCATGCTCAACGGTGATTCCCTATAGTATATAATCATTATTTTCCAACGAAAAACGGGGTTATGCCCCCTGGATCCGCATATACTAGTATATGGTTTATTGCTTTTTGCATAAATAAGCCTGATAGTTTTTATTGTCGAGCCTGCGACTTTAGTTGCAGAAAGCTCGACATAGGGATAGTTATCCGGCGGCGGCTACGGCGGCGGGGGCTGCGGCGGTGTTAGCTCTCTTCTTTAAAGCTTTATATTTTTGTAGGTGGAAGACTTAAATGCTTCATACTTTGTTTATATATGACTCATGTTACGAAGTTTCCGTCAGTCACATGGCCAATGTCCTTGACCTCATTTTCATGGTTCAGTTACTACTTGAAAAAAAGTTAAGCTCAAGATAGGGATAGTGACCTGGCGGCGTTAGCTAACTTCTTAAAAGCTTTATATTTTAGAAGGTAGAAGACCTGGATGTTTCATACTTTGTATATAGATGCCTCATGTTACGAACTTTCGGTCAGTCACATGTCCAATGTCCTTGACCTCATTTTCATGGTTCAGTGACTACTTATAAAAAAGGTTAAGATTTTTTGTAATGTTAAATTCTCTCTTATTATAAGTAATTGGATAACTATATTTGGTATGTGCGTACCTTGCAAGGTCCTCGTGCCCGTCAGACAGTTTTCACTTAACCTCGACCTCATTTCACGGATCAGTGAACAAGGTTAAGTTTTGGTGGTCAAGTCCATAACTCAGATACTATAAGCAATACGTCTTCTATATTTGGTGTATGGAAGGACTGTAAGGAGTACATGTCCAACTGGCAGGTGTCATCTGACCTTGACCTCATTTTCATGTTTCAGTGGTTATAGTTAAGTTTTTGTGTTTTGGTCTGTTTTTCTTATACTATATGCAATAGGTCTACTATATTTGGTATGTGGAATGATTGTAAGGTGTACATGTCTAGCAGACAGGTGTCATCTGACCGTGACCTCATTTTCATGGTTCAGTGGTTATAGTTAAGTTTTTGTGTTTTGGTCTGTTTTTCTTATACTATATGCAATAGGTCTACTATATTTGGTATGTGGAATGATTGTAAGGTGTACATCTCTAGCTGACAGCTGTCATCTGACCGTGACCTCATTGTCATGGTTCAGAGATCAACGTTAAGTTTTTGAGTTTTGGTCTATTTTTCTAATTCTTTATTCATTAGGTCAACTATATTTGGTGTATGGAAATATTTTATGATCTATATGTCTGTTACACAGATTTTATTTGACCTTGACCTCAGTTTCACGGCTTATTGCTCAGTGTTAGGTTCTTGTGTTTTGGTCTGTTTTTCTGAAGCAATAAGTCAACTATATTTGTTGTATTGAAGAATTGTTAGCTGTACATGTCAGTCTGGCATGGTTCATCTGTCCTTAACCTCATTTTCATGGTTCATTGATCAATGTTTTGTTTTATTGGTTAATGTTGAGTTTATGTGACAGTTGTAATAAAGCTTTTTATTTGGTCTATCAACATAATATCTATGATAAGTAAAGAACGCGAGACATTTCAGCGTGTGCACTCTTGTCTAGTGAAGGCAGAGACGGGGTGACATAGGGATTATTTGAAGACGGAAAAGTCATTTTGCCTATTACTGTAGGGTTGCTAGCTTATTTATTTAGTGCATTATATTAATTCATGGAAAAGGCTTTATAGTTGGCTACAATTTTAATTTGGAACAGGTTGTTTTATCTTTACTCGCAGAAAACCTTCTAAGGCATTTTCTACATAACAAATGAATGTATATATATATATATATGTAATGGGTATTACATCTGTTTAAGGACAATGCGCGTTTGCTTGTACATCTTGTGGATATATAATATTAAAATTAACACTATTTGCAACACACTCCTCTAATTATGTTCTAATGAAACGCGCTTCTGAATGGCGTACAAAATAATAAGTATATTTGGTGACCTTCTTTTCACATCCATTGGGTCGACGCCACTGCTGATAAAGGTATCCAATTCTGCTGTGTTGATATGAAATATCGTTCATTTTTTTTATAATAATGATTTTAATGTTAACAAAACTTTGAATTGTTCGAATACTAAGAATTTTACATCCCAGGAATCAAACATTGTTTGATCAAACCAGAGACATATAATAATTGTATTATATGTCTCTGACCAAACGTTTGGGAATTTTTGGCCGTTAGTACTCTTTGACCTCGTACTTCATATAGGCTTTAACTTTTATTATTCGAACATCGCTGATTAGTATTTTGTAGAGCGAAGCGCTCTTCTTCGATAAATGACATTGTAAGCTTCTCCTTAGTATCTTTGCTTATTTTTTCTTGCTTATGGTTCTTGCATTTTTTTATATTTTAATTCGGAATGTAATTTCATTTTGGCAACCCCTTATTATAAAAGTATATGCTACATATTCAGTCTTTGTCGAAACTAATGTAACACTGTCGCTTACTCATCCACTGAAATCATGCTGAAAAATTCTATTGCTATCAATCAAGTTAAGCATGCATTTATAGAACCTTAATTAAGTGTTCAAAAGATTCTTTAACAGTGGAGCTTCTTTTTGCAAAAACTTTAATGGAAGAAATTAAACATAAAGCATAGTGTTTGTTAGCGGGTTTTGCAAGCTGATTTTGATGAACAGTAAACACATTTTCGTCAACGTTAATCAGTTTAAAAAAAAACAACTGCAGTTTGTAAAATAGTGAAATCATCGATTGCTATGACGACCTTTTAAGGCTGACTGAACGGTTACCTATAGCTGTTAATGTTTGTGTCATTTTGATCTTTTTTGGATAGTTGTCTCATTGGCAATCATACTACATCTTCTTTTTTTTATTTTACCAAAGATACCAGGATTATAATTTAGTACGCCAGACGCTCGTTTCGTCTACATAAGACTCATTAGTGACGCTCATGTCAAAATAGTTATAAAGCCAAACGAGGACGAAGTTGAAGAGCATTGAGGATCCAAAATTCCAAAAAGTTGGGAATATTGTATAAAAAAGAAGATGTGGTATGATTGCCAATGAAACAACTATCCACAAAAGACCAAAATGACTCAAACATTAACAACTATAGGTCACCGTACGGCCTTCAACAATGAGCAAAGCCCATACCGCATTGTCTTATTGGGGCCTTTTATAGCTGACTGTGTGGTATGGGCTTTGCTCGTTGTTGAAGGCCGTACGGTGACCTATAGTTGTTAATGTTTGTGTCATTTTGGTCTTTTTTGTATAGTTGTCTCATTGGCAATCATACCACATCTTCTTTTTTATATTACCAAAGATACCAGGATTATAATTTAGTACGCCAGACGTTCGTTTCGTCTACAGAAGACTCATTAGTGACGCTCATGTAAAATAGTTATAAAGCAAAACGAGTACGAAGTTGAAGAGCATTGAGGATCCAAAATTCCAAAAAGTTGGGAATATTGTATAAAAAAGAAGATGTGGTATGATTGCCAATGAAACAACTATCCACAAAAGACCAAAATGACTCAAACATTAACAACTATAGGTCACCGTACGGCCTTCAACAATGAGCAAAGCCCATACCGCATTATCTTATTGGGGCCTTTTATAGCTGACTGCGCGGTATGGGCTTTGCTCGTTGTTGAAGGCCGTACAGTGACCTATAGTTGTAAATGTTTGTGTCATTTTGGTCTTTTGTGGATAGTTGTCTCATTGGCAATCAAACCACACCTTCTTCTTTTATATTAACTGAGGGGAGGAGACTCTTAACTGTCTAGAAACCATAGACACTTGTCTCAGATTTCCCCCTTTATATACCTTAATATAACATGTTATATTAAGATATATAGGGAAAACAATTTCTGAGACAAACTGTCTGTTCTATGAACTGCTATCCCGTGGTCTCAAGTTGACGAAGAGTCTAAACTTACAAACCTATTTTCTCAATATAACCAGAAGTATTCAAAATATTCTGCAAGCCTTTGATTGATTCTGACATCATTCATTCCATCAGCATACTAATAAAAAAAGTGTTATGTGTCCTGAAATTCAAGTGAACAGAGGCTCGATCTATTAATGATCATCCGAGTAATGATGAATTCAAATCAAGTATGACTTGAGCAATCAGCCCCTCCCCCTTTTTCTTTATGAAATTTCTGGATTCGTCACTGAAAACAAAAAGATTTAGTGATTTAACTTGAAAAATTCTATGCAATAGAGTGTCGAATAATGTACCTGTTAGTGTGTCGTATATTTTAGATTCATATTCTGGTTATTGGTTAAACCCCTAGATGGCGCTGTGGGCTAAACCGGGAAAAAGTTTTGTTTACACCGCCTGTTTACACACGAGAAACTTGACATTTGTTAATTTATGTTCCCCTAGATTTGTTCTGCTAATCTTCTTCAAGAGAAATTGTAAGTAAATATATCCTTAAGTGATTTATGATGGTCTGAACGTGTCCCATAATTCTGTAACCGAAGAGCACGTATAATATGACTCTTATTCTTAACAACACAGACCCAGCTGGCTATACTCCAGATAACCATAGTGTATTTTTTTAGTCAGGCGCCAATTGTAAACGGAGAGCATGTATCTACTCTACAAAGTCATATCTTAACCACCAGGATTTGAACCCCGGTCGTCTGCGTGACAGTCAGTGTGTTAACCCACTGAGCCAAAGAATCAGTTCCCTAGCTCAGTTGATTAAGACTGGCTTAATATGTTCTACCTGTACTAAGGGGAAGCAACCCCGCTACAATTCCAATGACATGGACATGAAGGTGTTATGTCTTTAAATATGAACAAATCTGTCAGTGTCATATAAATAATCAAAATAATTACTAGTCAAGATCTAGTGTACGAATCACATAAAGTTTAACTTAGGGCGAAGAGATGAGTATGCGAGTTAACCATGTATCTATCTTTTATTCTTTTATAAAAATCATATGGTCGCTAACAATCGATTCTCTACAAATAAAGAATAATTTCATACAAGTAAAAATACATAAATTATAATAAGATGTACATGTTTTAGTATTCATATTAAACTAAACAAACAATAAAAACCATTTCATTCATGTATCATAATTTCTCTCGAAAGTTAAATTACTTTTAAAATAATAATTAAAAGTTACGCATATTTCTAATAAATAGTATACAATGTTTTCTCTCTTTAAATAAGTTTTGATATAATAAAAAGATAGTATACATAAAAAGTTTCTTACCAACTTTAATCTGTCTAATAAAACAATGTGCATCTGTATGTTATCAAAATAAAGTCTAGACGACGAAGCGCACGTCAAAGTCATAACGTCAGTCATAAAACAGAAACGGGAAAATGTGTTGTTCAAAAGAGCGCAACGTTACATTAGCGCTTTCATAAATAAATAGTAAAAACTGTATTTTTTATTCTTACAAGAATAAAAGGACACCTACGGGTGCGGGAATTCTCGCTACATTGAAGACCCATTGGTTGCCTTCGGCTGTTGTTTGCTCTATGGTCGGGTGGTTGTCGCTTTGACATATTCACCATTTCCTTTCTCAATTTTATGTTAGTTAAACATTTAATAAATAATAAACTTATATTTAAAATTTGAATATTTCAAATCTTACACTCCTCAAACTTAAACTACCAAATAATTTCTTAATACAGTCATGACAGTTAGAAAAATATAATACAATTTTGTCACCAATAAAAAATAGTTCTATTTAGAACACTCGAGTAAGCATAGTTTATTTATAGGTCTCAAAATCTGTGACTGACTAGTTTTGACCACACAGCTATGGATATGACCATCACAGCTCCTTGTGACCTCGACTATTCTACCTAAAGGCCATTGTCCTCTCTGTATACGTTCATCAGCAACTAAAACAATATCGTCTATTTTAACATCTCGCTGTTCCCTCTGCCATTTGCTTCTTTGCTGTAGGGTAGGTAAGTATTCCCTCAACCAACGTTTACAGAATTCATTCGCTAGGTGTTGTATTTGTTTCCACCATCGTTTTGCATATATATCCTTTCTGTCAAACACACCTTGTGGTGTTGACGTGTTGCTCTTCATCAATAATAGCATATTTGACGTTAAAACGGGTAAATCACGACAATCGTCACTTATTGCTGTTATAGGTCTATCATTCATAATACGCTCAGTTTCTGCCATAAATGTCAGTAATTGTTCATTGCTAAGTAGTTGTTGATTGATAAGTGCTTTAAAAATGTTCCTTGTTGAACGAATCATTCGTTTCCATGCACCACCGCAGTGACTTGCATATGGTGGATTAAATGTCCAAATAATGTCCTTGTGTAGCATATAATTTGATATAGTTGCTTTATTCCATTGTTCAATGTTTTTTCGAAGTTCAATTTCACCGCCAACGAAATTTGTTCCATTATCACTGTAGACATTTTCGGGAATGCCTCGTCTACTTGTAAAGCGTTGAAAGGCTGAAATAAAAGAATCTGTATTTAAACTGTGTGCTATTTCTATATGAACCGCTCTTGTTGTAAGGCACGTAAAGAGGCATCCTGCTATTCCATATCTCTTAACAACTGACCGTCCAAGTTTAACGTTTAATGGACCAAAGTAGTCAACTCCGACAAAGGTAAAAGGAGGTTTGTCTGCAGTCATCTGTTCCTCGAGTAGGGGTGCCATCTGCTGTTTACAAAACGGACCATGTTGTCGTTTGCATGGTACGCAACGATCGATAACTGTCTTCACAGCACTGGATCATTTCAATATCCAATATTTTTCACGAGAAGCTGCAAGAACCTGTTGTTTTCCCATGTGTCCCGTGGTTTCGTGATAATAACGGATTATAAGCGTAGTTACCTGATGTTTGTTTGGCAGTATAACGGGACAAGAGTTTAAGTCATAATTTAGGCGACCTTTTGATCGGATAGGTTCATTAACCAAAACAGGATTGAGAGAAGCAATACGGCTTCCTTTTTTCACGGGCTTTGCTTTCTTCAGGTTTGTTATTTCATCTGAAAAATAACTCATTTGGACATGTGCTAATATTTCATCGGTAGCCTCCCGAAGTTCTGTTACATTAAGATTACCATTGTTACACAGCAAATGATGTCCAAGGTAACGATTTCTGCAATAAATCTTAAATCTCCTAAACCATGCAATAGCTCGTCTGAGTTTTATCCAGTCGGAGAAGTATCCTAACAAATTGTCGATGGCATTAGTGGTTGTAGCATGTACAGCTATTTCCTTCTTGATTTCAGTATCAGTCTCAGATATCCCTAGTTCTTTGTCTAGTACGTTCCTTGGCCAGTGCTCAGAGTTTTTATGAAGAAACTTTGGATCGTTCAACCAAATATCAAGATTTTTCCTATCGCAGGCTTCAATGCCTCTTGACGCTATATCAGCAGGGTTTTGTTTGGAGTCAACGTGACGCCACTGATCTAGTGATGTTGTATTTTGTATAACGCTCAATCTATTTGCTACGAGTACGAATGTTTTAAATCGTCGTGAAGTATTTCTTATGTACCCTAACACAATCGTTGAATCTGTCCAGAAAGTAATCCTATTTATCTTTAATTCAAGTTCATTTGACAAAATTTCATACAAACGATTGTGTTAGGGTACATAAGAAATACGTCACGACGATTGTTAGGTAAACATTTAATAAATAATAAACTTATATTTAAAATTTGAATATTTCAAATCTTACATCTAGACATCTACTAAAGTTTACAGTATATGTGAAATTCGTTGCTATTGTTTTAAGTAAATCCACATGAAAGTTCCAATTCAAAAATACTAGTAAATATCTCCAAAGATACATACACAGGCCTGCTGGTAATCTACATGTACACAAGTAGA
This sequence comes from Mytilus trossulus, assembly GCF_036588685.1. Classification (NCBI taxonomy): domain Eukaryota; kingdom Metazoa; phylum Mollusca; class Bivalvia; order Mytilida; family Mytilidae; genus Mytilus; species Mytilus trossulus. The sequence continues at coordinate 19,396,994 of NC_086386.1, read as the reverse complement.
ACGATCGATTCTGCAATGAAAACTGTGAGAGGATTTTCTGGTTATGCTTTAGACTGAGTGGAGTCATTGTCACCTCTTTGCAAGGCATGTACATTTCTAAAATCGTTATTTTCTAATTTAACTGATCAAATTTATAAATGAAATATTGTTATTATATAAATCGACGGGGAATTCTATTCTGTGGTAAATGCTTTCATAAAAAGATACTACTAACATTTATCCTTTACTGTTGTGCATGGATTCAAACATCTTGGAAATTAATTGCCCCAAGAAAAGTTACCATAAATAGTGACATCAATCAGGATTCAAAACTATTAAAATTACACAGTTTTGTCTGTATTCAGAAAAAAATCAATGGTTATAACATAGCCATTTTTTTTAAAGTGTTTAGATGAACCTTAATAGACCTGTAAGTTCAAATTTCAAACAACAATCAACATGCATATCAATCAAATTTCCTTTTTTCCCTACCTAACATGTCCAACATGCATTTGGCCAAAATTAAAATAGATTGATTCATATTTATTTTTAGAAAGTACTTAATCTTTAACAATGTTGGATTAAAGATGTAGCAGAAATGGAAGATGGAAAAACAGATTGAAGCAGCTGAGTATGCAGAGGTGAGTTAGAAATATTCAGGGATATGATTATCTGGGCATAATACATGCACACATGTAGCTTGTTTGACTTAAAAGCTTGATTTTCAGGGATAAACAGTCAGGGTTTTTACTAAGTATTTTTGAAGGCGACTTCAGTCACATGACAGTAATTAAGAAAAGATATTTTATTGCAAAATAATATATTATTTTAATTTAGTCTCCATGACCTAAGAGAGCAAATAAATGGCATTAAATTCAGATTACTTTTACACTTTTGCTATAAAAGATATGATATGTGTGTTCAGTTTATACAATCTATTTTAATTTTGATGCAGTTTTAATTTGGACTCACCAGTTTTGAAAATGGTGAGTCTAGACAGATTATAATGAGTCTTGGACTCATGGACTAGCCTAAGTGAGAACCCTGGACATAATACATGTAGCTTGGTTTTAGGAGAATCAATTGTACAAGTTTAGATTAATCTCTGTATCAAAATTTTGTATACAAATTTTGCTGGTTGAACTAAAACTGAACATGCTAAAAATCGTGAAAAAATGCAGTCATCTCTCTTATTTTCTGAAATATAACTGATTGAATTCTTTCAAAATAGGTGAACATTTGTATGGAAAACACATAAAAATGGATGAAAAAAGACTTCCTTATATCAGATTTCTTTTAAAATCATGAGGGCTCCATTTTCAAATCCATTGATTTTTCTTGTGACTTAGCCTTGTCCTTGACCATAAACATCACCAATCAACTTATCATACTTAAGTTTGGAAAACAAACCTTTAGCATGTTTAGTCACACTTGAAGCCGTCAATATCACACATTATTAATAAGATTTGAAATCTGTGTTTAAAAGTACATTTTTTATCCACTGTTTATAATATTTTTCAGTACATTATCCAGAAAGTAAAGCAGAATCCAGGAGCCTTTGTTAACCCAGAGCTACCACTAGGGAGTAAGGGGTAATATTTTAATTTATTGAATATTCATTTAAGCCTGAAAAACATAGGGATTTGTCTCATTTGCACTCATAGCACATCTTCTACATGTATCTCTGCCTGATTTTGTCTTCTGTTTTGTGTGTGTATGTAACAGATGTTAGATATAGGTTGCTTAAAAAAAGAAAATATAATTTTTACACATGCATGTAATTCGTTCATGACATTAACTTTCTACCATTAAAAAAAATATAACTTTCTACATTTAAAAAAAAATATTAGGTGTTTAAATGTAAAGGGTTAATTTTCACAGCTGACCCTCGGTACAATAGTAAATTAAACATTGCTATTACTTCACCTCTATAGTTGAGAAGTTTTGTCATTGGTCTTAATAAAGATATAAAGTTCTAATAAATGGGTTTTCTAAATAATAATAATACATGTACTATGTTGGGGTGTTTTTTTTTGCTTACTGGAGTATTTGCATAGAACAATTAGTTATTTAGATAGCTCAAATATTACAATCCATTAAAAAAAACACAGCTGTACTTTTACCTTTTAACCTATATATGAATCTTTGGCAAACTGTTGTCTGTAAAACATACTGCTCTAGAATGAAAAGTATCTGTTACAATTTGTTTCCCTATTTTATTTTTACAAGTTCTAACTCAATTAACGCTAGATTCATTTTGGAGATCTTTTACAAAATTGAGGTTTTTGTTTTAAAAAACAGGGTAAAATAAGTTTTATTTGAATGATCAGTATTAGAAAAATGCTTTTTACATTTGTTTTTTCAGAAAATCTATACATCAGAAATTATCCGACTTATATTTAGAAGAGAAAGCTAAAGACACAGATGAATCTGTAAGTTCAATTAAATAACCTCACTATTTACAGAAGTACTATATATAGCTATTTTTCAGTATTATTTGTGGGATAATAATTTTAATTTGCATTGGTTTCTTGGGTATATGTTCAAGAAAGTACACATTTGTTTTAAGGTTGTATGCAAAAGTTTGGTAAAACCGTGAATTTTTTTTTTCCTCAAGCCACAATAATTTTTTACCCACAGAAATAAGACTCAACAGGAATGGTACAATTTTTTATGCCCCACCTAAGATAGTAGAGGGGTAATATGTTTTCTGGTCTGTGCGTTAGTCTGTCCGTCCGTTTGTTAGTCCGTTGGTCCGTCTGTCCCTCTTCATGTTAAATTTTTTGGTCAAGGTAGTTTATAATGAAGCTGAAGTCCAATCAACTTGAAACTTAGTACACTTGTTGCTTATGATATGATCTTTGTAATTGTAAGACCAAATTAGACTTTTAACCCCAATTTTAAGGTCCACTGAACATAGAAAATGAAAGTGGGAGTTTCAGTTTAAAGTTTTTTGTCAAGGTAGTTTTTGATGAAGCTGAAGTCCAATCAACTTGAAACTTAGTACACATGTTCCCTTTGGTATGATCTTTCTAATTTTAATGCCAAATTAGATCATTTACCAAATTTCACGGTCCATTGAACATGGAAAATGATAGTGCGAGTGGGGCATCAGTTTAACTTTGGACACATTCTTGTTTCTAATGTCTTTTGATAATCATTCACATTTATCGCCTTTTCAATTATACCCAATCTCTTTTCTTATTATCAAAAACTGGATGTCCTAGTTATGTATGGCCATTGTTTCTGAAGCAATTTTGTTTTTTTAAGATATAATTTTTTTAGAGGTTGAAAAATACATCAGCTTTTTTATGGGTTTTGTGAAAAACATCCATGTATAAATAGAAAACCGGAATACATGAACAATTTTCTATTTCATTTACATGTTGTTATTGTTATTTTATTCTCAGGGCCAGCTCCATGCTTCACGTCTCTTAGGAAAGTTGGTAAAGCGTGATAAATTAGAATGTTTGGTGTTAAATCTGTTCGCTGGAAATGAAGGGTATTCTTTAATGATCAAAGGAAGAAATGGAATAGAGGCAGAAACACTTAAATTACCATATGAGGTATGTCTTTTTGAGATTAAGAATTTTTACATTGTACTACATGTATGTACAGTTTTATAAGGTATGATACACTACCTTTTGGTTAAAATATTACATTAGATATTTAACTGTCTCTGTCTGTATAAAAAAAAAATTGAATGGAACAATGTTTTCTATTTATTACTATATTGGGTACTTTTCCTGTAAATTTTATTTTATAATTTTTTCATATCATACTACTGAGATGTACCAATTATCATGTTGTCTGGATAGTGATATTTTATAATATTAGCTGTGATTGTCACAATATGAATCTTTTTGTTGAGTGAGTGCAGCAAACAAGTAAAAAAAGGATCCATATTTTGTCCTGCAGCTGGTGTTTTACAATATTAATATGCAGACAACCAAATAATATTGGATTTGCATATTTGAGGGGGATAGGACCTCTATCGGGACTCCGCTATCATATGTTTTTAATCTCAGGATTTCGGGATTGACCCTTTCGGGATCTGGGAATCCTTTTTATTGGATTTTGGGATGTCGGGATTTACTTTATTTAAATTCGAGACCTCTGGATTTCGTTTTTTTCAGCCCAGTATTTCGGGATCAGGACCCCTTTACCCCCCCTTTATATTTTAAAGTGGGACAACGAATTAACAAATTATCATCAGAAACAACAATGATGCCATAGACAAAATGCTCAGCTATAAACAGATTATCATCAATCTTTCAAAATCATAGATGTTATCCTTTGATAAGATTGAAGTTGAGAAACATCCTTTGATTGGAAAACCATCAATAATCTAGAAATATCTCTTATGTGAAGAATAATATTGATTATTTAAAGAAAAGAATGCCCTTCAATACTGAAGTATTTGTCAAAAAAATGTTTTTATGTGACCATTATTTATATTTTTTCAGGCTTCAGAGTTTCTGGAACATGTTGACTCTTCAGAAGTAAGTTTAGTTATAAAAGTCAAGTACCAAATCTGTCCAGAGAAAAATAAGAGATTTTCAAAAAAATCATATTTTTGTTTGTGTAAATCTTGATAAAACAATAGTCTTTTGTTATTATATATTTGAAACCCTGTCTGTAACACCTTAGTCGGTGGTGCTGTAAGGATGATATAAAATCCTGACTATTGAAAAAATCTGACAGGTGTGGTTTGTAGGTCAACTTTATTTGTACAGGTACATTGATTCATAACCTACTAGATCCTCATTTCTTTTTCAACTTTCAAATTTAAAAACATTTTCAGCACAAAGTCCAGTTCAATTTTTCAGCCTCACTTTCAGATTTTAAAGTCAGGACTTCCTAATTTTCAATCACTGGTCAGTTAAACTAAATAAAATCTCAAAATTTTAAATTCAATACAGCCATTTTCCAAATTCATACATGGGCTTAATTTGTTTCTATTTCAGCTTCCCCCATTCCTTGTGGATTTACTGGAAAGAGCACAGGTATGTTTAGAAATTAGAAATGTTTAAGAAATATTCTACGGTTAATTTAAAGCAAATATGAATTGCAAATGTGTCAGAAAGATGGTGGGAGGGATTTATCAAAAATGCTTTGAATAAGGTGTTAAATCTTGGAAATCATTCTTGAAACCTCATTTCTGAATCCAGGAGTCTCAGGAAGAATCCATATCCCTTCTGCTGTGTGGGGGCATTTCATTATAAAAGTGGAAGCAGTTATGTAAATAGTTAAGTGAAGTGAAACTGTATTATTTAAGAAGTTGAAAGTATATTGTTGCAGTGTTACAATTGAATCATTAATCAATATAACCATAGACAACCTACTGATGCATAACAATACATGTATCATACTTTGGATTAAATTATTTTCCTGGGGACCAATCCCTTGGATTAAGGAAAAACTTGCATTTTCATGGACATTCAAATTCGTGCTTGTGGCTGATTTTGTGTACAAAGTCTATAGGTAATTTACATGAAGTCATTAACATTTTGTATATGATAATCGTACTCAGAATCAGAATTCTACCCATTGAAATACTACATTTTGTGTTTCGAAAATATCTTTAGTATATTGAGTAAAGTTTTATAAATGAGAGCCCAAAAGTACTTTGAAATGGTTGAAATTAAGTGAGTACAGGAATGGCATTCAACCTTTTGTAGTTTTACACCTAAACCACCATAAGAAAGAAGTTTACAGAACACGCAATATTGTTAATTCTAGTTTACTGCGTTTTTGAAACAGGAATAATAAAACTATTTATTCCATATTTCTATCTCTATTCAAGGTAAATGTGTTCTACAGTGGCTGTGTGATACTAGAAGTTCGGGATTATCGTAGAGCTAATGATGGCAGATATGATACTGATTATGTGTTGTTGAAGCCTACATCACAGGTAAGATGGTCTGTTCCAAGATGTTAATGTCTGTCCTATCTGCAGAGTACAAGGTACTAGGAGGAAAAGGGGACCTAATTAGAAATCAAGAAAATATCGAATGTTCATTTCTTTAACTATAACTATTTGGTATTATAGCTCGATCTTATATGAGGGGCCTAATGGGGGGTCCTCATCACGGATCACAGAAAACAAAAAATATCAATCACGATTCACAAAAAATTAACATTACCAAATCACGACTTAATTTCCTCAAAATCACAGATCACGATAAAAATTGGCATCTTTCACGGATCACGAAATGAAAACATCCTCGATCACGAAGAACGAAATTAACCCATCAGCCCCCTCTTATATGTTCTGTGGATTTATTTATTTTCATGGGTACCAAATTTCTTGTATTGCGGAAAACTTGTCTATTTGTGGTATAAGATTTAATTGTTTTGATGCAGTCTGTATACAACCTGATAGAAAATTTGTGGTTCTTTTATCATTTGAATTTGTGTTTTAACTGTACCCATGAATACAATGAAAATTGGTAGTAGACGAATTACAAAATGTACAATGAATCACCAGTACAGTTAATTATATTTATATACAGGGGCAGATCCAGCCAATTTAAAAATAAGGGGGGGGGGGGGGGGTCCCAACCCAGAGTAAAATGGGGAGGGGGTCCAGCTTAATGCTCCCATTCAAATGCATTGATTGTCAAAAAGGGGGGGGTATTATTTTTATGGAATTTGACATTTCACAAAAATCCACAGAGAATTGAATATATATTTTTGTGTGTAACTTTGTAAAACCCAGGTGTTAATTTGAACAGAACACAGACATAATGCATTTTAATTTTTTCAGTCTTTGTTGGCTGATATTTATAACCTTAGCAGTGATGGACATAGATGGACCCAAGAGGATCTGTTTACATTAGAAAGTCAGTTACTATTGGCAACAGAAGAGCCAATATGTTTGGATCCATCTCCCGCTGTTCACCTTGTTGCCAATAGACTCCAGTATGAAAGAAAAGTACTTGATACTCCAATGATTAAAAGGTAAACAGTTCATCCATGCTGGTTTTTTGGAAAATAATTGTATTAACTGGCATTTCTGATTTAAATTTGAATAACATAAAGTTATTTTAATACCATAATCAGACTAATTAAATACTGAAAGTCTACAACTATGCTTAACCTTTTAAATTTAATAAATTTAATTTTACTTTTCACCCTATTGAACCCTCTATTACAAGTCCCAAGAATAATTTAGGACAGGGATTGCACATAAGTAATAGTTCATTTATCCTTAAAAAAAAAGACCTAGTTGTCAATATAAAACTTCCATCAGTGTAAATTTAATGATCTGACCATTACAATTTAAAAATTTTGTTCTTAGATGTCATTATGAACTACATGTTTATGTGAATGATGAAAACTTTAAGCCTTATATTATTCTATTTTTTTGTGTTTTTTCAGATCTGTTAAAAAATTTACACAAGCATCTATAAACAGAAAACGAAAATTTGAGCAAGCTGAAGCGCCAAAAGAATTACGTCTATATGACTTTGTACACAAGAAGCGTGTTAGGTCACACCCACATGTGAACCTGAAGGTTGGAAAAGCTGTATGTAGTTTGCATGTTAATATTGTATATCTTCTCTCATGTCTCTAGCTTTATCTATGTACAATAAAACAAAACAAAGGGGTTATGCTAAAAAAAGAAAGTTTACAAAAAACACAAGAGATATCAAAAGAAAAAGGTTAAGAGGCCAAAAAAAATCCAAAGAACATTTCAATAAAACTTAAAATAAACAAAATGCACTTCTAAAAAGGGCGTGTGATCTGACAATTGTACATTCTTGATATAAAATAAGGAGAAGTTGTGGGATTACCAATTCGACAACTATCCACAAGAAACCAAATAATGTGGATTTAAGCAAGTATAGGTCACTGTACAGCTTTCAACAATGAGAAAACCACTACTTTATAATTCTAAAAGGCACTTGACACAATGTAAAACAATTAAAACCAAAAACACACAGTCTGATATACTGTGGATTCATTTATTTTGGTGGGTACCAATTTTTCGTGGATTGGGGGAAACTTGCATATTCGTTGATATTTAAATTTGAGGTTTTTGAAAAGTTTGCATACATTCCTTTAGAAAATTTGTATTTAATTGAACTTTTTAATTTGTGGTTCCCCTGTTCCCATGAAATACGAGAAAATTGGTGGTATCTAACTAATATTAATGAATCCACAGAATGACAAAAACGACTAAGGCTGTTCTGGAAAAAAAACACAGCACCAAGTGTAAATGTAAGATGATAATATGTATCGGTAAATTAGCCAATTAATGATTGGATTAATAGGAGTCTTGTTGATAATTAGATGGAACTGACAATTAAGTTATTTAATTAAACAAAGTGAAGCAGTTCATACCATTTTATTCTGAATACATGGCTGTACTCAATGAAATGCAAAGTACTAGTACCTATTTTTTTTATGAACACCAGCTTTAAACCACTATGGTTTAAACTAATAGTTTATAAGCTTTTTTTCTTACTCTTCTTCTTTTAGAACTATTGTGTATGTATTGGTAACTTAAGGAAATAGAGAATAATTGTGTCAATTTGCATGTATTGTTGTCTCTGATATGTTTGTTCACTTATGAAAGTGAAGATAATATTGTACACACCTTCCCATTAAGATTGTGACTAATTTCTTTGTAAAGTCATGCTACTTTTGTATACACCTTCCCATTAAGATTGTGACTAATGTCTTTGTAAAGTTGTTCCACTTTTTTGGACAGTCTGTTTTAATGATCAGTTCACACAAAAGTGAATTAATATTGAATTGCACTCAAGTGTTTTGCATGCTTTTTGAATACAGTTTGTCTTTCCTGTTATTAAAATGAAAGGCTCAAATCATTGATGAGCTATTTATACACCCACTCCAAAGGAGGTGTATACTGTTATACCTCTGTCTGTTCACATGTCCCTATGTCCCATGACATTTAACTGCATATTTCTCAGAAACTACTAATCTGATCTCTTCGAAAGACATTGTTAATTTCCTTCACAATGGCGCTAGTTCCCTGATTTATAGTGATAGTTTTTCTTTTTTATACCACTTGACTGCTTAGAAATGTAAAGTAGTGATAAATATATATATATAATATATATTCTAAAATGTACTGGCCATCTTTAAAATTTTTGTAGCATTTTTATTGGAAACCACAAGTAAAAGATTCTTAAAATTTGTTATCATACTTCTTGTGAACATACTTTTCTGTGTCATATGTTTTCAGATTCACTGCAAATCAGCTTTTTGCTTATAGAATTCTACTCATTTTAACTTGTTTTTCTCTGTTTTCAGCATGTTGACATGTGGAAACAAAAGTTAGTTCAGCTTTCTACACCAGAAACTGTTGAGGTATGCTTATAGTGCAGACATAGTGTATTTTCTATTTGCTAGGTATTATTTTGATTACTTGACAAAAAAAATTATAATCTGTTTAAATATTCTTATTTCTGTTTATCTATTTGAAGAATTTTATTATAAAAGTTCTTCAACTTTTTTACTGTCAGCTTCATAATTCTATGTACCTATAAAAGTCTATTTATTAGCTTTTGTTTTCTGATTATTTATTGTAATAAAAGTCAATAGAGAATAGATTCTGGACTGGTGAAGCAATGCTTATCGATTTCAACAAGAATGCATCTATGCATACCAGGCCTTGTGGTCATAAAACTTTCGAGCATGATTTTTGTACTCAGACTCAAGAATGAACCAATCAAAATACCGGATTTTGTGTATCGAGCACTTATTTTGTACTCAGAGTACTGAGTAAAGTTTTATGACCGAGAGCCCTGGGGTTTAATTCATAAAACTTTGCTCAGTGCTCCGAGCACAAAAATCATGCTCGAAACTTGAAAATCCAGTATTTTGATTGGTTGATTCTTGAGTCTGAGCACAAAAATCATGCTTGAAAGTTTAATGACCACAAGGCCAGCACTCATAATTTAGAGTACAAAAACAAGAAGTAGTAATTTGTCTTACAGATATGAAAAGTGCACACAAGTCACAACTCGCCACTGTTGAGCTGCTGACCAAAGATGAAGTCATTATGTTAAGCTTTATCCGAGAATCATGTAACAAAACAAGATTTTCCTATGAAATATACTCCTGGTTATTACCATACACAATAATTTCATTTTGTTGATTACAGGTTGAGAAATATGCGACAGTTATGGAGTCGCCAGATAATGTAGCTGATAATGATTTGGTAAATGTTAATGTATTTATTGGTTGGTTAAAAACACTTATTACTGTGGGGTTTTTTTTGTGGGTAAAATTTTTCATTGATATCATGGGTACAAGTAAACTGAATTTAAATGTTAAGGGAAGTATAAATTTTCTCTAGGATTGTAAGGATATTTTAGTTCAATCATAAAATATTCCTGAAATTTTTGAAAAATTTATACTTATGAAAATAAAAAAATCAACAGTTTACAATTATCACACACAAATAAAGGTTAGGGTGACAAACAAAATTTTAGTAAAGTTATGTTATCGTCCATTTCAGTCAAGAAGGAAAAAATGGCTTTACTAAAAAAGACTTCAAAGAAAAACATTGCAGCTTTACAAAAATAGAATCCACAAAAAGACAACAATTCTCCAAAACACTAGACAGAAAAATTAATTTTGAGCAACGTTTTTACTGGTGGTGCCTGTCATGTCATTTTTATTTGACTAGTGTATAAATAATTAAATCTATTGATTTTTACTTCAGGATCTTGTAGAAGAACAGATGTTGGAAAGGGGAACAAATCAAGAAAAGAAGTTTATGGCCAAGTTATCTATATTAAAACGTAAATCTGATCATGTATATTACGGAGAACTATACATAGATCATGATCATAAAGAGGGTTCTCATGGTTCATCTTGTACGTAAGTATAAGTATTTTTGATCCAACAATGGGTACATTTTGGATGTTGCTGAATAGAAAGGATAAAGTCAGAACCTGATATTGATGGGTTTCCATAAAGGCTTTTATTCTTTTATTTGAATAAAGGGGGTGCAAATACCATTATTTAAATCAAGTGGCTATATTTTCACCAATACTCTAGTAGATAAACTCCCTCTTTCTATTTTTTATTGTCCATGGTTTTGTTCAATGCTCAAATGATTTCAGATGACTAAAAGTGTCATTCATAATGTTAATCATTGATAAATATGCCCAAATAAAGTTGGCTATGACAAACACCTCCACACACTATTCTGAAGAGATTTTTAAGGCTTTTCAACTACCAAAGCACAATGCTGTTTTTAAATCCTAGAGGAACATAAAACAGACTTATGCATAGATATAAGATGTCAGAGCAATACAGACTTCCAGTAGTTATAATCTCTCACATATAGTATGAACATATTTATAGAGATTTAAACTAAAACAAAACAATCAGAAACAACACAAATTTATGAAATTAAAAATGTAGATTTTCAACTATTATTTTATTTTATATTTTAATAGAAAAAATAATTTCCTATTTCAGTTTCATACTGGGTTCAAAAGGCAATGTTGAAAAGTGAGTACAAATTAATCATTGGTATCAGTATAACTCTAAGACACATCACCTGTAGTAATAAATGCCAGTGGAAAACATTCATTCTTTCAGTAATATTTAGCTGGATAAGTCTTCATGCACAGCAGTTTATTTACTTTTTCAGATTTTTCATTTACAATAAAGCTTTAAGATAGCTTATGTTTTGAAGTTTTAAGACTTGTTTGTATAGATTCAAAACAAAATACATAACTGAAGACCTTAATTCATTTCTACTGTAAAAAGTAAGTGAATTTTATAAAAATGCAACACTAAGCATCCAAAGAATATATTACAGAAAATAAGTTGGTATGATTTATGATAACAAAATTGTAAACAATAAGGCAAGCGGTTTTTGATTGCACACAAATGTATATTTCAGAAAATGTTGATAATCAGATTTATCCTTAACGTGTCTTAAACCATAATACAACATTTTGTATAAAATATTTTATTGAAATTGGGGCCATATACAATTAAGACTATACCTTTAAGTTTAAAATTTGGTCACTGTGTCCTTTGTAATATTCTGTTTAAGTTGAGCCTGTATTTACTATTTTAGATATCTTCAGCAGTTTAAGGAAATCTTCACAGAAGAAGGTAGATTAGCTGTAAAAATAACAAAACAGATTCCTGGTCAGCCTGCTGTTATAGAGTACACCCAGACATCATCTACCAGTTCAGGAATAACTAATATTAGTGCTTCAGCTGTGTTAGGGACACACCATCCTAGCTCTAGTTCTGCGGGGGTTAGTTAGTCTATTTTAATCACTGACATTTATAGCTGATACTTAAGATACACCAACTCTCTCTGGTCCATAAGGGAGATAATTAAGTTTAAATGAATCACTATGTTTTAAAGGAGTAGGTCCAGTAAGACCCCTTTTTGGCCCAAAAATATAGCAGTTTTACAAAATTGTGAAAATGTAAACTTTTAGTTGTTCATTATACAGTAGAATGCTTCTGCTACATAAATATGGGCTGTTTTTAACATAATAATGTACATTTATCGAGTACTAGCACCATAAAGTCATGCTAAATTACTAAAATCGTCACAATTCTAGCATTTTAGTTAAATTTTAGACGGTTTTCGTGTAAAACCAAAGTGGCCGCATTTGTGTTCATCCTTAATATTGAAATGTAAGTTGTATTTTATGGTAATACATAACATATATATATAGATTGAGGATGAACACGGATGCAGCCACTTTCATTTTTGACAAAGAACATCTGAAAAGTGAAATTTTCGGCATATTTAGTAGATTTTTTATATGTGGGCTTGAATCGGATTGTTTTTAAATCAGTTAAGATTTTCCCCATTAACTTATTGATTCAAATGAAATAGACACTTAAGTGTTTAAAAAGTGGTCAAAACTTTCGTCAGATGAACCTGAATTTTGAGGCCAAAATCGGTCCTAACTGGACCTACTCCTTTGTTTATATTTCAAAAGGGATTTAACCTTATTTAGAATTGGTTTCGATCCATATTCGACAGGCAATTTATTGGTGTGTCAACCAGATTACTTCTCTGTTTAAAAACATATTTCATCTCTTTATTTTAGATTCCATTCCAACTCTTTTGAAGTCTCTGGTTACTTTCAATAAAAGTATCACATAACATTTAGATACATTTTGTTCCAATTAATGGGCCCGTCATGAGCAAAGTACTATATTACAATAATTTTGTTTATAATTGAGAGATACAAATAATTTTGATAGTCATATATAAATATGATTATGACCAATTATATTTATGATCTTTTAAAAGCCACAGCCAGATTATACAAATAGGAATATAGTAACATGTAAATGACCTCTGATTTAACCTTGTGTTATTGTAGTTAGAACATACTGCTGCTCCAGGATTACTAATGGCCAAGAGAAATGTACCAATACAATTATCACTCACCCTGGCTCCTGCTGGTTTGTAACTTTATTATTATTATTCATTTACATAAATGCATCTTTAAAGATAACTTAATTAGTATTATTCATTTACATAAATGCGTCTCAAAAGATAAAGGTAGTTAGTAAAATTTCGAAATTATAAGATATATATAGATATTAGAAGCTGTGGTATGAGTGCCAATGAGACAACTCACTATCCAAGTCACAATTGGTAAAAGTAAACCGTTATGGTATAAAGTACAGTCTTCAAGCCTTGACTCACACTGAACAGCAAGCTATAATGGGCCCAAAAAAATGACTACCTGTAGTGTAAAACCGTTTAAACAGGAAAAGCAACTGTCTAATCTATATAAAAAATTCAAAACATTTATGAACCACATTAACAAACCACAACCACTGAACATCAGGTTCCAGACTTAGAACAGGTATAAACAAATGCAGTGGGTTAAACATTAAAATACAATTGAGTGGGTTGAAAGTTTAAATAGGTACCAACCTTCACCCTTACCTGAAACAATAGTGTAACATCACAACATAGTTTGTTTTATTGCTTATATATCATGTATTTTTGCAAAGGGATTGTTTTCAGTTTGAAACTGAACAAATATTTATTGAAAAGACAATTTATTTACCAGCAGTTTGTTCTTTCGTTTCTCAAAATAGGAACAAATGCACAAACAGGGAACCAGTTACAACTCAACATACAGAAACAGACCATTAGTACCCAGTCTCAAATGTTTGCTCAGAGAAACAAATTTTCTACAGCTCCCAGTTCCCAGAGGTAAATATATAAACAAATTATAAGTTCCCAATCTCAAATGTTTGCTCAGAGAAGTAAATTTTCTACAGCTCCCAGTTCTCAGAAGTAATTATATTTCATTTTAACAACACCTTTAGAACTGCTCAAATTTTTTTAGCAAAACTCAAATGGTCTAAAATTATTTGATGGAAATTGAACTCCTTTTATAAAACTATATAATGCTGCAAAAAATGCAAAGCTGTACTTCTATTTTGTAAGGATGATAAAATCCTTCAAATCTAATTATCACTTTAGAAATTTAGTGCCTTAGAAGCACTTTCATTGGGTTTACCTTCATCAGGAACACTCTCAAACCTAAATATTTTAAAGTCAGATATGTGTATTTAGAAACATAACCAAATTGAATCTGAAGAGATTTGACTTATCCCACTCCAGTCAACTGCCTTAGTTATTTAATAATCTCTTAATCCATCAATGGTGAATTTTAGAAAAAATGTGTTGCGAATCATGTCAGTACTGACTACTATTCTAATCATACCCTTAGAAGCATATAGTCAACTTGCAGTGGTATTGAATTGAGTCTTTTATCCATTGAAGAAACTCCAAGATACAGCCTCTCCACACTCATTTCTTGATCAGTCCATTCTGCCTGTTACATGAATATTTTTTATCAAAAAATTTATTCAAAGGTTGTCTAAGGACAGATTGATCTTTTCATTGCAAAATCAATGAAAAAACAAATCTTTGTATACTTTTCATACTTTAGTTACTAGCACTATTTTTTTTGGTTATAAATTTGAGAATTAATTCATTTTAGTGGGCACTAATTTTCATGAATTGAGGACAAATTATTTTTGTTCATACACAAATTTCAATACACACTATTGAAGACCTGTTTGTGACCTTCTGCTTTTGTCTGCTCTATGGTCGGGTTGTTGTCTCTTTGACACATTCCCCATTTCCATTCTCAATTTAACCTAGATAAGAACTATTAGTATGAACCTAACTTTGACATTTTCTTATTTCAGATCTGCGTCTAACACTCCAAATCAAAGTCCTGCAACCACACCCACATCAGGTATGATGGTTTTATTAAATTGATAGCAGGAATCTTTTAATTATTTTTTCTAATTTTGGCACCAAGACTCTTATTAATGATCAAACATAGAATATAATAGATTTCTGTGTGAAAAAAACAGTATAAAAACTTTGACAAATCACTGTATTAGCAGATCAGCCATTTTCCTCAGCTTGGATAATAAAATGAAACAGTCTTTCTTTATCTTCAATGAATATGCAAAATTTGAGATAGGAAATCAATTCATTTTTGAAAATCTTCATCTATTTTGCTATACATGTAATTTTTGAAAGGAGGGTATCTCTTTTGTACGTTTATACAATTAAAATGATACTTTCACTTTGAAATTTTAATTCAAGATACAGCTAACACAATATTTAGATTCATCTATATTTTCCTGATTTATTTTTAATAATCTTTCTTTGCCGTAAAAAAGGAGACAAATTAATAGTAATTTATATTTTTTAATTGATTTTTATTTTATCAGCTACAGTTCAGAATCAACTGTTCCCCCATCACCTGACCAACAATTCATCTAAATCACACCTCTTCATTTCATCACCTCCATCCATGTCAACAGTTACCACAGCAACCGTCTCCAAGAAATCTAGTCACACAGCAGCCGTCACTAATCAAGGTCAAGTACAGTCTGGTACTGCAGGAAACATTGCATTTGTACAAAGTAGGTCAAAATTTATTTTGTTTACTGTGGATTCATTATTATTCGTGGAATACCAATTTTCATGGATATTGAGGGAACATGTAAACAAATTTGAATGTTCGATGAAGTACCATTTTCTATTGGCTTGTAAATGATTGAAATCATCTAATCAAATATCAACAAAAACTACATTTTTCTTTAATCTACAAAAGTTGGTGTCCAAGAAAATAACTAAATCAACATATTTATCTCAAATCATAATCTTATCTATTCATAAGCATCAATAAATGTATTATAGTTACAGATTATCTTTGGTCATCTCAACAAGATTGATTTTCTTGCTTGAGTCCGTAAAATGAAAGTGAGAAAAGTTATTGAGTTGAGATGACCAATGATAGATAATCTGTTTATTGCTATTTTACCTATGAAGACATTGTCAATTTCATGTCAATTTCTTTGACAGTGCCACATGCACTCTCAACTTCTAGCAATAATTTTTCATATCACTTGACTCTGCTGAGAAAGGAAATTACGAGTCAGCAAGATCAAAGGAAAATTTCGTAAAATAGCCATAATAAAATTGAGAATGCAAATGGGGAATGTGTCAAAGAGACAACAACCTGACCAAAGAAAAAAACAACAGTAGAAGGTCACCAACAGGTCTTTAATGTAACGAGAAATTCCCGCACCCAGAGTCGCCTTCAGCTGGCCTCTAAACAAATATATACTAGTTCAGTGATAATGAACGCCATACTAATTTCCAAATTGTACACAAGAAACCAAAATTAAAATAATACAAGACTAACAAAGGCCAGAAGCTCCTGACTCTCCCCCTATACCTCTAGCCAATGTAGAAAAGTAAACGCATTACAATACACACATTGAAATTCAGTTCAAGAGACATGGTACATGATATATAAAATGAAATTATAAAATAATGTTTACTACTAGAATAAATTCTTACAAACTATTTTGATAGTCCCAATAATAATTATTGCAAATAAAATTTTCCAATAAGAGTATGATATTTTTTTTAGCCATGATAAATAATGTCATTTGATCTGTTTTTGTTTGGAACAAGGCATAGTTAAAATGTGCCCGTTTACACTGTACAATTGAAACAATGGAACTTTATAAAATCAATCATGCATGAATTTTAAAACAGAAAATAAAAACTGGAAGTTTAAAATTCATTTTATATATCATGTACCGTAGTTATGAATTACATGTAATTTGATTAACAATTCTGCATAATTTTTTTTAACTTTCAAGTGGACACTAAATTTGTGTTGTTAAGTTCATACACGATAAAATGTTTTAACAAATGTTGTACTTATTTTAGTTTTTGTTTATGTAAACAGGTGGTGAAAACAGTCAAGGGCAGACTAACCAAGGTTTGACTAGTATTAACTTTAGTGGACTTCCCCCTAACATTAACATTCAGAATATAACAGGACTGTCTGGGATCAATATTGCCAACCTTCAAGGACTACAGAACCTACAGATGTCTAATATAGCTGTACCTGTACCTATATCTCTTGTCAGCTCTAATGCTGGGGTGCTCCAGAATCAAGGAGGAATATTTGTTAGTTCAATTCCTGGTCTAGTGACTGTATCTAGTAGTGCTCCAACAACATTATCACAGATGAAGCAGGTACAAGTTACTGTAAACATACACATTTTAGTGTTGAGGTTATTACAGCTTATTTCAGGACCTGTTTTTAAAAAAATGTGTAAATATCAACCACATGAATAGTTAGTACAGATCAACATTTATTATGTCAAGGTCCTCATGTTCAGTACTGGAATTAAATTTCATGCTGGAAAAGTTTCGTAAATAGAAATTGTGAAAACAATGACTTGTGAAAAGATTCTTGTTAACTGTAAATCAATCCTGTTAATTGAGTGTTATCTTTCAAAATATAAATGAGTTATATTTGTTGCCTATATTAATTATTTATTTTCAATTCAAATAACATAAGACATTTTTTTTTTCTTTTTCTGCACATGATTAAAATAGAATAGAATAAATTGGAGGCTTATAAAGAGTGTTTCTTGCCCAATTATATTGTAAGCAATTTATGATGTTTATTTAAAGATAATGTAAACTTATAATCAGGATATTTCCCTATGAAACACATTTTGAAGTTCACCATTTATTTCAATTGTTTAAATATCAACAAAACGTTATAATATTTTTCAAAATTTTTAACGATGAGTAATACAAATTCTTCAATATTGAATGAATAAAATTCTTATGAAGTCAAATATCAGATGATGCATTACAAGGGGTAAACACAATTGATTTAATATATTTCATAAGTAAATATAATATGAATTTCAGGCCAACAGTGTGACCTCATCAGCTCCCAGTATAGTGACATTTGTAACAGCACTACCCAGTTCTGTGTCCAGTAGTGTGGTCAACACAACATCAGGTAGGTCAGTTCTGTGTCCAGTAGTGTGGTCAACACATCATCAGGTAGGTCAGTTCTGTGTCCAGTAGTGTGGTCAACACAACATCAGGTAGGTCAGTTCTGTGTCCAGTAGTGTGGTCAATACAACTTCAGGTAGGTCAGTTCTGTGTCCAGTAGTGTGGTCAACACAACATCAGGTAGGTCAGTTCTGTGTCCAGTAGTGTGGTCAATACAACTTCAGGTAGGTCAGTTCTGTGTCCAGTAGTGTGGTCAACACAACTTCAGGTAGGTCAGTTCTGTGTCCAGTAGTGTGGTCAACACAACATCAGGTAGGTCAGTTCTATGTCCAGTTACATGGCCAGGTAATACATCAGGTAACTTATTTTGACAGCATTTGGAAGATATATTTTTTGGTTGAAAATTACAATAGAATAAAGTCACTACCTTGTCTGTTTATTTTACTTTTTAGATTCCAAAATGTCTCGAGTAAGACAACGGTGACCAGTGGCAGATTCAACACACTGTCTCCTTTTTTGTAAAATAAAATAATGATGGTGTAAGATATAATGTTGGGTGTAGAATATAAATTATTCTTCTCTTCACTCCTGGTTATGTTTGACATAAGGACCATTAACTTCTCCCTCAAACCCCCTAGTGCCTATAGCTACCAAGGTAAGCAGTATATATTAAATGTCTTAAATTTATTTTATAGGTTCAACAGCACCTACTTCTACAGGGATGTTGTCAGTTTCTATAGCAAGTTTGGCTCCTCTGGTCAGTGCTGGAATGAGAACACAATCTGGATCTGGAATCAGAACAAATTCTCTCCCTTTACTACAGGTATTATTAATTCATAAGCAATTTTTTTCAGAACTTCATCATCGAAAACAGTTGATAAACGTTCATTTACAGTGCTATCAAAACAACATTATTTATTTTAAGGCTGTTGAGATGTTTTCCAAATTTAAAGATTAGATTAAGATGCTACTCTGAAGCTTATGAAGTTCAGGTTCTCATGACTTGAATTGATTTTATGTTGACAAGTGACAAATTCCATCAGCAGATGAAGATGTGGTATGATTGTCAATGAGACAACTATCCACAAAAGACCAAAATGACTCAAACATTAACAACTAAAGGTCACCCTATGGCCTTCAACAATGAGCAAGCCCATACGGCATAGTCAGCTATAAAAGGCCCTGATAAGACAATGTAAAACAATTCAAACGAGAAACTAACGGCCTTATTTAAATTAAAAAAATGAATGAAACACAAATATGTAACACATTAACAAACGACAACCACTGAATAACAGGCTCCTGACTTGGGACAGGCACATACATAAATAATGTGGCGGGATCCCAACCCTCCCCCTAACCTGGGTCAGTGGTATAACAGTTCAACATAAGAACGAACTATAAAAATCAGTTGAAAAAGGCTTAACTCATCAGATAGACAAAAATACAAGTGGAGGTGGCCGGGTACTTATAATGTCTTATAATTCCTCAGATTCTATAAGCAATAGGTCATTTGTATTTTGTGTATGGAATGATTGTTAAGTGACTATTGTTGTTTGGAAGGATTCATTGATCCTTGAAATATAAATGATCATAAATATAAATGTAACTATTTTAAGCCAACTTTACCTGAACCATTTTTAGCTCACCAGGCCGACAGGTCTAGTGACCAGTTATTATCACTTAGTGTGAGTTGTCCATTGTCCTCAATTGTTGTCAAATTCTCCAAAAATCAGTTCCTCTGAAACTGCTGGACCAAATTTTACCAAACATTGCAACACTCATTATTGGGGCATCTTGTTTAAAAAAAATGAGACAATGACCTTTACTGCCACCTAAATGTTTGACATGTCTAAAGACTGCCACAAAAATAATTAAATAAGTACAGATTACTCAAAATTACTTGGAAAATTTTAATCAATTTCAATCAATTACGATTACAGATAAGGATTACCCCATCCCTGCTAAAAATAGAACATAAGGGGGAAAAGGCAAAGTTTTGTCTTTACTAGACAACTAATTTAATTAGAGAAAATTGGACAGGGGCAGAAATATTCAGAATGGTGAGACCTAGCAGCTGGTCATTTCTGATGTCTGACTAATTTTTATAGGAGTTATTGCCCTGAAATGTGAACTTGTACATATTTTCTTCTTCAGTTTTGTCTTTTATTTTGTCAATTAATCACATGTAGGTGTATTCTTTATGTTTCAAATTTCATGACATAACTCTTTGATTTTTTTAATAATTTTTTTTACAACACGAACTTGTCACCAATGTTTTTTGACAATACAATTGTTTTTACAGATCCAAGGTCAGCCTGGTGGATTACAGCTTCTAAATCTTCAACAACAAAGAGCCCCTCTCAAACCAGGAACAGCAACTCTTGCTACACAATCTGCTGGTCAAATACATATAGGAGGCAAACATGTAACTAGTATTCCTAGTTCAGGTAAACTATGCTTCTCTCATGTGTGCTTTGTTTGTAATGCTTGTTTGAATATATTCAGGGAAAAAATATAGAAATAACTACCTCTGGAAGTTTAGCAACAGCAATGCATCATAATAATAAAACTTATTTCCAAGAAATTTACACTATATTTAAAAATCTTTTGATTTTTTGGAAAATGACGTAGTCATTGTTCCATTACTGCCGACCTGAACTTCATTACATTTCTCTGCCTATCGCGCTTGGTTTCATATTTACTATTTTCCATACAAACTGGAATCTGCTTGTGTTATCATTATGCATGATCATTGTGTAGTAATCAGCCAGGAACCAGTTTACACTCGGTTTCATATTTACTATTTTACAAACTAACTGGTTTCTGCTTGTATTCCACTACACTCGAACAAAGTGTTGTAGTTTGACGGGAACCAGTTTAGAATTTGTAAACTACAAAACGAAATTGGTTATTGTTCATTCCGTTTTGGTGTTTCATACCAACTTATATGGTTTGAATAAGCTTAAGATCCTTCACACATTAATGTGATAGGTATATTAAAGACTGTTTTACAAAAGAATTGAACTGTTTTACTTTCAAAGTCGTACTATAGTGATATCTGTCATATACAGATTTCCACTCTCACCGGTTACTTTCTTCTTTTACACGTGCTTTTGAAACTTCCTGTTTAAACATCGCAAGTTTTAAAATTGTTTTTTGAGTGAATTAAACTTTTTTTAACAATCATGAAGCGTTCCAGAATCATTTTAAAGCAGTTTCTTCTTCTCTTTGATGATGAAAAATAGGTTTTCTCAAGAAAATACCGCAAACGATCGCAGAGGAATTGAAACGTACAAGTCAAGTCAGCACCTGGTTAAATTGGCATCCAGTCAAATCTGCACCTATTTGACGTCAATTCGGCATCCAATAATATTTGTTGTAATATTTTCTATTCAATTAATTAATTACTGTTACCAAGTACATAGTGAATATGTTGTTGTGTATTTAGGTAAACAACGAAAGGAAAGTGAATATGTTGTTGTGTATAAAGGTAAACACCGAAGCCCTTACCAAAGCTGTTGTTTTAACAATTAGACAATTATTTAAATAAAATGGAAAACTATTAGTCCCTTTCAATAAATCAAACTTTCATGCCAAATAATTAGCAAATTTAAGGTGTTTTTTCAGTAAAGTTTAAACAGCATTATACAAACAATCCTGTAAAATGCTCAACTGGATAAAATAATGTAGAAAAATATCCAATATCTCATGTATTAGTCCAAATAATTATGACGTCTGGCAAGGCTATTTTATTTTCGTAGGAAGGCGTCCCAGAAAAAAATTAACATAGCCTTGCGGTCATAGGAAGGTGTTCCAGAATAAAATTAAAAAAGCCTTGCCAGACGTAACAATTATTTGGACTACTCATTTATATATATCATTAAAAATACACCAAAAAAGTCATTTAGTTGAGAAAAATAAATATATACAAGATGTACATGAACACCCAAAAATGTGAAAGTTAGTATTTAACTCTTTTTGCTTAAATACTGAAAAAATTTCTGGCAACCCCTTTCTTATTTTTACTCTTTTTGCTTTAAATACTGTTAAAAATATATATTTAACATGGGTGACGAATTGACTATATTAGGTGTCTATTTTAACCAGGTGCTGATTTGTCCAGATGCCAATTTAACTAGGTGCCGGTTTGACTAGAATTCTTTGACAAATGTTTGAAATTATCTGAGTTTCATTATTTACTTAATATTTTGTGGGAGAAGGGGGTTCAGACTATGTGGTATCAGGTCTGTTTGCGCCCTAAACATTTTCGCACCCTACACGTTCCCGAGGTCCGTTCGCACTCTACTCATTTGCGCCCAATTTTAATTCAAATTCAAGTTGAATAATTGGAAAATCATGGTTATTGTTTTAAATTGCTTTGGTGTAAATACTAAATGTATTTATAGCTTGGTATGAGTAAAACATTGAAGATTTTGAAGAAAAAATACAAAAGATAATTGTTTTTAACAGCTCGGTCCCTTTGATCTGAAACAACGAAACAATAAAACATAGAAACCAAAATATAGCAATCCACTAATATAACCAAAACATGATTAAGAGTTATTCAACACAAAATAAAACGTTGACAAAATACCACTTTATTTAGAAAGGATTATTATTATTTTTAACAATACGCTATCCAAAACATGATTAAGATTTATTCAACACAAAAAAAAAATGCTGTCTCACTTTATTTTGAGACAATGACAACAATTAAGCATATGAGAAAACACTTGCTTACAGAGTTATTAAACACAAAACCAATTAAGATTGGGTGCGAACATGTAGGGTGTGAAAGTGAAAGGGGGTGAACATGAGTGGCACAAAGGTGAATGGAAGCGAACGAACCCGGATTCAGACTATGTACCAGTGAGAAATACACAAGCCTTTCTACGGTATTTATTTGTACAATTCAGGTAGTCTTGACCTATTCATTTGTCTTAAAAAACCAGCCAGTTGTCACCTTCACTTCACACACACACACTCATATACGAATATCAATTATATGCTTACGATACATGTTGCATTGTTAAACTAATTACGGTATGTGAAAATCAAGACTTGCATAAAAACTATCCCAATATTAGAGACAGTGGCGTCATTTTTCTTCAGACCTTTCAGCTCTTTGATTATATTTATGATATGAAGTATGGTATTCACAAACACTCCCAAACAAGGTTAATTTTATATCCAAATTATAGTGAAATTTGTAATTTTGATATGAAAAAATACTAATTTCCTGTTTGATAAATGTTTTTTTTTTATATCAGTCTGTATCCACTATCATCTGCTAGGAAAAATCATAGAAATGTGTGAATTTTTAATAGAACCTTTCCATAAAACTTAATCATTGTTTAGTTTGTTTGTTTAAGAATTTCTTTTATTAAAAGGCCTCATATTTATCAACCTCCACAGGTATCTGACATGTTCCATCACACATGTCATGTGACCTACATGAACATCCTTATTTCTGTCACAAGAGCCATCTAAAAACTAAAAACTTGAAGTGGGAAGCAGAGTGAAGCCCACTATATTTTATAGCTGACTACATGGAATGGGTTATTCTCATACTTGAAGGGAGAATGATTGCTTAAAAATGCTACAGCCACTTCATTTCAATTTTAGTTGTTTCATTTGCAATTATACCACATCTCCTTATTTTTTATATTGACGATTTGTATGAAGTAATTTTTTGTTACTCAAAAATTTCACATAAAATGTTTCTTTTAGGTGTTTTGACGGCTCAAACAATTGGTGGTCACCAGGTGGCACTGTCTCAGTTAAAGCCAGGTCAGCCACAACCAGCTGGAGGTCCTATGCCACCACAACTGATGCTACAGCAGATTCAAAGACAACAATTCCAGCTGCAGCCATTCCAAATTAAACCTCCATCAACACCAGTAACATCTGTAGGGTCTAACTTAAAACCCAAAAGTAAAAAGAGGACAACACCAACACCACCAAAACATTAGATTATATTACATTGAGAGGACTTATTTTTATGTATGGTATTTGTCAGAAGCCTCTATAATTGTAATTACTATCAAGGTCATTATGAATGAATATGAATGACCTCACAATAAATTCTACTAGTTTGAAATATGAAATTTTGAGTTCGTTTAAAGCATGAAGAGTAGCCATTTACATTCTTGAATTTTAATTTTTACACACATTTTTTTGGTATTGAATATAGAGAATGTATGGATGAAATTTATTTGATATATACAATATGACACATGTCTGGCCTATTTTTTTAAATGTACATAGACTTGAGTATGGATTAAATTGTTGAATGTTTGTGCATTTTGTTTTTATAGAGAGATTATGTATATGTTGAAATTTAGGATTTAAATTTTTATTGTTTGTACACATGTACTATTTAAGAACAATTTACATGATAATGAAGTATTTTATATGAATAGAATAAATGATATAATATAATATTGAAGCATTGAGTTTATCTTGTCAAAATACAAAGTCCTTGTATCAAAAAATCCTATAGGGAACATATATTTAATTATTGTATTGATAAACCAATTTTCAAGACTTTTCAACCAATGGCCAAAACGTGTTGAAAATTGATTTATTACTACAAAAAATAAAAAGTTTAAAACAGTAACTTAAACCAAGGGAAGTTGCCAAGAAGAAGTTGAAAGTAAAAACATAATTATCACACTTGTTATATCCTGGGACCATTACCATATTTTTTCTTGTAAATTACTTACTCAATGTTAAATCATGTCTGCTGAAAAGAGGACTGTTAACAGCCTTGGAAACATCATACAGTAGTAATATTACCCAGTGGTTGTAAAAACTCATTGAAGATCTAGGGCTAAAATTGAACAACAAGATGCACCTTTTGTTCTTATATACTTTCCCATTGGCACAGTTATCAAGATATAAAGGGCCTAAACAAATGTTGAGTTAAAGATCATTGGAAATACAAATTACCAAATCTCTATGCCAAATATGGCTGAGTCAATTAATGTAAGTCAACAAAAACCCTGTTTTTCAAATTATTCCTTCTAATACAAAACATAAAATTAATAAAAATAAAAAAGTGATGTTTTTTTGTCTTGGCTTCTAGATATAGGGATTACTTTTCTGGTGAATGTGACATCAGTCCTGACAAGAATTGTAAAGTATTCTGTTTTAGTAATTTCGATTGGTAAAAATCAAAAGCTCAAAAGTCTTATTCCTGAATTGGTACAGGCATTTTCCAATGTTGAAAATGGTGGATTAAACCTGGTTTTATATCTAGCTAAACCTCTCACTTATATGACAGTCAATTCAAATTCCATTATATTCACAACAATGTGTAAACAAAACAAATAAACATAAGTAAATATATAAAAAAATAGGGGTACAGCAGACAACATTTAAACACAAACAATTATGACAAAAAAGACAGAAAGCACATTAGCAAAGGGGAAGATAGATCATTGATTTTTGAAATAAAGTAGCATTACTGTCAGTATATTTCAGTTTGAATAATATTTTGAGACTGTGCCCTTAGGTCACAATCCAGTGACTTCGAATTATTAAGCATTTTTTAATTTAAAAGTTTTCTGCTTAAGTCCGTCTGATTAGTAAAATGGGGGATGTGTCAAAGCGACACCCACCTCTCCAAAAGTGCAAAAAACAGCACAAGGCCACCAATGGGGTCTTCAACATAGAAAAAAAACATGCATCAGAGGCTTTAGACCTACTTGTGACAGATCACTGATACTTTCTACAAAAAGTTGCTATCAGTACATCTCAGTTTGTTGACAATTTCACAGCCCACAAGAGTATGGCCCAATGACTTTGAATCAAGCAACGCTGCTGTTCATCAGAGTTTACTGATTAAAAGAATTGCATTGTTTGCTAATCTGATATAAGAAGTTGGTTTTGGTACATGATGATGCCCTGATGTCCACCTGAGCACTTATCAATTATCTTAGTCAAGATAGCTTTCCTAAGATATTCTTGGACATAACACCTATTTATAATCTGTTTTCTTATTGGTACTTACTGGCAGTCTCGCATGCTTAATCGTTACTGTACTCGTACTAAGCATCTTTTATTAAATACATGACTGACAAAAAATAAAATTAAAAATGCAAATTGAATCAATTTCACGTTTAGATATATTGAAAATGTCCTGTTACTCATCGATCAATAACTCACATCTAAGTGAGAACTTGTATCTCATATATCTCACCGAACTGGAGAATAACGCAATTAACAAAAGTACAATATCTACTTCATGTTTTGAACGTTTTCTCGATATTGACATACAAGATATGTGGTAGCTAGAATCATTGACAGATGTGATGATTTCAACTTTCCAATCGTCATATTCTGGTTTCTCATGATCAGCAATTACAAACCCTCTGCCCACTCCGATGTATTCAATACAATCTAGTATTTTAATTCATACGTTACGCGCATGCATATTCACACTTCTCGGACTTCATAAGCAGGATCCAACAGAGCTACAAAGAAGTAGTGAAGCTACGTCTTATGTTATATAACACCCTCTGTATTTTTCTCTCGATTGTGTCCTACTCTTGAGTGAGGATTTGTATGGTATGTGATGCATTTCAGGAGACTCCTGAACCTTTTCCCTTGTTTTTATCTTTTGATTTAACATGATACTTAAGATTGTGTTTGTTATTTTGATTTGTATCTTTCTAATCAAGTTATGACATTTGAACATTAGTAAATTATTGTTACCTTAATTTATCATTTCAAAGCATGGGTTCATTAGCTTTAATCATTAATAACCATTGTTTTAAAAGTTTCCTGTCTGTATCAACTCTTTTCAATGAGACCATAATAGGTTTCCGTAACGTACCACAATCTTTAGAATATTATATCAACCGAGAGAGAGTAATATTTCATATACATGGGTTGATAGAATGGGATTAAATACCTATCTATATAAAAAAGTAAAATGACAAAAATACCGAGCTCCAGGGAAAAATTCAAAACAGAAAGTCTTCTTTATTCTTTAGTTTTCTATGTTGTGTCTTTTTTATTCTTTAGTTTTCTATGTTGTGTCATGTGTACAATTGTTTGTCTGTTTGTCTTTACATTTTTAGCCATGTCGTTGTCAGTTTAAGATTCATGAGTTTGACAGTCCCTTTGGTATCTTTCGTCCTTCTTTTATATGAAGTTATATCAAATGACAAATCAAAAGCTGAAACACATCAAACTCCACGCGAGCGTCTATAAAGTCGTTGAGCTGCTATATTTGAAATCATAGCCGTCTTCTTGTCCTTGCATTATTATATATCAATAAGAGGAAGTGAATTGGTTTCTCATAGATGTGTATTTTCATTCGTTATAAATGATAAAAGTTTTAAACTTAAACATGATGAAGCGTTGGTTACATACATTGTTGACGAACATGACTCAGACCAGATAGAAGAGTTGAAATATCTTATTTCGATCAATTAAACGCATTAATGACTCGATAGAATACTTAAACCATTATCATTTTGTAATTACAACCATAGGACTTTGTAGTCGCCTCTTTTTGAACTCTTATATCTACAGATATTATTCATTATAACCACATACTGATATTCTATCATTTAGTCCTCTTATATTTATTGTGTTTCCCTCAGTTTTAGTTTGTTACCCCGTTTTTGTTTTTTTCCCCATGGATTTACGAGTTTTGAACAGCGGCATACTACTGTTACCTTTATTTAGTCTACCTTTTGTCAATGTAACAAAAGGTAGACTAAATATATTTGCACGGAAGGTGATTTCCTCGGGAAAGGAACTCCCCAAGCACTGGAACCAACGCAGATGTTTAAAAACTGATTTAAGATATCATGTCTTTCGTTAAATACGCCTTAATCAAGAAGTCGACACTGCAAACCGATCTCTTCCATATCAGTTGATCAATTGTTCTAAAATTGTATGGTCAGATCATGTTTTCGTACTTCATATGCATTCGTACTATACATGCTTTTTCAATGGAAAGTGGGACGTCACAATGCATTCTTAATAGAACGAAAACCCATGACACGAGGATACAAGTTTTCCAATCTGATTAAAATCCGATGTTGTGATAAAGTTGTTAATTTCTGAATAATTTTGGTCGCTTGTGGAGAGTTGTCTAATTGGTAATCATACCACATCTTCTTTTTTTGTATATACGCTGCCTCTTAGGTGTAGCAGCAAAAAATAACAACTGATTTAATTGAGATCGAAGTTTTGCAGTTTTTAGTTTTAGCTTGAAATAAAATGCGGCTAATAATTATCAAAAAAAAAATCCTATCAGTCTATAAAACTATTATTCGCGTGAAACACTTTTTAACTTTATTGTTTTAACAATAATACATGGAGACTATCCAATGATAAGTCAGAAACGAGGAAAGCAATCAAGGCCGATATTAGGAATTTTCATTACGGTTCCTTGGTTGTCGTTACCATTAATAAACCTGTGCCTCAGGCTTGGAATATCCATTATGTATAAGGCCCTGTATACGTATTATAGATTCCAATGATTGCTCAGTTAATCAGACCTCTTTATTTTATTTCATTAGGTGATTTTTTTACGTTACATTAACATAAATTCGACAACGTTGTCTAGCTATAAGTGACGATTGACAGTGGCTAAGTTTACAAGGCTTGCTCAAAAGGATACACTATAATTCAATACCAGTATATGTTTCAAATGTGTTAATTATAAGTCGGCGCTGAGACAGACAACAATAACAGTTTTGCTTCATGAAGGCCTTTAATACGACAATGAGACATGGCACAATTATTAAAAAAATACAACAAAATAATTTAGCTTGACATCTGTAACATGTTTGAACACCAACGAGAACACAATTATAAATTAGATCAGTCGAACTAAACATGTAAAGCTATCCAATCATTTTCATTTTTATTAGACCGCGGTGTCTTATTTGTCCCATTATTTAATGATGTATGATCTTTGTCGACTTTTTCAAGTGTTAAGTTTGACAGTTTATTTGTATCCACGTGCATTTGTGATTCAATTGTGTCCGCTTCAATAATATCTTGCAGTGCTTCTTCCGTTGCCTTTGTAATTTCTTGTTTTCTCTCCCGCTCAACTTTAGATGATTTACGCATTGCTACCTTCTTTTCCATTTCTTTTCGAAGACTTTCATCTTTCTGAGAGCTTTCCAGTAACTTCTTAAAATCATCCACGCGGCGTTTGAAAGCAGGATTTCCGTCCATATGTTTAGCCATTAGTTTATGTAATTTACCCCTTACTCGACCAACCTCTGTCTTTTCTATATCAACCGAACCATCTGCTATATCCTTCATCATTTGAGCCTTTTGTCTTCTATGAATCATCTGCGCTTGCATCATTTCACTAAAATGAACCACATAAAATAAAATGCTTATCAATGTATCCCAAATACGTGTAAACTGCATAGTTGAAACATAGTATGTGCAATTTCTGAATACTCAAAAATCTAATTTTACAACCTGACCAGATGAATTTGCGTTTAGATAAATATACATTATGTAGGAAAGTAACGCATGTGTCATGAACTGTATATTAACTAATCTTACGCCATAGTCAACTTATAATGACAAATTTATTTTGCTGAGAAACAGATTTATAAGTTACTGGTTCTTAAAGCAATATTAAATTTAAATTACAAACAAATAAAAATAAACTTTTTGTACATTTGAAAATGTCTGTACCAAGTTAGGAATATGACAGTTGTTGTCCATTCATTTGATGTCTTTTATCGTTTGATTTTGCCATTTGATTAGGGACTTTCCGTTTTGCATTTTCCTCGGAGTTCAGTATTTTTGTGATTCCACTTTTTTATGTGTAGAAATAAAGACATACGCATATTCTATTTCCCCGCTGTCATCATCATCTAGTTTATCTATTAATTTTTCTAAACAGTGTTCTTGTAAAGGAATCCCTGCCATCTGAAAATACAAATACTTCTATAACTGATCAAATGCACCATACAAATATTTATTATTATTATTCATGGTATACCAATTTTCGTGGTTTTCGTTGGTAAAGGAACACTACAGTTTTAATATTTAACGAATTACACAGTTTCTTTTTTATTTTGCATCAATCCTCAAAAAATTGAAATCAATAGAAATAAATAAAAATCTAAAGCATACATGAAGTGTTATGCTCTATATCAAGAATCTATCATATGTTTTTACTGGGGAAAATAAAGTGACAGATTTGATAAAGACACATGAAGGAAGGGACAGAGGTAACCCTTTATACTTCCCTTCTTTAGGGATATTCACCCAGAACATTCCCTCCGAAGTGAAGAGGGATAAAAAGACTATTTGATTTTTTTTTGCACGCAATATCAATTTAGAATTTGAATTATAAGAATACCATCCTGAAACATAAAGACGACATAACATTTAAATAAGAAGATTTTCAAAAAGTTTATGTGAGAAGATATTTTTACAAAATATTTGGTATCATAAAGGTATATATGCATATCCGTGTAAATGAATATTTTTGTTGTTTTGTTGTGTTGTGTGCGGAATTGAATTGTAATTGGTGTACCCAATCCAATGTACATTTAAATCATACTACTAATATTTGATTACAGAATTATAACCACCACCAACTTTGCTCTTAAAAGTATAGGATATACGAACATCCTCAATATAACGGAAATACATGCGACATTCATACAAGTGAGAGGTTTAGCTAGTAATACAACCAGGTTAAATCCTTCATATTCTACATTAGCAAATGCCTTTACCACGTCAGGAACACGTCAGTTGATATCCATTAGTGTGTTATGTTTGAGTTTTTTTAGTTTTCCATTTGATTATGGACTTTCCTTTTAATTCTACTTGGATGTCGGTATTTTTTATATTGACCTTTTCCCTAATTTTACACGAAATATACAGGAAGGGAAACAATTAATTGAAAAAACAAAAGTATTCAACAATATTGGAAAATATTTTTTTATGAAAGATTCGAGAAAATAAAAATAAAAAATAAGAACACCAATAAAGTTTACATGCTATACATATCTCGGATGGTAAATTTACGGTAAATTTTATTTTAATGTCTAATGAGATCTTGGAATAAAGAAATAGCTATCAGATTTATTTCAAAACGAAACAAAGGAATACAATTACTTTCAGATCTTTAAATTCGGTGATAAATAATAAACACGTGTTTGCATATATATACATTCAAGATATATTAGCATATTAATCTTACGTGTTACAGATGTTTTATTACAAATGAACATGTTCGCATTGCTAAGTTATGAGTGCACTTTATGTTTCCACTGTGCAATATACATCTATATCCATCGTTTAAGATCGTTTAAGACACTAAAACTTTCTTACACTGAACCACATCAAAACAACGAAACAATTCCTGTCCTTAGGTCTGTTTTATTTTTGTGTCTTTTCATTTCAACTCTCTCAGACCCCAGATGTATGCAACAACACAAAATGTGGTGTTTATGTCATCAGATAGCAACCCAACCTTTAACGCGTTTTCATAAATTTCTGTTCTAATTTATATGAAGTAATTCTATATCTGACAAACTGCAAAGTGACAAATATGTTAGAGTAGATTCACTCACGAGGGAAAAAATATCACACAAGAAGAGGTTGTGCGTAATAATTTTTTCACCGAGTGTGTGTTATTAACCGAGCATCTCCACTCAAGTGCGGTGAGTTTAATTTTTGATACTGAATGCCTTATGATTGAAGTGTGCAATTTATCATCAGAAGGACAATTGTAAACAAAAATGAAGTAAAAAATTAAGACAGTTTACTAATGCTAACATCAAAAGTATGAAAATGGTGTAGAAATATGAAATGGTAAACCTCGGACATTAGTTGTTACTGATCGGCTAAGCGGGTGTTAATTTTAGACATTAACATTCATTGCTTATATTATCACATATTGCTATGGATGGGCGGGACTAACAAATGGTAGTGAAAAGTAAAAATGCCGCGTGTCCAATGAAATGAATAAGTAATTCAAGAAATCTACATAAAGTATAAGAATATCGTTTTTTGACAAATACATGTATAATTTGAAGGGAACAAAATGTCAACAAGATGTTCATGCTGCCTCTAAACTATACAGTGCACTGCAAATAAATTAAAACTTTTAGAAAAATAAATACATATTGTCAAATAAAGGCATTCGTAATTTACCGTTGTTCAAAAGCCATGATTCAATAAAGAGAAACAAATCCGGATTAAGACCGATGGAAAGACGTCAACTATAAGAAGAAAAAAACGGAACAGCAGAAACACTGAAATGAAAACCAAAAACAAACGCCAACATATGAAAAGGACTATTTGATTACAACTGCCATATTTCCGACTTGTTACAAGACATTGTTAGAAACAATGGTGCGATGAACGGTGTTATAGCTAGCTTAAACTCCCGCTTATATGGCAATGGCAATGTTAAGAAAAACATATTGCTAAAATGGCAACAAAACGTGACAAGAATACATAACAAACAAACGCAGCACAACCAAATGCATAAACAAATAATATAATACCGGTAGTACATTACAACAGGTAAACTGTAGAATTACAACGGACATATCCCATTGACGACAGCACAGGACACCATAAACATTGAAGTATTTTTGTGACGTATACATTATCTTGAATATATAAAAAAAAAAAGATGTGGTATGATTGCCAATGAGACAATTATCCACTAAGACTGAAATGACAAACATTAACAACTATAGGTCACCGTACGGCGTTCAACAATGAGCAAAGCCCATACCGCATAGTCAGATATAAAAGGCCCCGATGAGACAATGTAAAACAATTCAAACTAGAAAACTAACGGCCTTATTTATGTAAAAAAATGAACGAAAAACAAATATGTAACACATAAACTAACGACAACCACTGAATTACAGGCTAATTTATTCAATTTTTGGAAGTTTATCCAAAAATTCACAATTTTTTTCACAATACTAGTCCAAATATTTATCATGATTATGATGGTCTTGAAAACTATGTCAATGTAATGCTGTAACGACATCATACTTATTCGGACTAGCACAATATTTTACTTTTCATTGAAAATTTAAATTAACTCGACTATATTGACAAATAATACATACATCTGAAATGTATAGAAAATACAGAATTCAAACCACAAACGATAAGACATATAACAATTTATAACCGAACAACAATAACTGAATACATGAATTTAAGATTTAATACCAGTATACCGAGAAACGTCGTATAACGATACGAATTAGCACAAGACAGACCAGGCATATAGGTCACGGTCGGTATATATCAGACATACGACGCAGATGGTAAACAACAGTCTAAGACGTGGCAAAATTGTCGTTAGTTAGTTTAGACATGGACACATCGTAAAGATCATCCAATTCGTGATCGTGTCCATAATATATGACGGACTGTCATTTGAAATCTTCCGTCCTCATAAATCTGTTGGGGCAGTTTCTGCGTAAGGATCACATTCCTGTATATAAAGTCGGTATAGTGTAAACATGCACGAGCATAAAACGTATAATAATAATAGTTATGATTCAATTTTATTGAGACCATTTGATAATTTAAAAATATATGTTTATGGGATTTGTTTTTAAAGAATATAGAACTATTTAGCTTAGGACATTTGTTCTTTTGTAAATACAATATATTTGCTGTGGAATTTGTTTAAAACAATATTCGTATTTATATTCACATTTTCCAAATAAAACAAAGACATACAAAAACTTTAAATTATAAGAAATCAATCTGCATCATAAAACTAACAGCACACAAGCTAGTAACCCAACAATACTATAAGCAGGCAATAAAAGAAAGTAACATACTTTATAAATACCCTGTAAAATAAAGTTACTATATGTGCATTACTACAAGCAGACATGTCATAAAACTTGCCGAATAATTATAAGAAGAAACTTGTTATCCATTCGTTTGATGTGTTTGA
Organism: Mytilus trossulus; assembly: GCF_036588685.1. Lineage (NCBI taxonomy): Eukaryota > Metazoa > Mollusca > Bivalvia > Mytilida > Mytilidae > Mytilus > Mytilus trossulus. The sequence continues at coordinate 19,362,711 of NC_086386.1, read as the reverse complement.
GTTTTTGATTTTTCAATTTGATTAAGGACTTCGATTTTAATTTACCTCAGAGTTCAATATTTCATTTAACTATTATCCCCATTTCTAGAAATTATAACTTTATGCAGGAGTCAAAGACAAGGTATGAAAGCAGTGAAGATTAAGGTGTATTATGCTCTTGATATCCATTGTATACCGTCTTTGAATTGCTTTCCCCATTAAATTGGTAACTTCAAATAGTTTTGAACATATTAACAGAGGGGCGAATGATACCACAGGGACAGTGAAACTCATAGATTTAAAATAAACTGGCAAACAAATTATAACATACCATCAAGCCCGTTTTTATTTCACTCAAGTCCAAAGATTTACTTCCATCTTTATCAAAAACAGAAAAGAGATCCGTTAGCCGGAAACCATTCATATGTCCAAATTCCATAAGCACTATTATAGGATTTTCGTCTATAAGGGAGAGTTCGTCATCATCTTCACCAGAACCATGATCTCCACGAATTGGTCCATGAATAAATACTATGTCTTTATCTTCTTTCATTTTTTTCACATTCTCTGAAAATTCTTTCTCTACAAGCTGCGTCTATAAAAGAAAATAAAGTTGGAGAAAAGAATTATATATCGAAATTAAAAAATAAGCTACATATAGATGCACACTTTATATTTTGAACTATCTGAAGATTTTTTTTATTACTGCATGCACTTTTCAGTTTAAAAAATTATTGTAATAGTTGATGTACAAGCAAGTAATAAAATCAATGATCCGAGCAATCGAGAAATTTTGCTGTTCTCCTTATTGATATATATTTCCAATTGAGGGTTCTGCAAAAGTTGGTTGATTTGCTTGTGTATAGTCAAGTCACTGTTATAAATATTAACATATGTCCACTCAAATCAGCATATATTGTTAACAGAATGAAACTACAACTTGCAAACCTTCTTACAACGATTGTACAAAAACCCAAACTAATTAACAAATGAACATTTAAATCATGAAAACTGTTTTTCAAAGTGTAAATAAAAAATAGCTTTAATGCTATCAAAGAATATGACTTGGTTTTCATGTATTTCTCGTCAATCTGTGGTAAGATCTGGTCCTTTGGGTGTCTTTAAAGAACAGGATTTCTACATCCATTTCAAAGCTTACTCGAATATCGACTTTCTTTAGCCCAGAGGTAGGATTATCGTTGATAAAATCTAGGATCATCTGTGCACCTTTTGTCGTGATAGGATTCCAGCCCAACTAAAACGAAAGACAGGATATGATTAGTAATGAAAACAAAGCCGGCAATTTCCTCTAATTTCCTGCAATTTCCGTCTTCTAGTCATTAAAGCTCACTCAACTTTCAAATTCCTGTCTATTGCTATATGATACACATGTTGTTTTATATTTGGACGTGTTTCTATCCGTTCCTTGCATTCTACCATTATGAGCGCAAGCAATTCGAATACATTTATCCACTAGTTTTCCAGAAAAAGTTATCCACTAGTTTTCCAGAAAAATTAATTCAAATTTAAATTAACCGCAATATATATACACCCTGTTAGCTAAATCAATTGCATTTCAAGTCATAGATCCAATCATGACATAAATCATTCCTGAAATGTTATAACTGTCTACGTATTCGAGGAAAATCATCTCATGCATAGTAGCAATAAGAAGTTCTACGTACAATCTTGAATTAATTGTACATTTTTTTGTGTATCTATGTATAAAGTAAAATCACAAAAATACTGAACTTAGAGGAAAATCAATTCGGAAAGTCCATAATCACACGGCAAAATCAAATAACAAAACGTATCAAAAACGAATGGACAAGAACTGTCATATATGTATATGTATTTTTGCTGAACCAATGTTTAAAGGGCACCATCATGTTGAACTTAATTTGTATTTCTTCAACACTATCTAGTTATAAGAAAAGAGGAGAAGAATGGATATAGATTAAACATGCATACCTTCAACACTTCTAAAGTTTGATTAGCTTTCATTCCTTTTAAAAGTTTCTCTAAAGCATCTTTGTTTATTCTGTTACATTCCAAATTCAGTTCAATTAAATATTCATTAAATTCTAAAGCTTTGGCAAGAGTTTCACAACCTCGCATTGAAAATCCATTCCATGATATGTCTAATTTCTTTAAACCTTGATTTAACTGCAAAATATGAATAAAACAAATAGTCATTATACTCAGAAAATTCAAATATTAATTTAAATATAAAACAATTAACCCGTTTTATTTATTAATAGACACAGTAAGATATGCGTTACCCCTATTCGCATTTGGCACATATTTGAACTAAGTGTTCAAGTGTTTGATGTATGAAGCCACTATAGGTGATAATAACTTAAACATGTCAACATATTGCTGTGTTCATCTATGTTGAAATTTGTGTTCGAGTCTGTTGAAAATTAAATGTTTCAATGAATCTTAATGAAACAAAACATTAAAAAAATATGCATTGTAATTATAACACTGAAAATGACATGTCTGCAAAACTATCAAAGAGTTAAATCGGCGTTTGCAACCGTTTTTTGTTTTGTTGTGATAACTGACTATATGTTGTACATTTTTGGGATTGTATTCTAAATGCAATCAAATATAATATTTATGTACTGTGGCTAAAGACCAACTACTTTAGTGCGATTGTTACTCAGTAAACTTTAAGTCATTGCCATGTTTCGATACCTACATGTATAAAAACTTACTGCTAATCCGTCTGCAATAGCATCAGCACCATCAAACCGTAGATGATTCCAACTGAGATCTAATTCTTCTAATGTGTCATTGATTTCTGAAAAAAAATATTTTAAGACAAACTCATCATAGATACCAGGATTGAAATATTGTAAGTGCGCCAGACACATATTTCGTCTGTTCCTGAGGTAGACAAGTTCAAAGTTTTGAAAACAATTAGTTTATAATTATGACCATTTCAATGATAAAACATGTAAACATAGAAGTGCTGACAACTAGGCTGTCGATATCCTTAAGTAAAAATGTTCCTGTTCTCCTCGATTAATTTAAACCATTGACTTTATATACAAAGATGATGAGAATATGGAAAATGTTAAGTCGGAATATGAGCGATTGTCATGCAAGAGCAGGGTTTGCCAGACATATATATTTGGTTGGGCGCTAATCTTGGAATTTCGTCATGAATGCAAGAGCCCATTTTGACAGACAAAACCCACCAAGCATCAACATGTAAACATTTGAATTAGGACAGTAAATGTACAAGGTACTATCAATATAATATCATTGTTGATGCTTGCCAATGTAAGTGCCTAAAAAACATATTTGTAAATCGGAAACCGGAATTTTCCATAAAGAGACACAACGTAAAAGGTCAACAGTGCCAGAGGAATTTGCTTAACTACATTTATTTATAAACTGGACATTAACACATAAATATATCTTTAAATTATATAAAATTGTTTTCTTTTAGAAAAAAGATACAGTACTTTGTATGAATGCTGATTTTGAAAAGAAAGGACTGAAAATAACGTCCTTGAAGCAGACTTAAAAATAGGGTGCGTGTTCTAGCTGAGCGAACTAGGATCATATCATGGTATTTGGCATACAAAATCTGCAATGATTGAGCGTCACTGATGAGTCTTTTATAGACGAAACCCGATCTAGCGTAAATACAAAATTTAAGCCCGGTATCTATGATGAGTTTATTTGTTGCAATATAAAACTACTAATTTGAATTAATCGCAAGTTCAAGTTCAAGCTAGATATTGTTATAGTAAGATCTATTTGTATTTGTGCGTCTTGAATGTTGTACTGACACCTTCTATACATCAGGCTTCATTATAACATTTTAACATAAAGATTAAGAGATAAAAATGAAATGCACTTACTTAATGCATCGCCTATGACTTTCCCTCCAAACTCACGAAATTCATTATGGCTTAAAGATAGTCGGAGTAAATTATGTGTATCCTAAAATGTACAAAACGAAATTATATCTTTACCCTGTGTGAATGCTTACAAGTTAGCATTCATCAGTGCATATATTTAACTTTTTTTAATTATAGTTGATAATATTATAATACGAATGATTGATATTAATGATTGGTTTTATAAGGTAAAGATCGTTTCAAAGATACTTAGATTCTACTACTTGTAATAAGGTTTTACAACTATATATATATAAATAACAACTGTTGGATTACATAGTATTGCGTTAAGAAATTAATAAAGCATAAAATTTGCAAAGTATTTTTTTAATAAAAAATGATTGTACCAAGTATATGACAGTTGTTATCTATTCAGTTGATGTGTTTGAGCTTTTGATTTTGTCGTATGATTATGTACTTTTCATTCAGAATTTGCTTCGGAGGTATTTCTTTTACTTTTTATCTGTTTATCAAATGAACTCATTTGGAGAAAAAAAACCCACACAATTCACAAGATGTAACACCAGCTATATATAAGTCAACCGTTATCTGCTAGCGAGGCTGTATTATCGTCTGTATATGCAACAATTAAATTTATCTAATAATGATATGGGCATTAATTCAATTTTTGCGCTAAAAAGTCAAAAAATTGTTTTTAATTGTCCAGCTCAAAATCAGATTAATTTTCAAACTGTTGACCACTTACCTCGAACAGTTTGGTTAAGTGTATTGCATCAAATTCACGAAAACCATTTCCTAAAAATGAAATAAGTAAGTATAGATTTCAGATTTTTTTTTATAAAATGTATAATTTGTGTCTCAATTTCTATAAAAAAAAAAGGAGTAAGAACTAGACAGAAAGAAAAAGAAAAAAATCCATGTATCTTTATAAACGACCTATTCATAAAAAAAAAAACTGAATGAAACTATCTGTAGGGTAACGACACAGAAAAAGCAATTTTGAGAGCTTTAAAATTTCATCAGTTGAATATTTTATCTAAATCTTTCGTAAGCCTGATTGTTTTTTCATCGTGTTTCTTCTTTTCTTCTATTTTTTCTGTTTTTCTTTCATATATATATGATTTAATTATACTATATTACTTTAAAACACTTATTGATAGATATTTGCACACCACTGTTCTCGTTTTTAAAAAAATACAGACTTTTACAATAAAATCCTACCTGAGAGATTCAATGAGGTAAAGTTATCAACCTCTACTGCAATATTCACAATATGTTTAGCACCTTCAATACCAATCTGACTGTCCGATAAGTTCTTAAATATATGAGAATAAGTTAAATAACAAAAATCCGAACTCCGAGGTAAAGTCTTAACGGAAAGTTCCTAATCAAATGGCAAAACCAAAAGCTCAAACACATTACACGAATGGAAAACAACTGATACAGGCATTTCCTAATGTAGAAAATATTACATTAAACCTGCTTTTATAGATGTCTAAACCTGATCTCACTTGTATGGTTTAGAATTCCATTATATGGACAACAATGTGTAGGCAAAACATGATAGGTAACAAATTCAAAAATTGGGGTACAGCAGTCTACATTGTGCTACATCTGTTATAATCTTAATCGTTATAAAAGCAAACAGCTGGGTCAACATAGAAAACTCAAAATTGTATGAATACACTGCGTAGACAAAGCAAATAAGCAAAAGGGAAAGACAAGAATACAAAATATGACCATAGGACAATCAAACAATAGCGGAATGCATTAATACCGAGCCCGTCACACCAAATGGATATTATGAAAAAGTGCTTTCACATTAAAAGTTCAAAACATATAAAGCCAATGAAAAGAACAATATAACACATAATTAAGATAATAAACAACGTCAGTACCTATAATCTATTCTTCAAGTCCATCATATTTATCAACAAGGTTTGGTATCATTAGAATAAAAGACGAGACGTTCTTTAACATCACTCTGGTTCATCAAACTGCTGCACACGCTTTGGTAACAAGAGCGGCATTTGCTGAGTTTTATACGTGTTGCAAAAAGGTTTTTAATGTAACAAACTGCCATGACAAAACTCTTGCACTCGTATTGATAATGTTCATCATATTTAAAAGATTAAAAATACTAATAGTCTATATACTAGTAATCTATATGTGCATTGTGAAGTTGTGTGAGTAAACTTACTAAATCAGTAATGATTCTGTTATCCGTTAACATTTCAGCTAAATACAAAGCACCTTTTGGTCCTATTTCATTGTCTGTCATATCTAAGATCTGTACTGTTGGATTCTCCTATAAAACACAAACACACAGTTTGTTTTATACCGGTACTTATAAAATCATACAGGTTCAATTTATTAAAAATAAAATGTAAGAACAGTTTTAAGGAAATATTGTTTTGTGCATTACCCACATAGTGATGATGAAGGTGAATATATTAAAAAGGTAACACAAAGATAAGAATATTTTGTAAATGATGTTTTTGTTGTTCAACTTAATTACATATCAACCTCACAGATATTGGAAATATTTCGAAATATTCTATGTAGCTCCCTTGTATTAGACTTCCTAACGGGTTAACTACTGAAAATGTCTGTATGGGCAAACTAAATAATTTCCATATGTCTTTGTTTATTTGTTGATTAAAAAAGAAAAAAATGATGTAAAATTAGCTCTTATATACTTACAAGAAGAGCAACAGACATTGCTTTGGCATCCTTTGGACAGAGAGAACGATGCCTGACTGATACTCTCTTTTTCGACAGTTCCCGGATGAAGGATGACACTGGTGAAATGTTTAACATTTTACACATCCGCCGATACTGGTTCTCACAATAAGATGCTGGATCCTTATCTGATCTGGATTCATTTTCCTCCTCTGAAATATATGTATGTGTACATAAGTAAGTGATATGGAACTGCGCGATTTAATAAATACATTTAAAGTAGTGTTTCGCAATTTTGATCATTGTTATTTCTTTACTCATTAATATTCACTGATGCAAAAATTAAGAATTCTGCTGAATGTCTCAAAAAAGGTACATTAAAACTTTGATTGGTTATCAAGTTTTAAAGAGTGAGTGAAGAGTGAGTATTCTGGCAACAAAGTTTCGCTATTTTCATTTTGATTTACACTAATTCTGAAAACTATAAGAATCCTATAAGGTTAATAGGAGAATCTTTGTCACAAATGTTTAATATTACGAAAAAAGCAATTTACCATGATAAACAATCAGATTCGTAACCTAACGTTGCATATCTTTAACGTCGAGATGAAAGTGATCACAAAATACAACTATTAAATTATTATAGTAAAGCTAGACCTTGTTTTTACTACTAAATACAATACATGGAAGCTTTAACTGCGCTGCATAATATTGTAATAGAAAAATAAAATAAAAAAACAAACAAAACTATGTGGCAAAATCATATATCAACCAGTACCCTGTGCAATAAACAAGCAAAATTAAATCACCTTTTAATATCATACAACTACGATTGGTTATATCAACGAAACTGTGTAAAATTTACACTTAATGTCTAGCTAAAAGCACTATGATTTATAAGAATAGTGCCTGTTTATGCCATCGCCACAACAGCCCATACCATATTTAAAACAAAGAATAAGCAAAACTAAATCGCATTGCAATATAATATAAATACGATTGGTTATATCAACGAAACTGTATAAATTTACACTTAAGGAGGCTCGCGGGTATAAGATTTTCAGAAAAAAATCAAACATTTATGTTTTATTACAAATTTTATTTATTACCTTGTATAGTTGTTACTTTATCATATGGTACAAAACAATTTTGTCAAAAATCATTTAAAAACATCAATTCGTGTTGGCACCAGGTGACTTTTAAAATTTAAAATGCTCCAAATTATCTCCCTTTGGTGCAAAAATGTCATTTTTTGGCATTAAAATTGAAATAATTTTTTTAACTTATCAGTGACCTTTATTTTTTGTTGTTGGTTTCGAAAAAGCTGTACATAAACTCAATAATTGTAAAATTTAAGCGATTTCTGTAATTTAGTTTTTTTTTATTTCGATATTAACGCTATTTCTGCTATTAGTTCAACAGAACAAAATGGACATTGACAAACATGTATGCTTCTTTCGAAGGCAGATTATGAGCGTTAATGAACGGTGACCCAATTATTTTATTTTATTTTTCTATTTGGTATAAGATAAAGTTCATAGAAAAATATAGAGAAATCCTATATTAAATTAAAAAAAAATGATTTAGAACCGCGAGCCCCCATAATGTCTAAAGCAACATCCATTTTCTACTAGAATAGTGCATGCATATGCCATCCCCAAAATAGCCTATACCATTTCTAATTATAAAACAAATGTATACGTTTGACTCCTCCTACTGATGACGTTCTAGATGCCAATAGAGGTGACGGGGAACAGCTTTCAAGAGACGTCGTCACATAGCTTTCTTCGTAGTCTCTATATGTTTGTTTTGTGTCTAGTTTTGAACACGGTTCTAGCTCAACTGAGTTTGTCCCTGTTGCCAATTCTTTTAAACAAAGAACGATAATTCTTAAATTATCAAACTCAAAAAGTTATGAACAGTGACACACCATTTGTCATAAAAACGGCTTTCGTAACATTTTACATTAAAGTAAACAAAAACGAACATTTAAAGTGAATGAAAACATGATATGAGTTTTATGTTTTTACGAAGCATCTTATCTTGGCTAAAATGTATATATTATTTTGTAAACGAAAACATAAAAAGTGATCGTCAAAATGTAATTATATAAGCATACCATCAAAGTCGAAATCGTCGTTGAACTCGTCAAATAAGTCTGTTAATGAAGTATTATAGGTATGGAACGACGATTCACAACCTCCATATTCACTGTCAATTAATGAAGCCTTTCGTCGTCCAGTCCGACGTCGTGTAATGATCGCACGGTTTGTCTTCCGACTGGCAACCTTCGCCTTATTTCTGTATTTGACCGCCATGACATACGGTGATGCTGTCTGTGGTCTTTTAATAAGGCTTCGGTTGTCATTCTGAAAAGCAGACAAAATATGTATTAATATTTATAATTAATATATTTCTAAAAAAAAACAAGTACTGTGGATTCATTATTATTCGTGCGATACCAATTTTCGTGGGTTTCGTTGGTACATGTGATCTACGAATTCAAATATTCAACGAATTACACATTTTATATAGGCTTTGTATGAAGATTGAGACAAATTCGCCAAATCAAATATCCATCAAAATGCAAGTTTTCCTCTATCCACGAAAATTGATACCCACGAAAATAAATGAATCCAAATAATTTTTAATTACCATGATAACAGTACAATTATGTTTAATACACTTTGTTAAATTTGCTGTTTGCCACCCTGTTATGTTGTCATAAGTGTCAAATACAGAAAACATAGCTTATTTCTATAACTTGAAATTGATATATAATCATACAAAACGACATGTTTTCAAAACAAAAAAACTTTGTAAGATAAATAATGTTAACAAAATGATTTTATATTACTAATGTATATAACAATTTACTTACATTGTTATATATTCTCATATTGTCTTCGATACTACACGTGTTATGATTCACGAAGTCAGGTGTAAAATAATCAGAATTATCGAATACACAAATATCTTTAAATGCATTTAAATCCATTTTCAAAATATTATTAATTTCCACCCATTTAAGAACTACTTAGCTATGGAACGAATGATATAAATGTTACAAAAATTTAAAAAGAATAGCTTATAGCTGGCTTTGGTATTGATTTAACAAAATATTATTAATAAATCATGTTTTAATGTGTTATATTAATCTCTTCTAGATAAATGTCACAAGGAATTCACAATGTTTCTATTTTGTGGCGTCACCAGGAATACACAATGTTTCTATTTTGTGGCGTCAAGTGTAAGACAAATAAACACTGACTGTTTCTATTTTGTGGCGTCAAGAAACACTGACGACTTCATTTTTTTTTTAGAAAATTTACATGTGTTTCTATTTTGTGGCGTCAAGCTAATTAAGATAATTAAACACTGACGATTTTCATTTTTTAGAAAATTTACATGTGATTCTATTTTGTTGCGTCATGTTTAAGACAAATAAACACTGACGATTTCATTTTTTTAGAGAATTTACATGTGTTTCTATTTTGTGGCGTCAAGTTTAAGATAAATAAACACTGACGATTTTCATTTTTTTTAGAAAATTTACATGTGTTTCTATTTTTTGGCGTCAAGTGTAAGATAAATAAACACTGACGATTTTCATTTTTTAGATAATTTTAAAAGTTTGATTTGTTCTAAATTAAATCTGTTAATTTATTTGTCTACGTTGACCATTAAAACATCTATTCAGTTATTAGACATCCATTTAAATATCTTTCATTATGCTTTATTGATTGATTACAGAAGAGTCAATTAAGTCATCAGTAATTTTAGTAGTTTTTTATACCCAGGAAACAGCGGAGTGTTATGAATAGTTCGTAAGTGTCTCCTATTTCCGGAGAAAGTTCATATGAACTGAAGATAACCTTTTTATAATGGATTCCGTTTTGCCATTTAGGGATAGAAAAAATTAAACAATGACATTTTAACAGAAGTTCAACTTTCATGATCAATTTATTTGAGCCTTTTTTTATTTATAGATCTGCGAATAATTAATGTGTTGCATATTAAACAATACAGCTTTATGTATAACAAGCACAAAAGATCCCAACTAAAGAAAACAAAGATAATTTAATTTCAAAGAGTATTAAAAGAACAGATAAACACCACACAGGAGCATGGACTACGTAGATATTTTGTGTAAAGTATGATTGTGAATATTAGGCGATACGGGGACACGCCAATGCAACAGAAACCAAACAACACAAAAGATAATAGACATATAATGTCAACATACAGCCTTCAAAAACATTAAGTCAAGTTCTTAATCGTCTCAAGTCTCAATATCTTTTAAAATATACAAAAATAACAACAAGCATTTAAGTTATAAGAAAAGTCACTAACTTATGACAGGCACATGGACACGTGGCGGGTTGAACACGTTTTACGATTTTTCTCTCTTTGTTATTGAAGTTAAATAAATATTGCATGTAGTACGTACAAGTAAACCTATGCATATATCTATCTTATTGTTCACGAAAAATCGAAAAATCACAACAACATGTATATGAACGTGGTCTTGATTGATTGTATTCTTTTAACGGTCTTAATTTTGATCCTTCCTGTCATAGTTTTGATCTTGGAGGTATCCGACCTATGTTCGTTGTACGTACTATAATCAGTACAATACGGTAATTTTAGAGTCCAACAAAGATAATTTCAGGATTTTTTTTTAATTAGTCTTTACAAATGTGATTGTATAACTTTATGAAATCACTACATCATATATTGAGTAAACTTTAAAACCTTTAACAGAGTAGAAAGAACAAAGCCTTTAAAGGCTTAGAATAACATATAGGTAAACAAAAGTTTACCCTCTCGTTATGATTTTAAGTTTCTTGTCGTGTTGTTTACTTGCTGTCTTTTTTGGGCAAATACACAACCCTTTAACTATAACAAATATCAAATTTCATTAAGCGAAACTGCTTTAAATTACGTTCAACGAAGAACAAGTTTCCAATGAACGCATTTGAAAGTTTATTGAAAAAACGTTAACCGATATGAAATCTTATCGTGTGTACACGTATTAAATGACAGAAAAATAAACTTATCGTTTGACTTAATTCTTTACTTTTAAATCATAATAGAATATTCTTTGTATAAATACTTTATCTTATCGTAAGCTATAATGGTTTTTTCGGAATACATAAACAAATTTCCTCATTCCGCATATCCATCCTTAATTTTATTCCTGTTGTTTAAAAAAAATGAGAAAATGCGAGAGAAATAGATGGAGCAGGGGGTAAAAGCTAGGTGGAATGACAAAAGGTGTAAGGGTAATGTTGAAGTTGATGATTATGATGGATTTATCAGTTAAATGTGTTATGAATAGTTCGTATGTGTCTCCTATTTCCGGAGAAAGTTCATATGAACTGAAAATAACCTTTTAATAATGGATTCCGTTTTGCCATTAAGGGTTAGTAAATATCAAACAATGACATTTTAGCAGAAGATCCACTTTCATGATCAATTTATTTTAGCCTTTTTTTATTTATAGATCTGCGAATAATTAGTGTAATGCATATCTTACAATACAGCTTTATATATAACAAGCAGAAAAGTTCCCAACTAAAGAAAACAAAGATAATTTAATTTCAAAGAGTATTAAAAGAACAGATAAACACCACACAGGAGCATGGACTACGTAGATATTTTGTGTAAAGTATGATTGTGGATATTAGGCGATACGGGGACACGCCAATGCAACAGAAACCAAACAACACAAAAGATAATAGACATATAATGTCAACATACAGCCTTCAAAAACATTAAGTCAAGTTTTTAATCGTCCAAGTCTCAATGTCTTTTAAAATATACAAAAATAACAAAAAGCATTTAAGTTATGAGAAAAGTCACTAACTTATGACAGGCACATGGACACGTGGCGGGTTTAACACGTTTTACAATTTTTCTTTCTTTGTAATTGAAGATAAATAAATATTGCATGTAGTGTGTAGAAGTAAACCCAAGCATAGATCTATCTTATACTTCACTCAAAATAGAAACAAAACAGCAACATGTTTATTCGGCGAGGTCTTGATTGATTTGAGTGTTCTTTTTACGGCGTTTTGGTATTGTTCCTGCCTGCCATCGTTTTACTTTGGGGGCACCCGAATATTGTTCTATAAACATGTGGTTAAGCGCACTATAGTCAACACAGTACGGTTATTTTAGAGTCCGACAAAGATAATGTCATGGATATTCTTTGTGGTGTCAAGTGTAAGATAAATAAAACCTGACGATTTTCATTTTTTAGAGAATTTTAAAAGTTTGATTTGTTTAATCAATGGTTGTCTAAATTAAATCTGTTAATTTATTTGTCTACGTTGACCATTAAAACATCTATTCAGTTATTAAATATACATTTATATATCTTTTATTATTCTTTATTGATTGATTACAGAAGAGTCAATTAAGTCATCAGTGAATTTAGTATAACTTTTTATACCCAGGAAACAGCGGAGTGTTATGAATAGTTCGGAAGTGTCTCCTATTTCCGGAGAAAGTTCATATGAACTGAAGATAACCTTTTTATAATGGATTCCGTTTGACCATTTAGGGATAAAAAAATCAAACAATGACATTTTAACAGAACATCAACTTTCGTGATCAATTTATTTGAGCCTTTTTATTTATAGATCTGCGAATAATTATGGTGTTGCATATCTAACAATACAGCTTTATGTATAGACAGGCACATGGACACGTGGCGGGTTTAACAAGTTTTACGATGTTTCTTTCTTTGAAATTGAAGGTAAATAAATATGCATGTAGTATGTACAAGTAAACTCATGCATCGATCTATCTTATAGTTAAATAAAAATAGAAACAACACAGCAACATTGTTATTCCCTGTGGTCTTGATTGATTTGAGTTTTCTTTTTATAGTGTTTTGATTTTGATCCGTGATGTCAACGTTTTGCTCTGGGTTTACCCGATTAATATTCTAGCAGCATGTGTTTGTGCGCACTATAGTCAACACAATACGGTAATTTTAGAGTTTAACAAAAATAATTTCATGGATATTTTATTTTTATCAGCCCTAATATATTTGATTGTACAACTTTATAAAAGTATCATATTATATAACTTGAAAACCTTGTGAAGGGTGACATAAATACCTATAAAATTGCAAGTTGTACGATTTTTCTTTCTTCGTAATTGAAGTTAAATAAATATTTATTTATGAATATATGTGAATATATATGTTCAAACTCTTTTAGGTCATTTTTTTAGTAGCAATAAACAAAAAACCGATGTAAATTGGACATGCTTTGATACTATATATGCCCTTGAATTTTTACTAGATAACATTTTTTTTCGCTTTGGGGATTCCGTATATCGTCAGATTATCGGAATTCCAATGGGGACTAACTGTGCACCACTTATTGCGTGTTTTTGTATTGTTATGAGTTACAATTTATGACAAAAATAAGCAAAGACCCATCGAAACAACATCTGATAAACAAATGTAATAATACTTTTAGATACCGGTATTTGGATGATATTTTGGCTCTCAATAATGACGACTTCAGTATGTATATTAAAGAAATGTATCATGTTGAACTTACTTTAAATAAAGCTAATACTAACAATGACCACTGCCCTTTCCTCGATCTTGATATCTATATCACTAAAGGAAAGCTGAATACTAAAATTTATGATAAAAGAGATGATTTTTCATTTCCTTTCGTTAATTATCCATTTTTAGATGGTGACGTTCCCTTGTCACCATCTTACGGTGTTTATATATCTCATCTTGTACGATTCGCTCGTGTATGTAACTTCATGTTTTAGATTTTAACGAGAGAAATTTATGTATAACTGAAAAAATATTACACCAAGGTTTTCGATATCACAAACTAGTCAAAACATTTACTAAATTTTTTCATCGGTATAAGGACATCATTCGTAAATATAGCTCAACATACAGACTTCTTATACGTTCAGGTATTTCACATCCAATTTTTTATGGAAATCTTCTTTATAAAGCACAAAGGTGTCAGTATTCACCTCAGAAACTAACAAAACCTTTGAATAGACTTATTAAGAAGAGTTATAGTTACGATACTGTTGTCAGGTCATTAAAGATTGCATATTTTGGCGTTAATATTGATTCACTTATAGGGTCTTTGCATTGGAACTTAACACATTTATTCAAAAACAGTTGTTGGCATGACACGGGTTATGTTCTTCTCATATATGTTATGATGGTATGCTACTAAACCCCTAACGGGAAGGATTGTGCCTGATGTTCATATGATGTTTTCATAATCTTTCAGTCAGTTTTATTGAAGTCTGGAGCTGGCATCTCAGTTAACTGCTAGTAGTCTGTTGTTATTAATGTATTATTGTCATTTTGTTTATTTTCTTTGGTTACATCTTCTGACATCAGACTCAGACTTCTCTTGAACTGAATTTTAATGTGCGTATTGTAATGCGTTTACTTTTCTACATTGGCTAGATGTATTCAATTATCAAACATCCATTTAAATATCTTTTATTATGCTTTATTGATTGATTACAGAAGAGTCAATTAAGTCATCAGTGAATTTAATATGGATAGTTCGTAATTGTCTCCTATTTCCGGAGAAAGTTCATATGAACTGAAGATAACCTTTTTTTAATGGATTCCGATTGGCCATTATTGGATAAAAAAGTCAAACAATGACATTTAAACAGGAGATCAACTTTCAGAATCAATTTACTTTAGCCTTTTTTTATAAATAGATCTGCGAATAATTATGGTGTTACATACAGCTTTTTATATAACGTGCAGAAAAGATCCCAACTAAAAAAAACTTAGATAACATAAACAAAACAGCATTTAAAGGACAGAAAAACAACACACAGGACCATGGGCTATACGTAGATGTGTCTTTAAACTATAGATCTACATGACGTTTTTAACTAAGTCCAAGTGTAAATTTTAATCTTTCTCTCTTTGTTATTGAAGATTTTGAAGTTAAATAAATATAGTATGTAGTACGTACAAGTAAACCTATGCATATATCTATCTTATAGTTCACTAAAAATCGAAACGTCACAGTAACATGTATATGAAGAGTGGTCTTGATTGATTGTATTCTTTTAACGGTCTTTTGATTTTGATCCTTCCTGTCATAGTTTTGCTCTTGGAGGTATCCGACCTATGTTCGTTGTACGTACTTTAATCAGTACAATACGGTAATTTTAGTCCAACAAAGATAATTTAAGGATTTTTTTTAATTTTTATTAACAAATGTGAATGTAAAACTTTATCAAATCACTACATCATATATCAAGTAAACTTTAATACCTTGTGCAGAGAAGCAACAAAGCATTTTAAAGGCTTTAGATATTATATATAAAGGTAAACAAAATTTCTACCTTTCGTTATGATTTTACGTTTCTTGTTTGTGTTGTTTACTTGCTGTCTTTTTGGGGCAAATACACAACCCTTTAACTATAACAAATTTCAAATTTCAGTAAGTGAAACTGCTTTAAATGGCGTTGAACGAAGAACAAGTTTCCAATGAATGCATTTGAATGTCTTATTGAAAAAAGCGTTAACCGATATGAAATCTTATTGTGTGTACCTGTATTAAATGACAGGAAAATAAACTTATCATTTGACTTAATTCTTTACTTTTAAATCATAATAAAATAATCTTTGTATAAATACTTAATCTTATCGTAAGCTATAATGGTTGTTTCGGAATACATAAACAAATTTCCTCATTCCGCATATCCATCCTTAATTTTATTCCTGTTGTTTAAAAAAAATGAGAAAATGCGAGAGAAATAGATGGAGCAGGGGGTAAAAGCTAGATGGAATGACAAAAGGTGTGATGGTAATGTTGAAGTTATTCTGACTTTGAATCGACCAGTCTCCTTTGTCCACTGACTAACACGGGATTAGGGAAGAAGCCGTAAATATCAAGTACTTGTTTTGATCAAGTCAGGTTTCCAGCCAACGACCGCTCGCACTTAGGCTAGCATGCCCATGGATATGCTGTATAATATAGCTGTATTATGTATTATATGTGTCAATATGTAAAGAATGTATCCTAACAAACACAAATTAATTTAAAAGCGAAGGGGAGAAAAAATTATTTAAATAGAATATCAAAATTCCTCAATTCGGCATAAAACATGACATGTATAATTTTACGTTAGACCTTCGGTTCAAAAAATATAATGCTATCGAAATTCATCGTTAATTGAACAACATAAAATTAATTGGGTATTTCTATTTCACCTGTCAGATATATAATTATAATTATCTTAAATATCACAATTTCTTCAATTGAATATCGTTGTTTCTTTTTAAAAGAGAACATAATACCAGGGTTTTGATCTTTCAATATCATACTGATGTCAATGATGATTTAAATTTCTTTTAAATACATTAGGAGAACGAATGAAAATAAAACAAATAAGATACAAGGTAAGAATTATTTAGGCCATATATTTCAAACCGTAAGTGCTAGTTTACCATTTTATACCGAGTTTACAAATTTCTCTTTTTCTTTTTTTCTTTTTCCTTATTTTCATGATTTCATAAACCAGCGTAAAAATTATTTCAAATACGATTGGGAAATAAAATAAAACAGCCGAAGCGGAAATAGAAAAAAAAACCAGAGATAATCAAAGAATTGTTGCAAGATCGGTCAATTTCTTCACGATGAACAGAAATAGGCGAAATAGGTAAAAAAAAACAAACTATTATACATAATACATTTTTATAACATATAACAAATGTAAGCCAGTTATGGGCGCTTGTCAGGCAAGATACACATAGTAATTATAAATGATAAACATAAAAGGTTTCGAAGAAAAATTCTATATTCCGCACAACGGTTTGTTTTCGGTGATAAAATTCTACGGTTGTTCATTCTTCAAGTTAGACGAACATGTGAGACTACCTATGCCATTTACGTATTTATGCTGAGTCAACACGTAATTCGAATTCGATTCGCATTAACCAATTCGAATAATTTTAATTTGCATTCGAAACGTTTTACGTCCTAACGTCAATTCTAATTCGAATTACAATGAGCGTCAAATTCACTTTACTGTCCAAACGACGTTAACTTTTAATTCGTATTGACAAAAGCATATTTCTAATGTGAATTAGATAATTCGAATTAACCAATTCGAATCAATTCGAATTAAAAAATAATAGTGTGTGAACGCGACTAGCGAATTCGATTCGAATTCAATATTCGAATTACATGTACTTATTACAATTACAATTACGTGTAAACGAGGTACATGCTTTTACATAGTTTTGGTTTTTTAAAGAGTACAAACATGGACATATAAACTTGTTGTAAAACCAACATACACATTGAAATGAGTGCTTACTTTTTAATGTGATACAATGGCCGAGCATACATCTGTATCATAACATTTGTTTTACTGCTATTATTAATGGATATTATAGAAATCTATATCCTTTGTGACATGGTAGTACATAGGTTCCTGGTTCGATCCTCGTTCCGGGGAGAAAATTGCAGGGACTGAATTTTTTAGCTCTCCCTCGACACCATTTGCGAGTTTGGTCTTGAGAAACGATGCTAGTCCGTCGTATGGGGACGATAAATGGCTGACCCGTGTGAGAGAGAGCAATATCTCTTGCACGTAAAAGACACCCTTGTAGATTTCGAAAAAGGGTAGGCTAATGCCGCTACAAAGGCAGCACTCGCACCCGCAAAATGGAGAGGGATTTATATAAGTTGTAATAACTTGTTTCCCAATCCACTATAAATAAATATTTTTAAACTATAGTAAGCAAATCTAAATGATTTTTTGACCTAGAGTAATATCATATTAGGTCCAAGACGAGACAAGACAAGACACACAATTTTATTCTTTAAAACCACTGTATACACATTGGTACAAAGAATGAAATAAGTATGCATAGTATAAAATGATTTGTGCACATGACAAGATATGACTGTTACAATTACTATTTATATAAGTATATATAGTCCCAGTCTTTCCATTGCCTATCGATAACAAAGGGTTTTGATTTTGGTAAATAATTTGATAAAATTTGATTTTTTGTGTTTGAACGCCATTTTTCAGCACCGCTTTTGGGCTATAAGGTCAAATCCATAAAATCTAATTGTATCTTGTGGACCGTGACAATGTGTAAAATATGATAGATTTGTCTTGTCGTGCTATATCAATCTTCCAGAAAACCAAAGAGTGAGAAGTGAGTTAACGAACGGACGAACACGTTGATCAATGTAAAAAAATATACATATATTTAGAACTATGTTTAATAACGACAAATAAAATAACACTTATAAAGGGAGGGGCGAAAGATACCAAAGGGACAGTCAAACTCTTAATCGAAAATAAACTGACAACGCCATGGTCGAAAAGAAAAAGACAAACAGACAAATTATAGTATATACAAGACACAACATAGAAAACTAAAGACTAATTATAAAAAAAGAAGATGTAATATGATTGGCAAGAGACCAAAATGATAAAGAAATTAAAAACTATAGGTCACCGTACGGCCCTCAACAATGAGCAAAGCCCACACCGCATAGTTAGATATAAATCATCGCCCCGAAATGACAATGTGAAACAATTCAAAAGAGAAAACTAACGGCTTTATTAGCATGTAAATTTCATTTGTCTGGTCTGAAAGGCTTTTCCGGATTCACCTCCATCAGGAACGACCATACCCAAACATCTGAAAGCCAGTGATGTTAAGATAAATAAAAAGTGTGATAAGCTTTATTAAACAAACTGTTTAAATATGCAATTTTCAGTTTGCACTCAAATGGATAAATTGCAAACTTTTGGAAAAGTAGATTTTTTATATCATACCTCAGATATTCTAGAAATAGGAGTCCTTGCTGTTGACATTTCGCCTGCTATATCCATATTCAACTCAACAAGAATTACAATTTTTTATCCAAAATAAACTTATTTTATGTTTAAAGGTACAACAAACATATTTATTTACTATATATCCATTCAATTGTTTCAAAGGTATAATGAAAAGTTATTCTTGTGATCAAGATTGTCATTTGATCTTTATTATGTTTTGAACTCTATTTTAACCTACAAATGAAATCAATAATCTTCTTCTAAATTTCTTGTCTATAGTAGTAAATATAAGTTATATCATGGAAAATTATAACATAAGTACAGGAGAAGAGTATAAAGGTCAACTAAATCATGGAACCTGTACGTGATCACGATTTTCTTTTTATATCTAAAAGTAAGTTTATTTTTGTCATCTTAAGATAAAAATAAAATTGTGAATGGAAATGGGGAATGTGTCAAAGAGACAACAACCCGACCATAGAGAAGACAACAGCAGAAGATAACCAACAGGTCTTCAATGTAGCGAGATATTCTCACACCCGGAGGCGTCCTAAATGCATTGCATCCTTGTACATAATACCATAATGATAGCTCTGAATTCCGATAATTATACTTAGAACCTCTACATACTGTTAAAAATATATATCTTATGTCTCATGTCAAAATTAATTTTTAAATCGTAAGAACTATTATAGTTCTAGAAATTAACTTTAATCAATTAAAATGTCAATTTAAATCTCAAACTTAAGTTTGAAATGCATAAACGTGTAAACTATTATTATTTATTTTTATTGATGGATTATAAGTTGGTTAACGACCTAAAGCGGATATTGATATACGAAGTTATTAGAAAATGATCACGAATAAGACCGCACTAAATATATTCATAAGGTGAGGATCCAGGAAAAGGGGTGTTGGCACGAAATCAAAGTCTCAGGCGTATTGGAAGCAGATTGGTTTAGAAAGCCAACACCATTACCAACTACTTGTATTGAAATAAACCACGCCTACTTACCCAGTATGAAATATACACGATCTCAACGCGGTTGCTTTTAACAAATCATATTCCTAGAAATGTATAGGAGGTAAGATAAAGAAACTCCCACCAGCAGTGGAGTGAATAAAAAAGTTGTTAAGACTAACCTGTCATAATAAAAATCATATGGTCATATAGATGCTTGCTTGGTTGCCGGTTAATTATTTTGCCTCGCAATATTAGACCTATTGAGCCTTAAAAGAGTAATCGCATGCAGAGAGCGAGTTATCATCCTTGAATAAGACATCGCATTACTCGTCCCGTCCTTATTGATGCCGGACTATGCTACGTTTTTTATATCCTGTACAGTCAAACAGACCCATCCCCACCCCACCAAAAGCACGAGTTTTGCTAACTTTTCCACGACAGGGCCGAGTCATGCTAGAAATTTCGAAAACTATAAAACATGTATCATTCATTCTGGAATAAAAGCACAAGTTGTCATAAGACGGACACATCAATCGTCAAAACAGTAGGAAAGCAAACATAACAAAAAAAGATGGAACATTCCAATTTTGATTTCGAAAACATAACGTAAAGTTTAAACAAAAACTTATGATTATAAACTAATCATAGATACCATGAATGAAATTTTGTATTTACGCATCCACAAAAGACTCATCAGTGACGCTCGAATAAAAAAAAATGCCAAACAAAGAACGAATTTGAAGATGAAATTATACTAGTGACTTAAAACCTATAAAGGTCAACATATAGTCAACAGACAACAATAGAAAAAGAGATGATATGTCAAACTCATTAAACTGTCTCTTGACT
The DNA here is from genome assembly GCF_036588685.1 of Mytilus trossulus. Classification (NCBI taxonomy): domain Eukaryota; kingdom Metazoa; phylum Mollusca; class Bivalvia; order Mytilida; family Mytilidae; genus Mytilus; species Mytilus trossulus. Next base: position 19,341,516 of record NC_086386.1, on the reverse strand, counting down.
AAACAAGCTTTATATAATTAAACCGAAACTAGTATGAAAGATTTGCCAAAATGGCATCAACTCAAAATTCTCCAAATAAAAAAAAAACAACGTTAACATATTACACAAGACTCTACCACTGATATGTTGTTGGTTCTTTTTCAATTGCATAATTTAGAGTTGATGCAAAACCTGGTTTGATATTGGTAAATCAATTTGTGGAGAAGGGGTTTTAAGCTATTTCGTCATTTTAAAATATCTACTTTCCCTCGTTTCATCTCGATCAGTGAAATAACAAAAAACTAAAAAGATTTACATACATTAAAAAATGAGTACAGAGAAATTTTGAACAAGGTTTAAAAGCTATTAGTAATAACATCATAAGTACAACAAAAAATATAAACAAATAAACAACGCTTTACAGTGTTAAATAATAATCTAAGTTACTGGAAGCATGTTTAGAGTACTTAATATAAAAAAGAAGATGTGGTATGATTGCCAATAAGACAACTGTCCACAAGAGACCAAAATAACACAGAAATTAACAACTATAGGTCACCGAACGGCCTTCAACAATGCGCAAATCCTATACCGCATAGTCAGCTATAGAAGGCCCCGAAATGACTATGTAAAACAATTCAAACGAGAAAACTAACGCCCTATTCATATAAAAAAATGAACGAAAACAAATATATAACACATACACAAACGACAACCACTGAATAGCAGGCTCCTGACTTGGGACAGGCACATACATACATAATGTGGCGGGGTTAAACAGTATGAAAACAAATTGTAACTTAAGGGCGACCACTTCTGTCTTTGGTCATTTTCTTCATATTAAATCAGTTTTACATTATAACTCATTGCAAGTCTGTGTAATGTAAACCAACATATTTCCGTGAGCGATTTACATTCGCAATTTTCGCGAGAAGAATAATAACGCGAATATAAATCGTCGCAAATATGTAAAACTGGGATCTTTCCTTATTAAACTACATTAAGTAAATTAGAGAATCGCGAAATTAACTCTTCGTGAAGTGGTCTCGAAGGAGGGAAACGCGAAAAAAATAATCACGAAAATAAGTTGTTTAACAGTTCTTATCTCCTTTAAATGATTCATTTGTTAGAAACGGAAAGTTTCAATTTGCTGAATGCTTTTAGACGATTTGTATTTAAAAATCTCAGAAGAACGAAGACAATAAACGCCAGAGATGAATACAAAATGCTAAGCCCATAGTTTACCTATTTTATTTATTTTGTCTGTTTAGTTCATGCATCATTGTAAATATAACGGAATTTGATGAGACTGTCATCAAATTAAAAGGGTTAGCGCTATAAAACCAGGTTTAATCCACCATTTTCTACATTTGAAAATGCCTGTACCACCAAGTCAGGAATATGACAGTTGTTGTCCATTCGTTTTTGACATGTTTTGTTATTTGATTTTGCGATGTGATTTTGGACTTTCCGATTAGATTTTCCTCTTAGTTCAGTATTTTTGTGATTTAACTTTTTTAGAACATCAGAGAGGGGTTATAAAGAATCGCTATAACTTTTTCAAGGGTTGACAGAGTGTTGTTATAAATAAAGCTGAAATTTCCTTATTGGCTATTATAGTACGTCATTGATCCGTATATACATATTTGGTAAATATCAGTTCAAAAATTATATTAGTATTCAAAAAGGTCACACAGGACAAAAGGCGGAAAGTATTAAACATTTCTAAAAATCCTTTAATCCAAATAAAGGCTTATACCCACTTATTTGAACTATGGTTGATAGTTGTTTAATTGGCAATCCTACATCATCACCTTGCTTTATATTCGTTGTAAAATTGGCATTAAAACGTGTAGACATTTTAAAAAACACAACACAGTAAATTTTAATGATTTCTTCTGATAAAAGAATAGTATACAAATTGATGTTTTCTATAAAAGTTTTGTTGAAAAACTTATTATTTAATTTATATATCTGAATACGTCGCGTAAAAAGAATATTCAGACGCAAGGTTAGTCATAACAATTTATTGAAAAAGTTGTTGTGTTTTTTTTTATTATGAATTAAATACAAAGAAACAAAAAGAAAAAGAAACGACATATATATTGTCATTAAAAAAGTGACAGAATAATGGACAATTGATTGTGACCGCTTAATAGGAAGAAAGATGTGCATGCTTAAATATTTATTTACCAAATGAAATTATAAAGGAGGTTAAGTTTTATATTATATCTTTTAAAATCTTCTGTAATGATAATATGCTTGAAACAAATCTTAGTTGAGAGTTTACTTTATTGACTCAAGAAAATTAGAATATCGGTGTAAAAGAAAGGAGTGAAAGTGTTAGTATTTGCACGAAAGGGGTACAAATTGTCTTATATTTCCCCGCCAGAATGTTTTTTTTTATATATTTTATTTAATACTTTGTCTCGGATATCAAAATTCTTTGGTGCCATGAAACGTTGAAGATATGGGTGACAATTAATGTATTTCTATCATACATCTAAACATCGTGTATACAAAACATGTAGAGAAAAAAAGTATTTTTAAATAAAAAATGTATATAGATATAGGTAGATATAGGAAGATTTGGTGTGCGTGCAAATGAGACAACTCTCCATCCAAGTCACAATTTATCAAAGTAAACCATTATTTGTCAAGGTACGGTTTTCAACACGGATTAAACTTTTATCGTACCAAACCTTCACCCTAATATGAAACAATAGAGTAACATCACAACATAGAAAGACACACTATAAAATATGAATTGGAATCAATTTGAATTTAACTTATGTATCTATTTCTTACCTGTGACTTTTCTGTCTTAGATTTTGGTGCAGAAAGTGGTCGAGCTAAAGCAATATCCATTGTCCTTCAAATATTTTATATCTCATACACGCACTTTCCTTTATGCATGCTGGTTTTTTTAATAACAGATATGAAATTATAAATCCCGGTATTTAAACATTTTACATCATAACGTATATCAATTATAGTTTTATTTTTTCTTGTATCATAATCAGTTTCAATCAACGAGTTTAATTGTAGGGTGAAGTAATTGGTACATATGTGAAAGGTTAACAGACATTTAACATTGTATTTTGGTATTCGATCATTATTAATTAGATTTAAACTACTAAGTAGCTTAATCTTACGCCGTTGACCCCGATCCGATCAGCAATGTTACAGAACCATTGTAATCCAAGTTAGAGTTAAGTATATGCTTGCATACTCGAGAACAAGTCAACCAATACATAAAATGACATAAAATAGAAACAATTAAAAAACAAAACAACAAATAAACAACAATTGCATGTATTGTTTGTTGATAGATATTCAGTATTCTTTTAATAAATTCTTCAATAAAAATTCTTATAAGAATAGGGAGATTTGGTATAATTGCCAATGAGACAACTCTCACAGTATAAACGAAAGGGTGATGAAGGCAATTATATCCACCTGTACGACCTGCTAACATTGAATACTAAGCCCCTTGATTGGAGAGTACCTCACTGCCGACAAAACTCTACCAACAGCAGGATCTTTGACAACAGACATAAGTTTGACTGTTCCAGATGTATAAATATCCGGACATATTTGGCCAGAGTGATTACACTCAATACGATGCCCCATGATGGGAGAGTACCACGCCCTACGTTGAAAAAAACTACACAAAAGCAGGACCTTGCTAAATGGACATAAGTTTGGATGCAGGAGATGTATTAAGATGCAGATACATTTGCTGGATGATGCCCCATAATTTGAAAGTACTACACGTTCTGTCGATAAAATATTTTTTATACAAATCTGTAAGAGGTTGAAAGGTAAGTTTTCGGTCCCTACTTGGATGGGACCTTTCTCTAGTGGAAGTCTTAAGGTGAAAGGCGAATTTCCACTAATTGTTTCCCACACAAGATGAACAACTATCAAATCATATTAGCCATTTAGTATAAGATTTATTTAATAAATATGAATATACTGTTTCGCAATTCATTTTATCAAAAAATCTGTCAGTGATACATGTTGCTTTTGAAAGCAGCTTTTGTCAAATCCCTCATAGAAAAAACACCCCATTACCGATATGATTGTATTTTGTATCCGTAAGACCATATATATCTCAAAATCTGAAATAATTTTGACTTTGGTTAGCGATGTGCTTTTTGCATTTTTAGGATAAAGATTTCATTTTTTATCAAATTTCTTAAAAAATCGTTTGTAGGCATTCATCAAGGGTTATAATTTGATGTTGAAATCAGCCAAACTACTGTAGCTCTCAAAGTAAACAGTTCGAACGGTGGTACTACGACTTTTAAGTAAATATATAAATTGAAAATGGCACTGGAGTAATATAAAAATTGAGGGAAAATTGCTCATACTCCTTTCCTGTTAGTGGTGATCACTTTGCAGTACTTACTTTTAGATTTATTGTTTAATTTCTTCTTGTTCTGAATATGCATGTTATGATTGCTACGTTATAAGCAATAGACTATCAAATCTAGTGTCTTCAGCGGTGTGTGGATATGAGAGAGTGGAGTGTTGAATACATAACTTATATTACAGCCATACATTGTACACATGAAATATGTGTACGTATATACAGGGAGTTCATATCAAAATAAGTCAGAACATTGATAGTAAGATAACAGACAAATTTCTGATTTTGAACCCTACATATAGAACAGATATGGCTATATTATTGTTGTTGACTATTTACAGTTTCTTAAATTATTCTTTAAGTGAAAAACGACTTTTGATAGATGACTCAGATGTACTGCAACGTCTTGGTATTCTCGAAAATCTAGTTCACCAACAGGCAGAGACGATTAAACACCAGTCCGATACGATCAGTAATCTAACGTCAAAACTGTCTGTTCTACACGATTGTAAGTACGCAATATTTTTGTTACCCACACATGTACCATGTGTCTGCTTGTTATATACAATCAGTAATTTAACGTCAAAAACTGTATGTTCTACAGGATTGTAAGTACGCAGTATTGTTACCCATACAATACATGTCTACTTGTTTGTTATTACATCACTGACTTAGAAAGAGTGCACTCGAAATAGTTTAGTTACATATATTTGTACTGCATGTTTATGTCTGAAACTAGAAGTCTACAAGCTGTGTACCACTTCATTGGTAGTTATTCTTGTCTGTTATATGTGTCATTGTTGCTGAGTATTAAACATAAACATATTATACAAGTAACATTGCATCAATAGTCACTAGAGAAAATATCTTATTGTTTATCTTTTGTCAAACTCAAGTAATAACATAAGCTACTGTATATATAATTTTTGGGGGATTTGGCGCTCTCAACCCTGTTTAAACCAACCACATTAAACTTATATACATAATGCAAAAAAAGGCAGATCAGCTGTCAATGTATCTTAGCTTGCTGCTTCTGGCGCGATCCTTACTGATTTCGTATAGTATTACAATCGATATTTCAGTAACAGTTTGCTTATGATAGGAGCAGCATAATGAAATAATTTAAACGTTGTATTACTGTAGTGTTTTTCAGCAATTGGCTCAACTTTCGTTCATTGGGGACGAAGTGATTGTCAGTCGAAAGATACAGAACTTGTTTACTCAGGTATTTTAATAATCACAACGGCTATCATTACAGGAATGTCATAATTTAAACGTTGTATTACTGTACTGTTTTTCAGCAATTGGCTCAACTTTCGTTCATTGGGGACGAAGTGATTGTCAGTCGAAAGATACAGAACTTGTTTACTCAGGTATTTTAACTATCACAACGGCTATCATTACAGTCCTGTCAAACTGAAACTTCCTACATAAATCAATCAAGGATGATTCCGTCTTCTGGTGGTTTGTTGCGCTTTCAATTAGTTATAATGTTTACATGTTTCCAATACAGTATCGATAAAATCCGTTATAAAAGTGATTGGACGAATATCTTTTGGCAATCAAATTTCTAAGAAAAACTGAAATTTTAACAGTTTTGCATGATTATAGTGCAATTTTTGAAAAAGAAAATGTCATATTCCTAGTTTTTGGTAAAATAAAACGTACGTTGACCTTATTAAATTTACTGATACAAGTATGCCTTAAAAGTTTTGAGAACCTTTTGTGTCGAGCATCTTATAAAATAATTTTCATTTTACAGATCTCGAGTCAAATTTTGTTAATATAATACCGTTAAAAGAATGTGCACATTTTGAAATGATTATTTGCGTAGAGAAGCTCAACTGCATTTCAATGAAAAATTCCGCATTTGAGTTTATAAAAAGATATTTAGCTGCAACTATGTTTTCGAAACGGAAAACTTCTGTTATTATAATTATTACTATTATTAAAAAATTTGGAATGTTATTTAAGATACATGTATATACAAACCTATTATCTCATCATGTAGGTTTTGTTGGAGGAGGACATTACAATGAGACTGGAGCATCACCTGAGTTCGTGTGCTTACCGACTGACCCCAAGCTAAGAGAAACAACAGGAGGGTATGATTATGGTAGAATGTACGGAGCAGAATACGGTACAAACTTCTGGGGACAACATCCTAACCCTTTTAACAACGAACTACCATGTGCCGTTTGTAGAAGCCAGCGTACGTCCACTACCATAATGATCCCAGGAAAGGACACTTGTCAGACTGGATGGAAAATTAAATACCATGGATACTTAGGATCCAGTCACCATTCTTATACTTCCGGATCAATGTATATATGTGTTGATATAAATCATCAAAGTGTACCGGGAGGAGGGAGTAGAAATGATGGCGGTAAACGTGTGTTCAATGTAGTCGCAGAATGTGGATCGCTACAGTGTCCTCCGTATACAAATGGTGACTCATTTTCGTGTGTTGTTTGTTCAAAATAAAAGTATTTCAATCTTCCTCCAACAACTATAAGATCCAGAAATAATCACGATAATTATTAACTCAAAAGAATGGCGTGTATTTTTAAATTTGATAATTAAGTGTTGGTCGATAACGGTCAGAATCATCTACGTGATAATGAGGGATATTAAAGAATGATTGTCATTTGCTTAACATTCAGTGGCAAATATTTCATGCACGCTCTTGACAAGAATAAATTTAAATGGATCTAAAAATTAGGTATGCATATGTAGGTTATTTTCAAACATTTCAAATTGCAACAGACACCCACTAGAGACCCCAAAAGAGTTGTTATAGATGTGAACTGACTGATACTTTAGTCTTAGATACATGCTTTTTTATTACTTGTTAATGGCTAATAACTGGGTCTCAGTAACTGCAAGAACTCTCAATCTATAATAAGTGTCTATTTTGGTGTAAGGACGTATAATACGTACCTTGCCACGTCTGGTTTGTATTTTTGTTAATTGTTTTCATGCTTTGTATCGACCAAATGAATTAATAATCCCATAAAAAAGTTCAGAAACGCCAAATAAAGTACGAAGTTGAAGTGCACAGAGGAACAAACATTCCTCAAAGTTTTGCAAAATACAGCCACGGTAATCTATTCCTGATGTAGAAAAGCCATTTGATTTATAATTGTGACCATATCAATGATAATTCGTGTCAACACAGAAGTGCAGAATACTTGACCGATGATAACCGCGGGGAATAAAAACTCCACCAACAGCAACATCGAACCAGTGGTTATAAATAAACTCATCCAGATACCAATATTGAAATTTTGTATTTGCGCCAGTCGCGCGTGTGTCTAAAAAAGTTCCTAAAAGTTTTGCCAAATATAGTTCGGCAATGTTGTCTGCAGAATTGGTTAAGCACTCATCTTCATTTGCTTTAGCATATAATGTTGAAGAAAAAAATGATTTACATATATAATTATTGCATTGAAATCCATTTAAGCACAGCATATTGAAGTGATCCAAATGTTTACATCAGATAAAAATCATTGCTATAAATGTCAAAAGAATAGTATAAATTTTGATAGCTGCTACTGAACATGCGTCGCTGCCATCATTTACAGGTGCGTCGCTATTATCATTAGCAGGTAATGTCTGGCAAAATTGAGGACGATTCCCCTGTTGTTGGCATATGTCGTAACAAAACATAGGAGGATTGTTATTGTTCATGCATTCTTGAACATTAGGGCAGTTAGCTGGTCGGTTTGGATTATTCTGTCCACATTGAGATGGATCTGGCATATTTCCACCACCCTGTCCTCCCTGCTGTAGACAATTACAAAGATATCCGTTCCATTCTTTCCAGTCTTCCCAACCTAAAACAGTTATATGTGATTTAGAACGATATTGAAATCCAACAAACACTATACTATACCTTTTCAAACAGATCTTAGACAAAAAGTATTCACAAGAATGTAATGGAAAGTATTTGTTAGAAGGAACATATATTTATATGGTTTTTGTCTTGATTGGTTGCTGGACATTTGTCTCAATATACTTTATCCATAACAAATTTTGAGACTACAGTTTTTTGTCCATCAAATAAAAGGAACTTCATAACGAGTTAGCAAGTTATATGCAACAATATAGATACCTACTTTTTAGCATTTCGGTTTAGCAACCAACTTTTGAAATCTTCGAAAATTCAACATCACGGACATTTTAATATAGATTTCTCATTTCTGTATTTCTTCAGTGCACAAATGACAAGGGTACAAATGAGCAAATGATTTCTAGTTGTATCTATCTGACGAGTTCAGCCTTTATAGCTGTTTTTTTATAGTTTGTTCTCACTATCAAATGTTAGGGGATGGTTGATCGTTAACAAACAGGTTTAACCACGCCATTTTTTATTTGCCTATCCCAAGTCAGGAGCATGTAATGGTAGTGGCTGTCGTTTGTCCATGTTTGTCATTTTCTTTTTCGTAAAATGTTTTGTTATAAATTTGTCAGTTCGTTTTATAGATTGAATTGTTTCAAAAATAAACCCAAGATACCAAAATTGAAATTCTATATTTGCGACAGATGCGCGTTTCGTCTACATGTTGGAGCCTTTTTACATCTTACCTAAATGTAAGGGGTTTTCTCATTGTTGAACAGCGTACGATGATCTATAATGACTTGCATTCACTTCATTTGAACTTTGGGGGATAGTTATCTCATTGACAATGAAACCACATCTCCTTATTTTGCACATAAACGACACAGAGATAATGTTCGTTTAAACAGCCTTTTAGCAAGTATGCGTAGAATGTTTACGTAGGATTTCTACGAATTGATCTTTATTTTTATCTGCGGGAGGGTCTCGTAGCATTGACGACCCATTGGTGGACTTCGGCTATTGTCTGCTGTTTGATCGGGTTATTGTCTCTTTGAAAAAGTTTTTAAGACGTTCCCTTATAATATTCGCACATGTTTTACTTGCATATAATAAAAATATACCTGCAGAGGTTTTATTAGCTGGTTCACAATTGTACTGCAAACCAGGCAAATTTTCTAATACCACACCCTTGAAACATCCAAGAAAGTAAGGCCATGTCTCTGTCGCATGATATCGATAGGCTCCATTAACCTCTCTACCATGACATTCGTCAAGGTCAGTTGACGTCAGCAGACCGTTAACATCTGATGCATTTGGACCATATATTGGAAATCCATCTAAAGCGACACCAATGAACTCGTCGACCTCTCCTTTATACAGGCAGCTATCTGGAATTTTATGATAATGATATGATCCTGCGTTTGTTGGATGGCCATCACAACTGTCAAAAGTCTCTCGTGTTTGCCCTTCAACTGCATTTTCAAGGTCAACATTTAACGGATTGAATATGGCTACGCCTGTCCTTGTAATACCAATCATGCCCATTGGGACACAACCATGCGCTCCATTATTGTAACTTGGTATTTTTGGAATACTGATGTTATAGTTTTGATCAGTTGCATCATTCGGATTAACTTTTTCCCATGGATGATCTGGTATCCCCGATGCATAAATATTATGTCTAAAATGTTAAGGAATTGATTATAATCATTAGTAAGTTCAAAGAGTCACGTATCACTTCAGTTAACGTATCGCTTCAGTTAACGTATCTCTTCAGTTAACGTATCTCTTCAGTTAAATACAGAACGCTAAAATATTTTTTATCAAAACCAAGTAAATAGACATGTGTGCAAAGAAAGATGGGCACTTTAGAGTTCATTCTCCTTTCTTTTCAGTTAAAGATACTATCAATAGGATCTCTTCATCACTTCTTAATTATTTTCTTTTATTCAATTCTTCTTTGATCTTACTTAAACAGTAATTATTTTGAAATCGTTTTAATATATACATTCCAACCATCTACTGCATGAGCGCAGAACAGTATTTTCAAACTCCTCAAAATGGAAGATTTTATTGAAGGTATATTCGACTAAACAAAAGGCTTCTTTAAAGAGGGACTAAAGATACCAAAGGGACAGTCAAACTCATAAATCTAAAACAAACTGACAACGCCATGGCTAAAAATAAAAAAAAAAAAACCAACAGAAACACAAAAGTAAACATGATACAACATAGAAAACTAAAGAATAAACAACACGAACCCCACCAAAAACTCAGGTGATCCGGAAGGGTAAGCAGATCCTGCTCAACATGTGGCACCCTTCTCAAGCGTCTGTGGCTAGAAAGTGCAACAGACAAATGCAAACAATAACCTTGTTATTTTGTTTCAGTATTCATGAAGCAACATTTTTATAATATATAAACATTCACCTATCTGATGGGGTTGTATCGACTCTCACTGTTGATTGAGGAAAGTTTCCTGATGTTGTAAATTTTGACAGTTCTGTAACAGTAAGACTGTCAGCAAAGCTGTAAATCCCCAGGGTAATGACAGATAACAGCAACATATCTGAAGTACATAAAATTGTAATCATTCATCAATAAATAGTCATGGTGGAGGGTTTTACTTACACAGACATATAATTATAAAAATTGAGAGATGTGGTATGTATGCTTAACAATGAGTCAACCATCTACCAAATGTTTTATTTAACGTCCCCGTTCCGACCTGGCTTTGCTTCGCATTCAAATATCTCACAGATCCAGAAGTACGTCCCATTTTTTAAAAAGAAGGTTAAACGATCGAAAGTATTGCCCAATCAACTGTAGATGTTACAGAAAAAGAGTAATGGGGAAACAAATAAAGAATGAGAAAAAATATACTCAAAAGAATAAAAGACAATGGGCGGCTAAAATGTAAATAATCGAGAAAATTGGCGCTATTATAAAGAACTAGAGGCTCCAAAGAGCCTGTGTCGCTCACCTTGGTCTATGTGAATATTAAACAAAGGACGCATTTGAATTCATGACAAAATTGTGTTTTGGTGATGGTGATGTGTTTGTATATCTTACTTTACTGAACATTATTGCTGCTTACAATCATTCTATCTATATTGAACTTGGCCTAAGAGCTTCAGTGGAAAATGTTAGTTAAAATTAACAAATTTTATGAAAATTGTTAAAAATTGACTATAAAGGGCAATAACTCCTTATGGGGTCAATTGACCATTTAGGTCATGTTGACTTATTTTTAGGTGTTACTTTGCTGTACATTGTTTCCCTTTACAGTTTATCTCTATCTATAATAATATTCAAGATAATAACAAAAAACGGCAAAATTTCCTTAAAATGACTAATTCAGGGGCAGCAACCTAACAGCAGTTTGTCCAATCCATCTGAAAATTTCATGGCAAATAGATCTTGACCTGATTAACAATTTTACTCCCTGTTAGATTTGCTCTAAATGCTTTGGTTTTTGAGTTATAGGCAAAAAACTGCATTTTACCCCTATGTTCTATTTTTAGCCATGGCGGCCATCTTTGTTGGTTGGCCGGGTCACGCCACACAATTTTTAAACTAGATACCCCAATGATGATTGCGGCCAAGTTTGTTTAAATTTGGCCTGGTAGTTTCAGAGATAAGATTTTTGTAAAAGATTACCAAGATTTACGAAAAATGGTTAAAAATTGACTATAAAGGACAATAACTCCTAAAGTGGTCAACTGACCATTTTGGTTATGTTGACTTATTTGTAGATTTTACTTTGCTGAACATTATTGCTGTTTACAGTTTATCTCTATCTATAATAATATTCAAGATAATAACAAAAAACAGCAAAATTTCCCTAAAATTACCAATTCAGGGGCAGCAACCCAACAACAGGTTGTCCGATTCATCTGAAAATTTCAGGGCAGTTAGATCTTGACCTGATGAACATTTTTACCCCCCGTCAGATTTGCTCTAAATGCTTTGGTTTTTGAGTTATAAGCCAAAAACTGCATTTTACCCCTATGTTCTATTTTTAGCCGTGGCGGCCATCTTGGTTGGTTGACGGGGTCACCGGACACAATTTTTAAACTAGATACCCCAATGATGATTATGGCCAAGTTTGGATTAATTTGGCTCAGCAGTTTCAGAGGAGAAGATTTTTGTAAAAGTTAACGACGACGGACGCAGGACGACGGACGACGACGGACGACGACGGACGACGACGGACGCCGGACGCCAAGTGATGAGAAAATCTCACTTGGCCCTTCGGGCCAGGTGAGCTAAAAAAGGATAAAGACACCCTACATTTTAATAACGCCGATTTGTTGACGTAGCACAAACTTCTTAAAGCCAGATTTAAAACCCATGCATGCATTTTTATAGGTTTTTTTCAGTGAACAATTTCTTTCTATCCATACCCAAACATGTTGCATTTTCATATTGCGGAGTCTCAGCAATGAAATTCCAATCATGACATTATGATGTTGAGGACTTAAATAAGTTCATATTTTATCGTGTGTTTTTTTATGTTGTGATGTTATGCTATTGTTTCAGAAAAAGGGAGAAGGTTTGGTACCATTAAAACGTTTTATCCTTCTGCAAATGTTTGCACCTGTCCCAAGTCAAGAATTTTATGTACAGTAGTTGTCGTTTGTTTATGTAATGTATACGTGTTTCTCATTTCTCGTTTTTTTTATATATATTAAACCGTTGGTTTTCCCGTTTGATAGGTTTTACACTAGTAATTTTGGGGCCCTTTATAGCTTGTTGTTCGGTGTGAGTCGAGGCTCCGTGTCGAGGGCCGTACATTGGACCTATAAAGGTTTATTTTTTTAAATTTTTATTTGGATGGAGAGTTGTCTCATTGGCACTCACACCGCATTTTCCTATATCTATCATAAACGTCAGAAACTCCTCTTACAGTCCTTACAAAAACGGTTAAGACAGTGTTATGAAGTTATCAATATTTGTATTACCAGTAGTTATATTTATCCTTACATACACCTTTTGTATGTTTATATTGTTGTGTGCACTGAATCTAGATAGTTACATATCATCTGATCATAAAAACAAACTTACCTATGGTTTTTGGAGTATAATTTTCAATAAAAAGGTCAAATTGTTTTTCAAATATCAGCTTATATTATATTTTGTCATTTGCATATGGTAAAGCTACTCACCACCTTTTCACAAAATATCACTGATTTTGTCTTAACACAACACTGTTCTGTGTATAAAAGGTTTTGAATAGTGTTTTTATATAAATTCCTTTTGGGTAAATACGTGCATTTATTACATCCATGTGATACTTAGTGATTCGTATTGTTCTGTGTTGTTTTAGATTAGTCATACCATTTGCTATTGCATTATATTTATACCTGTTCATTCATCTTATTATTCTTTTATCTATTAGTCATATATTCGAGTAGCCATAAAAAAGAAGTAATTAAATTCTTAGTCACAGTTTATCTTAAACGGTCAATAAATAGTGCTCACATCTTACAATCAAGTTTGATTTACTAGCACTTTAACCTAGGACAACACATATAAACGAGAGACATTGTGTTTGTCTTCAATTCAAAATACATAAAATGAGGATAATATTGATGAAGATGAGTGGCATGTTATGTGCAATAAAGTGTTCATAGCTTAATATTTGAACTGAATACAGGGCACTGGCATTTGAAATGATATTCTTTTGATTAAAGTTACCGATTCTATTAGCATTGTATTCAATTCAGCATTTCCAAATCCCAAGTTTGTCTATTGAACTTTTTTTTGTCTATCAGTTTAAAAATCTTAAAGTTATATATAAACTAGTTTTGTGTCAGTGAAGCATCGTATTTTTACTTCAAACGGTTACCTATCAGTGGTTTTTATAGTAGGTTTATTTTTGAATTTCTTTTTGATGTATAAATATAGGAATAGGTATCAGTATACCAATTTTTACAGAGTTAAAGAGTTAAGGCTTTTTGCTTATTTTGGTGTATAAAGAAAAACCAAGGGGGGGGGGGGGGGGGGGGGGGGGAAACCTGCAATCAAAGATGTAAAACGGCATTATAGTTTTTTCAAGGAGTTGTTTCGACTTTCATAAATAAAAACCATAGCAAGAAACAAAACAAAAGAATTTTCATTAGTGCATTTTACCCATGAAAAAAAGAGAAAATCCGATTCGCATTGAACAGTTTTTGTCTTTAAAATTTCATATAGGAGGTAAAAAAAAGCTTTGGCCATTTTGAATTTCTGCAATGTTTTTTTATAATCCATGCACATAAATGCTACACAAATGGAAATCTACAACATCAGATGAGGCAATGTTGATGCATTTTTTGTCTAAATTGGTTAAGTTATAATTGACGGAATACATCCCCTCGCTCAATATACCGTATAAACAGTAATTTTGCCGGTCACTCCCACTTTCTAATAAATAACAATAAGCATTATTATAATTGTCGTCCGACTTATAGTATGATTTTGTGAATTAATATTTAATAAAAAAATGATGGTTTTTATATTGATCGTTAATAAGAAAGATAAAATATCAAAATAGGAATATGTGGTATGATTGGTAAGAAAAACATGAAGTAAAAATAGTAGGCGGCTTTATTTTATCTGATTTGGTAGTAAATTCAGTACAACCGTTATTGACGCAATTTCATAACTTATACCGTTTACAAATTGTTTTAGAAAATTTCATTTTATCACTTCCAATCGTACAGCGGTGTACTCAAACTCTGTTTTTGGAGATCTAACTTTACAACTAAATAGGTAATAGGAGACGATTTGATATTATTTCTTTTCTGTTCTTGTTAATGTCAATTTTTCACCCAACAATTCCACCTCCGTGTACTGAAATAATGATATAATGATAAAAGATAGTAGAATGAAAACATTTCATTGAAAATAATAACTTGTATTCATTTGATTATAATTACATTAGATGTAAGTTTCATTATAATACGTTATTCTGATTGGCTAACATGTCATTCCGTCAAAAATTGCATCAGACAATAACATTTATCATGCATGATGACACGAGGTCCCACAAAAAAAGTGCACAGGTGAATTAAATAAAACTGGATAAAAATCGTGTTTTCATGATTTTAGCTAAAAAAATGTAATTATAAGTATTGAATACTTCTTTTTGAAACTGTATAGGGTTGTAAAAGCGTTGACCGTGCGTACATTTTTAGAATGAAGCGCTTCCGCGCTTCATACAAAATGTACTTCGGTCCACGCTTTTATTACCCAATAAATTTACAAAAAGAAGCATTCAATTCTTAAATACAATTATGTTCAGAAACTTACCCAATTTGTTTATACCCGTAATAAAATAAACTGTGTCAACGATGGACGATAATAGACTTCCCCTTGAGAAAGAATGTTTGTTTTAAAAATGTTTAAAAACCTTAAGATCGTGATTTCATTAACAAAAGGAAATATATTAAATAACTGAGAATTGAGGCTTACGTTTAAAAACCCGTAGATCGTGATTTCATTAACAAAAGCAAATATGGTAAATGAATGAGAATTTAGGTTACGTTACACTTTTACTAGTGCCTCATCTTGAATGATGCGGCAAGGATATATTTGAATAATTGTGCTTGAATAACAATGTACATTAGTCTGTGAATGAATCAATTTCTTGGTTTATATCATACAGGTAAGCAGATGTGATACTTATGAGGTATATGGATTTGTTCACATATGAAATTCAACAGATAAGCAAATTTATATATGACTGATAGATTAAGAAGTGAAATAAAACAAAACAGCATTTCGGTGAGCTAAAATAGGTTAACATCGTTTCTTAGGGGCGAAAATTCTTACAAGGAGTTAAATGACAGTTTCAACCCTGTTAACTTATTTGTGGATTTTGTTCTGCTGTTCATGTTTGCTGTTTCACAGGAAAAAATCTATATTGGCCATACATCTTAAAATACAGTAATTCGATATCACTCAGGACTAAAATCAACAGAAATAGACCATGTCTACATGTATTATGATATACGTTTGTCATAATGTTCTGTCCATAACAACCTGTTATTAGATTTATGATAACAATTTCTAAGCAGAAACTCTTGGTGAACACATATTTGTGCTTTCATGTATTATTACCTGTTAGGTTCAGAACATCTCAGACAAAATCACCATGCTAAACAACCATGCTGGCCCTGTTTAAGCTAAAACATTAGAGGAGTAAACGACCAAAATAAAGGCAACAGTAGTATACCGCTGTTCAAATTGTTTTAACAATCACAGTAAATATCTATCTTTGACAATTTATTTAATTTGTTACAAAAGGTACCAGGATTATAATTTAGTACGCCAGACGCGCGTTTCATCTTTACAAGACTCATCAGTGACAATCGTATCAAAATATGTATAAAGCCAAATAAGTACAAAGTTGAAGAGCATTGAGGATCCAAAATTCCAAAAAGTTGGGCCAAATACAGCTGAGGTAATCTATGCCTGGGCACAAACCAAAACCGAGGGAATCACATAAACTATAAGAGGAAAACAACGGAAGAAAAAAACCACTGAACTGCAAAAAAAGACAATTGCCATCAATAAACAGAAGCGGATTTAGTTGATAACAATATCCATATATTCCTGACATGATACGGGATGTTTTAAGAACAAATGGTGGGTTGAACATGGTTTTATGGCTAGTCGAATCTTTAGTTTATATGGCAATTTTATTTTTTCATTGTCTTTAAAACATTAGTCCGTTTCTGTGTGTGTTACATTTTTATGTTGTGTCGTTGCTTTCCTCTTATATTTTATGAGTTTCCCTCAGTTTTAGTTTGTTACCCCGATTTTGATTTTTGTCCATGGACTTACGAGTTTTAAACAGCGGTATACTACTGTTGCCTTTATTTACGCCTATAAATTTTCAAGTCGCGGATGTATAAATACTAGAAAACAGTAAAATCAATATAACCAAAACGGACATCCAAAGGAAAAGGATTCAATTTTTGTTCCTTGAAATAAAAAAAAATCAATCGCCAATGTAAGACAACATGTAATTAAAAGCTAATGAAGTAAATTCGATTAATTTAGCAGAAGTGACAAGATGGAAAAAGTAAGTATAATTAAAGTTGGGATTTTTTAAAACAAATGCAAATATAGTACGAAATTAAAGATGATTGAGTACCAAAAATTCCCCAAAATTTGTCTAATATTCCTTAGGTAATATATTCCTGAGGTACTGTATAACATTCTGGTTCTATTAGGATTGAATTTTGGTTGCTTCAAATAAAAAAGCAATCGCTAATGCAAGAGAACTTGTAATACACAGCTAACCATATAAATTCGACTACTTAAGCAGAAGTAACATGATGGAAAAGGTAAGCATGATTATGGTGGGGATGTTATAAAACAAAATGCATTTTCTTCAAATTACAAAAACATAATGAATTTTGTTATTCTTCTAGGCATATTTGGTGACTCTTGGTTGATTTTTTATAGACAAACAGAACGAAGTTTACGTGGAACTTGTTATAATAGATTATAACTATTCAATGCGAAAACAGCGAGGAAAATGAGCCTGAATAAGGCTCCTTTAATATACATGTAGCATTGATACAGTAAATTTCTGTTAATTTACGTTTTAATTGTAAACACATTCAAAACACTATGTTTTGTTTATCCCAATCGATGCACGCAAATGTCATAATGATTTGACCATTCAACTTTTCGTATTCGAGTTCGTTAATGAGTATTTATAAAAATGAAATATCTTTTGCCTTGTATTCGTACAAAATTAACAATTTATGATTTTCGACCTGCAAATAAACTGAACACAGAAAGTTTTTGGTGCAAATTATAAGCAAAAGGACGAGTCACAATGACGGACAATTGTTTACCTTCATGTAAGACACATCTCGTCATCGTTTATTTTATATTATAATATTGTTATTCATAACAATACTTTCTGTAACATCTACTAATTATTTAACTAAGATATAACTGTATGTGTACCACGGCTTAAAGAAGAATAACCCTCTTTCTCCGCAGCAGAATCGACAGAACTTTCAACTTCCAATGATATATGACTGATCTTAAACTATATCAATTTTTTTTTAATTTACCTGTGGCGTCGATCTAGTCGTCTGAAAGACAATGCGTGGTTATGTTTTGGGTTTTTGTGTGCTGTCCTGGGTAGTTATTCTGTGGTTAGTTAGCACTTTAGTGATGACATGAATTAGGAGATAACTGTGTTGTATTTTAAGCTTGGCCTTCGTAAAACGTAGATTTTACTGTCGCAAATTGAGTTCACCTAGCGACGCGGAGCGGAGATAGGTAAACGGATATATGCGACAGTAAAATCAAGTTTTACGAAGGCCAAGCCTTAAATACAATACAGTGATCTCCATTCTAATGCCACATATTAAAATATATGTAAATTTATATTTTTTTTGGTAAAAATGGCATAAATGAAAAAGTCCGCGATCATTTTCATAATTTTACTGCCTGCAAAAGTATGAATTGATGCTCTTCAACTTTGTACTGGTTTGACTTCTTACTATTTTGATCTTTTGATGAGTCTTATGCAGACGAAAGGCGCGTCTGTCGTATTACATTTTATGCCTGTACTTTGAAGCATGTCGAAATGTACCATTGTATTGTTTATTTGCGTTTTTTTCTGTCCTGAATATTCATGCAATGATATGTACTGGAATGATGTCATGTTATATTGTCATTTTAGTGTTAAATTTAACATTGCCATAAAAGCGCGAGGTTTGGCTAGCCACAAAACCAGGTGCAATCCACAATTTTTTTTCTTAAAATGTTCTGTACCAAGTTTGGAAAATGGCTGTTGTTATTTTAAGTTTATTTTTTGTGTGTGTTGCATTGTCGTTTCTTTGTTGCATTTAAGTGTTGCTGTTGTATTCCTGTTTTCATCGGTTTTAATTTGTCAATCGAGTAATGACTTCGAACAGTGGTATACTACTGTTGCCAATAATTATACAGTGACAAATTTTACGAAGTAGACAAAGATGATATTGGCTGCAACAATCATTTATTTATTTTTTTGACATTTTACAGGTAAAAAACTTTTTCAAAACATCGGTATGAATCCATAACACAAAGTTAGTTGTGGTGTTATTGATTGAATAGCCCAGAATACATCGAGACCTATTCACGTATATTTATAGTCCATATGTAGGGGACATAAATAAAGATATAGTTTTAAAGTAAATGACACATCAAGTCTTGTAGTGATTTATGCAACGATTATCTATCATATGAACTTCATGCAATTATTCACAAAATTAAAATATTTGATAAAAAAAACTTTGCCTAGTAAAAACCCAAATTGTTATACCCCTCGGATTTCCAAACACCTCCACGCTCATTGATGAAATGATATTATATTAAAGGAATTGCTTTAAACAATAGGACACTGAGCAGCATTTTAAGTAGATTCATACTTTGCAGAAAATGAACGTAATCATAATACCATTTAATTAGAAATTACATTTCGTCACATTATTTTCAATTACAAGCCATTAGAGATATCACTACAAGGTTCAATTTAACAAATTCTTTTTATTTATTCCGATTAAAAAAAAGACTCAAAAATCCATGTGTACGACCGGGCGTTTTGACGTAAAGGTAGCTACGCGCATGAATTCATAGCACCGGAATATTGGACTGAACAAAACGTTTGCACTAGATTAAACATATAGCTATAAATGTCGTCAAAAGAATAGTAAATATCTTGATAGCTGCTATTGGGCATGCCTGATTGTCATTAGCAGGTAAGGTCTTGCAAAATTCCGGGCTATTTCCCTGTTGTTGGCATATGTCGTAACAAAACATAGGAGGATTGTTATTGTTCATGCATTCTTGAACATCAGGGCAGTTAGTTGGTCGGTATGGGTTATCTGCTCTACATTGAAATGAATCTGGCATATTTCCATCCCCATGTCCTTCTGGCGGTGGACAGTTACAAAGATACCCGTTCCATTCTTTCCAATCTTCCCAACCTGAAACAGTTAAATATAACTTGAAACAATCTTCTTCTGACTCACATTAACACCTTTCAGAAGTAAAAAGAAATGTAGCATTATTGATTTTTTTCATAGATTTCTCATTTCTAAACTGCTAAGTGGTTTCTGATTTCCTTTCTGAACTTGGACGATGGTTTTGTGAACCTTTGTAATTTCTAAACCTGTGCAGTGCGGTTTAATTGAGCGTCTTGATTAGCATCCTTTATTTTTTTCTTATTTAGAAAACTTTCTCTATGCATTATATAGTTTGACGCTTATTCTCTATTCTTTGTGTTTTTGCACCAATTATTCTCGGTCTTTTAAATTAAATAAACTCATCATAGATACCAGGACTAAATTTTGTATATACGCCAGACGCGCGTTTCGTCTACAAAAGATTCATCAGAGACGCTCGAATCCAAAAAAGTTAAAAAGGCCAATCAAAGTACGAAGTTGAAGAGCATTGAGTACCCCCATGTGTATCTATTCTTTTTAAGGCTTTTATTCTGTTTTGTTTGCTCATTATTCTCTATTCTGTAAACCTCAGTCAAACTCTCACACTTATTATTCTATTATTGCAAGCTTTTTTCTATAATATGGCTTTTAAAACTACTATGATTGCCACTAAAAAACTTTACAAAGATACAAATGAGCAAAGCCTGATGTTAAATAACTATGTTCGCTAGTATATGATAACACTTAAAAAGAGTACACTGAGCAATGGCTGAAGTTGAAAAACTATTGCTGTACATCTATATAACACTTGACATTGGTACAAATAAGTAATTTCTGATGACGGCATGAAAAGAATGTTCACAGATTCTTTGGAATTGATGATGGACAGCTTTCCAGTAAATATCATGTCAAGGAGAAAAGTGAAATACATATATATAAAACGTTCAAGGTAATTTGTTTTATTAAAACAAGCATATATGTTACCTGCTCTAACACAGGACTAAGATTTCTTTATAATCTAGTTTTATTGTGCGTTTTGCTGTATGTTTGTCTATCCAACATTGGCTGGAGAAATGGGAGGGAGGTGAGATATCACAAACAGTGTTTAACCACGCCACATTCTGTGCATGCCCAAAGATAGCAATCCCTAGCGTTTGTCAGTTTTGCGTATTTTTTCAATATTTGTGCATTTGCATAGTTTGGAGTTTAATGTGCAGTGCATTTTGCTGAACAAGTCTACAGTAGTGTTTATGCAAGGACCAGCGGAAGCCCATCTCCGGATGTGGAAGTCCATCTCGTTGAGTTGAAGAACAAATGCGTACCTTGGGCTGTTAAATTCGCTTTAGTCGGGTTGTTGTCTCTTTGACATTAAAGGTCGAAGTTAAATACATGAATAAATGACAGAAAGCTTTATATATATTCCTCAAATTGTATTCGTTTTTGCAAATTTGAATCACAGAATGTGGATTGTAAGAAATACTGTTTGGCAATGGGTTTTGATTATAACTTCTCCGATTGTCATATTATCAACATGATGCATATCCTATAAAGTATAATGATTATTTTCTACTTTGATATTATGTAAAAAAAATCGTAAAAGTATTTGGTTTAAAGCCGGTAGTTGCGCATAAATGGCATTTATTTTACTTGCATAAAATTAATATATACCTGAAGATGCTTTATTTGCTGGTTCGCAAATGTACTGCAAACCAGGAAGATTTTCTAATACGACACCCTTAAAACATCCAAGAAAGTACGGCCATGTCTCTGTCGCATGATATCTATAAGCGCCATTAACCTCTCTACCATGACATTCGTCAAGGTCAGTTGACGTCAACAGACTATTAGCATCTGATGCATTTGGACCATATATTGGAAATCCATCTAAAGCGACACCAATGAACTCATCGACCTCTCCTTTATACAGGCAGCTATCTGGAATCTTGTGATAATGATATGATCCTGTGTTTGTTGGATGGCCATCACAACTGTCAAAAGTCTCTTGTGTTTGACCTTCAACTGCATTTTCCATGTCAACATTCAACGGATTGAATATGGCTACGCCTGTTCTGGTAATACCAATCATACCCATTGGAACACAACCATGCGCTCCATTTTTATACCGTGGTATTTTTAGAATACTGATGTTATATTTTTGATTAGTTGCATCATTTGGATTGACCTTTTCCCATTGATGATCTGGTATTCCGGACGCATATATAAGATATCTAAAATATTAAAAGAATAGATTATAAAAAAATAGTGTGACCCCTTTCGCTTCCACCAAAGACTCAAAGACAGACATTTTATTCAATAATTAGATATTTTGTTCACAGATAAACAGGCGCGTTTGAACTGGAACTCCTGTTTTGCTACAGATATTTTCATTATGATTTCTTTTGAAACAGTTTATATACTAGTATATTTGACACCCCTTTTACAATATAGATTCGGGGCAATACATCTTAACTTCTCCCAAATGAATGGTTTTGTGGAAGTATGCACCTGGGACAAAATAGGGTTGTAAGTCTCAGGCTTCTGTGAAGAAAAATGCAACATGATCTATCATACAAGCTTTTTCTTGGATTTGCAAATGATAAATGCAACAAATAATCGTATATTGCTATTTTGTATCAGGATTAATGAAGCAACATTTCTATATTAAATATAGATTTACCTTTCTGATGGAGAAGTATCGACTTTTACTGATGATTGAGGAAAGTTTCCAGATGTTGTAAATTTTGACAGTTCTGTAACAGATAAACTGTCAATAAAACCGTAAATCCCAAGAGTTATGGCAGAAATTAGCAACATATCTGAAATACATAAAAAAATAAAATAATTCATCAGTAATGTGGCAGTTTGTTAAAAAAAAGTCACACCCTTACTAATTATCATATTTTGTTTGATGAAAAAGGCAAAAATTCATAATATGCAATACGAACGAACTATTTATACATGCACAAAAATTAGGCCGTTAGTTTTTCTCGTTTGAATTGTTTTATATTTGTCATGTAGAGACCTTTTAAAGCTGACTATGTGGTATGGGCGTTGCTCGTTGTATAAGGTCGTACGATGACCTATGGTTGTTAATTTCTATGTCAGTGGATGTTTTATAACGAGTTATCTCATTGCCAATCATATCACATATTCTTTTTGGTTTTTTTTACATACTTTAAGCAATAGTAAACTTGTATCGTTTAACTCCATGCTAAATTTAGACAAGATGTAAGGGTCGTTCGCCTTAATTTTAGTACATCAGGCACGGCATACAGGCACATATCTATTTGTTGTTTTATACAGTTTGAGTGTATGTTGCACATTGTATATATTAAGCATTCATGGTGCTGTGTTGAGGTCTCTATGACTCACTTTATACATTTCCTTTAATCGTGCTGGTATACACAATTAAACCATATTTGTTATCTATAATACCGTTTACAAGAAAACTTTTGCATTTAAAAAAATGGGTTAGACGAGATTTATTTCCTGTAACATCGATATATACACATGGAAAAAGTATTGCAACACCGAATTGAACTTCAAATTAAAAAAAACACTCTATATTGTTTTGTGATATAATTTATTGAAAAAGAACTAGTGAAATAAGTGCAGCAGTAGTATACCGCTGTTGGAAATTCATGAATCGATTGAGAAAAAACAAATCCGTGTTACAAACAAAAAATGAGGGAAAGACATCAAATATAAGAGGAGACTTCGACACAACAGAAACACAACAGTAAAATTTAGCACACACAGAAACGAACTATAATATAATAATGGCTATTTTCCTGACTTCGTACAGGACATTTTAAGTAAAATAGTGGGTAAACCTAGTTTTGTGGCATGCCAAACCTTCCGCTTTTATGGCAATGTTAAATATAACATTAAAATGACAACATTACATGAAAGGACTACAACACAAATAAATGGGAGAACATAAAGGACAGAGAAAAACACGAATAATAATTTACAAAAGATACCAGATTTAAAATTTAATACGCCAGACGGGCATTGCGTACACACAAGAATAACCAGTGACGCTCAGATGAAAAACAATCGACAAAATACAAAGTTGAAGAGCACAGAGGACCTCACATGAGTTTAATCAATAAATGCCAACTTGATAAATTCTCTTTTGCATAAGCAGCCACTTTATTCGTAAACAATAGAAAAATAGTTTAAATTTGTTGAATTATGTGATTGTTAGAATGTAATGGGTTCTTGACAACATTCACCTGCAACTAGACGCCAGATTATTGGCATGAGAAAACTCAGGTATGTCGTCAAATTTCTCGTATTGTTTGTCATCACCATTCCATTACAAGTCGTTTTGTGAACAAAATTCAAGCAACACATGATGTTAAAGATCTATCGAGATCAGGAACACCCAATTTAACATCAGCTAGGAAACACCAAGCATTGTGAAGGAAATGGTTGCCATGCTGAGGACTATGAACACGAACTGTTTGCGATCGACTCATTGCTGAATCCTGAAACCTGAATAGCCAAAGATATCAGAGATATTAAAGAGACATTCTTGAGAGAAGTGTAGTGCCTCATTTTGATAATCATCCTCTGGGTAAAAGGCCATGCAGTTTTCATTGATGATAATGCTAGGCCACATCGTTCCCGTACGGTTAATGATTATCTGCATCGAGAAGCAATACAAATCTTTCTTGGCCTGCTAGTTGCCCGGATTTTAACCATATGAAGCATATATGGGACATTATTGGACGTAGAGTGCTTAAAAAGAACACCTAAGTTCAGACACTTAATGAATTAAACAATGCCCTTCATAAGGAAAGGTTGCTGGAACCTTATCATCAAATTCGTCGACTGTTTGCAGGCATGATAAGACGTTTAGAGGCGGTTATCCGTGTGAATTTAAGCTATACAAAGTATTTATTCACTGGCGTATAACGATCAACCATGATGCGGAAAATTATCTTAAGATTTATTTTGAAATGTCTGGTATTCTATTGTTCGATTACAGTAAAAGTATTTAATATAGAATATTTTATACAAACATGATTTCATTTTTGTTTAATCAAAATTGTGGTAAATCAAAATTTGTTCATACATTTATTTATTCATTTTAATGCCAATGATTCAATATCATTATACAAATATTTTATCATATTCTTTCCAACAAAGGAGGCTGAATGTCCAAGGTTTACAAATCAAGGTGTTGCAATATTTTTTCCATGTGTATATTATGTATATAAAAAATAAGTTTAAATAAAATACCGACTCAAATGCAAATCGATAAGGAGAAATTCATAAAAACTGGAAAAAAATCAAACGTCATTAATTAAACAGAACAATTCAGATAAATACGACTTACTATTGTTGATTTTGTATTGGAATTTTCCAAAGAAAATGGTGGGTTAAAACTAGTTTTCTAGCTAGCTTATTCTGCCACAGGTATGACAGCTATTTTATAAATATTGTCTGTTCGATTAATTTTCGAACCTTATGTACCCATTTAATTTCAAAAGTATAAAATGTTTTTCTTACCATATCTTAAAATGCTTCAATAAGATGATTAACATCCACTGTAAAAAAATATTCTTACTGTGTCTTTACCCCTTCTGCAGCTTTTATTTAGACAAAGATAGATAGGTGTTAATTGGGGAAGAAATTATTGACGTCAAAAACACCTCATGCATTGTGTAGACTACGGAAATAAGAATGGAGTAGTTAATTGTTCGTGGAAGAATATGTTAGAAGAAAATAGATAAATAATGAAAAAAAAATGAAAAGCATTATTACATGTTTAAAAATGGAAATAGTTGTTATGCCCAATACAGGGACGTATATGGGTCCTTGGCCCAATAGCAAAAAATGAAAACAGTCATCTTCAATTTTTAACGGTTTTCCTGTTAGTGTAGCAGTCAGATTTTGCGAACTGTTCCCTGTAAAGTTTTCAGGTAGGTTAGACTTTCATATGTTTATGAGTTATATAAATATAAGTATACCGGTCTATATCAATCAAAACACGTCTTTGCACAGTTTTAAAGTGTAATGGTTGTTTTATAGATGAATAAGAACCAGGAGGAAATAAGCGCTGTTTAACCCATCATTTGCAGTGGAATTACGAATTTAAATATGTAATAGAAAGGCCGGCCGGCAGGATAGTTTTAATCGAGAATTTCTTTACGTTGATCAATTTGAAATAAAGGACGCTTAACTATGGTAACAGGATGGATGATGTCAGCAATCTTGACTCTGATTGGGCGAAATTACCAGATTGAATCCCCCTCTGCAAAAGAAAAATATAAGCTACAATAAAATAAAAGCATTACGGACATTAAATCGATCTTATATGTGAAATTATCAGGCCAGATCAATAAATTAAATAAGGTGTCATGATCACCACTTTCAAATTGTTTGTATTTTGTAGGTTTAACCTTTGATATTACATGAGCAGGTATTATCACTGACAAGTTATTACATCTACAGTCTAAGCTGAATCCTGGTCAATTAATAAATAAGATATCTTATATATTATATGCGATATCTCATAAAGTTTCTAAGATATCTTATATACTTTATAAGATATCTTCTAATGTTTATTATTATTGATATATCATAAAGTATATGAAATATCTTATTAATTATGTTTAACCATATGTCCCCCGTTTATTGTTTTTTACATTAATTATGCAGTTAGTTTTTTCGTTTGAATTGCTTTGAATTATTGATTTCGATGGCTTTTATAGCTGCCTATGCGGTATGTGCATTGCTCATTGTTGAAGGTCTTTGATCTATAATTGATGATTTCTGTGTCATTTGGTTCCTTTTGGAGAGAGAAGCGTCTCATTGGCAATCATATCACATCTTTTTTTTTATAATAAATCCAAATATTCTAGTTTAAAAAAAGAGTTGTACAGCTTCTAATTTTAAAGTGTTTATCACGGGTTTTAGCTGTCAATTTCGTGTACACTGTTTCGACTCAAAATCCAATATTTTATG
Source organism: Mytilus trossulus (assembly GCF_036588685.1). Lineage (NCBI taxonomy): Eukaryota > Metazoa > Mollusca > Bivalvia > Mytilida > Mytilidae > Mytilus > Mytilus trossulus. The sequence goes on along the minus strand of NC_086386.1, from coordinate 19,314,401 downwards.
TTTACGTACTAAAACGTCTTTCCAACTTGAAATACATCCCAAAGAAATCAATTAACAATGCATATGCTCGTTATAAAATGTTTCAACTTTTCGTGATGTACCTACAATAGGTCTTCGGACGACGGACGACGACATGATACCAATATACGACGAAAACATGAACTATTGCATAAGGTCTAAAAATAAATGAAGAATATGTCCCCATGGACACAGATGATGCTGCGGCTTGCAAACAACATTACAAAGAGACATAACTCAAGAACATTAAAAGTGATGCTACCCAAATTTATTCTTGGTCTGAATATTTGTGGAAATAATTATTGTGTAAAGGTTTCATAATGTTTGTTTTGGGCAACCTGAAGTTACAGAACGGAAATTAAAAATTTGCAATTTTTCAATTCATAAAGGGGCATAACTTGATATTGGTTAATGTGACACCACCAATATTTAACTTCATCTGTGTTTTGTGATTATCAGCATTGTGTATAAGTTTCATAACATTTGGGTGAGGCAACTCATGAGAGATGGAAACTAAAATTTTGCATTTTTTTCTCATTTACAAATGAGCTTAACTTAGGATGGTTAAAATGAACCACCAAAATTCAAACTTGATCTGTATTTTGTGGTAATAAGCATTGTGTTAAGGTTACAAAAGATTTGATTGATCAAACTTAAGCAAGAGAACAGAAACTAAAAAACTAGCATTTTTTTCGTTTTTAAAGGGGCATAACTCTAGAACAGTTAAAGTGACCCAATGTTGTAATAAGCATTGTGTATAAGTTTCAAAACATTTGTGTTGAGGCAAACTCAAGTTAGAGAACAGAAACTAATTTAGGGAGGTACTGACTTACAGACTAACAAGGGTAAAACTTAATGACCCCTCCGCTACAGCAGGAGCATAAAAACAGACCAAACACAGAAACTTAATAACTTGAACCCCTGAACCCTGAAAATGAGTCCAGGTCATATGAGACCTGTCAGTAGACACTCAAATCAATCAATGTATTCGTAGATAGTAGATATTTTTGTGTTCTGTTAAATTGTTCCTTATAAAATTGTTATACGATGATGACTGATGTACCCATATTTTGACTATTTTATTGTTTATTTATCGCATCAATGTAAATATAACGGAATTTGATAAGACTGTCATTAAAGTAAGAGGGTTAGCGCTATAGATCCAGGTTTAATCCACCATTTTCTACATTTGAAAATGCCTGTACCAAGTCAGGAATATGACAGTTCTTGTCCATTTGTTTTTGATGCGTTTTGTTATCTGATTTTGCCATGTGATTATGGACTTTACGAATTGATTTTTCTCTCTAAGTTCAGTATCTTTGTGGTTTTACTTTTTAGACATGTACACCTTACAATCATTCCATACATCAAATATGGTAGACCTATTAATAACAGTATCCAAGATATGGAATTGACCACGAAAGCTTGACCTTGTTCACTGATGCATGGAATGATGTCAAGGTCAAGTGAAAACTGTCTACATAAGGATAACACAAGGTAGGCACATACCAAATACAGTTATACTTTTACTCTTGTAAGAGAAAAATTAAAATTACAATAAATCTTAACCTTTTTTTACAAGTAGTGAATATGAGGTCAAGGACTATGAACATGGCAGAAACTTCATAACATAAGAATAAATGTATACAAAGTACATGTATGAAGCATCCAGGCCTTCTCTTCTACTTTCTGAAATATCTAGCTTTTCTAATTTAACATGCTGCTGCCAGATCACTATTCTTGTGTCAAGCTTTCTGCAACTGAAATACCAGACTAAATAAAATTCATCATAAAGTGCAATAACTCCAAAAGATTTCTGCCATCTTATCAAATCTGTACATCTTGTCCGGCTGGTAATTTTCGTTTTCTATTTCAAGTTTCTCTTCATCTATTTTAGTTTTCAAGATATTCAGCAAAAAGATTCTTATAAGGATTCGACCAAGTATTTCAATGATTTTACTTAGGGAAGACATCAAAAGTCCAATGTAGGATAAAAAACTTAATTCACATAGTTCATTCACTGCGTCCCCCCTCCCTAAACTATTCGATTTATGTTTTAGATCCTTCATTGATCTTTTGGTGTCATCCCTTAATTGTAGATCTTTTCTTGTTGATCATTTTTACAAGTTAAATTTTTATTTTCAATTAATAATTGCATGGAGTGGACTCAACCAAATTATTCAATATTTTTTTTCTATGCTCTACAATGACTCCATTAAGTTACAGAGATTAGTTATGGGAAGGGACTAAACTATCCTGGTTAGGATTGGACTTGTATTTTTTTTTGGTAAATGGGTAATAGGTAGATCTCAATATTTTAAACAGTTCTGCCACATCAGATCTTCACCTAAGGCTATCTGTACCAACTTTCAAGACAATGATAATAGACAAAACTTCCATTTAATCCCTAGGCTACAATCGATTTTTTTCAGCAATTTCAGTCATGTTAAATGGTAGGCTGGCTCATTGGACACTTTTTTCAAATAGAAACCTAGTAATAATTGTGACCGAAATTTGGATCCAACTGACAAAGAAGTTTAAGTTTTATGTGAAAGTAAATGGACTGCTAGCTTCAATGGATGATGACAAAAAAAAAACAAGTCATGAGTATAGCAGCTTACTTGACCCTTGTAATTTAAGGGCAATAACTCCTATAAAAAAAGTTGAATATTTTTGTGGAGCAAAAAAGTAAGTTGATCTTGACATTGAATTGAGCATATAACCATGTATAAATTTACTTCACATTAAATAAAACAAAAAGTTATGTATTTATTGTACACAATCATACACTACATTTATCACACAGTAAATAAATTGTCTGTCTACATGCAGTGTTTTGGTTGTCTTGGATCTTATACCATACATTAGTCTTCCATTACAAAATATGCAGGATTCTTCATTCAAACTGCTTCAAGACATAAGGTACTGAAACAGAAAAAAAGAAAAATATTTATTTAAACATTTGTCATGTTGTACCTTGAACATGTTATTAAACAATGTTCAACATCTTTCCTGGATATCAACACTGATTAACAGACTATACTAGAACCTTTTTTGTACTTTATGATTTCTATTTTCAATTAAATTTCTGCCATCGTATAGTGCTATCATCATGTAAGATCTTAAATAATATTCTACATTTGTATGCTTGTGCATGTCCACACTTAAGTTAAAATGGACTTCATTAAAAGGATTCCAGACACAAACATGACAAATAAGTGCTTCAACAAAGTTATGAGGAAGAACGACTAATTTAGACCATAAAAAATGTTTTACAGTCACCATGACAAATTGGTTGACCAACATCTCAACTCACTATCCACATGTTTTTGCTGTCATACAATACCTAAAAAGCATTCCGATTCATATCTGATTGTGACATTATAACTAAGAAGATTCTAAAGAATTTTAGTGGTGATGAATTTATCCTTGATATATATATTTTTTTTAAATAGATATAGGAAGATGTGGTGTGAGTGCCAATGAGACAACTCTCCATCCAAGTAACAATTTAACCAGATGCTCGGCAGGGCATAGCTTTATACGACCGCAGAGGTTGAACCCTGAATGGTTGGGGCAAGTATGGACACAACATTCAAGCTGGATTCAGCTCTAACTTTGGATTGTGATTAAATAGTTGACACAGCATAGGTTTCTGACACAGAATTAATGTGTTCTAATGAACTTAAAATTTTTGTTTTCTCTTAGAGCAATTCACTATGCTGTTGAATGTTAATCCTCTCAAAAAAATGTTTGAAGAAATTTTCTTTTTATTTATGAAATTTCAAATGAGAAAAATTGAACCCAATTTTTTAATCACATCCCCCTTTCCCTTATTCCAAAACTAATCTCAATTAAAATATTCTAATGGAGTTTGCAACAATAACTACTCATTTAAATACATCATAAAATATTAAGATGTAAAAAAACTGCTTGTTATCACTGAATGGTAAAGATTATTTAAATTTATCAGTTGGTAGTAAAAAGTGAATATACATTGTATATTGAATATAACAAAGATTTAAGTTGATTCTGGACAAAGAAAGATAACTCCAATTAAAAAAAATTCTTGCAATAAGATATTTCTTGCTTACTATTCTGGACAAAGAAAGATAACTCTAATTAAAAAAAAAAAATGCTATTTCACAATATTGTGAAATTAGATATTTCTTGCCATTGCACAATACTGTGCAATTGAAAAGACTTGCTATTGCACAATACTTAATATAATAATTTTAGATCCTGATTTGGACCAACTTGAAAACTGGGCCCATAATCAAAAATCTAAGTACATGTTTAGATTCAGCATATCAAAGAGGCCCAAGAATTTAATGTTTGTTAAAATCAAACTAAGTTTCATTTTGGACCCTTTGGACCTTAATGTAGGCCAATTTTGAAAACGGGACCAAAAATGAAGAATCTACATACACAGTTAGATTTGGCATATCAAAGAACCCCATTTATTCAATTCTTGATGAAATCAAATAAAGTTTAATTTTGGACCCAGATTTGGACCAACTTGAAAACTGGGCCTATAATCAAGAATCTAAGTACATTTTTAGATTCAACATATCAAAGAACCCAACCGATTCATTTTTTGTCAAAATCAAATTAAGTTTAATTTTGGACCCTTTGGACCTTAATGTAGACCAATTTGAAAACATGACCAAAAGTTAAGAATCTACATACACAGTTAGATTCAGCATATCAAAGAACCCCAATTATTCAATTTTGATGAAATCAAACAAAGTTTAATTTTGGACCCTTTGGGCCCCTTTTTCCTAAACTGTTGGGACCAAAACTCCCAAAATCAATACCAACCTTCCTTTTATGGTCATAAACCTTGTGTTTAAATTTCATATATTTCTATTTACTTATACTAACGTTATGGTGCGAAAACCAAGAAAAATGCTTATTTGGGTCCCTTTTTGGCCCCTAATTCCTAAACTGTTAGGACCTAAACTCCCAAAATCAATACCAATCTTCCTTTTGTGGTCATAAACATTGTGTTTAAATTTCATTGATTTCTATTTACTTAAACTAAAGTTATTGTGCGAAAACCAAGAATAATGCTTATTTGGGCCCTTTTTTGGCCCCTAATTCCTAAACTGTTGAAACCAAAACTCCCTAAATCAATCCCAACCTTTCTTTTGTGGTCATAAACCTTGTGTCAAAATTTCATAGATTTCTATTAACTTAAACTAAAGTTATAGTGCGAAAACCAAGAAAATGCTTATTTGGGCCCTTTTTGGCCCCTAATTCCAAAAATGTTGGGACCAAAACTCCCAAAATCAATACCAACCTTCCTTTTATGGTCATAAACCTTGTGTTAAAATTTCATAGATTTCTATTCACTTTTACTAATGTTAGAGTGCGAAAACTAAAAGTATTCGGACGATGACGACGACAACGACGACGACGCCAACGTAATAGCAATATACGACGAAATTTTTTTCAAAATTTGCAGTCGTATAAAAAGTAAACCATTATAGGTTAAAGTACGGCCTTCAACACGACCTTGGCTCACACCAAACAACAAGCTATAAAGGGCCCCAAAATTACTAGTGTAAAACCATTCAAACGGGAAAACCAACGGTCTAATCTATATAAACAAAATGAATGAATTCATGAGATTTGAATGTCAATAACAGCCTCTAAATTAAAGAAAGTAAGACATACATGAATCAACAATTTTCAGGACAACATGCATTCTTGATGTATTATTGAGAAGTAAATGCCCCAAAAAACAATCAAATATTTTGTCAAATAAGTCATAATATTTGATCTGTAAAGGTTTTTTTATCAAGTGATCAAGGATAAGTTTAAGAATAATTATATACTTTCAGTTTTCATCAAATTTATAGATTGAACGAATCAATATTTATGTAGTCAACATGGTTGGTGTACATGTATTAAACTTAAGATTCAATTCACATTATAAGATAATACATGTATATCTTGATTTATTTCAGCCTCAAAAGGGCAATATATATTTTTTTACCCAGGACTGTTTTAATGGGGTTAAACATGTGTTAAAGGTTCAAATATCTTCATTATTTCTAGAAAAATGTTTTCTAGAGACAAATGATAGGTAATTGATACCTTTCTTCAATTTGCATAATTTTAAATCTTCTATTGATGATATCAAACATGCTTACCAAACATTGTACTCTACTTTTCACAACTATCGAGAACTGATGACCAATTGCACCCTATCATGGCCTATGTCAAAATTGAACACAACAACAGATGTTTTGATTATTTCGTGATTTACGCAAGAGAAAAACGTGATGATAATAGGAAATGAATAAAAATATCTACTTAGCATAGTTAACACAATCAGCTTTGACCACATTTATTTGAAGAATTGGTCCTACGGAGCAAAAAGATTGTTACACTTTAGAGAACTGATAACACTAGTATATAATATGGTAGTATGAATCATGATAATCGGATGATTTATATTCTATAAATCTATTGTTTTGGTAGAAAATAAACTTTCAAGTCACCATTTTTTTCTTCTTGGTGCTAATTAGCATGATTAGTAAGACAGATTTCAAAGTTTAACCCAAAATCATTTATGCAAGTCCAAAGCATTGCAAAGTAAATAATACAAACGATTTTATTAGATGGTTAAAGGATAATATGTCAATATATGATCCCCTCAAATTAGATGTCTTCAGATCTTATAAGGCAGTGTCTGCGCGTACCCGCATGCGGGTACGAATAGTCAAATTGCCGTTCTAGACTGCGCGTACCTACATCCGGTTTTCTAATAAAATGCCATCGAATCGGGAATGAAACGTGAAATAAATATACGAAAATAATTTATTATCGATAATATGGGAATTTCGTGTAGAACGAGTGAAGAATATGAAAAAATAATATTTTCAAATTGTATTTATTAAATAATGATACATAAAAACATTGCTGCAAAATTAAATGCACAATGATGGAACTGTACAGGATCAATTATTAAACTAAGTATTGACTGTGAAAAGAAAATACACTTTCGGGACGTCTGGAACGGGTGTGTTTTAAGATCGAAATTTCAGGATTGACCATTTCGGGATCCGGGATTTCATTTTTTCGAATTTCAGGATGTCGATATATTTAGTTTGTATAATAAATTCAGAACCTCGGGATTTCATGTTTTTAACCCCGGCATGTTGGGATCAGGGTCCCTCCGCAGTGGCGGATTCAAAAATTTTCATACGCAAGGGCCCGTTGTTCATAATATACAGATAAGCTCTAAAATTATTCATCTGTCTTTAAAATCAATAGAGAACAAACAAAAAAAAGGATTTTTTTGTGGAAAAAGGAGGACCCGGGCTAGAAAAACAATTATCCTGTCCCAAATTACCTATGACTTTCGATACCTTTTCTGAAATTCTCAAGTCAATAAATGTTTTACAAAAAAAGAAGATGTGGTATGAATGCCAAGGAGACAAAAAACCAAAATGACACCGAAATTAACATTTAAAGGTCACCTTACGGCCTTCAACAATAAGCAAAAGCCGATACTGCATAGTCTGATATAAAAGGCCCCGAAATGACAATGTAAAACAATTCAAATGAGAAAACCAACAGCCTTATTTATGTACAAAAAATGAACGAAAAACATATATCACTGAACCACTGAATTACAGGCTTCTGACTGGAAGGTTCATAATACATGTATGTTCATAATGAAATTAATAGAAAACAAAAAATGGGAATATTGGAAATTAAGGAGGAGGATTAAAAAAATATTTTCCTGTCCCCAAGTACCTATGACTTTTGATACTTTTCCTGAAATTCTCAAGTCATTTAAACTTTTACAAAATTCTTCCTACAACACTTTACATCCTTTCAAATACGCCCTGAATGCACGCGATTTCGCAGGTGTGTTCTAGTATTCTTTAAATTTGCATTAAAATTTTATAATAGTATTAATTTCTATCATGTTTTTCTTTTACAGGGACTGTGCAGTTTCATTTTCCATCATTGTGCATTTAATTTTGCAATGTTTATTATGTATCATTTTTTAATAAATACAATTTGAAAATATCATTTTCATACTCTTCACTCGTTCTACGCGATATCCCCATATTATTGATAATTTCCGTAGATATTCACGTTTTATGACCGATCCGATGGCATTTTATTAGAAAACCGGATGTGGGTACGCGCAGCCTAGAACGGCAATTTGACTATTCGTACCCGCATGCGGGTACGCGCAGACACTGCCATCTTATAACAAGTCAGTTTCAAACACCACTACAGACCAATGATTTGTATTAGATTTATTGACAACTAGTCTTGTATTAACAGCATACAATATTAGGCGGCATGGGTTTTGCTCATTGTTGAAAGCTGTACAGTGACCTATAGTTGTTTATATCTGTGTCATTTGGTCTTTTGTGGAGAGCTGTCTCAACAACTTCTAGACTTCTTATTTACATGATTTATATTGTCTATTCATTTTTTTTTGTGTGGTTATTATTTTTCATTCAATTGTACTTTAGTGTTTTCATTATGTTTTTTTTTTATAAAAAGGACGCATAACTAACATCTTTGTCCTTTCGAATGATATAATTTTGAAGGTGATAAATAAAAGGAGAAACTTTTTACCTCCTCGGATTATTCCACAAAAAGCTAAAAATAGGATAACATTTTGCTTCGTTCCGGCTCTTGCTAGTTTTTTCTCATCATCTGGAGTCATTGATTTTTCTTGTTTCAGCCTAATCATGATAAACTCTGTAGAAACACGCCGTTTGGCATTTGTGGACAATAATGTTCAGTGTAATTTTATCTCTTAAAATATGTGGTTGAAAATGGTTGTAATAAGAGCCGAGAAGATTAAGATGATGTCATTATTAGGTGCGTTTTAGGAATTTTAAACTATAGTGCCCTTTTTACATTTTTTTAAACTTTAACCAAAAACATTAATATATCATTATCGCATTCGTCTCAATCACACAACTTACTACTAATTGTTGATTTTAAAACATTTTACTTGTAATTGAAAGATGCTACTTCTAAATGTCTTTCCCCAAAATTGCTATTTGAAATAAATATACATATAGAAGAAGAAGAAGATGCTTTATTTCCATAAAATGGGCTCACAAGGAGCATACTATAATATCATTGTAATATAATATTCTTTTACAAATATAATAAACAACACAAGTTACAAACACAAATAAGAAACAACAGTTATCACATATTAGTATATATATAAAACCTTTGTCCCAGGCACACCTCTGGAAAGTAACAAAAAAGAATACTGCGAGTAGTCTAAATATATCTAGCTGAACTGCAAGAGGCACCTAGGGACGGTGCTATATGGCATGGAGGGTGCATATTAAAATGTGTTTCGGGACATTAATGATATGGTAAGATATTGTAAGAAGTTGCACATAAATGGTATGTCATCCTCGTGCCTGGTGCAGAGGAGTCAGTACTATTTAAAGTGACACAACTGCAAGAGGCACCAAGGGACAATGCTAATTGACATGCCAAAGTGCACAAATTACAAAAAAGATAAAATATTACCAGTTTAATAAAAAAAATAATAATATCGCAAACAAGAAGGTAATAGAACTTGTACGATGTGTCCTGTACCCCACCATGCCAACCTTGTGCCTAGTGCAGAAAGCCTGATTAAATATTTATCTTTAAAGTTATATTTTATCTTCATCAATTAACTCACAGACAGATATCAAAATATCAAGATTCTCTACATTAAGAAGCCATATCAGTTTTTGACTAGGAATCAAATGCTTAAAGTTTGGGCATAGTAAGTCAATAGTGGAATTCAAATAATTTCTCTTATCTTGTGATGATGTACATGAGAATAAAAAATGTTTTTCATCATCAACTTCATTTGAGGTGCACCTGAGACATATTCTGTCTTGTCGGAGAGTACCCTGATAGCGACCTTGTTCAATTCTTAGTCTGTGAGAAGAAATACGCAATCGAGTGAAATTTCTCCTCTGCTCAGGTGATTGTAATATAGTAAGGTATCTTTCAAGACCAAAATGAGTCTTAAAAGTGCTATAGCTACAAAGCTTCCCATCAGCACAATTGTGCATTTGGTTTCTCCATTGTATTTCATAGTGCTCATACAAAAACTTTTTAATTAAAATTTTGAATCTAAAGTTGCTTGCAAAGGTTAGACTGTCAACCCCATTAATTTTTTTTTGCAAATAGTTTAAAGATCCATACCAAGAGGGAATTTTTGATTCAAATAATAGCTTTGACTCTAAATATGCATCTTTTAGTAAGGGAAAGGATTAACCCAAATTTTCAAGCCGGTGCCAGTATCTGATCATAGATTTGGTGATATCAAAATGTAAAGGAAATCTCCCAAGTTCTGAAAGAGTGGCAAGGTTTGTTGCTCTTTTCCCCACACCTAGTAATAATTTACAAAATTTCATATGTAATCTATCTGAAAAAAGTTTAGGATAAGCTTGATCAACTGTATAAGTCTGAGAATTTAATTTTTTTTTGAAAGGATTAAAAAAGCCCCAAATTTCCGAACTATACAAAAGAATGGGTTTAATTGTATGATCAAATACATGGAGGCTGTTTTTAATATTGGGATTCAGTGATAAAAAGTCCTTTCGTAGCTTGTAGAATGCTTTCAATGCCTTATTGTACAATTCCTTCTGAGCAAAGGAAAAAGATCCTGATGCACTAAATGTTATACCTAAATATTTACAATGTTGAACACAATCTATCAACATGTCATTAAAATAAAAATTATGTTTTATATGCCTGCCTGCTTTGTTAAATACCATCACCTTAGTTTTTTTTAGATTAATTTTCATACACCAATCTTTACAATAATTATTTAATTGATCAAGTTTACACTGAAGCCCCTTTTCCGAGGAAGAAAAAATGACAATATCGTCAGCATATAATAAACAATGAACTGGCTTTGAGTTAACCAAGACTGGATCAGGTGACTTTTCTAGATAATCAGGGAGATCATTTATAAATATTTTAAACAAATTAGGACTCAAATTATCTCCCTGTTTCACTCCCACCTTAGTTGGAAAAAGGTCTGTAACTCTATTCTTTAATCGAATACAGGATTTACTCTGGGCATACATACTCTTAATTATATTATAAAAATTTGTACCCAGCCAAATGTTTAATAACTTGAGTTTTATACCTGGATGAATGACCGTGTCAAAGGCCTTTTGGAAATCAACAAAACAGGCAAACACTCTACCTTCTTTAGTATGACAGTACTTATCGATAATGGTCTTAAGTATGAACATATGGTCAGATGGTCGCGCTTTCCTTGTGAAGCCAATTTGGCTATCTTTAATGATCTGATATTTATCTAAAAATTTGCAAAGACGGGTGTCAAGAATTTTATTAAAAAGCTTCCCCAAAGCATCAGTAATAGTTATTCCTCTATAATTATTAGGATCAGATGCATCATTCCCTTTATGAATTGGGAATATGTAGCCAATAGTCCAGGGTTCTGGGTATTTTCCATAAGAGAGGCAATTATTAAAATTTTTTAGTAAACAAGGTAACAAAGAGGTTTGACCATATTTTAGCATACTGTTAGAGATGTTATCCAACCCTGCTGCTTTATTAATTTTTAAAGATGACAAAGCAGTAGATATTTCGGTTTCAGAGATCCTACTATCAAGTTCATTAAAGCACTTTCTTTTTTCAAGAATATTTAGCTTTTCCTCCAAAAATTGCAGTCGTTCTTTAAACTCATCTTTTGGTTCTGTCAAATTTTTAAAATGATTCAACCAATCAAATGGTGCGACTAATGCACTTTTATCATCCTTTTCCTTACCCTGAAGTTCATCAATCAATTGCCAGTACTGCTTAGGGTTTTCCTCGTGCAGTGTTTCTATCTGCTTCAACAAAGACTGCTTGTACTCTCTGTATTTGTGTTTTCGTGCCTTAGTATATAAGCGCTGTAGTTTATAAAAGTGACCTTTAACAGCAGGATCTCTGGGAAATCGAGAATAAATTTTCCCATAACTAAATAGGTTTTTTCGCAAATATGCAAGATTACAGTCAAACCACTTTTGGTGTTTAACCCCCTTACCCGTTTGGGCTTTACGCCTTTTAAGGGAAATATTGGCAGCAGTTTTAATAATGTCTGTCAATTCTAGAGATGCGCTATCAATTGCATTTTGGGAATTGATAGGCTCAAGTTTAAGGAATTTTTCAAGTCGCTGCTGAATTTCTGCCGTAAAAAGGGCATCTTGAAAAAGAGCTGGTGAGTCATCTGACCATATGAAACCTGGTGACATTTTATGAGTATTAACACTATCACAATCAGTTTTTAAACAATATTTTGCAGACAATGACCATTCTAACAAACAATGGCAGTCTGATAGTGTTGGTATAAAATTACATATCCTCATATACAAAATTTGATTTAGGATACTCTCCGACACTAAAACATAATCAACTGTACTAGCTCCATTAGGTGTATAACATGTTAGACCACCAAAGGTGTCACCAAGAACTCGACCATTTAGAATCCTTATTTGGTTACTAATACACAAGTCAAGCAGGTCCCTGCCCCTTGAGTCAAGTTTATCATCTTTGCTCCTTCTTTCAAGAATTTGTTTATCGCTGAAATAGGACTGATATAATGGAGAAAGATTATTACTGTCATCTATGATGAAATCTGCATCAGAAGCCACTCTGGCATTAAAGTCCCCACACAATAATATATTACCCTGTTTTTGATAGGAAGCAATATCCTTTTCTAAACATGTAAGAATATCATGGTCAAGTCCTTTGGAATATGATGACCCCTCTGGTGGGTTATACACAACACATATAAAAAGATCTTTGTCAAATCCAAAGAATTGTTTTTCTAATTTCACCCACTGAAAATCTGGGATAGTTGATTTTAGAATTTTCACATGTTGCTTTAGTGAGGGCTTGCGTAGTATTGCAAGCCCTCCAAAATGCCTGTTGTTATATTTAGTTACAGGTCTACAAATAAGATGACAATGGAATGACCCTATATTAGTTATATTAGAATCATACCCCAAGTGGGTTTCAGCAAGGAACACTAGATCTAGATTTTCCATATGTTTAAAAAAAAGGGGGTCTTGAATCTTGTTGTTTTGTCTTTTTTTTAGACCACCCACGTTCCAGAAGCCCATTTTAATGGAAGATAAATTATCACAAGTCATTTTACAAAATAAAAGAGTGTCTTTAATTCTATCTTATAAATTTTGAATTGTATATATATATTGAATAACTTGTTTTAATGATTTTAGATATTAATAAGGAATTTGAATATGAGATACTGGCTATCCTAACTCAATATCTTTATACTACAAAATTTTAGGGTTTTAGCTACATGTACATGTGATTGTGATATGAAAGTAATAATGCTAAAAATATTTTCACAACTGATAGAACAATGTTTTATCATAAACACACAGATATTTATGCATATAATATAATATATATATATACGAGTTGTAGCTAGCATACTACATATGCATACACACACAAAAGTTTTGATAGCTAATTGTTACATAGTTGCAGCAAGGTAAGATGTAAAATAACGACAAAACAAAACAAATACAAAATATTAAAAAAAAAAACAACAACAATACCCTGATATAATAATATTATTCAATATTTAGAAATTATGTGCATGTGAAGTAGCTGTTGTGCATGTATATGTAAGTGCCCCCTCAAATAAACAAGAGACAAGAGGAAACAATCTCTGATAGTTCCCCTGTGAATATTTTTTATATTAAAATAATGAGAAAAAAAAAAAAGCAAACCAACTAACTGACTGATATTTGAAGCAAGCTTATTTCCAGTTTATCTTCTTGTGCCCCTACCTTTACCTCTTGGCCCCTTGGATTGGGACCGCCCTCTTTGCTGGGTAGGCATAGGAATATCAAGGGCCCAATGTATTGCTTTTTTAATATTACTGGCCAAAATAGACACCCCTTTTGTAGATAAGTGGAATTTATCATCAGCTAATAACTCATTGATGGGATTTCCCTGTAACAGCATATTACTATGTTCACAATATGTCACACTCGTGACTTCATTACTAATAACTGACTGTTTAACTAAGGCATTTATGATTTGGCCATTTGTAAAAAACCCAATATCATCTTTTCTTGGGGTAGTTAAAGAAATGACAATTTTAGCAAGTGACCATTTGTCATGAATTAAAGATATTAATTGATCAAGTTCATCAATACATTGCTGTGGAGTAAGATGTTTCAAGTCATTTGTTAAAGAGTGCAGTACAACCAAATCTGGTCGGTCTTCATGTGAAGTGACATAAGCTACTGTTTCTTTTAATGTATATTTCACTACCTTTTCCACAGTAGCTGCAGTAGTCAGCTTAGCCTCGTTAATGGCTTTAATGTTTGATGTTCCTAGAAAAAGAACTTTCGGTTTGCTCTGTGTGTCATTCCTATGTTGCTGTTGATTAGTTGCTGCCTTATTACTAGATGTCTCCTTGGCCATGTTAGCATCAAGCTGGGCAGCAATATGATTTTTAAGTTGGATTACTTCATCCTGGGCTGTGTCCAGATTTGTTTTCAGTATACGGATATTTTGTGTTAATTGCTGTATTTCCTCATCTTTCGCCTTTACTTTTTCGGTGTACTGATTGAATTCATATTGGGAAGTTTCACAGGATTGCTTTAATTGCTTCCTTGTTTCATCAAGCAGTGATTGTAAACTTTTGATGTTTACTTCATTATTTGATCTTTCTATTTGAATGTTACCATTCTGAATTTTTAGTTGGTTCTCTAGATGTAAAAGCCTATCTCGAAGTGTCGATATTGTCTTTTGAAGAGAGGTAACCTCAGATTGGTCTTTAGCTCTAGGGTTAGCCTTTATTATGGTAGTTAGAGTTTCACAAGAAGTGGTGATTGCTGTGATCAATTTGGTATAATCATTTGATTGTTGGCTTGCTGTTTGCATGATCGCCTCAGTTATTGTTTTTTCAATACGACAAAAGTGGTCCACTAAATTTGTGTTTTCAGACTTGCTACATGTAACGGTAGGTGTATTTGTGCGCTCATGCACATCCTGGTGTACTGTGGATTTGATAGATGTTATTGAATCATCAAGCTTGGATGAAATTGTGTTGTCGTTTACATCTTTTAAGGTTTGATCTAGGTCAAACTGTTCCTCTACTGTAGCATGTGTCGTGTATGTAGCATTATCAATCACCTTGGCTAAGATTTGTGTCAGGACAGGAAAGTGAGAATGAACAAAGGTCATGAACTTAGATCCCTGAACCCTGATTGTCCCGGTTGTAACGAAGAATGTTATGTTGAACTGCAATGCTTGTTCCTTATCCAATATTTCGATGACTATTGAATTATTGTTATTGTTAGGGTCGGACCAAGTTGTCGGTACATCATACCATTTAATGTCAAATTTATCATTATTTCCCATGTCAAATCAAATCAAATCAAGTTTATTGTACAAAAACAGGCCTCCAGCCCACGGTACATTTATAAATTCACAATTTAATATCAACTACAGTTCAATAATAACATATATTAAACAATACAACACACACATATTACCAACATATATATATATATCTATTAATTTTCAAAAAGTTTTATAAACTTGTATTTGTAATAAATTTATTTATTTATTAAGTATATTCATTTTATCAAGTCATAGTGACAAGACTTCTTCTCTACAGCATTTAGCTTTTTTCAAAAATACAGCCAGATTTTTCAAAGTAATTAAATTTTCTGTTCTAAAAAGACTAGTTAAAGTGTCTCTGTTACAATTACTTTGACACCATAATGGTAAAAAATTTCTCCTTATGTCAGCCAAAATTGGACAAACAAGTACAAAATGGAATTCATCTTCTATTTCATTTGTATTACAAATTTTACACAACCTATTTTCCCTTGGTTGGTTTTCGTGTCTACCTTGTTCAATAGCTAGCTTATGGTTTGAACATAAAATTGAAAAAATTTCATATCTAAGATTATATGACAGTTTCTGTATATTTTCATTTATACAAATATAATCCTTAACTTTTGAATAAAAAGCACACTTTGATGAGTTGCCAATATAATCTGACCAAGATTGTAAGTTTATATCTGTAAGTCTCTGTTTAAATAAATGTAAAAACAATTTTGCATCTCCAACACTTTGACTTTCCCATACAACACCAAATCCATTTGAAAATAATAGTCTTTGCACTTTAGAACACCAATTTAAACGTCCATTTTCATTCATTTTATACATCATACGATAGCATAGTTTTGGAAGTCTGTTATCATCCATGCATTGTAAGCTGGTAAGTGTAGAAAATACTTAATAGGTTTACACACATAATTTATATATAGTTCATGACGGCCACATTCACCTCTTGCTATGTGATTATTAGTCTTTTGGCCCATTCCAAGTAGCCATTTACAAAATTTATTTTGAACAGTTTCAATGTCTTTCACTTTCTCTGTTCCCCATAATTCTGCACCATAATAAAGAATTGGAGCAACCATAGAGTCAAATAACTTAAATCCAAGATTTATATCTCTAGTTCCAAGTTTACACATACAATGTTTTATCATGTTCAGAGCCTTTTCACACTGCATTCGTAATGTTTTGCAACAGTAAGTCCATTTCAGTCTATTGGAAAAATATATTCCTAAATATTTATAATAACTGACAACTTTTAAAGGTTCATTATTGAAGTACCACTTCTCGTTTTTAGATAATTTACCTCCATTTTTAAATACAACAATATTTGATTTGTCCATGTTTATAGTCATATTCCACTTTTCGCAATACTTTTCTAAATTGTTTAATCTTCTCTGTAGATCAATTGGTGTATCGGCTATAAGTGCAAGATCGTCTGCAAAGAGTAGTAGCATAACGTTATGAAAGTTCTCATGTATAAAGATGCCATTTCCACCACTGTTCTCAATTTCAGTTGCAAGTTCATTTATATACATTGCAAATAACCAAGGACTTAAAGTACAACCTTGTCTCACACCAGAATTACATGTAAAAGTTTCTGATAATCCATCAGTTGTTTTAACTTTTGCTTTGACATTGCCATAAATGTTTTGCAATAGCTTTATCATTCTGCCATGTAAATTTTTACTTAACAATATATAAAAAAGTTTTGAACGATTGATGCCATCAAAGGCTTTGCTAAAATCAATGAATGCACAGTACAGAACACCCTTTTTCTTTGATAAATATTTCATAATACTACTACACAGTATGAAAATATTATCTATTGTGGAATAGCCACTGCGAAAACCAGCTTGTTCTTCTATTAAATGCTCGTTCAAATCTGACCATACTTTTAATCTATTACAAATAATACCCATAAAAATTTTACTTATAACACATAAAAGTGATATGCCACGATAGTTACCACAATCATTTCTATCGCCTTTTTTGAACAATGTAATAATAATAGCAGTAGACCAACATTCTGGAAAATCTCCAGTGTGAAATATTTCATTAAATAATTTTAACAACACTGGCAGAAGTGTTGAAGATAAACATTTATAAAATTCCCCTGATAAACCATCTTCACCTGGTGATTTATTATTTTTAAGCTTTTTTATTTCACTTAAAATTTCTTCACTAGTAATATCACTGTCTAAATATGAAAAATTTTCATCAGTACATAAATCACATTCAGTATTATGAGCCTGTACAAAATTATCAACAAATTCAGAAAAATTTACAATGAATTATCAAGTTGATTTAAGTTTTTGTATCCTACTGTAACCGTGATTGATCTTTTGATGTCGTCCTTTAGGTGAAATTAGAAAAAAATATAGTAGAATTTTGAAATACTACTATGATTCGGAGGAGAGATAAGTTCAGGAACAAAATAAGCTTATAAAATATTAATTGGAAAAGAGAAAAGTGTCTGCTTTATACATGTTATAATTGTCTGTTTCAAATCGATATCATATGCTTTTTATGATTAGAAGATATCTTATAAACTATAATGTATATGGCTTGCTATATTTCGCCAGTAGTGTCTATCAGTCATTCCCAAAAAATGGGTACAATTACAAGATAACAGTGTCGCCGGCAAATAACCACTAAATGCAAACTTAACATATGTCACAGATAATCTTTTTCGTGTTCTAACTGATTTATATGTATACTAAGATAAAATTATATTCTTTTGTGATGTAAATCGTAAATATATTTGTGTGATTTTCTATTCAATATACGGTAATCACACGATTTCCGGATGTCGCCAAGAAAAACTCCAAATATCGGTGTGAATTAAAATACTTTATTTCATCTAAATCATGATTAGATTTGCATTTTTTATTTGACACAATATTGATTTTTATCCACAAAAATATTTTAGAATCAAAAGTTAAAATATACACTTTGATTTACCCATGAACCAATGTCGCCGATAAACGTATAACCTACCCGCGTAACGTATCTTTAGGTACAGTCAAAACATATTTATATGATTGGATATCATGCTCAAAATTACTTTTAGCAAAGTTGATACATCAAATATTAAAATCCTGCCTTTAACTTTTATTGCAATAAAACGAAAAATTAAAAAAAATCTTCTTTTTCTCTTTTTTTCGATTGTCGCATATACAAGGGGGTGAATCTACGTCATCACGCAGGGTGTCGGCGATTGAAATTGGACCACCATTTTGTCGCTTCAAGGTAAGAATTTTACTTATCATGCCAGTTATATGAGGGTTATGATTATACAAAATAGTCCACCAAAGACTATATAAAGTAGGAAAATTAATGAGCCATCGCTCAATATTATTGGTTATCTCAATTTTGCAAACACTTCGATACCAGTTTTAGGAATTAGGTCAAACATGCAGGATATCGGCAAAAGTTTTCATAACAACATCTTGATTATCAAGAACCGCCTATTTTATCAACAAATGAACATGTCCAAATTCTTTATGGTAATTGGGAAAATACTTGTTACTCAGAAATATCCGTCATTATGGTCGAAAAACGTCTTATTTTGAAAAAATGGAAAAAGGATGTTGGCAACATATCGAATATCGGAGGATGTCGGGAACACAGTAATATATTATCAATGTCCTTTGGTTTTATCAACCATTTAATATAAAGATACGATTAAAAAAGAACAGGTCTAGTGTTCATTGCTTGCTTCCATTTCATGCACTTAATTTCAGGATTCAATTTTTGTAATGGTTGGGGAAAAAAAGTTTTAGAAGGCGAAAATTAGATTTCGTTTCAGTTAAGCCAGGGGTTTCACAGGGGTCGATTATTGGACCAAGTCTTTTTGATACTATAAATATTTATATATATAAGTACGTCTGAGTCAGTGACAACTCTACAACAGATTTATCCATCGGATCACCAGCAATGATGGTGATACATGGCTGCGTACAAATGTATATACAACTCGTCTGAACATCAAGCCAACAATGTTAGATCTGTAAATTTGCTTAATTTGCGAAAGCAAATTTACAGATCTAACATTGTTGGGTTGATGTTTAGACGAGTTGTATATACTATATCTTCTTTTTTATATATTGATTTATATGTGTCATATATGACATTCCATCTGGTCCTACATCTACCAGGTGTTTAATAAAGGCAACAGTAGTATACCGCTGTTTGAAATTCATAAATCGCGAAATAAAAACAAATCCGGGTTACAAACTAAAATTGAGGGAAACGCATCAAATATAAAAGTGAAACTACGACACAACAGAAATACAATATTAGAATGTAACAAACACAGAAACGAAATATGATATAACAATGGCAATTTTCCTGACTTGGTACAGGACATTTTAAGAAAACAAATGGTGAATTGAATCGAACAAACTTGCTGCCAAATAATATCCATCCAAGTTTCCAAAACTTTTTGTACTGTTCATGTAACGCATTTCACAAGTGTTAAAAGTTACTTATTCATAAGAGAAACGCAATACTGTCAAGGGGAAATTTTCCGTCTGATACAACCTTGAAGAACTTATAACGATGGAATCAGCACAATTATTTTGATTAAGAACTGCAGGAGCAAGTGATATGAAATCTTGCAGTTTGTCATATTTTGAGGGATCCTTTATTTCATGTGCCATTTCATGTAACATGTCGTTTTGAAGTTGACCTGCAAACAATCGTATGCATGGCCCTAATGTTCCCCTATCATGACCTTTGCCATGGCGTTGTCAGTTTGTTTTAGATTTACGAGTTTGACTGTCCCTTTGGTATCTTTGGTCCCTCTTTTGCTAAAGTCTACTGGCGGTTCTGTTGAAATTTCTTCAGTAATTGACATTGGGTGAAAATATTTTTTTGCAAGGCGTTTTTATTTTGATGACATGAGGATTTGCATGGTTTTGATTTTTTTTACGGATGGCGATTTAGTGTGCTATCTGGTCGGCTGGCCAACATCAGGTTATATTCGCGATCGTTTCCGCCTGCACACGTTTAAGTTTGAATTGCGTCTTGTCATGACCATTAGTTTTACCTGAACAAATAAGAAATTAGATCTAGTCACATGTTGAATAACATATGTGTTAAAAAATAGTATACGATGTGTCCCTGACATCCTTCGATAATCGATGTGTTGCCGACATCCTTTTTCCATTTTTTTAAAAATAAGACGTTTTTCGACCATAATGACGGATATTTCTAAGTAACAAGTATTTTCCCAAGTACAATAAAGAATTCGGACATGTTCATTTGTTGATAAAATAGGCGGTTCTTGATAATCAAGATGTTGTTATGAAAACTTTTGCCGATATCCTGCATGTTTGACCTAATTCCTAAAACTGGTATCGAAGTGTTTGCAAAATTGAGATAACCAATAATATTGAGCGATGGCTCATTAATTTTCCTATTTTATATAGTCTTTGGTGGACTATTTTGTATAATCATAACCCTCATATAACTGGCATGATAAGTAAAATTCTTACCTTGAAGCGACAAAATGGTGGTCCAATTTCAACCGCCGACACCCTGCGTGATGACGTAGATTCCCCCCCCCCTTGATATACGAATCTAACCTACGTAACGCGTATTCTGGAACGGACTTACCAAGAACAAATCAAATGATGATAATTTCATTGAAATCACCCATAAAGCTTCTCAATAATCAGTTTTGAGAAAGCAACTCAACAATATTGTTACATATTTCCATGTATAATGTAAATAAAACTAACCTCCGTTTAAATAACCTCCGTGACGCAGTTATTTACAGTTAAGTTGTCAGACTTTTTTTTATCAGTATCAGCGGTGCTGACACTGCCGAAAGTCATTTTTGTACCAGACAGCATTTATTATAAAGGAAACAGACAAACAAAATACAGATTTTGAGAAAAAAATGTTGTTTTGAGAAAGGTAGGTTAACTTGTTTTTCCCTATTATGTGAGCAACATTATAACGTTTAATACATGTTATATCAGCCATTTTCTTAGATTTAAAATAGTCTACAACACAACTTGTGTCATAATGACGACAATCATAACTTTAACAGCGGTTTATAGCAAACATTTTCAAGATTATTTAGGACCCATCAATGTAACGGAGGTTATGCAAATAAAAAAATTCTAAACATGCATGTGAACACGATCATACCAATTGAAATTCTTGTACATTGTTATAGATACCAAATCAGTCCATCAATTATCACTAATAAATATCTAAAGGTGATGTTAATCATAGACGACATCATTGATTTACGTTACGGAGGATAGAAATTTAAGGAAAAAAAGTGTTTTTCTCTAAAAGGAACCTACTCTTCTTCGATAAGGATTTACTTAGAAAAATGTGTAATTCTGTTGTCTTGTTTGTCATTTAATTCCAATATTTACATTTATTTATATGTTTGATGTTGGTAAGAACTAGAATTGTCCGTTATGGAGGTTTTAAATGTCGTTATGGAGGATAGAAATTTTTGAAATGAAACTATTTGACTCCAAAACTTCATAGTTGAGTATAATATATACATTATAGTGTGAATGAAGATGACATTATCTGTATAGAGCTAATAAAATTAAGTTGAACATTATTCGGTTTAGGTAAAAAATATTTTTGATTGAAAGTTCGTGAATCGTTACGGAGATTTTGACCAAAACAAGTCCATTTGACTAAATAAAAACATATAACTTGATAGAAAACAGTTTTTTAGTTTGTAATGTCAATAAATTGTTAAGAAAAGCTAGCATTAAAGAGTTAAGTGTTACTATGTATCTGCATTTAGATACTGGTTTGATATTAACCTCCGTAACAAAGATGGGGGTGTGGATTAATACAAGCATAAAAAATACATATGTAAGTGATTCAAAACATATATAATAGGGTTTTTCCTGGAAAGCTGTATTATGAAACTAAAATATTATACAGCATAACATTTCATTAGTTTAAATTCATTACTAAATAAGTTGTGAAAACTACTAATTTGAATTATTTTTTAAACGGTATATTAAGTCAGACCTTAATATTGGTATTTGCTTTCAATATATACAGAATAATACGTATAAATCAGTTTGTTATGGTGGTAAATGTAACCCATTTCACATGGGCCTTGATTTAAACCTTGTGTTTTTCTCTAATGCAATTTTTAAGATGACTTTATACAACACTAACCTCCGATACGTTCATACTTACCTTGTCTTACAAAAAATGCTAAAACTTGAAAACAGCTAAAATGGTGTGAGTAAAAATTAAAAAAATGACAGACTAGATATAGACACAAAAGAAAACAGCACTCTCTCTCCGCTCAGTTGAAATTTATTTTTGAACAGTGTCTACATTCGAATTGTACCCATTTTTTGGGAATGACTGCTATGCCACTGATTCAACAAACTTATAATCACCATGAAAAGTTGGTAATCATGTGTAACCATTGAAAACCGACCTAGCGAATATGCCAAAAACGCGCCAATTAGATTATATCTTAAATGTTCCGTGATAAAGCTTAAACCCTTCAATAGGTTTAGCACACAACATAACGACGGAAGCGCTTCGACATGATGGAATATTTTGGATGGTTATTGTTCTTGATGAGTTTGCTCTGTAAGTAGTTAACTATTTGAGAAAGGTGTTTAACTAATTATATAATTTGTGGCAAAAAATCACCGATCAGACAATTTTTAATCATTGAATTATATTTTTTTGTATTTATAAAATAAGTATCTTGGAACTGTAAAATATTAGCAATAATTTTTCATGCCGTGACCAAACTTTTAAAATACTTATATTCAAGGTATAACGGATTTGTAGATTGTTATAATTCTTATCCGCGTTAGTGGTAGTTTGTGGTATTATCACCAGCTCGCAGTATCAGGGTTATAATTTATATTGATGTTTAAATTAACTGATACATTGATTAGTTTAATGTGTTCCCATGAATCTCTTTTTTCAAATATTATTTTTGAATTTTTGAATTGTCTATCACGGTTTTATGCATTTTATTCGAAGTTGGCAAATTAAATAATGGTCATAAAGTTACATACTTCGTTGGGAGAACAAGCGTTAGAGGGGCAAGCGAATTTAAGAAATTTATACAGGCGCGTATCCAGGGGGTCCCGGGTTGGAACCCTCCTTTTTTTTGGACGATCAATGTATTTGAATGGGGCCATGTAGTTGTAACCCCCCTTTTGTCCTGGGTCAGGAACCCCCTTTTTAAATGGCTGGATCCGCCCCTGGGATATGCTGGCCTAATAAGAATGAGCCAAAATATAAATAAACTATGCCAGGAAAGAAAGAAAATGAAGATTCTGCAACACAAAATACCTCAATTTTGGCAAAATAATTGTGGACAAAATCGAAAATGTAAAGGTCAACCTGTAGATCGTAGATAGCAACCGAGTTGAATTTAAAAATAATTACTATAGTGTAATATTCGGTTCGGTTCTCTGAGACTCTATAATCGATAGCCGCTTAAAGATTTCTTTTCGAAAAAAGTATCATGATCGAAACAAAAGACTTCTAGTCGACAGTATATATATGCCATGTATGCAGAGCTAATGATATTTATCATATTTGTATACTTTGCGTTCAGTGCTTGATGTTGTTTTCCTATGTTGGTCAATGACCGACTGAACATCGCACTGTGTGATCTATTTAGAAATCTTGATTTGATATACTAAATTTCAGCACTTTATACTGATGCGATATAGTGTTGTTAAAGAGGCTTTCCAAAGACATTCTATATAAAACTATAAATGGGCAGAGCTACTGCTATTTATCATATTTGTAACAATGTTTGTTACGTTCAGTGCTTGATGTTGTTTTTCTATGTTGGCCAATGACCGACTGAACATCGCATTGTTTCATGCAGTTCGAATTTGGACCACGTAGTTTACGCTTATAGAACTTGGACAAAAAGTTATCTTTTCAGAGTTTAGCAATGCTTCTCTGCGAAAATAATTATGAATATGTGTGTAAAGTTCAAGATAAGTTTATGACGTTAACGTTACATGGTCAGTGACCGACTGAACAGTTTATTACTAAAAGATGATCTATTTACCATGCATAAGATATACATCAAACTCCTTTCCATACTACTATGTTGGGTTTTCAAATTATATCGTCATAGCTGCAGAAACAGGCACAAATTATGATGCATATAAAACATCTGAATAATACAGATTTACGTGTAAATGAAGCCATAGCAATGACCTGATTGTACTACTGAATGTGTTTTTTTTCAAAAATTATTTGACAAACGCCCCAGAAATTTTGAAGATATCTGAAAAATGTATCTGAAGAAGTAACATGATTACCGATTACCTGTACAACAAAGAATGGGAAACATTTAAATAAAGCGGATCACATACACATGTTTATTAAAGGGGCATTAACTACGAGATGAAATATCTTTTTTTTGTTTTTTTCAATCAAGTGAAATGGTGAAATAATAATTCACTTTTAGCCTCCAGTTTGGTTCTTTTGTTTTCTAATGATGCTAAGAAATATCGCTGATGAATTATTCACTAGCAAGTGAATAATTCGACCTCGTAGAATCCGTATTAATGTAATCTTGAGTTTAACCCTTAGCTGTGGATAGAGTACGAATGCCTTCTGCTATCAAAGGAATAGTATGTTTACATTGAAAGTAAACCAAGGATGCACAACTTGGTTGACTAATTCCGCAGTGCATTCGACCAACCAACAAAATACCATCCTTTATACATGCTATATCGATAAAAACGACGATAAACAGTTACATTTTAACATACAATATGAAATCAAACAGACCTAGAAAAATCCTACTGCACGTGGTCGCAATCTATTTATATTTATATTTATTGTAGTGTACATACTGAAGTCGTCGTTTATTTTTTTCTAATTCTAAATATCTGGTCATAACAAGAACGTTCATCCATATACGATCATATACCCTAGAATTACACCAGTGACAAAATTCCTCCAACCTCCTTTACGCCTCGCTAGCACAACCGATTTCTTTAAACGAAGATTGGATTTTAGAAAAAAATCTATCTGATTGTCCTTAGTTAGTTATTTCAGATTGTCACCCTTATCTTGTCTATTTTAGATACTACCACAAATAGCAACCCAGTTGATCGGAACTGCAACCAGTTGTACGAAGGATGGACTATTATGGAAAATGAATGCACTTTTAGAGAAGACATTGATAATTGTCAGAATCCTGCCATGTTCAACAGTCTAGAGGATTGTCAGTTGGAGCTATATGGTATTTATCATTGACCATGTGGCAGGGGAAAAGGGGGGTCCATCGTTCGCGTATATTTTAATTCTCTCAAGTTATACCAGAACATACAAATACGTTAATGATTACATCATGATGTATATACATGATATAATAAGCAGTGTATTTGATATTTTCAAGACTATGCACTCATAGACTGTTTTCCTGAAAATAATACAAAAAATACATGGAAACGGTGAAAAAGAATTCAATTGCAAAACTACAGTTTCCTTATTTTTTTTAAAGTATTTTGTTAATATAGATTACGGTTAAAAAAAAGTCTGTCTTAATAAAAGCACATGCTCAACTGATATGGAATTTATTTGGCATATTTAAATAATTTGATTGATTTTTGATTTTTGGCTAGTTTTTTAACAGTTGAAACCATGTTTTTGTGTCTTATATCATTAGAATTTTTTTCAAGTTCAAATGTGAATAAAAAATCGTTAAATAATCACGTAAAAAGAAAAAAATATAACGAGTAACAATGGAGTATGTTTTGGCTCCCAAAAGCTTATATTTTAGCTTTAGTCGATTTTTTTACTCAAGATATTAGTAATTAATTCGTCCGAATGACTTTTTTTTTTATTAAGAATCAGCGCAATAGCTGTAAAGTTTGACCGGATTCATAAAAAAATCATTTATTTCATTTCATTCAGTCATTTTTTTCTGCACGCAGGGCTTGCGAATTACTGTTCTTTACCTGACGTATGTAGAAACAATGGTTTCTGTGTATCTACAAGAACTTGGTATGGATCACCTGGATACAAATGTTACTGTGATGGAACGGGGTACTATGGAAAAAAGTGTGAAACACGTATGTATTTATATAGATTAGACCGTTGGTTTTTCCGTTTGAAAGGTACTTTTTACATTACTAATTTTTGGGGCCCTTTATAGCTTGCTGTTCGGTGTGAGCCAAGGCTCCGTGTTGAAGACCGTACCTTGGCCTACAATGGTTTACTTTTATAAATTGTTATTTGGATGGAGAGTTGTCTCATTGACACTCATATCACATCTTCCTATAGTCACGGAACTTTCAACTTGATCAAAATAAGATGTCATCTATATTTTTTTTCATTCATTTAAAACTAACAAATGATGAACAATTATTTGATTATTCTTTTTTAACTTCTGATAATTGCCAGTTGAAGTTAATATAATGGTCAAGTGTTTTAATGCAAACTTTTTGAAAATTTCATGGTGAAGTATTGTGATAATAGGAAGGTCTTAAAAGAATATAAGGTGAATTTCAATAACTGCAATATTCAGATATGAATAAAAAAAAAGTTTCAACTTATCATTATAAAAGCCTCATGCGAAAAAAACGACACCATTAGTACACCCCCCCCCCCCAAAAAAAAATAATTAAATAAAAACTGAAACAAGAGAATGAAACTGAAAAAACTGAAACAAAAGGTATATAGTGATCAACCTAAGGTCTCCTTTCAATTTGGGACATAATATATAATAGCCTCCCAGTTTCAATAGACAAGCGAACACGACCCACTGAACCAACCCAATACACGTATGGACTAAACCATGTCGAAACTCATCATTTATGCTAGGATTGAAATTTTGTACGCCAGACACGCGTTTCGTCTACAATAAACTCATTCGTGATGCTCGAATAAAAAATGTTATAAAGGTAAAATAAAGTGCGAAGAGCATTTAGGACACGAAGTTCATAAAATGATCACAAACACAAAAAACGCGAACAAGCACTGGTGTAATTCCAGAATTTCCGGCAAATCAGATAATCATGTGGTGATGTTGAAAATAAGTTTCGTTGATAGTCTTTTCTCATTTGTAGTGATGTCGTAAATTTTGTTTCTCATATACTTTTTTTCGTGTATTACTGTCCTAAGTATATTTTCTGTAACAAAAGTGTTGGGATGTTGTATATATATATATGTATCTTAAGGTGATCTAAGGTGGTATGGGTGTCTTTCGCCATCTTGGATTGTAAAAAACAGAGAATCTAAGGTCCATATTTTCTATCAAGTTAGCAAAATTTGATGCAGGAATGCAGATATTAAATGTGAATTTTCATTTAAAAGAACCAATTTATAAGAATATAACTTAGAAATATTAATATTTTTACAAGTGTAGATTATTTTTGGTTGTTTTTGAATATTTTCAAATTGGCAATTTAAGGGAGGTAACTCTAAAACAGTGCATTTTCTTAAGGACTCTACATGAAATTTTCCTATTTTGTCTTTTAGCCGGAAAAAACGTACGGTGACCCTATCTTTTCTTTTGATATTCTCAAAGCATTGTCTGAAAGCAATCTTTTCCTAATTTATTTTACAATTCTATCATTTTGTTTAGTTTCTATTCACAAAATGTTGTTTTTTCCTGTATAATCCATACAAAATTTGTCATTTTGTCACAACCTGTAGCTTGAGAAAATGCGCGGTGACCTATCCTTTTTATAATATTTTTGAACATGTATCAATAGATACTACATTTTGACAGAGTAAGAACAAATTCTATCATTTTTATTTTAGACTCCCATACCACCTTAATTAGCATGTTAATGCAATTATAGATAGAAAAATGAAAAAGTGTAAGTCAGGAAAAACAATTTTCTACAATCTACAGAAGATGATCATAGAAAATAGAAGGGTGAGCCTACTATTTTAATTTTAGTGGTCCATGATTTTCTTCCAGCACCATTTATCAATACATTTGGAAAATCAAGTTAACATAGTTACACATGATAATAGAAATGCATATCAGCTGTTTCAGACACTAATCTACTGCCTTATTTTTTAGGGTGTCCAAATGCACGAACGTTTCCAAGACCAAGGAGCTTTCCCATATCATGTATACAGATTTAAGGATATCAACTGAGATATTTAATCGCTTCTACAGCAATGATAGGATACTATAATAAATGACTGAATGGATATTGAAGTTTTTATTAATATTGGTCTGCTTAAAGAAAAGAGGGACGAAAGATACCAAAGGGACAGTCAAACTCGTAAATATAAAACAAACTGACAACGCCATGGCTAAAAATGAAAAAGACAAACAGAAAAACAATAGTACACATGACACAACATAGAAAACTAAAGAATAAACAACACGAACCCCACCAAAAACCAGGGATTATCTCAGGTGCTCCGGAAGGGTAAGCAGATCCTGCTCCACAAGCGACACCCGTCATGTTGCTTATGTGATTACAAATCCGGTAAAAAGTATAATTCGGTAGGTCAAATTCATGAAAGGGAAGGGGTAAATCTGCTGTCAAAGTCTTTTAGAAGTTTTCTTCTATTTGGAACTGTACAACTTTTATGCTTTGCCTTTATGAGCAAGCAGTTGACCTTATGATTTTCCAGTAATTTGTGAACATAAAGAGCGCTCTTAATGAAATTATAAAATGATTATGGAATGCATACTCTGCACATTTAAAGAACCGGTTCCACTTATCAGCTGTTTTTCGTGATCAATGTCAAGAATTAGGCCCATCCTAATTAATAAATCTTTTCAATTTTCTATTCAAAAATTCAGCCCATCTTTTATAGTTTCCTAGTTAGTAGGTAATACCTCTAAAATTTAGCAAACTTTTTTTAAAGGGAACTCCAAGAATACGTGAACTGATTGTTTCTGTCACTTTTTATGTTTTTGTTTTGTAGATCTTATTTAGCTGATTAGTTTTGCTATTTACAATTTCCCCTCTATCTTCTTTAAAAATAGAAAAAAAATTGGATAAAACTATTCATTCAAGGGCAATAACTCCTATAATGAGTCTACTAATAATTGTTGACTTAATTGTAAGGTTCAATTTGCTATTTGATTGTAGAGTTTCTCTGTCTGTTACATATCTAGCTAAAAACTGTTTCTATGATACTAAACGCAAAATAAATTTGCCTGATATATTTGCTGTTTCATTAAACTCAGAATGGAAATTGGACACGTGTCAAAGAGACAAAAACCCAACCTACGAGCAGGAAACAGTCCAATCCCACCAAAGGGTCTCCAACACAGAGAGAAAATCCCGCACCTGGAGACGAGCTTCGGCTGACTCCTGAACACAAGAAATGTGTACTAGTTCAGTGAAATGTAAGTCACACATATAAACGGACTTAAATAAAATTCAAACGTATAAAACTAACAAAGGACAGAGGCTACTGACTTAGGATTAGGCTTTAAAAAATGCGGCTGAGTTAAACATTTTAAACCTCCCATATACATATAGTCAAATGTAAAATAAACAAATACACAGCAATACAACAGGTTAAGCCCACTCACTAATGAGTCTTATGTGTACAGATAATCAGTGAACATAAAGTTTAAAAGAAGTCCCTGACAGAGTCCGATGTCAGAATATTTAGAAGAAGAAACCAAACAAAATGACAATGATTCAAAACTCAACAAAGGACTACTAGCAGTAACTTACACCATCGGACAGTAAAGTATTTCTTAAAACTTCGATAAGTAGTCCACTGACAATGTTGGTCATGCTAGTATTTGTTGGTTATGTTTTTTAATGATAAAACTTTTGCTACTTCTAGTTTTTATCTGCATCAAAATTCACGACAAAATTGTTCATCTAGTTTAAAGGACTACTAGAAAACACCCGCGAAATCGCTGGCATTTAGAGCGTGGTTGAAAGTATGTAAAGTGTTGTAGGAAGAATTTTGTAAAAGATTTACTGACTTGTGAATTTCAGGAATAGTATCAGAAGTAATAGGTACATGGGGACAGGAAAATGTTTTTTTAAACCTCCTTCTTTATTTCCAAAATTCCTATTTTTTTGTTTTCTATTAATTTCATTATGAACATACATGTAGTATATTATGAACATTCAAGTCAGGGACCTGTATTTCAGTGGTTGTCGTTTGTTTATGGGTTTCATATTTGTTTTTCGTTCATTTTTTGTGAATAAATAAGGCTGTTAGTATTCTCATTTGAATTGTTTTACATTGTCATTTCGGGGCCTTTTATATAAGACTATGCAGTATCGGCTTTGCACATTGTTGAAGGCCGTAAGGTGACCTTTAAATGTTAATTTCGGTGTCATTTTGGTCTCTTGCGGAGTGCTGTCTCATTGGCATTCATACCTCAACTTCTTTTTTTGTAAAAAATTTAATGACTGGAGAATTTCAGAAAAGGTATCAAAAGTCATAGGTAATTTGGGACATGATTGTTTTTCTAGCCCGGCTCCTCCTTTTTCCACACAAGATATCCTTTTTTTTTGTTAGTTCTCTATTAATTTTATGACACATGGATAATGTTAGCGCTTACTCTGTATATTATGAACATTCATAAAAGGGGGGATCGCACCAGGAGGGATCCTGATCCCGATATCCCAGTCTTTAGAACATGAAATCCCGAGGTTCCGAATTAAATACAAATTACATATCTCGACATCCTGAAATTCGAAAAAAGAAATCCCGGATCCCGAAAAGGTCAATCCTGAAATTTCGATCTTAAAAACACCCGTTCCCGACGTCCCGAAAAGGTCCTTGATTCATTTATTACTATAAATAAAGTGTATTTTCTTTTAAATTCAATTCTCAGTTTAATAATCTATCCACTGTGGTCATTGATATATTATACAGACACTCTCTATTTAATAAACTCTGTGACCGCCGTGGATAGTAAACTTGAAAATGGTATCAGACAGAAAATACACTTTATTCCAAGTATATATGTATTTGTTTTAAAGTATACAATAAACGCAAGCCGGATGCCTTATCTGAATTAAAATTTCGTCCAATGACGGATATTAGACAGAAAATACACTTTATTCGTTGTATATATGTATGATAAAAGTATACAGAAAAACGCAAACCGGAAGTCTAACCTGACTTAAAATTTCGTCCAATGACGGAAACATATCCGGACGACTTTTTTCTCGTTTTTCTCCCAAAACAACTCAATCTGGATAATCATATGAATGGATGACAAATGCGATTATGCACTGTATATATAGAAGACCATAGAACACAGAGGCATGAAGATTAATTTATTGTGGAAAGAAGAGAAGCGACACCCAAAATGAGGTCTTCTCGTTTAATAGTATAGATTTGAACTCATAGCAGAGAATATATAATCAAGTTATAGCGACCTTATAAAACTATCATGATATGGTTTTTCCGAGGTTTATATTTTGTAAAATTGCAATAAACTAAGCCTGATTTCCATTTTGTTCTTCTTTTACGTCTAACCTGTGAACAGTTATATATTTCTTGTATATCGTTAAAATCATTCTAGTTAATTTGTAATTTTGTTCTATTTCAAGAACATGTTTGTGCCCCACTTACGGACATTACGTTTTTCGGTATGTGTGTCCGTTTGTTCATTCGTTCGTCTGTCCATTTGCCCGTTTGTCCCGCTTCATGTTGAAGTTTTTGGTCAAGGTAGTATTTGATGAAGTTTAATACAAATCAACTTGAAACTTTGTACACATGTTCCCTATGATATGATCTTTCTAATCTTAATGTCAAATTAAACTGTTACCCCCCCCCCCCCCCCCCCCACACACCAATTTCACGGTCCCAATAACCAGACAACATAGAAAAATAACAGTGTCCTCTTCGGGTTAAAGTTTTTGGTCGCTTCAGGTTAAAGTTTTCGGTCAAAGCATTTTTTTTAAT
The DNA here is from genome assembly GCF_036588685.1 of Mytilus trossulus. NCBI lineage: Eukaryota > Metazoa > Mollusca > Bivalvia > Mytilida > Mytilidae > Mytilus > Mytilus trossulus. The sequence continues at coordinate 19,282,100 of NC_086386.1, read as the reverse complement.
AAGTTGGAAGTCCAATCAACTGGAAACGTAGTACATACAGTGAAGTTCCCTAGGATATGATATTTACAAACTTAGAGTTTTACCCGAGGGTATCACCAGCCCAGTAGTCAACACTACGATGTTGACATAAATATCAATTATGTGGTCATTTTTATAAACTTCCTGTTTACAAAACTTTGGATTTTTCGAAAAACTAAGGATTTTCTTATCCCAGGCATAGATAACCTAAGCCGTATTTGGCACAACCTTTTGGAATTTGGATCCTCACTGCTCTTCAACTTTGTACTTGTTTGGCTTTATAAATATTTTGATATGAGCGTCACTGATGAGTCTTATGTAGACGAAACGCGCGTCTGGCGTACTAAATTATAATCCTTGTACCTTTGATAACTATTTATACCACTGGGTCGATGCTACTGATGGTGGACGTTTCGTCCCCGAGGGTATCACCAGCCTAGTAGTCAACACTTCGGTGTTGATTCGGTGTTGACATGAATATCAATAATGTGGTCATTTTTATAAATCTACTGTTTTCAACATTTTGGATTTTTCGAAATACTAAGGATTTTCTATCCCAGGCATAGATTATCTTAGTCGTATTTGGAACAACTTTTTGGAATTTTGGATCCTCACTGCTCTTCAACTTTGTACTTGTTTGGCTTTATAAATATTTTGATATGAGCGTCACTGATGAGTCCTATGTAGACAAAACGCGCGTCTGGCGTACTAAATTATAATCCTTGTACCTTTGATAACTATTGACCCCTATTTCATGGTACACTGAACATAGAAAGTGCGAGTTGGGCATCCGTGTACTATGGACACATTCTTTTTCTTTCTGTCATCATGACAAGAATATCAGTAAATTACTATCAGAAATACGTATACATTCTTAACGTACAAAAACCATGTCGTTCATTAAACCGAACAAGTGATAAAAATGAATTTTCCGAGCCGGTTTGTTTTAAGAATAACTTTAATTTTACTGATCCATTAGTTATTTTCATATCAAGAATATGTGTTGAATTTTGTTTCAAAATTCCAGTCACAAAATGACTGTGTTTTTAGTCATTTTATAAATATCCTAAATAAATTACAAAATGACTAAGTTTTGAAAAGAACTGAAACATCTAGTCAAACTGTATTTTATAAACATCTACATACTCTCCTCCAGCTATATACACTGTATTGTCGTCAATGTTAATCCACATGTCCCAAGGATCAACGACCTTTTGGAACTTTTCCAACAGAGTAGCGTGCTTTTTGCCATCGTTAGATAAAGCATGTAAAGAACAGTTTCTGTCAAGAAATAAGACCACGTCGGTAGACAACATAGCAATACTAACTGGTTGTTTCATCTGGTTATTCTTGTGTGTGAATATTTGACGACCGTCCAAAGTGGAACATTTTATTTCATTATCAGTTGTTGTGTAGAATATTTTCTCCTTCCAAACGGTTAGACCATTCAGTCCGTCAGAATTGTTGTTGGAAAGAAAAATGTTTGTCATTTCTTTCACTGGATCAGATGGAAGAAATTTCTTTATTGAACTGTTTCCACTTATATATAAATAGTCATCGAATCTACATAATGCTCCGACAGATCCCGAATTAAATGGCATTTTATTGATATTAGCAATGGATTCGCCTTTGAAATCAGCACAAAATATTTCATTATAATAGCATGAAAAAAATATTCGACTGAGGTCTCTATCGAAATATAGGCGTTTAACATCTCCAGTTATCTCTGTTTTACTTGTTGTCAACCCTGTAGATTTGTTAACCAAATGAAGGCGTCTTTGTTTGAAAGAAGAGTCGCCCCGGCAGCAAAATGTAATTATCAGCAATGCATACGCCACACTGTAATTTTGTCCCAGGAACGTGCATCGTTCCAGTATGATAAATTCTTATGTCTTCAAATTTTTGGGTACATATCCCAAAGTTTGAACACATTTGGTAAACTTTATCCAACTGATTACTTTCTATCTCCTTTTTTTCAATACTGAGAGTACCAATTTGCTCAACACTCTTAAACTTTTGAAGTGTGTCATTTTTCTTGAAACGAATGTTAATGTTGGTATCAGTGCTACAAAGATTTTGTAGCTCTTTGATGCTAGCCTCGATTTGTTGTTTAACTGTTTCCACATGAACGAAAAGCTGTAATATGGTTCCTGAAGTTTGAACAACTTCTGTAACTTTGATCCAATGTTCGATACTCTTAATAAGTTGTTCTAGTAACCGTATACGTACGTTAAGTCTGGTATTTTGTTCTTCACTAAACACTGTCAATTGTTTCTTAAATGCTTCGAAGCAAATATCCAACTTTGATCTATTCTTTTGGATGAAATTTGCGGCATCCTCTTCTGTGTTTTTTGCAATTTCTTTGATTTTGACCTTTTCTTGTTCCTTTGCCTGCAAAACCGTTTTCGTTGACTCTTTAATATCATTAAGTTTTTCAAGCAACGTTTTATACGGGCCACTACTGTGAACAATTTCTTCGATTGGCTTCACATTTTCGCATTTTCTATGATTGATGCCTGCACATAAACCGCAACATGCTGTCTTATGTTGAAAACAAAAAACGTCGACCATTTTCAATGGATGCATAGGACAGTATTCTGAAACTGCCCTTAGATCTATGCCGAGTGTTCTACATCCAACTTCCTCAATTTGAACAACATCATGTGTCATCGAAAGTTTCATCCAACTGTGCATTGAATTGCATTTCTCACACAAAGCTTCATAGCACTGTTTACACCAGAATGTTGCCTCTGATGTTTGTTCGTGTCTCTTGCAAGCATGACATTCTAAAGATTTATCATCATGAGCCATTGTTAACACGGTGTTCATAATTACGTTATCCTGTATCGCTGCAGCCCATTTGTCTGTTGTAGCTTCGGCATCTTTTGGTTTGACCACTATTCTACACACGGGGCAATTGAAGTCCTTTATTACATTGTCCTTGTTCCGACATGTAGACAAAATGAATTCGTGAATACATTGCTCACAAAATGTATGTAAGCATGGCAATATTTTTGGCGATTTTAACGTTTCTGAACATACTGGACAAGAAAATGAATCAAAACTTTTTGATAAAGCCATCGTACGCTACAACATATAACTTCCTGGTTGTGTCAGCCAACAATGAATGATTATTTATAGCATTTCACCTGTGCACTATTGAATAATCATTCCTATTTAATACATTAAAATCATAGCTTTTTGCACTGGTTACTGTTTATACTTGGTCGTTCACAAGGTGTGTCTTCTTCTAGTTGAAACTGTACAACTTTTATGCTCTGCCTTTATGAGCAAGTTGACCAGTAATTTGTGAACCTACATATAGTGCGATCTCAATATAAAATATAAATCAGTACACTTTTTTTTCAAATGTAATTCCAGGAATTAGTCAACTGATGATTTCTACAGTTTTGTAGATCTTGCTAGGCTGATCAGTTTTGCTATTTAAAATTTCTTCTCTCCATCTACAGTAATAGTTTCTGTAAAATTACAAAAATGGTCAACATAAAATGGCAAATATCTACTAGGGAGTCCATACTGGATAATTATAATCATTTGACTGTGTTTTGCCGTTTAATTGGAGATTTTCACTGTAGTACATATATCAAAAAACGTTTCTAGGACACTTAATCCAACCAGATGCTCCGCAGGACGCAGCTTTATACGACTGCAGAGGTCAAATCCTGAACGGTTGCGGCTAGTATGGACACAACATTCAAATTGGATACAGCTCTGAATATGGATTGTGATTAAATAGTTGACACAGGATAGGTTTCTGACACAGAATGAATGCGGTCTAATTGAACTTAAAATGTTTTTTTTTTTTTTTTGCTTTTGAGCAATTCAGTATGCTGTTGAATATTAATCCTTTGATATTTGAAGAAATTTTATTTTTATTTCTGAAATCTGAAACCAGAAAAATTGAACCCCAACATTTTTTTTCACCTCCCCCTTTCCCTTATTCCAAAAATGATCTCAATTCAAATTTCTTATGGAGTTTTCAACAATAACTACTCATTTAAATACATCATAAAACATAAAATGTCATACAGTCATGATTAAAGTTAATTTAACTACTATTCTGGACAAAGAAAGATAACTCCAATGCAACATTTTATCTTTGCAAATTTCCAATGAAGTTCATTAACCTAAAGTTTTTGGCAAATTTCCAATGGAATTTATTAATAATAAAGTTTTTTGTCAAATTTCCAATATACATAATTTATTAAAGAGCAGTTTAGGTGAGATATTAAAATAAGTTTCAATTACCAACCTTACACTGCTTTTGAATTATGTTTTGTAATTGTCCATTAACCTGGAAACCCTCATCCCCCTTTTTTGCACCTTATTCCTTAACGGTTAGAGCCATAACTCCCAAAGACAATTATTATCGTCCCTTCGTGGTATTCCAATATCCAAAATCTAAATACATGGTTAGATTCATCATATCAAAGAACCCCAAGAATTCATTTTTTGATGAAATCAAATAAAGTTCAATTTTGGACCCTCTAGACCTCAATGTGAACCAATTTGATAACCGGTTCTAAATATCACAAATCTAAATGCATGGTTAGATTCAGCATATTGAAGAAACCAATATATTGAATTTTTGTTGAAATCAAACAAAGTTTTAATTTTGGACCCTGATTTGGACCAACTTGAAAACTGGGCCCATAATAAAAAAACTTACATGTTTAGATTCAGCATACCAAAGAACCCTAAGAATTCAATTTTTGTTAAAATCAAACTAAGTCTAATTTTGACCCTTTGGACCTTAATGTAGACCAATTTGAAAAGGGGACCAAAAATTAAGAATCTAAATACATGGTTAGATTCGGTATATCAGAGAACCCCAATAGTTAAATTTTTGATGAAATCAAACAGTTTAATTTTGGCCCCTAATTAGTTGGGACCAAAACTCCCGAAATCAATCCCAAGCTTCCTCTTATGGTCATAAACCTTGTGTTTAAATTTCATAGATTTCTATTTACTTATACTAAAGTTATTGAGCAAAAACTAAGAAAAATGCTTATTTGGGCCCCTTTTTAGCCCCTAATTCCTAAACTGTTTGGACTTCAACTCCCAAAATCAATCCCAACCTTCCTTTTGTGTTCATAAACCTTGTGTTTAAATTTCATTGATTTCAATTGACTTATACTAAAGTTAGTGTGCGAAAACCAAGAATAATGCTTATTTGGGCCCTTTTTTGGCCCCTTATTCCTAAACTGTTGGGAACAAAACTCCCAAAATCAATCCCAACCTTCCTTTTGTAGTCATAAACCTTTGTCAAAATTTCATACTTTACTATTGCCTTAAACTAAAGTTATAGTGGGAAAACCAAGAAAATGTCAAATTGGGCCCTTTATTCCTAAACTGTTGGGACCAAAACTTCCAAAATCAATCTCAACCTTCCTTTTGTGGTCATAAATCTTGTGTTCAAATTTCATTGATTTCTATTGACTAAAACTAAAGTTAGAGTGCGAAAACTAAAAGTATTCGGACGCCACAGATGACGACAACGCAAACATGATACCAATATACGAACGAACAAAAATTTTTCATTTTTTGTGGTCATTTGAAAAGAATTTGTTGTATGTTTGTGGTGCTTGATAAAATTGAGAAATTGAGAATTTGTCAAGATAAGATGAGGTAAGATAATTACTTACTTATTGGTTTAAAATTCAAAATTAAAGGATTGATACCAAGACAAAGAGACAACAACCCAACAAAAGAGCAGAAAACAGCCCAAGGCCACCTACAAGAAAATCCTGCACTTAGCCCTTGAACACAATTGTATACTTATTCAGTGAAAAGATACGTCACACTTAACTCGGAAACATATAATTGACATAAAATTAAAAAAAAAAAAAGACTAACACAGGCCAGAGGCTCCTGACTTGGGACAAGAGCAACCAGATGCTCCGCAGGGCGTAGCTTTATACGACCGCAGAGGTTGAACCCTGAACGGTTGGGGCAAGTATGGACACAACATTCAAGCTGGATTCCGCTCTAAATTTGGATTGTGAGTAAATAGTTGACACAGCATAGGTTTCTGACACAGAATGAATGTATTCAAATGAACTTAAAATTTTGTTTTCTCTTAGAGCAATTTACTATGCTGTTGAATATTAATGCTCTCAAAAAAATGTTTGAAGAAATTTTCTTTTTATTTATGAAATTTCAAATGAGAAAAATTGAACCCAATTTTTTAATCACATCCCCCTTATTCCAAAATTAATTTCAATTAAAATATTCTAATGGAGTTTGCAACAATTACTACTCATTTAAATACATCATAAAATATTAAGATGTAAAAAAACTGCTTGTTATCACTGAATGGTAAAGATTATTTAAATTTATCAGTTGGTAGTAAAAAGTGAATATACATTGTATATTGTATATAACAAAGATTTAAGTTGATTCTGGACAAAGAAAGATAACTCCAATTAAAAAAAATTCTTGCAGATATTTCTTGAGTACTATACTGGACAAAGAAAGATAGCTCTTAATTAAAAAAAAAAATTGCTATTTCACAATATTGTGAAATTAGATATTTCTTGCCATTGCACAATACTGTGCAATTGAAAAGACTTGCTATTGCACAATACTTAATATAATAATTTCAGATCCTGATTTGGACCAACTTGAAAACTGGGCCCAAAATCAAAAATCTAAGTACATGTTTAGATTCAGCATATCAAAGAGGCCCAAGAATTTAATTTTTGTTAAAATCAAACTTAGTTTAATTTTGGACCCTTTGCACTTTAATTTAGACCAATTTTAAAACTGGACCAAAAATTAAGAATCTACATACACAGTTAGATTTGGCATATCAAAGAACCCCAATTATTCAATTTTTGATGAAATCAAACAATGTTTAATTTTGGACCTCGATTTGGGCCAACTTAACAACTGGGCCAATAATCAAAAAAATCTAAGTGCATTTTTAGATTCAGCATATCAAAGAACCCCAAGGTTTCAATTTTTGTTAAAATCAAACTAAGTTTAATTTTGGACCCTTTGGACCTTAATGTAGACCAATTTGAAAACGGGACCAAAAATTAAGAATCTACTTACACAGTTAGATTCGGCATATTAAAGAACCCGAATTATTCAATTTTGATGAAATCAAACAAAGTTTAATTTTGGACACTTTGGGCCCCTTTTTCCTTAACTGTTGGGACCAAAACTCCCAAAATCAATACCAACCTTCCTTTCATAGTCATAAACCTTGTGTTTAAATTTCATAGATTTCTATTTACTTATACTAACGCTATGATGCGAAAACCAAGAAAAATGCTTATTTGGGTCCCTTTTTGGCCCCTAATTCCTAAACTATTGGGACCGAAACTCCCAAAATCAATACCAACCTTCCTTTTGTGGTCATAAACATTGTGTTTAAATTTCATTGATTTCTATTTACTTTAACTAAAGTTATTGTGCGAAAACCAAGAATAATGCTTATTTGGGCCCTTTTTTGGCCCCTAATTCCTAAATTGTTAAAACCAAAACTCCCAAAATCAATCCCAACCTTTCTTTTGTGGTCATAAACTTTATGTCAAAATTTCATAGATTTCTATTAACTTAAACTAAAGTTATAGTGCGAAAACCAAGAAAATGCTTATTTGGGCCCTTTTTGGCCCCTAATTCCTAAAATGTTGGGACCAAAACTCCCAAAATCAATACCAGCCTTCCTTTTATGGTCATAAACCTTGTGTTAAAATTTCATAGATTTCTATTCACTTTTACTAAAGTTAGAGTGCGAAAACTAAAAGTATTCGGACGACGACGACGACGACGACGACGACGACGCCAACGTGATAGCAATATACGACGAAAATTTTTTCAAAATTTGCGGTCGTATAAAAATGCGACTAGGTTAAACATGAGTTGTAAGATCTCTTGCCAATTTAGAACAAATACACATCAGTATGGGCTTCGCTCATTGTTGAAGGCTGAATGGTGACCTATAGTTTTTAATGTCTGTGTCATGTTGATCTCTTGTGGACAGTTGTCTCATTGGCAATCATACCACATCTTCTTTTTTTATATATAGGAAGCAACACGTACAGTAAACACAGTTTAAAAGAAGTCTAGTCTGATGTAAGAATGTAAGAAAAGGTAAATGTCCAGAACCAGAAAAACCTTGTCCCCCTTATTCCTGGATAGTTTGAGACATAGCCCCAAGCTTCAAACCAAACCTTCCCTTTATATGGAACCATATGTTTTAATTTCATACAGATTAGACATACTTAACTAATTGTCCATTCACCAGAAAAGCCTTATTTTTATGGCCCTGCAAAGAAGTTTTTCAGATATTGGGATGATTTTTGGCATGCGAGTTAATGAAGATGAGTTACAGGTCAAGTTTAAGTTTTGTTCTGCTCCGCTATTTATTGCCAAAATTACATCTATGGACTTTTCAAAAATTGTTAAATTTAGTTATAAATTTTTTTCTAAACTCTTCCAGATAATGGGCTGATTTTTGGTATGTAAGTAACTCATGATGACTTACAGATCAAGTTTAAGTGTTGTTCCCCTTTGCTAATTTTTGCCAAAATTAAGGGTTTACAACTTCAAAAATTGTTGAAAATCAGTTATATAGACTTTTTTCTATACACCTCCAGATTTTCAGTTGATTTTTGATATGAAGACTACCATCATGTTTGTGTTCACATGTAGTTTGGGCCATAACCTCCTAAGTCATTACTAACCTTCCAGAGATCCATACACAAGTTATTGTCTGGAAACTATGGAAAAATGATGTTTTTTTTACCTTTTTGACCCCCTAATTCCGAAACAGTTAGTACCATAACCCCAAAAATCAACCAAAACCTTATTTTTATGTTATCAAACCTTGTGTTAAAATTTCAAAAAGAAACATTTACTTATACAAAAGTTATTGTCAGAAAACCAAACATCTTCAGCCCATGATGACTTGATAACAGAAAGTTTAACTATTCAGTACTTACATCAATAATTTAAGTGTTGTTCCCTTTTCCAACTTTTAAGAGAGGTCACAGAAAAAGGGAAAATCCTCTTTTTTTTCGCTTTTGAAATATATGCGAGACAAGTCAGTGTTTATCAGTCTTTGTGAAATAATCTTTTTCATTTCCTGATAGACAACTTCAAGAGGCATTGCTTATTAATTGCTTATATGACAAAAAGAAAATCCTTCCTGCTGCTTTAAATAAACCCGACTACAATGTGGCTAAAGTTAAACAGTAAGCATTTTGAGATGACCTTCTTGCTAGATAAATATTGCTAACTTCTTCCAGAATAAATCTTTGCAAATATAAAACTTCAGAAAATGCCTGTACCAAGTCAGAAACATGGCAGTTGTTGTTCACTTGTTCTGTTGATAAACTGCAAGTACAAACTGGAAAATAATTATCGAGGACAAGGACAGACACCAATTGATGGCATTAGCTTAAAGGGTCCGCATTATTTGTTGACTATGTATGGCAATATTGGTACACTATTAAGGGTACGTCTAAACACCGCTCAGGACCTCCTGAGTGCACTCAGAACATACAAAGTGCACTCAGGACCCTTTATAGTCATCGTATCTGCACACAGGATGGATGTATGTATTCATAATACGCTTCTTATTTTAGAGTTAAATTTTGGTGTTTAGACGTACCACACTATTAAAGGTAAATTGAAAAAGATAGTTGTCAATACTGAAGAGTTTTATTTTTAACATGTGAATCCATGAATTTCAAAACATAATTACATGAGGTCAAAACCTTATTCAAATTGAATATATCTGTTAAACAGGTTCCAGGAGTTGGTTTCACATTAAATTTACAACTAAGATTGGTTGTAAGTATACTGAACTGTTCATGACTTATGATCAATCTTAGTCACCAGGTTTTTTGTGTGAAACAGGTTCCAGGTTACTATACATTATCTTATCACATTAATATATAAACATCATTGACTGGCACAATCTAGCACTTTCTTAATAACAAATATCCTTTGTTAATCATTCTTAATAAAAAATATTAGCACTTCATATGCTAATTATTATAATTTTTATGTTGTAATTCTTAAAAATTTACATACTGACCTTTTTTTCATTTTGCAGATATTAAAAAATATAAAGATATTAAAGAGTAAACAAAATTATGAAAAAAGACACAACCTTATACATGTACATCTATTCTATCTATTTATGAGAACATTTATCATGGAACCTATCTATGAGAACATTTAGCATGGTATAATATCAATTTAATGTGTGAAATGTGCACATTGAAATTCTATTTATTAATAATAAGTAAATTGAAATTCTCTTTATTAATAATACGTAAATAAAAATTCTATTTATTAAAAATAAGTAAATTGAAATTCTCTTTATTAATAATAAGTAAATTAAAATCCTATTTAAGAATAATAAGTCAATTGAAATTCTATTTACTTATAATAAGTATATAAACATTCTATTTATTAATCATTTGTAATAGATTATTTCCAGGTATTTTAGATCCCGGGAGATTCACACTCCAGAACTAGCCATATTTAAAATCCCTTCCCCAGATACGGTCATATTAACCCCTTATTAACATTAATTCCTCAAAATAACTACAGAAATTCCTTTTCAATACAGACTTTCTTTTACAAAACATATAATACAACACATTGTATACATGAAATGTCACTTCAAGGTCAATAAAAATTAATTTCAAAAGTGCAAAGTTTTAAAATGACATATTATTTATAATAACAACAAAATCTGATGACAATTGTGAATTTTCAATAAAAATTGATTGTAATTCCATAATATTAATGAACAATTTTACCCATTGAAATGCATAAAACATACAGAAATTAATAACCTGACCAACAATTAGATCATGTTTTCAAATTACCCTGAGTGCAATAAATACTCTTTTCTAGAGCTGCTTAGTTTAAACAATAGACAGTTTTTTTGAATGGAGAACAATTTTTACTCGGTTTTTTAGTTTTAGATAGTGTCATGGGGGATTTTTTTTAAAGGAATGTAAAACAAATTGTTAATGAAATGAGACAAAATATTAAAATGGTCAAAGAAGAATAACAGCATGATGTTGAAACATTTCACAAATATAAAATACAATGGTATAAACACATGATGACATTTAGTATATTATGGAAAAAGAAACATTTTTTATAGTTAGACAGCTTTTTTTTTTTATAATTTTTTAATAATTTCACATACATGACATACTTAATATCAAAACAAAACATTCATTCTTAAATTCAATGAAGTACTTATTGAAATTTTCTTTTGTGAAAATTTTGCAATTCTTTGTCAGTAATGTTATAAAGTAAATTGAAACATAATTATCAATAGCACTATATTTAACCCCATGTACAGTTTGAATCATCATTACTTCAAATCTTCTTAATCGAATCATTAACTAATAAAATTGTGAACTTTTAATTTCAAATTTTCCCCCTACTTTTCTACCATATTTTTTTTATTGAAACAGTCAATCTGACATTTATATCTTAAGTAGATCCTCTACAATCTTACAACACATTGACAAATGATAGATGTTTGAATAACAAGGTTTGTGTATGTACATCAGGTCATAACAATGTGACAAATAAAAATAATAGGAAAAAAGAAATATGAAGTAATGAAAATTTAAATGTTTGCAGTAGATACACATAATCTTCCTAAACATCAAACATGATTTTATAACAATCTATCCATTAACATGATGTGTTTTACTGGTGAAGTCTTCTCACTAACAACAACTTGATGCAGTACTATAATTCTTCTGAAATCATAATAATACAAATTTAAATAATAGTATACACATAATGTGACAACTTTAGATCACACAATGAAGTTATAAAACAGGTACTGTAAATTCTGAAATTACTGAGTGCATTTATTATTGCAATTTTATCATTTATGACTTAAATGCGATTTTAGTTTTTACCATTTTGAGAAAAATACTGTTAAATTTATATAAAATACAATGTACATCATGTGTATTTTTATGCATATTTCGATGTTAAGAATAAACATTGTACTCACAAAATATTTCACCTTTTCCTTACACTACATTGTCCATCTTGGGCATTTGTGAATTATAAGTGCTAATGTACATGAGGGCTATTCCAAAAAAAAAATGTATGGGGGGGTTAGAAGGCAGTTTTTGTCAGCACTCGCCACCCAGACAATTGTAATTGAGAATTATAGTGCATAATAGTTGAAAAGTTGCTCTGATACCCATCACCCATGTATTATTATTAAAATGTGCCTTCCAACTCTCCCATACATTTTTTTCTGGAATAGCCCTCATGTAAAGCCTCAATGTTTTATGTCAATATCACAATTGTTTTCCAAAAGATAAACTAAAGAACTCTATCAGATACTTAGGATATCTGCAGGTCATTGACTTATGTATATGAACTAATAAGACAGTTTACTGCTTTAAAAAATTTGTAAGGGTTCCGCGGAACCCAGTGTCTCGCCTACTTTTGCTGTAAATCGCATGCTCAACAAAAATGAGGAAAAAAAATCAATAAAAATATTCCTCTTGATACAATCTTTTGATTGTAAGAAGCTACTGTCCAAGTTTGGTAAAAATCCAGCATAGTTTATGAATCTAATAAATGCTTTAAAAACTTTACCTGCAGACTTTACATGTCTGTATGTTAAATGAAAGAAAATCTAAGTCCATTTAAAAGTAAAATACTGAAAAAGTGGATTTTTTTTTTCAAAATTTACTTCTGGATTCTATCTTATGATCATAAAAAAGCTTCTGTCCAATTTTGGTACAAACCCAGGATAGTTTAAGAAAGTTATTAAAATTTTAAAAACTTTAACCACAGAGTGAATGTAATGTTTCCCCGCAGAAAAACTAAATCCATTTACAAGTAAAATATGGATTTATTTTTTTACAAAATTTACTTCTGGATACTATCTTATGATCATAAACAAGCTTCTGTCCAAGTTAGGTACAAACCCAGAAGAGTTTAGGAAAGTTATTAAAATTCTAAAATCTTTAACCACAGACTCAATGTACTGTTTACCGCAGAAAAACTAAGTCCATTAACAAGTAAAATATGGAAAAAATGGAATTTTATTTTTACAAAATTTACTTCTGGATACTATCTAATGATCATAAACAAGTTTCTGTCGAAGTTTGGTAGAAATCCAGTTTAGTTTAAGGAAGTTATTAAAATTTCAAAAACTTTAACCACAGAGTGAATATTTGTTGACGCCGCCGCCGACGCCGACGGAATGTAGGATCGCTTAGTCTCGCTTTTTCGACTAAAGTCGAAGGCTCGACAAAAAGAATGCAAGATAGAATTAAAATTGATAATGGAAATGGGGAATGTGTCAAAGCGACAACAACCTGACCATAGAAAAAACAACAGCCGAAGGCCACCAATTTAGTGAGTTACTTCATGATTGTATGGAAAAAATAATTGTTTACCTGTTATAATGGTACATGACTAAACAAATATGAGACAGATTCTCCATTGTGTGTTCTTCTCACAGCCTCAGCTAGAATAACGGATATATCTATACACTGAAAAATAAACAAAGAAAAAATGGCCCAATAACATCAAATACAGTTCTTCTTTGGACTGTTTCATTTCAATAACTGATAAATCTGTACACTCATTAATCAACGAATATCTGCTTTACTTCAGACTATCTAACCAAGAGTTATTGAATAATAATAAATATGTGCCCTAAAATATTACACAATATTGTCACATTCCTGTTTTAGCTAGGTCAGTGGATATTACACAGTATTTCATGCAGATAAAAATTTAGATGCAATATTTGCTGATATTTCTACTGGTCTTTAAAATTAGAGCATTTCGAATTCATAAGTTTTAAAAATATTGCATCTTGACTAAATTTGAATTCTCTACTTTTGCCATATGGTTTAAAACACACTAAAGAGATTCCAGTGAAATGGTATATATATGTATGTATGTATGCAAGCATAAGGGAAGGAATAAAATGCCAGCCTAAGCTCATTATGTCGACCTTGACCAACCAGTCTACTCTAAATAGAAAAGTTTTAAAAGTTTTTCAAGGTTAGAAAACTTTTAAAAGAAAGGAATCAATATTTTAACCATTTTTTGTCTAAATTTAAACCGTACCTGTATTTTTGGAGCTTGTTTTTGCCTTTCTTCCTGAGGTACTGTATTGGTTACAACAACAGCTTCAAACACAGATTCATTGATGCGTGTAATTGCTGGACCAGAAAATATCCCATGTGTACAGATGGCATAAACTTTACTGGCTCCAGCTTCTATCAATCTAAAATACAAAAAAAAATGTACTGAGAGCTATTACTCCATTTTTATTTTTATCATACCCTCACCCTATATATGTTGTTGACTCTTTTGAAGTAAATATATGTGCATGAAATCTTAAAAATGTTTTTGGCAAACAGAAATTTAAAGACAGTAAGGCATTACCAAATGCTTGAAATGGTGCTCTTTATCAAGAATCAATATGGTTTTTTTTTTACTTCTATTGTAATTTTTGTACAACTTAAGGTCAAGGAACAGTAAATGGGCTATGTCGCAGATTTTGCTCAAATTTTGCATACAATCTTGGCTCAGTGAACTACAACTGACAATCGAAAAAATAATGCATTTATCTCTTTTATTATCTGAAATATTGCAGATTGATTTCTTTTAATATGGATGAATATTTGTATAGAAAGCACTTAAAATCAGCGAAAAAACATACAAAATTTGTCTTAAAATCGCTAAATCTTTTATTCTACTCCATAGATTTTTCTTTAAAAACTGTATGTTGTTGACACATAAAATTCCGTTAAAATGATGCAAAATAAAGATAGGGTCACCGACTTCGTTTGTTGTCTAAAAATCTTTTTTACACCTTGTTTGTAGTGAAAAACGTCAAAAATCAACGTTTTACGGCCGGCAACACGGCGACATTTCAATTATTTCGACGTTTTATAGTATTTTTTCACAAAGAACACAACATTGAATGATCTATACCGTAAAAACGAAGTCGGTGACCCTATCTTTATTTTATATCATTTTAACGGTAATTTATGTATCAACAACATATAGTTTTTTAAGAAAAATCTATGGAGTAGAATTAGAGATTTTGTAATTTTAAGACAAATTTTAGAAGGTTTTATGCCGATTTTATGTGCTTTCTATACAAATGCTCACCAATTTTGTAAGAATTCAATCAGTAATATTTTAAATAATAATAAGATAAATGCATTATTATTTCGATTTTTAGTTGAAGTTCATCGAGCCAGAGTTGTATGCAAAATTTTACTGAAATCTGTGACATAGCCCATTTACTGTCACTTGACCTTAACACTTTATAGACAAATATCTAAGAAAATTTGCATGAGTTTTTATTTTCGGAATATTCGAACTTTTTTGAATTTTATTTTACTTACTTTAAAAAAATGCTCATCCCTATTCACATTGTTAAAAGTGTTTTTATTCTGTTAGCAGTTTACATGACATTATATTTTCCCCAAAAAATATAAGTACTATTTTCCCCAAAAAAATATAAGTTCTATCATGTCTATAGTTTAAATCATCCGATTACATACTTTTCAGCAGCATGACAGAATGTACCACAAGTATCTGCCATATCATCCAATAAGATAGCCACTTGGTCCTTCACATCTCCCACCAGTACCATTGATGCCACCTCATTGGCTCTCTTACGTTCTTTGTGAATCAAAGCAAAGTCAACATTGAGACGATCTGCCATAGAAGTTACCCTGTGAAAAAAAACATCCTTTTATTAATCATTATTTTATTATTTTTTTCTAGAACAGGTATGGCCATGCAAAAATGATTGTTTGTACCCGATTTAAAACCAAAACACTTTGGTATTAACCAAAATAATTAAAGATTTTCCAGTCTGCCAGCCTAATAATATACACATGTAAGATGATATCAATATTCATTTTTCCATGGCCCTACAGTGATAGGGCCATGGAAAAATGTATTTTGGTTTCCCCTAACAAGTGAATATTATTAGGGCTGGCAGGCTGGAAAATCTTGAACTTTTTTGGTTAATACCAAAAATCATAGACCTACCAATCTTGGTTGTTAATAAACTAACCTAATTTCAAACTAATACATTTAAACTTAGCAAAAATTTTCAAAGACAATAGACAATGGCTTGGGTCCAAAAAAATCTCCATGCAAACAATAAGTACAATACTGGTAGCATATCAAATTTCATTGACCTCATCACAATCTAATACATTGTCGACGCAATCTGAAACAGCAGCTGCATAACTATGTTGTGCTTTTTTTAGGAGACAAAAATTGGAATGCATTAACAGTTCTTGTAAGTGCTAACAAATGCAGTACTAGTAATGGCGGTTAATATAATCATACTGTAAACCAAGTTATTTTCCTAAGCATTTTATTTTCGTAAGTAGAAAAATTATGTGAATATAATAAATTTATAAGACAAGAATATGTAAAACTTGGATCATTATATCAAGTTTAATTGAAAATTGCAAAACCTAATAGCCTTGACCTGGACTAGAAAGTGAAAAACGCCAAATAAATCATCCACAAAAATAAGTTGGCTTACATTATTCAATAGTTAATATGATGCTAGTTGCCCAAATCCTACCTTTTTGCACCTCCAGCATCAGGGGAAACTATACAACTGTTTCTCCAATCCTTAATATTCTCTTTAATCCATTTAATAACAGCTGGCTCTGCATATAAATTGTCTACTGGAATGTCAAAGAAACCCTGCAAAGATAAAACAAATTAATCAGCTAAAAGTATTTAGGTCTTTTAAAGAGAAGAATGTAATGGAGTTTGATAGTCGCTACATTTCACTGTATCTACAGATTATTTTCAAAATCTTATTAAATACATCCATATGTCAAAATGACTACTAAAATTGTCTCTCTTTTTTATTTACTGTGGATTCATTTATTTTCGTGGGTACCAATTCTCGTGGATTGATGAAAACTTGGGTATTCGTGGAAATGTAATTTTGTGGTTTAGCCAAATTCTGCATACATTCCTTTAGAAAATCTGTATTTTGTTGAACATTGAAATTCGTGGTTTCCCTGTCCCCACAAAATCAACTAAAATTAGTATCCAACGAAAATTAACGAATCCACAGTACCAAAAGCAATCCCAAATAAATGTGACCAACCTGAATTTGAGAAGCATGTAAGTCCATAGTGATGATGTGATCTGCACCAGCTACTGACAACATATTGGCTACCAATTTGGCAGATATTGGAGCTCTGCTCTGAAATACAAGGATGAAAGTCAATATCACAGCATATAAAATAACATTTTTTTTTTTTTCCAAAACCTCTCAAAGGATTTTTTTACATGTTCATGATGATGCCAGGCTATAACAACCAAATACCAAACCCGAACAAGGTCCTTTCAGTTACCTTTTTTCCACATAGAAGTTCTAAGAGCAAGTGCTGACAGTAAAAGGCTTGCTACCATAGAAGATTAACTACTTAGACATCTTAATCACTTATATTTAAATAGATATGTTTAAAACTTGAAGTAAAGAAAAATTGAGCAGGGTTCTTTATAAGTACTTACTTTATCTTTTTTGTCCTGTCTAGCGTATGGGAAACATGGAATGAGAGCTGTGACACGACATGCAGATGCTATCTTACAGGCATTTATCATGATCAACAATTCCATCAGCATGTCATTCACTTCATCACAACCACTCTGTACAATGTACACATCTTCTCCACGGACAGACTCTCCGATCTCAACACTGAAAATAAAGATTTATAATTAAATACTGCTTCTCAACAAACAAATTGTATAATCTCAACACTGAAAAAGGATTTTCTCTCTACATATCATAGTTTTTATGATAATAGGCAACAACAAAAAACTACAGGCTCCAAAGAGGCTGAGTCTGTGCCTGTTACATGATATTTTTATTTACAATTGATGCATGAAATAATGAAACCATTATACTCTTTCTCTAGTTTAAGAGGTAATTACTCTAGTTTTAGAGATATTGATACAAGTAAAAAAAATGCCTTTTTCGGCAATGTTCTATTTTAGCAGTGTCTGTGCATACCGTCATGCCTGTACAAATAGTCAAATTGCCGTTCATAGGCTACGTGTTCCAGCATACAGTTTTATAATAAAATAGCATCAGATCGTTAATGAAACCTGAATACGGAATTTGTCGCAATTAGTGAATAAATTGATTATAACAACTGACTTTTATAAACATTTATGTAAGTGAACAGCTTTTCTCAGTTAATAAAAATTCTTCAAATGGAAGAGAGTGATATACATGCGAGGAGACATTTCAAAGTTATCATGAATCGGAACAATATGTTCAAAATTAAAGTATCAGTCAATTTATTTTATACATTTGAATGAAAGAAACTTTGAGTCAATTGCAGCTGCAGAGAAAAGAAGAACTGGAAACACAAAAACTAAAGAGGAATGAAACATTCACAGAGACAAAAAATTCCAAACAAATTTGACTGGAAAAAAGCCTAAAGTAATACCAGGTTTTTATTTTAAATTGTAGTTTTAAATAGACTTTGTTGCATTGCATTTATTAGTTAAGTTTTTTGGTTGATTTTGTCGAATACTTCTAGTTTTCCTATTGTAAACTGTTCATGATATAGAGGATATATCATGTCTACTTTCAGTTTTATACTGAAAAGTATTAACTTTTATCATGTTTTTCTTTTACAAGGACTGTACAGTTTCATTTTTCATCAGTGCAATTAATTTGCAAAGTTTTATTATCTGATTATGTAAATGTATTATTATCTAATTATTACAATTTTAATATATTATTTTTCACACTCTTCACTTGTTCTACACGAAATTATCAACAATTTCTGTGAATATTTCATGTTTCATTCCCAAGCCATTGGCATTTTATTATAAAACCAGGTGTGTGTGCGGGTACATATATAGCCTATGAATGGCAATTTAACTATTTGTACCCGCATGCTGTTACGGGCAGACAATGCCTTCTACTTTTGTCCATGTCTGTGGCCATGTTTGGTTTAATTTGTCTCCGTTGTTCAGGAGAGGACTTTTGTAAAAGATTACAATGATTTATGAAAAGTTGTTAACTCCTTTAGTATGGGGTCAATTGGCTATTTTGGTCATGTTGACTTATTTGTAGATCTTACATGTACTTCGCTGAACATAGTGACTGTTTACAAATTATCTTTATCTATGATTATTTTCAAAATAATAACCAAAAACAACAAAAATTCTTAAAAATTACTAATTCAGGGACAGCAACCCAACTAGGGATTGTCTAATTTGTCTGAAAAAATCAGGTCAGAAAGATCTTGACCTAGGGACAATTTTACCTCAAATCAGACTTGCCCTAAATGCTTTGGTTTCAGAGATATAAGCCAAAATCTACATGTTATCCTTCATAGATAAAATGTATTAATAATTTTTCATATACATGTAGGTAGGGAAATACTCTATGGTCGAAAGAACTCAGGGAGAATAGACCCAGGGCCACCAAAACCTATGTCTAAGCCACAATCCCACATAATTTTACTATCATATTCATAATGATAAAATCAAATGCCATATAAATTTTTTGAAAACATGCAAAATCCAGAATCCATGACAAATTGCCCCACTGGCAAATCCCCCCACTTTTTCACAAACTTGTCCCACTTTATAAATCAAAGCGCTGTAAGCACTGAAGGCAGTTAACCAAAAACCAAGGCAAATGTAATCATGAAAACTATTGCAATGTTGCTTCAACATTTATCATTCATTTAAAGTAAATTTATATTAATCTAATGAGTTAATTATTAAGGCAAATAATTCATATGTAATCAAGGTTTCAAAAGCAATGCATATATCAATGTATATTTTTATGGTGAGTCTGCAGTGATACAAGTTTGCAATGATTGCAGTTATTCTACTTGGTAGTTAACATTGGTTTTCGTTGATTGCTAGAAGTACAAGTTGAGGTCTGACTGACTGGCCCATATTAATCAAAGAGCTGAAAGCTCTGAAGAAAAATGACGCCACTGTCTCTAATATTGGGATAGCTTTTATGCAAGTCTTGATTTTCACATACCGTAATTAGTTTAACAATGCAACATGTATCGTGAGCATATAATTGATATTCGTATATGTGTGTGTGTGTGAAGTGAAGGTGACAACTGGCTGTTTTTTTAAGACAAATGAATAGGTCAAGACTGAATTGTACAAATAAATACCGTAGAAAGGCTTGTATACTTCTCACTGGTACATAGTCTGAATCTGGGTCCGTTCGCTTCCATTCATGTTTGCGCCCACTCATTTTCACCCCTTTCACTTTCACACCCTACATGTTCGCACCCAATCTTAATTGGTTTTGTGTTTAATAACTCTGTAAGCAAGTGTTTTCTTATAAGTATAATTGTTGTCATTGTCTCAAAATAAAGTGAGACAGCAATTTTTTTTTTGTGTTGAATAAATCTTAATCATGTTTTGGATAAGGTATTGCTAAAAATAATAATAATCCTTTCTAAATAAAGTGGTATTTTGTCAACGTTTTATTTTGTGTTGAATAACTCTCAATCATGTTTTGGTTAGTGTATTGCTATAAATTGTTTCATTGACTTGTTTCAAAATGAAGTGAGATTCTGACTATAGTTGTTTGTTTCTGCGTGTTGAATAAATTTAATCATGTTTTGGTTATATTAGTGGATTGCTATATTTTGGTTTCTATGTTTTATTGTTTCGTTGTTTCAGATCAATGGGACCAAGCTGTTAAAAACAATTATCTTTTGTGTTACTTCCTTTAAAATCTTCAATGTTTTGCTCATACCAAGCTATAAATACATTCAGTATTTACACCAAAGCAATTTAAAACAACAACCATGATTTTCCAATTATTCAACTTGAATTTGAATTAAAATTGGGCGCGAATGAGTAGAGTGTGAATGTGCGAATGTGTAGGGTGCGAAAATGTATTGGGCACAAACAGACCTGATACCACAAAGTCTGAACCCCCTACTCCCACAAAATATTAAGTAAATTATCTTTTTGTTACTGCTATCAAAGGTCTTATGAAACTCAGATAGTTTCAAACATTTGTCAAAGAATTCTAGTTTGAAATTCTAATTGACTTGTTTTTACAATTACAAAAATTGTCTAATTGTTAAAACAACAGCTTTGGTAAGGGCTTCGTTGTTTACCTTTATACACTACATATTCACTTTCGTTTCGTGGTTTACCAAAATACACAACAACATATTCACTATGTACTTGGTAACAGTAATTAATTAATTGAATAGAAAATATTATAACAAATATTATTGGATGCCGAATTGACGTCGAATAGGTGCCGATTTGACTAGATGCCAATTTGACCAGGTGCCGACTTGACTTGTACGTTTCAATTCCTCTGCGATCGTTTGCGGTATTTTCTTGAGAAAACCTATTTTCCATCATCAAAGAGAAGAAGAAACTGCTTTAAAATGATTCTGGAACGCTTCATGATTGTTAAAATAAGTTTAATTCACTCAAAAACAATTTTAAAACTTGCGATTAAACAGGAAGTTTCCAAAGCACGTGTAAAAGAAGAAATTAACCGGTGAGAGTGGAAATCCGTATATGACAGATATCCCTATAGTACGACTTTGAAAGTAAAACAGTTCAATCCTTTTGTAAAACAATCTTTAATATACCTATCACATTAATGTTTGAAGGGTCTTAAGCTTATTCAAACCATATAAGTCGGTATGAAACACCAAAACGGAATGAACAATAACCGATTACGTTTTGTAGTTTACAAATTCTAAAACTGGTTCCCGTCAAATTACAACAATTTGTTCAAGTGTAGTGGAATACAAGCAAAAACCAGTGTAAACTGGGTCCTGGCTGATTTAATACTACACAATGATGCATAATGATAACACAAGCAGATTCCAGTTTGTATGGAAAATAGGAAATACGAAACCAAGCGCGGTAGGCAGAGAAATGTAATGAAGTTCAGGTCGGCAGTTATGGAACAATGACTGCGTCATTTTCCAAAAATGTAAATGATTTGCTATTTTGTTCCATACATGAATATATATGGTTTAGGGTTGGGGATCTCAACGGTTTTCAAGTTCTCAAACAAGAAGGGGTAGGTTGACCCTAGGGACTTCCCCAAAATTTCATTTTATTTGTTATATTGTCCTATACATTAATGTATATGGTTTAGGGGTGAGGATATCATCGGTTTCCAAGTTCTCCAACAGGAGGGGGTAGGGTGACTCCAGGGACTCCCCTTTTATTTCATTCAACTAGCTATATTGGCCCAGACATTAAATGTATATATTGTTTTACAGTTGGGATCTCAACTGTTTCCAAGTTTTCAAACAGGAGAGCTGGGGTCACCACAGGGACTTCCCCTATATTTCATTTGATTTGTTATATTGTCCCATTCATGTGTATATATGGTTTAGGGGTGAGGATTCTTGACCATTTCCAAGTTCTCAAACAGGAAGGTGTACCGTGACCCCAGGGACTCCCCCTTTATTTCATCTGATTTGTTATATTGTCCCATACATGAATATATATGGTTAAGCTGGGCACTGGTGAATCTAGAAATGTTCATAAGTGGGGGCCCACTGACTGCGCTAAGAGGGGGCCCGCTCCAGTCACGCTTCAGTGATTCCCTATATAAGCAACCATTTTTTTTCCCAAAAAGGGGGGCCCTGGCCCCCCTCTGAAGGGGTGGGAATCTCAACCGTTTCCAAGTTCTCAAACAGGAGGGGGGTGAATCCAGGGACAACTCCTATATTTTATTTGGTTCATTATATTATCAAACAAGAGAGGGTAGAGTGGACGCCACTTATATATCATATTATTTGCTTGCATTCAGGTATTATATAATATAGTTGCATTATTAAAATAAAAAGTAAGAAACTTCCAGCTACTTTAATTGACCCTACAAAATTGAGAAAAAAAAATACCCCTTTAAAATTGCAGTAATTTGTTTACACTTTAAAAGCATCTCACATGCATTATCATCATTTATCACTGATAAAGAAAATGTATACTGTAGTGTGACCATGAACATATATATTGTTAGATACACTGTTCCCAGCTGTCACATTGTATTGGATTTTGACATTAAAATTTGTCACAAAGTATTAGTTTTGAGTGTCTGTATAAAATATTTTCTGCTGAACATTTCTTTCTTTAACATATATCTTTTGCTTTTAAAATCTAGTGTTTATATTCATTTACTATGCATAGATGTATTTTGTCACCTGTCTGGATTTTTTTGTAGTTGACCGCCAAACCCGGAATTACCATTATCCGCTTCCGGAATCGGATCCGATATTGTAAAATTTTGTCTTCACGGCAGCCATTTTATTGTGTTTACAATTTCTTCTTTGTCAATCAGATACGATTTTAGTCAAATTTAAACACTATTTGTCAGCGATTTTCTGTATAAAGCTAGCGGTTGAACAAAATAAACATCGCTGTCATGAATTATAATGATGAAAATAAGTTTTTAGATCTTTTATTTGAAGACTGTTGTGAAAAGGTTTGCAAAGTTTTTTCTTATTTTCTTTAATTGGACAGTGACTCCGTCCAGCGTACATATAGCTAGAAACCAAGTCAAATTTCTGCTAATTTGAACACCTGCCTAGAAATTGAAAAGATATAAAAATTTCGTCTGCTAATTTGAAATTGCCGCCAACAGCATGAACAGTTGATCTTATTATATAATAGACTACTAACGTTGTACTACATATTGACGACAAACAATATTCCTACGACTTTTGCAATTTGGTAAATCTTAACTACTTGTCTTTAGAGATTTTCAGCGATTTAATATTTCATACATATGTTCTTTCACATCTTATCCAAAAGCTCAGGTGATAATAAACTACACAAGGATTCTTAATGAGCTCTACTTCCTATGTGCAACTTAAAAACTTTTGGGAAAATCGACGATCATTTAAAGTCATAAGAAACCTCAAATTAAAAAAAAATATGCATATGTTTTTTGTAACTAAATGGATAGTTTTCATTATACAACTTATGTACATGTACTTTTTTCTGAGGAAAATTCTTTAATTTGTCCACATTTAGAAGAAGTTTACTTATTTTTCATTGCTTGCTTCCAGCAAGCAATTCGCCGACATATTTTCCGTATGCACAGTGACCCGAGCGTAACCCTCCTCGTAAAAATCCGGTGACCACAATATGCATGGATCTGTCATTGAAATAAACAAATATCTTATTATACATGTTAAACACGTGCTCAATACCCATGCTTTTTGTGATTTGTTTACTATAAAGTGACAATTGGTAAAACTTGGCTTCAAAACACGGCATTTAATGAGCAACCATATTTGTTAAATCATAACAAACAGAGAGAAAAAAAATTGACGATTATATGATATATTTGCGAAAATAATGATAAAATCGTGCACAGAGGACTAAGTTTATGATGTATACATGCATTGGTTCAAGAATTGAACATACATTATTTTTCACCACTCACTCGTTTCATATGACTTAAAGGTTTTTCTGTTCATATTCTTTTTAATCCAGAATGTAAAGTATGAAAAAACAGTCAAATAAGTTGTAAATAATATAGTAACCAGCTAGATGATAACAATGGCACGTATTTCAGCATTTATTGGGTAGGACACAAATCCAGGGTGCTCGCATAAGGCAGCTTACTCGAGCTTACCAATTCATGCCACTTGGTTGAACAACATAACCCACTTATGAAAAGGACTGAAATCCCGCTAAAATAAGGTTTGCCAACTAGCCCCACACGAGACAAATAGATAAACCACAATGAATTTATTAGTGTCAAATGCAACCCACCCCTTTTATGAAAAAAGATGCAATCCAGTTGTAAATCTATAATGTCCCTGTCCCACTTCAATACCTATGAAAACCTTAGTGAAGTGCTATAACATCAAATTGCTGTTAATTGAAATCCTTCAATTGTATGATTATGATTGCTATACAATAAAATTTGTAAGGGTTCCACGGAACCCAGTGTCTCGCCTACTTTTGCTGTAACTCCCAGGCTCAACAAAAATGAGGAAAACAATCAATAAAAATATTCCTCTTGATACTATCTTTTGATTGTAAGAAGCTTCTGTCCAAGTTTGGTAAAAATTTCAGGATAGTTTATGAATCGAATAAATGTTTTAAAAACTTTTACTGCAGACTGTATGTAATGTTAACTGGAAGAAAAACTAAGTCCATTTATAAGTAAAATACAGATACACAGGTACCAACTATTAACAAAATTTCCTTTCTAGATACTAGCTTTTGATCATAAACAAGCTTTTGTCCAAGTTTGGTACAAATTTAAAATAGTATAAGAAAGTTATTAAATTTTTTTTAAAATTAACCACAGAGTGAATGTGTTGTTTCCTGGTAGAAAACCTAAGTTCATTTAAAAGTATAATATGGAAAATATGGATTAAATTTTTTACAAAATTTACTTCTGGATACTATCTTATGATCATAAACAAGCTTCTGTCCAAGTTTGGTGCAAAACTAGGATAGTCGAAGAAAGTTATTAAAATTTTAAAAACTTGAACCACAGAGTGAATGTAATGTTTCCCCGTAGAAAAGCTAAGTCCATTTATAAGTAAAAAACTGAAAAAATGGAATTTTATTTTTGCAAACTTTTCTTCTGGATACTATCTTATGATCATAAACAAACTTCTGTCCAAGTTTGGTAGAAATCCAGTATAGTTTAAGAAAGATATTCAAATTTTAAAAACTTTAACCACAGAGTGAATGTAATGTTTCCCCGCAGAAAAACTAAGTCCATTTAAAATAAAATACAGAAAAAATTGAATTTTATTTTTACAAAATTTAGGTCTGGATACTATCTTATGATCATAAACAAGCTTCTGTCCAAGTTTGGTAGAAATCCAGTATAGTTTAAGAAAGTTATTAAATTTTCAAAAACTTTAACCAGAGTGAATATTTGTGGACGCCACCGACGACGACGCCGACGACGGAAAGTAGGATCGCTTAGGCTCGACAAAAAGCTTACAAGTTTAAAGTTATTCTCCAATGAATGATACGAAAATGTATTTGCAATTATATTTTAAGAATGTTTAACTTAATTCAACTTAGAAACTAATGGTTTAATCAATTTTGTTTTTTTTTGTATTCTGTGTAAATTAGTTTTCATTTTAAGTGGGGCCACACTTAAAAATATTTTGATTAGCCCAAACCCTACCCAAAGGTTGAGAGAGTGGGTAGGTAGGTAGGCATTTTCTTTCTTTTTTTCAAAAAAAGAAATTGAAGTATCATATGTTTATTAGTCTTCATGCCTATTTGATTAAAAAAAAACTTCTTCAAATCAGGACAATAAAAGAATTTGAGTAGGCAGCTTTTTTCTGGGTAGGTAGCGTTTGGGCAAACAAACCTATTATTTATTATAGCCTGGGGCAGAGACATATATACACATATATGTCTCTGAGTTGGGCTAGTTTGAAGACCTGAAAATTATATATTGAATTAGATTTTACCTGTTTACCTTTTTTCAATAAGTGGAGCAAGTTGACCGCGGAAAATTAACGGGATTTTACCCTTTTCACAATTGAGGCTATATTTTTTAAAAGTGGGGCGAGTTGGTAAACCCGTTAGGGACTATTTTTTAATAGTGGGGCGATTTGGTATGGGGAATTTTGCCAGTGGGGCGATTTGTCGGTAAACGGACAGAAAGTCACAGGACATAAAGTCACAAATTTGGTAGGACAAAAAGTCACAGGACAAAAAGTCACAAATAATATGTTGACAATTGTCTGAATATGTAAGAGAAATATCTTGAAATATTTACTTTTAAATACATATATCCATATTAAAGTTAAGAAATGTGTCATTATACTTGAAAAATAAAGATTTATTTAGTTTTAATCGTGCAAAAGAAAGATTTCTTGGCACCATGAAGCCATTTAAGTGGCAAACCACTTTGACATTTTGTTTTTTTAACAATTATTTATCATCTTTGATATTTTTTTGATAAATGTTGTTTACAAAGTTGGTTTGTATACAATAGTTCAAGAAAAATACAAAAATATTTTTGTAGAAATAAGCGTTTTTTATTCAAAGAAAATAATCAGAAACAAATAATTGTGACTTTTGGTCCTGTGACTTTTTGTCCGTGACTTTTTGTCCTTTCTGTCCTGTGACTTTCTGTCCTACATTCGATTTGTCCTGCTTCCCAAAATCCACTATAGTGTTTTAAAAACCAACTTTTATATAACCTATCAATACGTGGGGCAACTGTCTCACATCAGAAATATCAACTACAAAGCCTAATTTTCAATTAATGTCACTATTCAGGTCAAATAGTCTGTTGGTGCCCCATGGGCATGGATACAAAATAAAGATAAAATCACTCATGATCACCTGCATTCACCGTTGCTAAATTTTTTGGTAACAACTTTTCCTTGTTCTATTCCAAGACGATCGCAGATTTTCTGTGCAAGATCAACATGAGAACTTCCACTGAAAACCTTAATGTTAGGCATTCTTCCGAAATCTGTCAAGCTTTTTGATTCAGAAATTTGTTGACGAATACCCAACATTAAACACGTTTGGCCTCAGGATGCATGTGAGTATTTTCGTTTCTGTTCTGCGCTTGATTGTAACGGATTTTACTGCAAAGCGTGAACATGATTAAGACAACTTGACCCTAATATTGACCTTAAATGACCTAATATATTCCAACTAAACGTAGAAAGAGTTAACCTCAATGAAACATAAGTGGAATCATATATAATTTT
This sequence comes from Mytilus trossulus, assembly GCF_036588685.1. Classification (NCBI taxonomy): domain Eukaryota; kingdom Metazoa; phylum Mollusca; class Bivalvia; order Mytilida; family Mytilidae; genus Mytilus; species Mytilus trossulus. Next base: position 19,254,324 of record NC_086386.1, on the reverse strand, counting down.
ATTTTATTTTATCGCAAATATATTTAATTCAAAAATTTCTGTGAATAAAGTAAAAAGTTCAGTTTTGTATTCAATGCGCAACTTCTTTCTATGTGCTCACTTCCGGAACAAGCACTGTTGAAAAAAACATTGAAAGTGTTACTCATCCCGTTAAAATTAGTTCTATCGATTTATTTTGCCCTTAACTTGTGATTGATGTAACATTTTGTCTTGTAAATATGGCCAATATTGCTGCTGCTCGAATACAAAGAGAATTCAAAGAAGTGGTTAAAAGTGAAGAGGTACAGACTGCTAGTGCTATGTGATCCTATGTTTTTTGAGATATTATATTTATTTCATGGTCGCACTATCTCCAAAGGCCAAACTTTATCATGAAATCGTTTCAAAGCTAGAACCATGTATTTACTTATTTCATCATGAGCTATTCATTTCCTTATCAGAAGTGAATATGAGTTGCAATGTATGACCAAGACATTTTAACAGGACAAACTGAAGATGACTATTCCAAGTTACCTAATTTCCTGATAGCTGCGTAACTGTAGCTCTTAGGTCCTTATGGTATATTTTGACTATTTGCAGACCGCAAAATAAAATAAAAATAAAAAAGGACCATAAGAGTAACGGTTCCGCAGCTAATTTCCTGATTGATGGGTATAATTCCCCAAATTCATTGTCAATAGCTCTGATCGCTCTTGTCATTGCCAGTGATGCTAAAAGTTGTGAATTTTGTCTGCTGGCAAAATTTCTACATCACTATTTAGTAATATCACCACTTAAGCATATTCATACTCATACTACAATGTATAAAAAGAAAATGCTGTATGATTGCCAATGAGACAACTCTCTGCAAAAGACCAAAATGAAACAGAAATTAACAACTTTAGGTCACTGTATGGCCATCAACAATGCCCAAAGCCAACACAGAATGGTCAGCTATGAAAGGCCCCAAAACGACTTATTACATGTACACAGTGTCACTGATTGATAGCAGAAACCAATATAGGGAAATTGAGTTGACTGCAAATATGCATGTTCTGATAATCACTTGTACAGGCTTATATTTTGTTTGACCTTTATAGAATCTGGCACGTTTCACCTTGATTAATGCTCATTCTGGGAGTGTGTCTGACTTCCCCAATACACATTTTATTTTGTAAACCATATTCAGGGGTGGATCCAGCCATTTTAAAAAGGGGGGTTCCAACTATCCCATTCAAAAGCATTGATCAGCAAAAAAAGGGGGGTTCCAACCCGGGGAACCCTCCCCCTGGATCCGCCACTGATATCATGTCACTTAATTAGCAGTATAGGTTTATTTAAAATTTAAATTTCACACATAATTTGATTAAAGTTATCTGATTATTGTGAGCTATCAAGGTAAAACTCTGAAAAGGTGTAAAAAGTTTATGCATCTATTTCTCATACATAAAAGATACTTACATGTGAATAAATGAAAAATACCAATGTCCTAGCTATATATACAAACAATTTGAAGTACAGACTTTATTCTGGCAAATTTAACAGTTAAAATAATTGTTCTACATCTCTGGCTGCATGGGATTTTTTGATTGATATAAAATGAAAAATGCTGTTGTTGTTAACGCTTTTATCATTTGAACTACTGACTGCAGACATAAAACAATGCCAACCACTGGACTACAGTAAGCCACAAATAGAATTGGTAGGGTTAAACATGTTCTCTAACCTAGGACAGTAATGTAAATGCACAACACAGAACAAACTTAACAAAACTAATTATGATAAAGGGAAAACAAATGAGAAAACAAAAAACATTACTACTCTATTACAGGCTACTGACTATGGACATATGTTGGTCAGGCATATAAAGATTATTGCATGGTTTTAAAGATGCCAATGCAACCCTCAATTAAACTGGGAAATTGATGCAACATAAGAACAAATACTTAAAATCAGTTGAAAAAGATCTAAAACTTGTTACAGTGTTGAATTGCATTTGGCAACCTTTTAGAATAAGGTATTCAACATGTTCAAAGGATTAAATAAGTTTATAAGTTTCTGCACTCTTACAGTGAAAGTTACTCTACCAGGCCTCAAACATATATTATGAAACTTTAACACATTGGCTTTTACCACCAAACACTGGTCATGTTTAAATTTGAGTGGCATCACTTTCACTGTTCTTGAGTTATGCCCCTTTATAAATGAAAAAAAATATAAATTGCCATACATTTACCAGCCCTAGGCATCTGTCCCGTGGATAAATTCTTCATTTAATTCAGTTTAACAAAAATAACATAAGCGAAGTGACGGTCGGGAAAGCGACTTCTTCGCCGAAGTCGCCTGGTAGCGTGAGCCCTGCAAGTGGAAAGTGATGATGACTTTTAGTAGACTTTCCTTCTTACAGATATATAACATGTACATAATGTATAAAACACTGTATTTTTCTTTTATAATCCAGGTGGAACGATGTAAGATAAAAGTTGCTCTGAAAAATGATATGTATAATGAGTTAGAAGGGACAATAGCAGGACCTCCCGACACACCATATGCTGGAGGAACATTTAAACTAGAAATTAAAATACCAGAAACATATCCATTTAATCCTCCTAAGGTAAACTGAAATATTTACTTGTATTTTATCATTTACTAGGCCAAAAAAATAATGCTCATTTTTGATGTGTTATAAAAGCTAAACAATAATTAGATATCATTGCTCAGGGTTTCTTTTGCAGTTTACATGAATACTTTAAATACCAATTAGTTCTAAGGATAAAAATGTATACCACCATTGTTAAACATTTTATAACCGAGTTACATGTAAAAAAAAATATCAAATTTTATCATAAAACTGAAAACATGTTCCTCTTGATTTCTTATTTATAAATTTACAATAAACTTGTACATATTACAATAATATGTACCCGAAATTTTATTATTTGAGAGATTTTAGGCTGGATGAATATTCAGTCCAAGCTAGACCATAGAGAAAAAAGTTTAAAGTTAATTCCCTGTAACAACCATAGGACACTGTATAGCCTGCAACAATGAGCAAAACCCATACCATTATTTGTCAAAAATTAAAGTTAGAATTCTAATGAGAAAACTAATGGCCTAAAGTCTCTTTTGTTGTTCAGTATAATAAAAGTAAACAATCTTTTTTACAGGTAAAATTTACGACAAGAATTTGGCACCCAAATATTAGTTCTGTCACAGGAGCTATTTGTTTAGATATTTTAAAAGATCAGTGGTGAGTTTTTGTGATTAAAAGACCTGTTGTTTTGATATAAAAATTGAAGGTAACTGAAAATCTGCATTATGTCGTTTGTGAACTTTTAAAATTAAATGCCAAATTCTATTTTTTTATGCCCTTGCCTTAGCAGAGAGGGCTTTAAGTTTCACCCTTGTCTGACTGTTGAAACATACCAACATCCCAAAATTGACTTACGTTTTCAAACTTAAAATTGCCTCAACCAAATATTATGAAAGATCAAAATTATACACAAAGCTTATACTGTCTACAGTTATGCCCCTCTACAAATGAAAAAAAATGATGAATATTTCATTTCTGTTTTCTAACTTAAGTTTGCTTCAACCAAATGTAATGAAACTTAAACTCAATGCTTATTTGTACAAAACACAGATCAAGTTTGAATTTTAGTGGCATCACTTTTACTGTTCTAGAGTTATGCCCCTTTACAAATGGAAAAATTGATTAATTTTACAATATCCGTTCTCTTACTTTTATAGTTTGAATGAACTAAATGTTATAAAACTTATATACAATGTTTGTTACCACAAAACTCAAATGAAGTACACATTTGGCCAGTTTCACTTAAAGTCCTTGAGTAATGTCAGCTCATAACGTAATATTCAAGCGGGGGCATCATCCCCATTTATTTACCAAATTTTGCAATTCACAGAAAACTGAAATTTGTTTGTACGAGCAAGGAACCTCCAGTAGGATTTCCCTCAGGTCACGCTTAAAAATTAACTCAAGTCATGTTTATGCCTTCTACACAGTTCTAAAGTAATATCATTCTGGTTTTAATAATAAAAAAAAATCATAAGTCCTTTCAAATGAGATATCTGGTCCCAATTTCCCAAAGCCACAAGTCTAATTTGACCATGCTGAAACCACAGATGACAAGCTGCACGTGTCACATAAACACATATTCTTATTCTTTTCTACAATGTATATCAAAATTTAAACTCTAAATTTTATTCTGAAATATTTTTTACAGGGCTGCTGCTATGACATTAAGAACAGTTTTATTATCGTTACAAGCTTTGTTAGCTGCAGCAGAACCCGATGATCCACAGGATGCAGTTGTAGCCAAACAATATAAAGATTGTCAAGAAATTTTTATAAAAACAGCCAGACATTGGACAAATATATATGCTGGTGGTTTGTATTATATATATCTTTTTCAAATTAAATAATTAATAATTCGAGACATTAATTATAAATGGAAATATCATCATTGTTCTCTTGAATATTAAGTGTTTTGGTGAAGCCAGTTCTTAGATCTGCATGTTCAGATATTAATATTTTGCTACCAGATTACTACATGTAGCTAGTGGGTTTGTTATCTGTATCTGTATCCCCTGCATAATGATTTTTCATTAAAAACTTAATTTTATAAAGTTTCATTTCCTTGATACTTTGATTAGATTTGATAACATAGATATTTTAAGTTTCATATATTATATATTTAACCTAGAATGTATAAGCATTTAAAATTTTAAATATTGACAAGTTAAATTTATTAACCATGAAGACAATACTCTGATAATATGATTTTTCGATCCTGTAAATAAATTGATGTAACTTAAATAATCCTGCTTCAAAAACGGTCACCATGTCTTACATTTTGATCATGATAAGTTAAGTTCTCATTGCTTTGAGAAGCTTATTATCTGATTTATTTGACACTTAAAAAGCTGTTGTTTTGAGGTTAAGATGTAAAGTTAATATTGAACTTTTCACATGCTTCAGCCAATATGATAGGGTTTAAAAGATTATTCATCATAGCACATTTCAGTTCCAGGGAATCTTGAAGGTCCTGCAACAATTTACAGAGAGGTCCAACCTTCAAATTATTTATTTAGAAGGGATTACATTTGATTATGGAATTGTGCAATTGCTTTTTGGTTGAATTTCCCCAATTTGCCTTTATAATCTATAATCAGAACATCACTATTTTTAATAATAAAAGAGGGATATAAATAGCAAAAATATCTAAAGTAGAAGAACAAACAAACATGATATAAAACGGAAACATATTTTTAAACATTGTTAAAATATGATTAAGATAAACAAAAAACAAAATGATGTTATAGGCTATGAATTATATTTTTGTAGGTCCCCATAGAGAATTGGATTTAGAAAATAAAATTACACAAGTAATGGGAATGGGATTTGATGAGGTAAGTACTAGGTAGAAAATGCTGTTACTTGTTTCTTTATCTGCATTGAAGGTTCTGTTCACAAAATATCTCTGCCTTTTGTTACAATTGAAATAAATGTTGGGACTCACCAACAAATACTGGTATTACCAGGGTTTCCGCTGGCGGTCGCCATTTTCGCAATTTGCGAAAAAATAATAATTGTGGCGATAAAAATTCGTCATTTGCGAAAGAATTTGGCAAAAGAAATATATAGAACGATTTAAATATCCTCCATCTTGTTTATTTACTTTTTTCGAGTTTCTCGGACTTTACCCGATCAAACAATACTCGGAATTCACCTTGACCTCATTAAGGTTTGGACAGAAAATCAATTATCAGCTGATTGCATTTTAAAGCTATCGACAACAAAGGAATATATTAATAAAGGTGTTGATTGAATTGTTTGACAAAATGATATGGTTAAATGGCTTCTGCTAAATGTCACATACAGAATTTATTTACCACTTTGCGACGCACATGTTTGAAGCAAACTTTTGACGTCTCCTCCGCTTTAAAAGATACAGTACGCCCAGAGAGTATGTAATCGCGAACTCTAATCACCGATTTCCGTGTGTAGCGGATTGACACCGCGAATCACGGATTATACTCCCAATTTCCTCCAAAGATTCCCTCCCAACACCGCGTGGCTGTTAATTGGTTTATTGCCCATCGTATGAACTGAAAATTAATGACGCGTGACAACATCATCGGATTAGCCAGATTTATTACCTTTGTACATTTAATCGATCTTGATTGCACCTGTGTTCTTTAAAATACGGTATTTAAATGTCCTTTCATTGTCAGATAAAAGTGTGACATTTTTATTTAAAATAAGATAATTATTTTTGTATGTATATGCCCATGTCATTGTCTTATGACAGGCAACGTACAACGTATAAAAATACGAATAAAACACTTATTTTGTATTTTCATTATAGTCCGATCCGGTCATATTTTTTGTTTTTTTCAACAAAGATGATTTTACCACAATCAGAACCTTTTATGACCTACTCAGTGAGCAATATTCGGTTCATTAATAGTTCAATATTATATAATTAATATCAACTGGCTTAAATCAAAATGATGTGTTTACGGTTATATGTGTGAGCAATATTCGGTTCCTTAATAGTTCAATATTATATAATTAATATCAACTGGCTTAAAACAGAATGATGTTTTTACGGTTATATGTTCAATCTAAATTAAACCCAAGAGTTAATTTATCAGATCAACAAGTGAACTCTGCTTAAAACTTTCAATTTATTTTGAAATGTAAAATATTATGTTTCACTACCTCGGTAGATTACCGACTTGAAATATTTGAATTTAAAAAAGAAACTGTAAAGTGACAAATAGTTTTGTATGTATGCAATGTGGCAGCCCTATATTCATAAATACTGAGATACATTCGCCGCCTAGACACAACACAATAATCACAACCTTATTTATTTATATGGAGAAAAAAATCATGTGTTTTTATCCGTAGTGATCTGTTATTGATCTTTAATTATTTAGAATAAAATTGGATTAGCGCAATCCCTCCGTATTTAACTGCTTGTTAAAATCCTCGGCGAAATATAAAAAGAAGTATTTCAACAATTTATAAAATAGAATATTCAAATGAAATTATATCGTATTTCAAGAAAGAAATATGTAAAAAAGCAAATTGTGGATCGGATTTTTACGATATCGACAAATTTTCACAGAGGATCTCTACCAACGCCCATTAGGAACTGAACGACATGCATCCTGTTTTCATCTACCATTAATATATAGTGTTGACTATGGACGTATAAATATATAATGTCCGGTTTTATGTCCTCTGTTGACTGAGAAACGTAAAAAGAAAAGACTGATGTTGGTTTATTCAGAAAAGGAATATAATTTAGAATCCGGTTAATCTATTGTAAAAGGACCTTCTAGAGCCTCAATCTTAACGCACACATTTATGTCAATTTTTTACAAAGCAAGTTTAAACCTTGAATGAACTTTCCCACGGTTATCCAGAAAGGTCACCTGAGTTTACTGTTACATGATACTATTTCCCGCCAAATAAAAATCTCGTGGACAAAATTGATGTCACTATTTTTAGCATTCAATATTGTGAGCGAAGTCAAGTTCAAGTTCAACTACGCACTGTTGATCACTGAGATGCGTATTTTCTTCCCACGGCAATTAATTGCTTTAAAAATATTTAAAGATCACTCTTCTAAATACAACACAAAAGTTTACATTCATTGTGCGTAAATGAATATTATGCAACGACGAGTTGATGCAGCTATAGAAGTAATCCTGTTGTAGCCGAAATGTATTATTTTATCCTAAAGTAGTGCTAACAAACCGTAAGAGAAAATGCCGTAGACTTAATAAGCATAAGGAATGGTGAATAGTATTTTCTTTTTTTCTTGCATATTGCATATACAAGTTTTAAAACGTTATTTTCTTTCTTTCTCACATTTTATACCTTCAGCGTTAATTTCCGTTTATTTTTACGCAAGTATGTCTCTTTTCATAACTTAAGTTATATAAATTACCGATAAAATAAATCGAGATCATAATCAAGTATAGATTTTTTTTATAAAACTTTAATGCAATTGTAAGCATTAATAACAACCTTTTGCTTTTTAAAACTTTTATTTTGTTATCGTAAAATGGAAATTGCGTAGACTTATTAGCATAACAGATAGTGAATAATACTTTCTTTTTTACTTGTATAAACAATTTTGAGACCTGTAATTTATTCAACGATAGTCTCTGTTTATTGTTTCACAATTATACTTCTTTTAGTAAATTAAATATTTATTAACTGATAAAAAACGGAAGTCAAAATCAAATATAGTTTGTTTTTAAAACTTGATTTAAATGTACAGAGTCAGTGCAATTAAAAGAATTAACAACAACGTTTTGATTTTGCTTTAATCTTTCAATTGTTTAAAGCAATCAGATATAAACGGATAATAAATAGACAGGAAATGCAATTGTTTAATTACATAAGAAATCTCGCATACCTTGACTGTCGCTTGCCGGCATAGATCAGAAGGATTAGGGCAATTAATTACCTGGTGTGACACCGCGTCACTCCAGACTGGGAGAGATGTCGCTAATACAATAAACAAAAGGTAACGGATTTACGCGAAAGTCGGAGGGAATACTCCAAAATTTCTCCGAGAATTTAGGGAGTGATGTCGGAGTTCCTGGTGTAACACCAGGAAAAAACACGGTGTATGGAGTATGGGATGGCTTTCACGAAAACTGTACTGTAGTTTAGAATAGAAAGCTGTTGTTCTGACAAAAAATGTCCAAAAGCAAGAAAAATCTCGGATTTAAAACTTTAATTATCCTTTGACTTAAAAATCGGTAACTGATAAGGAAGACGTTTTTAAAGTCGTTTGAGTGACACACGTGTTTTAAGCCTAGTTTTACGTCTCATATTTTTTTTTTATTAACGATGGTCAAGAAAAGAAAACTGTCGTTATGAAGAAATCTATCCAAAAGGTTGGCTTGAATGAGAGTAGCCCTTCAATGTAATGACTACACATGAAACGCGGGATCAATTTCATGTGATAAAAGCTTTTGTTTTGTTGTAAAAAAACCCTTCTTAGTACAAAAGGGAACATCAGTATTTTTCTTTTAAAGAAACTTTCCCTACGAACTATACTGGTATTATATAATCAAAACATGTCCATTAATTTTGTTATATTCCAGGACGTATATCTTCTTTATTATTAAAAGTATAGTGGCCCAATCAATTAGAAAAGTTGTTTAAAATACAATGAATAGTTTTCCCTTTTAAATTAAAAAAATCTGTTGTTTTAAAGTAGATTTTTAGTGTTTATTCATTAACAGGTAAACTCTAAAATAAGTTTGAGAGCATAATCATAGACACAATGGGCAAAATCATCCTATTTAAGGGAAAGGGGAGGGGGGTAGAAAAAAATGTAAATTTTAAACGAAAAATATAGTTATGTTATTTGGCGAAAAAAATAATAAAGTGGCGAAAAAAATATTGTTTTGGCGAAAGAGGTGGCGAAAAAAATAATTGACCCAGGGGAAACCCTGGGTATTACCAAAAGACATCTAGAGGGCAACACACTTTCTTCAACAACAGGCAGACAATCAGATCATATGTCAAACCCTTCATCATTGTTTTTAGTTCATCGTTTCGAAGGAACTGTGAGCTTTAGCCATCACTTGGCATCCATTGTTGTCCATCTGGTGTAAACTGTTTTAAACATCTTCACCTTTGAAACAACTGAACCAATTTATCTAGAATAAAGTTTGTGTTTTATTTTCTGTTTCATAAAAAAACATTGCTGTCATGTCTAAAAATTGAATATTGGGGTAAAATGCAGTTTTTGGCTTATCTCAAACACTGAAACATTGAGAGCAAATCTGATGTGAGCTAAAAATGTTCATTAGGTGAAGTTCTTTCAGCCCTGAAATTTTCTGATGAATCTATCAATCCATTGTTGGATCACAGGCACTTGTCTCAGAATTTTTTTCCCTATATACCTTATTATAACACAAGGTACTTAACTTGCATTTTAGAAAAATGTTAGGTGGTGACGAAGTTCCATTATATGCCGCTTTATAGGCTGTCAACCCCACTAAAGCTTGTTATATCGTAAATCTAAGTTGATTTATCTATACAATGGTGTATAACATGCATACATTTGTTGTCTGAATCATCCGTAGCAATCCTACCAAAGTATGTCAATCGTAATAATTTTGCAAACCGCTGAAGAATTGGCAATAAACGGCCGCAGTAAATGATTTATTATAAAAATCGTTTTAAAAAAAAACTGATAGTTCTCGTATGAATAGAACTTATCATACAGTTAGTAAAATTGTATGATATACCGTGACAAAAATCTAACAAGTGTTGTTTGTGGTATTCTAATAAGTTACAAATTTTCCCATGACGTCAATGTCTTTCAGACTCTCTCTTGACTTTACGTATGAAATGAAACAAGATCAGATAACTCCGAGAATCATTTAGACTTTCCCATAGAATTGACCAATCGGAAACCGAGATATACAAGGAGCATGACGCGTTTATGCCAATTCTTCAGCGGTTTGCAAAATTATAACGATTGACATACTTTGGTAAGATTGCTACGGATGATTCCGACAATAAATGTAGGCATGTTATACACCATTGTAAAGATAAATCAATTTAGATTTACGATAAAACAAGCTTTAGTGGGATTAACAGCCTATAAAGCGGCATATAACGGAACTTCGTCACCACCCAACATTTTTCTAAAATGCAAGTTAAGTACCTTGTGTTATAATAAGGTATATAGGAAAAAAAAATTCTGAGACAAGTGCCTGTGGTTGGATGACTGCCACTAATCAATAATTGTAAGGAAATATTGCAGTTTTGCGTTATTATCTTGAATATAATTTAAAAGAATAAACATAAACTGTTAACATATAAAAATGTTCAGAAAAGTAAGATTTACAAATAAGTTTATATGATCAATATTATCAATTGTCCCTTTTAAAAGGAGTTAAAGCCCTTTAAAGAAATGTTTCACAATTTGTTCATCAAGGTTATTTTAAAAATCTTGTCCTATAAATCAAGGCAACAGTAGTATACTGCTGTTTGAAATTCATAAATCAATAGAAAAAAAACAAATCCGAGGTACAAACTAAAACTGAAGGAAAGGAATCAAATATAAAAGAACAATGACACAACAGAAACACATAAAAATGTTACACACACAGAAATGACCTATTATATAACAATGGCTATTTCTCTGACTTGGTACAGGGCATTTTAAGATAAATATGGTGGGTGGAACCTGGTTTTGTGGCATGCCAAACCTCCTGCTTTGATGGCAATGTTAATTATAACATTAAAATAACAATGTTATTGTCCTATAAAACTGTTGAATGGATTTAAATAAACTAAAATGAGTTTCAGAGTATCTAGTACAATTTTTGTATTTTATTTCCAAGTAACATAGCCACTATTGCTAAAATTAAACATAGGGTCAGAATGATTTAAAATGTCTATCATTTTAAAATGGGGTAGTTGGTCGGGGCTTTCTTGTGTGTAAAGAAAGAATTGAAAAACAGAATGAACCAATTGAATTCATATGTATTCACTAACTTTTTATCATATATTGAAATAATAAATTTTCTGATTTTTTTCAGGGCAAGGCTAGAGTAGCACTATCATCACATAATTGGGATATAGAAAGAGCAACAGAGAATTTACTCAGCTAATATTCATGTGTTATAGACATTTTAACAAATCTACGTCCTTTTGTTATTTATGTTGATGATGAAACTCATATGTGATATTGTTATGCTGGAGGGCAAGGAGAAGGGTAACGCCAATACTATGGAAGACATCATTGTTATAAATCAACTATTTGTCAGAATAGTTACCAATCATCATGTACAGATTTAAATCAAAGGGCTGTTCCATAATTGGTTTTTGTTGGAGATGGGAGACACTCATATTGTGGGTGGTTCTATATTCCATAGAAAAGGATAAACAAAAATGTAAATGAAAAATTAATATAATCGTAGGTTGAGGTCTTAAAAATAGGTACTTCTCATGTCCCCCATGATTTTTGTTCTGGAACAGCTCTAATGATTTTTCAATAATTTCATTTTTTTATGGGCAATGTTTATAGCGACTCCTGAAGTTGTTACATGTACAAAAGTTATATAGCTTGTAATTTGGAAGATTTTTCTTTATAATATCTGTTTTTATGTTAAGGAAGATTGTACCTTTTAGAGTTGAACTTCACCTTTAAATAGATTATTTTTCAAAATTCTACCCATTGCTGAAATAAATGTTGAAAATCTATGCACTGAAAACAATACAGCCATGAAACAAAATAAAATAAGTTAAATGGAAAATATGATTTTAAAATCTTCACTGTATTAACGTTATATGCTGAGAAACACTATTAGATATAAACCTTGGGTTAAAAAAATCACACTCAAAGTGTTTTATCCTGTTTATTCCATGGAGGCATAAGTGTGAAAAATTGTGATTACTAATTATATCATACACATTTTTAAATTGGTGAAACAGGCATAAGAAAAAATATACCATCTCTTTTTGAACAAATGACATGTGATTGACCTTTGTATGAACTTTCAAAATGTTGACAAAAAATAATCATATATGACAAACTAAATAATGTGTTTTTAATAAACATTGTTATTGTATACACAATTGTCAATCTTTATAGCATTGCACAAAGTTCTGATGCTATCTCTAAAATTTCCCCATAACATTAAAAAGTTGGAGGATTTGCATGAACTTTAATTCAGATCAGAAATAGAGTTTTCTTAGCACAGGAAACAGAAAAAGGGAGATAACTAACGTGACAAAGTAGTATTAACCTTTAACTCTGGTCTTGCCCTCCATAATATCACCTCATTGTATGTTATACCTACTTATATCATGTGATCACTATGTCAACAGAGACTTATGTCATGTGATCAAATAACATTATGTCAACAGAGACTTATGTCATGTGATCAAATAACATTATGTCAACAGAGACTTATGTCATGTGATCAAATAACATTATGTCAACAGAGACTTATGTCATGTGATCAAATAACATTATGTCAACAGAGACTTATGTCATGTGATCAAATAACATTATGTCGACAGAGACTAATGATTGCTTGTACAATTACTGTTTTATTGAAGTTTAAAATTGATTGTTTTTGTTAGAACATTACATAACATGGATCTCCACAGACTAACATTAAAATTGTTTGCACCAAATATCTATGACTACATGTTATATTGGATTACTAGACAAATTATTTATGGCTTTTGACTGCTTTCTTTGTCTTCATTATAGATTTATTTCAACATTTTTTTAATGTTTTCTCTCATTTTGAGTCATAATTTTAAGGATATGATAAGGTCCACAGTCTTCACGACGAACTTTTAAATCTACAGACCCAGAGCTCAATTTTTGAAAATTTTTAGTTAAATTCTGTTGGCCTGTAGATATGATTTGTACAGGCCAGAGAGCAATCTAACTAGCCTGGGCTGCCACTCAGCGTGAAGACTGGGTCCATAGGATATGTTTTACTTAAGGAGAAACAATGTAAGGTTTACATTTTTAGAATACAGATTAAACCTGTTAAAGGATCAGACAGGCAGTGCATATAAAGTATGAAATGAATTAACATTGGTCGTAATAGCAACAATGTATTTTACCTTAAATTTAGAAATTGGATGGGTTTGCTACCTATGTTTTCTGTCAAACTTCTTTATTTGAACTAAGGCATCCATTATATTTGTAGATGTCAAATATAGTCAATATTACAAAATTTATTTAAGTTGATCTAGTATCTGAATGTTTTTCAATTGCATAGTTTACAAAGGACTAAGATTTGAAAACAATCAAAAATTGTCTATATCAGTAAATTGAGATTTTACTGGACCAAATGCAATTTTTAATTGTTTAGCGATATGATTATGAATTAATTAAGAGGGTCTGTTTTAGGTAGGAAAAACACATCATCAGATTTTCAAACTTTCATATAAAATTCATTATAATTGTTATAAATATTAATCAGTTTTTGAATTTTGCATGTATGGCAAAATAAGATTGCATTATATAATCAATTCACTTTCAATTACATAAGAAATCCTTGGCAAGTAGGGTAGTAGATTTGTGAAAATAAACCAATTTTCTTTGTATAGTATTAAAACACAGAACAAATTTTATTAATGCTCCACTTTATAAGTAATATATAAACATTTGTAAGATTTAATAGGGACAAAACTCAAATGTTGTAGCTAACTGAGTTTTCTAATAGAAAACCAATCACATTCATAGAAAACTGATTTGAATTTCCAAAGAAGAATCCATATTTTTAGCCTTATGTTTTCATATTAAGAAGAGATCATCGGTATTGTTATTCATTAAGCCTGTGATTTTAATGTCTTGAATGTGTTGAATGTGAAGTATGATTGTACTCTTAGATGCATTAAACCTATCCTATAGATCTCTTGTTATTTAAACTGTTATCAAGGTTTAAGAAGTCCGTTCAGTAGCGTAGAAGGGACTTATTATGGTATTCTTTTGTCGTTCCTTTCCACAAAGGAAGAGACTGTTTTGATCATTTCATAAATTGAACATCAAAATATTTAAAAATCCTCAGAAAATATTAGTTTTTGTTCTTTTGGCCATTCAACTTTTTTGATTGGAGGGTCACTGATGAGTCTCTTTGTAGAAAACACAAGTCTTGTTTATAAATAATAAAACTCTTTGATGATTTGTTTTAGTTCCTATATGTAATCTTTATTATCTATTCTTTAAATTGCATATCAGTTATTTGGCATCTGAATGGCTGTTGGTCAGAATCTAATAAAAAAATGCTTCATGTGAAGTGAATGTGATTATATATATACAGGTTTGGTTTAGATCATGTTGAAACTATGAATGGTTAAAAGTTGTTATTTAGCAGATGTATTGCTAATTTTACTATAATTATTAAGGGATGTAATTGATTCAAGTATTAGCAGATGTCAAATTTTCAGATTAATTGAACAGTTATTTTGCCTTTGTAAATAGATTTCAGGCTTATCTGAATATATTTAATGTATAACACACTTGTTAATTTGTAAGACCTTTGCAGGAGCAAGGATAATTAAAAACTTAAAATTTTGAGATGAGTATTATTAAGTTATGAATGTACCAAGTTCCATGCTTGCTTGAGACTATGATCTTGGAAAGAAAACAAACATATAATCACACCAAATCTTTCTATGTCTATATAAAATATTTGAAATTATATAAAAAACACCCCAAAAAATTACATTATATAACAAATTGTCAACATAATTTTAGATCATGTTTAAATCTTATTGTCAATTAGAAGAAACAAAAGGTTAAGAATATGAAAAGAAAGTTTACTGTCTCACTTTTACAATCAAAAGTTGCATTTATTTAAATCATTCATAGGTGAATGAAAAGTCTAACTTTCTATTCCACAATACTTGTATGACTCTATAGAAATTTAATTTTTTAATTTCACAAGAACTAAAATTCAAACAATAATAGGAATTGAATTTTGGCAGTATAAATGTAAATGAAGTTGTAGAGAAAGAGTTTATGATCCTGCTTGCTGATTTGTGTGAGAAAATGTCTTGATTATATCTTCACCATTTTATCTTAGGTACAGAAACAACTAAAAAGTGAATTTTGCCTAAATTTAGGTCCATATCAGCATCAACTATAATAAAAGGTTCTACAATTGGTAGATGCCAAATATAAGTTTTCCTTCACATAGATTTGCAATCAAATTTTGCATCAGGTTATAGTCCCAAAAGATAAAAAATAAATGGGAAACCATTTAATTTCCAAAAGAAAGAGTGGAAATACATGTTTTATCACTAATTAGATGTGTGATAAGTTTGAAAAAATTGTTATTTAGACAATATTTACATCCCTTAGTCTTGACTTAAGTGTTTTATTTGTAATATAATTATATTTGCTTCATTGTGTATATTCCTTAATGAATGACATCTTATTGGGCACTTGGATTTGTTTTTAATTATAAATTTATTTGAAAAAATACCTGAATTATGATATGATGTGTGAAAGAATCATTTAAGTTTTCCCTATATATTGAATTTTTTAATATAATTTATGACAGAAACTATTTAGGGACAATTCAGTCTTATTTCCCGAATATTTAAAATTTCGTTGCAATTTACCAAGTACCCTTTAAATTTAGATACAAAAAGATCAGTTCACACAATATAAACGCTTGAAACCAGCATAAGATGTTAATCAGTTGTTTATTAAATAAACTTTTTTTATCAAGCTGAAAATCTTATTCTTTTCATTAAGAAAAGGGGACAGGCAGCTTCCAGTGTTGTTCCTTAACATGAAAACACTTTGATGAAATCTTTTCCAATCTATATCCTTTTATGTTGTTTCCTGTGACTAAATGAAGGTCAAGTTCAATTTTCATGATTTTAGCTGCTCTAGTTGTTGAATTTTAGACCTTACAATGTCAAAATTGCTTTTATGCCCCATTTATTATGTCCCATTTGGGCATTATTTTTTGGGGTCTGTATGTCCAGGAAATTTTGGTTGCTGTCAATCTGAAATTCTTTTGTCATATTTTTTGTGAAGCTAATCTAATAATATCATGAACATAATGGTTTACTTTTATAAATTGTGACTTGAATGGAGAGTTGTCTCATTGGCATTCATACCACATCTTCCTATATTTATATACATCAGGTAATAGAAAATAGGGGAAAAGCTCTTGGCATCAGACAGCACATTACCAATGACACAATAGAATAAATACAATTTGAGCCATAGTGACCCCTTTTCGTCTTTGAATGGATTATAAAACATTGTTGACCTAAGAAGAATTCAAATGTAAATAAGATATTTATCTAAAAACATCGAAGACAACGAACAGCGCCATGGCAGAAAGGAAAAGTGACAAAAAGACAAACAACTGTCTACTAAACACAACATCGTAATTTAAAAGACTGAGTGTGAATTACTTACCAAACCAAAAATCGGCTGAGATTTCATAATTAATCAATACAAAAATTTAGGGTGATACTGCAGCAACCCCTTGATATAGAACTATCAACAGGAAGTTATCATAAAAGTTCACTGATAAATAGTCATACGAACAACTGTATACCTTTTATCCACAGGGAAACTGATATTTAACTCACCTTGTCTAAATTGTCAGGATAAGTGGACTATTAAAATTGGATAGAAATACTGAAGCCAAAGTGTCTCATTTTTATCTAATCAAATGAAAAACATTACTGCTTTGTTAATTATTTGTTTTCATTTATCAATTTCTTTTCTGTGACCAGATTGAAGATTTTGATACCCTTTACAGTGACTCCTCATGATGACAAAGTAGTACATGTGATCATCCTAGTAAATCTTAGGGAACATCACATTTTGAAACATGGAGAAACTGAACAAAACTTGCCAAAAAAATGCACGAAAACTAAATATTTTCCTTTCCACCTTTCTCTAGTATAACGTAACAGCCAAAGGCAAATATTGATTCTGATTTGTCAGTTTTCAATTTGTATTCCACTTTGAAACTTCATGGTGACTGAGTAAAAATTGTCTTATTCCATTCTGTACATTTTTAGTGGAAGTCCCCTTCCTCCTTTATAGCTAGCCTAGGCCAAAAGGTTATGTGAGCTTTTGTGATTCCTTTGCATCTGTTGTCTGTCCATTCTTAGACCATGGTTGACGTTGTCAAAAATCCCATCTGAAACCACAGGACCGAAGCGTTTTTATTTTGTTTTTATTTTTGTCAAAACAAGATAGTCTATGGCCAAAATGGAACAAAATTTTTAGATTCATCTGCCACACAATTTTGACCTATCGGAAAACCCTTTTTATACAACCGCAAAATCTGTAAAATTTTTCGTCGTATATTGCTATCACGTTGGCGTCGTCGTCTGCGTCGGCGTCCGAATACTTTTAGTTTTCGCACTCTAACTTAAGTAAAAGTGAATAGAAATCTATGAAATTTTAACACAATGTTTATGACCACAAAAGAAAGGTTTGTTTGTATTTTGGGAGTTTTGGTCCCAACATTTTAGGAATTAAGGGCCAAAAAGGGCCCAAATAAGCATTTTCTTGGTTTTCGCACTATAACTGTAGTTTAAGTTAAAAGAAATCTATGAAATTTTGACACAAGGTTTATGACGACAAAAGAAAGGTTGGGATTGATTTTGGAAGTTTTGGTTTCAACATTTTAGGAATAAGGGGCCAAAAAGGGCCCAAATAAGCATTATTCTTGGTTTTCCCACAATAACTTTAGTTTAAGTAAATAGAAATCAATGAAATTTAAACACAATGTTTATGACCACAAAAGGAAGGTTGGTATTGATTTTGGGAGTTTAGGTCCCAACAGTTTAGGAATTAGGGGCCAAATAGGGACCCAAAAAAGCATTTTTCTTGGTTTTTGCACCATAACGTTAGTATAAGTAAATAGAAATCTATGAAATTTAAACACAAAGTTTATGACCATAAAAGGAAGGTTGGTATTGATTTTTTGGAGTTTTGGTCCCAACAGTTTAGGAATAAATCTTTGTTTGATTTCATCAAAATTGAATAATTGGGGTTCTTTGATATGCCGAATCTAACTGTGTATGTAGATTCTTATATTTTGGTCCCGTTTTCAAATTGGTCTACATTAAGGTCCAAAGGGTCCAAAATTAAACTTGGTTTGATTTTGACAAAAAATGAATCGGTTGGGTTCTTTGATATGCTGAATCTAAAAATGTACTTAGATTTTTGATTATGGGCCCAGTTTTCAAGTTGTGGTCCAAATCAGGATCTAAAATTATTATATTTAGTATTGTGCAATAGCAAGTCTTTTCAATTGCACAGTATTGCGCAATGGCAAGAAATATCTAATTACACAATATTGTGTAATAGCAATTTTTTTTAAATTAGAGTTATCTTTCTTTGTCCAGAAAAGTAAGCAAGAAATATCTAATTGCACAATATTGTGCAATTGCAAGAATTTGTTTTAATAGGAGTTATCTTTCTTTGTCCAGAATCAACTTAAATCTTTGTTATATACGATATACAATGTATATTCACTTTTTACTACCAACTGATAAATTAAAATAATCTTTACCATTCAGTGATAACAAGCAGTTTTTTTACATCTTAATATTTTATGATGTATTTAAATGAGTAGTTATTGTTGCAAACTCCATTAGAAATTTTAATTGAGATTAGTTTTGGAATAAGGGAAAGGGGGATGTGATTAGAAAAATTGGGTTCAATTTTCTCATTTAAAATTTCATAAATAAAAAGAAAATTTCTTCAAACATTTTTTTGAGAGGATTAATATTCAACAGCAAGGTGAATTGCTGTAAGAGAAAACCAAAATTTTAAGTTCATTAGAACACATTCATTCTGTGTCAGAAACCTATGCTGTGTCAACTATTTAATCACAATCCAAATTTAGAGCTGAATCCAGCTTGAATGTTGTGTCCATACTTGCCCCAACCATTCAGGGTTCAACCTCTGCGGTCGTATAAAGCTACGACCTGCGGAGCATCTGGTTGGAGCTATTGCCCTTCAATTTTATAATTAACTTTACGACAGTTCTGTTTTTGGTTATTTCTTGAAAAAAACTTTTCAAGATACAGAGAAACTTCAAAAAGCAAATATGTCCAGTAGGTTCAGATATAGAAAAAAGTAAAACTGACATAGAAATGATCTCTTATATAAGTTATAGCCCTTATAAACAATAATTTAAAGGTTTCTTACAAAAACCATAAAAGATAGAGAGAAACTGGGGTAAAATGTTCCGCATATACTTCTAAGTTGAACATGAACGAAATCGTAAACTGGTTATTTTATGGAGTTATTGTCCTTGAAAATATCTTTTTGGAGACACTACGATTGATACAGATCACCTTTATACATGTTATATATGCTAAATGCAGAGATGTTTAGCGAATTTAAACCGACAATTACAACTGTAAGTCAAACATGAACGAAGTTGTCAATTATGGCAAGCCGTTGTGGAATTTATTCCCTATTTATTAATATTAAAAAATCATTTATTAATATTAATAAATGATTTTTTAATATTAAAAAATCATTTTTTAATATTAATAAATCGAATTTTTAATATTAAATAATACGCTGATTTTTTGGAAAATGACGCGTCAGCGGCATTCTTCCATTACTATTGACCAGAACAACAGGAAGTCGATTATTGCCTCTGCCTACCGCACTTGGTTCCATATTTACTATTTTACAAACTAACTGGTATCTGCTTGTATTCCGCTACACTAGAACAAAGTTTGTTAGTCGGGTGGGAACCAGTTTACATACTTTATTTTATTTAGTACAACAAAAATGTTGACCTGTCCATAGGAAGTCTTGTATAGTCCGCGCTTTTATTTTCAACAATTGGACCTTCCAGTGGGGATGCGCACTAAATAGTACAATTAGCAAGAAATAAGAGAACAAGTTCAATATTCGCGGCGAGGTTGTTTGTTTACATTCCGCCATCTTTGTTATTGATAATGTAGAGGGCGCTCTCATTATTTTTCAAACTAATTATTTTAACTCGTCCATATTAATAAGTTATTTCTATATAATATCAAATTAAAAGTGATAAATATAAAAACTAAACCTTTCATTACAAATTTCTCCTTTCTGTTCAATGCATTTAGAATTTGTAAACTACAAAACGTAATCGGTTATTGTTCATTCCGTTTTGATGTTTCATACCGACTTAAAATTGGTTTGTATAAGCTTAGACCCTTCAAACATTAATGTGATAGGTATATTGAAGACTGTTTTACAAAAGGAAGGAACTTTTTTATTTTCAAAATCGTATTATAGTGATATCTGTCATGTACGGATTTCGACTTTCACCGGTTAATTTCTTCTTTTACACGTGCGTTTTAAACTTCCTTTCAAAACATCGCAAAGTTTCAAAATTGTTTTTTAAGTGAATTAAACTTATTTCAACAATCATGAAGCGTTCTAGAATCATTTTAAAACAGTTTCTACTTCTGTTTGATGATCGAAAACAGGGTTTCTCAAGAAAATACCGCAAACGATCGCAGAGGATTTGAAATGTTCAACTCAAATCGGCACCTGGTTAAATCGGCATATAGTCAAATCGGCACCTATTTGAAGTCAATTTGGCATCCAATAATATTTGTTATAATATTTTCTATTCAATCAACTTATAACTTTCACAAAGTACATAGTTAATTAGTTTTTGTGTATAAAGGTAAACAACGAAGTCCTTACCCAAGCTGTTACTTAACAATGAAACAATTAGAAAAATAAAATGGAAAACTGAGTCCCTTTCAATAAATCTAACTTTCATGCCAAATAATAGCTAATTTTATGTGTTTTTTTCAGGACAGTTTAAACAACATCAAACCAACAATCCTGTAAAATGCTCAACTGGTTAAAAAATGCATAAAAAATGAATATTCAATACCTTTAATTCCTAAATATACCTCATATATATAATTAAAAATACATGTTCCAAACCATGAGTATTTGGACTGTACGTTCCGGACGGTATACGTATACTCGTATGACAATACTCGTATGGTTGGACCGTATGAGTAAAACATGTATGGTCCAGTACGAGCTAACCATTTATCACAATCTTTATTTTTTATTTTTTATAAATTTTTATCATTACAATTACTTTTAGATGGATCAAATGAATAATTGAACAATTGAATTTAAATAATTGAATATCTGAATCCTATTTTGGTACTCTCTCCCATGGTGACTCTTACTACCACAATTAATGATAAATTATTTACATTTACATGTTTGCATGAGTTCATTCATGTTCCTTTGCATTTGCATTATTTTATAAAGTTTCTAATATTCTAAAATTGTAGTTCCACATCATGTTAACTTTCGATAATGTAAATTTCTATGATCATAATTCAATTAATGTATTACTGATCGACAAGCTAAATACAAGATATTAACATGATGAACAGATTTAATAAGCGTGAATTTTTGTATAAGTTAAAAAATTACGTTTTTATTCCAATTACTATTGGAACTTTTACATATTAATTTGAGAGTTTAGTTATGTTGAGCTGTAAATGAACTTTACATGCATTTGTAACTTATAAACTTAAGCAACTTCTTAATGATATTAATCAGATTATTTTGAAAAAGTACTCATACGGTCCAGACCGCATGCGTACGGTCCAAATACTCATACGGTCTGGAACATACACATTTAGTGGAGAAAAATAAATATATACAAAATGTACATGAACCCCCAAAAATGTGAAAGTAAATATTTTCAGACAATCCTTTCCTTAGGTACTTAACTCTTTTTGCTTAGATACTAAAATACTAAAAACAAATCTGGCAACCCCTTTCTTATTTTTACTGTTTTTGCTTAAAATACTGTTAAAAATATATATTAAACATGGGTGACAAATTGACTATATAGGGTGTCGATTTGACCAGGTGCCAATTTAACCAGGTGCCGGTTTGACTATATTTTTTTTAAATTACCTGAGTTTCATTAGATCTTTGATAACAGTAACAAAAAGATTATTTAAAATTAATTTAAATTTTCTGAGAGAAGGGACTATGTACCAGTGAGAAATATACAAGCCTATCTACGGTATTTATTTGTACAATTCAGGTAGTTT
Organism: Mytilus trossulus; assembly: GCF_036588685.1. Classification (NCBI taxonomy): domain Eukaryota; kingdom Metazoa; phylum Mollusca; class Bivalvia; order Mytilida; family Mytilidae; genus Mytilus; species Mytilus trossulus. The sequence continues at coordinate 19,231,706 of NC_086386.1, read as the reverse complement.
TGACCTATTCATTTGTCTTAAAAAAAAACAGTCATTTCACACACACACATATATATACGAATATCAATTATATGCTTACAAGACATGTTGCATTGTTAAATTAATTACGGTATGTGAAAATCAAGACTTGCATAAAAAATATCCCAATATTAGAGACAGTGGCGTCATTTTTCCTCAGAGCTTTCAGCTCTTTGATTAATATTAATAAATGAATATTTAATATTAAAAAATCATTTATTAAGATAAAAAAATCATTTTTTAATATTAAATATTCAGTCTGATTTTTTAATATTAATAAATGAATTTTTAATATTAAATAATACGCTGATTTTTTAATATTAAAAAATCATTTATTAATATTAAAAAATCAACATCAATGTAACCTTAGCGTTTAATATAAGGCAAATCAATCATTATCTGTCAAACGCTTTAATGATGATTATTAGACAAGTCGGTCCGTAGAAATTTTGGAGACTAGTCTATGTTAAGTTAACTCGGACCATCTTATATCGACCCTGACAAGTATTTTAGGAAAGTTTGAACTATTTAATGATTATAAACTATTAAATATTAAATGTTTAATTAAATTTTCTTTTAATAGTTTCTGAACTTGCCAAAATAAAAGCGTTTTAGGGACAAAACAAATTGACAATGACCGATATTTGGCAAACATACCACAGTACCGTGGTTCAATATTCTGCATTGCCCCTATCAGAGCTTTGAAAAGATCTATTCATATCAATATTTAAGTTCATGAAAAAATCAAAACATAATTAATGTCACATTCAAGGATCTTCAAGTGTACCACTGACTAAATTCTCGATCAATTTATTTACTTGGGTCGACAATTCGACATAAGCGATTTGTAAAAAAAAATATCATGTATACACTAGTAAGCATTAGTGAATGGAGCATTGGATATAATAATATGTCAACATATCTCCCTTTATATAGAAAATATAACTAGAACTTTCGTTCAGATCATTTCGCTTCTAACAACAAATGCTAGAATAAACCTCAACTTAGTTATAATTAAATGAGCTGTAATGACAAATTATTCGCCAAAAGAGAAGCTGTTCATGTCCCTCTCTGGAACGCGGCGTGAATTTAATTTTTACGTAAGGACTTATTGAAACCTCAATTACATACATGATTTTTTGTTAATTAGTTGCTGGTTTTCAATTAGCTTCCCACTTGGTCTCAGTCATTCTACCTATATAAATGCGTGCCAAAGTTGGGCGTCCGTTTGTCTGTACAGGATGTATACAGACGCAGTCAATTCAGGTAAAAATGGTGATGTTAAATCGGATGCATGATGGAGAGAGAATGCCACGCTCTCTACACGTTAAGAAACTGGCAACAACTCTTTGAGGGGTTCGTAGGCCAGTGGTCTACTGAAATTCTAAATTTATGTTCCTATCCATTAAACCCTCATTTGCCAATGCATGGGATTTCCAAATTCCCAGACCTTCGTCCTCAACGACCCCTATTACAGGACTTAACTTACTGTTATATTTATCATTATTTGGATTTTGTCCTGAAAATGCATGAACTATTTGCCACTGGACGTTAAACAATCCACCAATCAATCAAGCTTTCTTAAATTTTGTTCGAAAGTATAAACAGAACTTCTGCGCGAGGCATTGACATTAGCATGTGTTTGTGTAGCCAGGGTCAAGCTCGTCAATATACATGTACTTTCAATTGACGTATATTAATTATTCACAATCAGAAAGAAAAAGATGTGAAAATACTGTATAAGTTATGCTGCTTAATAAAGGGCTTATATTAATAAAGAAAATGTTGTATGATAACCAATGAGACAACTCTCCATAATTGTAAAAAAGAAGATGTGGTGTAATTGCCAATGAGACAACTCGCCACAAGAGACCAAATGACACAGGAAGTAACAACTATAGGTCACCGTATGGCTTTCAACAATGAGCAAAGTCCATACTGCATAGTCAGCTACCCGCACTGGACAACACATATTGTAGATATTTTTATTGCACTGGCTACATCTAAATTACAAAAACATTATTGTTACATTGGAGACTACTAGTAGTTGCCGGAATAAATGGTTGGGTAGGGATCTGAATAATTACAAATGTAACATATTTTATAGGTCTACGGCTATCATGTTACATTGCGTTATTGTTACATTAATGCACTTCAATGTAACAATAATTTGTATACGACCGCAAAAAAAATTTGCAGTCGTATTGTGGTATCATGTCGTCGTCGTTTGCGTCGTCCGAAGACATTTAGTTTCCAGACAATAATTTTAGTTTAAGTAAATGGATCTCTATGAAACCACAAAAAGAAGGTTGTGATTGATTTTGGGGGTTATGGTCACAAGTTTTAGAATTTTAAAAGGACCTAAAAAGCGGTCCAAATAAGCATTTTTTGAGTTTCCAGACACTAACTTGTGTGTAAGTGTATAGATCTTTCTGAAATTGTACCATAAGGTTCCATAACGGATGCATTTTGGCGGTTATGGCCCTAACTGTTTAGGAATTAGAGGCCAATCAGGGTACAGAAACAATTCATTTCTAATACTATGTATAAATTGCTTATTTCATGACAAAATATCGAAGTAGGTACTTGTTGAATTTCATCTAGTTATATCAGGTGTTTGTTGAATGTCCTATAGGTATAGCAGGTACTTGTTGAATGTCCTAATGGTATAGTAAGTCCTTGTTGAATATCCTACAGTATGACAGGTTCTTGTTGAATATCCTACAGTATGATAGGTACTTGTTGAATGTCCTACAGTATTTACTTGTTGGATATCCTATTGGTATAGAATGTTCTTGTTGAATGTCCTACATTATAGTAGGTTCTTGTTGAATGTCCTACAGAATGTTCGGTACTTGTTGAATGTCCTAATGGTATAGTAGGTTCTTGTTGAATGTCCAACAGTATGACAGGTGTTTGTTGAATGTCCTATTGGTATAGTAGATTCTTGTTGAATGTCATACAGTATGACAGGTACTTGTTGGATATTCTATTGGTATAGTAGGTTCTTGTTGAATGTCCTTCAGTATAATAGGTACTTGTTGGATGTCCTATAGTATGTTAGGTACTTGTTGGATGTCCTACAGTATGACAGGTACTTGTTGGATATCCTATTGGTATAGTATGTTCCTGTTGAATGTCCTACAGTATAATAGCTACTTGTTGAAAGTCCTACAGTATGACAGGTTCTTGTTGAATGTCCTATTGGTATAGTAGGTTCTTGTTGAATGTCTTACAGTATGACAGGTACTTGTTGGTTATCCTATTGGTATATAATGTTCTTGTTGAATGTCCTACAGTATAATAGGTACTTGTTGGATATCCTACAGTATTAGAGGTAATTGTTGGATATCCTATTGGTATAGAAGGTTGTTGTTGAAAGTCCTACAGTATGAAAGGTACTTGTTGATTGTCCTACAGTATAGTAGGTTCTTGTTGAATGTCCTACAGTATGACAGGTTCTTGTTGAATGTCCTATTGGTATAGTAGGTTCTTGTTGAATGTCATACAGTATGACAGGAACTTGTTGGATATCCTATTGGTATAGTATGTTCCTGTTGAATGTCCTACAGTATAATAGCTACTTGTTGAAAGTCCTACAGTATGACAGGTTCTTGTTGAATGTCTTACAGTATGACAGGTACTTGTTGGTTATCCTATTGGTATATAATGTTCTTGTTGAATGTCCTACAGTATAATAGGTACTTGTTGGATGTCCTACAGTATTAGAGGTAATTGTTGGATATCCTATTGGTATAGAAGGTTCTTGTTGAAAGTCCTACAGTATGAAAGGTACTTGTTGATTGTCCTACAGTATAGGAGGTTCTTGTTGAATGTCCTACAGTATGACAGGTTCTTGTTGAATGTCCTATTGGTATAGTAGGTTCTTGTTGAATGTCATACAGTATGACAGGTACTTGTTGGATATCCTATTGGTATAGTAGGTTCTTGTTGAATGTCCTTCAGTATAATAGGTACTTGTTGGGCGTCCTACAGTATGAGAGGTTCTTGTTGAATGTCCTATTGGTATAGTAGATTCTTGTTGAATGTCATACAGTATGACAGGTACTTGTTGGATATTCTATTGGTATAGTAGGTTCTTGTTGAATGTCCTTCAGTATAATAGGTACTTGTTGGATGTCCTATAGTATGTTAGGTACTTGTTGGATGTCCTACAGTATGACAGGTACTTGTTGGATATCCTATTGGTATAGTATGTTCCTGTTGAATGTCCTACAGTATAATAGCTACTTGTTGAATGCCCTACAGTATGACAGGTTCTTGTTGATTGTCCTATTGGTATAGAAGGTTCTTGTTGAATGTCCTACAGTATGAAAGGTACTTGTTGGATATCTATTGGTATAGAAGGTTCTTGTTGATTGCCCTTCAGTATGACAGTTACTTGTTGAATGTCATATTGGTGTAGTAGGTTCTTGTTGAATTCCTACAGTATAATAGGTACTTGTTGGATGTCCTACAGTATTAGAGGTAATTGTTGGATATCCTATTGGTATAGAAGGTTCTTGTTGAAAGTCCTACAGTATGAAAGGTACTTGTTGATTGTCCTACAGTATAGGAGGTTCTTGTTGAATGTCCTACAGTATGACAGGTTCTTGTTGAATGTCCTATTGGTATAGTAGGTTCTTGTTGAATGTCAAACAGTATGACAGGTACTTGTTGAATGCCCTACAGTATGACAGGTTCTTGTTGATTGTCCTATTGGTATAGAAGGTTCTTGTTGAATGTCCTACAGTATGAAAGGTACTTGTTGGATATCTATTGGTATAGAAGGTTCTTGTTGATTGCCCTTCAGTATGACAGTTACTTGTTGAATGTCATATTGGTGTAGTAGGTTCTTGTTGAATGTCCTACAGAATGACAGGTACTTGTTGGATATCATATTGGTATAGTAGGTTCTTGTTGAATGTCCTACAGTATGACAGGTACTTGTTGGATGTTCTACAGTATGACAGGTTCTTGTTGAATGTCCTATTGGTATAGTAGGTTCTTGTTGAATGTCCTACAGTATGACAGGTACTTGTTGGATATCCTATTGATATAGTAGGTTCTTGTTGAAAGTCCTACAGTATGAAAGGTATTTGTTGATTGTCCTACAGTATAGTAGGTTCTTGTTGAAAGTCCTACAGTATGACAGGTTCTTGTTGAATGTCATATTGGTATAGAAGGTTCTTGTTGAATGTCCTTCAGTATGACAGGTACTTGTTGGATATCCTATTGGTATAGAAGGTTCTTGTTGAATGTCCTACAGTATGACAGGTACTTGTTGGATATCCTATTGGTATAGTAGGTTCTTTTAGAATGTCCTACAGTATGACAGGTACTTGTTGGATATCTTGTTGGAATAGTATGTTCTTGTTGAAAGTCCTACAGTATGAAAGGTACTTGTTGGATATCTATTGGTATAGTAGGTTCTTGTTGATTGCCCTTCAGTATGACAGTTACTTGTTGAATGTCATATTGGTGTAGTAGGTTCTTGTTGAGTGTCCTACAGAATGACAGGTACTTGTTGGATATCATATTGGTATAGTAGGTTCTTGTTGAATGTCCTACAGTATGACAGGTTCTTGTTGAATGTTCTACAGTATGACAGGTTCTTGTTGAATGTCCTATTGGTATAGTAGGTTCTTGTTGAATGTCCTACAGTATGACAGGTACTTGTTGGATATCCTATTGATATAGTAGGTTCTTGTTGAAAGTCCTACAGTATGAAAGGTACTTGTTGATTGTCCTACAGTATAGTAGGTTCTTGTTGAATGTCCTACAGTATGACAGGTTCTTGTTGAATGTCATATTGGTATAGAAGGTTCTTGTTGAATGTCCTACAGTATGACAGGTACTTGTTGGATATCCTATTGGTATAGAAGGTTCTTGTTGAATGTCCTACAGTATGACAGGTACTTGTTGGATATCCTGTTGGAATAGTATGTTCTTGTTGAAAGTCCTACAGTATGAAAGGTACTTGTTGAATGTCCTACAGTATAGTAGGTTCTTGTTGAATGCCCTACAGTATGACAGGTTCTTGTTGAATGTCCTATTGGTATAGAAGGTTCTTGTTGAATGTCCTACAGTATGACAGGTACTTGTTGGATATCCTATCAATGGTATAGTAGGTTCTTTTAGAATGTCCTACAGTATGACAGGTACTTGTTGGATATCCTGTTGGAATAGTATGTTCTTGTTGAAAGTCCTACAGTATGAAAGGTACTTGTTGAATGTCCTACAGTATAGTAGGTTCTTGTTGAATGCCCTACAGTATGACAGGTTCTTGTTGAATGTCCTATTGGTATAGAAGGTTCTTGTTGAATGTCCTGCAGTATGACAGGTACTCGTTGGATATCCTATTGGTATAGAAGGTTCGTGTTGAATATCCTACAGTATGACAGGTACTTGTTGGATATCCTTTGGAATAGTATGTTCTTGTTGAAAGTCCTACAGTATGAAAGGTACTTGTTGAATGTCCTACAGTATAGTAGGTTCTTGTTGAATGCCCTACAGTATGACAGGTTCTTGTTGAATGTCCTATTGGTATAGAAGGTTCTTGTTGAATGTCCTACAGTATGACAGGTACTTGTTGGATATCTATTGGTATAGTAGGTTCTTGTTGATTGCCCTTCAGTATGACAGTTACTTGTTGAATGTCATATTGGTGTAGTAGGTGATTGTTGAATGTCCTACAGTATGACAGGTACTTGTTGGATATCCTATTGGTATAGTAGGTTCTTGTTGAATGTCCTACCGTATGATAGGTACTTGTTGAATGTCCTACAGTATGACAGGTTCTTGTTGAATGTCCTATTGGTATAGTAGGTTCTTGTTGAATGTCCTACAGTATGACTGGTACTTATTGGATATCCTATTGGTATAGTAGGTTCGTATTTAATGTCCTAAAGTACGATAGGTACTTGTTGAATGTCCTACAGTATGACAGGTTCTTGTTGAATGTCCTATTGGTATAGTAGGTTCTTGTTGAATGTCATACAGTATGACAGGTACTTGTTGAATGTCCTAATGGTATAGTAGGTTCTTGTTGAAAGTCCTACAGTATGAAAGGTACTTATTGATTGTCCTACAGTATAGTAGGTTCTTGTTGAATGTCCTACAGTATGACAGGTTCTTGTTGAATGTCATATTGGTATAGAAGGTTCTTGTTGAACGTCATACAGTATGACATGTACTTGTTGGATATCATATTGGTATAGTAGGTTCTTGTTGAATGTCCTTCAGTATAATAGGTACTTGTTGGATGTCCTACAGTATGAGAGGTACTTGTCGTAACTTGAGAACGACTTATCAAAATTTCATGAAACTTAATATAGTTGTTGCTTATGATGGTCAAATCATCTGTATACTTTTTTTGTGAAAATAAGATTAAAATTTTTTGAGTTACAGCACTTTGTAACTAAAACAGGGGTGTGTTTTTTTTCACATGTCGCACCTTATCTCAAAAACGATTCTTGACAATGGCTTAAAACTTTAAATAATTCTTAGTTATATTAATCTTAATATCTGTATACTTTTTGTGATGATTCAAAATTTCATTTTTGAGTTATTGAGTATTTTGTAAAAAAGGGGGAGGGTTTTATACATGTCGCACCATCTCAAAAACGATTTATGATTATTGCTTAAAACTTTACACATGTCTTTGTTATATTAATCTAAAGATCTGTATACTTTTTGGTGATGATTCCAAATTTTATTTTTGAGTTATTGAGTATTTTGTAAAAAGGGGGGGGGGTACATGTTGTGCCGTATCTCAAAAACAATTTATGATCATTGCTTAAAACTTTACACACTTCTTTGTTATATTAATCTAAAGATCTGTATACTTTTTGGTTTTGATTCAAAAATTTATTTCAGTGATATTTAGTTTTTTGTAAAAAAAAAACAGGGTTGGGGGTTTTACATGTCCCGGCGTGACATGGTTATTGCTTAAAACTTTCTCAGAAACTATTTATGATTATTGCATAAAACCTCCAAAAAGACGTCGGGCGTATCATGCGCTCAGGGCGCAGCTGTTTATTAATACATATATTCATATTAAATTATAAATGTGTAAAAATATGTTTATATGTATATAGTATATCTTCAAAGTCTCTCGTAAATATTTTTAAGATTGATGCATGCAATGCAAATGTTTTAATGTTTTAAATCTATGTATGTGAATCTCATTTTATGTTTGTATGTGGTGATACTATAATAGAATATTGAATCTGAATCTGAATCTGTCTCATTGGTAATTTCTTACTTTACAAATCATAAATTGCTATGAGGAACAATAAGAGCATATGGTGCAATAAAAAAGGTGTAGTAAAAACGGACTGCACAGCTGTCTTTTGGGTACTAGTAGATGTTTCTTTGGGCTGTTTGATGAAATTGAAATATAGCTGTTGCAGTCTAGATAGTTCCGATACGTAATTGTAATAAAAGTGTATCATCATGCCGTGAAATGTATGGCCTTGCAGAATGTATTATAAAAAAACCTCTCGGCTTATTTTATACCCTCTGATAAAATTTAGGTTGAAATAGTTTCTGTTTCTTTTTTTACATCAATAAACGATGACCGATGTCTTTGGTCAGCGCTTGTGTGGTCTAGTCTTAGAAAACTTGTATATTTTGCATATATTTCTTTATTCTACATTGGCTTGAGGTATAGGGAAGGGTTGATATCAGATCTCACAATACATTCAGGTATCGCATCTCAAATTTATTTGTTCATAGTGTGTTAAATTAATCTACGTATTTTTATTGAGTTAAGCCTCCCAATTGATCATGTGTTTTTCTATGTTGTGATGTTATACTATTGTCTCAGTAAAAGGGAGAAGGTTTGGTACCATTAAAACGTGTAATCCCGCTGCAAATGTTTGCACCTGTCCTAAATCAGGAATCTGATGTACAGTAGCTGCCGTTTGTTTATGTAATTTATACATGTTTCTCGTCTCTCGTTTTTTTAAATATAGATTAGACCGTTGGTTTTCCCGTTTGGATAGTTTTACACTTGTAATTGTGGGGCCCTTTATTATGCTTTATAGTTTGTTGTTTGGTGTGAGCCAAGGCTCTGTGTTGAAGGCCGTACCTTGACCTATAATTCTTTACTTTTATAAATTGTTATTTGGATGGAGAGGTGTCTCATTGGCATCCATACCATATCTTCCTATACCGATTAACCCCATGGCATTTGTGTGTCTGTTCTAAATAAGGAACCTCTGGCATTTGTTACTGAGTCGTGTACGGTTGTTTTTTTAAATTGTATTTCATTTATATGTTTTGGAGTTTAGTATGAAGTCCATTTTCACTGAACTTTCTTTTCTAAGTGTTCTTCGACTATTTTGAAGAGCTATTAATTATTGTAGAAAGATTATTTCCTATGACCTGGTAAACGGACAGAAAGTCACAGGACAAAAAGTCACAGGACATAAAGTCACAAATTTGGTAGGACAAAAAGTCAAAAATAATTTGTTGACAATTGTTTGAATATATAAGAGATTATCTTGAAATATTTACTTTTTAATACATATATTCAAATTAAAGTTTAGGAAATGTGTCATTATACTTGAAAAATCAAGATTTAATTTTGCATTTGCGCCGATCTGCATTTCATTTGCGCCGATTTTTTCTTTCATTTGCGCCGATTTTTTTACAGGTAAATAACAGGTAAATTACAGGTGAAGTGATATAAGAAGATGTGGTATGAGTGCCAATGAGACACCTCTCCTTCCCAGTAATGTTATTTTCATTTATCATTAAAGACCTCTTCCGCTAGCCAATTGTACATTTGTTATAAATTGTCAATCATAAAATGTATATAACTGTTGTCTCCTGCTTAAAATCAAGAAGTAAAAAACCTCAGATAAAAAAACTTTGATTATACTATAATGACGAATTAAAAATAAATGTAGCAGCATTCAAATCCATAAAAACGGAATAAACTCAAATCATAAATCTATTCTTGCCGAGTATGTATAGGCAACACTCTAATATATTCATTCCTTATAATTTCGTCTCTTCTATATTTGGCAAAATTGTCGATAACGAAGGCCATTTTTTCTTTGTCTGGCATACGTACTGATGGGTCATTACTAGAGTTCGCATTTTCTCACAAGGAAGCTATTAAACCAAGAGTTCCAAATGATGAAGTTGAAATCATCCCTTCTTTAATTTTATGGACGCCATCACGAATTGGTTGACCGTTATGGAATGTGTCCTTGTACGTTGTCTAAGAATGTATGACATACAACATTTGTCATCAAAAGGAGCGTCTGCTCAGACAATGTCAAACGTGAAGCAGTCATCGATTTCATTTAGGGAAAGGAAAGGTAACCCGAAACATTGGGATATGATATACTAGTAGCCATTTACCAATTGCAATGTCACTTGCTCTGTGCTCATCCAATGTAAAAGTATGAACTTACCTGTAACTTACCTGTAAATCCATTAAGAAAAAATATAAAATCGGCGCAAATGAAAAAAATGAAATCGGCGCAAATGAAAGAATGAAATCGGCGCAAATGAAAGAATGAACATTTTCAAAATCGGCGCAAATGTCATACGCCCAATTTTAATAATGCAAAAGATATATCTCTTGGCACCATGAAGCCATTTAAGTTCCAAGCCACTTTGACATTTTGTTTTTTTAACAATTATTTGATTATCTTTGATATATTTTTGATAATTTTTGTTTACAAATAGATAAAGGAAGATGTGGTGTGAGTGCCAATGAGTTGGTATATATACAATAGTTCAAGAAAAATTCAAAAATATTTTTGTAGAAATAAGCTGTTTTTCTTTAAAGAAAATAATCAGAAAAAATGAACTGTGACTTTTTGTCTGTGACTTTTTGTCCTGTCACTCTCTGTCCTACATTCTTTTATTGTTTACCATTTATGTCTATGAAATGGACAGCTTTTATTGATATGTTCATGTTTAGTAATATTTTTAACAGTAATTTCATTAAATATAATAAACAAAATGTTTTATAGATTTCCGTATAAAAAAAATGAGTGTCTAAAAAGATATGTACCTTCTTTAATCTAATCAAACGAAACAGTTTTCTTATCACTGGATTGTGTCTTGCAAGTTTTCAAGTAAAAAGGTTATTATCAGAATAAAAGATTAGAGAGAAAGATAAAACAAGAACCGTATAAGAATATAAATCTTTCAAAATTTCTTTTTCGTGCACGAATTAAATTATAATTGTTTTGAACAGTCATGAAAATAACTTTTATTGCCTTTTTCCTGTTATTATGGTTATGTCAACATTTATTGGGGGCAGTTGTTATAGAAATTAAACGTCAGTCATATATCACAAGTAAACCTTTGATAATTTGGTCACCTGAAATTACATAATCATTTACCTGTTAAAATCACACATTTTTGTTCCGGGAAGATTTAGAAACAGAACAAATAGCTACTCTAGCCGTGGTTTTCTCTTCTTTCTCAGCGAGTACACATACATTTAGTATTTCCGACAATGTACATCAATTGTTTATATTCTACAATTTACAACTGAGGCTTTACAGGTTATTTTTTAATTCCAAGTCTCTGATTCTTAACATTTTTTAAAGAACGCAGACCGCGAAGTGGTCACGGCAGAAACAAAAATATTCTCATTACCGTTTGCTGATCTTTGCTCAATATGGAGTTGGAGTAATAAGAGACTTTATTTGTACATTTAAGAAAAAACAAAACTTTATTTTTCAACTTGTTATTTTAACAATAATTGGGTGATTGTCGGATAAAAGCAGGTGTTTCGTAGATGTTTTTGTTATTCATATTTTCCACCGATCTGGTTCAGCTACATGCTTGCAGTAAGGTATGGTCATCGTAAATAAAAGCGCTCAAACAACTCTTATATATAGGTGGCGTATTTATTAATATTAGAAAATGATTTTTTAATATTAAAAAATCAACCTGAATATTTAATATTAAATATTCATTTTTTAATATTAAAAAATAAGACCATTTATTAATATTAGAAAATGATTTTTTAATATTAAAAAATGATTTATAAATATTAAAAAATGAATATTTAATATTAATAAATAGGATCTATTTTTTAATATTAAATATTATTTTTTAATATTAATAAATCGAATATTTAATATTAAAAAATGATTTTTTAATATTAGAAAATAAAATCTATTTATTAATATTAAAAAATGACTATTTTTTAATATTAAAAAATATTTATTAATATTAAATATTCGATTTATTAATATTAAAAAATAATATTTAATATTAATAAATGATTTTTTAATATTAATAAATAGGGAATAAATTCCACAACGGCTTGCCATAGTCAATGGGCCTCTTGGAGTTATTATCATTTAAAGACGTTTTCTCCGTTAAAACTTCAGAATGAGTTTTAACTAAAGTTTTTATGAATTGATCAATGATTGCCGAAAAAAATAAAAAATGATATGGGTATCCGGAAGAGCAAGTAGCTCCTGCTCCACCTGTGGCACATTTTGTTCTACTCATGGCAAATAAAAATTTGGAGAAACGTCACATTTGATGAAAAAGGGAGAAATGATTGTGGATACGGTTGACTGTCCGTCTTATATTTGTCGCCCCCCTTTTAGAAACCACCAGTGGTCATCTGTGAGAAGGACATTCCTTAAAGTCAACTAAATCATGATGGCGTACGTAAGAGTATCGCAGGTATCACGTCAACTTTACTTTCTAGTAAACATAGGCTTATATTCTTTATGTCCTTCATACTCATCAGAAAACCAACATCAAGGAAACTGCCATATCTTAAAATAAAACAAGCCCTGTAATATCATATAAACTGTGCAGGCGATTTTGGAATGTGTTACAAAGAAAAGAAAAGATAACAAAAAGAAATATGAATTGGTCACATTTGTCGTAAATATTACATCTCAACCGCGATGCTCATTGTCAATTGCTAGATGTGTGCTTTATGATGTCAAGCTGAAATTTCATAAAATATTTTGTTTGAAGTAGGGTCTTTTTACAAAGTATCATTACCTTTTCCTAATATATAAATATACAAAGCAAGATAATTGCCTGTGCGTTGGATGTTTTTTTTATGAATCAAAGTCTAACCTAATCTTTTCCGTTTAGAATGAGAATTATTAATGAAGAGAGTTGAAAAGTCAAATGGTTTTTGGAAAATGACGCTAACAGCGGCATGTTTCCAATACTATTGACCTGAACCTCCATGCCATTTCTCTGCCTTCCGCGCTTGGTTCCGTATTTACTTCCCATTAAATTTCTCCGTCTACCGCATTTGGTTTCGTATTTTACATACAAACTGGAATCGGCTTGTATTATCATTACTGTGTAGTAATCAACCGTGAACCAGTTTACATACTTTATTTACAGAATAAAACATTTTGACCTGTTCATATGTTTATTGTTATTAAATGATAATTTGAGTTTTCCCTTTGTTACATTTTCCATAGTTATTCAAGCTTTCGCTTTTATCTACGTAATAAAAAAATAGATCCGTTTTGACCTGGTTCTGGACTTTTCACACACCAATGACCAGCAATCGCTAGACAAAAAAGTTCTCCTAAATAAAGTCAGTCTTTCTTATGAGTTCAACTTAACAACCATTTAAAACGTATTAATCGGAATCAGCTTTACATCCATTGGATAGATACTGGTCTTTATCCAGATTTACGAAGTTTTGAATAATTGGAAATTAGTTATACTAATGCGGTGCGTATGAATCATCTGATGACTCTTGTCCTTCTTATTACCACGATGTTGTTACTCATAAATCTATTTTTATAACTTTATTGATATGTGAAGTAAAACTAAAACATTGTTAGAACATTAAAGATATATAATTTATCGGAGAAAGCGTGATAGTCTTTTCGTTTTACAAACAACTGCCTTTATTATAAGAAAATATAATGTGTCCGTGTTGGTCCACCTTCTACTGGTTATAAGACAGATCGAAGTACCAGAAATATTGCGACTGGTTTAAAAGAGGGACGAAAAACACCAAAGGGACAGTCAAACTCGTAAATCTAAAACAAACTGACAACGCCATGGCTAAAAATGAAAAAGACAAACAGAAAAACAATAGTACACATGACACAACATAGAAAACTAAAGAATAAACAACACGAACCCCACCAAAAACTAGGGGTGATATCAGGTGCTCCGGAAGGGTAAGCAGATCCTGCTCCACATGCGGCACCCGTCGTGTTGCTTATGTGATTACAAATCCGGTAAAAAGTCTAATTCGGTAGGTCAAATTCATGAAAGGGAAGGGGATTGTAGTTACGACGTAAGGAACATATCCGATATCATTTGTGAAACGGTTATTCCATAACGGTCAACAACTCGTGATGGCGTCCGTAAAATTTACGAAGGGATGATTTCAACTTCACCATTTGGAACTCTTGGTTTAATAGCTTCCTTGTGAGCAGTAACCCTCTATCAAGAAAATCATGATAGGAAATGCAAGCACGGGAATATCGTATCAATTGGGAGATATATACCCCGTATGCAGGTGCTGCTGGAATGTTGCTACTTAGAAATGGAAAGTTCACAATTGGAAAGCTGAAATCATCTCTTTTGTCGTAAAGTTGTGTCTTCAACCGACCCTCATTGTCAATTTCTAGATGTAAATCAAGATATGAAGCCGACTTAACTGTATCTGTAGTATCCTTTATCTCCAATTCGATATATAAGTTTCTGTTTCACTTTCTCAGGATAAATGTATAATTATCGATCTCGATAGTTGAGACTTCGTTACGTTCGTACACATTAATTTAACGATCTTTTCTGCATTACTTGTCAATCTAAACTTCAAAGATGTTGAAATATCACAGGAAGGACGTTATATTTCTTTAATACTAGTCCGGTCGGTTTAGCGATAATAAAAATTTACAAGTCCGAGCCGAAAATTTAAAACTAGTCTAGGGCATCGGGCTAGTGGTTCACGACGCAGACTGGGCCCGGCTCAAGCTTTGTTTATACAAAATACGGCAGCAGAGTCTGTAACAAACTGCATCTGTATGACATGTGAATAAATACCTTATGAAAATTTCTGGATCCGCCACTGTCGATGCTGGCTTTGAAGCTCTCTACGATTGATGCGTGCAAAACAGTGTCGTCTAGCTGATTATTCATGATCACTGTCTTACAAAGGATGAGTTTGAATATTGTTCGGTGTTTTACTTGGTGGAATGTCAATACACTCACAGTTAGAGTTATTCTTCAATTGCTTTTCCACAATAAATGTTGCGTGGTATTCTTTGAATTTCTCTGCAGTTATGGTTCTCTTCGGACATGCTTTTTTGAGGAATTCGTCTGGTTCAATAGCGTGAATCAGCCCCTCAACTACTTTTTACATAAATACTTACTTTGGCTTCAACGCATTTTTCGTCCTTGTCTGGAGATCTTGTAGTTCCAGTTTGGCAAGCATTTTTGAGACGTACCCATCCTCTCTTGACTTCTTCTCTGATGATAAATTTTGCCGATTGACATGTATCCTGTCAAGCTTGTTTATTTTTGTTACTGGGCAGGGGTCCCATACTATGGCCCCATATTAAATTATAAGATCAATTCCTTAAGGTCTAGTTCATTGTTCTAATCTGACACAAATTTCAATAACTGGAATGCCACTCAAGATGAAAATATGGTGACCAACTATAACAGCATAATTACATGGAATTATGTTTAATACCATGATGTTTCAATGGCATAAACTTAAATGGAGACCGAAATTTGACATGAAAGATGGTGAGTTAGTTTAAAATAAAAAAAAATGTTATAGGACTAATGGGGTATAAGAGCTTGCTATAACAGGCTCTTCATAATTATTTGGTTTGAAAATGATACTAAAAGTCTGTATTCTTGATTTAGAAAATTGTAATTACAAGAAAAAAATACACATTACTTAGAATACTTTAGATCTTCAGATAGTCTTTATTTAGTATGTACAGAAGAACAGACAGTAGTCATTGGATATTGTAGATCATCTAAATAGTCTTGACCTATTTATTAGTAGTACAAAAGAACAGCTACTAGTCATTGGATATTGTAAAACATTCCAGTAGTCTTGACCTATTTATTTGTACAAAAAAAACCAAGCCAGTAGTCATTGGATACTGTAGATCATTCAGGTAGTCTTGACCTTTTTATTAGTACAACAAAAAAAAACCCAGCCAATAGTCATTGGATACTGTAGATCATTCAAGTAGTCTTGACTCTAGACCTTTTAATTTGTAAAAAAAACAAAAAACAGTCAGTTGTCATCTTCACTTCACACACACACGCACATTATACCATAATCAATTATATGCTTACGAGGCATGTTGCAATGTAAAACTTATTACGGTATGCGAAAATGTGAAAATCAGGACTTGCATAAAATATATCCCAATATTAGAGGCAGTGGCGTCATTTTTCCTCAGAGCTTTCAGGTCTTTGATTTTTTGGTACTTTTGCACGAGGAAAGAGACTTTGATTGTATGTGTACTCACACTGTATCAAAATGCTTTTCGGCCATGCACACAGCATTGTGTACTATTTGAAGTATGATAAGGGATATGTCAGACTCATATTTCGTTTAAACAGTTCATTAGGGTATACATAAAAGATGAAACAGGGCTAACCTTAGTACCGCGCAAATTTCTGCAGGAGTTACAGACGGGATTCAGTAAAAAAATAATGTTGAGACGAGTCTTCGAGATTAGAATAAAAAACCCACCCCATAAGTACGAAGTTCGTTAATGGAATAACCCTCAACATACAATTTTGTTTAAAAACTTTAGATATAATATAACTACATCAAAGCATTAGGCTTCTTCTGGACATTTGAAGGTCCCTACTATGGTTTGGTTACCTAAACTATACAATCAAAAATACACATTTAAATATAGTTTAATCTCGACCTCTAGTAAATGGTCAAACAACTAATGTTTCAGTGCTTTTAACAATTTCTTTAACTACAAACAAAGAGCTTATCATACATTATTGTAATAAAATATATGAACATAGTGGAATTAACGCTTGTTATAGTCTAATTTTTTTTTTATATTTAAGACAAATTACGTGCTTTTGATGGTCTTTTTGATTCTGTTGACAGTTTTGATTTTTCTACTCTTTACACTACACTTTCATACTATCTTACCAAAAAAAAGTGTTCCTATCTAATTAAATGGTCGTTTGATAAATCTGAATGCAAATATATTTGCTGCAACTTATTTAAAGCCTTCTTCTCTAATGAAAAAGGTAAACATGCTAGATATACTTACTGGAGGTGTGATGAAATGATTGAAGCTGTACATGTTAATCGGGTCCTTGCTAAATTTTGTGTTCGTTTATGTTATGTTTATCGATAGGTTGTGGGTAACCCGAAGGGCATTAACTGCGTCCCAATAATAGCAGACTTGTTTTTGTTCAGTTATGAACTGCATTTAATTGATAAATTCAACAACACTTACCGTTATCTTGATTTTTTTCGTTAAATGATCAAAATTTTTCTCAATACCCAAAAGCACTTACTTCAAATAAATCAAATTTAAACGGTAATAACTTTTCCTTTCTAGATTTAGATATTTCACGTGTCTGCTGTGGCGTTTTTTTTTCATTTCAACGAACGTAATATATGTATCACTGGTAACCTGTTAAGTCAGGGATTTTGTTACCACAAATTACTTAAAACTTTTACTAAATGTTTCCTTAGATATAAAGATTTGGTTTTGAAGTTTGGTTGAACCTGTAGAAAATTATTTCAAACGGGGTAGCACATCCTCATTTTCACGGAAATGTTGTGAACCGTACCCGATCCTGGTAAACTTATCAATCCTTTTAAACAAACTTATCCTAAAAGGTTACCAATTCAACACTGTAATACGATAATTGAATATTGTTTTTATTGGTATTAGTATTGATTTTGTTATCAGTAAATTAAAAGCAAACTAAATAATACTAAAATGTTATATAAACTTTATCAAACACTTAAATTTTGAAGAAAATGATATCAAAGCAATGACAGTTTTAGATTAGTGAGAAATAAAATCATTCATTTTATATTTACATGGCCACAAAATGCTTCATAAATACCAGATAATGGCCACCAATCGTGTTAATGAACATATAAATGTATGGAAATATAAAATGAACAATGAAAAAGAAATGCTAAATGTATGCTAAATTTTGAAATTTTATTAACTCCCTTAAAAGTTGTCATCCCAAAAAATCTTCAAACATTTAATCAGTTGTTTGACTTTGTTTACACAGTTTGATTACTTTTTCAAAGATTTCATTTTGTGTTTTTTCAAGGTCAATAAATAAAATAATTACAAACATATGGTGCCATTTACATTTTTTGGTGCAATGAAGCTTGAAACAGTTAAGATTTGTCACTTCTCTTTCCTTTCGATGACAGACTAGTTGGTCGTAGATTTCTCTGTGCAGTTAGTGTCACTTGCTTTACGGCTACAGGTATCCTAGATGGCCTAATTATGTTTCCCTTAAGTGGTGCATGTTTATCAGATTTCGATGTTGCAGCAACATATGTTACTGTTGTTTGCTTTGGTATTGCGCCTTTATTCTGATGTCCTGTTTCTTCTGAAACTTTAAGTGTGTTTATATCTATACTTTGCATGATTTCCTCCAAACATGTTGTCCCTCTTCCAATATTGAATAAAGCTTGAACAAGCACTTGTAATGTAGGTTTGACTGTTTTCTCTTCTTTCCATGTAAATAGCACTTCCCTATTCTGAGCTGCTAAGTCCCGGGGATTATTGCTTTGTATGTTTTCCAAATTTGCAATGGATAGCCCAATTGCTGTACCAAGTTGAAAAAATACCTGACCAATCTGTGGAGCTAATTTATCTAGAATCTCATCTGTTGGAATAAAATCCAAGAAATCGACAGGAATATCTGAAAAACAGTAATTATTTAACATATATTTTCTTTTTTTCATATAGATTAGACCGTTGGTTTTCCCGTTTGAATGGCTTTACGCTAGTAGTTGTGGGGCCCTTTATAGCTTGTTGTTCGATGTAAGCCAATGCTCAGTGCTGAAGAACGTACCTTGACCTATAATGGTCTACTTTTATAAATTATTATATGGATGGAGATTTGTTTCATTGGCACTCATACAACATCTTTCTCTATCTATATAAGATAACTTTGAAATATATACTGTTATACATATATTCATTGATCTGTGAAAATATAACACATGTGGCACTAGGAATACATTCTGGTGATTTTGTACAATTTCCTTATTAACATTTATTGCATGCACAAAAAAAACGCAAAGGAAAATATTCTTTATAATCACATGAAGGAATAATAAAACTAGAGGCTCTAAAGAGCCTGTGTTCCTCACCTTGGTCTATGTGAATATTAAACAAAGGAATCAGATGGATTCGTGACAAATTGTGTTTTGGTGATGTGTTTTTAGATCTTACTTTACTAAACATTCTTGCTGCTTACAATTATCTCCATCTATAATGAACTTGGCCTATTAGTTTCAGTGGAAAATATTAGTGAAAATTTACAAATTTTATGAAAATTGTTAAAAATTTACCATGAAGGACAATTACTCCTTAGAGAGTCAATTGACCATTTTAGTCATGTTGACTTATTTTGAGGTCTCACTTTGCTGTACATTATTGCTGTTTACAGTTTATCTATAAATAATAATATTAAAAATAATAACAAAAAACGGCAAAATTTCCTTAAAACTATATAAAATTAGGGCAGCAACCTAACAACCGATTATCCAATTCATCTGAAAATTCCAGGGCAGATAGATCTTGACCTGATCAACAATTTCACCCCTAGTCAGATTTGCTCTAAATGTTTTGGTTTTTAAGTTATAAACGAAAAACTGTAATTAACCCGATGTTCTATTTTTAGCCATGGCAGCCATTTTGGTTGGTTTGCTGAGTCACCGGACACATTTTTAAAACTAGATACACCAATAATGATTACGGCTAAGTTTGGTTAAATTTGGCTCAGAATTTAGTTTCAGAGGAGAAGATTTTTCTAAAAGATTTACGAAAAATTGTTAGAAATTTACTATAAAGGGCAACAACTCCTATAGGGGTCAACTGACCATTTTGGTCATGTTAACTTATTTGTGAATCTTACTTTGCTGAACATTATTGCTGTTTACAGTTAATCTCTATCTATAATAATATTCAAGATAATAACCAAAATTTGCAAAATTTCCTTAAAATTACCAATTCAGGGCAGCAACCTAACAACAGGTTGTCCGATTCATCTGAAAGATTTTTGTAAAAGTTAATTACGACGCCGGACGCCGGACGCCAAGTGATGAGACCAGGTGAGCCAAAAATCAATAAGTTTATCTTTTATATATTATTGGTGGTAACATTTCGAAAACACACTAAAAACAGAACTTGATCACATGTATAAAGAATGCTGGTAACACATTAACAGGACATATGTTGAAATGATTGATCAAATGTCACAAAAAGATGAATATGTTGTATATAAAAGACAGGTTAAGTTCTACTCCAACACATATGCATTTTGACTCCTTGGTTCTGATTACATATTCTCATGCAATGGTCTGCTATTAAATAAATGTCTTCTCAGAACTTTGAGATGCATTGACCTTAAAGTATTATCTATTTAAAAAAAATAAGTAATCATCCAACAAATATGCCAAAGAAAAAGCATGATTAAAAAAAATTAAAAGAGTAATAAAACAAATCATTTAACTGTTAAGACAAAATTTAGTAAACACATGGAACACAACAAAAAAATCACAGTTTTGTTTATGTCACTCATCATCTTCCATCCACCATGCTTAGTAAAATTGAGAATGGAAATGGGGAATATGTCAAAGAGACACCAACCCGACCATAGAGCAGACAACTAGTAGTTTGCTTTTAAAACTAACAATTTGTAAAAATTTAATTCCAAAACTTAAAAGTTAATTAATAGCCAAATTTTGATTTTTTTTAAAATTTCATATTACATCTTGTTTGGCAATTCGTAAAATATGTACATAAAAACCGTGCACATGAATTTATTTACTTGACATGCATAATATTCACTGGAAACTTGTGTTAAACTTCCTTCATAGACATCATTTTATATGTATTATACTAATACGTTACTCTCCATTAACGTTTACATACCTGTTTCTGCTTTTCTGACTCTTCTTACCTGCAAATAACAATTAAATGTTGACTCAAAGATATGTCTTCCCTTTGTGTAATTTGGATAGAATAAGATAATAAATATTGAAATTAAAATGGTAATATTCAAACATGTTCGCTTTGCTTATTCATTGGCGGAAGAACATGATGGCCCTGATCTATACTGGTGTTCAAAACTTAAATCCTGCACCAAACACAGAATTACCAGCGTTTAACTTAAACCACTACTACTAGTATATTGTTTCTTGTAATTTATGATTTGATAAAACCCTTACAACTTAACACATGAAGGTGCAAGGCCAAATAACTCAACCTTGTTCTATGTACATATTCAAAAAAGAAGAGAATAGTACTCATGACGAGAAATCCGTTTTGTTGTCTTGTAATCCTTTTTATTTAGTCTATTTAGTTTCTCTTGATAACTTTAGTCTCTACTTTGCTAAAAACCAAAGAGGTACAAACAAATCCCCATTAAGTGACAATTACTCCTACATAGAGTAACAGTATACTTACTATATCTGGCAAAATTTGACAGGTAAATATTTCTTGCCTTGCTGATCATTGTTTGTGCTATAGGATGTTTTTTTTCTATTATAATTTTTATCACATCAGACAGAACCCAAAATAAAGTTAAAATTCTCATCAAATGGCCAAAAAACTCCTTTCTACAGTTTTGATCTATATGGACAATTGGTAGAGACATGTTTGCTCCAGTTTTTTTTTTATTAAGACTGAATTTGCATTTTAACTCAATTTTCTACTTTAGCCATGTAAGCCAATTTAAAGCTATTTTGACAGGCAAGTAAAGTTAATTGTGAAATCTTACTTGACATAACACATGTGTTGATATATTCATTTTGATCAGAGCTTCTTCCAACGCTTTGAATTTTCTTTTCTTTTCTTTCATGTTTGATAATACCATAAACTTTGCTAGTTTTATATCGTTTGGATAATTGTGTGAGGTATCATCCCATTCCTTAGACATTTCAAGATATGTAACTAATTCAAACATTCTGCTTGAAGGACAATTCATTGAAAAACGCAACAATTCAATATCACTTGGTATCTGGTTTAAAGCATTTTCACTTAAACCTGAAAATAAAAATATGGTTATTGGTATCACAAATTCATTTGCCTTACTATTTATATATTTAACACTCCGAAACGTGTCCCCACAAACGCGTCCGACTCCCCCAAACATGTCTTTTCCCCCCTAAACACCTATCATAGTGTACAAATCTTCAATACATTAAGAAACTATAGTTTCATTGATCATTCAAAAACGAATGCCAACAATAACAACTTGTTAGCTTTAAATATGTTTTATGAATTTATTTCAATCTTTCTTTATCTGTTATAACCATTAATATTTTTTCTCAGTACCGTTTTGCTTTTATAAAGGGCCGTAATACCTCTACTAACTGTGTACTGAAAAGCACCGCCTACCTTCTAACCTAATGTGGAATATACACGGTCTTCACGAGTTTGCTTTTAAACAATCATATTTCTAGAAATGTATATGAGGTAAGATAAAAATGTCTACACGAGATCACTTGACAAAGACGTACGCATATAAAGGTGACTTTATTGCATTCAACAATGATACAAATCTATTCAGTTAAGTCAGCTACAAACTAGCCTACATAAATAAAAGAATAAAATTCCAATACCCCAACGTTGCACATATTTTATAATTCCAAAGGGAATGACTCATCCATCATTTTATATAATTTTCCGAGACATTTCTGGTATCAACTTATAGTATAAGTTTATAAAATTTAGCAAGAATAGAACCAAAAAGAGCGCTACATGTTGCAAGGTAATTTTTCATAATTGCAATATTTCAAAGAGGCATAACTCTTAAAAAAAACTAACGGCCACCATTTTAAAACATTTCCCAGATATAGCTAGTATCATCATACAGTGAAAGTTTATAAATTTCTGGGCATAACTAAATGTAGAAGTTGTCCGAGATAATGTTGAAATATACCTACAAATTTTATAAAAATCTGGCAAGAATTGTACAAAGGAAACGGCAGCAAAAGACACACGGACAGATGCCTATATCCCATGCAAGTCGTTTTAGGAGAAAAGGAGGGGGGGGGGGGGGGCAGACATTTTAGATGATTTAAACAAAAAAATAACTGCATAATTCAAACAATTCAATTTACAAAAGTAACAAAATATAATAGACAGACAACCACTGAATTAGAGGTTGCTGAATTTGAACAGGCAACTACTAAATGTTTAAAAAAGAAGATGTGGTATGATTGCAAATGAGACAACTATCCACAAAAGATGCACGGTTAAACATATTACAGATAAACACTGAAAACTAAGAATGTACTTCATAAGTAAAAATCAGTTGCAAGTATTTTTCTGATCCTGTATTGTTGATCATTTAAACTGTTCAGTTTCTCTCTATCTTCTTAAGTTTTTGCTCAAAACACAAAAGAGGGTAAGATAAATCCTTATTTAAGGGCAATCACTCCTATATAAAAGAGTGATAGTCTGCTAATATTATAGGCTACATTTGATTTCTTCGTTGATCTTGTCTTGCTGATCATTTTTGTGATTCAAAGTGTATATCTATCTCATGTAATTTAATGATTTAAGGTAAAACACAAAACAAAATATGATAAAACTCGTCTTAAAAGGACAATGAGTCCATTTCGCAGTAGTTGGATAAATTTATCTATTTTGTCTTTATTGAAGATATTGCTTTTCTGATCATATTTGCGTATTAAAGTGTCTATCTATATATTATCATTTCTAAGAATATAAGCAAAAACTTGAGTATTTGGTTAAAATCGTAATATTAGGAAAATGAATTTAATAAAGAGTTGACTGACGGTTTGACTTTGAATATTTTTTGTAGGATGGTGTTGCTGATCACTTATGCAGTTACAGTTTCTTTCTATGTAGTATTACTATTACTATTACAATTATTGGTAACATTTGACATTTAAAGTCCATCCTTACTAAATAAAGTCTTCTGACAGTTCTGTCTTAACACTATCAGATTGGTAGAGCTCAATATTCTGAACAATTTCGGCCTTGTCAGAATTTGCTCTATATACAAGACTATTCTAAGCCATCTTAGTTGGCAGGCCGGATCATCATGCATCAGTTTGACGTGTATGTGCTTCCTTTTTGCCTTTTGCTTAGGGAATTCCATTCAGACCCACCCCCACCCCCACCCCCCCCCGAGATCGTTTTTTTTTCTTTTTTTTTTACTTTATACAAGCATCAATATACATTTGTAAATGTCTGTAGCAAGTCAGGAATATGACAGTTGTTGTTAATTCGTTTGTGTTTTATTAATTGATTTTGTCACTTGACTTAAGACTTTCCGTTTTGAATTTTCCTTGGAGTTCAGTATTTTTAGAATTTTACTTTTTATACAAAGGGCTGTGGATGACAACAAGAATATCTCTACCAGTTTGACCTGGTATAAAGTTTTAAAACCTATATTGTTAAGCGTGATACAATCGCGTTGTGGGGGGGGGGGGGGGGAAGAGGGGATGGATTTTATTATATTTACATTTCGTGTACAATAGTCATATAAAAATGTTTTTACATTTCGAAAACACAATGATTTTTAAATATCCTTTGCAACCAAGATATTTTAAAAGAATTATTTGATTGTATGTAGTCTGTTGTATGATTATGAGTAAAACTTAATTTCACCAAGGGTCTGTTTGCTGTAAATGCCTTTAAATGTTTAAAATTAGTGTTGAAGTTGTCAACATTTGAAATTGGATTTTAAAAAAATTTTCCTGTAAACTTCTATAGTTTAAACCATGTTCCATTTTTAGTCATGGCAGAAATATTTGCTAGATTATAGGGTCATTGAATATATTTTTCAATCAAGATTGAAAATTATGGCTAAGTTTAATTCTGTTTTACCAAGTAGATTTGTAAAAAATGTACCAAACATTATTCAAAATTGATTACAAAGGGCAATAAAGGGGTTAAATGACAATTTTGTTCATGTTTGATATATTTATAGATCTTACTTTGCTTAACATTATTGCTGTGTACAGTATCCCTATGTATACTAATATTTAAGATACTAACTAAGAACTTCAAAATTTCTGAACATTTCCAATTCAGGGACAGCATCCCAATAAGCGGTTGCCTGATACATCTGCACATTTCAGATCTTATTTCTAATGCATATTATACCCACTTTTAGATTGTTCTAAATGATTAGTTTCAGATAAAGAAAGCCGAAACTGGTTTGGCTTCCTATGTTCCATTTTTAGCCATGTAGGTTGACTATGAACCAACTTTATGTTCTAATTCGTAACCTCAACCGAACATAAAACATTTATCCTTATAATACAAAACTCTCACATGGTAGTAGCCACTTGCAAAAGTCAAGTGCATTTTCGAGAATATATATATATCCAATCAAAGACCTTTCTATAAATAGCATACACACATTTTCCTTACCAAACATACCAAACTAGCATCGATATATGTACAACTTTGATAAATATAAGAATACTTACCTGGACAGTTCTGCTCACACTGTTCTTTCTTCTGTAAAAATAAGATATCAAGATATAATTATCTTTAATATATTGAACAAAATTCTATAATGAGTTTCATTGACGACAAATGATTTCACAGACTAGTGACATCACTCGTGTTATCCTTAACAAAACAAATCAAGTTTGTTCCTATAAATGGTGATATTTTTTTTGAAATTCTTAATTCATTGTTCTCAACATCATTACATCCATGGTTTGCATTATTTCTTTTTAGGAATTGTTCACATACATAGAGAACCTATGTGTTAGCAAACAACATGTATCAAGGAAATTTTATAACGAGACAGGAACTTTTGAATATGTTATCTATAATTCCATAAATATGTGCTGTTAGAATGTTGGTAAATGAAATTTAAAGTTCAAAATCTCTGGAATATATTTCTACGATTCCATAAATATGTGCAGTTAGAATGTTGGTAAATGAAATTTAAAGGTCACAATCAGGATAGATGAAGTAATGCTTGTATATAATGTTAAATTAATTCGAAGACACTTAAAACATAAACTTTTGTCGTCAATACATAATCATGTAAAATACGCAAAATGTTTCTTAACATGTACCACGCCAGTCACAGCATAAATGTTACTGTTGAAATTGTTTGTTTTCTAGATTATCCAGTCAACTTTTAGATCCTTATTATGTTTTTTTTCAAACAGGTGAATGCACAAATATGTAGGTTAACGTGCATTATAGCTCGTTAAACACTTGAGCCGCCCATTGATTATTGTTGAAGACCTTATATTGATTGACCTCTATATGTCTTTATTGTCTCTAAATATCTTTATTGTCTCTAAATATCTTTATTGTCTCTAAATATCTTTATTGTCTCTAAATATCTTTATTGACTTTACATATCTGTTTTGTCTCTATATATTTTTATTGTTTCTAAATATCTTTATTTTCTTTCAATATCTTTATATTTCTCAATATCTTTAGGTTATTTGTTTCATTGTCTGTCTGAGTAGAAACCAAGTTTCTGAATTTTTTCATATTTTGTTTTGTTTTGTCTAAAAATTGTTCAATTTGGTTTATAATAATAGATAGTGCATACCTTATCTTGGTTCCAAACAAGCCAGTTTCCATCTTTGTGTGTTAAATTATGTTCGTCGCATACCCATTCGCTTGCCTGCAAAGCTTTCTTCTCACTGATGAAACAATGCAATTTTGAACATGAGTATTCAATATGGAAGATTGATTGTTGGCTGCGTTTTGCATGGATTGTGGACTGATAAAAATCTGAGATTCTTTCCATTGTGAGGAACAAGCATTCCTTAACACCTGTAGCTATATCAGGTACGATTAACCCGGAGGATGTTCTGTGGACGATGTAAAGAAGAATCTTGTTGCCTTCAACACATACAACAATATCATGTGACTTGTCAAATGATAAACCAATAAATCCTGAGAACAGGAGTTGTCTCCCCTCATACTGCTTGACAGTCCACATGCTCAAACAAGCGCTGATAAGACGATTTGGTAGAGCTGGTGGTATTATGGTCCCTTTGAATAGAAACGCTAAGCATATAGCTCTCTCTGGTGTACATTCTTTGTCCATGAAGCTGGTGGTATTTCTCTCTGTAACCATACAGGGAACAAAGAAGTTTTCTACTGGTAACCGACTTCCTGTAGTTGTGTCATATCTCCGTTGCTCTGCCAAGATATCTAGATAGATCAGGATGTTAAATATAAACTCTTTGTAAGGTAGAATTGCACAGAAATCTTTTTGCTTCCAAATTAGGTAGAGATCTTCCCGTCTTATGGTCCCACATTTTGACATTCTTTTGAAAGTTTCATGAATTCTCGTTTCCACTGGCCAAAATAGTTTATCTGCAAAATTTAAGCAAACATTAACATGATTAACAAACTATCTAAAAACGGGATAATGTAATGGGTGTTAAGTTTGCAGCCAGTTTGTTGTTCGATATTCAAATTTATTTGAAAATCATAAAAAAATATAATATTTGATAACATTAAAAGCATGGTTTTAATAGTTCAAAGGAGCGAACAGATATGAAGGAAATCGTTTAATGACCCCATCAAGTTGTCTCAAACTCTCGTTTTCCTCGAATATAAACCCTTATCAATGATCATGTAAGTTGCATATTTGTTTTTATGATATTCTGTGGATTCATTATTATTCGTTGGATACCAATTTTCTTGGGTTTCGTTGGTATGGATGAACCACGAATTGAAATGTTTAACGATTTACAATTTTCTATTCTATAGAATTCGTAAGCAGAGATTGGCAAAACCATACGTTTTTATCAATCCACGAGAATTTATACTCACGAAATAAAATTAAATACACAGTATACGAACTAATTTTTGCGGTTAATACTTTTCCGGATTGAAAACTTTTATCAATGTTCTATCCACGAAAAAAATCGAATATTTACACCCCGCAAAATTAACTCGCTTTATGGTACCTGTCACACAATATCATAACTTCCTTAATAAGTATTGACATAACTACCTGTCACAAATGACCTCATAACCTCCACCATGAGTAAGGGGTTGATGATAACGAAATCTTTTAGTTGTGGAGTATCAAAGTAAACAATCTTTCCCAGGGAGTGGTGGAAATTAAGGAAATCCTTGAGTAGGTCTGGGGACAGTACAGACACCTTGCTTATAACATTCAATTCTTCTACATCCTTCAATGACAATATTTGTTTTCCTTCTGCTACCAGCTCTGCAATCTCGAGTTCAAGGGGGACACAAGCGTTGGGCATCTTCTCCCCCCAACAAGGATGTTCAAACGTTAGTTCTGTGATGGCTTTCTTGAGGACTTGAATTTCTGTATCTGTGTTATCCCTTGCATTGACAAATATCCGTTGTGTAAGGACTAGATGGTTTCGTCCCTCGTGGTCCTTGAACAATTCCTCTACTCCATTGTACAACTCCTCACGTCTGGACTCAACATCATCCTTAAAAGTGATAATTTAAGATATGACATAATCCTTCTTTTTAATTTTTTTCTATTTATTTTTTATTTTTCCTAAATGATGATATTGAAAGTACCTAGGAATTACAACAATACATGTCTTCAGAGTACTTATATACTACACCAATCCGACCATAGAGGAGATGGTATTCTAACGTTACATTAGCGTAATTGCAGATCTTTAACAATTAAAAAAAAACATCATTAATATTTGAGTCAAATGATTTAGAGCTTGATTTTTTACATTTGTATATTCTTGATGACCGTTGACCTCAAATGTTCTTTGATTTTTTATGATGTTGGGCTGCTGTCTTACTTACTTAATACCAACACAAATATCTGCATTTAATCTTATGAATCAATAGAATGAAATGTTTATGATCCATTGCACAAGAAATTTGCCATTTAAAATTTACCCTGCCATATTAAAAAATGTAAAATGAATAAAAGACAATATAAATTTTAATTAAGAACTATAATAAATAATTGGACACGGAAAAAGATTGACTTGATCAGTCTTCTGATAATATCTAAATTACTTAAAAAATGCCTGTACCAAGTAAGGATTATGACATATGTTGACCATTCGTTTGATGTGTTTTATCATTTGCATTTGCCATTTGATTGGGGACTTTCCGTTTTGAATTTTCCTCGGAGATCAGTATTTTTTTGTGATTTTACTTTTTACTTTGTTTTTAATGGGTACATTAAGAACTATAAACAAATAACTGGACACGTAAAAAGATTGCCATGTCCAGCGTCCTGTTTATAACTAAATGACTTATCATTTGTACTTTGTTTTTTATTGTTACATTAAATTAAGAACATGAAATAAATAACTGGAAACGTAAAAAGATTGACTTGTCCTTCCTCCTGTTTATAACTAAATTACTTACCATTGGTACTTTATCTTTATGGGTGGCAACAAATAAGATCTTTGGAATGCCTACATACACCACCTTACAATACGTTAGGATTGAGTTAACCCAATGTTGTAGAAATACTAAAATATATTTAAAAAAAACACCCAATACAATAAAAATTTTATATAAACTGTTATCATAGAAATAAATCTTTTTTTATTTTTATTCAACAACGAATCCACTTTCTGCTGTTGACAATATATCTCACTAATCCAGCATTCCAGTGACGATTCCCTGTTTGTTAATATCAGAAATCCAGGGTTGTTTTCTTAAGCATCATTATAGTAAATCAATATTAGTTTTAATCTAACAGCTAAATTTTAAATTATCAGTAATGAAATAAACCAGTAAATATCAGTAACACTTATTTGTTTAACTATAATATATATATTATCTAGCAATAAATGACTCTTGGGTATTGTTTTAAAAAAAATCCTATTTTCTCAAGATATATCTAGCCTTTTTGTAATTTTTTATAATGCAAATATTGAAATTAAAATAGTAATACTTGAAAATGTAAATTATGCAAATATTAAGGGTCGATGAACCATGACTGAAGGTATATGGCTGAACAATCTTAATGGGAATGAGATTTGTCAATGTTAATACAACTGCATACCGAATACGATTGACTTATTGTTTAATAAACATAAATACAAACATAAACTTGTAAACTATGCAAAAGATTCAATGTCACTGAAACATGATGAGGAGGTGGGGCTTTATAAATTCCATGAAAATATGAATTGCAAATGCCAATAAATTTACATATACCAATATCATTGAACTAACATTTGCAGGTCATCTTATACTGATCTAATCACAAACAAATGATTCTGTCAAACATGATAAAAACTAGAAACTCTCACGTCTTAATTGAAACGATGAAAAAAGCAATACATTTTAGTTTTGTTCATTGTTTTTGATGTTTTGTCATATGATTTTGTCATGTTGTTCTAAATTTTCCGATTTGATTTTCCCTGAGTTCAGTATTTTTGTGATTTTACTTTTTTTCCCATTGTGTAGCAATTTGTTTAAATCTTTACCCTGGACAGGAACATTTCAGCTTTTTTAAAATCCAAGCAGAATATAATTTTTGTGTATGTTGGTAAACATTACAAAAAAGGGTGGTTGACAGATTATTTTTGATATTCTGATAAGAATACACCTTATCGCTACTTGTCCGCCATTGCTGGATATCACTCAGGTTCCCGTAAAAATTTGACGTCATAAAACAAAATATCTGACGCCACAATGGAAATGTGATTGTTGTATGCGTCAAAAGTTCAAACAGCTGGGTTAGCCGGGATTAGCGATAAGGTGTATTGTACACAAGAGTGCACTAACAATATAACTCTTATGACAATAATTATTCAGCACTTATTTTTAACTAGTCCAAGACTTGATTGATTGAAGCCTAATGTATTAGTTTCATTGAATTATGGAAAGAATTGTACATATGAGGGCACAATCGATGCAACTTTCCGTATAATTATTGTTTCCAAGGGGCATAACTCATTTATATATAGTTCATCGGTACTGACTTCCCAACTAGCTTAGACATGTTTGATATGAGCACTCCCGTGTTGGCATGATTATCAATTATATGGTCTTTTTGTTTTATAAATTTCCAGTTGGAAAAACTTTATATTTTCGAAAAACTAAGGATTTTTATTATCCCAGGAATAGATTACCTTAGCCGTATTTGGCACAAAGTTTTGGAATTTTGGGTTCTCAATGTTCTTCAACTTTGTACTTGTTTAGCTTTATAACTATTTTGATCTGAGCGTCAAGGATGAGTCTCATCTAGCCGAAACGCGCGTCTGGCGTATTAAATTATAATCCTGGTACCTTTGATAGCAAATGTCACATCTGGTGGACGTATCGTCCCCGAGGGTTTCACCAGCACAGTAGTCAGCACTTCCGTGTTGACATGAATATTAATTGTATAGTCATTTTTATAAACGCGGGTCTGGCGTATTTAATTATAATCCTGGCACATTTGATAACAATAAGCTATCAAATGGAACAGTACATTTGCAAACATTTGAATGACAGGTAAAATTCATATGATTATAGGGCAAGATTTGGCTGTCTTCAAGTAAGCATTATCACAGTTACCTGGAAAGCCTTGTTGTTAATACTGGTAATAATGTAGATGTGTTTTTATATAGTTAACATATGATGTTCAATATGAGTCTTTGTATTGTGAATAACGTGCAGTACCTGCTGGGGTTGGTGTCATGTGCTGCCCTGGAAAGCACAGAACATCTGGAACTAGCTCATGTAGGTTTTTGCTTCCATCAAATACCACAAGAAACAAAGCTCTGAAAGTCATGAAGGTTTGGTGTGTTGTATAGTATACATACTGTCCGCCGAAGTCCCAAAAGATCAATCTTCCAACTTTCATTTTGTAGTTTCCACTTTGAATGACTTTTTCCATTCTTTTTCTTATTTCTTCTCTGGTCATTTTCGATTTCATGTGTGTTTTCATCTCTGGTCTTCTCTTAGACACACTGTCAGATATTTGAGGTGATAGAGATTTGGTTGCTAGAGGATGTTGGAAGGGACCATGATTTGAATCTGGTAAATGTGGTTTCTTCGGTGTGGTTTCTTCTTTTCTTTCATCCTCTTCCACTGAAGTCATTAACACCTTATTATACACAACATCTAAAGCATCATACGTTTCTGTAAAATATAATATATCACTTTGAAAGATATAAAAATATTTGATTTGGTTTAATACTGTGCTAAAATTATACTGAAAAAAGTAAAATCACAAAAATACTGAACTCAGAGGAAAATCAATTTGGAAAGTCCATAATCACATGGCAAAATCAAAAAACAAAACGCATCAAAAACGAATGGACAAGAACTGTCATATTCCTGACTTGGTACAGGCATTTTCAAATGTAGAAAATGGTGGATTAAACCTGGTTCTATGATACCATCTTTCTTTTTTTGAATTTTCATCATAGACATACTCACGACCAAATAATTTGAATGATTGTTAACAAAAAGTTAACATGATCCAACATAATAAATAAGGTATGTTGCTCTGTATTTTAAGCAAAGATACAAACTACCATTTTTTTCTGTTTTATTTCTGTTCAACTTTTATTGATGAGCAGAAACCTCAGGAATGATTAAAGTTAACTGTAGAACAAGGATTATTTTAAAACGTTCGCAGATAGAACGGCAGTAAATTAACAGACAATACGCTCCAAATTTAAAGCTTACACCCATTTTGTGAGTAATGAATGGCAATTCAAAGTCACGTACTAGTTAAAAATTCATTGTATTGAAACAAAATTGTAACTTGTTCTATAACTTGTCCTGGAGTAAACTATTTAACAAATATCAAGTCAATATCTTTCAAACGTGATCTGTAACTTGTCATGATAAAACTATATGCCAATTAAAAAAGGAACACTTTTCAGAATGACGGAAAAAGTGTGGAGAACTGATTATTTGAGTAAATTTTCAAGACCAAAAACCATAACTGTGCACAAAATCGTATAACTAGAACAAAGTTCAAACTTGAAATGTTACTTGTCATGATACAACTATATCCCATTACCAAATCAGTATCTTCAAGAAGGGCGTAAAAAGTGTGGAAACAGATAATTTTACTGAATTTCCTAAGTCAAAGACCATAACTCAAATGTTGATCAGACCAGCAAAAAATTGAAACTTGATCTGTAACATTTCATGATAAAACTATACATCAAATATCAAATTACAGTCAACTCCAACAGGAAAAACAAGTGTGGAAAACTGATTTGCCGGTTTGACGGATGGACTGACAGACACTCAGATGGAATGACAGATAGACAGATGGACAGAATGCAAATCTTAAGTCCCGTTCGTCAGTAAGGGACTTATAATTAAAAGAGCTTTGCGAAGAGTACATTAAAGTATATCATTTTGAACTTGCTAAAAAAATATCATAATATGCAGAAGTTGTTTATTCTTATCAAAAGTCAGTATTACGGCCCTGTAGAAACAAAATGCACAAGGATATCTAAAGCCGGTTAAGGCATTAAAAATTGTGAAAATACGACGGTAAACATGATAAAAAGACAGTATCTTCTGTATATTAGACTAGAAATTTGTTCAAATCATAAGAGAGACTACATTGAGCAATCCTAACAATAGTGAAAAGTTCGTATCACCGTTTAAATTTGCTTAATAAGCCGCAGGCTTTTTTTCTATAGATGTCTCTGTCTTTTCAATTTATAAAGATTACCTGATTCTAAAGGTAAAACAGAGGTGGAAAAAACAAATGAGGTATTCAAACATAAAAGAAAAGCTAAAATGGCATACACATGCCTACCTGGATCAAAATAAATCCAGCTTTTAGTTTCAACATCGAGTCCACACCGACCTTCTATAAGGGAAATTCCATCGGTAGGATGTCTTCCTTCTGGGATGACATCGCCAGCTAAGAGCTTGACAAGACTCGTTTTTCCGACACCGAACTGGCCTGTTACCATACAGCGCATGTCATAGGAATCATACGTTCCACTACCAAGTAACCTGTTTAACATAGCAGACTTTGTTTGTGTCTGGATTGGATCTGAAATTAATTTTTTTTTATATAAAAAATATCGTTAAGTCCAAGTTCTAGTTCAATAAAGATTTTTTTAAATTTTGTTTTTAATATTTTTCTCAACAAATAATTAAAAATCAATGTTAAATATCATAGTTTGATCTATTATTGGTTATCTATAACATGTTTAAGGAATCTATGGATGTCAGATATGAAAATCATTTTGAATATCAGATACAATTTTAAAAATGAAACATTTGTATACTTTTCCTGCCTAGAAAAGTGAATAACAATCAAATATCAATTATTAATGACCAAGTAGGATGTCTTTTATTTCCGTTTCGTATAATTAAACAGTCCAAATTTATCTAAGATTTGTTGACTGACTTAAAGGCAAATGGAGTAAATGTGCATAAGTCAAAATCTCACACAAGCCATATAAAAAATAAAAACATAATAATGAACAGAGCTTTTATTCCTGTTCTTCTCTTGCCAGTTGATATTATAGGGTCAGCAACAATGAACGAATCATTTATACCATACAACAAAGGCATTTGAAGGCCTCTAACGTCGACTAAAGCGGTACTAATGATAACAATAAACCTGAGTTCACCTTCTTTTTACCCATCCGCCTCGAAATGCCAATTTGTGAGATGTTTGTGTACGACGGTTCTCAAATTAAAACACCAGGGATACAAGATAAGTGAATTAATTTTGAAAATCTTCTATCGCTGCTAAATATGATTGAATTTACACTTGACATAAACAGTCCATGAATTTAATAATTTATAATTACGAGCGAGGTTTTTCAACATACATTTGTCATACATTTCCGAACAAAAGACCAATGTATTAGTAAAAAATGCCAAATGAGATACAATACATATAAAACTAGACAACAAATGAAAGACAGCTCGGGGTACGTCTAAATATATGTCAGAAATCCTAGCAGTTTAAATAGTATGAAAGGGCCATATACATAACAGATGACCGGATCTGTATTTTGAAGAAATTAAGAAAATATTAAATAGCAAGACATGAAAGATTGACGGTGTATTAATACGAGACATTTTCACACGAACAAGCACAGCATGACTGTAAATATTATAAAATAATAACTGTAAAGTTTGTTCTCAATATTTTTAAGTCTATGTTAAACATCGATTGATTGATGTTGAATCTGTGACGTCCAGTTATCTAGAAGGAATCTATAAAAGTCGAACATAGAAGTCATATTGAAAATCAGATAAAATGTTGAAAAAGAGATATTATTTTACATATCTAGCTAAAAAAAATAGAATAAAAATATAAAAATGTCAATTGTTCACGAACAGTTGAGAGGTATTTTCGCCTTGTATTATCTAGGTTGTGACCTTTGTCAAGGTCATCAGTCCCAGATGTCATTGCATGAGTCTAGAGCAGTTAATTTGTTTTAAGAGTTATACATTATGTCTTTTTAAACATTGTCAATGGAGTTTATGACGAACAGACAAATCTATTTAATCAGAAAATAACAGAGTTCCCCCTCAATTATTTTTTCCGCAATCCAATACTTCTACGACTATACGGTTTACGCAATTATCCCCTAACAAAGTCAAAAATCAATTTTAGTCATAAAAAAATGACTTTGTGGCACTTACATAGATATATTGTTTGCTACAGAATCATTTGGCCATGTTTTATGGGAGGCAGACTCATCGAACGCATTTATTGATAAATATACCCTAATGATGTTGAATCGGACAGGTTTTTGTGTATTGCTTTTTTTTTGTCCCAAGGCTTATCTAGAAAAAGGACAATTATCACAGAATAAATGTGCAAAATGGGTTATATCTATGGTCAAATGGTTTGTTTGGAGCAGGTGATATATGAGGTTCTTTCCAAATCGAACATCTTAAGTTCATAAATTTGGCATTATTGTCTATAGTATATATTATACTGATATGACACTTAGAAAACTGTCAAAAGGCTTTTTTGATCTAACATGTAAAGTGTAAATTAAAACTAATCACATTTTGTTTTATTCTATCTGGTCTGGGAACATACAGTTTTAGTTATTTGATTTCGCTGTCTACACATATGTCCGACTAGTACATTTGACCTTTTGGACAACCAATTTTTAGGGTCTTTGTTGCCCATGGACATGTTAATAAATGTTGCTTGACAAAATTTGTCTTAGTTGTTTCAAAAGAGAAGAGAAAAAAAGGGGTCTATTGACAATTTTGGACATGCTGACTTATTTGTAGGCCTAACTTTGCTGAACATTAGTGCTGTTTAAGATAGTAACCAAAAACTGCAAAATTACCATAAAATTATTGATTCAAATCAGTAACCAACCAAATATTTTAGGGTCGTTTCAAAACAAAATGTCATCTACAACACGATGGAAGCGCAACGACAATATATGTAACAATAAAACTAAGTTTAAAAACATACCTTCTGTCTCTAGTTCAGCAGTAACACCTGAAGATTTCTCGGACATGAAAGTCTGAAAAAGTTAGGATATGCACAATACGTACAATGTAATAAAATACTTCACATTAGATAAAATAATCTGAGAAAAAAAAACTATTTTTCAGATAAACGAGCGTTCCTCATGAAGGTTAATCAAGAAAAGCGCTTCGGACACCTGAATAAGTAAACGTGATGTTTTAAATTTTTGAATGGAAAATCAGTCAAACTGTTGACTATTATAATATTCCTTGACCCCACACTTGTTATTATTTGTATTGATGATGTCTTTGTCAACTGTAGATGGTGTTGAACCACTACTGTTTTTACCCTATCAGATATACCGTCTTTTCAAAAAATGTGCAGAATTAAATTTGACTACATCGCTAAGAAGGCTATGAAATGATATCGACAAAGTTGTACAATATCGTGTTGACATTGTCTACTTTGAGATATCGTCAATGTCAACGATGAAGACAAAAGTATGACACGATATCGGCAACATTGTACATTATCGTGTTGACATTGTCTACTTCGCGATATCGTCAATGTCAACTATGTAGACAAGAGTATGAAACGATATCGACAAAGTTGTACAATATCGTGTTGACATTGTCTACTTCGCGATATCATCAGTGTCAACGATCAAAACAAAAGTAGGACACGATATCGGCAACGTTGTACAATATCGTGTTGACATTGTCTACTTTGCGATATCGACAATATCGGTAATTCTTTGTACACTTGCCATGAATGACAATGTTTGATAATAACCATGATGTTTGTTTCAACACTATATGTACCTGTAAGTATTCCATCACTTCTGTATACTGTCCAAACTCATATTCTGCTGCTAGATCATATGGAGTGTGACCCTGAAATTCAGACACATCTTTATATTGCTTTCATCTCTTAATTACAAAGACGACTTACGTAAAATATCTTACAATTAGTACCAGTAGCAGCTGAGTGTTGTTTTGTTTTATTTTTTCAGATGCAAACCATATTATGTTGGTTCATTAGATATATACCCATTCATACCCTCCTATATACGTATACCCAAACCACACCCT
The DNA here is from genome assembly GCF_036588685.1 of Mytilus trossulus. Taxonomy (NCBI): domain Eukaryota; kingdom Metazoa; phylum Mollusca; class Bivalvia; order Mytilida; family Mytilidae; genus Mytilus; species Mytilus trossulus. The sequence continues at coordinate 19,194,033 of NC_086386.1, read as the reverse complement.
CCTATATATGTTAAACCTTACCAGTTTGGAGAATATTGATTGTGTGGGAACTCAACGGGATAGTTAGTGCGTGAGTACAGCTGTGTTTATATATATATTCCTTGTAAATTGAAACATTGTGCAAGTGTAATTGTGCCATTGTGGTTAGTTGCAGACTAACAAGAGGATACCAATATTGGTGGACGTTGCAAATAGAAGTTGTATATATGTGATTTTGTGTTCATACGTTTTGCGTGATACTTACATGATTACGTGCTTGCATTGCCTATCATGATTTTCTTGATAGAGGGTTACTGCTCACAAGGAAGCTATTAAACCAAGAGTTCCAAATGGTGAAGTTGAAATCATCCCTTCGTAAATTTTACGGACGCCATCACGAGTTGGTTGACCGTTATGGAATAACCGTTTCACAGATGATGTCGGATATGTTCCTTACGTCGTAACTACAATCCCCTTCCCTTTCATAATATTTGACCTACCGAATTAGACTATTTACCGGATTTGTAATCACATAAGCAACACGACGGGTGCCGCATGTGGAGCAGGATCTGCTTACCTTTCCGGAGCACCTGAGATCACCCCTAGTTTTTAGTGGGGTTCGTGTTGTTTATTCTTTAGTTTTCTTTGTTGTGTCATGTGTACTATTGTTTTTCTGTTTGTCTTTTTCATTTTTAGCCGTGGCGTTGTCAGTTTGTTTTAGATTTACGAGTTTGGCTGTCCCTTTTGGTATCTTTCGTCCCTCTTTTGCATACATGGTGTAATAAAGGGCTGTATGCATGTTGCATAATGATCTGTTAGTGACTTTGTGAATAAATCGGTCTGTTACATGTTGCATAGTGATTACATAGTGACATTGTGTATATATATTCTGTTATGAACATTGTGTCTGTGCATTTTGAATGAGGTACTTTACCCGGCATTTTGATTAATGTGCATTGTGTGGCGTATATATTTGACATTGTGAATTCATTTAAGGGTGTGTTTATTGTTTTAGATAGGACAACTTGTTGTGGTGAAAACAATTGAGTTTAGCACTTGAAATCCCGATTTATTCAGATACGGATCCATTGATCGCCCGGTTACACGTTACACATCATTTGATAGTTTTTACTGTTATCACAGATGTCATTGTTTGAATCGGGAATCAAATAAACGATGACAAATATGATAGGTTTCTCTGCCACTAGACAGCTTAAATATATGCATGAATTGGAAACTAAATAATAGTCTTCATAGGGTCATCGTTTTTAAATTTATTTTAAAGTGCCAACACAATTTAAAAAATGTATTTACCCCTTATCGAACATACAATTATTGTCTAGTAATTAATTTTTGTTATAACTGCACGACAACGAATGGTGTAAGTTTTGTTTGCAAATTGGTTTGAAGATTGTTTTAAATTAAAGCAAGTATGAGAGTATGTTCACGTGATTTATAGTAAAATTTAGCCATTCAAGTCTATATAACGCTTTCATATTTCAAGTCCAAGGATCATATGACTTTTAACAATCATGATTATAGCCTTGAATAGTTTTTTTACTAACTATATGTTATACGTCATATTAGTGTTTCATTACTTAATAGTTGATCACTCGGAATATATTATGAAATATTACCTCATGTGATTTAATCAAGGGATTGATATATCCTTGCTCTACAAGATATCTTGTGATTTGTAAATGTCCGAACAAAGCAGCCCAATGTAAAGCTGTGTATCCATCATTCTATAATATAACCAAATAACATGTAAATATTTTGGACAATACTTTGTCATCAATATCTTTAATATACGACATATCCTACAACTGACATTAAAACTAGTCTGATAAACTGGACAATGTTGTTTAATAAATATAAATAAAATATATATCACATGAATCAGTGGTCAAAACTAAATAAAATGACCAGTCACATTTGTATTTATATTGAACATAAACAACACATAAACAACATGTTTTTTTTGTGAGATGTAAAAACTTCCATCAGAACTGTCATGTTAAAATTGTTTTTTTATAGAAAGGATTTTTTTTATGTCAATGTATTAATTAAAATTCTCTGAGTAAAATGACATCTCACTTTATATAATCCTATTAACAAGTATTTGTTGATATAATGATTAAATCTCTGAGTAAAATGATATATCCCTTAAATATATAGACCTAACAAGTATTTGTTGATATAATGATTAAATCTCTGAGTAAAATGACATCCCAATTTATATAATTTTCTAAGTATGTGTTTGTATAATGATTAAATCTGTCTGATTAACAGGATTCTGAATAATCATCAATTTTTTTTTAAAAGTAAATTTTTCATAGAAATTTAAATTTTTGAATATCCTGATTGAGTACAAGGAGACAAACAAAATGAGACCCCACTTTATATAATCCTTACAAATATGTATTGTCCATTAAACATATCTAATTAACAACATAATTTTGTATAGATTAAGGAATTTGATAAGAGTAAAGTGATGACATACATGTGTTGTGATATCTGGTTTACACCCGCTGTCCAGAAGAAATCGGGTGACCTCCAGTTGTCCGTAATAGGCAGCCGTCATTACTGCAGTCCGTCCACTATCCTATAATAATACAACTGGCATCAAATCTTGTCTGATAAACTGGACAATTGTTGTGAAATAAATTTAAATAAAAATATAAATCAATTGCTTTTGAAAAGCAATTGTAGGTGGTTTTCCCCCCCTTGAAATTGATTGAATTGGGGGGGGGGGGGGGGGGGGGGGGGGGTTGTATGTTTGTTTGTCTGTTTCTGTATGGGATCTATATTATTGTTACCGGAGAAGTTTTATGTTTAGTTTGGAAAGTTTTACTTCTATTTTAGGTACAGCGCGCGCGCCAGATTGAGGAGACATCACGTGACTTGGGTTTATAATAACGAAAACTTGTCTTTTTATTTCTCTTTAGGTCGGAACGTTGAACAGACAACATGTATAGAGACGGAATGTACACAATGTAATTTCTTTTGTCATTGTAGGAAATTGACATCTTTTGATGACAGTTCACGGGCAGTGCATGCTTTGGATTTAATTGATCCGGTGTAACTTTAAAACACATTTATTGATTATTTTCTGATATTGTACATTTTTCAACACCTGTTTGTAACACAGATTAGTATTTCAATCTCGGAGCGGACATTTTATTGTAGGTTTTTACTGAGATTTACAGACATAGCAAGCGATTTTTAAGGCATTGCCATTTCTTTTCTCTAGGAAAAGCTTTGAAAGATATCTGCACCAAGTTTTTTTTATAAACTTTTAGTACATGTATGCCCTGCTGACTGCAAATTTTGAGGTCGATTGTACTTGTTGTTTCAGAGTACATGTGGATTTGTTTTCAGAAGTGACGCAAGAACAATATTAAATTTCAATTTTTCATGAAACATGATTGCTTGATCATAATCATGATTGATTGATTGATTGATTGATTGATTGATTGATTAGTTGGTTGGTTGGTTAAACACGTTGGATAGGGTCAATTGAAACAGCGAAAAAGACACAAAGAAGATCTTGGACCCTATATTAATTAAACACATGAGACGGAAACATGATTGATTGATTGATCATGATCATGATTGATTGATTGATTGATTGATTAATTGATCGATTAGTTGGTTGGTTGGTTGGTTAAACACGTTGGATAGGGTCAATTGAAACAGCGAAAAAGAAACAAGGAAGATCTTGGACCTTATATTAAACAAATGAGACGGAAACATGATTGATTGATTGATCATGATCATAATTGGTTGATTGATTGATTAGTTGGTTGGTTGGTTGGTCAGTCGGTCAGTTGGTTGGTTGGTTGTTTGGTTGGTTGGTTGATAAATTAAACACGTTGGATAGGGTCAATTGAAACAGCGAAAAAGAAACAAAATGATCCTGAACCCTATGATAAACACATGCGACGGAAACATGATTGATTGATTGATCATGATCATGATTGATTGATTGATTGATTGGTTGATTGGCAAACACACATAAAACTCTTCAAGTAGTGTCCCAAATCACATATGTACATGACCTTAATGTCATTGCAAAAGACCCTATGGGTCAAGGACATTTGGTTAAAAGTTTTGCCTAATAATGGCTTTATAGAAACCATTAATGGGGATTATGTCCCTTACACAATGGTAAAACCAATAAAGTTATAATGTAACAAAGTTGCCCCTTGGAGTACCAAGCATTTTTGACTATCTAAATTTTCTGTATCTATAACCGTTCTAAAGTTATAGGGAAATCAAAGACAAATAAAAATCTCAAATACGACCTTGACCTTTGACCTTGACCTAATTTTCATTTTTTTTTGGACCAAGGACCTCAAATCAAAGGATCCTTGGTCTCTAGCACTTATGGTTTACAAGATAGAAATGCCTATCACTTATATCAAATGCATAAGGGGAAATAACTCTCATATGGAGCGTTCATATCACTTCGGTCAATATAGGACAAATCATGCGAAGGATATAACGAGCAATTTTGTAAAATAAAATTGTCATAATATTTTACGGTTGCGAAGGAGTTGCGCTCACAAGGAAAACAGTGTTTGGGGAGATAACTCCTACAAAGAAAAGTATTCGTTTAGGCAGGGTAAATTTCAAAAGCGCATAAACTGTTCGATATCATATACCAAATATCTAAGCGACATATTGTGAAACAAATGTTTATCGCCAGAACAAAATTAGGCGGAAGAAAAAAAAAAAATAATCAGAAGAAAAACAATAGGTCTTTCCACAGAAAAGTGGAAAGACCTAATAATCAGAAGAAAAACAATAGGTCTTTCCACAGAAAAGTGGAATGACCTAATAATCAGAAGAAAAACAATAGGTCTTTCCACAGAAAAGTGGAAAGACCTAATTATAAATATACATCACATGAATCAGTGGTTAAAACTCACGAAAATGACTAGTGATACTTGTAATTATTTGTTTATAAACATTAGATAAACAACATGTTTTTTGTGAAATGTCAAAACTTCTATCTGAACTTTCATCTTAAAATAACATTTTTATAGGTATTGAATAAAATATTTACATCAATGGTTTCATTGCAACTCTGAGAAATTGACATCTCACTTTATATAATTTTTAAAAGTATCTGTTGATATATAAAGGCAACAGTAATATACCGCTTTTCAAAACTCATAAATCCATGGACAAAAAACATAATCGGGGTAACAAATCAAAACCGAGGGAAACGCATTAAATACAAGAGGAGAACAACGACACAACATCAATATACAACACACACAGAAACGGACCAAGCACCAGACGAAATCCCACGAGAACAACACAAATAACATCAAAACCAAACACATGAATTTGGGATAGACAAGTACCGTGACATGTCTTACGGTAATTTGAACTGACACTCAAAAATAAGGGAAAACAAACGACACAATGTTAAACTGTAACACACACAGAAACGAACTATAATATCACAATGGCCATATTCCTGACTTGGTACAGGGCATTTTTAAAGGAAAAAAATGGTGGGCTGAACATGGTCTTGTGGCATGCCAAACCTCTTTCTTTTATAGCCATGTGAAATATAACATTAAGATGACAACACAACATTACAGGACTACAATACAAACAAATAGGAGAACACAATTGACAAGGAAACACACGAACAATAGCCAACAAAAGGCAACATGTGTAAAATTTTAATACGCCAGAAGTGCATTTTGTCCACACAAGACCCACCAATGACGCCCAGATACCACAGTTTGAAGGCCAAAACAATTACAAAGTTGAACAGTATCGAGGACCAAAAGTTAAAAAAAGGTTGTGCCAAAAACGGCCAGGGTCCTCTGTTAGGTACTAGAACATCCCCACAATCTAGAACAATCTACACTTTTGCAAACAGTAAACCCTACAAAATGACTACACAAAAGACACATGACAAAACTGAAGTATAAACCAACTACAGGAAACAGCCGAAATACAGTACACAACCCGACAAATGCAACACCAAAAATTGGCACATCCGAACAAGTCCAAACCCCAACGCCAAGTTACGCCATACCCGAAATTGCAAAACATGACAAAAAAATGACGTCGCATTTGAACCTGCAAAACAGATCATCAAAAATGAAAAAATGACGCCAAATATGAATGAACAAGACAGAAATAGGATTGACCCAAGACTATATATAATTGATGCTGAGTTCACACGTAATTCGAATTCGATTCGCATTAACTAATTCGAATTAGTTTAATTCGCATTCGACACGTTTTACGTCCTGACATCAGTTCTAATTCGAATTACAATTCGCTTTACTGTTCAAACAACGTTAACTTTTGATTTGTATTCACAAAAGCGTATTTCTAATGCGAATTCGATGATTCAATTCGAATTAAAAAAGAAGAGTGTGTGAACGCGATTTGCGATTCGATTCGCATTCGATTCGAATTCAATTCGAATTAATTGTCCGTCTGAACGAGGCATAAATCTCTGAGTAATATGACATGTCACTTTTATATAATCCTAAAAAGTATTCGTTGATATAATGATTAAATCTCTGAATAAAATGACATCTCACTTTATATATCCTAACAAGTATTTGTTGATATAATGATTAAATCTCTGAGTAAAATAAATGTACTTATGTACAAATTGTCATGTTGTAGTTGTGTGTTCTATACTGCGTTTTCTTATGTACAATCTGTTATGTTTTGAAGTGATGTGTAGTTGTGTGTTTTATACTGCTAATGTACAATCATTTACGTTCTGAAGAACCTTGTATTTGTGTGTTTTTTGCTACATGTACTTATGTACAATCTGTTATGTTCTGCAGTAACTTGTTGTGTGTTTTATATTGCTTACATACACTCTCTAAGTATAGTTATGTTCTGAAGAAAACTGTAGTTGTGTGTTTTATTCTGCTTATGTACAATCTGTTGTTATGAAGTAATTTGTGGTTGTGTGTTTTATACTGCTTACTGCTTATGTAAAATCTGTTCTGTTCTAAAGCAACTTGTAGATGTGTGTTTTATACTGCTAATGTACAATCTGTTATGTTCTAAAGTAACTTGCAGTTTTGCGTTTTTAACTTCTTATGCACAATCTGTTATGTTCTAAAGTGTAGTTGTGTGTTTTTAGAAACTTATGTACAATTTGTTTTGTTTTAAGTAACTTGTAGCTGTGTGTTTTAAACTGCTTACATACAATTTGTTATGTTCTGAAGTAACTTGTAGTTGTGTGTTTTATACTGCTTATGGACAATCTGACATGTTGTGCAGTATCTTGTAGGTGTGTGTTTTATACGGCTTATGTACAATCTGTTATGTTCTGAAGTAACTTTTTTTTGTATGTTTTATACTACTGGTGTACAATCTGGTATTATTGCTATGTTCTATTAAAAGTAAATTGTTGTCGTGTGTTTATATACAATATCCTGTATTATAAAGTAACTTACCGTTGTGTGTTTTATACTTTTATGTACAATATTCAGTATTTTGAAGTAACCTGGAGTTAAACACTGTTTTACTGTGCTTTAGTTTAAGTAACATGTAGTTTTGTGTTTTTTATTGTACATGTACCATAAGACGACGGATCTTAAAATGATTTTGCTCTAATGTATTAAATTAAGGTAGTGTTTGACTATTTTACTTGCATCATGAAAATCAATGTCCGCATCATTCTGTAGGCATAATTTTAAGGCTTCTATATCTCCATCCTCAGAAGCTGTATGAAGTTTCTGTACGTAAAACATAGAAAGTACATTTAATAGATTGTATGTAATGAATTTAATCACTGTTAAATTAAGTAGTAATTATGTATTCTTCTGTATAGCAATGACTCCATATTTCAGTAGTATCCTTCCTTCATTAAACATTCACAACAGAGAGAATTTTTTTTAAATAGCATGTAATTGCTGGAATTTATGCATTTTATATTATCAAGATAAACACAATTTGTTAACCTTCGAAAAAACATTTTTTTTTATAGAATCATGGACTAGATTTGGTATATCCTTGATTTTTCTTTCTTGTAGTGTTTTCTGGACTGTGATATTTAGTCCTCTTAAAGATATGTAATACACTAAGTCCTTTAGTTGCTCCTATTTTTGTCCCTATTAAGACATGTAGTTGTGTTTTTCATTCTCTAAGTCCTTTAATTGTCCCTAAATCCTTTTTTTTAATATCAGATAGAAGAAATTTCTCTTTACTTACTAAAAGAGAAAAATATATAAATGTTTGTAGACTGAATAAATGTAGATATGGGTTATAATAATGTAATGAGACTGTAACCTAACAAGAAAAAAAAACTGTTGGATTACAATGGTGTGTTGTATCAGTTGGCTCTCTATGCCATAAAATGAGTGGTCGTATTTAACTCACACGAACTAAACAATGGCAAGGGGAGAGAACTCCAGTGTTGAATTTTATTTAGAAAAAAATGTCCAATAGTTTTTCAAATAACTCTATAGACCTAAGGGTTACATATTTGAGATTTTAAACAAGGATTCTGAAGGTATTACATAAATAATACAGTGTCAACTAATTTTTACAGAGTATACACTCATACTTGAATAAATGGGAAGTGTGTCTATGGGACATATATGATGCCCCCGCTTGCACATAACGCTATAAAGAGCCATAACTGAAGCACTGTAAAAAGTACAAACACAGAAATACTGAACTCCGAGGAAAATTCAAAAAAGGAAAGTTCCAAATCAAATAGAAAAATCAATAGTTCAAACACATCAAACGCATTGATAACAACTGTCATATTCCGGACTAGGAACAGGCTTTTCTTATGTAGAAAATGGTGGATTGAACCTTGTTTTAAACCTAGCTAAACCTCTCACTTGTATGACAGTCACATCAAATTCCATTACATTGTCAACGATGTGTGAACAAAACGAATAGACACAATAAGTAAAAATGTCAAAAATAGAGGTACAACAGTCAACATTGTGTTATCATCTTAATCACTATAAAAACAACAAATGTAAAAGGGACACTACCCAAATTTGAACTTGACCTGAGTTTTGAGGTAATAAGCATTGTTTATAATTTTCATAACATTTATGTGACGTAAACTTAAATTAGAGAACAGATATGAAATATTCAGCAATTTTTCTATTTTCAAAGGAGCATAACTCTAGAACAGTTGACGTGATGCCACTAAAATTCATTATTTATCTGTGTATGGTAGTAATAAGAATTGTTCATAAGTTTCATAACATTTGGTTGAGGCAAACTAAAGTTATAGAACAATAACTAATATTTCAACAATTTTTTCATTTGTAAAGGGGCATAACATTAGGACTGTTAAAGAGACACCACCAAAATTCAAACTTGATTTATATTTGTAGTAACGAAAATTGTGGATAAGTTTCATAACATTTGGCTGAGGCAAACTCAAGTCAGAGAACGGAAACAAAAATATCAGCATTTTTTCTATTTGTAAAGAGGCATAACTCTAGAACGGTAAACGTGCTGCAACCAAAATTCAAACTTGATTTGTGTTTTGTAGTAATTTACATTTTGGATAAGTTTCATAACATTTGGTTGAGGCAAACTAAAATTAGAGAACGGAAACAAAAAAAAAGCATTTTTCCCATTTGAAAAGGGCATAACTTTCAAACAGTGAAAGTGATGCCACAAAAATTTTAACTCGATCTGTGTTTTGTGTTAATAACATCGTGGTTAGGTTTCATAACATTTGGTTGAGGCAAACTCAAGTTAGAGATCGGAAACAAAAAAATCAACAATGCATTCATTTGTAAAGGGGCATAACTCTCGAACAGTGAAAGTGATTTCACCAAAATTTAAACTCGATCTGTGTTTTGTGTAAATAAGCATCGTGGACAAGTTTCATAACATTTGGTTGAGGCAAACTCAAGTTAGAGATCAGAAACAAAAAAAATCAGCACTGCATTCATTTGTAAAGGGGCATAACTCTAGGAAGATAAAAGTGATGCAACCAAAATTCAAACTCGATCTGTGTTTTGTGGTAATAAGCATTGTGATTTGGTTTCATAGCATTTGGTTGGACAAACTAAAGTTAGAGAACAAAAACTAATATTTCAACAATTTTTCCATTTGTAAAGGGACATAACTTTAGGACTGTAAAATTGACACCACCATAAATGTTTTGTGGTAATAAAAATTGTGGATAAGTTTCATAACATTTGGTTGAGGCAAACTCAAGTTAGAGAACGGAAACAAAAAATCAGCATTTTTTTCTATTTGTAAAGAGGCATAACTCTAGAACGGTAAAAGTGACGCCACCAAAATTCAAACTTGATCTGTGTTTTGTAATAATAAACATTTTGAATAAGTTTCATAACATTTGATTGAGGCAAACTAAAGTTAGAGAACGGAAACAAAAAAAAGCAATTTTTCCATTTGTAAAGGGGCGTAACTCTCGAACAGTGAAAGTGATGCCACCAAAATTTTAACTCGATCTGTGTTTTGTGTAAATAAGCATCGTGGTTAAGTTCATAACATTTGGTTGAGGCAACTTCAAGAAGAGATTGGAAACAAAAATATCCGCAATGCATTTATTTGTAAAGGGGCATAACTCTTGAACAATGAAAGTGATGCCACCAAAATTTAAACTTGATCTGTGTTTTGTGTAAATAAGCATCTTGGTTAAGTTCATAACATTTGGATGAGGCAAACTCAAGTTAGAGATCGGAAACAAAAAAATCAGCAACGCATTCATTTGTAAAGGGGCATAACTCTAGAACGGAAAAAGTAATGCCACCAAAATTCAAACTCGATCTGTGTTTTGTTGTAATAAGCATTGTGATGAAGCTTCAAACCATTTGGTTGAAGCAAACTAAAGTAAGAGATCGGAAACCAAAAAATTAGCATTTTTTTCATTTGTAAAAGGGTCAAACTCTCGAACAGTAAAAGTAATATCACCAAAAAAATTCGAACTCGATCTGGTTTTTGTGGTAATAAGCATTGTGGTTGGGTTTCATAACATTTGGTTGAGGCAAACTCAAGTTAGAGAACGGAAACAAAAAATCAGCATTTTTTCCATTTGTAAAGAGGCAATACTCTAGAACGGTTAAGGTGACGCCATAAAAATTCAAACTTGATCTGTGTTTTGTAGTAATAAACATTTTGGATAAGTTTCATAACATTTGGTTGAGGAAAACTAAAGTTAGAAAACAAAAACTATTATTTCAACAATTTTTCCATTTGAAAAGAGGCATAACTTTAGGACAGTGGAAAGAGACACCACAAAAATTCAAACTTGATTTATGTTTTGTGGTAATGAGCATTGTGGATAAGATTCATAACATTTGATTTGGTTGAGTTAAACTCAAGTTAGAGAACTGAAACAAAAAAATCAGCATGTTTTCATTTGTAAAGATGCATAACTCTAAAACGGTAAAAGTCACGCCACCAAAATTCAAACTTGGTCTGTGTTTTGTAGTAATAAACATTTTGGATAAGTTTTATAACATTTGGTTGAGGCAAACTAAAATAAGAGAACGGAAACAAAAAAAAAGCATTTTTTTCATTTGTAAAGGGGCGTAACTCTCGAACAATGAAAGTGATGCCACCAAAATTCAATTGAGCTGTGTTTTGTGTTTCTAAGCATCGTGGTTAAGTTTCATATTATTTGGTTGAGGCAAACTCAAGTTAGAGATCGGAAACAAAAAAATCAGCAATGCATTCATTTGTAAAGGGGCATGACTATAGTACGGAAAAAGTAATGCCACCAAAAGTCAAACTTAATCTGTATTTTGTCTTAATAAGCATTGTGCTTAAGTGTCATAACATTTGGTTGAGGCAAACTAAAGTAAGAGACCGAAAACAAAAGAAAAAAATATCATTTGGAAAGGGACTCTCGAACATTAAAAGTGATGCCACTTAAATTCAAACTCGATCTGTGCTTTGTGGTAATAAGCGTTATGATTAAGTTTCATAACATTTGGTTGAGGCAAACTCAAGTTAGAGAACGGAAACCATTTTTGGAACGTACGGACGGATAAGGTACGGGCGTACAAGAGTTAATCTTAATGCCCTCTCCTCTACGGCGTTGGAATAAACATATTCGATAAATTGCTTAAACAGCATTTTTGTTTGTTATCAGTTACTGAATACTGGTTCAAATGCTGTATGTGTCACCCATGTAATGAAAAGAAGTGTCAAATGATTAGAGTGCACCTTGCTTTGTCCCAGTTTTGTATTTTTTGTTTGTTTGATCTGTGATCTTGGAATAAGTAGTTTTGTAGTTGGGGAACAAACCAACACGTGACAATTAAGTAAAGCTTACCTCATTCCAATTTTCCATTTTAGCCTAAAGAGAAAAGAAAAGCTATATTCAATATATACTGTCGAGTTTTAATTGAGGTACCAGTATTATTGTGATTGCCTAAATAGCAATTCATTTATAGGGTCTACATCCGATCGTCGGTTGTAGATATATTCTGTTTTCTAAAATAACGCTACCAGAGACGGATTTAGGGGGGCAGGGGGCCCGCCCCCCACCTTTTCTGGGAAAAAAATTGGTAGCTTATATAGGGAATCACTGAAGCGTGACTGGAGCGGACTCCCTCTTAGGTCAGTCAGTGGGCCCCCACTTATGAAAATTTCTGGATCCGCCACTGGGGCCCGCCACTCTCTTTTGAAAAATCATGTGTACCAAATCTGAGTCTTTTATTTTGACTGCTACAAAGTCCTATACGGTAAACAACAAGGCTGCCTAGAAACAATTTTTCTTTAGCAGTTGCATAAATCAATAACACTTTTTATTCAGTATAACACGTGGTCCCACAATAAAATGCACAGGTGAATTTTATTAAATAGAAAATTATAAAATTCGTGTTTTCATGTTCATAGCTAAAAAAATGTAATTATAAGTATTGAATGCTTCTTTTAGTAACTTCATAGGGTTGTAAAAGCGTTGACCGTGCGCACATTTAAAAAAATGTACTTCGGTCAACGCTTTTACACCCCAATGAAGTTACAAAAAGAAGCATTCAATTCTTAAATTAACACGAAGTAGATCAAAGCTAAATATGCGTAAAAGTGGCATTAGAAACCAAATATATATGAAAAATCTAAACTTTACCGTGTAAATAATTATAAGGTTTTTTTTGTGGATTATGCATTGCCGCCAAAATGTTACAAATCAAAGGAAAGTATGCAAATCAAAGAAACTCAAGCTGGGGTATCGGGTAGGGTGGATCTGGTTCAGATCTACCACTGGTAGAAGAAATGAGCTTGGATGTAAGATAATTTGTGTCTAGGCCATCTGGTTGAATCTTTAAAATGGTAATTCAAAAGGTATTCAGTGATACTTGTGCGTGTTAAAAGAGGGATGAAAGATACCAGAAGGACAGTCAAACTCATAAATTGAAAATAAACTGACAACGCCATGGCTAAAAACGAAAAGGACAAACAGACAGAATAATACACATGACACAAAATAGAAAACTAAAGAATAAACAACATGAACCTCATAAAAACTAGAGGTGATCTCGGGTGCTCCGGAAGGGTAAGCAGATCCTGCTCCACATGTGGCACCCGTTGTGTTGCTTATGAGATAACAAATTCGGAAAATAGTATAATTCTGTAGGTCACATTTATGAAAGGGAAGGGGATTGTAGTTACGACGTAAGTAACATATCCAATATCATTTGTGAAACGTTTATTCCATAACGGTCAACCAACTCGTGATGGCGTCCGTAAAATTTACGAAGAGATGATTTCAACTTCAACATTTGGAACTCTTGATGTAATAGCTTCCTTGTGAGCAACAACCCTCTATCAAGGAAATCATGATAGGAAATGCAAGCATGGGAATATCGTATCAATTGGCAGTTTGGAGATATATACGCCGTATGCATGTGCTGCTGGAATGCTCCTTCTTAGAAATGGAAAGTTCGCAATTTGAAAGCTGAATTCATAACTTTGTCGTAAAGTTTTGTTTTCAATCGACCCTCATTGTCAATTTCTAGATGTAAGTTAAGATATGAGGCCGACTTAACTGTATCTGTTGTATCCTTTATCTCTAGTTCAATGGGATAGATGTGTTCGACATAGTCACCGAAATTCGTTCCCATTTGAATGCCGATAGTCTGTTGAAAAACACGTCTTCCGAACGTAACAATTATGTTGTCAATCAAGAAATCAAGCATCTTGATGATGTCTGTTTCAGAGAAATTTTTCGTTTGAAAAAGAGTGATCCTTTACAAAGTAGGATTTATCCCTTCCTAAGACAAAATAAAATAGATGTTAATAATTTAGAAAGGGGTTTCGTCGAGCACTTGGAAGACCCAGCAATATACCGTTGTTTGTAAGGACACTTATGCAGTTTAGGTATCCAATACAGTAATGGAAGATCCAGTTCATCATCTTTGGTTGAAATTCCAAAGGAACATAGAACAAACCTATGAATATCCAGGATTTCCTCTTTGGTAAGTGTCGTGAGGGTATATGTTGGTTTTCCAAGTGAATTGTCAATACCTAATTCGTATACCAAACAGTTAATGTAATGAGTTTTACACACAAAAACGTTGTTGTTTGCGGCTTTATCTGCGGGTACAAGTGTTTTGTAACATAAGGGTCTTTAAAGATTGAAGTAGGAATGGCATTGATAGACCCATTTAGTTTCTTAATTTTGATTTGTATCAACGACCCATTTAGTACTGCAACCAGAGTTCATTTTTTAAAACTTTAATGGTCCGGAAGAACACACACCTAAATTATATATCGATGGAAAGAGGAAAAAGTGTACAATAAGAAAAGTTGGGTCGTAAAATTTCAGAGTGGTCACATTTTTGTGAAATTGAGGTCAAAGGTCAGACCTAAAAATATCAATATTTCAACCACAAGGACAAAAAGAAGAAATATTCTGATATTTATTCAATAGAATGCTACAAAAACGATTCAATTATAAGCATATGCTTTAAACGATGTCAAAACGACAAATTTGACTTCTTATATGAAGAGATGCCATTACAAAATAGCGTTGATTTTAAACCTTCTGATTGTTTTCCATTTAAGACATAGCAAAAGAAGAAGCGGCCTTGACCTTTTCACATTCATAAACTTTCATATTGTGTATAGTGTTTCACTATAGTATATTACAGAATTATTTTCTAAACTTTAAAACACCAGTTTATCAAACTATTTCAATATTTTTTCTATCTTTGAAAAAAAATAAAAAAAATTCAAGCGCTGAAACAGTGTTTTTAATTTTGCATCGTAAAGGTTGTGTATTTTGTGAAAATTAGTACCTAGTTATAGACAAATCAGTTATAACACAAAATATACTATAGTCACTCGAGGTGAAGTCGAGGTTTAAAAAAATGAGTGTAAAACAAAGTCACTTTAGTGCATGAACATTTTTTTAGGGAAGGATGAAATATTATACAATGCAATGCCAATTTTCTAATGTTGTAATTCAAAATCAGTCATGATCCTTATAAAACTTTTAAAAGCGACACACAATAGCTCAAGTACTCATTAAATAGGGACATGAATCAATCTCTGAGTCATCATATGCGGATTCAGTACGCGTATTAGCATTACAAGACACTTCCCTTTTTCTATAAGAACAAGTTTGGCGCAGGACAGAGTTTGTTCAAAGCAAACGCAGTTTTTGAGTACAAATGCTATCTTGAGCGTAAATACCGTCATGATTCGGTCACACTCGTCATATGTAGTCGTATCTTTGCATAGGAAACACAAAAGCAATGTGAGTACAAAGTTTCGATCAATGTACGTGACACATATTCCCATATGCATATGCATGATATATCTGCACTGCCAATCCCAAATGTAATGGGGCGAATGTTGCTACAGAAACGATTGATTTTGTAATAGCCATACATTTACGAATTTTTGTTATCTTTGAGGACAGTTTACGGTTCAAAAGCGCATTTGTGTTATTTTTTCATAAATTAACAAAAAAATGAACTTTTGAGCCTAGGCTCCGTGTTGAAGACCGGACCGTGATCTATAATGGTTTATTTCTATAAATTGTGACTTGAATGGTGTGTTGTATCATTGGCACTCATACCACATCTTCCTATATCTATTAAGAAGCTATGCGGGCATCATTTCCATAGAAATGCCAAAACGAGGACATAGCTCATAAGAACACTGGTGGTAGGGTGAAGTAATTGTTCTTCTTTTAATGTATCCTTGATTTTTTCAGACACACCTTGATGTAATTCTGAAAGTCTTAACATAGACTTCAATTTTCCTGCACCAGATATGGCATCCCCTATATTGAATTTAGAGCTAAACTCTATATTTCATATCCCTAGCCCCCCCCCCCCTTGTGTCTGATTTGTAAGGTGTCACAACATCAAGTTAGTTCTGGAGTTTGGCAGTTTGGTAAGCATCAGAGACAATCTTGGGTAAAAGTTGTCGGTATATGTAGAGTATGTGCTACATGAGAAAGGCTTTTTCTTATGGAAGAACAAATCACATCACTAACAATCGTTATAAATGAACTGACAGCAAGTTCAAATTATATTTTTCAGTAACTATTTTACTTAATTGCACAGGTGTTGACTTCAATAAGTATTTGGTTTAATATGCATGGATAAATGATTACTCACATTAATAAGCACAACTTAAAAGACTGTCAACACGTTTAGAGGACTCAGTTTTGTGTAGTTTTCTGTTTTTTGTAAAGGTTTTTCTTTTACACAAAAAAACTGTTTTCATATCAAAACTACAAGGAAGAAACTGAGAGCGAGATCGTATAAAAGTGTCAGGTTGTGAGGATACATGTCGATCAGTTTGATCACTTATATGGATTTCTGTTGTTTCTAATTTAAAGTTCCCTATGGGTGACTGCGGAAACGAAATATGGTCACTTGGTATTTTCCCGACCGGCAGTAAAACAGAGTGGGGCGTCCGTTTTGCTGTACGGGATGTATCAAGTTCGCAGTCACGTCCGGTCAGAATGGGGACGTCAAATCCGATGCCTCGTGTAAAGGGAGTGCCACGTTCTTTGCACGTTAAAAACCCTTGCAACAAATCTTTGAGGGGTCCGTAGGTGGTCTGTTGTAATGGAAAATTTCTGTCCAAATCCTATATGCCATTATTTTCCAGTAGCAGTCTACATTTTCCCGACAATCTGACATCCCGAATGGCCTCTATTATGACAAAACCTACCTATTGTTTTTATTGTTAATTTGTTCTCGTCCTGAACATGCATGACATATTTGCCACTGGACGTTAATCAGCCAACAATCAATCAATCAATCTAATTTAAAGACGCACCAATTGTGCCTTCTGGTGCAAGTCTCTTACATCACTGATGATTCGCCAAACGAAAGCAGAATATCAAGAGAAGTTGGTTTTAGCATCACCTTGTCACACACCAAATCTCTGCGAAAATTATAGTACTTTTCCCCCACCCACTTGCACGCATATTAATTGCTCTGAGGTTAAACATCAACATACAATGTATTTTCACACAATATCAACTATTCATTATCCGGAAAAACCTCTTATCCGAAGGATTTGGTTATCTTAAAATGAAAAGTCAAAATTTTATTAACAAAAATATAACTTATTACAGAAAATACACGAAAGAACTACTTACTATATATTCAAATCACTCAAAAATAAATTAACTTCTCCTACAAAATCTACATAATCACAACGAAACTATCAAATTGATTGTGAAGGAAAAAATAAATGCTGAAGTTGATTGACGGATATGAAATTTTCGTAATTTAAAAAGGTACAAATGATGTTTTTATTTTTGAGTTTTTGACCAAATTGTTTGGAATTTGCCCAACAAAAGTTGCATGCAGTATCGCAATAATATGTTTTGTTCTCTCAAATGTCAAATACTGTTTTTGAATCATAAATTTTCTCGTTTACAAAGAAAAACGCGTTAAATTTCTATCTAAAAAACAGCCAACTTTAATTTTAAAAGTTTACTTGGAGATGGTATTATATTTATGTCTTCATCATTCCGATGATCCTTGATGATACGTGCATAGAAAATATTTACGAAAATAGAGGGAAATTTAACCAAAAAAATATATTTTTTAATTTTAAGGTAACTGCTCAAAACCGTAAATTGAGGGGTACCCCCATTAAAGAGATAAAATACAAAAATGTGACCATTGAAACTTTTTACGACCCGACGGAAATTAAAATATAGATATTATTCTATCATTTAAAACAATTTGCAGCCGTGTGTTATTCCGGACCATTAAACTCGTTAACTAAGCGTCTTTTTCGATGTCAGTTGCAGTACTAATTCGGAAAGTGTGTCTACGTCTTACTTCTCACGCTTAGCCCATTGCCTGGCATAATACTCGACTAAATCCATTAAAATTCTAAAGTTGTATGTCCAATTGATGGCTCACGATATTTTGGACCTTTCGATAACACATTTCGTAGGGAAGTGTTATCGACAATGCTGAGGTCACCAGTAATAACGTAATTAACCAGCCGGATTATATCACAAGTGCAATCAGGAGGTTTAGATTTAAATGATAAGGTAGATATATTTAGTTTGACATGTTTGATAGACCTTTTAAACGAATTAACATTTGTTAGCTAACCATTGAATAAGTACTGATAGCTATTACAAATCATTTACGGGGCGATAATTAAGAGCGATTTAAAAACCTGTAAGAATTCGTAGAATTGTTTATAAGTTAGTTCTAAATTCATAAATGTGTGAATCTTACAAGGTCTAGCAGTTTGTATTATGAAGTCAGGTTTTTCTATTTCTTTTTCAATGAATTGAATCAAATAACTTGGTAAAATAGTTATTTGAACATTTGTCTTCTTATATTTCAGAAAAAAAACATTCCACGTGTAACATGTTATCTTTCACTAGCGGCAGAGCCAAAACTTTCATTAGGAAGAAGGAACGGAGGAGTAGATTAAAAAAGCAGAAGGTCAAAAATCAGTTTTTACAAAAACGAACTAATAAAAGTAAATACACATTTGTTTTACATAAAAAGTTAGATGTATCTCTCATATCAGTGGCGAATCCAGCCATTTGAAAAAAGGAGGGGTTCCCAATCCAGGACAAAAAAGGGGGGTTCCAACTGTATATCCCCATTCAAATGCATTGATCGTCCCCAAAAGGGGGGGGGGGGAGTGTTCCAACCCCTGGAACACTCCCCCTGAATCCGCCACTACATATGCTCATTTTCATAAAAATCTACTATATTATTCTCTTCTCACAAAGGTCAATTAATGTAACAAACAAATGCATATTTTACGATATAGTTTACGATACTTATACTATCTGAATAATGAAAAACTGTTAATTAACAACAATACCGAACTTTAAGTAAATGCCCTTTTCAAATGGCAAAATCAAAAGCTCAAACACATATAAAACAAATACAAAACAGCTGTCATATGACATTAAATATATAAAAATATACAATTTTAACAGACCTAAGTAGAATTACCTTTGAAAAAATCCTCTTCGTTAAAAGTCATTTCTACGTATACATATGTATGTAATACAATACACTTTATTATGCAATGCAATATATGTTAATTGAAATAAATAATGTTAATTGAACCGAAAAAAATAAAAAATAATACAGTTTTGTACTAAAACATATTATAGTAACAATAATAACTGTAATGATTTTATGGTTCTGATCCTGCCTTAAATTAAATGTATTTGATTTTTATAGAATGAAGATAATAACATCTGCCTGAACTTTAAATAAAAATGTTTTTCTGTTACAAATTATGATGTATTGTTTTATGTGTGCATGTTAATATGCTGCCCATCAAGAGCACTTGATTGGAAAAATAAATATTCTTATTCTTATTAGCGTCACGAACCCTGGGCGGATCCAGCCATTTTAAAAAGAGGGGGGTGTCCAATTACATGTCCCCATTAAAATGCATTGATCGTCCAAAAAAAGGGGGGTTCGTACCCCCGGAACCCCCATCTGAATCCGCGCATGTGAACAATTGTTTTAATTAATTTTATTCTATGTTAGCATTTAGCCTACTTATAACACTAACCTTAAAGTTTGCAAAATAACGCAAAAAGTTTGAAAGTCATCTTATTCCTTATCTACATTTCAAGGGAATGATCTAACCAGCTTTCTGTATATCATTTTTGAGTTATCAAATACACTTATAATATAATATCAGAGACATTTATATTTGTATTACATGTCTCTGATAATATATTATTTAATAATTAGTGTTTAAAAGTCACCAATATGTGATAGTATTAATATTTCAAGTGTCGTTCGGTCATTCAAATTGTCATTTGGATAATAAAAAAAAAAGATGTAGTATGATTGCCAATGAGACAACTATCCACAAAAGACCAAAATGACGCAAACATTAACAATTATAGGTCACCGTACGGCCTCCAACATTGAGCAAAGCCCATACCGCATATAGTCAGCTATAAAAGTCCCCGATAAGACAATGTAAAACAATTCAAACGAGAAAACTAACGGCCTAATTTATGTAAAAAAATTAACGAAAAACAAATATGTAACACATTAACAAACGACAACCACTGAATTACAGGCTCCTGACTTGGGACAGGCACATACATAAATAATGTGGCGGGGTTAAACATGTTAGCGGGATCCAAACCCTCCTCCTAACCCGTGACAGTGGTATAACAGTACTACATAAGAACGAACTATAAAAATGATGGTTTCGTTCGTTCATTCGAGGTGCCGTTTACATGGCACTGTACCGTAAGTTGATTGAAATAGATATAGGAAGATGTGGTGTGAGTGCCAATGAGACAACTCTCCATTCAAGTAACAATTTAAAAAGTAAACCATTCATGATAGGTTAGCGTCATGAACCCCGACATTGAAGTTACAATGAACTACACGATACATAATTAAACAAATGAGGCAGTAAATATGGTTCAATATAGTGACAGTTCAATACGTTTGTTGATTGAAGCCATTATCTGGCTGAAGTTTGAATATCTTTTAAATTGTAAGTGGGCTCTTTTTTTCAACATTCAGCAGCATGTTCAGAGGAGAATATACAATGCTGCAATTCGTCTTATTTTACTAATATTTAACCTGCATTATTGCAGTTATGCCGTATACAATGGTGTGATAGTTATTTAATGTAAATTTAAATCAAGTTATAACCATTTGTTGAACATGTGCCTATATATATAGTTTTATACATTAACTGCAAAAGCATACCTTGTAAATATTGTACTAATATTTCTAATAATTTGAACTGAACGAGATTAATTTCTTCATTAATACTGAGACTACTATTATACTGGTCTGAAACTAATCATATTGCTGTCATAGTGGGTCTCATTGGGGTGTAAGCGTGACGCTGGATTGCCGATTTTTCGGAAGCGTGACGCGTGAAATTCAAATTATTGTGTCGTGAAAAAGGGAAATGATCGAGGTCTAGCGGGACCCGGGAAATGGCAAACATATGTTGCTTACCTGCATAGTGTAAGCGGGATACCATGATACGGGAATATGACAAAACAGTAAGCGGGATCCGGGATCAGAACCCCCAATGAGACTCCCGTCATAATTTTTTTTTTTTCCAACTTGACAGACTTTCCTGAATTTTTCCAAAAATAAATACAAATGCACCCGAGACATGTTATAAAAAAATATTATTCAATATATAGTATACTATAATATAAAATACAAATGATATAAAAAATGTCCAATTAAAGCCATTAAATACATTAAAATATCCACACGTAACGTCCTTGAACCCAATTTTCCCGCCATTTCCACAATCACGTGATGTAAACAGCATCAGTTCTCCTGAAATCACCACTGACACTGTCGCATGTGCTCAAAATGTCCACAGACAACAATAATAATTTGCAAAGTTTTAAACTGGAGGCAAAAGGGAGAGGGAGCATTCTGCAAGAAGCGAGAAGATTTATAAGCATGAGATCTCCGGAAAAAGAGATGGTAAACTTGATAAATGATTAATCCCACGCATGCTTGTAGTTGTACGGTTTGTTTATAAAATTTGACCTGAACTCTAAATTAAAATAATAAACAAAATATGTTTTCTGTGTCATTCATAAAAGAAAATAAAAGACATGGGTTTCTAAATAAATGAAAACTATCACCATGATCAGACCACTCTCCAAAAAAAAAGAAGTAGAAATGGTCATAGTTTGTTTAATTTGATCCATTTTGTGGATTTTGAGTAAAGATATTTTTTTATTTGGCCACCTCAGAATCCCTAACCAAGCCCAATTTCCTTTTACAGGGATAGAAATACCTCTAAACATGCTTAAGTAAAGACCTTTGATACTGTTGAGCATCAAACACTTAAAAGTCATTTTCTACTGTTCGGCATCAAACACAGTCATTTTCTACTGTCTGTCTTCAAACAGTCATTTTCTACATATCCTAATCTTGATGTGTCAGAGGTCTCAAATAATTAACCTTATCGCTATTTGTCCGGCATAACTGAATATCTCCACAGGTTCCCATAAAATTTTGATTTCATATAACAAAATATATGACGGCACAATGGAAAAGTGATTGTTGTATGCGTCAAAAGTTTGTGAAAGCGGCTGGGTCAGTCAGAATTAGCGATAAGGTGTATAATTGTAACCATGACTCTTTTACACCTATTATAAAGGATCAGTTATGTATAAATAAATATATTATATCATGTATATATGTGAAACAAAAACTGTGTTTTAAAATCATAATTTAAAGGTTTTATATAACAGTAAAACAAATTTGTGGTTATATATTGATAAATGTATAATGTATCATGTTGTTGGTAGTGTCCGAGGGCCGTGGTGTAGTGGTTAGTGCATCGGACTACTAAACACAAAGGTTCCTGGTTCGATTCCCATTTGGGATGAACATTTCAGGAACTTTATTTTCTGCTCTCCCTTGACACCATTTGCGAGTATGGTCTTAAGGAAACGATAAAAGTCCGTCGGAATGGCTGACCAGTGTTAAAAGAGAGCCATAACTCTTGCACGTTAAAGACAACCTTTTAGATTTCGAAAAAGAGAGTGCTAATGCCGCTACAAGGCAGCACTCGCACCCGCAAAGGGGAAAGGGATTAATATGGGGAAGAAGTCCCCTATTACAGTAGAAAATTCAATAAAAAAAAAATAAAAAAAAAAAAATCGGGAGAATTTCACATTGTACTAAATGAACTCAAAATCGTTCATTTTTTTGTTGCATTTTTGAATTTCCAGATTGGCACAGAAATTAACTTCCGTTTCCAGTCTTGTTTACATGAGACTTTGAATAAAAATGTATATTTATCAGTCTAAGAAAGGAACTAATACTAATTCATTTAAAAAACAGACCGCGTTTCTTTGTTTACATTGAATATGACGTCATAACTTAAATAACATCACAACTAAACTCCCTAACAACAGAACCAAAATCGTAAAAGTTACGGTATTTCCGTTTCTCTTTATAACATTATTGATTTAAAAAAAAACCATTGACTTCGTCCCCATTCACAGGTAATTCCTGCCTTATACTATAAGTTGCAAAACTTGATTCCCAATCCACTACAAATAAATATGTTTAAACTAAACTAGTGTCCAAAATCAGTTGGTTTACAGACAATAACTTTAGTATATGAAAATAAAAATCCATGAAATTGAAACACAAGGTTTATAACCTCAAAAGGAAGGTGGGGAGGTTATGACCCCAACAGTGTAGGAATTAGGGGCCTAAAAAGGGACCTAATTGGCTAATTAAGCATGTAAGTAGTTTCCAGACAATATCTTGTTCCTCATTGTTGAAGGCTGTATGGTGACCTATAGTTGTTATTGTTTGTGTCATTTGGTCTCTTGTGGAAAGTTGTCTCATTAGCAATCATACCCCATCTTCTTGTTTTATATTTATGCTCAAAAATCTTTTATTTTCAATTTATACCTGTTTTTCTGGCATGTAAACATGTGTGATACTTTATAAAACATGCCGATGTAGATAAAAACCCAATTTGAAAAAGAAAAGATAATAATAGCTCAAACCATTTAGGAATTGGGGGCAAACAAGGGTTTCTGGTAAAGGACAATGAAGACAATTTTAAGGCAGTGCAAGGGAAGTAATAATCAAATTATGTTTAAAGAGCAATGTGTTAAATGGGCAATTATGGTTAAAAATTTGAATTGAGATAATGACCATATCTTCAGGGAAAGAATTTTTGTAAAGGGGGGGGGGGGGGGGGGGGGGGGGGGGGGGGGGTTATATAAGAAATTGACTACAGTTATTCTGTGTCAATATTAAATTACAATCCATAAGAAATTGACTACAGTTATTCTGTGTCAATATTAAATTACAATCCAAATTCAAAACTGTATCAAGTTCTAATATTGTGTTTATTTTTGCCCCAACTGTTCAGGGTTGGACCTCTGCAGTCGTAACCAGCTGTTCCCAGCAAGCAATTTATTTTTGATAAATCAGTGTTTATCTTATTTACCTGTTGGTTGTAAAAAATATTATGTTGGCACAAATGAAATATGTTTTATTGCGCAAATAGAGATTTTTTTTTAAGGCAAATGAAATGCCAATTGGCACTAAAGCAAAGTGTAAATAAAAAACAACATGTACAAAAAAATGTATAAATTTTTATAATTTTTTTCTTCTGTTTTAACAGAAAATACAAGCAGCCAATGAATGTATCTGCAAGAGGAAACTAATGGGAATACTATGTCGGTCTTGTGGAGGTGTGTTTAGAGGGAGAGTCAGACAAATCTGTGTGTATCATCCTACCAGTAGATACTTAATGGACTATGAGGTCTGTCCATCCTGTAAAGCAACACAACTGACAGAATTTGAAGAGACGATTCCCAGTTCTGACATGGAGTGTGAAAAGGAGAGAAACGCTTAAATTCCATTTTAATGTTTTAAAATTGTGATAAAAAACACCCAGTGCCAAAGATATTGGAAGTGATTGCATACATTGTGTGCTGCTATATGCTGAAGAGATGTTTATGCTTTGACCAGGGGATGTCAACTGAGATATCAATTATTCCATGTATATATTTGTGGTTTTTTTTTTATGTTTTCTTAAAACTTGATCTTAAAATGCCACTTTTAACCCTTTTATGTTATAAGTAGCTTTCTCAAGTTATAAGCATTGTGAATATTCATGTACATGATAAATTGTTAAAGTTTTAAAAAAAAGTATTTTTAGAGGCATACAATACAGTTACAGGGGACGTTAAAGTCATAAGAAACAAGTGACCGGTGAAAAATAATGTTCTTATAATTCTTGAACTAATGCATACAAACAAAATAAACTTAGTCTTCTGTGCACGAATTTATTATTTTTTTCGTGTAAATTTCGTATAATCGTCAATTTTTTTTTCAATCGGTCAGTGTTGTTGTGAAAATATGGCAGGTAATTAAAGTTCGTGTTTTGAAGCCGGAGTTTAACGATGGTCACCTGTTTGTCAACAATCGACAAAAAATAAACAAAAAAGCATGGAAGAGAGCACGTGTTAAACATGTAAATTCAGATAATAATTTATTTTAAGGACATCCATGCATATTGTGACCACCGGATTTTTACGAGATGGGTCACACTGAGGTCACTTTGCATACGGAAAATATGTCGGGGGGGGGGGGGGGAAAGCTTGCTGGAAGGAAGCAATTTAAATAAAGTAAACTTCTAAATATGAATAAATTAAAGAATTTTCTTCAGAAAAAAATATCTGTACATAAGTTTTATAATGAAAACTATCCATTAAGTTATAAAAAACATATATGCATTATTTTTTTTTATTTGAGGTTTCTTATGACTAAGTTCGACATTTACTAGATTTCTGTTCAAAGGGAAATAACTCACTTTTCAAAAAGATTTTAAAAAGACATTGTATTTATAAATGAAAATGGTATTTTGGAATTGTTTCCCTTTCTTTGGTAAATTGTTTGAAGAATTAGTTAATTTATCTGTATAAACTAAATTTTCTGAATAACATATATTTAAATTTTTGTTGTATGAAGTGTTCAAACTCTTTTATATATAGATAATAATTTATTTTTGATAAAGCCATTAAAGGATATATTTCATTTAAGAAATAATTCATGGAAGCAATAGATTTGTTGGAAATACATGGCCTGGGCCTGAATGCTAGCAAGGGAAAAAAATTACTAACATCATGGTCCAGGTCATGTGTAAATTCACTGAAATAATCAGTTTCCACACTTTTTTTTGTCATTCTTGAAGACATTACCAGAGTTAAGTTTAAATTTTGGTGGTGTCACTTGTACTATTCTAGAGTTATGCCCTTTTGTAAATTAAAAAATTGCTGAAAAGAATTTTCGTTTTTGTTCTCTGACTTATGTTTGTCGCAACCAAATGATACGAAACTTATACAAAATGTTCATTACCACAAAACACAGATAGAGATTGAATTTTGGTAGCACCACTTTAACCATATAGACATTTACTTAAAATTTTGGTTTCTTGCACATTTAATTTCTATCCTTTGGACAGACATACTGAACTTTTTTGTTTCAAAAGTAAAAACATGCAGAATTTTGTCAATTGATTTGTAATTTTTGCTTTACAAATGTATGATCTTAATTTGTGTAACCATTCTTTGAAAATAATTCAGATGTTGTTGTGTCCTGTTAAATTGTTATACGATGATGACTGATGTTCCCATATTTTGACTATTTTATTGATTGTGACTGTTTATTTAACGCATCATGTAAATGTAACGGAATTTGATGAGACTGTTATTAAAGTGAGAGGGTTAGCGCTATAGAACCAGGTTTAATCCACCATTTTCTACATTTGAAAATGCCTGTACCAAGTCAGGAATATGACAGTTCTTGTCCATTCGTTTTTGATGCGTTTTGTTTTTTGATTTTGCCATGTGATTATGGACTTTCCAAATTGATTTTCCTCTGAGTTCAGTATTTTTGTGATTTTACTTTTCATTATTATTAAAATTTCATGATATTAGTAAGAAACAGCATTTTTTCTGCATATTTTGATAATTTAAAATATCTTGAAAACAAAAATTGGACTAAATAATCCCAATACAGTATCAATCCATTTGTAATTTTAAGAAGAGAGGTTTGAATTTTGTACTTGTTTGCAATCTAATGACTAAAATACCTCAAGAAATGCTTTCTCTATAAGTTTGAGGTTGCCAAAAATAATACATTGCGATGTTAGCAATGTCAATACCCCCCCCCCCCCCCCCCCCCCCCCCCCCCCCCCCCCCTGTTACTGTTTTTGTATGCCCTTAAGCATGTTTAGAGGACCTAATATTTAATGTTATTTTAGTTTATTTGGCAAACTCCCATGAAATCTGAACACATTATTAAAATGTAAGCTACACCCAGGGTAGCACTTTATTCAGAAAAAACAACAGTGTAGTGTACATGTAGTATTACTGTAAATTCAGAAGTTAATGCGAGGTTTTTATTATTGTGAAAAATGCAACTGAGTTGTAAACGCAATAATTTAAACTCGCATTTTGAAATATTTTATATGAATTTAATAGGAGGCTTCTCAAAATCGTAAAAATTTAAAAGCATTTAAGTCTGAAATGACAAAATCGAAATAATAAATGCACGCATTAATTTTCGGAATTTACAGTATGCTGATTACAACATTTTAAAGCATGAGCTATTTTATTGTACATTGTATGTAAATAGTTGTCAAATATGTCTTTGTAGAGTAGTCTTTGTATAGGATATTTTTGTCAACTTTTAACACAAGATATTCCTTTGTTAAAAGTTATTTATGAAATGTGGAAAATATGTTGATGAATCCATGTACAGAATAATTCTGGTCAAGAAAAATGCCATGTCTGTATAGGGTTTACCTAACTTTATATCCCTTTTTTAGTGCTAACCTGATATTTTTTATTGGATTTTTTGTTTCAGTTATTGTTAAGTTCTAAATTGATTTCTTATACAGTTTGTAAAATATTAATGAAAACAATTTATTTTCCTAATTTTTATCCATTTTGTTACTCTAAACAGACACATCTTTTTCTTGGCCTGATTATTATATTTGAGTTTGTAGTTCAGTTGGTGCTAAAATCTTAGAATAAGGCTTGTTTGATATTTTTTTGTACATGTAGATGTAATTTCAGCAATATAATTGTTAACAAGTGTTGGGAAATTTTATAAAAAGTACTTTATATAGATTACCAAAGCCTTGATTTTAAATGATAACATATCACTGCCAGGCTCGCATCTATGAATTGTGTACTTAAACATGACCTTCACTCCTGGAATTTATAAATTTAACATTTTATTTCAATATTTTATGGTCATAAACAGTTAACAGTCGATCATGACAGTGGCAGATCATAAGTGGGGGCCAATGGCCAGTAACTGTCTATTAAAGAGGAGGGCTGCTCTGGTCATGCTTCAGTGATTGCCTAAATAATCAACAAAACACATTTGACATCATTCTATGGCAAAAGTATAAAAGAAATCTGTATGTAAGGTGGTACCCAACACTTTAACTCAAATAGCTTGTTTAATCGTTTAAGAAGTATTTACTTTGACCCTTTGACAAAAATATAAAAATTTCAAAAAAATTGAACCAACCTTTTTATCAGAAAAAATACACTGGTTATATAGCAGTTTGACAAAAACTTATTTTGATCTTTGAAAAGCTTAATTATCCCATCACAACACAACGTAATTAAAATGTTTAGCTGAGTTATCTCCCTGTAGTGTTAGGTACCACCTTAATGTCAATTTCATTGCTTTATCAGGTCATGGAGACTAAAATGATAAATTAAATAGCAATAAAATATCATCTTCTTAAAGTGGGACTATCCATGACCAAAACTAGGACTCAGTATCTCCTTGAAAAAATCCTTAGTGAGAACCCTAAACTGTCTGACTAAATTATTCCTGATAGATGGACATGGGAGGTTAATGATAAATTAATCTTTGAATAAACTTTTCTACTTTAGAATTATGAAAAAGAGATGGAATTAGCAAGTATATTTTTTTTAGACTTTATCTCAGTTAAGTTCTTAAATATGAAACCTATTCCTTTGATATTAATGATGGATTTGAAAGGGAAAAAAGAAAAGTACTTATTATTTCCTTTTGCAGGACAAGGGGTTTACAGGAGACACCTTTTCAAAGAAGAAATTACATGTAGATATGAATTGCTTTCAATTTTATATTCTGTCACTTCAAAGTATTGAGGACCATTGATTGAGATTGGTAAAAGTTTGATACTTGTAATTCTTCTTTTTTTTTGTGAGTAAAAACCTATTTGGCCAAATTCTTAGATTGCAACCTTAAGCTTTTTACATTATATTACAATTGTATGCATTTATCTTCTTATGCAATTAAATGAGTTATGTTTTGTTGACTACAATAGTTATTTTACTCTGCCATGTCTATAGTTTTACAATCATGATATGATACAGAGGCAGATTTAGGGGGGGTGGGGCCCGGGCCCCCCCTTTTTGGGAAAAATTTTTGTTGCTTATATAGGGAATCACTGAAGCGTGACTGGAGCGGGCCCCCTCTTAGGTCAGTCAGTGGGCCGCCACTTATGAAAATTTCTAGATCCACGACTGTGATAAAAGATTAAAGGGAATGGGGACAATGTGTTTTAATTTCACGGTTTAAGAACAAGGCAATGGTTAATATTTGGAAAAGTTTTAAAACGGTGTCCAGATGGTTAGCTGAGCTTTCCCATGGTGATTAGGCGGACATTTATACATATAGTTGATGCAGAGAATGAAAAAAAAAACCTTTGATTATGGGGATCTGCTGGATAGTTGTTCCATTGACAATCCTACAAGATCTCTCCAATTTTCAATTCAAATTGTCTTCCCCCCTCATATCTAACATCTGTATTAGTTTAATTTTAGCTCTATGGTTCAGACACTCCTGGGAAGAAGTTTGTTGTTGTGTTCCAGGCCAGGAAAGTCCTTGAATATGTTAAATTTTGTAAACTTGAGCAGAAGTGGAAAAAATCATTTTAGGTGAAGAAGAGCTTACACTACAGTATATCTCTTAGATTTTCTCTACACCATTTGGAAATGCTGTTCCACTTTTAGTCAAATTTGTAGCAAGTTCAATAACCATAGTTGTTAAAAGATTCATGATGGCTCATTTTGTTTGAGCCTGTGACTCTTGTCGCAGAAAGCTTGACAAAGGGATAGTGTTCTTGCAGCGGTGGCATTAGCTCACTTATTACAAGCTTTATATTTTAGAAGGTGGAAAACCTGGATGCTTCATACTTTGTATATGGATGCCTCATGTTACAAAGTTTCAGTCAGTCAAATGTCCAATGTCCTTGACCTCATTTTCATGGTTCAGTGACTACTTGAAAAATAGTGAAGATTTTTTGTAATGTTAATTTCCCTTTATTATGATAATAATATTAGTAATAAGATAACTATATTTGGTACAGTATGTATGCAGCTTGCAAGGTCCTCATGCGCTTCAGACAGTTTCAATTGACCTTGACCTCACCAGTGACTACTTGAAAAATAGTGAAGATTTTTTGTAATGATAATTTCCCTTTATTATGATAATAATATTAGTAATAAGATAACTATATTTGGTACAGTATGTATGCAGCTTGCAAGGTCCTCCTGTGCTTCAGACAGTTTCAATTGACCTTGACCTCATTTCATAAATCGGTGAACAAAGTTAAGTTTTGGTGGTCAAGTCCACATCTTGCATACTATTAGCAATAGGTCTGGTATATTTGGTGTATGGAGGCACTGTAAGGTGTACATGTCCAATTGGCAGGTGAAATCTGACTTTAATCTCATTTTCATGGTGAAGTTTTTGTTTTTGGTCTGTTCTTCTCATACTGTATGCAATAGGTCTACTATATTTGGTGAATGGAATGATTGTAAGGTGTACATGGCTAGCTGGCAGTTTTTCTGACCTTGACCTCATTTTCATGGTTCAGTGGTAAAATTAATGTATTTGAATTTTGGGCTTTTTCTGATATTGAATGCAATAGGTCAACTATATTTGGTGTATGGAAATATTTTGTTATCTTTGTGTCAGTCGCGTAGGTTTTATTTGACGATGACCTCATTTTCACGGTTCATTGCTCAGTGTAAATTTTTTGTGTTTGGTCTGTTTTCCTAAACCATAAGCAATAGGTGAACTATATTTGTTGTATGGAAGAATTGTTAACTGTACATGCCTGCCTGGCATGGTTCATCTGACCCTGACCTCATTTTTATGGTTCAAAGCTCGATATTTAGTTTTCTTTGTTTGTGTTAAGTTTATGTGACAGTTGTAACAAAGTTTTATATTTAGGACTATCAACATAATATCAATGATTAGTAAAGAAGGCGAGACATTTCAGTGTGTGTACTCTTGTTATCAAGGAATATACATTTCCCTGTACTTCTCAGGGAACCCATGCTTTGGATTCATCCATGTTGCTATTTTCGGCACATCAAAGTGCTAGCAAGATAAATTGATATCTTGTTCTGAATCTGACTGTCAAGTGGCAAATATTTCATGATTTCTTGCGGAAACATCAGTCTAATAATGGAGTAGCATATGTTTTTGTGAGTGGAATTTATGATTCAAGCATGAATTTACTTGATGTTTGCGTTTGCAAATATTTGAAAGATATTTCGTACGAACACTACCATTGTATTTAAATCTAGATTGTGTGCTTTGTCTAGGAATATGCAGACATTATTAAGTGATTGTTTTGCCTGTGACCAATATTCCCCAAATTAAGGATGCGGATAGACCCATGACGAAAGGTCGTCTGTGTTTGGCCATGCCAAACATCAACAGTCAATTATCTCCTGCACAATTTGAATAAGCAAAAGAAGTGAAGACTTGTAAGCTACAAGGGATGTACAATATGCGCAAACATACTGATTTATCTCGTGCACACTTAATACAGAAAAATAAAGACTTCGGTTGAAGGAAAAACTTGCTAGCTTTGTGGAACGTATACATCCAGAAATGTCCGGTTTATTACTGCTTTGCAAAAACGCTAGTGGCAAATACTATACCAAATTATACCTTGTCCGTTCGTCCAAAAAATATTTCCGTCATACTTTTCTCAGATATATTCAGTCTGCAGCTTGACAATACTCATTTACATCACGATAGCACGTTTTGGATCGACACCTATTTCCTGTCTGATGATGTTATGTTGATTGAACAATCATTTTTTTGTAACACAATTCGCTTGTCCTACTCCGATCCGCTTGATTTTCTTATTAAACAAAAACGCCAGTGTCTATGAATGGTTAACGAGTAGGTAAGATTTGCCTGATAACGTGTGCAGTCACGTGCTGATTAAGTGTTGTTACTTTGAATCCGATCCATTACTAGTATCCAATATGGCCGCCAACGTGGCACTTAGTTTAACATAGGACCCTATGGAAAATACATACACATGTCTTCTTTGAGAGAACCACTGAATGGTCATTGGAATGAAACCAACCATAGCGTTAATGTTCCTTATGAGGTGCAGACCTTGAGTGTTGTTACTTTGTAGCCGCTCTATCACCCAAGATGGTTGCACGCGGGGGACTTAGTTTAAAATATGACCCCAAGGGAAATACATACAAATGTCTTCTCTTAGGGAACTACTAAATGGAATGAAACCAAACATGGAATCTATGTTCCTTGTCAGGTGCTGACCAAGTGTTGTTACTTTGTAGCTGATCCATCATCCAAGACGGTCGCCAGCGGGGGACTTAGTTTCATGTAGGATCCGAAGGAAAATACATACAGATGTCTTCTTTAAGAGAACAACTGAATGTAATGAAACCAAACATACAAGACTGTTCTTTATGAGATGCGGACCAAGTGTTCTTACTTTGTAGCGGATCCATCATCTATGCTGGCCGCTAGCCGGGCCTTAGTTTAACATAGGACACTATGGGAAATACTTACAAATGTCTTCTTTTAGAGAACCATTGATTGGAATGAAACCAAACATAGCATTAATGTTCCTTATGAGGTGCTGATGAAGTGTTGCTGATTTACTGATCAAGATGGCCACCGGGATTAATTATTAAATTGCATGGTCAATATTAACCAAATTAGGCCTCAAACATGATTTCAAAACCCCAATCAGACTGAGATGAGCGACACAGGCTCTTGAAAAATAACATTTCGAACCTCCATCCCCCAGAAAGAGGATAGTTTTTTTTCAGCTGTTGTCAGACTTTTGAAGTATACAACATATGTCAGCATTCCGACCGGACGTGGTTGTTTTATTCAACAACCCAACAATTGAAATTGAAACAAAAAAAAAAGAAATTGCAAAAATACAACATCTGACTTACAATTATCTTTTATTTTGATAAACATTATCAAATAACAGCTTTATCACAGTTAGTGTAAATTATAAAAAAATAATACTAAATTTGATATGTCATTATAAATAAATATTCTTATATTTAAAAGCAATAAATAAAGAAAGATTTCAATTTAATTTAAGATTGAACACCTTTAAGTGCCCGTATTGTAATTGAAAAAATAACATCTTCATTTCTTTGTTAAACAACCTTCACAGTAAATTAAAAGACACTACTATAGCTTTATTGCCAATTGTCAATATAAGTGAGTTGAAATTAGAAATAATATATGGCTTATAATATTTAAATAAAGGTGTTTGCTTTAATGTCTTTAATGTTTAAGTAAATCAAGGTGAACATCAGCCGACCTCCCAGTTTCATTATCTTTTCCTTCCACGATTAATTCTGTATCGCCAAACGTTAAAGAGACGATGACTTGTCGATCCATTCCTTTAGACGTATCTGGCATTTCTACTCTAATTTTTCCTATTTCTTCGCAACCTTTCTCAGTAGTATATTTCGGATTTTCATCGTCAGTTTGGTAAAGATTAAGAGACATTTCTGTCATATTTGGGCGAAGTGGAAAGACATCGTGGGTAACTGTCTCACCCAGCATGAATTCCGACCCAGCTTCACAAAGCGTATGGAAAATATCTTTACAGTAGGGAACTCCACCTTCCATCATTTTCTTTTCTTCAGGGTCAGTCTCTTTCAAGAAGTATCTGAGGTTTCGTAACCCAATTGTCTTACTAGCAACCCGACAAGAAACGATTCTCGGATGGTGTCCGTAAAGAACAGCTCCTTTTAGAACAACTAATCCGGATTCAGGTGGAATGACAATGTTTTTGTTTGGAAAAGCTTCTTTTACAAGTAATTGCATAATCGTTGATTCAGCAAATCCGCCAACCATGATGACATCTTGCACCTTATCAGCACCAGCAAGATCTAGAACTGTTCGACAATGTTTAATTATACTTTGAATGCACGGCGAAAAGAAATTAGCCATCACTTCTTTAGGAAATTTAAGCTTATCTTTCTTCATTTCTGTGCTGGTTTGTGCGAATAAACCGATGTTAGCCTCTGAAGCTGTCTTCTTCATATTTTTCGTGTAGCGGTCTCGGAGGTCCATTGGTATACTTAACGTAAAACGACCCTGTCCATCGGTACCAAGTTTACGTTTGACCATTTCGATGCTTCTTTCAAGGTCAAGATAGTCGGAGGTAGACTCGGCTTTAAATTCACCAAGTATTTTCGGAGTGAATATTTTCTCTAGGAATTTGTATATCTCTTCATTCACATACAATCCTCCCCATGCCCCACCACTTGCCTTTGTTACTTCTTTTAAAGTTCTGTCTGGCATTACTTCTCTGACGGTGACGTCTACCGTTCCTCCTGCAAAAGATATCAATTCACAAGTTACGTTTGAAAAGTGCTACATACTTAATTAAGTACTAGAACACACCCATGTTACCGCGGGTCAGTGACTGAATCTTTCTGTTTGAACCCGTCGAACTGGAACTGTGATTAGTATTCGTTTTGTTATCTTAGAAAGTCTTACTGATTTATAAAATACTACAATAGGTAACAATTAACAATTTGACAATGGTTGATAGAATTTAGTAGTGTCAACCCTGTGATTATGACCCGTGTACATAGCATAGTCCTAAATACACCGTTTGGTGGTGCCCCTGTCAGATGCGAAACGTACAGATAAGGTATTAGGTAACAGGTGAATATACTATTGGTATCGGACTCGAGACGGAACTTCTTAATTATTGGCAATATTAATTACTTAGTACTCGGAAAACAAAAGGGCCTGGAGTGGTGTAATATTTAATCTACACATTTGTACTATGTTAGTTATATATAAAGTTGAATTCTTTGAATTGTCGTTTTTACGTGATGACGGCTGACAAATTGGACCTCGCAATTTTAGTATATACGGTCTACATTGTTCTGTTTTATGTGGCTATTAAAACCAGTCTTTGTTATACTTAAATGTTATCACATTTTGTTGACAGTAATGGATCGCAGTCTCATTTATATTCACAAATATACTTATATATGATAATATAACGGTAACATGGACTAAACGTTAAACTATTTGTGAGAATATCTCGGATTTTATAAAATAATCTATGCAACTGAAGCACGCTACTTTGCAAATAAATATAGAACATTTATTTTTTCTATATTTCTAGATAAAAATGTTTTAAAATTTGTAAAATAAAGATATAGAGTTATCTATATTACTACATGAATATAGTTGACATCGAGTGTCGCGTTTTTCTTCTTTTTACATAAAATCCACGAATATAGTTTTGTACCACAAAGGGGCAATGCCCAACGTAGTTTATTATGTGTTCATTCCTAGATCTTCTTTGGTTTATTTGGGGTTAAAATCGGAAAAAGCCAGTTCGGATCGACAGTCCTTCACGACGTTCAAAAATCAAAATACATGGTTAGATTAAGCATATATAAAAGAACCCCATGTATACAATTTTTGTTGAAATCAACCGAAGATTAATTTTGGACCCCAATTTGAACCAACCTGAAAACTGTGCCTATTATCAAAAATCTAAATACATGTTTAGATTCAGCATATCAAAAACACCCCAAGGAATCAATTTTTGTTGAAATCAAAAACAGTTTAATTTTGGACCACGATTTGGACCAATTTGAAAACTGGGCCCATAATAAAAAATCTAAGTACATTTTTAGATTCAGCAAATCAAAAAACCCCAAGGATTCAATTTTTGTTGAAATCAAACAAAGTTTAATTTTGAACCACGATTTGGACCAACTTGAAAACTGGGCCAATAATCAAAAACCTAAGTTCATGTTTAGATTCAGCATATCAAACAAAGAACCCCAAGGATTCATTTTTTGTTTAAATCAAACATAATTTAATTTTGGACCCTTTGGACCTTAATGTAGACCAATTTGAAAACGGGACCTCAACATACACAGTTAGATTCGGCATATCAAAGAACCCCAAATTAAGTCTTTGAGCCCCTTATTCCTTAACTGTTGGGATCAAAACTCCAAAAATCAATCCCAATTTTCTTTTATGGTTAAAACCTTGTGTTGAAATCGCATAGATTTCTATTTACTTATCATCAAAGTTATGGTGCGAAAACCAATAAGAATGCTTATTTGGGCCCCTTATTGGCCCCTAATTCCTAAACTGTTGGGACCTCAACTCCCACAATCTATCCCAACCTTCCTTTCGGGGTAATAAACCTTGCGTTTGAATTTCATTGATTTTTATTTACTAATATACTAAAGTTATCGTGCGAAAAACAAGAAAATGCTCATTTAAGCCTTTTTTTGCCCCTAATTCACAAACTGTTGAAACCAAAACTCCCAAAATGAATCCCAACCTTTCTTTTGTGGTCATAAACCTTATGTTTAAATTTCATAGATTACTCTTTACTTTTACTAAAGTTATAGTGCGAAAACCAAAAGTATTCGGACGACGGCGACGTCGACGTCGACAGACGACGACGCCAACGTGATACCAATATACGATAAAAAAAAATCTATTTTTGCGGTTGTATAAAAACCAGGTTTTAGATTTTGAGTATATACTTCCTTTCTGATACAAATTCTATTATAGATTCTTTATTGATGTACAAATTAAACTTCGTTTTACCACTTTTTGAGTTTTTAGCCTCTGAATGAAACAAAATTCAGGGGACGTTGGATCTACATCTTTTTTTTAATTGTGTTACCTCCTAAGTCGAGCACCATGTATCTGGTCCCTGGGTCATATGGTGAAAGACTAGGACCTTCATCTTGGTCTCTTTGAACATTAACATTCATATGTTTAATGAACACTGAAGCAGCTTCTGGTTCTAAAGCTAAAATTAGCTGTTCGGTTGGTATTCCGGCCTGAAATGACATAGCATGCACCGTACAGTCATTCGAAATGAGTATTAGATAAAATGACTTCTAAATTATGTTGTGACAAATTTTCTAATAAACTTATATTGTCCTTAAAACAGGAAATTAAAATGTAATAAATATATAAATATACATTTATATGAGCACTTAAAATTTCAATAACTATGTAATGATCACTGTCCAAAGTTTAAAGGCATTGGTCAATAAATTGAAGACGTTACCGATATATATTTGAAAATTTAAAATTTACAAAACAAGCAGTATAATAAATATTCTATACATGATTAAAGATTCCAAGAAACCGGCTGATTGGATTTAAAACTTCAATTCTTATATTTGGAGCTGCTAGTATGTTTGAATATTTTTATACTAAACATGTCTAAAACTATTGATAGCAACTTGTTCATTATTGACATTGAAACAGAGATAAAGGATACAGCACATACAGTTAAGTTTGTCTCATATCATGACTTACATATACATTTACAAGTTATGAAACCAAGAGTTTCAAATGGTGAAGTTGTGATCACCTAAAGAACGTATTGCGATAAAGCGACAAGGACCTGTAACTCTGTAATTGTGTTTGCGGGAAAATATGAATGCCTACTCATATCCAATCTTTTAGGGAAATCGAATTTTTACAGAAGAGTGTCCACCATGCACTTGCACTGCACTATTATTATAATAGTAGAATAGAATGATATACAAATGGATGAAAATTATATTCACATGTAACTGTTATATTAATATAATACATAACAACAAACCAGTGTATAACGACTCTATAATAATTTGTATCATTACAATATAAACGTTATTACGGTGAGGTTGAACTTTCTTTGCCGACCGTGCGAGGGCTGTATAGCCAGTCAAGGTCGTTAAACACTTCCATTTGTTGAACTTCCTTTTATTTAAAATAAATCATCATCTACGCACGAACTTGTCTCAGAAAAACATACATATCTGTTCATTAACCTGAGTTTCAGGTATAATAGAGATGTGATTTTTTTTCTGTGACAAGTCCTTTTAACCATTCACAAGAATTTACAGTCATCCGATGTTCAGTACTTCAGTACTTTCATTCTATGTTTTGTTTTGTGTACTAATATGGTTGTCTGTAAAATATATTTTTTAGACCTTACGTTGTCACTTAATTTTTGATTTACGAATTTGTATGTCCCTCTCTTTATTCTCATATCGTACATGGCTATTGTATACTCTAGTTTACTTACGCTTTTAGCTGCCTCTCTCATAAATTGTTTGGCAGTGAAATCCCATATTGCTGGTACAGTCAATACCCAACAAATTTCCTTTTCCATGACTGCTGTTTCTAAAAGCCCTTTATTCCGTAGTTCATCCAGTACTTGCCCTTTGATGTACAATATCGAGTGCTTGAATACTTCCAGTGCTGGGAGCTCAAGTCCCTGGTCGGTTCTTAACGATATGGTGCGATTAATTTTCTTCAAAATATTAAAAATATATTGTTTTTATAAAAATGTTTCAATAATTTTTGTCAGGAAAAAAACCCAGTCTAACATAGCTCTTGAAAACTTTGTATACGATAGAACTGATTTATAGTTAGCTTAAATTTCTGAATCCGGGTCTCAAACACAATAGGTGCTTTCCGAAAGTATTCAATATGTTTAAATTCTTGAATTTTTATAACGAAAGGCTCAGTTGATAATTTAAGAAATTCCTCAGTATTATGAAATTGATGTTCAAAATCCTTCAGAAAAAGATGACTTTATGTAAATTTGATTATTCTTGTTTTGTCCCTTTTGATCGTGACTTTTTCAAGTATCTTACTATTCAACCAATCTTCACTTTAAAATTTTATGTTTAAACAAATCTGATAAGTTTAATCCAGATAATTCAAACTTATGAAAACTTGCTGTATTTCGATTGGATGAGAGAAATGGTACAAAAGTTAATGTTCTATCTTCTATAAGAAAGATAGTGTTGTCTCCTTGCTGGTATTAATGTCATGCGGGATTTACATGTGTAGTGGTATCTGTTATGTAGCTTCGTAGTACAGAAGCTGACACTATATGGTTGCACTTTCAGAATAGACTGATTTGTTAAGATAATTTTACAAAGGACATACGCAGTGGTGCAAATAATGGCTCTCACGAACTTCTTGGCCAGTGACTCCTTTCAAAAATAAAAATCTGAGTAAAATTGATACTTGTCAACGTATATTTGTTCCACCTAACAGAAGTTCTACTGGAAACTTTGTTATAAACAATGTCATAATACCTGAACCTGATGGAACAAATATTCTATACTATTTATTCCGTTAGGAACATCTACTGTAATATTTATTCCTGTGGAAATAATATTCCAGAATAATTGTTCCATTTGGAATTCATATTATGAAGGAACTTCTGTTCCGTGACAATGTCAGTATAACCCATTGTCAACTTTAATCGCAATTATTTTTTATGAAATTAGTAGGCTAGCAGGGAGCTAAAATTTGCCTTACTACAAAAGTGGATAACCTGAATGATTATAGATTGATTTAATCCTTATCGTAGTAACCATATAATATCGAAGCTAAATAGCTATAGAAGGGTTGTGACTCCTGAATAAATAGAAGGTTGGTGATACAATTTGCTTTGCTACCTTAGGTTGGATCTGGTTATATAATCTGTAAGATAATATAGCCAACGTGTACATGCATATTGATATTAGTATTATACCTCATGATAGAGTTTCATCTTGAAATGTTTGAAGTAATACCATCCAATATGGTTATCGTCTTGAGCAAGTTCACTGTATTTATCCTCGGCATCATAACCAAAACTGTGAAATGTTTTATCTGGATTCAACAGGAGGACGGTCGGGGTCTTCTCCGAAACTAAAGCTGGACCTCCACCAGAAGAACCCCAGTGTTTAGTCCATATTCTCAACGGCTCTGACAGATAGCTATCTCGCATAGAAAACCCAAATCCTGTGTATGTTGTACCGAAATCAATGGCCGCTACCATCAACTTACTAGGAACTGGCTTGTCAAGGATGGTTGCCATATTCACTAGTCATCCAAAACGTGAGTTTCCTTTACTTCACTGCCCCGGTCATTCTGAAACATTAAAAAACTATATAGATTCAGTCTTGAGATTTTAAGGTGTTTGTGGAAGTTTCGTTTTTTAGGGGTTTTGCCAATAGTGATTTAATTTTTCTTCGACTTATTAGTTGCGAAAGTTGCATTGATATCTTTCCCCTCTTTTTAGTTCAGCATTTATTTAGCCATATGTTTAAACCATCATGTTGAATTTGATACAATGGTACTGAAGTTTATAGGGTCAGCCAGAAGTCAGCCCACTCAGACAACAGATCTGTTTGACCAGAAGTGTTTACTGTAAAGACTTTGGCTCAGAGTTTTCTTGACATTAACACTCTCAATGAGATGATAATATAAACTAAGGTGAGATGTGAATATCTCACTTCAAAGCACTATGAGAGTATGAAGCAAATTGTGTTTCAATATGGTATTTTGCTTATTAATTTTAAAATTTATGTTAGCATTATACTTCATCACTGCAACAACTGTGTTACTATATTTCTCCATTCGAAACAGTTAAATTCAACTTTTTAAAAGAGTTGGAAATATTGAATTTATGGAAAATGGCCTTGTTGGTGCTTTCACATGATCAATTCTTACCAGATTTATATAAAACTTAAACTACAGGTTAATATTAGCATTTTCGTAGACAAGTTCTAAAATAGTGGACAATTAACTGTTAATCTAATGTCATTTGGACTATATAAAGAGAGATAACTCAATATTATGTTTGAACACTAACTGGTTTCCTGTTGAAGTTATCCTCTTCCTGTTAATGGTGAATTGTGTAACATGTGCTAATAATTATTAAAGTATTAAAACTTATTGATGTCCTTCTGAGTGCATTAACATTAACTTTTTTGAAAAGAGTTATGGTCCTTAGATATTAAATTTATGGAAAATGGCCTTATTGGTTCACTCACATGATCAATTCTTGCCAGATTTAAAAAAAACCTAAACTACAGGTTAATATCAGTAATGCTTAGGACAAGTTCTTTAATGGTTAATGTTTAAAAGAGTTATGCCTTTGGAAATATTAAATGAGTGCAACTCAGAGGACATTGAAACGAAATATAACTGTTACTTAAAGGCAATTTATAAATACAAATTTTAACATTTCAATTCATAGACAAGTTGCAACCCATACGAATACTACACGTTGCCGTAAATTATACTCTAAGACATTCATGCATTTTCAATATTTCATTAACAAACACTAGCTGTAACTATAGTATACTATGACACATCCGGCAATCGGACTGTTTTATTTTATTGCTGAAAGTTTTACGCCTTTTAAAGGCAGCAGAGCTGTGAATGGTCATGATTTTACTGAAAACGGCTTTTCCAATACAAACTGGAAAAGTCCATTTTTAAGAACAACTATTCAAAGTCTATAGCAATGCTCATGCACTCATTTAAATTTGATCATATATTATTATTGGTGTCTTTTTATTCCCATTTTCACCTCTCCATTCAAGCATATTAAACTATTAAAATCTTCTTGCGCAACAACATCTGTGTTAGAAATACGCGTTAAGTTTAACTTTCTGTATTTTTATGCACATTTCACAAAACACAGGTTACAATCTCTGAATAACTAAATAGATTTAACATGAAATAAAACCCTTCATTTTTCTTTATATAAATATATCGGATTGATTGGATTCCAACTGAACAATATCAAATTATACACACTCACTGAAAGACTGAGAAGAAACCATATTGAAATTAATCTTTTGTGTCAATTGACTTGGAATTCACGAATAGCATGTCATTTGGAACTTATTATGATGTTTTTTTCTTTTTCATCATATATTGGCTTTTGATGGCAAAATATCTTTTTATTCAGCATGTTCAGGTTATTATGACTATTTTGATCATGTGAATGGTAAAATTAACTATAATTGTAAATGACTGATACTTACAACTTCGTCATCGTTATATTTTCCTTCCTTATCGTGAACTAGGGGAGATAACCAAAACAGTTTTTACTGATTAAATATCAGTTTATAAATAATAAACATTTATAAATAGGTCTTTAGAGATTGTAACCGAATTTGGTATAGTTTTATTCATTGTGGAGTCACTTGTCTGCCCATTCATGTCCAATTTATTGGCGTAATGTTTTCTGGTCTGTGCGTCCGTTCGTTGTTCCGTTCGTTCGTCTGTACCGCTTTAGGTTATAGTTTTTGGTAAAAGATTTTGGTTAATGTAGTTTAATTGTTGATGAAGTTAAAATCCGATCAACTTGAAACTTCCTATACATGTTCCATATGATATGATCTTCCTAATTTTGATTACAAATATTAGAGTTTTATTACCCCAATATCACAGTCCACACCATTGAACATAGAAAATGATATATAGAATTTTCATTCCGTTGTATATTTTTCTACCCCTCGTCCCTTAAAAACGAACGAAAGAACGAGAGAAAGAAAGGCCGAACGAACGAACGAAAAACAGAACTAAAAAATATAAATTGCAATATGAGATAATTTCATTTTATCATTGTATGAACAAAATTTCATTTATTTATTTTGTTCAGTACAATGGACTACTAATTATATCTGATTAGATTATTATCATATTTAATATTCATTTATAGTTGTGATTGTCTGATAATATAACTATATATACGTTTTATTACATTACGCGAACCTTTGCCTATTCTAGAGGTTCATTTCGTCCAGTAAATATATTTTAAAATACATGTAAAAATAATATTCAATATATGAATTGTCCCCTAAGTCGTACAAACAAAGAGTTGTAATATATTTCTTTGCAAAACTATATATAAATACGGATTTTCAACCATAGTAAACGTTTATATTTTGTAGCGATGACATAATAAGTTCAAACGGAGGGTTACTTGTCATTTTGAGTGAATTTTGTAACAGTACTCGTGTTCGCGTCTGGTATGTAATTTGAATGACAGTACTTGTGTTCTTTCAATGGAGTAATTTGTGTACAGTTACTTGTGGTTTATTAAGGGAGGTATTTGCGTAACAGTACTTGTGTTTTGTCTGGTGAGTAATTTCTATGGTATTACTTGTGTTCTGTCTGGTGAGTAATTTGTATGGTATTACTTGTGTTCTGTTTGGTGAGTAATTTCTATGGTATTACTTTTGTTCTGTCTAATATGTAATTTGTCTGACGGTACTCCTGTTCTAAGAATGGAAATAGTTTGTGTGACAGTTATCGTATTCTTTTATAGTGGTTAATATATGTGATATAAATTCTCGTGTTCTATCTCGTGAATAATTTGTGTGACATTGGTTAATTCTTTCTGGTGGTTAATTTGTGTGATATTACTTGTGTTCTGTCTATAGTATGTAATTTGTGTGACGGTGTTTACTGAATGTTCTGTTGAGTATGTAATTTGTGTGACGGTGTTTACTGGATGTTCTGT
The DNA here is from genome assembly GCF_036588685.1 of Mytilus trossulus. Taxonomy (NCBI): domain Eukaryota; kingdom Metazoa; phylum Mollusca; class Bivalvia; order Mytilida; family Mytilidae; genus Mytilus; species Mytilus trossulus. The sequence goes on along the minus strand of NC_086386.1, from coordinate 19,150,434 downwards.
TGAGTATGTAATTTGTGTGACGGTGTTTACTGAATGTTCTGTTGAGTATGTAATTTGTGTGACGGTGTTTACTGAATGTTCTGTTGAGTATGTAATTTGTGTGACGGTGTTTACTGAATGTTCTGTTGAGTATGTAATTTGTGTGACGGTGTTTACTGGATGTTCTGTTGAGTATGTAATTTGTGTGACGGTGTTTACTGAATGTTCTGTTGAGTATGTAATTTGTGTGACGGTGTTTACTGAATGTTCTGTTGAGTATGTAATTTGTGTGACGGTGTTTACTGAATGTTCTGTTGAGTATGTAATTTGTGTGACGGTGTTTACTGAATGTTCTGTTGAGTATGTAATTTGTGTGACGGTCATCGTGCTATGTTTAGTGAATAATTGTGTGACATTGGTCGTGTTCTATCTAAAATTAGTGATTTGTGTGACAAAATCAGTTTGATTTGAGATGCACTGCCACATATCGTAGTACCGTGGATTTTACAATGATATGTTTACCCTTACTTCTCCACTTGAGATCACCTCCAGTTTTTTAGTGGGGTTTTTGTTGCTTAGTCTTTATGTTGTGTCCTGTGTACTTTTATTTGTCTGATTGTCTTTTTCATTTTTAGCCATGGGCGTTGTCAGTTTGTTTTCGATCTATAAGTTTGACTGTACTTCTGGTACCGTTCGCCCCTCTTCTTTCACTTTAGAAGGAAAATCATAGCACGTCGTATGCAAAACACATTATGTCTTATTTTTCAAATACTTTAAAGAGCTAAGTAGCAATCTATTAAAAATATAAATATTTTGACAGATAATCTCCCGATGATTATAAACGGTGTGACAAACCTTTCATTCAGATTACACGAAGGATTTATTATTTTTCAGCTATAACATTCAAAACATTACATTAACTCCAGTTTAGATTTTTTTTTAAAAACGACAAAACTTTTCAACTATATATTGTATTTATGCTATATTAAATGCCGAATTTAAATTATTAAACTGAAGTTATCTCCCATATCACATGTATCATAACAAGGAAGTATTATACGTATTTTGAGACACTAAAACTGTGCTATTTTTCATTATTTAACAGGAAAAATGAGTAAGTACAGGTCAGAGATACAATTTTCTTATTATAAAATGAAACAAATTATACATAGTTACATATTTGCATGGATTTGTCAGTTTAATCCACTATGAAATTTGTGTGTTCTATATTGACCTAGTATATAATTAGTGTTACATTTATAATAAATGAATATTAACTGTATTTGAATTGTAGGACATGACCTATGTTCACTGCCTTAAAATTCATGGCATGTTTCAAACCGAAAGTTACTGTTCAATACATGCCTATGAGGATCATAGATCACCAAATTTAAATGATTTCGACTATTTGGGTCGACTTTACTTAATGCATTAAATCTGCGCACTCGCTGCTCCCAAGATTGCTAATAATAAACAATTTATTCATTTTAGTATGAACATACATCAACATTTTCAATGCAAAACTTTATTTTGTATATTTAGAATGTTCTCAAAGTATATGAATAAAGATTTGTGATAATTTTAAATTCAAAAATATTTCTTCTTTTTTCGTAAAATGATGGACATCTTAATTGGGTATTATTTTTTTTTAACGTTTCCTCAGTCCATAGAAATAATAATTATAATAATAATAATAATAAGAATATTTATTGTTCCAATCAAGAACCCTTGGTCAATGTTGGTGGGCAGCATGAGACAATACATCATGATTTGTAACAGAAAACATTTTTTATAACATTGAAATGAAACATTGAAAGATAAAAATCTTCATTCTATATAAATCACATAGATCTACGTTTAATTCCAGGCAGGACCTGAACAATAAAATCATTACAATTATATATCATTGATATTACATATACATGATATATTTATTTACATTTCGTCTAACATCTAGGCATTGAACGATACAGTTCCCTAAATTTTTAAGTACAGACAAATTTGCATTAGTAGTTAACCGAACAATTTTTGCCTCATTTGAGAGATATGAAAAAATGACAAATACTGCTTATCTAAAAATATCTCCCTTTCATCTTTGTAAACTGGACAACTAGGAATAAAATGTTGTTCATCTTCAACCAGAATGAAAGTTAATTTGTTACAAAGCCTTTGGTCTCTTTCTACATATAAAGTTTAAGACTTGTCTCTCTTATTTGAGATCATGGGCAATGGTTCTGATTTACATATGGCACTTCTCAATTGAAAATTGTTTAAGATAGATACATTTCTTTTGAAAAAAACCAAGTTTTAATCAGGGCCATAACTTGGTCTCCAATACTGAGTAGGCAGGGGTCTTGGGGCCGCCGAATTAGTAGTTGACCAAGGGAAGCGAAGCCCCCGGCAAAAATTGTAATATAAAGGTTCGAAATATGTCTTTGTAACCTCCATTTTTGTATCTCAGTTATTGATCGTTTTTGTTTCATATTTACTGTATGAAGAAATGCATTAGGCAATCAAAGCCGGCTGATAGACAATTGCCTCGGATTTTATTCCACCAAAACATGAATCAACTTACAGCAGGGTACAGGTTTAAAAGTAGAAAAGTGGAAACATTATGAGTGGTTAACGCTGCAATAAAAACAACACGCATTTAAAAAAAACATCTTAATAAATACGGTATTAACAAAAAAATGTAAGCTAGTCATTGTCCGTGAACGCTAGTTCAACCTTTTTTGTTCCACTTAAATCCCCATCGTTTAAGAACAGCTTATACGTTAACTTGTCCTACATTGTCCGTACAATGGACATGAAACATGGCTAAACCACACAATATGTCCTCGTTCATTGTTGATCTACATCATGTCTTTAAACACCGAAGATGAAAATAAGATCTATCACAGCCAGCATGAACCGACCGACAATGTCAATAATACTTAATTTCTACTTCTCCTAAAGAAAAAACAAAATCTGTGACTGTCAAACTTTTTTTCGCGGGAAATGAATAATTGCAAATCCAAATGCCGGATTACTGGCGATAGTAATCAGACTGAGATTTCGATACATACATTTGTTATAGCACACAAGCTGAACGTCAACATTAATTACTATTCTGAGTATGCATTACTTAATTGTTGAATGATACCAAAAACGCAAACATGATTTCTCTCCTGCATGTCTAACTTTTTTTATGGTCCTTTTTTCCTTTTTCCTTTTTGTTACAAAACATTCAGACGGTAGTTGCGGCCCTGTTTTTACTTCAGTTTCAAATAAGTATTCTACTCTTTGCATGCATCTGTTCTTTTCATGTTCCCAAACTTTAAAAAACTATTACACATTTTTGCCTTAATGACTTTGATAAAATAGTTAAGCCTGTATTGTTTATGGATGAATACCAGCATTCAATATTATTATCGGGTCGATGCCGTTTTAATTGACTTCTAGCATTTTGGTTTAAAAAGTATGTATTTTTTGCTCTGTTTTAATGTAAATGCACAAAGAATTATATTGATACAGAGGTTTGTTTTTTACATAGAAATGTAGAAACATCGATGTCAGATGAGAACCCAAAGGCAACACCAACCAGAGGTGTATCACAAATATCTGATGGTAAGTATACTTTTAAGACATAAAACACAACAAAATGTTGGAGTTTCTATTACTTTGTTTAAATAATATTAGAGGTCGTTCATTTACAAACGTATCAAACGTATCGTATACGTTGACGTATCCGCATCTGCAGATATATCCAAAAATATTATGTGATCCCGACCTTATTAATAAGACCATGCTTCATTTAAAAAAAACTATTAGGAATCTCTTCGAAATAATCAAACATACACTTTCAATATTTGTGATAGTGGTGTTTTAAAAAAAAAAAATAAGGGTTTCTATATCAACTACTTTTACATGCCCTTAAAAAGGAGTCAATGTAGGGCAGGTACACGAATATCGTACACAATCCTTTGATAATCTAGTTAAAAAAATATTTCAAGATCTTATATGAATAAACAGAAAAAAATATCAAATGTACTACTAATATACATGTAACGAAATTTGAGTATTGTTCATTTGCGATTTTATCATAAAAGGTAATAAAAAGTACTGAGTATCACTCTATTTGTCAATTAACAATTTGGTTATACGTGAGAACAAGTTCATACACAAACAAGCAACTGATTTTACCGTATTCATTCCTATCATGCATGTAAACTGTTCCAACTATCCGGAATATCTTTAAAAGTCGGGTTACATATTTCACAAATTCTCGATATTTCTTAATTGTTTTGTAAATTTCTGCATTATAAATTATTCAATCGCCAAGTTGCATTATTGAAAGTACATAGAATCAAAGCTCGGGTTCATATTCTGTTTTTTTGGTATATCTGCAGATGCGGATACGTCAACGTATATGATACGGTTGATACGTCTTTAAATGACCGACCTCTTTTAGTAGATACATTGTACGCAACAAAGATTTTGATATTTTCCTTTTCTTTAAAAAAAATCTTTCAGTATTATATAAAAGACACGCTGTTACAAACACATCATTTTTGCATTTTAATTATCACAAGGTATTCTTTAAAAGAAATTGGAAGTTCTATTCATTACTTTTTACATTTAAATATGTATTAAATTACTTTATTTATGTTTAATCAATGTATTTAGTTACGGTTGTTGGTTTGGTTGATTAATGTTTATAATATACATTTTCATTTTCATTTTCTAAATGTCCCTGTGGCACATGCTTATTCACGGTTGTCATTCTGTTTAACGTGAAAGAATATATAACGGTAGTCAAGTATTGCGAGACGATCGTACCGGATCGTAAAAGAATTTTAACGTTAATTCTGGTTCAGAATTTGTGAAAAAATCGCTTAATTTTCAAAACGCGGATCAAATCCGAACAAAAATTTATGTCTGTCGAAATGGTTCAACTTTCTCAACATTATTGTGCAATAAGATTAAGAAAATATTGAGTACTTTATGAAAAAGCACAAAAGGGTTAATGCATGTCTATGTAGTTGATTAAAAAAAATCACGCTATTTGTACCTATAATGGTCATATTTCAATATATCATGATATATTTGAAGTTTAATCTTTGGTGTATCGTACTTTACAATGAGAGTAATGCTCTTCCCTTAAAGTGTTAATCTGTTAATAAAAACCTTGAATTTTGTTGAATTTTCATCAAACTTGATCGTGAAAGATCAGGCAACATTTAGATCATGAAAGATAATGCGTGACCACACTTAATACTAGTAAACAGAAATCAATATTTTTTTCTTCCATTTGGTATACCTGCAACTGGTTGAAGCCTGTAACTATTTTGATAAGAATAAACGTTAAAGCTTTTTTTTTTATTCAACACTTTACCTTGAAAGTTAAAAACTAATTAAAAACGTCTCTAAATCAGTGTGAAAATTTCATATCTGCGAATCGGTTTAGTACATTTCAGGCAGACTGCCACTATTTAGCCAAATTGAATGATACTGGTAAGCAACGTTTAAACCAAATTGTTAACCATCAACCAAAAACTTATAGCAAAAACAGCATCTTTTTGCACAATTTGAGATTAAACGATAGCTATCATTTTGTGCAACAGTACTTTCTTAAGGTTTATATATCTTTATATACAACGGGGCAGATGTTGATTGATTTCCAGTGATTTAACTATATACTACTGACTAAAGTATACCAGAGCGCAAATGCTGGACTGTCTCGTCTGCATTACTTATGATTATATATTTGTTGAACGTTTGTAATATTAAGGGATTTACTAGAAGTGTCAAATACACTGAAGATTGTGAATGGTTCATAAAAAGAGGCCAAGGTCAGATGAACCATGCCAGACATCCCGTACACCAAATATAGGTGTTCTGATCCTTACAGTACCTTAGAAACTGACAAATGTAAAATTTATGTTTGGAACATAAGATCGAAAGTATAGTAACCTGACCGACAGCTAGACATAGACATCTTACTATCATTCAATATATCAAATACAATTGACGTCATATATGAAACATGCAGACAGACATGTAACCATACACCAATACCATGGCGCTTTAGCATACAGGTACAATGTATATAGACAAAATTACAGACAACATACAACGAACATTGCCAAATGATGCATGATAATGACGTCAATGTCATTTGAAACCTTACAGAAGTAGAAAATGTACACCTTACAATGATAACAAAAGACAGTTATCCTAAAGCTTTACAAATCCGCGATACGGATTTGACCACAAAACTAAATCTGTATCCATAAAATGAGACAAAGTCGAGGTCAGGTGAAATTGAAGAATAATTTGAACGTCTTCGTAGCATCAGATATTTCACGATCCTTTTCACGATCTTCAAAAAGCGGTACGTGATCCTTTACGATCCGAAAAATCTATTTCTTTTTTTTTACCAAGTTTCAGATTATGTTTATAAAAAATAACTATGGGAACGATTTGATTCATTCAAGTAGAATGTCCTTATTCGGATATAAGTAGTTTACTTTATTCGAATTTGGGGGAAAATCATGTTTGTTTCCATTCTTTTGTGTCATTGAAATGTCGAGAAGCAATCTGCCTTTTGTTGTGTTGTGAAAACTATGAACTTTTAAAATTTGATTTTCTCACATACTGATCATAATGTTGAACCATTTTGACAGACAGTTTTATTTTTTTGTAAATTTGTCTGAGTAATTTATTAAATTACATTATTCAACTACCTTTCATATGTCTTCTCGATTAAATTTCATTCACGGTCCGTTTCCAGAGCTTTCACGATCGTCTCGCAATACTTAACCACCGTTAGATATTCTTTCACGATCATTTCAACTCGTCACTTGTATACCAGTCCCATTTAATTCCATTATAATGACGACGATGTGTAAATAAATAGGTAAAAGTGTGATAAAAATAGGGGTACAGTAGTCAACATTGTGTTATAACGTTGATTACTATAAAAAAAATTAAAATATGTAACAAATAAACACAAATAGGCAAACATACAAAGCATATTAGTAAAAATGAAAGACAGGGCTACACAAATTTTTGTGATTTTACTTTTCACAATAGCACAATAACACATGTCGATATGTATAAGTACAGAGACACATCATATGTAACAAAGAAACATAACAAGGCATATATACAAAGCCCATTAGCATAAATGAAAAACAAAACTAATTTACAGGTACATATTAATGTATATGTTAAGTCGTTGTTTTAATGTCATTTCAATGGAAAATTATGCATTCATCTATCTTAAGGTAACATACCAAAGTAACTCGTATATCAAACTGTAATCGTCTCATCCGCTAATTGAGACAAATCAAGATGCGCGAAACAGTGCTATAATCTATGGCCATCGGACACACGAAACAAGGTATTGAACACTTTTTTTTCGTAAAACATTAGTCCTTGCATGGAATGAATTGTCATCTTTTCCACATCGCTTCGATGGTCTCGTCGTGTGGACTTTCCCCATTCGAGAAGAACCAAGTCTTTAAAAAAAATGCATTATTTCTCCCCTTAACAACAATAGTAAGAAATGAGAAAAATACGGATAGGCTCGGAGTCAGAATATTATCTTGTGGAGGACTGTTAACTTGTGAAGTAACCTGTCTGGCTCGGCGTTTCGGTCTAATATAAATCAGCGTTCATCAGTGATTCATATCATATTACAATATTCTCGTCCTGATTATTTGAATTTGATATTTTACGTCAAACAGCCTTTTATGTCTATCACCATCTTGATGCTTTCCCGACAGATTATGCTTACTCGTTTTTAAATTTTGGGTTTTTGTATGACAAAAAAAAAAGAAAACTATCCACCAAAGATCAAACGACTTTTTGAAACCGACAGTTATTGGTCCCGAAATGTCTTACACAATGGACAAAAGAAGCTAAAATGAAGAGAAAGAGCTTAAAATATATATATATATATATAAAATGAAGACAGTACATTTTTATTTCTTAAAAACAAGTGTATACACATTGATAAAAAGAAGGCAGTGGTTATTAGTCCGAATAGAAAAAAATAGAAAAAATGTCTATTCGTCCGGCCATCAGAAAGAATATATGTTATCTGGTATTATGCTTTTAATCCGGCCAAGCATGAACAACAATAATGAATATGTGTTTGGTTAAGTGGTTATTGTAGCGTCCAATGGAGAATTTAGTGGCAAATGATTTTCTAAAATGCAAACACTGAGAATGAAAGTCTAAAGATAATAATTACATAAAATATTGTGCACATGATCAGAGTGAAATCGACAATTGCAATTGATTCATATATATAATTGAAGAAAACAGACAGACAAAGGCTATTATACTATACTACTGTTGCGTTTATTCATCACCACCGAACCGGAATCTTTGCTGGTGAACAATTTGTCCCCAAACATTATACCAGTTCGGTAGCCTAACAGCATGAAAACTAGTAGGTAGAATACTACTGGTTTTTTTTATCAACACCGGTCCGGAATCTCTGCTGGTGGACAATGTGTCCCTGAGGACAATCTGTCCCGAGCCTGCTACCAGTCCGGTAGCCTAACAATATGAAAACTAGTATTAGATATTCTACTGTTGCCTTTATCATAAAACTTGCACACATTCATAAATTTTTGTTTAACTTATGTTTATGTGCTGTGTCCTATCTTTATCTGGTAATTTATTTTAATAGTTTTCGATATAGCATGTGTCCTAACATTATCTGAATGACAAACATTTTGACGATAATATATCTGACGTTCAAGATTTATTGAAATACAATGCAGGTCAAATAATTTCTGTACTAAACTACATGTAACAATTATCCATTATGCGCATAAAATAGATTTTTGACAACGAAGTATTACAATAACCACAAGTCTTGAGACCATATTTTATGAAAGGAGGAGGCATAATAAGACCGCCTTTTTGGTCTGTAGTATTTGAAAAAAAACATATATATATAAATCTACCAAACAACACATAAGTCTGACAGCCATGCAAACACCAAAAGGTGACACAATAACTTCATTTTGAGATCTTATCATTAGTATTTAGACATGAACAACTGCTTTACCCCAAACATGTTTTGGGACAAAATGTACTGAATGTTAATGAGTGCAATATATCTTTTTGGATAAAGCTGGTGTTCATATATATTTTGACCACTATGCGAGAGGAATCATTTCAGGTCAAATGTTGTGTACCTTATTTTCGATACAATTGAGGTAATTCATTGTTTTTTCAAATCACTAAAATGACCTCTTTTATTTAATTTGTTAATTTTGTTTAAATTACAGAATCGGGTTATTTCAGTATCCCTCCTTCTCCAGGTATGCTTCAAGTTTCTGTAATATTCAAAGGTACGTATCAATTCAATTTACATATAGGTTTTACTTTTGAGTCATTGTTAACTGTACAATTTGCAGCAATCGCAATACAACGATATCGTTCGGTTCACACATCCAAATTCCCTACAATAACGTGGCACTATTTTACCACGCTTTTTTATTTTAATTTTAAATTTGTAATCAAGAAAGGGTACAAATTGTAATCAAGGCACGAAGGATAAAGTGAACGTTTCTGTCTATCTTATGATAGCATTTTCAATATTCCGAAATGAATATTGCATGATGTAACATGAGTGCAAATTGTCAAATATATTCAAAGGCAAACGGGTTTCGGTTAATCAAACTAATTAATGGTTTGACCAAAAGCTACATTTAGTTTTTAGCAATTGAAAGATGGTTGATTTTGTCCAATTCTCAACATTTCTCACATTAACAATGTTCAGTGCTCACCTGTTTTATGGCTTTTGTCGAAAAGCACAGATGGAAAATAATTTTGAAATATAATTCCATTGTATATCCTTTTGAACTATAAAATCCACATTCAACTGAACTGTATATCAATGAAATAATTATTTCCTGGTTTGATAACCTTGTTGTTCCCTCATTTCACACGTCAGTTGTTGGAAGTAAGGAATGCATGATGGGAGTGTCTGTAGAAAAAAAAAACTATTTTGATATACTAGAATACGTAAGATACAAATGTTTTATTATGCCTCTTTCCGGCAAATACTGAAGGCAGTTACTGATACGTCTGGCCAATGTGAAGCTTATGTTCTTGTTTTTTTTCTTCATCTGAACATCACTGGTTAGTCTTGTGTGGACGTAACGCACGTATGGTGTATTCTATGTTTCACCTGGTACCTTTTGTTGGCTATTATTCGTTTGTTTTTCTGTACTTTATTTCCTCCCATTTATTTATTGTAGTTCTGTCATGTAATGTTGTCATTTTAATGTTATAGTTAACATTGCCATTAAAGCGTGAGGTTTGGCATGCAACAAACCAGGTGCAACCCACCATTTTGTCTTAAAATGCCCTGTACAAAGTGAGGAAAATGGCCATTGTTATATCATAGTTCGTTTTTGTGTGTGTTACATTTTAATGTTGTGTTTTTGTTGTGTCGAAGTTCTCTTATATTGGATACGTTTCCCTCAGTTGTAGTTTGTAACCCGGATTTTTTTTTCTATCGAGTTATGAATTTCGAATAGCGGTATACTACTGTTGCTTTTATTAAATACATACAGAATGTGTCGACGTTAAATTTGTTAGCGGTATCCCAACCCCCTAAACTGGGACAGTGGTAAAAACACAACATAAAAAAGAACTTTAAAATCCAGTTAAAAAATGCTGAACTCATCAGATGGATAAAAATACAAGTGGACGTAGATGGGTACTTGTACATTTCAACAACAAAAAGACTCTAGGTACAAATCTGCGAGTACTCAAAGTTTTCTGACATCTAGTTCACAGCCTCTATCAACTAAGAAAAAAAAACATGCAGTTAAGACTAAATTAACGATCCGTACATATCCAACATCCAATGGATTTCGTGTAAAGACGTCATAAACAGAGAAAAACATGACCTTGTGCAATGCCAATATACAGGTATCTCAGATTGTAGATACCAGGATAAAGTTTTGTATTTACACCGACGCGCGTTTTGTCTACGAAAGACTCATCATTGACGCTCGAATACAAAAAGTTAAAAAGGCCAAATATAGTACAAATTGAAAAGCATTGAGAACAAAATTCTAAAACTTTTGAAAGGTAATTTATTCCTGAGGTAGAAAAGCCTTATTATTATTAAAAAAAATCAAAAGTTTTGTAAACAGTAAACTTAATATGACCATATCATTGATGATTCATGTCACCACAGAAGTATTTAGTATTTCAAAAAATCAAAACACATTTAAGTAATTTCTATTTGGGACACCTGGGAAATGCGCATATGATGTTGCATGATTAAATATGTTTTGCAGGTACAACAAAATCTCCCAAATTTTTTTTTAAAGCCGAAGACTGGATATTTCAGTGTATTTTAAATATAAGTTGCTTAAAAAAAAAAAAAAAAAAAAAAGACACAAAGTACAGACCTGAGAGTACTTGTACTGGTAAAAAATAACTAATAAAAACGATTTTTTTTTATATATCAAATAGAACACATCCAACATCTAATGAATAAAATGTATAGTTGTCATAAAGTTTGGAACAGTAAGAGAAAAAATAAGACATTATTCAGTGTCAGAATATAAGTGTCGACAGATTGTTATGATGCAAATGATATTTGCGAATAACAAATAATTATACTTTACAGTTTAATTTCAATTACCTATAACAAAACACTATTAATACCAATGAATACAATATTATTCGAAGATCTAACAGTGTTGTTTTTAAAATTAGTTACCGTTTAGAATAAGTTTATGGTAGGATTGGTAAGTTTACTCTGGACGTTTCTAAGGATAAGTTATTCCGTTAACTTTTTAAAAAGTTTCTACGGGTATTGCCAAACTTGCAATTAATTTTTTGTATACATTGAATAATTTAAAAAATGATTTTTATGGTAACGTTAAACCTGACTTAATAGTTGACCAGACTTGCATAGACTGTTCTTATTGAAACCAATCACGTAACTACAGACAAGAACATAGCAAACAAGTTGTGATATATAATACCGTAAGGCGATGCCAAACGAATATCCCCTTCCAAAAAGTATATTAACAACAGGGAAAGAAAAAATCGTCCCTTTTGTCGAATATATATATTTGTAAAGTTTATCGTAAAACGGAGATATCTAAATATAAGAACGATCAGTTATTGTTGTTAAATTTGGTTTATTTGAATAACGTTTCTTTGCATAAATTTCGGCAGTTTATTTCTAGAACAACCCAGTGCGGTATGGGCTTAGTTCATATTTGAAGGCCGTACGGTGACATATAGTTTTATTGCTGTTAATTGCTGTGTTATTTGGTCTCTTATGGAGAGTTGTCTATGTGCCTGTCTCAAGTCAGGAGCCTGTAATTCAGTGGTTGTCGTTTGTTTATGTGTTACATATTTGTTTTTCATTCATTTTTTTACATAAATAAGGCCGTTAGTTTTCTCGTTTGAATTGTTTTACATTGTCTTATCGGGGCCTTTTAAAGCTGACTATGCGGTATTGGATTTGCACATTGTTGAAGGCCGTACGGTGACATATAGTTGTTAATGTTTGTGTCATTTTGGTCTTTTGTAGATAGTTGTCTCATTGGCAATCATACCACATCTTCTTCTTTTTTTTTTTTATATCATTGGCAATCATACCACATTTTTTGTTTATAAGTATCATCAAGATATAAACGGTAAGTGTTGTTGAATATATCAATTAAATAGAACAGATAATCTTTTAAAAGGCAATGTCAATCTTGTATTTCAGAATGTGTAATCGAAAATTAAACTGCATGTATTGTTATCGTAATTACCTCTTTACTATATTTTCGTCTTTGCACAGAGTGTTTATTTTTAACAATTTCCATAAAGTTTAAAAACATAATTTGAATGAATTATCATTGATATGGTTATATTTATAAATTTACTGTTCACAAAATTTAGAATTTTTGAAATACTAAGGCTTTTCTACCTCAGGCATAGATAACCTCAGCTGTATTTGGCAAAACTTTATGGAATTTTGGTCCTCAATGGTCTTCAACTCCGTCCTTTTTTGGCCTTTTTAACTTTTTGGAATTCGAGCGTCACTGATGAGTCTTTTCTAGACGAAACGCTCGTCTGGCGTATATACAAAATTGAGTCCTGGTATTTATCATAAGTTTATTTACTACCACTGGGTCGATGCCACTGCTGGTGGAGATTTATTTCCCCGAGGGAATCACCAGACCAGTAGTCAGCACTTGTGCTGACATGAATTATCATTGATATGGTTATTTTTATAAATTTACTGTTCACAAAATTTAGAATTTGTGAAATACTAAGGCTTGTCTACCTCAGGAATAGATAACCTTAGCTGTATTTGGCAAAACTTTAAGGAATTGTAGTCCTCAATGCTCTCCAACTTCGTACTTTATTTGGCCTTTTTAACTTTTTTTTGGATACGAGGGTCACTGATGAGTATTGTGTAGACGAAACGCGCGTCTGGTGTATATACAAAATTTATTCCTGGTATCTATGATGAGTTTATTGAAACCACTAAACAACAGTTCCTTCACCTTAAACTGAATGTACTGAACATATTCTAACATCTGTGTTGCCATGATCAACCATTGCATGGTCATAATTATAGATTAGATGGTTATAAAACTTTGAATACATGAAATACATCTGGTTTTCTACCTCCGGGATATATAACCTTAGCCGTATTTCTCAAAACATTAGGAAATTTTAGTTCTTAATACTTTTTTTAGCTTGGTGCTTTATTTGGCCTTTTTAACATTTGTTTATTTATGCATCACTGATGAGTCTTTTATAGACTAAACGTGCGATTGGTGCCAATATATAATTTCAATCCTGGTATCAATGATGATTTATTGTAAAACATAGTCTCTTTTTACATTGTATCGTTGCAGGTGTATGTAAACCAAAAATTCATCAAAACTTTGGCTTCATCAAAGAACAAATAAATCCAGAAATTGTTATTGAAGAAGTCCAATCGGATTCACAGGAAATATTTTCTTCCCAGAAGTTGTCTGAATTGAGAGCTATAACAAAGAATCATAAAAAGACTGACCATCTTGTGAAACATCTACTAAGGAAAGGGGAAGGTCCTTGTAAATGTTTTCTTAAATGCTTGCAGAATGACAATATACAAGCTAACTTCATTCTAGAACAACTAAAATTTTTGCCAGGTAGGTTTACTCAAGAGATAATTCAAACAGCAGTGTAAATTTTAACATCGAGTTTTCACAATTCCTGTCAGTATAGCAAAGTTAACGACGAGTTTATTGTAGTGAATTAAATTTTGGTTCAGAATTTCGATCAAATTGTTGGATAGCGTCATGCTTCTAAGATGCACTGTCTCCCTTATTGTGCTATACCAAATACTTTAAACAAGCTTATTTTTGCGAAATTTTTATTGTGAGTAGAAATTAAAGAGAATCGGAAATAGACCTACAAAGGGTAAAACGCGAAAAAAAAAATTTCCGAGAAAATGAGTTGGTTTATATTTTTACATAATTCGTGACTGCTAATTATGATTGTATGGTGCTTTGTTCTGAGCTTAACATCTTGTTTTTCCATTTTGGCAGATAAATCTGTTCCCATAACTACTGCATACAACATTGACTTAAAGGATTTCCAGGAAAATTTTGATTGTATCGTAGAAGAATTAGAAACAACTGATGTTATAGATCCGCTTCTTGAATACTACATCATTTCTTTAGATGACCACGACGATCTATTTTACACCAAAAAAACAAGAAAAGAGAGAAATTCTCAGTTGATACATACTCTAATTGGGAAGAAATCAGACAGCTGGATTCCAGGATTTGTATTTGTATTAGATCATACTAACCACAGCGGACTACTATCAGTTATTCAGCATAAAGGAAAACGGATACTTCCGAGTAAGTACGAACAACAAAAAATCATTCATCCTTTCAAAACTGTGCGAAGTTCTTTTCAAGTATAAGGAAACTGTAAATAAATGTTCCCACCTTTGCTGTGTTTTCGAGATGGACTTGCTTAATTGTCAAATCCAAAACAAGTAGTCTCAAGTAGTCTCATACAATTGGTTACTTTCTGATGTTGTCTGTTCTATGGTCTGGTTGTTGTCTCTTTGACACATTCCCCCTTTCCATTCTCAATTTTATTGAAAAAAAGGCGACCAATTTTAATAATTTCTTCTGTCACAACAACTTCTCAAGACATGAATATATAGAATCTTGAAGGTAATAATTTATCATAAATGTCACACCCTTTACTCTCCAATATGTGCTCCTTTTATAATTTTGTTTCTGTGTGTGTATTTTGAAAGATGAAATAAATAAATATGGTGTCCATTACATGTTGTTAATTTATCATATTGATATTAAAAAATGATCAAAAACAGTGATTTTAATAAAAACAAATCAAGTGTAATGTTTTTACACATTATATAAGGGTCATTGATATATTTTCATCTACTTTAAAATTATTGTTTCAGTTTTCACAGAAGGACTTCTATTCAATTCCGCAGCATATGAAATGAGTATCAAAGTTAATGGTTTAAATGCTAGTTCCATAGAGTTGCAGCTTGCTCAAAATGCCGAAATTGACAATATATGCCGACGGGTTGCTAACTTAACAATAAGCAACATAAGGCGAGGATCAGTCTTGCTGATGGTGCACCCAATATCTCCAGATACATGGAGAAAATCATCTGATTCAGAAAAGATGAAGCTTTTAGAGGAATTCGTACATCAGCTTTTAGAAAGTACGGAAGTGAGGAAGCTTATACAAAAAGAGATAAATGTGACGATAGATGTGAATGAAATTAAAAACGTATTTGGCGACCCTCTTTGGAGAGGTAGGTGTAAATGGAAAATTATTTGCAATATATATTTAAAGGAAAATAGTTTATTTGATTTTCAACTTTGAATTCGTTTTTGCCCTCTATCTATTTTGATCTGAGCGTCACTGATGAGTCTAATAGAGTCGACATTCGAGACTGGCTTATCAAATTAAAGACATCGTATCATTTGGTCTCTTGTAGCAATCATACCACATCTTCTTTTTTATATTCTAACTTTGCTCGTTGCCTTAAAACTTGCATACACATTATTCTTCTGTAATTTGGGGTTTATTATTTCTACCTCGTTCCATAGTTAAACAATGAGTATCAACATAAACAATCACATCATGGCTAAGCACTTTTGCGAAGTCAATTGTCATAGTTTTCAAATAACCTAGAATTATAGAAATGTTTTAAATCAGAAAGAAATGGCCAAGTATATGTTTTCCTTTAGTAGGTATTGACTACGGGGTTGAGGTATACATTGTAAACCTTTAAAAAACGCGAACCTAATAGAGCACATGGCAACTGGTGAAAAAACATTGAAACTATGGATTCATACACAATCATG
This sequence comes from Mytilus trossulus, assembly GCF_036588685.1. Lineage (NCBI taxonomy): Eukaryota > Metazoa > Mollusca > Bivalvia > Mytilida > Mytilidae > Mytilus > Mytilus trossulus. The sequence goes on along the minus strand of NC_086386.1, from coordinate 19,134,067 downwards.
TATTCGAATTATTGTTGTCTCAATTTCTTGACCGTTATCTATTTTAAAATAATCATAGTGTATTATAAATATAGTAATACAAAAATGTCTAATTGCAAAGGGCATCGTTCTCCGCTGTATATTTAGTGTGTAACTGCAGGACATGGACAGTCACTTGTCTCAGTAAAAAAAAATCTATATATTTCTATATATGCCTTAATATAACACCAGGTACTTAATTTGCATATTAGAAAAATGTCAGGCGGTGACCAAATTCCGTTCAGTGCCGCTTTCTCGGCATTCAACCCCACTGAAACTTTAAATTGATTTATCTTTACAATGGCGTATAACACGCCTACATTTGTTGTCGGAATCATCCGTAGCAATCCTGTCAACGTATGTCAATCGTAATTATTTCCTGTACCGACAAAAAATTGGAAATAAAAGTCTATCAGTAAATGATTAATTATAAAAACTGTTTCAGAATAAAACTATTAATTTTTGTCTGAATAGAACTTATCACTCAGTTAGTAAAAGTTGTACAAGATACCGTCAAAAAGATCCCATGTTTTTCCCATGTGTCATTCATTCTCTCTTTTGACAATCATTCGTCGGTTTACGAAATAATTACGATTGACATACTTGGGTAGGATTGCTTCGAAAAACAAAAGTAGGCGTATTATACACCGTTGTGAAGATAAATCAATTAAGATTGACTATTTAATCAGTTTTAGGGGGTTTGACAGCCAAGAAATCGGCTTGTAACGGAATTTCGCCACCGGCTGAAATTTTTCTAAAACGTGTAAAAAAGGGGGGAATATTCTAAGACGCGTGCCTGTAAACATAGGGACAATTTTAGCTTGACATAAATATTTATTGTAAACTTCATAAATACTTTTTGAGAATATTTTTATTATTATAAAGTTAGGTGAATGAACGACGTATCGCCTATGACCCAGGCCTCCCCTTTTTTCGTGAATTAAAAGCAGATGTTCCTGTAAGTTTCAGTGTAATGCTAGCTCAATCACCTCTAAGATTTTTTGGTCTTCAACTTTAGGAAACAAGGTGCTCGTTTTATTTGAATTAAAACAAACTCAAACGTAGAAATGGTAGATCCATGTTTATTTCAGTAATTTTAAAATTCAGTTACTTGTGTTTGGGAAGAAATAACATGAACACATGTATTATGAGCTTTTAATGGTACTTAATTTTCTGTTTAAATAATGTATAATTGTTGATTAAAAAACAATATCAACAGGTTTAATCACTACGATTTACTACTTTACATACGGAAAATATGTCCAGGGAATTGATTCCTGGAAGGAAGCAATTAAAATAAAGTAAACTTCTTCTAAATATGAATTAATTAAAGAATTTAAAAAAAAAAAGTATATGTTCATAAGTTTTATAATGAAAACTATCAATTGAGTGATAAAAAAACATATGCATTATTTTTTTTTGATTTTTAGGTTTCTTATGATTGTAACTTTAAAAGTGTGAAGACATGTCTTGATTCTTAACGATTTCAAAATTTTATTACAGAAAACTTCAATAAAAAAATATCCATTATGTAATACGAGTTAACGGAAACGATCATTTTCATTTGATATCTTTTTCTACCCCCCCCCCCCCCCCCACATGTAAAATGAAATGTTAGTTTTTGCTATGAAAATCTCCCATCACTTTCCCTTTCTTTTTGATAAGAGGAACTGTATTCTAATTGCTGGAATATTCCACGTGTATTTTCTAACTTATTTTTATGTACTCTAAAACTGGTTGAAGTAATGCTACGTTTAGATAATTAAATTTTAATTGACAAAACAGTCGCTAATGCTAATAGTTAACATGTTTTGATTCATTAGTTAGAAAATCGACAACAATGTCACCGGCCAAGCAGCAACTTGAGGACAATTGGACATTTTTAACAGAAGAACTTGAAATAAGAAAAGTGATGGAATACTTAGTTGGAGAAACAGTTATGTCTGACAGGGAAACACAAACAATAATGCAAACGTCTGGAAGGAAAGACAGGACACACAGTTTTCTCCGTTATTTTAAAGAAAACCTAGCTGATTCGAACATGAAAGATTTGATTGATGCTCTTGTGAAAACAGGTCAAACCAAAATTGCTAAGAAACTGAAAACTGAGTCAGTTTGCATAGGTATGTACACTATTTAATAGGAACACTGATGTTAAAATATGACTGAAAAGCATAGTATTTCATAACGTGATTTATCAATAATTCTTTTCTACGGATTAGTTCGTAACTATCATATTTTTACAGTCCAGGTTCAAAATAAGAACTACTTTTAAAAATACAGATGCAGTAACTTGCAGTAAAAATGTTTATCGTGAAGTGTTTTGATTGTAGTTTAGTTTCATTAGTTTCATTTTATGTATATCTTTTTTTAAATTTCAAGCATTTGAAATCTTTTTTTTTCACTACTGTTTTTCTGTGTACTCTTATGATGGTGACACTACACTGTCTAAATAGAACAAAGTCTTGTAACCATTGACTAAAAAGAAATTTAACAGATTTAAAAAAAAAATTGTGCTGTAAGTTCGAAATAAATGAAGAAAAGGGTTATTTTAAGCCTAAATGATAACACTGTGTTTAACAATGATTTAAGGAAAAGCAAATGTTTATCCAACTTTCTTTGACACCCCAATACTGAGTACCCTACATATAAGCAAAGCTTATTAAGAATTAAATACTCCTTTTTATAAAATTATTTTGGGTGAAAAATCGTTGACCAAAGTACATTTGGTTTAAGAGCGGAAGCGATTCCTTCTTAAAATATGCGCAAGTTCAACGCTTTAACAAACCTATAAAATTCATTAAAGTAACATTCAATTCATATATTTACTTTTTTTGCTATGGTTATGAAAACATGATTCCCATCATGTTTTGCTTTTTTAACTCGTGTAATGAATATTACATTTAATTTTGAAATGATAGTTAATTTAAATTTTAAAAAAATAACCCGAGATTGTTGTTGAAACATTATGTAATGAAATTATAAAATAGTTCTTGAATAACTGGTCAATATCGTGATATATGGACTGCCCACAGGACAGTGGTATTGAATAAGATAGTGATAATGACTGAGTAGAAGGCAAGGTCATTATTACTGTCGCAGTCAATACTACTGTCTTACGAACAGTCCATATATTAATGACCAGTTATTCAAAAACTATTATGTTTATATCATTGAGGAACCATGTTTCAGAAAATTCTCATAGATGCAAAATGTCCAAAGCAAACTCGGAGAGTTGTACGATTTTTATGGCAAAGAGTTAAAACCAGTCGTAGTAATAATGCCATTCATTTTAGTGCAATTTTTCAGTATATGAATACTAAATCAAGTTCCCTATAATGTAATAATTTACCAAAACATCAAGTAAACAATTCAACAACTTAAATATAATGTTGAAGACAGAAAAATGTTTTATTGAAGGGACATCTCTCAGATAATCAACGCCCCAGCGGTCATTATCAGATGGAAACCAAGCCTTAACGGTCATTAACAGACGGAAACCATGCCCCATCGGTCAATATCATGTCAAAATCCGTTAACGACCGGTTTTCTGGTCCGTTTCGTTCTGTTTTTGACCGATGGAATTTATTACTGAAGAGTAATGAATGGCATGTGGTCCCTTTTCATCAAATAAGATTAGTTTATTCTCAACCGATATGAAATAATATTCATTAATAAAGGGTATTTGATTCAGATTACTTTGGAACCAATCAATAAAATAAACCAGTTGAAGTTAATAGTGGTTTTGACGTAGAATTGATATTAAGATTTATTAAATACATTTTGTGCTAATCGACTATATAAGGGTGTTGTCATTTTGATATATTTATGCTACTGACTATCTGTTGTATCAATAATTCAAATATCCAAATTATATTTAAATACAGATTGTCTGAGAGAAACGTGTAATGCAGAACAGAACTATAATACAATTTTGGATGAAATGGTCAGTTCAATGATGCTACAAACCGTTGCGAAATTTGACGATGAGAAGATTCCTCACCACATCAAGAATATTTTAACACCCCAATGCGGCAAATCAAGAAGGGATCGAGCTCATCTGTTTATGCAATACGTTTTGGTGAATGACGACGTTCTACGATCATTTGAGGATGTTTTCGAAGCGACTAATTCTATTGATTTGGATAACCACAAATGCACTACCCACAAACCAGGCACTTCGAAAAGTAAGAAATATCAAAGCTATCATACATTCGTACTCATGAACTTCTTGATATTGTTAAGAATCAAATGGGCAGCACAAAGATTAGAATATACTTGGACTCAATTTGAAACAAATTCTAGCAATTAAAAATTAGGAAAATAAGATTTTAATTTGATTCAATAAAACTTCTATATTCTTCGTTGCATATATATCTTGAAGTGAATAACTGAATATATATAACCACTGTGATCAAATAACGAGCTGAAATGCAGATTAATTTATGTAAATTGTGCTTTTTGTCGAGCCTGCAACTTTTGTTGTAGAAAGCTCGACATAGGGATAGTGATCCGGCGGCGGCGGCGGCGGTGTAAGCTCACTTCTTGAAAGCTTTATATTTTAGAAGGTAGAAGACCTGGATGCTTCATACTTTGTATATAGATGCCTCATGTTACGAACTTTCCATCAGTCACATGTCCAATGTCCTTGACCTCATTTTCATGGTTCAGTGACTACTTGAAAAAAAAGTTAGGATTTTTTGTAATGTTAAATTCTCTCTTACTATTAGGAATTGGATAACTATATTTGTTATGTGCGTACCTTGCAAGGTCCTTATGCACGTCAGACAGTTTTTACTTGACCTCGACCTCATTTCATGGATCAGTGAACAAGGTTTAGTTTTGGTGGTCAAGGCCATATCTCAGATACTATAAGCAATAGGTCTAGTATATTCGGTGCATTGAAGGACTGTAAGGTGTACATGTCCCACTGGCAGGTGTCATCTGACCTTGACCTTATTTTCATGGTTGAGTGGTTATAGTTAAGTTTTGTGTTTTGGTCTGTTTTTCTTATACTATATGCAAAAGGTGTACTATATATTGTGTATGGAATGATTTTTAGGTGTACATGTATAGCTGACAGGTGTCATCTGACCTTGACCTCATTTTATGGTCCAGTGGGCAAGTTAAGTTTTTGAGTTTTTGTCTATTTTTCTAATACTTTATGCATTAGGTCAACTATATTTGGTTTATGGAAATATTTTATGACCTATTTATCTGTTACGCAGGGTTTATTTGACCTTGACCTGATTTTCACGGTCCATTGCTAAGTGTTAAGTGTTTGTGTTTTGGTCTGTTTTTCTTAATTTATTAGCAATAAGTCAACTTTATTTGTGTATTGAAGAATTGTTAGCTGTACATTTCTGCCTGACATGGTTCATCTGACCTTGTCCTCATTTTCATGGTTCATTGATCAATGTTTCGTTTTCTTGGTTAATGTTGAGTTTATGTGACAGTTGTAATAAAGCTTTATATTTAAGTCTATCAACATAATAACAATGATTAGTAAAGAAGGCGAAACATTTCAGCGTGTGCACTCTTGTGTTCCATCAGTAAAATAATTATAAATGATAGAAACAATTTTGAAGGACATTAAGAAAAAAGTACTTATAAAGCCAGTGACGTTGATTTTTAAGACACATAATTCATTGTGCATAAGCAATTTAAATAGTACATGGCTATTATTGTGCGTCAGAAATGCTTCTACTGGATTTATCAATGATTCATCATCAACAACGTTGAAAGTCAACAATTGAAAGCATTGATCATTGATGGTAAATGTCGGGTTGTTTCTATAAACTCTTTTAATATCGTGGATTAAAATAAACATCTTCTTGTTATCCAATATTAAATACACGATCTCCACGCAGTCTTTTTTTTAGCGATGCAGTTCTTAGAAGCTTAAAGCTGTTAATATTTAAAAAAATAATTGACATGAAAGAGAACCTGCATCTTTATATAAGTTCCGAATAGAAAAAAATTTATTCTGGCATCATTCCCATTGGAACAAATATCACAGTATTGGTTATAAATGGAGAATAAGGTATTGATAAGTTAAAACAGAAAGAGATAATACAGATTTATTTAGAACATAGCTTTCTGGGATAAAAATATACGTTGAATCGTTTTAGAGCTAAATGACAAAAAGAGACAGAATCAATATATTAATATATACGAGGTCATGTTCGTAAGTTAGAAAACTATTTTCAGATCGGTTTAAAAGTATTTTTTGGCCAGATATAACATCTTCTCTAATTAGAATATTGATATACATTTGTTAACATTGGAAATATAATAAAATGTATTTCCTATTGACATGTTTTTATTGACAGGTGCATCGTACTTCCAATCGAATTTGGTTGAAACTAATAGAATTCATTGTTCGTTTACAGTCCGAATGGAAGCGAATGGTAAGATACTAATGGTTTGAATATTTTTGATAGCTATGTTAAAACATTATTCGGTCTATTTAGTGTAGTGCATGCCTTGTTTATTTTACCTACACTGGCCATCTGTTCCGTAGAGGCAATTTGAGACAAGCCGTTCAAAAATGATTAATCGCTGGATTCAATTAACACAAGAGTTAGTTTTTGAATGCATAATATCAAATAGCTATTAAAGCTACCAGGATTATTAGTTACACAGTGTGTAATTGTCCTAATACGAGAATTTATCGGGTCAATAAAATTCATATCGGGTGAGGCGAAGCCAAACCCGATATGAATTTTATTGACCCGATAAATTCCGTATTAGGACAATTGAACACTGTGTAACGAATTTATCCTGATTTTGTTATATTACATATTATTATATTTAAATTCAAAATAAGGACAACATCAACCAAATATATTTTAGATATTTAATCTAAAACTGTGACAAATTAAATTATTAGGACTACGAAGCAACTCATTTTATTTTATTAGGTCAATGGTATAAGGGAGATAATCCAAATTGACGTAATAAATAAGGGAGATAATTCCTATTGACGTAAGAAAAAATTGTACTGAAATTTATTAGGACAATATCAGCCAATCAAATTGCGAGAAATTACTCTAAATCAGGATAATATAATTTATTACGTCAGACGCGCGTTTCGTCTACATAAGTCTCATCAGTGACGCTCATATTAAAACAGTTAAATGTTACAATGTTGTAGAGCATTGAGGACCTAAAATTCCAAAAAAGTTGTGACAAATACGGCTAAGGTAATCTACTCCTGGGATAAGAAAAGCCTTAGTTTTTTGAAATATCAAAGTTTTGTAAACAGAAAAGTTATAAAAATTACCATATTTTTTTTTTAATTTTGGGGCCCTTTGTAGTTTGTTGTTTGATGTGAGCCAAGGCTCCGTGTTGAAGGCCGTACATTGACCTATAATGGTTTACTTTTTTAAATTGTTATTTGGATGGAGAGTTGTCTTATTGGCACTCACACCACATCTTCCTATATCTATATAATTGATATTCATGTCAACACCAAAATGCTGACTACTGGGCTGGTGATACTTTCGGGGACGAAACGTCCACCAGCAGTGGCATCAACCGAGTGGTATAAAATAGTTATCAAAGGTACCAGGATCATAATGTATTACGCCAGATTTTCGTAGAAATTAAATTATTAGGCGCTTTTGTTGAGTTTTAAGAAAGCTCTTGGAATTGGAACTAAAGCTTGCCATATGGAATTCTTACTAGCTATATAATCAGGTTAAATCCACCATTTTTAACGGGAAATTCCTGGATCAATTGCAAATCAGGAATATCACAGTTGCTTATCACTATTTACGTTGATTCATAGCTTTTGATTTTTTCACTTTTATGGACTTCATCTTTTTAAATATGCTTTATTTAGATTTCAGTAGTTTTGTTATACTTTTTTTTTTATCTATATGTAGGATCACTAAGTATATCATCATCATTTACTGAAAAAGAAGATGTAAAAGTGGTTGTAGAGGAAGACGTTGTAAAGGAAGTTGTAGTAGAACAATCTACAGAGAAGCCGCTTGAACATGGACTTCCGAGTGAACCTTACATAAAAGATCTAAAAGGTATTTCCTATAGTATATCCAGACATCGAAAATAAAAGAATGCTATGCGACTGTCATACACGTGAGAGATTTAGCTTGCTCTAAAACTAGGTCTAATCTACCATTTTCAATACGAGAATTCCGTACCTAGTCAGGAATTCGACAGTTGATTTTCTATTCGTTGAATTGTTTGAATTTTTTATTCTGCGTTTTGTTAGAACTCTTTCCATTTTGAACTTTTCTTCGGGTTAAGTATTTTAGTTATTTTGCTTTTAAAAATCGTCAATAACACTTTGTTTAAACATTTGATGTATTTAGATTTATTTTGAAAAATATAACTAATTTCCGTAGGAGATTTATAACAACGATCACATCGCTACCTAAAACAAAAGTGAATAAGATATATTATTGTATAGCAATATAATATTTACCACAGAAAGTTACCACAAGTAAGCGTGCACTAAATTCCAATATTGCACTAGTGCAATAAATCTTAAAAATTCATGACGTCATCAATGACAAAATCTTAGTTTAAACCGATTTTTACTTTCAAATATTATATTGCTATACAATAAAAGGGTTATTGCATGAATATTGGGAAATATTGTTCCTCGTAGAACATATATTGCACTCGCAAGCTCGTGCAATATAAAATTCTACTCGGGACAATATTCCCTAATATTCATGCAATAACCCTATATTTTTTCGATAAAAACCTGGTTTCAAACTATATATACCATCGAGCTTGTTATGATTGTAGAACATCATAAAATTAATACATAATAGGTTGTTGCTAAAATCTGATTAAATTTGGATGCATTGTGTATTCACAATGCAGAATACTAATATACTTTGTATATTGTAGACAATTCTCCTGTGGTTGCTGCTATTGACTTTGGTACGACATATTCTGGATTTGCATTTTCTCATAAACGACAAAATGCAAAAATCATTACAAAACAGTGGCAGTCTACAAGTGGGACTGGTTTAGAATCTTTCAAGACACCAACAAGTATCCTGTTAGACCCAGAAAATAAATTTTGTGCCTTTGGATATGAAGCAGAAGAAAAATACGATAACTTGAGCAGTACTGGTGATCATAAAAGATGGCACTTTTTCAAACATTTCAAAATGAAACTGCACTCTTCAGAGGTGATGTGTTAATCAATAGTTTATAAAAGTGAACATGATATAATGTTATTCGAGAAAATCAATGTCTTCGAAAATAATGATACACCTTAAAATCTGCCTATTCACTTATTACAGTTGACATATTACGCATAGTATCTCAGAAACGGATCTTTTCACTAACTGGAACGTTGATCGCTGAAACATATGCATAAAAATGAGGGCATGGTCAGATAAAGTCAGACCGAAAAGTACATCTTCCAATCATTCAATATACACCTAATAATGATACTGTCATTAAATCTGCTAATGTAACTTTGAACTATTTGAAACATGTTTGCTCTTCAACTTGTTTTTGAGTTGGCTTTTCAAATGTTTTCTTTGGAATGTTACCAATGAGTCTAATGCAGGCAAAACGCGTGTGTGATTTAGCAAGGTATAAACCTAGTTACTTTGATGAGCTTTGAAAATGACTTGGTCAATGCAACTGTCGATGGACGTTGATCTCCGAGTGTTTTATCCGTCGTGTAGTTTTAACTACATAAAATATCAACTACGGATGGGCAAAAATTTGTCTTATTCGGAAAAACTTAGTTTTTTTTTAGCTGACCTGGCCCGAAGAGCCAAGTGAGTTTTTCTCATCACTTTGCGTCCGTCGTCCGTCGTCGTCGTCCGTCGTCGTCGTCCGTCTTCATCGTCGTCGTCGTCGTCCGTCGTCGTCATCGTCGTCGTCCGTCCTCATTTATTTTTACAAAAATCTTCTCCTCTGAAACTACTCTGCCAATTTAAACCAAACTTGGCCACAATCATTATTGGGGTATCTAGTTTAAAAAAATGTGTCCGCAATCGGAACAACTCGGCCTTTCTGGTTGCACGAAGAAATAACCTCGTATGCATTAGGCGGAGGAATCATTGTCCGGAAAATTTTCAGATTCGATTCAAAATTATATTTTTTCGACTGGACTGGTACATTTTTTTTACCACTACTGATTTAACTTGCTCCTGTCCGGAAAATTTTCCGATCCGATTGAATTTTATATTTTTCGACTGGAATGGTACAATTTTTTTACCATTACTTATTTACTTTGCTCCTTCTTTCGCGACAAAATATTTGGCAGAGTTAAAGTTCTTGATTACTGTGATATGTAACCAAATTATAGCGCCACCTGGAGGATAGAGCTTCTTTGTGTCGCGGATCACTACAATTCCGGCCAACAATTTAAGAAGAATTTCTCCGTAGTGCATACGAGGCTATTGTACTGCGTAGCGAGAATGGCCGAGTAGTTACGATTGAATGTGTCCGGTGACCCAACCAACCAACCAAGATGGCCGCTATGGCTAAAAGTATAACTTAGGGTAAAATGTAGATTTTGGCTTATATCTCTGACACAAAAGCATTTAGAGCAAATCTGACATAGGAATTGTTTATCAGGTCAAGATCTATTCGCCCTGATGAATTGGAGAACCTGTTGTTGGGATGCTGCCCCTTAATTGGTAATTATATGGAAATTTTGTCATTTTTGGTTATAATTTGAATATTATTATAGATAGAGGTAAACTGTGAACAGTAATAATGTTCAGTAAATAGATAAGGGAAGATGTGGCGTGAGTGCCAATAAGACAGCTATCCATCCAAATAACAGTTTTAAAAAAGTAAAGAAAGATCTACAAATAAGTTAACATGATCAAAATGGTCAATTGACCCCTTATGGAGTAATTTCCCTGTATAGTAAATTTTCAACAATTTTTGGTAATTTTTTGTAATCTTTTACAAAAATATTCTCCTCTGAAACTACTAAGTCAAATTTAACCAAACTTGTCCACAATCATCATTAGGGTATGTAGTTTACAAAATGTGTCCGTTGACCCGGCCAGCCAACCAAGATGGCTGCCATGGCTAAAAATAGAACATAGGGGGGGAATATAGATTTGGCTTATGATTCTAAAACCAAAGCATTTAAAGCAAATCTGACATGTGTTGAAATTGTTTATCAAGTGATCATCTATCTGCCTTAAAATTTTCAGATGAATGGGACAATCCGTTGTTGGGTTGTTACCCCTTTTTTGATAATTTTAAGGAAATTTTGCCGTTTTTGGTTTTTATCTTGAATATCACATAGATAGAGATAAACTGTAAACAGCAATAATGTTCAGCAAAGTAAGATCTTCAAATAAGTCAACATGACAAAAATTTTCAATTGACCCCTTAAGGAGTAATTGCCCTTTATAGTATTTTTTTTTTATACAATTTTCCTAATTTTTTGTAAATTTTTGTAAATGTTTACAAAATGTTTTCCACTGTAATTACTGGGCCAAGTTCAATATAGAGAAAATTGTAACAACAAGAATGTTCATTAAAGTTAGATCTACAAACACATCATCATCACTAAAACACAATTTTGTCATGAATTTATCTGTGTCCATTGTTTAATATGCACGTAGACCAAGGTGAGCGACACATGCTCTTGAGAGCCTCTAGGTCTACTCTCAACCGCTATGACATTTCTATATGAGAAACATAACTAATCAAGAAACCATTGACCATGAAACCATAGTGACTAAGCAACCATTAAATGAATCAATAGCCCAGTAGTCGGCACTTCAGTGTTGACATCCAAATTCAATGATACGGTCGTATTTTGTTTACAAAAAGTGTTCGATAACATCGTACATGGATTTGATTTGGCTTTTTAATTTTTTTGATTCGAGAGTCATTGATGTGTCCTTGATAGAAGACACGGTCGTCCTGCATAGCAAAATATAAATCTTGTAACGTTGTTGAGTTTTTGTCGAGCCTTCGACTTTCGTCGAAAAAGCGAGACTAAGCGATCCTACATTCCGTCGTCGTCGGTGTCGTCGTCGGCGGCGTCCACAAATATTCACTCTGTGGTTAAAGTTTTTTTTATATTTTAATAACTTTCTTAAACTATACTGGATTACTTCCAAACGTGGTCAGAAGCTTGTGTATGATCACAAGATAGTATCCAGAAGTTCATTTTGTAAAAATAAAATTCCATTTTTTCCGTATTTTACCTATAAATGCACTTAGTTTTTCTGCGGAGAACATTACATTCACTCTGTGGTTAAAGTTTTTAAAATTTTAATATCCTTCTTAAACTATCCTGGGTTTGTACCAAAACTGTACAGAACTTTGTTTATGATCAAAAGATAATATACAGATATAAATTTTGTAAAAAAATAAATCCGTTTTTTCCGTATTTTACTTTTAAATGGACTTAGATTTTCTGCCAAGAAACAATACATTCACTCTGTGGTTAAATTAAATTTTTTTTTTTTCTTATACTACTTTTAATTTGTACCAAACTTAGATAGAACCTTGTTTATGATCAAAAGCTAGTATTTAGAAGGAAATTTTGTTAATATTATGTACCTGTGTATCTGTATTTTACTTATAAATGGACTTAGTTTTTCTTTCAGTTAACATTATATACAGTCTGCAGTAAAGTTTTTTTTAACATTTATTAGATTCATATACTATCCTGGATTTTTATCAAACTTGAACAGAAACTTCTTACAATCAAAAGATAGTATCAAGAAGATTTTTTTTCCCTCATTTTTGTTGAGCCTGTGATTTTCAGCAAAAGTAGGCGAAACACTGGGTTCCGCTAAACCCTTACAAATTTTTACTAATAAAAAAGAATAGCAACTCAAATAATGTTCGTATGGTGTTTGTTTTGCAATTCGTGTTTGATGTTGATAATACATAATTAAGTTGCTGCTGTTTTTGATACGCAATTTACCTTTATATAATAATGTTTTTAAGAAAATGGTATGGGTACAATATTCAAATTACATTAAGATATCAATGATGTTGAAACTATATTAACTCTTTACATTCCGATTATTATAGACTTTGAAAAGAGAGACAATTATTGAAGATGTACTTGGGAACACGATGGCTGCTCTCGACATATTTACTCATTCCATACGCTATCTGAAACAACAAGCAGAAAATTTGATGCGTGATCAAGGAATTGATGTCGGTAAAGAAAACATATCATGGATCATTACTATTCCTGCTATCTGGACTGATGCAGCTAAACAGTTTATGAGGGAGGCTGCAGAGAAGGTACAATTTGATGGGATTTATCCTAAAATGTTCCCATTTATAACTTGTTCTATGAAGAAATGAATAGGTTTTCTTATTTGTCGTTTCAATCTTAATATCATGTTTAAAATCAATTTATTTATGCAAGATCATTTAAAAATTTCATTTCCAAATACCATGTTACGATAAAATAAGAAATAGTAATTAGGGAATGCGTCAAAGAGACAACTACCCGACTAAATCAGAGACAAGCAGAAGGCCATCAATGGGTCTTCAACACAACTGGAAAATTCAACACCAGGAAGCGGGCTTCAGCTGGCAACTAAACAAAAATGTGAGCTAGTTCAGTGAAAATATGATAATAGATAATAATAAAGATGTTAATCAGGACTTTCGAATGAATGTATGAGGTTATTGAATTTTTTGTAAATAGTTCGAAACATATTAATAAGCTGTCTTTTTTTATTTTAACAATAAACGCGTATCAGATCATAAGTTGAAGCTAACGTGTGTATTAATTTTCATAGACAAAACGGTGCATAAAGAAATCATCAATTATCGAGCATAATATTTCAGTTTCATATCTTTATGATATTTGTTCCACCAGGCTTCGATTCCTGCTGATAAACTGACACTTGCATTAGAACCAGAGGTCGCCAGTATTTACATTGGAGCACAAAATTTGGAAAAGAGCAAAGGAGGCTCCGAATTAGTGAAAAGTGCTCCTGGTTCAAGATTTATGGTTGTTGATATAGGAGGTATACATTAAAATGTCAAGTATTTACATAAAGTTAGAATGATAAACAAGAAAGTTGCACCGTTCGATTCAACACAAAGAGTTCTCAACTCAGCCCAAAAATAAAGTTATGTGAAATATTCATTTGCATTGATATTCAAATTGATATAACAAATATATACAAAAAAGCTCCCATAATATGTGTGTTTGAAGTGTAAATTTAATTATAAACGATTTATTGGGGAAAGGGAAATTGTTTTTTGTTGTACTTGTTGTCAATGTCACATGCTACCGATGATATATCAAAATCATACTTTAAGCTATATCCGGAATGTAAAGGTAAACTGTGACAAAGATATGCTTTCAACAGTCACAAAATTCAGTATGCGTTCATATATCTGTTATAAGATACAGTTTACCTTAACAAAATACCTTCACATAAACGTCTTTGAAAGCAGTAACAACTGCGTTTGTATCGGTCCCACACTTCTTTAAAGTCATAAGAAACCTCAAATTAAAAAAAAAAATATGCGTATGTTATAACTTAATTGATAGTTTTCATTATACAACTCATGTACATATACTTTTTTTCTGAGGAAAGTTCTTAAATTTGTCCACATTGAGAAGAAGTTTACTTATTTTTAATTGCTTGCTTCCAGGAAGCAATTCGCCGACATATTTTCCGTATGCATAGAGACCTGAGCGTAACCCTTCTCGTAAAAATCCGGTGATTGCAATACGCATGGATCTGTCATTAAAATAAACAATTACTAGTATTTGATTGTACATGGTAAACACGTGCTCAATACCAATGCTTTTTGTTATTTGTTTATTATAAGGTGACAATCGGTAAACTTCGGCTTCAAAACACGGCATTTAATGAGCAGCCATATTTGTTAAAACATTACAGACAGAGAGAAAAAATATTGACGATTATACGATATATTTGCGTAAAAAAGGATAAAATCGTGCACAGAGGACTAAGTTTATGATATATACATGCATTGGTTCAAGAATTGGATAAACATTATTTTTTCACCACTCACTGGTTTCATATGACTTTAAATGTTGAAGGGTCGCTCATGCCAGAGTATAAACGATTCCCCCTAACACATAAGGTTTTGTTCTTTCAACATTTATATCAGTAAGTTAAAGTATGTCAGAAAAAAGGCACCAAAAGTACTTGCACTTCTCAATTTCATTTTGCAATAATGCGTTCTTAATTGACTTTTTACCATAGTCAAAAGTAATATGACACAGTCAAAAAGTTTAATTTAACTAAAGGAGAACAATTATCTAGAGGTTTTAGTCACCCTTTACAAATGCACTATATACAGTTATCACATAATATAAAAAGTTCTTGTTTTGTTATTAATTGAGTGATATCATATTTTACAGGTGGTACGGTGGATATAACAGTAATGGAGACGGTTTCTGAACAGCGATTTAAACAAATTAGTTTATCTTCTGGCGGCCCACATGGCGGTAAAAAAGTCAATGAAAACATCATTGAATATCTTACATCTTTAGTAGGAGAAAACGTCATGGATGAATTTCGCCTGAAAAGTACATACGATTATCACCAATTATCTAAGGATATAGAACTCTCTAAAAGAAACTGGAAAAATGGAGGTTTCTTAAAATTGAATTTGCCTATGACATTAGTTGAAAGTTTTGCAAGTAAAAATAAAACAAATCTGTCGGAACACTTAAAATCTAAGCATGACAAGGAAGCTATACTGAGGAGTCAAAATAAATTAAGAATTGCCAGTAAAAAAGTCGAAAGTTTTATGATATCCGTTATTTCAGAAATAATTGTTCATGTAGAGGCGACTCTGAAGAACGTAGATAGCATTTCGTATATGGTCATAGTTGGAGGCTTTGCTGAAAATACTTTACTTAAAAAAGAGTTCAATAAGACATTTTCAGGAAATACAATCATAGTTCCAAATGAAGCTGGACTTGCTGTACTGAAAGGGGCTGTTCTATATGGACATGATCCGTCGTGTGTTGTTACGAGAAAGTGTGATAGAACATACGGAACGTTAGTGTATAGAGCATTTTTCGACGACGATTCACCAGCAAAATGGATGAGACATGGAGGTTCGTTTCTATGCAAAGACGCTTTCAATAAACTTGTCGAAATTGGGGAAAGCATAACATTAAACGAGAAAAGATCAACAGTGATGCAACCATTACGAGCAGACATGTCAAAGATGTCTGTAAAACTATACGGATCAACCGAACCAAATCCACGCTATGTGACAGACAAGTCTTGTACCTATTTAGGCAAGATCTTAGTTGACATACCAGAACGGTATCGAAGCTGTGATGAGGATGTTATTGTATCGATGACGTTTGGTCAAACAGAAATTGTTGTTGAAGGAAAGTCACAGCATAGTGAACATGCAGTCACTACAAAACTTGATTGTTTTGTTTGACTTTTCGGACATGAAGTATATCACGTTGAATAATAACATTACCCTCCCACCCTTTCTGATCTCACTCAAACATTTTATTCATAAACTTTTTCTACACCATAGTTTTGAAAAAAATGCTTAAAATGCTTTAACTGTCATTTAACTACTTCTTATTTGAAACGTTCATTTTTCGTTATACTGTGTGCTCTTTTTTCACTTCTTCTCTGTTCTAATGTCTTTTTTTAAATTTAATATTCCTGGGTTTTTTTTATAGGTCTAAGCCAAATCAAACTTGACCACCAACAATCCCGTTATTTCCATTGAAAGACTACATCCAATCTTCATGAAAAAACCCAACTTCCATTCTTCCTTTACTAAACTGCCTTCGGTTCCAAAAAAGGTTTATTATAGATAAATTGCAATGTTTCATTGTTAATAGTGTTTTTACAATACATTTCAGATCATTTAACACTAAACATTAAATCAAAACGTCTAACTGCAAAGCCTTGGTTAAATATACGATATATCTGATTATAATATAGAAGGGACCTAGAATCTTTCAAATATGACCTCTACTGGCATTAAGAATGGCATCCAATTAGTTAATAAAATAATCGGAAATTGCATTTGACATGTTTCTGAACAATTAATTTTAAATCACTGTGTAAATACATATTCTTTTCCTATCTAAAAGGGTGGTATTTATATTGTTAGTGGGTATTTGTGAAATTGTGCAATACTTGTAAGATTTGTGTACCAAAAGAACAATCTTTAAAGATAAAAATCATGAATTTAAGTCTTTCTTAAACATTTCAATCATTCTGGTCCGAGACCACAATTGTCGTCCCTTGATTTTCGTTGTTCACGAATATAGTCCCTAGTGTTAACAGTGGGTTACTTGCCAATAATTTCTATACCCCTTCCAAATTTATTTCTCCATGTTTAATGCCTCAAATTGTAAGTAGGGGGTTGAAACTACACTGTAAAAAAATTTGGGTCCAGAATTTTACAGGAAAGTAGTGATTTGGTCCAGCTGAAAAAGGTTAAAAATTAGCACTTCGGAAGCTGTCAAAAGATTTCAAGACACTCTAAACACAAAATTGTCCATATTTTGAGTTAGAGGCGATGAAGTTTTCTATATTTTTGATATGATTTGTCCCAAAAGTAGTACAACACACTGTAAAAATTTCATTGAGAAAGCGCAGGTGGGATTTTTTTACATTTCATTTATGTTCTAAAAGAAATGCACTACGAATTAATTGTGTTCTCGGACCTAAGACTGTCTAATATATATAGAAATGTTTTGTACAGTTTATTTTGTGATGCAATTATTTACTAGCTATAGAATTGTATAATAATGTAACTTATACATTATTCATAGATGGAATAATTTCTTATGACCAGAATTATATGTCAATGTGATAATTTTATGTGAAAATATATATCTTTTTTTTTATTGATAAACCAGTTTCTGGGTACACCGTTCGACTTCTTAAATGTGTTCTCTACTTGTGCTGCATAATTTCAAATACATCACGTATAGATACAAACTATTTTGAAGTACCTAGCAATCGTTGTTGGTGTGATCGTACTTTTCATTTGAAGAGCATACACTTTGACTGTCTAATTGGGAGAAACAAACTTGTTATCTAGATGATCAATTACTTGTGCTAAGAATAGGACTTTATAACATTGCAAGATCGCTACTCTTCGGGAAATGCAAGATTCAATATTGTAGAATGGAGTCTCTCTGTGTGATATAGCTCAACTTAGTTTTGAGCTTACATCTTTTAATCTTCACATTGAATCGGTTTTATTTTATTTGGCTTTTCATTTTGTTCTAAGTGTGCTGTATGGGAAGCATCGGTTGATTATGCAATTTGTTAACACTACTTTTGAATCTATGGGGTAATGTCTTTGAATCAAAACTGATTGTATTTAACATGACCTATGTACAGACTATTTTCATTTATAACACAACAGAAATAGGTAAAAAATGGTAATCAAACTAGACACACAACATTGTCTGAATATCAAAAGAGAGGCTAAAGATATGAAAGGGATATTCAAACTCATAAGTCGAAATAAACAAGCAACCGTCATGGCTAAAAATGAAAGACAAACAACACTAACACAACATAAAAAACTATTCACTGAGCTATAGACGAACACTTAAGACAAATTTGGGATGATTTCTTTTAGATTCGAGGCTGGAATATTTACATCTTAAATTAAACAAAACAAAGTTTCAATACAATGATTTACAAAGTATAATGTGATATAAGATTCAGAATCAACAAGTAACATCGGAATGGAAACAATTTCGAAGGAAAGGTAAATTATACCTTGTAGTATAGAGGCTATTTTGGATGAGCTTATTGATGTGTAGACTTGTCTACAGAAGGAATGAAAACGTCAAGGTAAAAAAAAGGAAAGGAAGAATCTTGGAATATTTCATTTGATATTTCATATTTTAGCCACTGCAAAAAGTGAAATACGCGTACAGTATCGAAATTATACGAATAAGAAACTAATTTTATATTTCCAATTTTATCTTTTAACAGCAATGCTGCCAAGTCGGTTAAATATTTTGGAAACCAAATTCTGGCTCCTTCAACTCAATAAGATAATACAGATGATTTTTATAATAAAAGTCTCTATTAAGAAAATAGGTTAATGATGGTCTGAATAATTAGACAAAACACACAAAATATTTAAAAGAAAATCGAATTTTAAGGCGTATTTGAACATATCATATTTGAAATGTCACCAGGCTCAAGCTAGCAGCCACTCGCTAGCAGCCACTACGCTAGCAGCCAGTTTTCAGATATGTCTATAAACCCAAAAGTTGCATAAGATTCAAACGTACTTTAAATGTTTTTATCAATCATATAATCACAAAATAATCTGTTTTTATATATGAGTGAGCAGCCGAAGACACTATTAAATGTTTTTTTTCTTCAAATTAACAATACATGTAATTTCCTGTTCATTACTTTATTCGCTTTTCATATACCAAACAGCGTACTGCGCGCAATTTTAAATAGTGTATGAAGAATAGTAAATAACTATACACTTATTTAAATGCTGGCAAAATTGTTGCTACATAACATCGACTTTTCCATAAGAAATCAATTTTGTGATTTTTTAGGAAATAGCTTTCCATAGTCTCGGCATCCTGTCAAGTAGTTCCCAAAAAAGTATCAATAGTTTTGCATTACAAGAATAGAAAATTGCACTCGTGCTTTGCTATTTTTTTGTCAAACAAATTTGTTTTGACAAAAGATTCTACTTCTGAACAAGCGGAAGGCGCTCATATTTGATTAAACGAAAGGTTTATTTGTTGTACTTAATGTATGGTGTGCACGGGAAATATAAATTGGCAATTTATAGAAATAATCTACTTTTGGACCTATGGTGAAATTTTCCAACCTGGACCTTTTGACCCATTGGACCTTAGACCCTTACCTATCATGTGCACCTAGTGGGTAAAAAAGTATTGCCGTAGGGAATTTTTGACCGACTTTTGAAAATTTTGGGGTAGGCATGTTTGACCCTTAAGACCTAAGTTCGGACCTATGGTGAAGACAAACTATGAGTTGTCCCACCTGGACCTTTTGGCCCATTGGACCTTAGTCCATTACCTACCATTTCTACCTAGTGGCTGAAAAAGTATTGCCGTAGGAAATTTTTCAAACCCTTTTAAAAATTGAGGTAAGGCAATTTTTTAAATTCTAACTTTGGACCCATGTTGAGGACAAACCATGAGTTGTCCCACCTGGACCTTTTGACCCATTGGACCTAAGACCCTTACCTATCATTTGCACCTAGTGGGTAAAAAAGTTTTGCCGTAGGGAATTTTTGACCGACTTTTGAAAATTTTGGGGTAGGCATGTTTGACCCTTAAGACCTAAGTTCGGACCTATGGTGAAGACAAACTATGAGTTGTCCCACCTTGACCTTTTGGCCCATTGGACCCTAGTCCATTACCTACCATTTCCACCTAGTGGCTGAAAAAGTATTGCCGTAGGAAATTTTTCAAACTCTTTTAAAAATTGAGGTAAGGCAATTTTTTAAATTCTAACTTTGGACCCATGTTGAGGACAAACCATGAGTTGTCCCACCTGGACCTTTTGACCCATTGGACTTTAGACCCTTACCTATCATTTGCACCTAGTGGGTAAAAAAGTATTGCCGTAGGGAATTTTTGACCGACTCTTGAATATTTTGGGGTAGGCATGTTTGACCCTTAAGACCTAAGTTCGGACCTATGGTGAAGACAAACTATGAGGTGTCCCACCTGGACCTTTTGGCCCATTGGACCCTAGTCCATTACCTACCATTTCCACCTAGTGGCTGAAAAAGTATTGCCGTAGGAAATTTTTCAAACCCTTTTAAAAATTGAGGTAAGGCAATTTTTTAAATTCTAACTTTGGACCCATGTTGAGGACAAACCATGAGTTGTCCCACCTGGACCTTTTGACCCATTTGACCTTAGACCCTTACCTATCATTTGCACCTAGTGGGTAAAAAAGTATTGCCGTAGGGAATTTTTGACCGACTTTTGAAAATTTTGGGGTAGGCATGTTTGACCCTTAAGACCTAAGTTCGGACCTATGGTGAAGACAAACTATGAGTTGTCCCACCTGGACCTTTTGGCCCATTGGACCCTAGTCCATTACCTACCATTTCCACCTAGTGGCTAAAAAAGTATTGCCGTAGGGAATTTTTTACACTCTTTTAAAATTTGGGGTACGGCATTTTTTTTAAATCTAACTTTGGATCCATGCATGGTGAGGACAAACCATGAGTTGTCCCACCTAAACCTTTTGACCCATTGTCCCTTAGACCATTACCTATTATTTATTATCATTTTGCCAATTTGACCTTGAATTATTACTTACCAATGTGCCTTTGTGAAAGAAAAGAGAAAAAAGCCACATACTAAACACAAGGTATGTCTGATCAGAGAAAGAAGGTAGAAATCTTTAGTTGCCGGTACCCAGAATCTCAATCATTCATTTATTTACAGGAGCATATCTAGGAGGGGTATCTTTATAGGTACTGGTGGCACCTAATATCAGACTGGCTTTGTCGTTGCTGACCACGTGCACGCCTCAAGTAAAGTCCATCACCATTGGTGTATCGGGCGTTTTTAGGGTTTGAGGTAGAGATCGTTACGGGGGATTCACTGTACAAATAAACTCATGATAGATACCAGAATTAAAATATCTAAAAATTTCAAACGCATCCACCAAGTTTCAGGTAAAATCATGATCCCAATACCTTGTAGACGGGTACACGGTCACCACCCAAAGCAATGAAGTCTCCAATACCCAAGCAGATAGAATGGTTTTAGATACCATGTGAAATGCCCGCATTGCCAACCCTGCGAACATGGGTAGGTATCCATCTACTTTTTGCATGTTTTCTTTATCTGCGTTGTACTCAGCTCCAGATTAATAACACCAGTAACTTTTTGAAGAAGTTTAATAATCTTTTGAACCTGCCGAGAGGTGAGCCACATCTTGTGTTCGCATTACAGGTTTGCATGGGACAAACAAATGGAGACTTGACAACCTTTCTTGGCAGTCCAGTGTAGTTTATTTACTTGACCTTTCAAACCATTATCGTGATAAGTTATTTATTTATTCCCTTAGAAGATGAAAATGGATAGTGTGTTTTCGCCGCGGAGTTTGATTGGGTCACCATCCTGATCGGTGAGATAAGTGCACATGCGATTGATGGTTTTCAGGGTCACTGGTAAGTACACCAGTTTTTTTTGGGGGTTCTTCATACCAGGATCGACACCGGGAAAGAAACTGTAGATGGTGGATTACTGCTAACCATTAACATAGCTCCCATAGATTATACCGCTATTTGCCAGCTGGATGCTGATGATGTTGATGATATTAACAATGTGTTCCCCTTCTGTATAGCCCGATCGTAGTTGTAAATTTGCCGTTCTAATCCCAAGACGGTGTTGCGGCTATTTGTTAAGTTGAAATCTACTTCTTAGTGCCTGGCGAGAGTTATTGTTGTTCTTAGGGTTTCTCGATTTGCATCGATAATGATTTTGGCTTTGTGTTTGTTGAGCCGCAGCTATCGCTGTATTTCATCGTTGATGTCATAGGAACCTGTGTGAATGTTGGGGATGGAGTATACGTAGTTGGTCTCATGATTTACCAATGACATCTCATAATCCTTTCCAATTTTTAGTGGATTGAAGCGGGTATGAATTTGGCTATGGTTCCCGGATACTATGAACGAGAACTCCTGCTTTAGATCGGTTTTACTTACGAATTGCTGCAAAATAATGTTGTTCATTTATTTTCAGGCTTCAAACACGACGTTCATCTTGTGTCCGTCAGATTCGAAGTACAGAACTCTGTCGGAGATTCCAAGTGCAAATGCTTCGGTGTTGGCGTAAACATTGTGATCGAATTCGGCCCGTATCTGCATGTCCACCGTGGATTCTTTCAGCCGCTTGGACTGATGACTTGCATAGATGACAAACACATGCTATAAGCCTGTGAAATCAGAGGTATCGGTGTTGACGCCGCTGTAACTGAGGAGGGTGACCATGTTGTAGAGTTTCTTTCTGATGTCTGCAGCCACCTTGAACACTCTGGCTACCCTACTTTGGGTGAAACCGGCATTAAATACGACGGCTGGGTAGCGTTCAGCGTTGACAGTAATATGGATGTTCCGTAATCGACAGTGATCGCACACGGCGGCGTCATGGGTCTTATTCACACTTTTGTCGGTTTGAATGGAAACGATTGTATATCTTGTCTTTTAAGTACCACTTGTGACAGATAGGCGCCAGTTGAATTGTGTATTTTGGGAATGGCGATAGCATCACACTGCCTCATGCGAAATCCACAGTCGATTTTACTTTTAAGAACGAACCAAGAGATCTGACTCAGAATAGTTTTTGCCACATCGTTGACTGCGGCGGCTCAGTGCATGGCATCGGCGTCTGAATCACGCGCACTAGTGACAATGCATGCTTTAATACGTATACCATCTTGTCGTAGTCGTCTGAAAAGCCGAAAATATGTCTCAGGGGTATGCATGGTGAATGAAAAAGCTCCTTTGTTGGCAGGTTTGGGGATAATTTTACCATGACGTGCTGCGAATAGATATAGGAAGATTTGGTGTGAGTGCCAATGAGACAACTCTCCATCCAAGTAACAATTTAAAAAGTAAACCATTAAAGGTTAAAGTACGGCCTTCAACACGGAGCCTTGGCTCACACCGAACAAGCTATAAAGGGCACCAAAATTACTAGTGTAAAACTATTCAAACGGTCAACCAACGGTCTAATCTATATAAACAAAACGAGAAACGAGAAACACGTATATATTACATAAACAAACGACAACTACTCTGTTATCGGTCTCAGCTTCGGTAGATGAATCCTTGCACCACAGCTGTTTGAGACCTTGATATTTGGAGAAATAGTCGTGATAAATCAAAATTTCTAACATGGTAGTGGCAACGCCTAGGCTATTGATATGTTCGATTAGCTGGCTTCAGAGAAGAGATACATGATTCCATTGTGAAAGAGAGACACTAGATCTGCATCAGCATATGCACTACTGTCGTTCTTTTGCAGTTGCCCCTCTACCAAAAGATAACTTTCAGCGGGATGAAGTTATAAGTCTTGGGTTTCGATATTGATTAGGATATTACCTTGATTATTCAGGTTGGCACCAGTATTCGTGAACCTGATAAATCCCTGGAGACTTTCATCGAAAGTCTATCCTTCGGTGATTGTAAGGATGTCATACATAATGTATGTATTTTTAGCGTTGACGAAGTGGTAGATGGTTTATACCACTTTACCAACCACATGGTCGACGGTTTAGGAGGCCCCTTTTTCAACACCTTTCAATGCTACCGTGTCAAACAGTCCTCTATCACCGTAGTCGTACTTTCGTGCGTAACCTTTTTTTTATTTGCAGCATTTATTTATAGGATGCTACGATGAAGCGCCTTTTATTCCTCAATGCTGATATGTCTACCCTTTTTCATAGCATCAATAATCGACACAATTTCGTTGCGCACACCATTATTTACTGCTCGGTAGGCTGCAGCACGCAGTTCCAAACGATCGAGAAGCTGCTTGAAGTTGGCAGGAAGAAACACGGCTGGCAGCCCACTGCCAAACTAATCCCTCTGGTAGATGTGGGATACGATTTCCTTCGCGGTTTTCAGGAGGGTGGAATTGCCTTGATACATGGCACCGGAATTTTTCAGGATCTCTGCAGTCGTCAAGGTCGTCATCGTCGAACGAATCTGTTTTCTTTTTCACCATGAGTTCACAGCGGCCAAGGGTTCCTTTGAAACTCACACCATTCACGAACATATCATCGCCGTCAAAAGAAACTGATAAACTTTGGATGAAGAAACCATCGTTTTCAGAATCCAAGGTTGTGGTCGGCAGAAGGAGTCATACTGAGCTGCAAATACTGCTGTGCTCAAGGTCCGACGACGGTGTATTTAGGTGGTGCAATGGGTAGAGGGTCGGCAAACTCGGGCGTTGGATAAGGGAGTGCTGGCACAACTGGAGGTAAATCTTCAATTGTTTTTGTGATTTTTTTAAACTGCTTTCCGCTGAGCCTCAACCTCAGGCCTAAACACTTTGGAAAGGTCCAATCCTGTCAAGGCGGTGCTGCATGTTACAGGATTTAATGCTCCGCTTAGTTATATGCAACTCCTTTGAGAGTGCCTCCCGCTGCTTTGGGAATGGAATTTTGATGAACGTCATTTATTCATAGCGTTGGAACAACTCCCCTAGGCGTTGGTGTGAACGGATTCGAACGCCTTCAGAGGTTTGAAAGAACTCATTCTAACTAAGCGTTGGTGTGAACGCCTTTGAATGCCTCGAACGCCCCAATAGTATTGGTTCGAATACCAAATCGACCCAGGTCGATCGATTATGCGATGGTTCTAGCGTGGGTCGAATGCCCAGATTCCTGTGTCTGAGACATACGTCTTTACGCGGTTTGCATCGGTGATTGCACTGATGACCGAAACTAGTCTTGGTGGGCATTTGGGTTGTTGTGGGCGTTGGGAACTTCCTTTATGTTTATAGCCAATTCAACAGACTTTCATCCATATCGGGACATAAATAATGAAACCCAATCCAACAACACTTGTAACACAGTCTTCAGGGCCGACTCAAATTAACATTTGCTGGGCCATTCGTATTTCTTTGGCTGGGGATCGATTTCTAGATCCAGTTCCTTTTCAATATCTGACAATGAATACTCTAGGAACTCTGAATCCTTGTACTTCGATGAGTTATCTTTGTAACAATTCATTATTGATACTATAAAACTCTTCAAATTCCATCGATATTTTCCATTTGCCTTGGTGATTTTAATATCGATGCTTACACATCCATAGGTTTTTGACCAGCAATGTTTACACTGAATGCCAAACTATTCCTTGGTGAGATTGTTGCAGTGATCTCGTCGGATTTTTCGAAATTCTTAGCATCATGCTAGAAGAAGCATAGGACATTTGCATTCTCCAGGATAGCCTAGGGGCCGTTGAAGTAGTTCTGTCACAATTGAAAACAATCAATGTTGTGGCGACCACTCACGTAGTAGTCTTCATTTTCTAAGCATCAAGTCGTCGAACACAATGAGGTTTGGTCGAGTTTCCAGGATTAGTTCATCGCTCCTTTGCTCGAAGAAAAGTTTCGATATCACTCCGGTGTCATGGTGGTGGTAAGGCGTTGACCACATCGATCAACGAGTAGGTAGACTTGCCTTTGCACTGTACGAGGTTTAGGATATCTTCCTTAGTGAAGCCTGTTCCCAGCGCTTGCTGCAACAGCCGGTAGATGAGCTGGTGAAGCGATTTCCAGAAGGCGTACAATTGATCGTACTCGAGTCATCAATCGCACAGGATTATGTTGTTCAACAGCGTTGTCTTACCACTGTCCGACTTCCAAATGATAAACCTTTTGATTGCGAAAAATAAATTCGACTGGAGCATTATCGATGTCTTCTCCAAAAATGTCTGACTGATACCACTCAAAAACAAGAAGGGGTTGACCGTGCGGAATGCCTTCCAAACGGTATGCAAATTGCGTTTAACTCTTTGGTTAAAGCTGCGGATGAATAGACTAGTTCATATGACATGGAAAACACTGATGTGCTATAATATAGTTGCGCAGGTCCTCCTCAAATATGAGATTCGATTCGTGCCGTTTCCTGTCCGTCGTGTGATAAGACTTCACCTTCAATTCGATGGTATTGATTTTCTCTAGAACCGCCATACTTAGATCCACATAGTACTTTGCATATACCATCCTTTGGTCACTAGTTCTTGTGCCGCAAGGTAGACACTTTCCCACTTTTTAGCGATACCAACAAGGTGTTTTTTCATGTCCTCGAGAGCTATTTCACGATCGCTTCTAGCTAATTGTTGTCTTTTATACCATCTTTCAACTGATTGGTCACCCACCGTTTTGTCACAGCATCCGAGCTGTCCTTGGGATATCATAGGCTAGTAATGCGATTGTCGTTCATATCGAAATGCTGCACGATTCACCAGACGGATATGCACTGTCTTGCATGGGATTCAAACTTATCCATTTATTTATAGAGCGAAAACATTGCATTTTCCACGATTTTCCCTTTGTCAGCATCTTCAACACGGACAGAAAGAAGTGACGACACACCACATCCCCTCGCGTCTGAAGTTCATCAGTTTTGAAAAGGAATTCAGGCTACAAATAGTCTACCATCTCGTCGGGCTTGGCAATCTATAAGAGTCAAAGTAAAACTTTGTCGGTCTGCGCTTTTACCAACAAGCCAAGTGCGTTGCACGATCCTTCCAGCTGTCGTGGTTAAGGTTCCACATTTGGTGTGTCAGACCTTTGGTAGTAATTTATCAGGCATGACCGCACCCCAACAGTATTGAATTTTTGTGGTGGTTACAGCCTGTTTGAGCTGAGTGTTTGAAAGGGGTTTGTAGGGGAGAACAAAATTATGCACCCATATGCCGCTCATTTATTTACGGTTGACGATTTTGTAGTGGCCACGGGCAAGGGTGCTAATTCCATCATGCATGATATGACGCTTGTCATCGTTGGCTTATAGGGCTCTCTTGTGACACTCAAGTGTATATATCTGATGCCTATGACTTTTAATTGTGTATTCATAGTCCGGTAGCTCACTGTGTGCTTATCAAGTCATCTTTTGTAGTTTTCAAAGGTCATTTTTGACGATGCACTTCTTCACCAATTAAACCCACTTCGATACGCGCATGCCAACATTGAGTGCGTATATCTTTGACCGCAATCCAAGACTCAGTCATGGGGACTCCGGCTCATTCATCCTAGAACTTTCCAAGAATTTTCTTGTTTTGATACCGGAAGTGTGGTCACTTGGATAGTTGAATGTGCCGAACTTCTGCCGCCCGTGTTTGTTAATGTCTTTGTAGACATCTGGAGGTTCGGCATTGTAAACGATACTGTCGGTGTAACAGATAGTTGTCTTGTCACGGTAGGTTGGCTTTAGGTACTTGTAAACATAGTCCGCTATTAAGGTCTTAGATATGTCTAGGTAAATTGGCTTGTCAAAGTCTATTTGGTCTTACGCATGTGCAGGGCTGCAAGATACTCACTTAAGTTAACTCGGCGATCAATATTGAGCTTGGTGACGAGCTTCATTACTTTTTCCTCGTTTGGTAACCATTCGGACGTCAAACATCTTGCGGATATTTTCTATTGCCTTTCCGACACCGCATTGTTCATGAGCTTGAAAAAGTCTTTTTCAAAGTTAGTGGTGGCACCGGCTCTGAGCGCGGTGGTTAGATCTGTTTAAATCTTCAGCCATATGATCTGGTTTAAACTTAAAACCGTGTGGTTTTCTTATCATGAGCCTGAGCGCAAGTACTGTTTTAGGTTGACGTAGTGTACAACATACCTCAGTTTGTCTCCGAGGTTTGGCACCAGATTCTTTACTTTGTTCAGCTGTGCAGTTTCCGGGGCAAGCGAGTAGTCATTGTGGTAGTCATGAAGTTCCTTGAGATATTCGATGTCTACCTCCAATATAAATCCTTGGTCGTCTTCACTGCAAGGGTCTCCAATAATAATAATAATAATAATAATATCTTTATTTAGAGAGAGTAACTCATTTGGATTACACCAATTTTCAATAAGGCTCTCTTAATACAATAATAATTACATTACAAATAAACAATGCATCAATAATAATGGTAAATAAAGATTATGCACAATTTAAAATACAATAAACAATTATGATATGGCATTACAGTAAAAATATGATAGTAATGTTAAAAGTACATAGATTTGTATTTATGTTTAAATTCGGATACTGTATTTGATTTTTTTATTGAATTAGGAAGAGCATTCCACACTCTTGGTCCATTGTACGAGAAACTAGACTTATACAACTCTGTATTTGGTTTTGGAATAATTAAATTATCTGAGGATGCAAATCTCGTATTATATTTTTGGTTTGCAGAAGCTGATACAATAAGACTTGACATATATTCTGGAGCTAAGCCATGTTTTGCCTTATACATTAGTATTGATTTGTGATAAAGTATTCTTTGTGTGATTGGCACAATGTTACATTCGTGAAATAATTCTCTTGAAGGTTTGGTGTAATCATGTTCGTCTAAAATTATTCTTGCTGCCCTTTTTGCAGTTTTAGTAAACTATCTAATAAAAAGTTATTACAGTTTCCCCATATTGAACAACAATAATCTAAGTGAGGTAAAACGTAAGCGTTATAGTACATTTGTCTAGCTTTATGATTTAAATATTTCTTTATCCTTTTTAGTAAAGCTAAAGAAGAGTTAACTTTTTTGATTATATAATCGATATGAGAAGACCAAGATAGAGATGCATCAATAAAAACACCTAGAACTTTTTCACATGTACTTTCTATAATTTGTTGTCCATTTAAAGCAAGATTAATGTTTTCATTTGATGTAACGGAAAGCTTTTGTTTAGATCCAATGCATATAGCTTTCGTTTTAGATACATTTATAGCCATTTTATTGTCATCACACCAGCGATTAATATCCAAGGTTGGTTAAGTCGGTGTTAATCCATTCCAAGCCACCGGTCGGTGGATAGCTACTCATATCCCATTCATACAGGTTATCGGTATCCGCATACATCAAGTAGTTGGTGGGCTTGTCGGCATTGAATCCTTCGACATAAGGGTTGTTGACTTTGGCAAACCGCTGCGTCGCGACTGTTATCCCACCTCTGATCCCTTTTCAAGCATCAGAAGCATATCAGGGTACGAGATAATTTTAGGTTTCACAACTGTTACGGTAGTTTTCAATGTCGCATCATAGGCAAGTATTGGTGCTGTTAGGTACCACGCGGGATTAAGTTCCGAATACTTCAAGTATACATCTCTGAAGTTCTCAAACACATTGCACAGCAGGAGTACATCCGTTTTCAGATACAAGTCATGATACTCTCTCATGCTTGTGATATCCATCTCTTTTCACACACTTGCTGTGCGTATTAGTTCATAGTCTGCATGGCTTACTCCCTCACCGGTGATGGTATTGTAGAATTCTTACTGGTTGTCAACTCGGTCTCCTGGAGATTTTCAAACCCATCAACATAGTCATAAGGGTACACACCCTTTCGCAAGAGTAAACATTCATCAAGAGACTTCCCCGGCGCGTCAACAGCTTTATCATTACCTTCATCCATGACTTTCTTGACTCTATGTGAGCACATTGTCCTGGTTGATCGTGCTGCCATTGACCTCCAGCGATCCAAATTTAATACATTGTCTTGTCAGCGAATCGAACGCTGCCATCAATGCTTTTTCGTCTTGCTCGGTTTACTCAAGTTGCTTGAACCTCATCCATATACTAGTAATCAACAGGGTACACACTCTGTCGCAAGAGTAAACTTTCGTCCATGGCCGTCAACTGGTATATCATATGTCTGTTGAAGGTGATTTTACATCACTTGACCTCCTTGACATTCTATGAACAAACGGCGAGCACCCATGAAAATAGTTTTGGTGGCACATTGTCCTTGTAAAGCATCACTTTTTACATCACATTTTACATCACTTGACCTCCTTGACATTCTATGAACAAACAGCGAGCACCCATGAAAATATTTTTGGTGGCACATTGTCCTTGTAAAGCACGATACCGTCAATTACAAGTGTTTCAACTTCAATATCCTGTTCTGTCAAGTAATCAAACGCCACCGTAAGTGCCTTGTTCTTCAAACTACAAATTACATACTAGTAGTTCACCGTACTTCCATCGATGTTGTAGTCGGTGCCCTTACATTTCTTACATTCCTTTGAGTTTTTCGCATGCTCATAAAGGTACGGCTGCAATTCAACAATATGATACCATTTCGGATCCTTTAGTGCAACCTTGGCCTGCCTCCCACTCAGTCCAATTAATGATGGCCGAAAGATGTGCCTTGGCGTAGTCCCAGACATTTCTCGTGTATACAATCTTATCTGCCATGTACCTTTCGCAATGCAGGCGTCGAGCCCGGCGCAGTTGATACCATTGTCGTGACAGTACCAGGATAGCTATGTAGGTTGGACACTTCTGCGCAAGGTAGCCCTGCATGAGTGTCAGATGTGCGTTCTTGTCCAGCCTCTTCCATTTGATAAGCCTGCTTCCCAGCTCACAATATTCGCGGCATGACACAATGTATTCTAGATAACGCCTGTTTGTGACCTCGCGCAGTGTGATTTTTCCAACCGTTTTTGGACTCCGCGGGTATCACCCGGTACAATTCGGGATCAAACGCTCCTCTACCAAATACCTTCCGATAATTCTTGAAGGCTGCTGTTGGACTTGAGTTTACCAAGCTATTCAGACTCGCAATCATAAATTTGAGACTGTCCAAACCTCAAACTCTGATGGAGGGGTTTCATTTCCCCGTCTTTGATCTTGTACCCGCTCACCTGGAATGTCTTCCTAAACGAAATTTACTTTTCCTCCGAATTTGGAATGCATGTGAGCTGCCCCGGTGTCGATTCCAGGTTCTTAATGAACAGATAACTATCATACCCGGCCAAATTGTGAAAAATACAGGTATACACTTTGACATTTTGTACTTCAGGTTACACTGGTTAGGTGATGCGCCCCTGTATTTCGGTAAAGTCGCAGTAATCCCTCATCTTGTCATCACCAAGCGAACACAACCAGCGCTGCGTGGCCACCTGGTGGTTTTCTTGTCCTCTTTCGTCAAGACCATATGCTTCATAAGATAGTTTAATGTGTAAAGGCCTTAATTTTCTTTCTCAATGCATTCAATAAAGACCTGTGCCACATCTTCTCCCGGCTTTTGCATGATATACAGAACTGGTGCCTTGGTATACACGTTGTCGTCAAAGCATTTGATGTGGTAGCAGAAACACGAAGGCGTGTGCTTTTGGTAGGCTTTCGTATGTGGTTTATCAATCCTAGTTTCAACCTTCTCGGTTAAATACTAAAATCCCGCAAACACCACGACAGGGACTCCTCTCAAGTGAGTGTTGTCAAATGTCTGGTAGGTCCCTTCCTTGATTAGCTTGGGCAGCTCGATCTTAACCGCCTTGTGGTTGACGCAACACTCTTTGTGGGCCTCCAGGACTTCTTTAATGTAAACTGGTCCATGCACCTGCAGCACAGGTGGGTCCCACAATTGTGGTCCGAAGTCTGGCTCAACACTAGCCAAGACTTTTTTATCAGCAGCAAGTTGATGTCTCTCTCCCGCTGTTCGCTAACGTCTGATATGCGCAGCGGGTATACTTCATTGTCGTTAATTTATAATGCATCGACTGTCAGGGTTGAATTGACCTTCTAGAACTTATCAAAACCCTTGAGACTGACCGAGAACTACATCTTTTTTCCAGATTGAGCTCGTCCTGCCACAGTGGTACTGTGTTATCATGTCTGCATGTTTTGAATCTACCTCGTCATGGCCGAAAGTATGGCCCACTTAAAACAATCCACATCAGGTTTTATTTTCGTATTGTTTACAGCTTCTTTCAAAGTACTGTGACCCTAGGCATTCCAGCGGCCGGTGTTTGTTAATATTGACTTGAAGTTTTACAATTGCTTTCAATGTTCAGCCATATTTTTCAGAGGTTCACTGGGCAATCTTTACTCCGATATTTTTGTCCATATAATCAAGGGTTTCAGCTAAGATCGTGGCCTCGGTGAAAATTTCGAGTGAAAGTATTCCTTTTCTTATCATCTGCATTACCTGTTGGATTAATATTCACAAAGGTACAGTGTAGCACCACATTGATTTTTGCTCCTTTCAATGTCCAATTTGTTTTAAGTTCCTCCAGTGACATTTGAGAGACGTCAAGGAAAGTCTGCACATCCATATCAATAATGGGGGTCATCTTTTAGGTATTAAATGCTTCTTTCAAGGCTTTCGTTGGCGGATACACTATCGACAGCCTGCTAATACCTTTCAACCCAAGTTTTTTTGTCTGGGGTTTCGGACGACGCTGATATCTAAGGTTGGTTTCTTTTGTTACAATCAACTCAACCAACTGATCTTTCCTAAACCGGGAGTACCATCAAAGGTGGTTCCTTGTGGTAATACCTCACAGGGCTTTGACATTTTCAACAACTTACTCCTTGTCCGCTATTGGATCCATGTCTTCATCCCAACAATAAAAAAGATCAATTTAGGTTACCCCAACCACCGTCCCTAATTCAATTTATTAGACACAATTTTTTCGGTCCTAAAAATCATATCTTAACCCTGTGAATCCTACCGTCCGTGAAAGTCGTGGTAATCATACCCAGTTCGCCCGGATTTTTCATACTATAGCTTTCAATTTGCAAAGTTCGATTGGTATCCTTGTCCAGACGGTGGACTAAAATGCCTACCCTAATCTTAAAAAAGCTGTCAAAATTCCCTACGGCAATACTTTTTGTATTCACTAGAAGCAAATGATATGTTATGGTAAAATGGGCCAAAAAGGTCCAGATGGGACATCTCATGGTGTGTTTTAAGCATGGGTCCAAAGTTAGATATAAAAAAAAATGCCTTACCCAAATTTTTAAAAGGGTGTAAATTCCCTACGGCAATACTTTTTTAGCCACTAAGTGGAAATGGTAAGTAATGGACTAGGGTCCAATGGGCCAAAAGGTCCAGGTGGGACAACTCATAGTTTGTCTTCACCATAGGTCCGAACTTAGGTCTTAAGGCTCATTATGCCTACCCCAAATTTTCAAAAGTCTGTCAAAATTTCCCTACGGCAATACTTTTTTACCCACTAGGTGCAAATGATAGGTAAGGGTCTAAGGTCCAATGGGTCAAAAGGTCCAGGTGGGACAACTCATGGTTTGTCCTCACCATGGGTCCAAAGTTAGATTTTTAAAAAATGCCGTACTCCAATTTTTTAAAGAGTGTACAAAATTCCCTACTGCAATACTTTTTCAGCCACTAGGTGGAAATGGAAGGTAATGGGCTAGGTTCCAATGGGCCAAAAGGTCCAGGTGGGACAACTCATAGTTTGTCTTCACCATAGGTCCGAACTTAGGTCTTAAGGCTCATTATGCCTACCCCAAATTTTCAAAAGTCTGTCAAAATTTCCCTACGGCAATACTTTTTTACCCACTAGGTGCAAATGATAGGTTAGGGTCTAAGGTCCAATGGGTCAAAAGGTCCAGGTGGGACAACTCATGGTTTGTCCTCACCATGGGTCCAAAGTTAGATTTTTTAAAAATGCCGTACCCCAATTTTTAAAAGAGTGTAAAAAATTCCCTACGGCAATACTTGTTCAGCCACTAGTTGGAAATGGTAGGTAATGGGCTTGGTTTCAATGGGCCAAAAGGTCCAGGTGGGACAACTCATAGTTTGTCTTCACCATAGGTCCGAACTTAGGTCTTAAGGCTCATTATGCCTACCCCAAATTTTCAAAAGTCTGTCAAAATTTCCCTACGGCAATACTTTTTTACCCACTAGGTGCAAATGATAGGTAAGGGTCTAAGGTCCAATGGGTCAAAAGGTCCAGGTGGGACAACTCATGGTTTGTCCTCACCATGGGTCCAAAGTTAGATTTAAAAAAAATGCCGTACCCCAATTTTTAAAAGAGTGTAAAAAATTCCCTACGGCAATACTTTTTCAGCCACTAGGTGGAAATGGCAGGTAATGGGCTAGGTTCCAATGGGCCAAAAGGTCCAGGTGGGACAACTCATAGTTTGTCTTCACCATAGGTCCGAACTTAGGTCTTAAGGCTCATTATGCCTACCCCAAATTTTCAAAAGTCTGTCAAAATTTCCCTACGGCAATACTTTTTTACCCACTAGGTGCAAATGATAGGTAAGGGTCTAAGGTCCAATGGGTCAAATGGTCCAGGTGGGAAAATTTCACCATATGTCCAAAGGTAGGTTTCTTTTATAAATTGTTGATTTTTATTTTCCGTGCACACCATACATTAAGTACAACAAATAAACCTTTCGTATAATCAACTGTGACCGCTTGTTCAGAAGAAGAATCTTTTGTCAAAACAAATTTGTCTGACAAAAAAATAGCAAAACACGAGTGCAATTTTCTATTCTTGTAATGCAAAACTATTGATATTTTTTAGGAACTACTTGACAGGATGCCGAGACTATGGAAAGCTAGTTCTTACAATGTCACAAAATTGATTTCTTATCGAAAAGTCGATGTCATGTAACAACAATTTTGCCAGCATTTAAATAAGTACATAGCTATTGTTCATACACTATTTAAAAGTGAGCGCAGCACGCTGTTTGGTATATGAAAAGCGAATTAAGTAATGAACAGGAAATTACATATTAATTTGAAAAAAAACATTAAATAGTGTCGTCGGCTGCTCATTCTTATATAAAAACAGATTATTTTGTGATTATATGATTGATAAAAACATTTAAAGTACGTTTGAATCTTATGCAACTTTTGGGTTCATAGACATATCTGAAAACTGGCTGCTAGCGAAGTGGCTGCTAGCGAGTGGCTGCTAGCTTGAGCCTGGTTGAAATGTCGTGCATATTATTAATCACCGTTTGGTTCAGAATAATAAGCATTTTTTTTATATGAAGTTTCCTAGACAATATTTTTTAACAATAGTAATCTTGATGTTAAAATTTGCAACACATTTCATATTAAGTTTAGTCTATCAGGGTCGGTTGCGTTTTTGTTCCCTACTGTTTTTTTTTTTTTTTTTTTTTTTTTAAAGAAATTGACTTGAGGTATAACGAATATAAACAGATGATTCCTCATTTAAATATTTTTGATACGCCTATATATACTATATAAATATTATAATATGTCGAGTCAGCTTTTACCTACAAGTCATCCCCGGGCTTATATAATGCATGGACTTCCTACACAAGCATCCAAAGTGAAAGGTGAATTTGCATTTAAACAATTAAGCTGCGAGCAACAAAACAAAAGGTATGTCAATTTAAATGAAAGTTTATATATATTTTAGATGTCAGCACTTGAAATGGGTTCAATTTGAATTTTATTAAGCCATATTATCGTTATATATAAAGATGAACATGAAATTTTCATTTTTCTGGATTATCCACCAACACATTATGAAATTTTTTTTTGCATGCCCTTAACAGCTAGAACTAAAAGTTAATTTTATAAAACAACCTACACGAAAATGAATAATGAAATACTACAGAATTTGTTCTGTAGAATCTGATACTCATAGGGATGTAATAAATCAGTATGCTGCAGTCGGACTTCAGCTGGCCCGTGTACTAGTTCATCAGTCACATGAAAATGGATGTAATCCTAAATTACAACAAAACAAATATAACATAATTAAAACCAAAATAATTAAAAAAAACCAAAAACATGCAAGACAAACAAAGGTAAAAGAATCATGACTTGGGACAGGCGCAAACATGCGACGGGGTTCAACATGTTTAGTGAGACATCAACCCTCCCCTATACCTCTAGCCAATATAGAAAGTACGCATAGTAAAAGTCTTAGAAAAAGTCTGAATCCGATGTCAGAAAAGGTAACAAAACAACACACTATACAAAATGGCAATGATGCAAACTTAACAAAAGACTACTCGTCATATGAAAATCCAGCAACAAAAGCTTTACAATTTTTAAGAATATGGTGAAATTTTGTAGAAAGTAACACAAAAAGATGATAAACATTTCAAAGATATCAATAATACCACAGCATATACAAATTTTAAATGTTAGTTCACTTACCTAACTACCGGATTATATGATTCACTCCGGACTGCATTTAAAATTTTAAACGGAAATTCCCATTTCTATTTATAGCAACTGTGTAACCAGTTATGGTGGAAAAGAAAGGCTAGTTTATATTTTTTTGTGATTTTGTAACATGAAAGGTAAATATTTTTCAAAGCAAATAAGCATTTTTAAAACACAAATACAAACCTTTTTAAAAGGTTATTAATTTGCACCAACATTTAACTTTAAACTGAAAGTGAAAGTTTTTTAATTTATCAAATACACTATCTCAGGCACTTGTTTCTATCCAAGGGAAGATCAACTATGCACGTACTTGTTTCTATCTATGGGAAGACCTACTGCGAACGTATTGACAGTGGATCTTCCCATGGATAGAAACAAGTACCTGTGTGCACTATCCAGGTTTGCATAATCATAGTATGAACATAAAACAAGGAAAAGACAATCCAACGACAAAATTAACTAAATATAGTTTCGATTGTGATGGTTCCTTTCATTTATTTATGATTTGAGTACTTTAGACACTATATTAGCTAAAGCTTACTCATTCTTGCACTTCCTGGTCAATCAGTTATTCATTTTTAATGATATGGCACAGTCCATTGAGAACATGTAATATTTGCCACTGGTCTTTAAGTAAAAAACAACAATTAATCAACCAATCAAATTGCACAAGATTCCTTTAATAGTTTTCATATGTTAA
Organism: Mytilus trossulus; assembly: GCF_036588685.1. NCBI lineage: Eukaryota > Metazoa > Mollusca > Bivalvia > Mytilida > Mytilidae > Mytilus > Mytilus trossulus. The sequence continues at coordinate 19,096,751 of NC_086386.1, read as the reverse complement.
AAAACGTAGTTAATATATAAATGAAATATCTTAAATCTCTGACTTTCTAAAGGAAATAAACAATACATAGAAAAACACAGAATCCATATGTACAATAAACGGTATCTAGAATAACCATGATACTTCCGACTTTAACAATCAATATTAAATTAAAATTCAAATGATAGAACATAATTTACAAATATTTGAAAGGTTGCTTCTTTATTTTATTTAGTACTCGGTGAAGAGAATAAATTATAAAATCATTGTATCTTTACTTTTTTTTTCAGATGGACACTCAAGTTTCATTCCAGAACGATATAGTCGATCCCAAGTCGAATCTACCTATGCCACATCTGTCTTTTATCATCAACTTTTTGTTACCAAAGCGTCTGGTTGGTCGAAAAAGAACTGAGCGCCAACTTGAATATTTCAAAAATGTTGTAGATGGAGACCCCGATGTTGACAAAGAATTCTTTAAGCTGATTTTGGTTGGGAGTGTAGCAGAAGGTTACAATATCCCTGATGTCATGTTAAGGTCAAATCCGTTCAAGGTTGAAACTCACGCTGATGCCGACATTTTACTCGAGATACCTGCCATGTTGATTTCTGTAGATGGATCAGAAGAAATTCAAAAACTCCGTTTGGTTGTACATGACATTCATCCTGGATATGCCCGTATAGAAGTAACTAAGCCGAAAGAAGACGATGATTCATTCGTATTTTTGGACAAAGAAAACAAATTTTACTTGAGTGGATCGAAAATGAGGTCAAAAATATTAGCATCACTTCCGGCAGATCTGGAGCCACATGGTCCTGCGATTTCAACCCCTGTTCCGACAGCTTCTGCATGGCAGGACATTATGAAACAAATAAAAACAGATAAAATGTCTGAACTTCATTCTCATGATTATGTTTATGCTTTGCCTTGCAATAAATGGCCAGATTGTGCAAAATTATGGATTGATCGACAGGAAAGGGGGGATTGGTTGGACAATAAAACAATTAACCAAGTGGTGGAGTTGGGCGTTCATGTAGTAGCAGTACCACACAGGAAAAGTGAACTTCCAGATTTAGAATGGAGAATATCGTTTGCTGTGACAGAAAGATATTTAGCTCAGAAGATCATAACTGACGAACAAAGGCAGTGCTATGTTTTCCTGAAAATAATTCATTTTCAGACATTGAAAAAATTAGACCTGTTGTCGTCTTATCATTTGAAAACAGTGTTTCTGCACTCCTGCGAGAAACTTCCAATAAATGCGTGGGTTGAGAACTGTGGTGGATGTCTTTTATTTATGATAGACATGCTTGTCGAATGTTTGAATAGAAAAACGTTACCTAACTTCTTCATATCAGAAAATAATCTTATTGACCATTTTACCGAGGAACAAGCAAAAGAAGTTCTTGATGTATTGAAATCCATACGCGAGAACCCATTACATCCTGTTTTACAGTTTACGGACAGTAAAGTGATGGGCTTACAAAGTTTGTCTACCCCATTTAGAGAGCTTGTGTCTCCAGTATTAGAAGACGCCGTAGATTTCCTCGTCCATCGCAACCTTCAACAATCTGTAACAGCCGGGTTTTTATCGGCTTTATTTAAAATGGTGTACGTTTTAGTCATTGAACGAAAGCCTGAAGAAGCTGTTCTGTATATTATTGATGTTTATCCTATTATAAACAAATTCAGTCCAGGTGCCATCAGTGTAGCTCAAATTGTAGATTCAATTGGTATGAACTTCGTATCTGATATTCAATTGACAGTGAATCTTTTGGAAGAAGTTTTGAAATTTTCCGATGAACATCCAGATGTTTTATTGCTAAGGGGAAATTTAGCCTGCATGTTCCATGCGTTAGCATACCAGCACCAACCTGATACTGATGAACACATGTTAGCACTTGTTCAAGCCGAAACGCTTTTTAATACCGTGGTGGACGTTGAAGATATATATTCTGCTACAGCTGTAGACTTTAGCTGTCTTTTAATTCGACAGGGTCGGTTTGACGAGGCGGCAGAAAAACTTGACCGTTTCATCGCTGAAGAATTGAAACACCCTAGAAGTACACATTGCTTTTATAAGAAAGAAATTACCGTGCTTGACCAAACGCTTCAAAAGGAAGCCAACGTCCACGGCAAGTTGTCAGTTAATTCTCTTTCCGTGGCATATTATCTTCTAGTAAAATGTATTATAAAGGATGACCTTACTTCAGCTGACCCGGAAGTATATCATAAAATATTGCAGTACTTCAGCCGGCATTGTCATCTTATCAACGAGTCTTCATCGTTTTCACTTCTTGGTTATACAAATATTCTAGTTGAGGACTGGCAAGCGGCATGTACAGCTTTTGAGATGGCAATGGAAACTTGTGACGGGTCTGTTCGACTGGTTAAGGATAATATTGCGTTCTGCAAAACAAAACTTCAACACAGTAAAGACAATTAAACATTCCTCATTCAAGCCAATTCAAACTTGAAGCTATCATCTCGGATATTGAAAGCCTGACTTAACATGTTGCCACTGACCAAATAAAACACCTTTTCACAATGAAAATCGAGCATATCTAAAAATATCTGAATTTCAGTGATTTTACTTAAAAGAAATTAAAAAAAGATTCACAAATGATTAATGTTGAATGGGACTATTAATCTAATAGTGTAATAGTCCTAGATGTTTATGGTATAATAATAAGAAGTTGTGGTACGATCTTCATTAATGAGCAAATCCATAATGCATGTAGCAAGCTATAAAAGCCCCGAGATGAAACAGGAAAACTAACGGTCTAATTTATGTACAAAACAGTAAACGAAAAAAAGGCAACTATCGAATATAGGCACATCCAAAATGTGGTAGGGTTTAAAGTTTTTTGGGGCTCACTACATCTATACATAAAAATCTGTTGAAAAGTCTGAACTCGTCAGATAATTTCAAATAAGAATTGCAACTAACAAAAATAGAATAACAGATCTGAGAGCACTTGCGCTTACTAAAAACTAGTTCAAAATCAATTACAACTAATCATGTATATAACACCATAATAAAATTGAGAATGGAAATGGGGAATGTGTCAAAGAGACAACAACCCGACCAAGTAAAAAAAAAACAACAGCAGAAGGTCATCAACAGGTTTTAATGTAGCGAGAAATTCCCGCACCCGGAGGCGTCCTTCAGCTGGCCCCTAAACAAATATATACTAGTTCAGTGATAATGAACGCCATACTAATTTCCAAATTGTACACAATAAACTAAAATTAAAATGATACAAGACTAACAAAGGCCAGCGGCTCCTGACTTGGGATAGGTGCAAAAATGCGGCGGGGTTAAACATGTTTGTGAGATCTCAACCCTCCCCTATACCTCTGACCAATGTAGAAAAGTAAATACATTTGTTTTATTTTGACTGATAGCATATGGGCTATTAAGGGTCAGCTAAAACCCGCTTCGGGCGCAGAATTCTCGTATTGAAAATCCGGTGTTGGCCTTTGGCTGTTTTCTGCTCTTCGGTTGAGTTGTTGTCTCTTTAAATTCTCCCTCATGAATTCGTCCGAATTTAAAACATTTCTATACTAAATACATGGCTAAACAGGGCCGTAACTAGCCTCTTTTAATAGTGAGGCAAACTATATTTGGCGAGGGGTCTGGGGGCCGGCGCTCAAGGCCCCCAGAAGCTCTGAGAAAAATAACACAAAATCGTGCATTCTGAGCGTTTCCCGGACTCTTTCTTACATAGAAACGCAAATAATTTTTAGCTATTTTTTCGACAATATTCTGGTCTAAAAAAAACATATCTTCATTGTTATTTAAGACTTTAAGGTTTTAGGGAAAACATTAAAAGACCGATTTGTAGGATAATGCAAAAATCGTAATTCTCATAATCATTAATACCGGATCTGTCTATCTGTTCTGGTCTTGTATTGTACTGACTTGTGATTTTTTTATGACTAGATTTAGATATAGTGACAGTGCAGTCTGAGTCGGTAATATACTTTAAGTACTAGTACTGCTTAAGTCTACACTATAGGGACCATATTGACTTTGTTTTACGGTATTTATGATTCTTTCATTATTGAAGACCCTCCAGCAACTATCAAGATGAAGAACAGGAATAAAAACTTTGACCATTGATCATTTTTTTCTCCCAATACATTGACATAGTGTGCGATTAGCTCCCGTGCACGTGTACTGCATATTCCTTTATTTCTGTTAAAGGGTCTGAACCCGACTTAATGCAAATTTAACCCTTGATGTAAAAGGTTATATGGCAATACATTGATGTTTTTTTCCAAAAATAATTTGATACCAGGAAATTGGTGGACTTACTTTAATTTAAACCATGTCACATATCTAGTTTTATCCACAGGCGCTTAGGTATATGATACAGATATTTTTTTTTATTTTTTTTTTCAATTTTCTATATTTATAATACATATCTATCACTTCTGTGCATATCTCACCTAGTTTCGAGTGATTTAAACGACTCAGAGAAAATACCCAATTTTACAATCCTTACCAAGAAAAATTGGGTATTTTCTCCGAGTCGTTTTAATCACTCGGAACTAGGTGAGACATGCACAGAAGTGATAGATATGTATTATAAATATAGAAAATTGAATATTTTAATCAACAACAAAAAATTAAAAAAAAATCTTTATCATATACCCAAGCGCCTGTGGTTTCATATACAAAAAAGGCAGTTTTGTATTCTTTGATATCAAGTTCAATTGATTCTCCATGTAGAAACGACCATTTTTTTCTGTGTCCAGTAGCATCGTATATTCTGAAAATATGTTCTCGCATAATGCCTGGACCTCGGTGATCATGCAACATTACACAGTGTGACACGTTTACAAATGAAAATCAACACTAGTCATTAAGTAGGACAATAAATGAACAAAAGACAAATCCGGGACACAGAAGTAAAAACAAAAGACCATCAACTCTCAAAACCAAAAGTAAAATAGAAACATGGATTATGTAAAACATGCAGGGGCGACACCAGAGAGTGAAGAGAACTTGCTTCTTGCAAGACACTTTCCGTAGAAACAATTTGATATGAAGACAATCTTTTTTTTTTTTTTTTTTTTTTTTTTTTAAATTTAAAACATGAGGCATTTTCCTCATTTGCCTCAATGTAGTTACGGCCCTGCTAAATAAGAGACAAGTCATAATTTAGGTTTGTTTGCTTGCAGTAACTTTCTTATTTCTCAGCGAAACAACATTTAATATCTTGTAAACATTTTACAAATTACAAAAATATACCACAATTCCATCTATATACATTCACAATGTCCTCTAAATACATATCAATACAAACATAACTGTAATATATTATGCAGAGCTTGACGTTCACTTCGTCTATCAAAGTTACTCGAGCACATCGATAATAACCAAACGTAATCAGGACTTATATATGCATATAAAACCCCACCCGTACTACCGCCCTCGAAATATTCGTGCAGAAAACAACAGTAACATCAGACCACTTCTGATTTACATACTAGCCAAACTTGTACCACAAGTCTAAAGATAGAAATAGAATAGGGAAATTCCAAATATAACGGAATAGAAATAAATTTAATTTGACACATTCCCCGGTGACGTTCTCAATTCTAATAGATATATCATCTACCCAAGACCATGTACAGCAAACAGTTTACACAGATTGCACAGATTGTCAGATTGAATAAATAGAAAATAATTTGGCATGATTACCAATGCGACAAATATCCACCAAAGTTCCAATGATGCTGATGCAATTTTAAGGCAACCGTGAAACAATACAAAAAACACATATCGTATAGGCTGCTCAGAGGCGGATCCAGCCATTTTAAAAAGGGGGTTGCCAACCATATGTCCCCATTCAAATGCATTGATCGGCCAAAAAGGGGGGTTTCTACCCCCGGAACCCTCCTCCTGAATCCACCACTGCGGCTCTAAAATTTGATTTTTCAAAATTATTTTATATATGCGAAGTTAAATATTTGATCAATAACAATCAAGATCATTGGCAGTGTATCAAACAAAAGATTTTTGTATTGAATTTGTATTCCCATGTTATCTTTGCGTAAAATCTCTATGGTTGATATGCAGAACCATATTGAAAGCTAACTTGTAGCAAAGAATGCTTAATAGAATATTAAATAGGAAAGAAAACGAAATGACGACAAACGATGACAATAGCAACATTCGACAATGTTAACTAGATAACTGAGCAGATGTATAAACTCACCACATATTTTTATAACGAAACGGAATGATTAAAACATGTCGTTCCGAGACGAAATGACAAATTACAAACAGCGATAAGTCAACGTCCAATCTGAACTATGAACACAAGTCATCTTAATTAATGACAAAATGTTAAAAATTCAAAGGGGAAAACCAAGGGCCTGATTTATAGTTAACAATAAATGAAAAGCAAATATGGTAAACAGCTACCAACGACATCAACTTAATTACAGGCCTCGCCTTGAAATATTAAAAGTATTGCGAAGGAAAATAGATTGGTAAGCGGTCTAACACCCCATCATTATTAGACATATATAACATCATTAGATTGATACGTATTTCAAACAATCAGTTATCATTACAATCTGTAACTTTGTCCCTTGTAATATTTAGAAGAAGATAAAGATGCAATCATAGGTATACAAACAAATATATAAAAATAAATGAATATCCGGTTTGCTGTATGGACTGGTTGTTAGAAGTTAAATATGAAAGCGGGACTAGATAATTGGATTGATATTTTGGTGCTAGTTATTTACTTCATTCTAGTACTTGCAGTTGGATTGCTTGTGAGTATAAAGTATAATAATATCAAATAGCTTTAGACGATAAGTCCCCTTATCAGTGATATTGATTTACGTATCAATTATATTTGCCTGACCATATATAGACAAAAGAAGATGTGGTATGAGTGCCACAGAAACAATTCTCAAACCAAGTCTCAATTTGTAAAAGTAAACCATTATAGGTAAAAGTACAGTCTTCAACACGTAGCTTTGTGATATATCTGTTTATGGATGTACTTGCGGCTTGCGGTCTATTATTCATTTCTAAGGCCTCTTTAGTCATATTGTAGCTACTGGAAGTATTTGCATTAAAATCAGCATACTAACACCAAGTGTCGTACTTCTTAATTAAAGTATTAGCTGGTGTCTCTTTTTGGTTTGTTTTTATACATATTTTTTTTGGTTCTTCCATGAAAATTTGATTCACAATGCATCAGTTTTATTTCAATGTTTTCTTGCACAAAGAGGCCTTCTGTTTAATTTAACGTCTTTATAGAAGTGTAACACTTTTTAATACTAACAGCAAAATCAAGATAATGCACGGACACGAAACAACACTGATCCAATGACCTTTTTACATATTTTTTTTTTATTATACATTAATTCCTGTCGTTGACATGCTCAGTTATAGACTTAACGATCTACGTCAGAACAAGAAGTGGGAATTGTGAGTTTGAATATTTATAATTGAATCATTTGCGAAATTCAGTGCACTTTTAATCATAATAAAAAAAATCTTTTTGTAGTCTGTATGTAGAAAAGGACGAGATTCTGTTAAAGGATATTTCCTGGCGGGAAGATCTATGTTATGGTTTCCTGTAAGTAAAACGGTTTACTTTTTTAATAAACCATATCAGTTCGAAAGCATGGTACTACTTTTAGAATGGAGTACTGTTCAAAAGAGAGTAGTAGAGACGGTGGAATACAACATATCAATCACAGAAAAAGGGACGCATAAACTACTTTTCTTGCAATTATAGTGTTGCCTTTAAAATAGAGCTAACTACATAAAATAATACTAGTTTGAATTGTTATTAACGTTAAAAATTGATTTCATTAGCCCATTTCCTCTTGCTAAATGCCTCAAAGCACAACTCCACAAAGGCTATAAACAACCGGTTATTTTCTAAAAGTTCAATGCATTGTGACAAGAAGATCTAAGAATAAATAGTTATACAATCTTTCTTTCTGTAAGAGACTCATTTTTTCAGAGACGTTTTTTTCTCGTTTGCACAAACATCGAACACAATACTTTGTTTTTAAATTTCTGGTTCAATACAAGATAGTTGATGACATTTACTTTCAATGCTACAGCTGCAAGTTTTAACATTAATAAAAAATATCAATATAAAAAACTACCGAGGATTACATGTAGTTTTAGGAAAGCAATCGGATTTATACTTTTCTTGCACATTTTGATAAATAATAAAATATATGTAATGTTGTAGATTGGAGCTTCTTTGTTTGCTAGTAATATAGGAAGTGAACATTTTATTGGTCTAGCTGGAAGTGGAGCAGCCTCAGGAATAGCAGTCGTAGCATTTGAATGGGGTGTAAGTTTTGATTATTAAAATAATACCCTTTAAGCTATATATACACCTCTTTATATATCCTCAGACATGTTTGAAAAATGCTTCTACGATCCGATATTTCGACCCATTATAGTGAATGTTAATTTTGTAATAATAGCATTATATTGAATGTGAATTAGAAATAACACGATGTTGTTTGTTTCTTTTTGATTTACTCAAAAATATCATAACTGTAGACGTAAGACACACGTTAGACTGAAAAGACACCAGAGAAAAAAATTGAAACCTATAAGTCATAAAAAGGTCATATCAAGAATGCTCAACTTCTTACATACAAATAACAAGGATGAATAAATACATAAAAAAATGATGAGGTATATAACCAAATGGGCCCTAAATAGTATAGGTAATTGAAATTCATTTAAGGACAACTTTGCCGAAAAATATTTAGAACCGTGGTTTCTTAATAGTTTCTTAATTTTACTAGGAGAGAACAAACTATTATACCGTTTGTTCTGATGATTTTTGTCGTAAATTAAAATATTTAGACGTTTATATTTTCAGGCTGCGCTGTGTCTTCCTTTGCTGGGATGGGTATTTCTACCTATATATCTATCTTCAGGGGTAGGTATACTTTTCTGTAGTTTTGTTCAAAGAAAGAATAAAAAATTAAGGATAATGAACAATTAAAATTTATTCAACTTAGTGTAGCTACAATGTATATATATATAGGATGGTGACGATGACGACGATGGTGCGGCTATGATAATGGTGATTATAATCGATAGTCATCGATATCAATTGGTCGGTGTGCTTCAATTTTGTTGTTGTTGCTGTTTTAAAAAAATCTTCAATTCCAAATATATCTATCTTAAAAAGCAAACATTAAATGTTAGTGAAAGAGGTAAATTAATAATATATTCGTTTCTGGATATGATGGTAATGTATGTTACCATAAACTTATAAACTAATAAATTAATTATTCTGAGGTAATTCTAACCGTTTTACAATTGATTTAGGTATTTACTATACCAGAATACTTGTCCAAGAGATTTGGAGGAACCAGACTTAGAACATATCTCAGTATACTGGCACTGTTTTTGTACATAGCAACAAAAATATCGGTATGTGTATTATTGTTATTTTCTAAACTTTTTGATGATCAGGGATGCTAACAATTACTTTCAGCTAGAGTTTTCTATATATTAAAGGATAATTTGACGGTTCTATTGTATTGAAAATTTAATCTGGATTTAGCTTATTAACTAAGATATAAAGCACTATCATTTCATGTAAAAAAAGAACTTTTGCATTGAATCTTGTAAACATATTGTGCAGATACTTTCTGTTGTGATATTAATATCTTGCTCTTACCATAAATGCTCTAACTCTGCTTTTAATATACATTTGTAATTATGTGTTCCTATCTGATGATTTTGTTTACTTTTAAAACAGTGAAATTATTTATGACATCGACGCTACCATTGAAACATGAATCTATAGACTATATTCTCCTCAGGTCGATGTATATGCAGGTTCTGTATTCATACAACAAGCTTTAGGATGGAGCACATACCCATCAATCATCGGCTTACTGGTTATCACAGCAGTATACACTGTTATAGGTAATAAATTTAAAAAAAAAAAATTTCGGCGAGACTATCTTTGTAAAGTAAGTTTTTAAAGAAGAAATTTAAAAAAGCATTGGACATGACACTAAACACCAAAATTTAAGACAAAGAGAAATTTACTGCCCCCTTTTTGCTAACCTGCGTTGACTTGGGATTTATAGCTGAGTATGCGGTATGGGAGCTTTGCTCATTGTTGGAGGCCGTACGGTGATCTACAGTTGTTAATGTCTGTGTCATTTTGTTATTTGGTGGATAGTTGTCTCATTGGCAATAACACCACATCTTCTTTTTTATATTGGATATAGAAATATGGTCATCCCTTGGCCTTCCGTCAGAAAAAAATACGCAGTCACTTTCGGTCGGAATCGAGTTGTTAATCCAATGCATTAATTGATCAGAGATTTTTATCTTGATCTTACTGCACTATTTTATGTTTTGCTAAAGAAGTATTTTTTAACAAATTTTGTCGAGAAAGCATACAGCCATAAATCTGAAAATGACAAAAAAGTCAAAAAACAAATATGATTAATGAAACCCCCAACTACAGCCATTCGATTCCTGGAATATATTCCATAGACAATAGACAATAAACAGTGCTTTATTTTTAAACCTCAGACACTCAGTAGTACAAGAGGACATGATGTATACACATAAATACAGTTTTAAGACTAATAAATTTATATTAAACATAATAATTAATGCATGGTAAAATACAGTAAAATGTCAATTTAGAAATAAGCGTAAAATTCAAGCCAAAAAGACAAACAAAAATCATAAACATCGTGTAAGCAGTTTTAACATTGCTAAGTTTTAACATGACAATATATAAAAAGCTATTCGTTTTTAATCCGTTGGATTTGTAGTACAGCACTGTGGTATATATTTATTTCTGAGGACTTTAATTTCCTGTTTTTTTTTTTGACATATAAAGATACACTGAATTTCGTCTCCTACTTCACAGAGATGACTAATTCTTCAATTTATTGTATCACAGACTAATATAATGTTAAGTCCCCACAACCAGTACTGATTTTTTTGTATTATTATATTTTAGGTGGATTAGCAGCTGTTATTTTCACAGATACTCTACAGACAATTATAATGTTAACAGGAGCCATATCTCTTTCTGTTCTAGGTTAGTTATCTGATAAAAAAACCTACATAAATATGTGCCTTAATCAATACCAATATTTGCCTTAATCAAATATTTTGTTTTATATTTGATAACTACCCCTACGCCTGTCCTAAATCAAAATTTAAAAATTCCATAAATTCACATTTTAGATTAGATGCTGTTTTATAACAATCGAAATATGTTTTTTTTTTGAGGAAATTAAAACATCACTTGATAAATTTTGTGCCATCATCAAACTGAAATATTTGAAAGCCATGGATGTAAAGATATGTAAAAAAACGTTCGGAGTACTAGGACACAAAGGGTTCCCTATTAGAAGAAGAAGATATTTTATTTCCAACTATGAGCCCTAAAGGGCATAAACATAACAAGATTAATAATTTTCATAATACAATACAAACAAAGACATAAATATATATTTTTTTAATAAGAATTATTTAAGTTCTTAAAGTATGACAAAAATGAAAACAAATTCATCTTAGATTAACTTTGACTCAGACGGTTGGAATAACACATACATCACGCTGAAACTTGCAAAAGTGTGATTGAAAATGTAAAACTGAGTGAAGAAGTAAAAAATAAAACATTTTAAATCGAGCACGAAAATATTATTCCTATATAATATCAAAAGAAGTTTAATTGGATAAAATTGCAGCATATAATTTCACAAGAAAAGAAAGTTAATTCAATACGTAAAATCACAAAAATACTGAACTCCGAGTGAAATTCGAACCAGAAAGTCCCTTATTAAACGACAAAATCAAATGATAAACACATCCAATACAGTCTTTCCTATTGGAACTGTTTTACACCAGTCATGTTGTGGCCCTTTATATGCATATATAATTGCATACCTTTTGTGCAGTGTGACTTGCATAGAGAGTTGTTGCATTAGCACTCATACCACAAATTCTTAATTTATAGTTAATGTTTTCTTTATACGCTAGGATTTATTAAAGTTGGAGGAATAAATGGATTAATACCTAAATATATGGATGCGATACCCGACAGCTTACGTTACGCAGATAGTTTCAATACATCATCGAATATAACTTCAAATTTCACAAGTCAGTGTGGATACCCAAGGCTTGATTCTTTTCATATCATCCGTAATCCAGTAGACTCTGATCTGCCATGGCCAGGTCTTTTGATCAGAAGTACTTTTATATCTACATGGTATTGGTGTGCTGACCAGGTAAGGAAACATTAAAGTTGTTTTATTTATTAAATAGCTTTTTGCTCTTGGTCGGGTTTTTGTCATATTCCCAATTTCCATTCACAATTTTAAATATAATTGAACTCATTCATAATTCGGACTATGTGTTAAAAAGGAAATTAAAAGACTCGAACTATTTGATTAATGTAAATAATATATAGTACAATCTATATGAAGAGGAAACATTTTCCAAATAAACATAGTAAAAGGGGGGGGGGGGGGGTGGGGGTGTCAGTAAATCTGAGCAAACATCTGAAGAAAATCACCTGATCTTTACAACAGAACGATGAACATAAACTCACCATAGTTTAAATAAAAACAGTTCCTTATATGTTGTGTGTTTGCTGGGTAGTTATCTGGTGTGGATAGTTTTCTTCTCGGACTTGTTTAATCATTTGAAAAATCCCAGTTGCTTTCACCACCTTTTTAATGCGGAATCTAATAACGTTTCGCGAGTGACAATTTTCATTAGAGAATTTTGTGAATAGACTTTTGCTCCTATTTTGTATTGTATATATATTTCACAGGTAATTGTACAACGAGCACTAGCTGCCAAAAATATTGGCCATGCCAGAGGAGCCACATTAATGGCGGGGTATTTGAAGTTTCTACCACTGTTCCTGATAATAATGCCAGGAATGATAAGCCGTGTTTTGTTTACAGGTAACGGAAATGTTTCTCGTATCAAACTTACACGAATCGTTCTGCAGCGTGAATATGAAAAAGAAGATGTGGTTTGAATGCCAATAAAACAACTCTCCACGAGAGACTAAATGATACAAAAATTAACAACTATACTAGGTTACCGTACGATCCTCAATAATAACCAAAGCCAATATACATTGGTGAATGCTCATTTCTGAGTTTTATTTCATCATTTCTACTTCGACCAGATTAAGGATGTACACCTCTGAGGAGCCACAAATTTCTAGAATTAAACTTTTTTTCTTAACGTGATTTTTGGGCTTGTAAGACTGTTACAAAATAATTGGTGAAGAAAAAAGCATATGGTGGTGCACTTCTTTTTTTGCTACGGCCCTTTGAAAAGGGCCAATTTTGATGATTTTCCCATTTTTCTTTGATTTTTACCTATTTTGGGGCTATTTTCGTGAAAAAAATCACAGTTCCACAATTAAATTTTTTTTCATACTTTCTATAAAGTGGACCAATTTGAATAAATTTTACTTAAAAAAACTATAGGTAGGTGTAAATATAAGAAAGTTTTATCATATTTTGACGCTTTTTTGTGTAAAATTTACCATGCTGTCAATTTTGTATTTTGTGATTTTTCTCATTTTTTAGAAGAAAAACCATATTATTTCAACTTTTTTGCTATAAATGATTGAAAAAATACATATCTAAGAAATTTGAAAAAAACCAAAATGATATGGGATGAACATGATTTTTGTATCCCTAACCCATTTTCTCAAAATTGTGGTTAAAATTCTGACTTGATTGGTCATGAAATTTGAAAACTGGATTACTCAAAAACCATTCATTATAAAAACACAATTTTTACACATAAACACAGAACCTTCTCTCGTCGTTAATTCCACTTTGAATTGATGGTATTGAAAGCAAGAATTATGCACAAGGTTTTTAGTATACATTATACAAAATCTCAGATGTCAAAGGTTAACTTGAACTACCCAAATTTCAAATAAACACAATCGACAGTCGATCTAAAATGATCATCATTGTTAATATATGTTTATGTATTTACAGAGGATGTAGCCTGTCATGACCCGGAAACGTGTATCCGAGTTTGTGATAACCCAGTTGGATGTTCTAATGTTGCATATCCTAAACTTATTCTAGGACTTGCTCCGACTGGTAATATAATATAGTTAAAAGAAGCATTTTCACTTTTTTGGTCTTTTGGAAAATGTTGTTTGTGCTGTATATAGACCCCTCTACAACGAAATTTATGTCACATGCACACGTATAAAAATTGCGTTTTTTTATCCAACACAATCATAGTTTGAACATTGTTTTCAATTTAGACTTGTTTATAATTTGTGTATGTATTTAATCCTATGAGCTGTATATTTGCTTACGGAATAAAGAATTATTATAGTTATAGTAAATAAACCCCAAATTTTGATTATTATTTGCACACATTACATGTCTATAGATATAATCTGACATTGTTAAAAAAACAAAGACGAAATTAAATATACAATACACTGTTTTTTACAAAGACTGGCTTGAAACTTTAAAATCATCCGTATATAGTCGTCTGGTCTTTACCGAATCCCGATTGTGAAGTTTTTATTACGGAGTGTGAATTCGCTTAGCAGTTGCTGCATGCATATCAGGATAGGCTCACACTGTCAACGGTTCATAGCATTTCCTCAGTTTCTGTTAGTTAGCTAGATGTGTCTTTCTAATCGATTTACGAGATATGAACATCGGTAAACTACTGTTGCCTTTATTTAATACCACAGTCACACTATGCCACGATCGCACTACGATCTGTGAAAAAATGCAAATGTTGAAGATCGTAGTGCGATCGTGTAGATCGCAGTAAGGTCGTATCATGGTCGTGATGAGGTCTTCAAGATCGTGATGATCGTGGCGAACGTTGAACATGTTCAAAACAATCGTGGTGCGGTCATAGCGCCAATCAGGTCGTAGTAGAAGCGTAGTGAGAACACAGTAAATCGTATAGTACCATCGCAAAGTTTTCTGCCTTATTGTAACGAGATCGTAGCGAAAACGTTATTCTATTCGGATAGACTGCACTACGATCTCACAGCGTCGTTATTATGACCTCACTACGACTATCACTTTCTCACCGCGACTCTACTACGCTTTCGAGATCTACGACTATACCACGTAAACACCAAGCTGTTCAAAAACATAGTACGATTCTAGCTCGACTATGCCGTCATCATCACGCTTTTCTTAAGACTACGTTTATACTTCGACCATCATACTCATTGTCATTTTCACATAAAATATATAGAAGCTCTCAAAGTTATGTTTGTCTGTATGTAATTAAGACCTCTTGTCTTTTTTTCTCTAACGGCTCAACCATGTTTGACACATATGTGTGATCAATGCTATCGTGCATATCGTCATTTGAGTTTGATGGACCAGCAATAGTGTGTGATTCAGGTTGGTTTGGTCGGTCCGACATATCTGCTAGATCATTCAGGATTCGTTACAATCAGAGCTCCCTCTGCTTGTACATCTATCCCTACCACCACAACCATGTGTTCTTGTAAATTTTTGTGGCAAGACTGTGTTGTTCTCGAGAAGTCTACGTATTATTAAGAAATAGAAGGAATGTAACAGTATTGATAAGGAACACGATGTTGGCGTTATTGCCGAGAACGTATAATAAGATATCGGTATAAACGTAGTATAATCGTCATAAGAACGTGCAAATGCATAATCACAGTAGAAGCGTGGTAAGATCGTGATACAATCGGAAAACTCGTGGTATGGTCGTGTAATGATAACTTGATGAACGTAGCAGGATCATTATATTCGTAGAAAAAGCGTGGTAAAAACGTTGCACAATCGTAGCGGGATCGTGCTAGAAGCGTAATAAGGACGTAGTATCACCGTGAAAAAATAAAAAAAATAACATTTTCATGTCGATCATACGGCGACTTTACAACGATCAAAATTAATTTAAGAAAACAGTGAGCGTGGTAAGATCGTGGTTTAGTGTGACTGGGGCCTCAAAGGCACCTTTAATGTATATGTGTCCATTCATATTCTACATTTGCAAAACTTGAAATAATGGGTCAACCACTCGAACGCAAGTAAGACGATACATAAGTGGTTATGAAAAGTAGATATTCAGAAGATTAGCCAAAACAACGTCAAGAGATATTTAACTTTTGAATGTTCAATTTCAGGGTTGAGAGGATTAATGATGGCGGTAATGATGTCAGCCCTTATGAGTTCTTTAACGTCCATCTTTAACAGCGCCGCGACGTTATTTACCATGGATTTGTGGACAAAAATAAGAAGGAAGGCGACTGATCGAGAACTCCTTATTGTCGGCAAGTATGTAAGCAGAATTAATTGGATGTTAATGAAATCTAATAAATGTGCATTTCACTTTTTAGTACCTCACTGAATCGTCATATTAATTAATTGATTTAAATTAATTAGTAAAAGTAATTACTATTATTAAATTGTCTTTAAATTTACCAATTTGACAAGTGAGAAAGCCTTGGGTTGTTTTCTGCTCTTTGTACGGGTTGTTATCTCTTTGGCACATTCCACATTTTTATTCTCAACTTTAAGTATAATAAGTTATATTTATATCATAAACTTCTCTTTGGATATCAATATAGCAGTATTAAACAATACGAAGACAAATAGAAGAAGAATAAAACAAAAAGAGATTTCTTTTTTACGGAAAACGATGTTGTGCATTTATATTTTTACAATCTACATAAATTATATTGCTTTTATATTGACAGAGTATTTATAGTCATCTTGGTTGGCATAAGCGTTGCATGGATACCGCTAATACAAAATTCTCAGGAGGGACAACTTTTCCTGTATATTCAAGCTGTTACTGGGTACCTAGCACCACCCATATGTGCCGTGTTCTTGTTAGCTGTCTTTGTACCTAGAATAAACGAAAAGGTAACTGCATGAAATTAGTTAAAGTACAAAATCATATTATAATGAATTATGGGTGTTATATCTTTTCGATAACAGTAGCAGCGATGCAAGATAAATAATTCGTTGTGACTACAAGACTAATAGATTATTTCACAAGAAAACAATAAACTGATAAACACTTACATAATTTAAAACTAGGATGGGACTTGGGTGATTCGAAAAATGAAGCAGTACATGTTCTACTGGTAGCACCTGTGGTGTTGCAAGTGCTAATGGTATGCATGGTAATTATAATAACATACATGTAAGTCAATCATCAGATTCTAAAATGACGATTCCACTAGATACTTTTTGAAGATTTCCATGAATAATTCTACCAGTCTTACCTTAAATATTAAATCTAATTTGTTAAAATTGTTTGTCTTGATTAACCTTCAAGTTTATTTTAGGGTGCATTCTGGGGAATGCTGTCTGGCCAGATAGTTGGGATAACAAGAATGGTATTAGATTTTGTGTATCCAAGTCCCAAGTGTGGAACTGTCGACACTAGGCCAGATATTATATCGAAAGTTCATTTTACATACTTTTCGGCAGGATTGTTATTCTTTACTGGAATCATGGTGGTCATACTAAGCCTGTTAACTAAACAAGGAGAATATCAGGTGGTAAGGAAAACATAAAACATTATCTGTTGTTGTCAGGATCACTACCGTTATTAGAACAGAGAAAAAATAAACGTAAAGGTTTTAGATAATGATTTGTATACATACTAAGCTAAGAAAGCTATAGAATTCTACTATCAAATCTACAATATAACTTGTTCAGAAATACATATTCATGGTTGCGACATGGAAAATATATTCTATATGTCATCAAATGTTTTGGGTGGGGTGACATTTTAAGGAAATATATGCACAGTATTTTATTTTGTTTATACACAGTTTTTATTTGAAGAAAACCCGACACGGTTGAAAAATTGAAATCATAAACCCATTATATAGACAATTCCATGTCTTTCAAGATCTTGAAATACCAAGGCACGAATATTGCAGTTGTTGCAAGAAGTCCGTTGTTTTGTTGTTGATCAGTATTTCTGTTGTTCCGTTGCAGAAATTAAAAGTAATCTATATACTTAAATGATTTTAGTACCAGATTCTTATGTTTTGCAGGGAAGATATTTAACATTTTGGTATACACCAAGTATAAAAAGTCCGTCCGAAAAGATCAACTATCATAACCTAAACTACAGCACGTCAAAGTATTCTAATGATAAGATATCAAATACCAGAAGTTCTGTTCGTAAGAGATGGTCAATGACCGAAAAGTTACCTAACATAAATGAAGGTTTTGATATGCAGGAAATAAATGGTCCTCAGTTGATACAAGATACGACAAACATATATGAAAGCGTTGTGACAGAAGATTCAGTGAAGGAAATGGTTGAAAACCACTACAACGAACTTGCAAACGAATCGGTCAAAGTCGATGCTAACAACAGTCAAGAAACTACTGACTATGAACCAGTTGATAAAGGTCATGACACTGCTGAACCGTTTGAAGGATACAAATTATTGCAAACAGATAATAGTACGAATGAACCAACCGTTGGGTACGAAATTAATGACGAAAATTCCAAGGACACCGACAGTAATGAAAGCGAAGATGGGAAAACTAAAGTTAAATTCAGAGACGATGATGATGGAGAAAATGAACGTGTTCACAAACCCTTAACTAAGCGAAATAGTAGAGTCTGGAAAAGAGAGGTAGAAAAACAGCCAGGATGGCAGAATTTTGTACAAGAGTTCACTAAAAAATTAAACGAAGCTGACAATAAGAGTACCAAATTTGAAAGAAATCAAATGAGTGGAAAGAATCTTCTAAAAACAGCCCCAAAACCTACAAAACCGGAAGAAAAAGAAGAAATAAAAACTAAGGAACCTGATCTTGAACAGACAAAAGATAAAACAATGCCAATGGAAAAACCTCAAAGACTGACAGAACCAGATCTTCCAGATGAACATAAAGATACAGATGACGGAGACAAATCAGTACAAGCTTTACATGACAATACGGATGGATATGCAAATCAAACGCTAAATCAAAATTATCCAGTTCAAGGTAATTTAGATCTTAAGTTCTGATAAATTGGCTTTCGCTTTTAATTTCCTTTTGTCACCTTCTGGTGGTGTTATGTATATGTTTTTGCAAAACACAGTTGCATTGTCATACTCGAAGGCTTACTCTAATGTCAATTTTTAACAAACGTTGTCACTGAACTACATGTATACGTTTTTAAGCTTTGATAATATTATGTTACATTTTTAAAGTCAATTGGTATTTCGCATTTGGCTAACAAGTTTGAATATTATTAAAATATTTAGAAAGAAGATATAATTTGAAAATAATAAAAAATATTGTTAATTATAAAAGCCGTTTCTTTAAATGAAAGAGGTATGCATATTAATCTTCATGTCTTGTATTCTTTTCATTACTCGCCAAATTCAGAAATAACCCTCTATGCTGATAACACAAATTATGGGAAATGTCCATGAAAAAGGGGTTATAAGGAAGAGAGTATGCATTGGAAACCACACCAGTTTTACTGTAACATCGCGAAACCGCTAACAAATCCAACTTGTCCATGTCTAACACAAATATCTGTTTTACAGACTTCACTCTTTAAATCATGTTCATATAAGAATAAACGCCAGTATTTATATTTACTGATTGTGTATTTTTTGACGTTTCGTTCAATAAAAACAACACAAGTAACAATCAACAACGAATAAATGACAATAGGCAGTTAAACATCTGATAGATATAAGAAGATGTGGTATGAGTGCCAATGAGCCAACTCACCGTCCAAATAACATTTTATAAAAGTAAACCATTAAAGGTCAATGTGCAGTCTGATAAACTGTTTTTTGAAATGTTAAAAGTATATTTTAAACATTCAATGTAATAAGTATTTCCTTTTATGTTTATAGGTAGCAGATATTCTGGGAAATTGTCATTAGACATATTCAAAACACAGAAACCTGACATCATTGAAATAGATATGAAAAATGTTAATTCAGATGGTAGAGAAAAACTTTACATTAAAGATAGTCTAAAATGGTTCTTGGACATAAATGCTGTGTTGTTAGTTTGTGTGTTTGTATTTTTGTATTTCATATTTCAATAACGCTTGTGAATATTATAATCAATAACTTTTAAACCATGTTCAAACTCAATGTTTAGATTCCAAGAAGGACAAAATCGGTTAAAAAACAGTTTGAATTCAACATTGTGAAATTGAACGAATACATTTCAGCTTTGTCATCCACATTATTTTAGACTGTATAATTTATAATGAAGACTTTAGTAAGTTATTTGTAATTCACAATTATTTACTTACATTGATGAAATAAAATTTAATATTTCGATAATATTCTAAGCTTTCTACTTGGAACATAGTTCATTATATGCAATAACAAAAACGTTTCCTTTTGTAATTCAACAAACGTTTTGTTCTAGCTATATAGATATAGAGAGCTGCACGAATTGTGAAAGAATTGGGTGTTCGGTAATTTGTCGTTACAACTTTATTGAGAACTAAGCAAATATGATGAGTCAGTGTATCAAATTGTAATCGGGCGAAATCCATTTACATCCATTAACGTCTGTTATTGGCGAACATTCGGAGATTAAGAAGCTTAGCCACGTCCATGTTGCCTAATGCATATACACATATGGACATTGTGTCAAGTTAATTTGGCAATAATTCGGAAGTATATATGTCTGTATTTGTATACAATTTGTTTTCTTTCTTTTATTTCGTTTTATGATTTATGTACAAAACAATCAACGAAAAACAAATATGATATTCAATAAAAAAAAATGGCAACCATTAAATTTCATTAAATACACCAAATAGGGGCCAGTTGAAACATGCCTCTTGCTGCGGAATTTTCTTGCTGCATTAAAACCCGTTAGTGAATTCGGTCGGGTTGTCGTCTCCTTGACACATTCCCTATTTCCATTCTCAATGTTGTAATGTAATTTTTGTTCGTGAGTTTTCTAGGTAAAAAAACCTCATTTAACAATACCGTGTTGCTCAAGCTTAAATGTGAAACAACTTGGTTCTACGAAAACATCAAACTTAGAGGTCAAGAATCAATGTGCTTTTTCAAGTTTGAACTCGCCACATGCTTCGTAGAACATGTACCACCCTATCCGATTCTTACAACATGAAAAGAGAGATAGCCAATTATGGATGATTTTACTTCTAAGCAAAATATAATGCAAAATGCGAATAACTTTACCATACTGATTGCACAGTTGTTTTTTTACCGATTCGGAGGTATCTATATCCTATGTTGATGCTACAAATTGCCAAAACGAGCAACAATAAAAAAAACTATAAAACCAATTATGATGGACAATTTGTTCCCTTCCGTGGCACTTGATTTCACTCCCGGGTTTTAGTGGAGTTCGTGTTGTTTCTTATTATTTAGTTGAACTGTTGATGTAAATGTCCTTTGGTTTTGTGAATCTTTGTTTACTCCTCGGTTTTGATTGTTATTGTCTTGTTATTGTCCGAAATACAATATCCACCTTATTATCAAATCGAATACGACCACTTGATCCATTTTCTGCATCATAATGACCCAAAACATCAGTGAACAATTATTAAATTTTAAAATTTTAGTTAATATTTTACACGTTAATTTTATTACTACCACTGGGTCGATGCCTCTGCTGGTGGACTTTTAGTCCCCGAGGGTATCACCAGCCCAGTAGCCAGTACTTCGGTACTGGCATGAAAATACGGATTTTTTGTGTTATTAAAATTTGCTGTTACAAAATATTAGAAATTATTATAAATTAAGGAATGTATCTCCCTCATGCAAAGCTCTGATTCCTTTCACGGATTTGGCTATACTTTTTGGACCTTTTGGATTATAGCTCTTCATTTTTTATATAAGCTTTGGATTTCAAATATTTTGGCCACGAGCATCACTGAAGAGACATGTATTGTCGAAATGCGCATCTGGTGCAAGAAAATTGGTACCGTTAATTTTATAACAGTGACTGAACAAAAATAAAAACATTTGTGTTTCTACATCAGGCTAATGAAGTAAAACCAACAGTTATATTTGTCTGGGAGAAGACAAGTCAACATTTTGTGTAATGTAAAACCAAAAACCCGAAGAATTAGGTGGAAAAGAAGCAGTGTGAAAATTGAAGTCGTTTAAACATTGACAACACCATTAACCAAAACAGCAGACATATAAAGTACAAAAAGTTCACCAAACCCTGCAGCAAAACTTTTTTGCTCGGCAGCACGATCTCCATAAAGCAATGAGTAAGCTCAGCCAGTTTGTTTTGTAAATAATTTCATCATAAAGCTAGTTCATGCAACTTTACTTAAGTTATGTTTTACCCAACTAATTCGTGTCTCTTTTTGTAATAAATAAGAATACAGCTTTTCAACAACATACTTAATTACCTCAAAAATCTCCTTTACAATTTGCTCTCACGGAAATAAATTTCTGATGTCGTTTCAATGCACACTAACCTAGTTCCCCATATTTCTGTAAAGTCAAACCCAAATCGGTTCATTAAACTAGTTATGAAATTTGAGTTAGTTTCCTGTTGAAAAAAACAGCGAATAATGACCTTTCCAGTAATCACATTTGAAATCAATTCCCG
This sequence comes from Mytilus trossulus, assembly GCF_036588685.1. Lineage (NCBI taxonomy): Eukaryota > Metazoa > Mollusca > Bivalvia > Mytilida > Mytilidae > Mytilus > Mytilus trossulus. The sequence goes on along the minus strand of NC_086386.1, from coordinate 19,074,175 downwards.
CAGATGTAAATATATGTGTTCGGCTAAAATTTCCCCGACACGTCCATAAACCTCTATATTGCATACCAGTCCTGCTAAAGCAGTGAAATAGTTGGCAAATGTTAGAATTCTGGTATCATTTTTCAAATTAGAACCGATAACTGTTGTTCGTATTGTTTTGATGAGAGAAGCGTTCGATTTTATCAGTCGATACGGAACCCAGTCAACAATGACACGGTCTTCTGGAAAGAGATGACAACACACTTGTTGATTAGTAAGTATATCGGCAAGTTCGGATTCATTAATTGGTTGAGCGGAAGTAGGTGTCATATTTCCAGTTGTGTTAAGTATACTTTTCAGTTGATCTACTGATGTAATAAACGATCTGAATTCCTGTAAAAAAGAGAAATTAAATTTCAAAATGTCATTTGTTTCTGTCTATGACGAAATACATAAAAAAATGGTACATGTAATCAAGAAATGAAGCATAACACACGTTCCCATGAAAATAAAAAAAAACAACAATATATAGTATTTTGATTTTTATATGTTTTGGTATTTATGTCTTCAATACATTAAACCATGGAAGTATTATATTGACCGATCAATATAATACTTCCATGATTAAACCAAGTAATTTGTGTTTAAAAATAGTTAGTAATTTTAATGTTATAAGTAACACTGCCATTAAAGCGGTAGGTTTGGTATGCCACAAAACCAGGTTCAACCCACCATTTTTTTTTCATGAAATAACCTGTACCAAGTCAGGAAAATGCCCATAGTTACATTATAGTTCGTTTCTCTGTGTGTTACGTTTCGGTGTTGTGTCTCTGTTGTGTCGTAGTTCTCTTCTATTTGATATGTTTCCCTCAGTTTTAGTTTGTAACCCGGATTTATTTTTTTCTTCTCTATCGGTTTATGAGTTTTGAACAGTGGTATACTACTGTTGCCTTTATTTAGAGAAACTCACTAGTTAAACCTCGACTCCGAAACTAATTTAATAAATGAAGATAAAAAGTGTAAAGTTTTTTTGTTTTTTTTATATTAATTTAAATAACACCAACATGACGAACTCAGAAAAACGGGAAATTGTGAAAAAAATAATAATGAACGTAATTCAATGCGGTATTAAAAGCTTTAATAATCGGTAATGCAGATATCAGAAACAGAACTGTCTCTTCAGTGAACGTTATTAAAAACGAAAATCTACAAGATGGAACAATATCCCTCCGATTGAGGAAAACAAAAGTTGTTTGTAAACAAAAAATCTCTTTGTAGTGATGTTGGACATGTTTCAATTTTTTTAACAAGTGACTGTGCTTAACCATTTTTGTTGGTCTGGAAAGTATAGGACCTTGATCAAATGTGTAAAATCTGTGGAGTTATTATATTTATTCAAAGTATCACACTTCATACCCCGAAAATTAAACCACATATGTGAAAATGTCTTAGCTTCACAACAAGCCATCATACATATGCAATTTTACGATATGGGCTGAGCCAGCGAAGAAAACGTTACAATTACGGCCTATGGAGAAATAATTGCGCATATTGCCCCAGATGTGTGCTGGACATACACATTAGTATTACAACCTTTGTAAAAATAAAGAAACTAAAACAGCTATTAGCCATGGCTGTTTCCTAATGTTAACTATTATAGTACACCTAAATAGAAGTAGATATACATGTACAAAATCTAGGTAAGTTAATGTCCATTTTATGTTTAGAGTTAGGATTTTCTAGTATACAATTTGATTTCCTGCTTGGACGGCTTAATTATAAATTTATCGGGAGATTTCCCTCCTTCTTTATATTTATTTCCTGCATTTTATTTGGCAGATTATTAATGTCCTCCTTTCTGAAGACGCAAGATTACTTTTGCTTAGTTTTAATGATTGTGTCAACTATTTTCATAAATATACCCTAGCTTTTCAACAATTTTAATCCTGAAAGCAATGTAACTCAATGTTTAAAAAGAGACTGGCAAAAATAAATTAATTTCTGAAATAGCCTTACAGAGTACAGGCCTTTATTTTGGACAGAGATAGCATCAACACGGTTTTGACAAAACAACACTGTAAAATGAATTTCATGTGTTTAGAAAGTTATTTAAATAACTATAATTAGAAGTAATATTAAAATTTGTTTTCCTACCAACAATAGAATTTTCTCTCTTTTCCCCGCCTTAATTAGATTTAATATTGCTTCAACGTGTGCTCCAGCGGTTGCTGCTATTTTGTCAAAGTTTCGGTTCTTTAGTGTGTTTCTCTTCAAAATAGGCTGTAATCCCATTCCTGCATACCCTTTGTTTGTCCTGGCTGCCCGATTTATCACTGTTCTTCCATTATCAACTATAGAAAATAGATAAAAACTAGCCTACAAATACAAAAAAGCAATATAAATACGAGGCCTTGTTTTTGTCAATAACTCCAGGTAATTATCAGGAATTTAAAGCTGGCTTTCTATGTGTGAAACATTTAAGCGACGAAATCATCGTTTAGTGTTAAGTGTAATACTTAATGAATCCATTCATTTATATGGAGGACAGATTCAATATTTTTGTTGTTATGATCATTAGAATATTTACTCGGAAAGTTTCATAATTTATGTTTCTTGTAATGTAATGGTAATACGCGTAAATGTAATGCATCGACTTTCTTAGTATTGTATGTAAAGTAGCAAGAATTTATTTTCAGCATATTCCAACTTGAATATCTATAACTTTTTGTAAACTAAATAGTAATCTGAAATAGATGGTCTATCATTCAGCTACAAACAAACAAGCAAATAAACTCATCATAAATACCAGAATTTAAACTTGTATTTGCGCAAAACGCGCGTTTTGTCTTCAAAATACTCATCAGTGACGCCAAATAAAGTACGACGTTAAAGCGCATAGGACCAAAAATTCCTTAAAGTTTTACTTCGCGTAACTGTCAGTGTACACAAACTAACGTACTTACAAATTTACCATCAACAACAGCTGCATACGCTTCAACATTTGGCATATCAAGTAGCATGTGAAAGTAATCCGGAAGATAGTCAGTTCCACTGTAAATTTCATCTGGTGGAATTATAGCGCACACTTTATCATAATCATCCTTTGTTACACGGACAATCTTTATACTTTGATTACTCATTTCCGCATTTGATGACAAGAAAATCTGCAACAAAAGTAATATAAGCCAACAGTTCAGGAATAGAATATAAATATTCTGTTTTGTAAAATAACGTAGTACAAGATGAACGCGTTCATCATACTGTTACAATACTGCATTTGTCGAAGGATCGTTGGTTTCCTGTGTTATACTGCTGATTCATTTATTTTCTGGGTACAAATTTTCGTGAATTAGGGAAAACTTGCATGTTCGTGAACATTTAATTTCGTTGTTTCGAAGCAGTTTACATGCAAGCCTAGAGCAAATTTGTCATTTCTGGAACATTTAATTTCGTGGTTCACCTGTAGCCACGAAAATTGGTATCCAACGAAATTTAATGAACTCACAGCATATGCATGCTTAATAACTTTTTGTGCTGACATGAATTATCATTGATATTGTTATATTTATGAATTAACTGTTTACAAAATTTTGAATTTTTTGAAATACTTAGGCTTTTCTTCCTCAGGCATAGATTACCTTAGCTGTATTTGGCAACACTTTTCGGAATTTTGGATCTCAATGCTCTTCAACTTTGAACATTATATGGCTTTTTTACACTTTTTTTGGATTCGAACGTCACTGATAAGTCTTTTGTAGACGAAACGCGCGTCTGGCGTATATATAATATTTAGTCCTAGTATCTATGATGAGTTTATTTACTTATATCGTACGTAAATGCCAGAGAATCAGGCAGTTGTTAAAACACGACAAACAAAACCCTAGTCACGTTTTCATTAATTTATGTTCAAACTATATAATGAATATCGAATAAACATTCGTGTCCTTATCCTGTTCTTGTATATCAAGTTATAAGTTGGTTAAGATGGACTAGAAATTAACAATGAACTCCGAATTTGATGACATTCTAACTCCAGATTTCTCGAATTACCAGTGTGCACATTTTCAAAATATGATTGTGAGGTCGGTGGTATTTTCCGGCTATGATTTTTTAATCGTCTGACTGTTAGAATTACTGGCAATAAGAGGTTGTATTGGTTCAAATGATCTTTAAACAAAACTGTGTATATAAAATGTTATAAAATTGCAAAAGTATGACATAGCTGTAAAAAACTAGTACACATATAACATGCATAACTGCAGAAACTGAAGTTGCATGCGACCAAATCACTGGCATTGTTGCATGTTTTGATGTGCCATAAGGGTATTTTAGTGATGTTATTAAAATAGAAATAAATGTGTATAAACACTTACCGTCTTAAAAATACACTCAGGTGATCGTTATGATTATGCATGTAATCTCGAATCCATGTCAGTAAATACACATACACATACATGTATAAGTAATTGGTCGTATGATTATGTAACGATCCAGAGGTTGTTTACTATAAACACGTGTTAATATTCGCAGATGGCACATTAATTAATCAACAACAACAGGTCTGACACGACCGTCAACAATGAACAAAACGTTAATTTAATAGGAGTCATAAGGGTGAACTAATGAAATAAAAACTACACAATTTTAACTGTGATATATTAAGCTATAAGACTTATCTTGCTCTTAAAATAAATAATGAGGTTTATGCAGTCTTTGAGTTAGCTCTTGAATTATCATCGATATTGTCATACTTATATATAAACTGTTAACAAAACTTTTGAACTTTTGAAATACGAAGGCTTTTCTGTCTCAGGAACAAAATACCTTAGCTGTATCTGGCCAAAAACCTTTAGGGATTTTGGTCCTCAAAGCTCTTCAACCTCATACTTTATTTGGCCTTTTTAACTCTTTAGGATTCGAACGTCACTGATGAGTCTTTTGTACAATTTAATCCTGGTATCTATGATCAGTTTATTTACTACCACTGGGTCGATACCAATGCTGGTGGACTTTTAATTCCCCGATGGTATCACCATTCCAGTATTCAGAACTTCTGTGCTGACATGAGTTATCATTGATATGGTCATATTTTGTATAAATTAACTGTTTAAAAAACGTTTGAATGTTCGAAGTACTAAGGCTTTTCTGCCTCAGGAACAGACTTCCTTAGCTGTATATTGCAAAACTTTTAGGAATTTGGTACTCAAAGCAATTCAACTACCTACTTTATTTAGCCTTTTTTACTGTTTCGGATTCCAGCGTCACTGAGGAGTCTTTGGTAGACGAAACGCGCATCTGGCGTAAATACAAAATTTAATCGTGGTATATTTGATGGGTTTATTTACTCTTTACATACAATAATTATGCTCGGATTTGTATGTTTACTAGTTGTGTTATTTCTGACCATCGTTCATCTTCTGTTTCATTCAATTAAAACCAAGACAAGGTATCATCAACGTCGAATGAATTACAATAGGCAGTTTAACATCTGACGATTTGTTTTTAAGGGAAATGTACATTTACAAAACAAAATGTATAAGTATTGCCTATTATGTTTATAGGTATTGTAGATATTCAGCGAAGTTGTCATCTGACATATTCAGAAATCTGAACCCTGAAATAGATCTGAAAAATGTTAAAACAGATTTTAAAGAAAAAAAACATTACATTAAAGATAGTCCTAAATGGTTTTTGGATATAAATGCTGTCATATTACCTTATGTTTTTGTATTCTTGTATTTCATTTTTTCAGTGATGCATTTAAATGTTATGAAAAATCGATAACTTTCTTTAATTTTTGGACCATGTTCAAACTCAACTTTTAGATCCCAAGAAGAACAAAATTGTTAAAAAAAAGACGGTTTGAATAAAACAATATCAAATTGAACTTATTCATTATAGTTTTATCATCCACATCATTTACTTACCCTTCCGAAGTACCTGAGATCACCCCTAGTTTTTGGTGGGGTTCGTGTTGTTTATCCTTTGGTTTTCTATGTGTGCTATTGTTTGTCTGTTTGTCTTTTTCATTTTTAGCCATGGCGTTGTCAGTTTGTTTTAGATTTATGAGTTTGACTGTCCCTTTGGTATCTTTCGTCCCTCTTTTAAGACTGTATATTGTATATGTCTTGTACAAGTTGCGATTTTGTACAGGTTATAACATGTACAAAACTATTGTACATGTTATAACTTGTATGATGCACAAATACAAGTTATAACATGTACAAAAGTACCTCATACATGTTATGACCTGTACAAAATATTGCTTAAAAATGGTTTTAACTTGTACAAAATCGAAAAATAAGGGATATGTTTCTATTATCGCAACAAATGTTATTGACATCAATAATATTTTCATAACTTTTTTATTATTCCTTCATGTTAGTGTGTTTTGTCCTTTTTTGATACAGTTAATGTCCAGGGGTCGGTATTACGAAGCATTCCTAAGACTTGTCATAAGATACATGTATATCTTAGGACGTGTCTTATGATTCTCTTATGACTATCTATGGACATATCTTTATTTGATGAATTGTAAATGTGAGTGTCCACTTTGAAGGCAATAGTAAAATACTTTCATTCTAGTTGACACTAAATGACATAAGAGGATAGCTAGGACAGATGTGTCTACAAATAAAATTGGGAATGGAAATGGGGTATGTGTTTAAAAGACAACAACCCGCCCAAGGAGCAGACAACATCCAAAGGACACAAATACATGCTTTCAAAGTAGAGGATATATATTTAAAACATAAAAATGACATTCGCCTAATGAAATAATCTTATAGTTTTTAAAAAAAAAATAGTTTTAAATTTACATAAGTCATGCTGAAAGCCAAAAATGTTGAAGAGTAGATCCAAAGATATTTATATTGAAACGTGGTGCAATGAAAACTATTTCAGCTCTCTCTTGATTTTACAGAGTAAGCATATAAGACATTGTTTTAGTCTTTGCATGCTATAAAACGAGAGGGAGGAGTATTACCCAATATTATTAGGCATCGTTCTTAAAATTTTGGGAAGAATTTAGCTACATGTACTAGTATCTAATGTAATTGTCATTGAGGAAATGCAAACTTTTAGTAAATAGTGTCACACTTATTTAAGCCATGATGGACTACATAAAACATTCAATTACAGTCATGAAAACACATTTTGCCAACATAAGTCATAAAACATATATTTCTGTAACTATGTGATCATTGTCCTCTACAGAAAGAGACACGTTATTTTTAAGCAATATTTTGTACAGGTTATAACATGTATGAGGTACTTTTGTTCATGTTATAACTTGTATTTTTGCATTATACAAGTTATAACATATACAATATTTTTGTACAGGTTATAACCTGTACAAAAACGCAACTTGTACACGACATATATATCACATAATTAATTCACAATAATTTACACACATTCATTATACAATTCGTAATTTCGAAAATATTTTCTGCTTTCTACATGAATATATTTATTGCGAACTAAGCAAATATGATGATGAGGCTTTACCAGATTTGGTAGATAACCACTTGGTCCATTCCTGCATCATCATCATCATGAACATCAGTGGTCAATTCTTACATTTGTCAATTTTAACCTTCTAAATGACAAAAAGTAAAAGCACCTTACTACATGTATATTCTTTCATTTTACTTTCATATATTATATTGGTGATTTCCAATCATTGAATAACCCGTATTTCAGCGAATTTTGGCATCTCATACACCTCAGTGAGTTTGAATTTAAGGATAATAGAGGTATGTTTCACACCTTGACCTTTTTCACAATAAATGATATGTTATCCACAGATGGACGACTTCACACTAAAATTTATGACAAACAGGATTATTTTAATTCCCCAAGTATAAGTTTCTCATTTCGGAGCAGTAACATACTCTGTGCCCATCGTGTGGTGTTCACATACAGCCCGTAACAGAGAAGTGATCGAATTCGCGTTTCTTTACCGTTAGAATAAGTTACGTTATCGACAAACTTATTTCAGAAGTGACATAATTTAATTTTCTTCATCGACTAAATATTTCATGTCCAACGTGTATGATTTCATTGTTAAGGTCGAAGTGTTTTTTCTTTATATCGTCTATAATCTATACTTTCGTTTCCATGAAAAGGCAAATATAGCTTACGTTTACATACAACAAGAACGAATTGCACTACATGCTGTAGTTTATACATTGTTTCTTTGAAAGTTGTTACTAGTATAAAGAATTATTTGCATCACTTTATCCAGGTTCATTTAATTTTAGAAATCACCGATTACTTATTATACACTGCTTGCACTGTGAATATTTATGGGATTCAACACTGTAATAGGTTTTCTTTCGTCTGATACAGAATACCCCATATCGTTTACTTTTTCATACCTATCTGTTTATTATGTCCCTGGATTTATGTCAATCATACATTGTTGCGATACCGACATATAAAAAAGATGTGGTATTATTGCAAAGGAGACAACTATCCACAAAAAGACCCAAATGACACAAACATTAACAACTATAGGTAACCGTGCGGTTATGCTTGTACTTTGTCACAGAAAAAACTGAAATAAATTTCTTTCAAATCGAAGCAAAAAATACAAATGTACCCTTTAACATTTGAAAATTGCACTCTATCTTAAGTTATTGACGAATATTTGAAATTTAGACCTCTATAAGATGTGATGTACGGCATTTCAGTTTATCATTGGTAATGATACATATCTGACAGAGAAGAAATATTCATAATTATCAGAAAGATTTCGTAAATATTGTTAGATACCACTAATCGTTCCAACAATCAAGACAACAGAGACAAACAGGGAAACAAATATGAAAATGAAAAGCTATGACTTAAGTGTTAGCATGTTCAGGGAGACGGCACCCAATTTCCAAAAAAATAATTGATGTTTTAAGGAACTGTAGAGAACACCACAGGTTTTAAAAAATGGTAGAATTCAAAACCTTGAATATGAAAGCCTCGAAATCCATGATACTTTTTCTGTGCGGTAGTTATATCTACAAAATCCAATCATGTACGCGACATATAAAACATGTATATTCATACATGTATATTTATATATTGGAAATTTATTTTTGTTTCCAAACAGAAGTATAAGGTTATGTATAAGTTCACTATAAATTGTAAATTGTCTTCCTAAAGACCAGCAAAAATAAATGGCACAAGTTCACGTAGTCATAAAAAAGTCGTATAATTTACGTTATCGAACAATTTACTGTTAAAAACTGTCAGGTCCTGGCCATGGTATATTTTGGAGAAATTATTTTTACTGATTTTTACTAAAATAAATATTTTCTGTGTGTGCCATTGCAAGAAATGGTGTTGCTAGTTATTTTGTCATATTAAAAAAAATCTCAACAAAATTTTCCCGTTTAAACTGTACTAGAAAAAAGTTTGGCATGTGAAACGGACGAAGAAATATTCTAACAAGTACAAATACCAGTCCTCCCTTTTGTGTATACATATAAGAAAACATTTCAAAGTTATTGATTGAATTCAAATCCATCACACATAATAAAGGACTTCATTCCTATCAAACACCTTTTTAATTGTTTACCAGTATATTTCTTTTAATTTTTTGGTAAAATTGTAAAGGAAATAATACTATCAAGACGTCCTTCCATAAAACTGTTTTTTCTGTTCTGACTTTTGAAGAAATTACTATTTTTCGTCCAATCGAAATGATGCATGGACATATTTTGTTTCATATTATTAGAATTATTTTCAATATTATCGGTATTAAACTTGATTATCGACATATGAAAGTTTGTCAGCATCGTCAATCTTTTTAACGTTAAAGTACCAATAGTTCGGTAACTACTCAATTAAGTTTGTCGATAACGTAGCTAATTTTGACGGTAAAGAAACACCAATTCGATCACTTCTCTGTTGCGGGCTGTATCTGAGTTGATACGTTAGGCGCGTGCATGTTCACACTATACGGACTTCATATATAGAATGTGCTCCTTACGAAGCAACTGCTCCAATAGAGTTATGACGAAGAAAGATTAAAAATGAAGCTCCGTAATATTTATGGACACCATTACGAATCGTGAATGTTTGGCTAGTCATAAAACAAGGTTCAACCCACCATATTTTATCAAAACTTATCTGTACCAATTCAGGAATATGGCAGTTTTTATCGATTAGTCTGTTTGTATGTATTTTGGCGTGGTTTTTTTTAAAGCAGTTTAGTGTTTCTTTTGTTTCGTTGTTTTTCTTTTACAGGATGTGTTTCACACGTGATTGTTTGTGACCCTGATTTGTTTCATTTAAATCGAGTTATGACTATTGAACAGCGGAATACTAATATTACCTTTAATAACAGTGATTCAACTTCAAGTAATGGTAAACGTAAATAGGTGTCAATAAAGCAATTATAAATCTACAGTCTTGTAAGATATTGATAGCATCAAATCCAGAACAAACCAAAGAAAAGTCTACAAAACTCTACACAGCAAAACTAAATATTCGACAGCACGATCCCTAATAAAACAGAAACTATCGTACAACATAACAAGTTTGTTTGGTAATCGTTACATCATAAATAAGTTCATGCAACGTGTTTAAGCTAATTTTCCGTACTAATGCCTTTATGGTAAAATACAGTTTTACCGGCATCAAAATTCAAAATTTCTTAAACAAAAACCCTTTACAATTTGCTATCACGGAAATAAATTTCAGGTGTCCCTTCAGTGCACAATAACGTTGTTCCATACATTTCTGTTCTGTCTAGTCCAAAACGGTTCATCAAATTAGTAATGAAATTCAAATTAGTTTCATCTCGAAAAAAACAACGAATTATGACCTTTCCAGAAATTGCTTTAGAAACTATTTCCCGCAGATGTAAAAATAAATGTTCAGTTAAAGTTTCTCCAATACATCCATAAACCTCTATATTGCATACCATTCCTATTGACGTACTGGCATAGTTGGCAAATGTTAGAATTCTGGTACCACTTTTCAAATTAGAACCGATAGCTGTTGTTCGTATTGTTTTGATGAGAGAAGCGTTCGATTTAATCAGTCGATACGGAACACAGTCAACAATGCAACGGCCTTCTGGGAAGAGATGACAACACACTTGTTGATTAGTCAGTATATCGGCAAGTTCGGATTCATCTATTGGTTTAGCGGAAGTAGGTGTCATATTTCCATTTGTGTTAAGTATACTTTTCAGGTGATCTACTGAGGTAATAAAATATCTGAATTCCTATAAAAAGAGTAAAGTTTTTCCGGTCAGTACAATATATTACCTGTTACAAAAAGAGAGAAGTAGCACAATAATTTACATTTAAAAAATTCAGAATGCAGCACTTGCATTTGGCAATTGTCTCAAAAAGAGACGTAACATTGGAAAGTCCAAGATTCAACGCTTGATTTTGTACTTGTTTGGCTTAATAAATATTTTGATATGAACGTCACTGATAAATCTTATGTAGACGAAACGCGCGTCTGGCGTACTAAATTATAATCCTGGTACTTTTGATAACTTTTGACAATTATGTATAAAATATGTTATTCTGTTCACAATTAAAAAACCCAACTCCTGGTACCTATGATGAGTTTATTCATTTACCATTTTTCGCATCAATGTTCAAACGGAATACTTCCGGAGTCCATATGAAGGTGCATCATAGCCTCTAAATAAGAATTAATTGCGACTGAATTGACTCAGAATCTTTAATTCGATTTATTAAATTAACTTTCAGAATAATAAGACTTCCATAGGTAACAATACATGAAATCGTAATAAAGAATTAGCATTGCATCAATTTCTTAGGACTAGAAGCTATCTAATTAATCGAAGAGATAATTACGAAAACTACGGATGGTCATGTGTCTGTTATAAACACAAGTATAAATAAATAGACAAGCACGTGCAAAAGTATTATATAATAGAAAGAAACAAAATAATTGAGCATAAGCTACAATATCTAAAGAAAAAATATATAAATATGATTTAGATTGGTTCAATCATGAATAAAACTGAAATAATAAAATACGCATTCGGATTTAGCAGCCATTTTGGTACACTTTTGTCAAAATATGCATTGACACATCGCTAATTGATAATGCACTTGCAAGTGAATAATTCGACCTCGTTTAAGTCTTATTCATGTGACCTTTAATTAAACCTAATAACTAAAATTCGTTTCACAATGTTGTGCCGTGTTCAGTGATTAAAAGGAAAATCAAAAAGAATATCAATATTGAAAGTGAAAGTGAAATAAAGGCAATTTCATTGACTCATTTCCTACATTTTGTTGAGCAGAATATTAATTTCTTCCTTTCTTATGCCACACTAAAACTTTTTTTTTTAGTTTTGATAATTGTGTCATCCATTTTCAAAAACTTATTCAAGCGTCTTAACAATTTTAATTGTGGATGTAATGAATTTTTTCAAAGAGACTGGTTAAAATCAACGCATTTCTGACTTAATCTTATTAATAACAATAAACCAGGTTTTCCCTCTGATATAGTTGTACAAATTACAGGTCTTTAGTTAGTGCAGAGATAGCATTAACTCTGTTGGCCAAATAACACGCGAAAATAAATTATATGTGCTCAGAAAGTCATTTTCTTTAAAAAGCCACCGTATGGCAAATATATCAAGTAATCAATATAATTTCTCTAATTCTTCGTCAAGTTATCCCTTTCTGCACCCATTGCATATTTTTTTTAATCATCGTGTAATTCGATTGATCTCAGTACTTCATTGGTTAAAATCCGATTATGACGTCGAATTTTCTTGCTTTCCTCTGAATTTTCAATTGTGACGGCATGAAAAAAAGGTGACGTCACATAGAAAGAACACATCTTTTTGAAGATCATTCGAAAAGAAGGGATACGTTTGTCTGCATACTGTTAGAAAATCATTAGAGAAACAGATTCCACCACCAAATATCATGCAATACGATATTTATCCTTTCTCGACAGTTAAATTTTAAATAATTAAAACGCTCGGGCAAATCTCGCGTTTTAAATTTGAAAATTTAACTGTCTCGAGTGGATAAATATCGTATTACACTCGATGCAGTGGTAGAATCTATATGTAAAAATTTGTTTTTTCTTACCATCATAAGAATTTTTTCTCTTCTTCCGTCCCTAATTTGATCGAATATTGCTTTAACATGTCCTCCAGCAGTTACTGCTATTTTATCATATTTACTGTTTTTTATTGTATTTCTCAACAACATATGTAGTAATCCCATTCCCGCATACTCTTTGTTTGTCCTTCCTGCTCTAGGTACTACTGTTCTCCCATTATCAACTACAAAACTCAAGACAAAACTAGCCTAAAAATAGAAAATAACAAGTTTGAGATTTCCAAAAAAACAAGGGTTATTTTGGTAGTACCTTTTATATTTTCCTTAAAATACTTAAAGGGTAGGGTGGAAATAGGCATGTAGAAATGTTATACATGTATGATTTAGGATATACCTCTTTTTAATGATGTAAAAATATAAAGAAAGCTGTGAAAATTGCAAAATTTAGTTGAACAGATAGGGATTTTCAATTGGTGGTCTTACACCTATAACCAACTTTTGACTCCTGATTATACATTTTTTCGACAGGTTTGACATCCTGGTACCAAGTCATGTAAGGCAGCAACCATTTGATTTTCGTCGGGGTGGGGTGGGGGGGGGGGGGGGGGGGGGGGGGCTATGGATTACTTTTGAAAAAAAAGTTTGTTTCCAGTTTTTGGAGAACAAAATAATTTGTTTTTGACCCTGAGAAAAAAAAATTGTTTGTTTCACCCTCAGCTGCCATATATGTAATGTTAAAATTAATTGAAAGAAAAAAATTGTTTTCGACTTATCAGGAAAAAAAAATTGTTTTTCGCCCTGATGACTTCGTTGTGTAAAGAAAATGTACTGTACAGTGAATTAACTTCTAAAATCGTACCGATTGAAAGCTTGATTTTACTTCTCTCACGATTTTACTTCTCTTACGTCTTGACTTGGTACCATGTGTCCAACCACAGAAAAGGTAATATGTCTACATATTGTATAATCCGGTGTCAAAAGTCGGTGATATGAAAATAGTCTATTAGGAAACAGATCACACACAGTCAGAATAAAAGGATATTATATTTTAATTAAATTGTTAAACATTTATCAGTCACAATTTTCACCAGTCTCCATTGATTAACATATTAAGTAAAAGTTACCTCCATTAGGACACATCCATTTGTTATATTATATAATGACAATGGCTAGACATCGGTTTGATATCAGTCAATAATTATTCAATTATAAGGCGTTTTAAACTTGCATCTTGTGTATTGAACATTTTAGCGATATCTTTCAGTGATCGGTGTAAATTATCGCAACTTAATGACTCCATTCACTGAACTTATTTATATCATTGTGTATATGGAAGACAGATTCATTTTTTTTGGTTTGATGAAGAAAGCTGTCGCTGGAGATATATTATGACTACCAGTGTAGAATGAACCAAAGCATTTAGAGCAAATCTGACGGGAGTAAAATTGTTAATCAGGTCAAGATCTGTCTGCCATAAAATTTTCAGATGGATCGGACAACCCGCTGTTAGGTTGCTGCCCCTGAATAAGTCATTTTAAGGAAATTTTGCTGTTTTTTGTTATTATCTTGAATATTATTATAGATAGAGATAAACTGTAAACAGCAACAATGTACAGCAAAGTAAGACCTAAAAATAAGTCAACATGACCAAAATGGTCAATTGACCCCATAAGGAGGTATTGTCCTTTATAGTCAATCTTTTACAATTTTCATAAAATTTGTAAATTTTAACTAACATTTTCGACTAAAACTTTAAGGCCAAGTTCAATATAGATAGAAATAATTGTAAGCAGCAAGAATGTTCAGTAAAGTAAGATGTACAAACACATCACTATCTCCAAAATTCAATTTTGTCATGAATTTATCTGTGTCCATTGTTTAATATGCACATAGACCAAGGTGAGCGACACAGGCTCTTGAGAGCCTCTAGTTCTAACTTCGCGTTACTACCAGTGTATATAAACAAATTACTCACAAATTTACCATCAACAACAGCTGCATACGCTTCAACATTAGGCATATCAAGTAACATGTGAAAGTAATCCGGAAGATAGTCAGTTCCCCCGTAGATTTGACCCGGTGGAGTTATAGCGCATACTTGATCATAATCATCCTTTGTTACACGGACAATCTTTATACTTCGAGTACTCATCTCAACATTTGATGACAATGAAATCTGCAAAAAAGTAATATTACACAAAAGATTAGGGATAGAATGTAGCATATTATATGATCTAGATTTGATATGTGTATTAACTGAAGTACAAGCGGAACTCACGGTAGGTAGAGTGTCTGGCTAGGATCGTGTTTTTTCGAGTGATTTGGTCCATTTTGTTCGAGTAATAAATCATGCGATAAGTTCAAATAACGAATATTTCGTAATAATAACAGTGTTTAACACTACTACCCATCTGATATTGAATACTATATATAGATATGTTTTGATCAACAAAGAAGCTCAGTTTTCTTGTCTTTAATAAAACAAAATAGTGTTTGTTATTGTCCGGGTTTTTTTCGAGAGCAAATATGAAAGCGTCCGGGTTTTTTGATAAATGGTCCGGTTTTTATACAGAAAATTCGAAGGTATTCTAGACTTTAAAAAATGACTTTT
Source organism: Mytilus trossulus (assembly GCF_036588685.1). Taxonomy (NCBI): domain Eukaryota; kingdom Metazoa; phylum Mollusca; class Bivalvia; order Mytilida; family Mytilidae; genus Mytilus; species Mytilus trossulus. Next base: position 19,058,518 of record NC_086386.1, on the reverse strand, counting down.
TTTCTAGTTTATAACTTCAATTAAGTGAAGGACAATGTCATATACTACCAATAAGTCATCAAAAACATATCAAAATGAATCTTTTTTTCAATTTAATGCAAGTATTCCGTTTGGCGAGCGTTTTATAACTACTTTCCAGTGTTCATTAAAAAGCTATTGTAGGACTACTTTGCTCTACACTGATTTAAGGTTATATGTGTGCAGGTGGTTATTAAAGAAGAGGGTTTATTTAATCAGTATTGGAAAAGTGGTATTTTTAGATATTGATTGGTATAAAATGGATGTACTTTAGGAGAATGCGTTATACACCCATGCTTTAAAAAAAAAAAAACATTTCTTGTTGAAAATTAAAACAATTATAAATTAAGAAACGACTCTTGAGGTGTGCCTTTCTGGAGGTGTGCCTATATTGTCAGAAGTTTTACCATGGTTCTTACGAGTTAACATATAGATAATGCACTTTTGTAAACATTGTATAGGCACATTGTTTAGCATAGCAAATCGTGCAATTTGCAGAGTAACAAAGCAATAAACATGTATTAATAATTGATATTTCAATATTGAATTTATCTGTGAAATGTATGCATAATAAAACGGACATGAAATAATGACAGAGTCAGTTGATCGGAAATGAAATACATATAGTTATTTTTTCGGCTTTTGATGTCTTATCCTGGACGAAAAAAATCTGTAATTCTTTATCTCATTTAAGCCGATAGCTGTTGCTGTATCTCAGCCTCATTATAATGCAACCAATCAGAACCTATAAGTGATAAGTAATATATTCAAGATGGTGTGTATTTCGACTGAAAAAAAATAGCTCCGCACCGTGATGCGAAGCAAAAACATAAAAATCACACACAAAAATTCCACCCCATTTTTATTGCCATTGAACACAATGAGAATGAGACAAATGTCCACAAGAGACCAAAATGACACAGATATTATCAACTATAGGTCACCGTACGGCCTTCAAACCCATACCGCATAGTCAGTTATAAAAGGCCCCGATATGACAATGTTAAACAATTCAAACGAGAAATCTAACAGCCTTATTTATATAAAAAAAATGAACGAAAAACAATTATGTAACACATAACAAACGACAAACACTGAATCACAGGCTCCTGACTTGGGACAGACACATACATAAATAATGTGGCGGGATTACACATGTTAGCGGGATCCCAACCCTCCCCTTATCTGGGACAGTGGTATAACAGTACAACATAATAGATATAGGAAGATGTGGTGTGAGTGGCAATGAGACAACTCTCCATCCAAATAACAATTTAAAACAATGCACGGCCTTCAACACGGAGCCTTGGCTCACATCGAACAACAAGCAATAAGGGCCCCAAAATTACTGTTGTAAAACCATTCAAACGGGAAAACCAACGGTCTAATCTATTATATAAAAAAACGAGAAACGAGAATGACGTACACATTACATAAACAAACATCAACTATTGTGCATCAGATTCCTAAGAATCATCAGGTTCCATAAGAACGAACTACATGTATAACAAGAACTATCTTTAAAAAAGATATCTGTTTCGAACGATACCATGAACAACATTGTAATGTCTTGATTAATATTTATTTTTTCCTCTTTTTATACACTTTTCTTTTATTGAAAAAAGTTATCATGGTGTTTAGTTGCTGTATGACCAATTATTATATTTGCATAATCAGACTCCTCCTCAGAATTGTAGCATTTAGACATTTTTGGTTTCCATTTCTTAAACAATAAAATAAATAATATAAGATACAAGAAATTTAGATAATGAAATATCTTAGATGAACAAACATACATCTCATCTTATACAAAAGAAAAGAGGGACGAAAGATACCAAAGGGACAGTCAAACTCGTAAATCTAAAACAAACTGACAACGCCATGGCTAAAAATGAAAAAGACAAACAGAAAATAGTACACATGACACAACATAGAAAACTAAAGAATAAACAACACGAACCCCACCAAAAATTAGGGGTGATCTCATGCAGGTGCTCCGGAAGGGTAAGCAGATCCTGCTCCACATGCGGCACCCGTCGTGTTGCTTATGTGATTACAAATCCGGTAAATAGTCTAATTCGGTAGGTCAAATTCATGAAAGTGAAGGGGATTGTAGTTACGACATAAGGAACACATCCGATATCATTTTTGAATCGTTTATTCCATAACTGTCAACCAACTCGTGATGGCGTCCGTAAAATTTACGAAGGGATGATTTCAACTTCACCATTTGGAACTCTTGGTTTAATAGCTTCCTTGTGAGCAGTAACCCTCTATCAAGAAAGTCATGATAGAAAATGCAAGCACGGGAATATCGTATCAATTGGGAGATATATACCCCGTATGCAGGTGCTGCTGGAATGTTGCTACTTAGAAATGGAAAGTTCACAATTGGAAAGCTGAAATCATCTCTTTTGTCGTAAAGTTTTGTCTTCAACCGACCCTCATTGTCAATTTTTAGATGTAAGTCAATATATGTATGTACGTCTCAATTCGAATTGTCTATGCTTATGTTCCGGACCATTAGTAGTATGACCATACGCGTATGGTCACGACCATATGCGTATACTCATATGGTAAAACTGTACGCGTATGGTCGGACCATATGAAAGATATAGGAAGATGTTGTATGAGTGCCAATGAGACAACTCTCCATCCAAATAGCAATTGATAAAAATAATTAATTATAGGTCAAAGTACGGCCTTCAACACGGGGTCTTGGCTCAAACCGAACAACAAGCTATAAAGGGCCCCCAAAAGGACTAGTTATAAACCATTCAAACGGGAAAACTAACGGTTTAGGGCTGGATGGGGTAGAAAAAAAGGAACATTTTAAACGAAAGATATATTTATTTTACTTGGCGAAACAAGTAATAAATTGGCAAAAAATATATTGTTTTGGCGTAAAAGTGGCGAAAAAAATATTGCCCAAGGGGAAATCCAATTTGGGACCATATAGGAATACATTAGAAACGATTCAACAAAACAATAAACCTATCTATGACAATGACGGTTACATGAAATGTGTTAATTGTATAGTTCAAAGGCTACCCAAAAACAGCACAAGTTACAAGTTGAGTCTTTCAATAAATTGTCTTAATCTGGGTGTATCTGTTTTCTGTCCGTCTCTAGTATCAATTATTAGACTCTTTATCATATCAACTTTTTTTTGTCAGTTAGTTAAACAGTTGAACTCTAACTTGTTAAACAGTTCATTAAGACATTTTTGGAAGTTACCTTCCAAGTCGACATCTAACTGTTCATTAATAGTTATCTCATGAGATCCAAATACTTAATATATGGTCCGAAACACTCTCACATTAGATTGTTGAAATCACGGATATATAATGTACATACAATTTATAAGATGAGAGAAAAAGAATAGATACAAATGAGCGATACTTGTTTCATGATAAAATTCAAGTATTGTTAAACCATGTGCCTTGAAAGTAATAAAATTTAGCCTTTATTTTATAGTTTTTAAACGTAAACACATTACATTTGTAGCTATAAGAAATGTGTATAATCACTCGATAAAAAGGACACTCGAAAAAGCCCGGACCGCTCTCGTAAAAACATGGACATGAAAAATTGAAGTTAGTCTCAAAAAGTCGGTTTCAATGCAATAACAATAGTTTTTGTAAAGTGTCTGTATATCTAAGGAGATTCCATGTACAAACGTATGCATTTCCGTCGACATTTGCATTGATATGTGTAAGAAAATGGCTTTATTCTGTATTTTAGAATGAAGCATTTTAAGGCTAAACTTAATTTTTTAAACGAAAAGCAATGTCAGAATGATACTTTCTTTATATCTCAAATACTAACATATCATGTATATAACCTTATAAACTCAAGCTTCTATATCACGTCTTGTTAGAAAAGAAGTCTGTTTATTTACATTTTTGATCATATTCACTCGAAAAAAAAGTGGTCACACTCGAAAAGGACCGACCAAATCACTCGAAAAACCACGATCCTAGCCGGACACTATACCTACCGTGATACTGTTACAATGCTGCATTTATCGAATAATACTTACTTTATATATCCTACGCAAATGTCAATCTATTTTTGAATCAGGCAGTTGTAAAAACTTGACAAACAAAACCCCACTGAAGTGTGCATTGAACTTGTTAAAGATGTACTAGCTACGAGATATATAAAAAAATGTAAAATATTTGTTTTTGTTCACTCATAAATGAGAGTGAATAATATTTCGCTTTAAGCAGAAATTATCGTTCATTTCTGTTAAAATATTAAGTTAAGAAACATCGATGATGAAATATTTGATCTCAAGTGAATAATTCGACCTGATTGAATCTGTTTTAATATGAACTTCAATTTAACTTTTTAAGTTATAAATGGTTTACGCATGAATTGTGCGTGTTCAGTTATTCAAAAGAAAAAGAATGTCAATGTTGCAAGTGAAACAAATAAATCATTTAGTTGACTATTTCGATCAACAAATATATGTTTTAGTATTTTATGAAAAGGGGGGACGGTTATAAATCAAATATTATAATTTGAGTCAAATCTGTGAACATGAAATTGGGAACCAATGCCCCTTTAATTCATGTTCAAAATGTATAATGGTGCACGATTAAAAAATCGTTTCCTGTTCTGGTATTTCAAGTTTTGATTTGGCTAAGGTGCAATAGAAACTCCGTAATTTGATGTCATTCTAACTATAGGTTTCTCATATCACTATCCTTCAAAATAGGAAGGTGGGGTCGTTGGTTTTCTTCGCGCATTTACTGCCATGTTGTGAAATTCTTCTAAATTGCCTGAGTGTTCTGAAGACTGACACTTAAAATATAGGATGGGTTCAAACCAGTTTTGAACAACGTTTCGTATATAAAATGTTTATATATAGTATTGCAAAACTACGATGAAGTTGTGGAAAACTAATACACACATAAACTCAAGTTTTATGCGATTAGGTGACTGGCATTGTTTCAAGTGATGATGTGCCATTATGGTATTTCAGTGATGTTATTAAAAGTGAATTAAAATTGTTTTGTACTTTACCGTCTTAAAAATACACACAGGTGAATCTTGAATCCATGTCAGTGAATACAGATATATATTTAAGTTATTGGTCACATGATAATCAATGTAACGATCCAGTGGTTGTTTACTATCAACACTTGTTTGTATTTATATTAAGCACATGTTTTCTGTATATATACACGGGTGTCATTCGGTTTATCGAGAGAAATGATCGTGAAAGAATATCCAACGGTGGTCAAGTATTGAGAGACGATCGTGAAAGTTCTGGTAACGGATCGTGTAAATTCTAGTTCATAATCTTTGAAAAAATCGCTTAATTTTCAAAACGCGGACCAAATCCGAACAAAAAAATATGTCTGTCAAACTGATAGAACACCCTCAACATAACTGTGAAAGAAAATAAAGAAAATATGAAGTACTTTTTGAAAAAAACACAAAGGCGCAATGATGTGTGTCCATGCAATTAAATACACATAACACGCCTTTTGTACCTATAATGGTCATATTTCAGAATATCATGATATATTTGAAATTTAATTTTTGGTGTATCTGATAGTACAGTAAAATTAAAGTATGTTCTTCCATTAAAAGCGTTAATTTGTTTATGAAAACCTTGAATTTGTTGAATTTCCATCAAACTTGATCGTGAAAGATCAGGCAACGTATTATTTCAATCGTGAAAGAAAATGCGTGACCAGACTTAATACTAGTAATCAGAAATCAGGATTTCCTTTACCATTTGATAAATCTGCAAGTGGTTGAAGCCTGTAATTATTTTGATAAGGATGAACATTAAAGCTATAATCTTTTTTTCTTTTCAACACTTTACCTCGAAAGTTAAACTAGTCTAATAGGATATAAAGAGCCTGTGTCGCTCACCTTGGTTTATATGAACATTAAACAAAGGACGCAGACGGATTCATGACAAAATTGTGTATTGGTGATGGTGATGTGTTTATACATCTTTCTTTATTGAATATTCTTGCGGCTTACAGTTATCTCTATCTATAATGAACTTGGCTCAGTAGTTTCAGTGGAAAATGTTAGTTAAAATTTACAAATTTTATGAAAATTGTTATATTGAATATAAAGGACAATAACTCCTCAGGGGGCCAATTGACCATTTTGGTCATGTTGACTTATTTTTAGGTTTTACTTTGATGTACATTATTGCTGTTTACAGTTTATTTCTATCTATAATGATATTCAAGATAATAACAAAAAACGACAAAATTTCCTTACAATAACCAATTCAGGGGCACTAACCTAACAACAGGTTGTCGATCCATCTGAAAATTTCAAGGCAGATAGATCTTCACCTGATAAACAAGTTTACACCTGTCAGATTTGCTCTATAATTTATGCTTTGGTTTTTGAGTTATAAGCCAAAAACTACATTTTATCCCTATGTTCTACTTTTAGCCGTGGTAGCCATCTTGGTTGGTTGGCCGGGTCACGCCACACATTTTCAAAAATTGATACCCAAAAGATGATTGTGGCCAAGTTTGGATTAATTTGGTCCATTAGTTTCATAGGAGAAGATTTTTGTAAAAGATTAATTAGATTAATTTATGAAAAATGGTTAAAATTGACTATAAATGGCAATAACTCCTAAAGGAGTCAACTGACCATTTTGCTGTTTACAGTTTATCTCCATCTATAATAATATTCAAAATAATAACCGAAAACAGCAAAATTTCCCTAAAATTACCAATTCATGGGCAGCAACCCAACTGTTTGAGTATATTTGTTCCACCTAACCAAAGTTCCAGTAGAAACTTTGTTATAAACAATGCCATAATACCTGTACCTGACGGAACAAATATTCTATACTATACTAGTCAACAAAAGAAACGATACACGACTTTGAAATAAAATTGATCAAAAAGTATTAATTATAAAACAAAATGAGATACACTATTTTAAAAAGCTTGCATTTGCAATGCATGCACATGTGATAATGAAAATCAAAACTTGTCAAAGTATCTTAATTCCGTGTAAATGATCATAGGGTGCAAATTAGTTTTGCGGAAAGTTGAATAAAAAATCGACATAAAATTTTCTAAGTACTGAAAAAATTTCAAATTAGTTAAAAAATATTCAATATGCTTTTACAAGTTATGTTCATGTTGTAACTAATGGGTTGATAGATTGTTCTTTCAATTTTTTGGGGAAAAAAAGTGTTTTTTGAAATCTCAAAAATGCAAATTTTTTTTTTTTATTTTCGTCTTAAATCTATAATAGTTTAGATTTGAAAACAACACACAGTAAATTTGGCACCTTTCGGATTAGTTTTAAGCTTGTTACCACTTTTTGAATATCACTTTACACATACTGTCTATGGTAAATCAGTTGATACTGTATACATTTTAACGATTTCTCGTGGAGCCGAACTTTGCTTAACAAATAAACGAAGAAACTGTTTGATTTTTAAAAACAAATTGATGGCAAACACTGTCTTTACCTTCAAATGAGATGTTGGCATCATGAGTTGGAACTTCTGTTTTTAAAATTGTCGTTTTTTGTCAATTTTGTAAAAAAATAAGAAAATGCAAAAAACAATTTTTTTTTTTTAAACGGATTTATCTTTCCATGATGATTAAGTATAACTACCTTCAATATTGGTCCAATGAACGGAAAACTGTATCCTGAATTTGAAAAAAAAGTCTTGTGTCTCTTTTGTTGACTAGTATATTTATTCCGTTAGAATCATCTACTGTAATATTTATTCCCGTGGAATTAATATTCCAGAATATTTGTTCCATCTGGAAATTATATTATGAAGGAACTTCTGTTCCGTGACACAACAACTGGTTGTCGGATTCATCTGAAAATTTCAGGGCAGATAGTTCTTGACCTGATAAACAATTTTAGCCCCAATGTCAGATTTGCTCGAAATGCTTTGGTTTTTGAGTTTTAAGCCAAAAACTGCATTTTACCCCTATGTTCTATTTTTAGCCATGGCGGCCATCTTGGTTGGTTGGCCGGGTCACACCACACATTTTTTTTAAACTAGATACCCTAGTGATAATCTTGGTTGGTTGGCCAGGTCACGTCACACATTTTTTATACTAGATACCACAATGTTGATTATGGCCAAGTTTGGTTTAATTTGGCCCAGTAGTTTCAGAGGAGAAGATTTTTGTGAAAATTAACGACGACGGACGACGACGGACGACGACGACGACGGACGCCAAGTGACGCCCTTTGAGCCAGGTGAGCTAAAGAAACTAAACTAATAACGTGTCTAAATAAGTGTGAAAGATTCAGCTCTGTTAATCGGTCTAGTGCACTTCAGGCAGAACGACACTAGTTAGCAAATAATATGGATCTGCAACGTTTAAACCAAATGTTTTGTTATCCATCAAACAAAAAATCATAGCAAAAAAAAGCCTATTTCATTTGTAATTTTGGATTAAACGATAACCAACATTTCGTGCAACAGCACTTTTTAAGTTCTTTATAAATAACACAGATAAGGATTAATTTAACTATATAGGAAATACTATAGAATACCAAAGCGCAAATGTTGTCATGTCCTGTTTGCTTTATTTATGATAGTATATTTGTTGAACGTCTAAAATATCAAGGGTTTTACTAGAAGTGTCAAATGCGCTTAAGATTGTCAATGTTTCATAAAAAAGGTCATGGTCAGATGAACCATGCCATACAGATCTCTACAAATTTCACGTACACCAAATAAATGTGTTCCGATCCTTACAGTGCCATAGAAACTGACAATTGTAAAAGTTATGCTGGGCCAATTAATTCGGAACATAAGGTCAAAAGTATATGAACCCTGACCGATAGCCAGCCATAGACATCTTACTATCATTTAAAATAAATCAAACACAATTGAAGTCATCATGGTCATATAAAATGCAGACAGACATGTACACCATACACGAAACACCTTGTCGCTATAGCATACAGGTACAAAATGTATATTTTCAAAAGGCAAAACAACATAAAACAAACATTGCCGAATGATGCATGATAATAAGTTCAATGTTGGTTAAAACCTTGCACACGTCGAAAATATACACCTTACAATCAGAACAACAGACAGTTATCCTAAAGCTTAACGAATCCTCGATACGGACTTGACCACTAAAATGAATCTTCATTCATGAAATAAGGCTAATTCAGGGTCAGGTGAATCCTGTCTGCCGGACATTTAGTATAGGATCCAATATACAAAATATGGGTATCCTATGACTCATGATAAGTGAGTACTTCACATGACAATAAAAAAACTTGATCCTTCAATCATCCAACTATTTTGCAAACAACATGTTCACAAATGCCCAAAAATAATTTTTATGTATTTGCGCTTCTGGCGTACTAAATTATAATCCTAGTACCTTTGATAACTATTTACACCACTGGGTCGATTCCATTGCTGAAGGACGTTTCGTCCCCGAGGGTATCATCAGCCCAGTATTCAGCACTTCGATGTTGACATGAATATCAATAATGTGGTCATTTGATACACATTTCTTGTTTACAAAACTTTGAATTTTTCGAAAAACTAAGGATTACCATATTCGTATTTGGTACAACTCTTTGGAATTTTGGATCCTCTATGCTCTACGACATTTTATTTGTTTGGCTTAAACCTATTGAGGATGTTGACCTATCTAGCCTTTTTCAATATCAATAACAAATATCAATTATCATATAATTGAAAGATAATGCGAACGTCTTCGTAGCATCAGATCTTTCACGATCCTTTTCACGATCTTCATAAATGCGGTACGTGATCTTTCATGCTCCAAAAATCAATTTTGTGTAGATAGTTCTTTATTTACTAAGTTTCAGATTATATTTATACAAAACAACTATGAAAATCGTTTAATTAATTCAAATATAATGCCCTTCTTCTGATAAACGTTGATCATCTAGTCGAATTTGTGAAAAAATTGTGTTTATTTACATTTTTTATGTCAATGAAATGTCGAGAAGCAATCTGCATTTTGTCGTTTTGTAATAACTATGTACTTTTGAAACTGGATATTCTGACATACTGATCATAATGTTGAACCATTTTGATAAACAGTTTCATTTTGTCGTAAATGTGTCTGTGTAATTTATTAAATAAGAATATTTACTTAACTTTCATATGTCTTCTCGATAAAATGTCTTTCACGATCCGTTACCAGAACTTTCACGATCGTCTTTCAATACTTGACCGCCGTTAGATATTCTTTCACGATCATTTCTCTCGATAAACCGAATGACACCCGTGATATATGTCTGTTATGGTTGAAAGGCAAATAATACGAATTTTAAGGGTATAAACTGTGAAAAATAGTATTAAGCATTCAATTTACTTTATACTTATAACAGGATGGTATCCAGTTGAAATTAAACAAAAGAAATAGAACTTCTGACTGATTAGAATAGGGTAAGCAAGGCCAAGTTAGTATATTTGAAATGTTAATACCTGTTTGTATGGCATGGGCTATGACAATTAAAATGTTAGAATAAATTAGAAGCTTTTGCATCTAATACATACTGTGGAATACCAATTCAATTCAAGAATTCACAAAATTTTATATTCAACGAAAAGCAAATATTGTCTATACTTATTAGACTGTATGTGTAATGATGGAAAACCATAAAATCAAATAACCACGAAAACGCAATTTTTTCCCTGATTCAAGAAAATTGATACTCATAAAAATGATTCAATTAACAGTAGGTCTTTTCACATACATATGGCGCTTCGGGACGCTTCTGACAAACATGTTTCTAATGATGTCTTGTTCTGACAACCAAGCATGCTTTGTACCAATCTGTTGAGCTCAGCCATTTCCAACTGATTTTTAGTTTGTTCTTATGTTGTGATGTTTATTGTTTGTCAGAGCATGAATCCATATTTGTTCGTAAGAGGAAGACACCCGATTTTCAGAACAAGCCTCCATACATTTTTTTTTTATCAGAACAAGACTCCTAATTTTCATATAGCAAGGCCTCATACATGTACCTGTTTGTCAGAGCAAGACCCCATACATATTTGTAAATTAAGGACCCATACATATTCGTAAGGGCATTTGTCAGATCAATACCCCATACATATTTGTAAAGGCATTTGTCAGAGCAATTATACCCCATACATATTTGCTAAAAAAATACCCCATACATATTTGCTAAATCAAGACTTGTACATATTTGAAGAGCGTTGGAAAGAATGAGATCCAATACATGCTGGCAGCATATAAGGGATTACCTGCTGAACGCGAGAAGTCAAGACGACTACACATGTATGTCTTCCGTTGGGATTCAAGTTCAATAATTTCAAAATAAAATTTAAGTACCCAAATAAATATATGTATTATGATTATTAGTGCGTATATAATTAAATATTTGGAAACATGCTTCTATTCCACGTGCTAGTTTTTTTTTATACATTAAAATTTCAATGAAGACACATGCCTTTGTGTGGTTAGGAAAAAAGGGGGGACAAAAAGGGCAAGACTTTACGTTGATAGTCAGGATGAAAACGTATTACGTTATATAGGGGCTTTTAAACATTAATCAAACTCCCATTTTCATGTTCTGTTGCCGTATATTTTCCCGAGATTTGAAATCTTTATTTTGGATACACTCCCAATATAAATAAAAGTATCCAAAAACTAGATTCGTTCATTTCGAAATTTAAATGTTTATCTCTCTCATACGCAAATTTGTCACAGGTGAGATATCAATCATGTGGTTCCACTGAACATCTATATATATACACAGAAGATTTTAAACTTTTTATTTTAACATTTAAACAGGTAAGATTACCATACATAACTATATATTTAATCTTAAACTTGTCCTAAATTATAACCCTTAACATTTCTCTGCGCTATACAAACTGCCACTTCATTGAAATAGGAATTTGTACCATAGAAAAGCAAAAACGAAATATTGATATAATTACTGAAGCATGTTGAAAATCGCCCATATACAAGTAGTATTGACTATAATACTTTAAAGCGGGTATAAGGGTTGAATAACCTCAGAAGTGATTGAACCTTGGTATTCCTTTATTTTATGACAAGTGTCCAAACAGACTTGCCACTCCAGGAACAGTTCCATTCTCTCGTAACTTCGATAAATCACATATGCATGTTTCAACTTATATCACTGTATATAAAGTGCGAATCCAGCTAGTTCATTTTTACTGTTATATGCGGGTATGTCTATTGTAGAATAAAGGATCATGGGAAAACTGTATTTGTTTACGTTTTGAAAATATCAAGTTAAAAGATTTTAAGTGAAGTTTTAACATATTTTCATTGTGATATGTCTTTATAATATACAAACATAGCATTAAAGTTCAAATAAGTGTTATAAAAGCATCATAATATAGCATATCGATTATTGAAAGCGATCCATTTTAACTATAGTTGCGATGAATTATCACTGTCAGTGCAGTCATTATTAATGTAGAATTTTCAAAGATGCGAGGAATTTTTATTGTAGAATTATGTGATAAATGCACTTACAACAAATGAAAAAAAACTTAGTTGATGACTTTAGGATTTATGATACATGTATTTTCAAATTGAAATACAAACTCCTCATTCATTCTTAAACAAATATATAGCTTGCAAAAAATCGGCAATCCGGCGTGACGCTTATACCCAAATGCGACCCACTATTTTACTCAATTTTGACTCATATTTAGCCCATTATAAATATATTGAAAAAGTAGCGTAGATTTTTTTATCCCTTTTTATCCCGTCTCGTTTCGTTTTATAGCCATATATAGATGTCGTATGTGACAATGAGACATTATACGTCAAAATACGGTCTTCAACATGGAGTATTGGCTCACACCGAACAGCAAGTTATAAAGGGCTCCAGTGTAAAACCTTTTAAACGGGAAAACAAATGTGCAATCTATATCAAGATGTACGTAATTTGTGGTGAAGTGTCATGGAAATGGATAAAAAAAATAAGGATAAAGATCCCTTTACGCTTTATAAGCATTTGAAATAAATGTTATTTCTATTGAATTTATTAGAGTGTTTTAAAACCAAACTTTCCTCCGTAAGTTAAATTCTATCAAATCTTTCTCTTACTTTATCTATTGTTTAAGCAAGTCGGCTAAATTAAGGCTTTACAGCTAATTTCTAATGCATGTAAAGCAAAACTTTGGTTGGCTTGCTTGCTTTGTTTGTATAATTGTTTATACAAACTTGGTAAATAAGATTGACATTTTTAAACAATATGAATAGGCATAGTTTAACCTGTATTTTTAATATTTGAATTAAATTGGGTGTTATCATAATGATTATCCAATAAAAAAGCAAGCAAATCAACTAAAGTCTTGCTCTACATGCTTAAAGAAATGAGCTTTAATAGATAAAAAAAAACAAAACTATACAGTGAAAATGCACCGCATATACAATACTAATGATTTGCTCCACAGTAAAAATGAAAGAATAGTATCATTATTCGACAGTAAACATGACTAGTATTACGAAATCATCATAGTGGAATTTAGTTAAATATGAAGAAACTGAATGACAAAACATATTCTACGTTATACAACTTTAATAATTGTATTAAAATGAATATTTTTTACTGCAACAACATCTCACCTATTAGTTATAAAGCACCTGCACGATCTGTTCGTGAAATGTCCTAAATATTCACCTATTTTGGTATGTATTTCACAGCTGGATGGCTTAGGCGCGATAATACCCCGCTCGTATCTCTTACTTTGTTTTATTAGTATTATGTATTTCTGAACATATACATTTTAACTAATTTTCTTCATTTTCTTCAAAAATTAAAAAAAGTTCGTCTGTTTATTTATTATTCTACATTAGACATTTATGGCATATACAGTAAAAATGATATTTTAGGATCCGCACTTTACATACACTGTTATATCGTACAAATAGAATCATATTCAAAACAGTCTGGTCCTGGCCATTGATTGACGACCTAAATTATCCCATTGACTGGGACAGATTATGTGAACGTTTGTCGGTAACAATCACTGCTCACTATGTACTTGTTAAAGACACAAAATCTGTGGGGTCACCAAAGGTTCTCAACACCTAAATAAAGCAATTCGAAAAACGAATCCGGAATAATACGATGTGTTGATTTATATCAATAATATAAATCAAAACATAAAGGTTATTCCTGAATAATTTTTAACCGGATTTTTGTGACAAAAATGTCGGTTATTGATTTGGGGATGCTCGGCGGGCGGACGGGCGGGCGGTCGGTCGGTCGGGCGGTCGGGCGGCAATCAAATGTTGTCCGTGCATTAACTCATGAGCCGTTTAATCAAAGCTTTTAAAATTTTAATATGTTGTTACGTATACTGACAACTAAATGAAGGTCAAGTTCAATAATGATGATTTTGACTTTTACCGTTCAGTAGTTATGGTTCTTGAAAGATCGTAAAATGGCGTTTCCAGTCGTGTCTGTGCATTTACACATGAACTGTTCTACCAAAGCTTCCCAAATTTTAATATGTTGTTACTGATGACTAAATGGAGGTCAAGTTCAATAATGACAATTTTGACTTTTACCGTTCAGGCGTTATGGTTCTTGAAAGATTGAAAAATGGTGTTTCCAGTCATGTCCGTGCATTTTTTCATGAACCATTCAACCAAAGCTTTTTAAATTTTAATATGTTATTACTGATGACAAAATAGAGGTCAAGTTCAATAATGACGATTTTGACTTTTACTGTTCAGGAGTTATGGTTCTTGAAAGATGGTAAAATGGTGTTTCCATTCACGTTGTTGCATTTACTCACGAACCATTCAATCTAAGCTTTTCAAATTTTTGTTGCATTTACTCACGAACTATTCAATCTAAGCTTTTCAAATTTTAATATGTTGATACTGATGACAAAATAGAGGTCAAATTTGATATTGACGATTTTCACTTTCACCAATCATCAGTAATGGTTCTTGTGATATTGCCAGGACACAAATAAATGCTAATAAATCCGGTTTGCTGTCGTTGTGACAGCCTCTTGTTCGAATTATTTTATTATCAAAGGCGTTAAGAACCTTTGGTGACCCCACAGTTTAAATTCTATAATAAGTAAGAAGTGAGCAATGGTCGTTACAGACAAACGTTCGCCTAATCTGTCCCAGTCAATGGGATAATTTAGGTCGCCAATCAATGGCCAGGACCACACTGTTTTGAATATGATTCTATATACAATGCTGAAATTTTTAAATCAAAATTTTCTTTTATCACACTTGCTTGTGTTTGGCCATGTGATTAACAAATATGCACTAAAAAATAATTAATAAATTGAACATATTTTACCCGTCGTAAGTTGAAAAAACAGTCATGACGGTTTTTTGCGTAAAAAATCGGCACGATAAATGTTGCTCGTATGTCAAAATAAATATTCGTGATTGATTTAAATATGGATTTTTGTGAAATAAGACGCTAAACAATATCGGATCACGTGAACCGGTTCGCCAAAATTCTCTTTTACGTTTGATCTGTTTTGGTTTTGAAGCTACGACAAAAAAAAACCAACCACAAGAACTCCTGTAAAATCATGATAATCCAAAAAGTTCCATGATTTTAAAGCATGATTATATTGCATACCTAACACTGATATTTATGTATCAACATCAGTTTTCAACAAAATCCAGAATGTTTGTGATTGGAGAATGGTCACGGCTGATTGAAGTACAAAATTTTGTTTTCCGCCGATTTTATGTTTCTTCTACACACATGTTCAATATTTGAAAGAAACAGTTCTGGTATATTTAAGTAAAAAAAAGGAATAAACATATTAGTTTTTTTCAGTGATATTATGAAGGTCATACATTGACCTATAATGGTTTACCTTTTTTAAAATTGTTATTTGGATAGAGAGTTGTCTCATATATATATATATATCTTTATTCCCACAAACCAAATTACAAAGGTATAGAAATAATTATACATATTTCAAAATTACATATTATTAAATAAATAATGTACGAAAGTAGATAGAGGCATTCACAATTGTTCACCCAGATAAGTTCAATTTGTTATTGATCTCCTTAATAAGTTTACATAGTTCCTTCAGTTCTGAGCATTTTTTTGAATTCATTAAGTCATAAAACTTCAATGTGTTTGGACTATTTCTATAGTAAAATGCAAAACATTTTTTCTAC
Organism: Mytilus trossulus; assembly: GCF_036588685.1. Taxonomy (NCBI): domain Eukaryota; kingdom Metazoa; phylum Mollusca; class Bivalvia; order Mytilida; family Mytilidae; genus Mytilus; species Mytilus trossulus. The sequence goes on along the minus strand of NC_086386.1, from coordinate 19,042,337 downwards.
AGTATCAAAAACTGAACAATTAAAAATGTAAGGGTATTCATCACCAATGGCATCTGAATTACATAATACACATTTTCTGTTTTCTCTTTCTATGTTTTGCCATCTTCCTATATCTATAAGCTGAAGCTCTTTGCAAAATTATACAAAAATACTAGTTTATGACATAGCCCATTTGCTGTACATTGACCTTTATCGGCATAACTGTAACTTATTACCAAGTTAAAAACAAATGAACATTAAAACATTAAATTTCTTACATTGATAACGTTGTTGAGAGAGTTGATATTTAATATGAACTACATACGTTATAGCATTGACCAGTAGCCAGGGGTTCGGTAAGATAATGATTCAAACGATACAGCTTTTAATTTACTGGACATTTCTATATAAAAAAGAAGATGTGGTATGATTGCCAATGAGACAACTCTCCACAAGAGACCAAAATGACATAGCAATTAACAACTATAGGTCACCGTACGGCCTTCAACAATGAAGAAAGCCCATACCACATTATTACATTTATTCTGAAATTTTGCTAAACTAGAGTTGCAGCTCTCTGATCTTAAAACATTTTCATTGCTCTAGATCTGTTCAGACTCTTTTAGTTGTAATGGTCTTGAGGACACCTGATGATCTAAATAAAACATAAATATTTCGGAACAAAGATACAAATACAATGAAGGAATCTTCCATTCATGCATGTCCTTATCATTTCGGATAGGGTCATGTTTGCCATACCTTACAGAATAAGAGCATTGAAAGAGCTTCTTAAAAGGGGATCTTACATTCGCTGCCTCTGACAAAAATGTTCATATAGAGGTTGGGCCACGTTCTCTAAACTTTCAATAACCATAAAGACCTTCCTAAAGGAAGTACCAGCTATAATGTCCAAATTTCAAAAGCACGTATTTGCGTATTCATTTGAGTCTCTCAGGATATTTATAGACATTCCTCATCATGAGAATTCGTGCTAGACGATAGAAATTCAGTCAAACTGTACATGTATTTTTATTTCAACTCCATCAATCATTCAGATTGGGGTTAACATTCAATAATCATCTTAAGTTTTACTTATAATAAATTCAAACCCTTTAACTTGAATTCAAAGTTTGTATGTTCTACATGTATCTAATAGCTAATTAGCATTATTTCGGTGCAGGAGTTACTCTAGATCTTATTATAAGTAATTTTTTTTTATATAATTGTAGAATCATGGTGATAAAAGTCTTACTAACACTTGTGTTTGGTGTTAATTGCATTATTGGGTACACAGAAAATGAACGGAAGCAGTTTTTAATGGCGGGACTGTCTGATATTCAACGGGAAACAATTGATGGACCAGTAACAGTTGAGAGTGGAACCATACCGACATGGCTAAATGGTAAACAAAATCATGTACACACTATTATTAATAAAGAAAAAAACAAACAAACATGTAAACCACTTTCATGAAACTCACATATCACATTGATATAAAGCATGAAGCCACCCTATATAGATTATATACTAACTTATACGAATTCTTTGGAATGTAAACAAAAAAGATTTATTTTTAGTGTCCTCTTACAAAATAACACTTCAATGCCGATTTACAAATAAATCGTACCATATCAGACTTTTCGTCTTTTTTTTCGGAGAGAAATAGAGTGACCTACACTAAACATAGCTAAACACAGCTAGAGTTGGACGGAGCTATGTCAATGCAATGTAAATGAAATTAAAACGTCCACTGTTTTTATTCAGACCCTACACCCAATGAATAAAACCCCATAGTATTGAACTAATATGCACTCAAGCTTTTATTTCTATTTTTTTTACAGAGCAAATATCATTGAATGGTGTTTATCTTACTAATGTTTAATTAATCTCCCAAAGGTAACTTTATGCGACATTCCTGTGGAGTTTTTGGTGAAACAGATCACTTGGATAGCAACGAACCAAACTATATCAGCCATCTTTTCGATTGTCTTGAAATTGGTTCGAAGTTCAAATTAGAAAACGGACATGTGACTTTTACAAACAGGTAGGTACCATGGTCAATTAGCAGGTAAACAAAACTTAACCTCTACTTGTCTACTAAGTATTTCTTTATTGAACACACAATATAAAACACTCACAATATGATAAGTCAAGACGACAACGGACAAAGTTTGAGTAAGAGAAACCTCGTTTAATTCCTTGGTTTATTCAGTTTGAGTAACAGAAACCTCGTGTAATTCCTTGGTTAATTCAGTTTGAGTAACAGAAACCTTGTTTAATTCCTTGGTTAATTCAGTTTGAGTAACAGAAACCTCATTTAATTCCTTGTTTAATTCAGTCCGAGAAAAGCAGAAGATAACAAATGGATATACACGTTTATGAGTTAAAGGCAAACTAACAATCCAATGGCAGAAAAACAAAATAGGACAAAAATCTAACAATAGTTTACAAAACACAAAACACAAAAATTAAATGTCATTGATCAAGACGAACCCAAACCAAACATCGGATGAACGCAAGTGCGTCGTAAGTTAAATGTTGAATCATCAAAGTGAATATAAGCGACTACTATCACTTGTGATAGGCTTTTAAAAGATTCGATTGATTTTTTAGTGTAAGAATTAGTAAGAATAATTCACATTCGAAACAGTTTAAATGAAGTTTTATCACAAAAGTCTTACTCCTAATTACGCTTCCTCTAGAATCATGGATGTACAGAATGTTAGTTACAGAAAAATTGAAGGCTTTTTTAATTATGCATTTATTAGATCCAAAATTAAAAACTTGACTTTTATACAGATGGTATGACACTCAATCAAACGAATTTTACAATCGTTATGGGAGGAACATGAACAAGTCTAGTGTTTTTATGGCGGGAACGTACAGCAAGGCAGTAAGTATATTAAGTTTAAGGCTCGGAAGATCAGTCTTCGCATACACTATGAAGGAGTATTCATATGGGTGTCACCTACTTTCAGTATTTCAGTGCCATCAGAAAATCAACGGACTTCAGCTGTATAACTAGCAATTATATGATTCTCAATTAAGATCGAACACACCTGCAATGAAAGCCTTAGTGTTGACAGGCTAGTGATCACGGTATTTAAACTACATTGACCAATCGGAAAGCGAGGCGTGACAAATATTGGAAAAATACAATATTTTGGCCATAATCTCTAATTCATCAACAAACCTTACCGATTCTCTTTTGTTGATAGTTGGTCAAAACAAATATGAAATAAATAGTTTAACGACCGAAAACATATGAACCAGATTATATGTCTTAAAACCTAGAAAAAAACATTGATATTAAGTATGCAATCTGAATGTATTGCCCAATCAATCTTAAAATAAAATTGAGATTGAAAATGGGGAATGTGTCAAAAAGACAACAACACGACCATAGAACAAATAACAACAGAAGGTCAAATCATCTTAAAAATAATACAAGACAAAGTCCAGAGGCTCCTGACTTGAGACAGGCGTGAAAATGTTTAAGAGATTTCAACCCTCCCCTAATACCACAAGCCAATAGTATATTTCTGTCACTAGTACATTTACAATATGAAAAAACACTTGAACTACCACTTATTTATGTTATATTTTAATAGAACATGTCACAAGTACAGAAATTTGATGAATTTGGAAAGCAGTCAAACAAGATTGTTGAAGTACCGCATGTCAGTTGGTGGCAGATTGGTAACCAAGCCGTTGCTATGACAGAAATGCCAGTAGGTGTAGTGATTAACCCAGTAAAGGTGGAACATAATGGATATATAAGTTACAAAGACAATAACTTTGGCTATGGTAAAAGTGTCCAGTTAACTGATAACCCAGCGCATGAGCACACTGAAGCGGACGGTACATTGTGGAGCACAGTCACAGCTGTCAGATTTACATCACAGACGCACATGAATATTTGGTAAGTATCGTGTATACTTACTAGAGACATGCAGTAGATGAGGTTATAACTGGGTCCCCGTGCAACTAAAAGATTGTTAAATAATACAGATATAGTTGTTTTTCCTGCTTGAATGGTTTTACACTAGTAATTTTTGGGGGCCCTTTATAACTTACTGATCGGGATGACCTATAATGCCATTATGAGTGACAATGAGATACCTATCCGTCCAAGTCACAGTTTGGTTTACTTTTTACAAATTGTGACTTGGACGGATAGGTGTCTCATTGTCACTCATACCACATCTTCTTATTTCTATAAACATAGACTGAACGAATCAGTTTGATCTATGAAACAATTTGAATTAAAATGCAATTATAATATTAAAACGTACGTGCCTATATAGCGGCAAGTTGATGTTAGGTGTCCTGTAAGTTGAATTATTGATGAAATTTCTTGATTCAATTCCTTGAAAAATCAGTTTCCGAAGATAAAGTTTAATTCATAATATTTGAGGAGACAAATATTGCACAATTGCATTTTTTTTTATTATAGGCGAATTACTTACAAGGTTGGTGCTGACAGGATCAGACACAAAGTTGGAGAACACCATTATAACGATGCAGATTTAACAAAGTGTTCTAGAACAAAGCCATTCAACACTTACCCTGATTTAAGTTCAAGATTTGGTTATTTACACTCATTCAGCATGACAGAACATTATATAATTCTGCCTGAGACGGCCTACATGCATGATCCTTGTTTTTACGGTAATTAAGTAACATTAATTTTGAGACAGATAGGTACATGTATATAAAGGATTGATTTCTAATGTCTGGCTCGAATCAAAATAATCCGAAGATTAACGATGCTTACATTGCTTTTGGGACACCTGTTTGACACATCAAAATATACATCTTGAATTCAATTTGAAGTTATCAGCAGCTACATGAGTCCCGTATTTGAAAAAACTGATTGCAAAAAAAATTATATAAACCATAATATAATTACATTTTAAGATGAAGAACAGCAATAAAAGTGCCGTCCTTTTGATGCGTATGTACTGACTTTGTGTCCAGGATGTATGTGCTATAAAATTTCTGTTTTCTTATACACAACAAATCAACAAATATATCCATCTAAACGTCTGACTTGTATGACACTCAACATTGTTACGTACACATGACAGCATTTTTGAATTTTTGCCTTAAAATTCAGTTTTTATTTACAATGTTATCACATACAGTAATATCGATCATTATTTTGTTCACAGCTCATTATCAGAATGGGGAACCATTCTTTCCCCAGGGGTTCAAGTTCGAACATAAAGGTATGTCACGGTTAGTAGTGATGAGGAAGTCAGACGGTGTAATAGTCGCCACCATCAAAGCCAAACCTTTCTTCGTTACTCATCAGGTGAGATTTTGTATTCCTACAATGTTAGGATGTAATTGTTAGAATATAAAACCTGATTTATTATACAATAAAATCACCGGTGATAAAATTGGGAATGGAAAACGGGGAAAGAGACAATAACCCAACCAAATAACAGAAAACATTCTAAGACCATGCACTAAGGGATTTAAATACAGCGAAAAAGAACCCTAAACCGAAACATTCAAGCTGGCCGACATCCAAGACTAACACAGGCCAGAACTCGAGGTTTTGAATTGTATAGTCAATGTTTTGTTGATATTGTCATTTAATATCGATTAAGAACTTCAAAATATAATAGGAATTTTAAAATTCTTTCTTAGAATTTACATGGCTTGCATAATTTGTTTTAAGTGGTAAAAAAGCCTGCATGGCAAATTTCAATCGAACAGAAAGATATGAGGGGATATTTCATGGGAACAGTTCTAACATTTTATTTAGGTTTTCAGTATAATAAAAAAAAACATATTTAATGCAGGACAAACCCGTCGTGATAGGTTACAGATATTTTTTATTGTAATTTGTGTACATTTTGATTTTAGCTAGGATCGTATGAAGATGGAGAATTGATACATATGGATATGTTAATGTATGACGATGCATCTATATATGACAGGACGACATACATTACCAGTCTTATGGCTAATGTAAGTTTTACGCATCAAAACTGTAATCATAACTAAATGGCAGATTACAGATGAAAATTGTTTAATTTCTAGAAAGTCAGAAATAGACAAGTGTTTCTCTGAAATCAGTTATCATTACACGAGCAGTTACTATTTTTTTTTATTATCAATTAATGAAATTTAATTTATCTTTTATTTGTTTTCCGTCGGTTTTCTGCAAAGTGAAAAAAAAATTGAAAATTCTCCAGGAAATTATCTTGACACAAATTATAAAACAATAATATAAGAATAACGATACTAAAAATTCTTTTTTTTTTTTTAATTTGTAAACTGAAATGTCATGTTTTATGTTTAAGTATGGCATCACAGACATTTGTTCGGGGTTATCAGGTTATCTTTTAAGAATTTTACATTCATTTTAAAAATAAAATATTAAAATACTATGATAGATATGTAACGAGAAACCTTCTAAATCTAAGGGGATATAGAACACATAATGGCGTCAACTCTTTGTCCTTAAATGTTTACATTTTTGTCCACAGGTCATGCACTAGCCGCGGGGCTAGCCTAATCTATTTTAATCAAAGTGTTTGATACCCCCTTTACCACAATATATTCTATTGTAGAATCCGTACACTACTAATGTAACCAGAATAACTATAAACACCACTGACTGGACAGCAATGTTTAAGAATCTCCGTACTGGTCCTCCTGCTGCTTTTGAAATGGCAAATATCAACTATGCATACAATGGTAGGAAATATACGTATGCTTATATGAGTAGGAATTTCGACAGAGCCGACCAAAATGCAGTAACAAAGGTAATTTTTACTTGAATCAGAATTCTTTCTGCAACGCTATATTACTCTATGCATTTGCCTTATTACTAAAGTAATTATCTTCTTACTTTGTTTACTTTGTTGTGGTGTTTCTGTTGACGGACAACACAGATTTTTAATTTGTAAATGTTATAAATCTACAAATAATATGTTTCTCTTGAAAGTCAATTTAAGAATATGATGTCTGCCTCTAATAACAACAGTACACATACAGAGTTCAAATGTCAACAGTGAATCTTTTACCGACCTAAAATGGTGCACTTTTTTAACTTCTAAAGTTACAACGCTTCAGCGTGGGCATTCGTGTCCCCACACACGTTCTTCTACAATTTCAATTTTAGTTCAAAACATATTGAACATATTTTGAATCAATGATGAGTTTTATAATGTAAATAAAACAACATACATTTTAACCTTACTCAGTTAAATGTGGATACTGGTGTTGAAACGGAATATCTTTTCCCGGAGGGAATGTTTGTTCAAGAGCCTCAATTTGTGTCACGACCTAACTCAACAGCAGAAGATGATGGCGTTATACTAGCACAAGGGGTCGATGGAACAAAAAATAAAGGTAATATGCAATCAAATGCTAAGTCAAAGTGGGACTTGATAATACATTGTTTTTACTTATGTTTAAATGAATAACCCTTTGTGCATACGAGAAAGCGTCTTTATTTCAGTTGTCATCCAATTTTTTTCTTAAAATTCGAAGACTGTGTTTGATACTCCTGATTCCTCAAGCTCCAACTTTTTTTAGAACAGGGTGAAAAGTTTAAAAATCTTTAATAAATAGTTTTTATATTTCAAGGCTTTTTACTTCTATTTTAAATTTGTTTGTAACAAACGTAATTTTGTCCTCTACAATACAGAGTAAGGTTAATAAAACAAATTTCATTCAAAGACATGTTTTGTCAACTAAACAATTGTACAGGCAAAATATATGAGTCAATGGTAAAATACTTTAGACCTGATAAGTTATTTCTTCTTTTAAAATATGCTTGGATTGTTTAGTGGTATTTACATCAACATCAAGCTCATTCTTTCGTATTTTGTTTTTATTCTTTTATTTCAATGAGCTTAATCCTCTTCAATTAGATGATTATACATTTGTTAACAACTTTCTTAAACTAGCCGTGAGGTAATAGATTTTTATTTGCTCCGTGTTGAAGGCCTTACTTTGAGACGAAGACAATCAATTAAAACGATGTTCCTTTGCTTTTTGTGTGTTTATTACTTTGCATGAAGGCATCATGATATATTATGGATGGATACATCATAAAATCGAGAATGGAAATTGGGAATGTGTCAAAAAGACAACAACACGATCAAAGAATAGACAACAGCCGAATGCTACCAATGGGTCTTCAATGCAGCGAAAAACTCCAGCAACCGGAGTCGTACTTTAGCTGGCCCTTTAACAAAAAATTGTATCAAGTTCAGTTATAATGGACGTCATAGTTAAATTCCGAAATATACACAAAAAACTAAAATTAAAAATCATACAAATCAAAGACCAGAGGCTCCTGACTTGGGACAAGTGCAAAAATGCGGCGGGGTTAACATAGACATGATCATTTGAAAATGACATTTGAATATTTTACAGCATTTCTCTGTGTTATTGATGCTAAGACAATGAAGTTGATATCTCACGTGACAGCACCAGACATAGCTTTGTTGGGACTACATAATAGGTAAAAAATAATAAACAGTATTAGCTTCAATCCATTTCAAATTACTTAGTCGTTCCCTTCATTGTTTGTCATCAATCTGGGAGTGAAAATGATTAAATCTACTTTTTTCTAGCCTTATATATACTTCTATCGATTCCTCGTCTAGTCTCAAAATTTTAATAAAACATTGAAATATCTAAAATGTTGAAATACGTTTCTTTCCTACATCTTCATGAACATGCATGTAATATTTGTCACTAGACATTAGATAAATAACAATCAATAAATCAATCTTTCCTTATTCAATATAGTTTTTTATAACGTTTATCGATCTTTATTTTGCATGGGTGTTGTTGACGCAACAGCAAAGCATCGATACCAGTATCCGTTTAGGTATTTTAATCACCTTACCTTTTTTCAAACGAATATACTATTAAGGAGTGAAAAAAAATATACTTACCTTTATCATGCTTATTACACTTAAGGAGGTTTGTAATCAGGTTTTTGACTTTTTGTCAGATTTTCAATAATCTTGTATTGTTTTTTTAAAACAGATAGCGGTCAATGTTAAATAAATGAAAAGTCTAGAGAAAATTGTTTCCCGCTTAATTTTCAATGGCCTTTATCTAACTAAAAACAAGCACACTGACCCATATTTTTTAGCTGTTCTAGTTTCTCTATTTAGACTCTACATAATTTATAACAGTCATTTAGAATCCTTGTTATTTAGAACCTGAGTAGCTAACCTCTTAATATTTTTTTTTATAGATTCTTTGGTCTCGAGGTTGGAACGGCAAATGTTGGTTCAGTGGAAATAATTGGAAAAAGATAACAAGAAGAGTTTATAACAGATATACCATTTTCAAACCTACAACACTACATAATAGCTGAGATCTGTGCACAAGAACTACCATACAGTGTTCATTTTAATTATATATACACAGCTTTAAATAAAATTATGTATTTCATAATCATTTTCGATATTTGTCATATGTTAATTTTAAAATTATGATTAAAGTGTGTAAAATTCAACTGTATTTTTCCATAAGTGACAATAGTAGCATTTCTCAAGATACAGAATGAGTTATTTTTTGAACGAAATCAATCATTGATAGAAATAAACACAATTTAATGACGAAGAAGTTCCCAACTATAAGTAACTGTAAGACATTCAACAATGAGCAAAAAAGTTCGTCGAATAGCAAGGCATATAATGCCCCTTTATTACAAATTTTAACAATTAAATGAGAAAACTAACGGTCTGATTTCATTACAAACAAATATGATAGACACCAATAGACGACAACGATTAAATTTCCGGTCTCTCTCTTGGGACAGGCTCATACACAATTATGTTGCGGGATTAAACATGTTTGCTGGACCCAAACTCTTCTTCAAACCTTACTTACGGCAATATAACATACATTACTTAGCCTTTGATGATATATGGAGGGGTTCGCGAGGTTTTGAGTAAAAACAACGTCCATTACACAATTGACCAATCAGGATTACCAATTCTTTTTATTCCGAAATCAATAATATATTCATTTCATTGGCTGTAGCCAATTTACTGATTTATTTTGGTCAAAACATACTCAGTTAGAAATAACCAAACAATTTGAATGATAAGTAACTTAGAACTAGGATGACAAAAGACAAAGCTTACGCGAGATGAAACAAAGAAAGTCAGGCTAAATTAAAGACAAAGAATTAAATACAATCGCGTAATACGATTTTCACAATTTATCTGCCCCCGAAACAACAAAAAAACCAAAAAAAAAAAAACCAAACAAAATATATATTTCTTTTTTAAAACGATTGGTTTTCATTTAAAATGTGTTTAGAAATAAAAAAGTTGTAATCATTTTCACAAAAATGTCCCCATCTTACCATAACGAACTTACAATTAAAACATGAGTACAACATGTCCATATTTTATGTCTAATTCTAAAGTTAGGTGTATGTTTCATTTTCTGTTATCAGGGTATGCGTCACTTAATAGAAAATGCACTACTGAGCACTATTGTTTGAGAGTCTTTATTTTACTAATTTTAAAAACTGAACATGGACAATAGATCAATTATCAAATAAGTAAGTCATGTTGTGTTTATTTATATTAGAAATATTTACCATACCATTACATTTTATTTTTTTTGCTATACAAAATAGAATGATAAATTGATATCATATTAAATGAATGGACGAAACAATTAGTAAAAAAAGGCATTTCAATTTAATGTTGCATTCTACTTATCATTTCTTGCATACATATTAACTTTCAATTGTAAATGCTAATAATATACATATAAAATATGATATCGCCTTCATTGAACAGCCATAGACATAGGAAGAAGTCCGAATACGGAATATCTAATAAAGGGTACCTATATCAACATAAGATATCAGTGGCATTCTCCCATGCAAAAGCTTGTACAATGTTCTATATATTGTCACTGTGAGTATACGTACAGTATCGAATTAATGCTCACAAAAGCTTGAAACTAATATGAAATTGGAACAACATAGCGCAAACTCAATATCTTGCAATATTTAAAACAAGTTTTGCAATGTATCAACGATGAAAATAATAATTTTGTTATCATGCAGCATCAGAAAGAATGCAACATAAATGGAGAAAACCTGTCCTGTTCGGTTTTGGAGTTGCAGTGGTTTGTTTAATGATAATTCTGGAAAGTTTCCATCCATCATTCATAAATTTACAGTATAGAAAGTACCAAGATAATTTTAAAGACGTGAGTTGTATGTTTTTGATAATTTTACTTCAGTGTTTGTGAACCGGTTATAACGGCTCAATCCGCCATCAAAAATGAGTTTAGAAATTGTGGAAAAATAGGATATGTTCATTTTAAGGGCATACGATACAGTTACAGGGAAGGTAATGACGTTGCTAACGTAATTTGTTATTTTTGCGACGTCAAACTGTGACATATCGGGAAACGATGCATTTTTCGACTGATTTTTATCATTCAAACTGATTTTATTTGAAAACGAGTTCATGGACCCCTATTTTTCAAAACGGCATTTGGTTTCATTTTGCAGGGAGATTATGTGACCCAAATTTTATAAAACTGTAAATAGAGGATTTTTTTAAATTGTGATAAACATGCAGTAAAAGATTACGTTTTTTCCTCAATTCATGAACATTTGATAAATATGAGTCATTTCTGAATAAAAAAATGCACATGTTTTAAGATATTTATTAAATACAGAAATTCCCGATTATTTAACAAAAAACAATTTGTTTTTATCTTTTATAACAAAAAAGTTATGTCTTTCTTTCGAAAAAGAAATGACGGCCACAAATCTGAATTTCGAGCATATATACAAAATTTCGACCTCATTTTACGCAAAAAGTAGCACATGAAGGTATAATTTTTATTACATATTTGATTTAATCAGGTAAAAAATAGCCTATAAGCAAATTTTTATGAACTTGTAAATACAGGATCAAAACTGTATCGTATGCCCTTAAATCAACAATTGCGATAAAATGATGTAATTTAAAAATTGACAAATGGATAAACCTTCAGATATTCATGTCGGCATCAAAATTAAATGATATCTGGGCATACCACACGACCTGCATGGTCTCAATGAATAGTTCAAATATTAGGACGTACTTTGTTTGTATTGGATACATTAACTTTACAAAGCAGTACATTTCTGGTGCGTTTACTTATTTATATTAACAAAGAAATTGACCTTAGTGACAAGGAGTTTATCAAAATTCGGTTTAATCGCGCAGTGGTATTAACGGTGTTTAAATTTTATAGACCTTAAAAAAACGTCTGGAAAATTTAAAATCTCGGCCATTCTCTGGAATAAGTTGTTTCAAAAATTTGGATTAGTTTCAATCTAATCTGGAGCTTAAAGAAACCACAGATTGAGTTTGCCTCGCCCTCATTGCTAGACAGTTACTTCAAATGTCAGACCAGCGGTCTGAACAGTAATAAAATCTATGACAAACGAGACGGTTTCACTTTTTGATTATAAATGTTTCTCACCTTTACAGCAAATACCGGTAAACAAACTTCAGTCGCGTATGGAGTAATAATTTTCGCAAATCATACGATATTCAAGATCCTAAAGAATTTGTTAATAGTCATTTTAGGTGACTTAGCAAAACAATAATGAGTCAGGTTTCTGTCAAAGAATATCTCGTCCTTTTTCTAAAAAAAGTTCTTCAAAAGTTACGAAGACCTAATAGATAAATATTAAGGGATATTTCACAAATAAAACAAGATGGTCTTCAGTTTATATTGATTTTAAGTACCGAAAATGTATGTATGTATGCTTTTCATTTACTTTACAGTGTTATTGTGATTTGTCATCATGCAGCAGGGTAAATTAAACAAATCAAGGAAAAAAAAAACCAACATAAAATATGTATAGTTATCAAAGGAACCAGGCTTATAATTAGATATGAAAGATGACTGTTTCATTTAAATAAGACTCATCAGTGACGCTTAGACCAAAATAATTAGAAAGTCAAAACAAATACAAAAGTTGAAGAGCATTTGGAACCCCAAATTCCAAAATGAAAAAATGAAAAAAAAAAAAAATGAAATTAAAAATACTAAAATTAATAATAAATAAATGTGAACTGACAATCAACTACACATAAATTTAATGGCAACATTTTCAATTTAACTATTATCAGACATTTATTCTTCTTTGCCGGAACTTTGAACGAACTATAAATTTTGTGATTCTTCAGAACAACAAAACTAAAACTTCATTTTAGGTGAACATTTTATAGTGACGTCTTGTAACATGTTAGTTGTTTTGGATCTGTCAGACACGTGATTTTTGTGTTCCGAGACTTTGAATAACTACAAATGTATTTGGGTGTGGATAATTAGCACTAAACGCAGTCAACATCTTGTTTATTTACAGGAAATATTGTTTAAACCAGTCAATGACACAAACTGCTTATACACGGTAAGTACCAAAATGTTAGTACATAAAATTTGAAGAAGGAGTGCACTACCCGTGTTCACATACTTTAAAAGTCACCAATTGTACGATTGTTTATTTTTGTTTGGAACATGAAAGTCAAAAACGACTGTTGGAAAGAACATACTGCTCAAAAGTTGTTAGAATTACATTTCTCAGTGACACATGATCGTTAAATGAATTGTTTTCGATAACATTGTATACAGTTTGAAAATTCAAACCCAATTTTGGTACACCTGTGTTCATCTCTTAAGCAAACACGGTCATACACAATTTTCATGGACACATTATCGGTAAGATTTGTATTTTGCAGATGATTTCATAGTTTATTAATCCAAAACCAATTTCGTATAACTTTCTTGATGACAACCGTTGTTTCTCTGAAGCAAACAGGTCAAACTTAAATTTAGATTCTATTTTTGTTGCAGTTAGATGGACGGATAGATCGTGATCTTGAAGGGAATTTCGTAATACCCGCAGAGGATGTTGTGAAGCTATTACCTCATCATATAGCCGAATGCTTATTAAGAAGGTATACATTGTAACACAGGAAAAAAGTTTTTCTGAACTGATTACTTTCCTTATGTTATCCCCAGTAGTATTTAGCAAAAGACCGTTTAAAGTTAGATCTAAACTGTTGTTACGCTTGATGACACACGATATTTTTAAAACATACTTATCTGGACCCTACACAATTTAGAAATGTTTCACCATAGTTCATCAAATAACAATTATAAGAAAGTATAACGAAAGTATATGCTTTTCATCTTCAAGAACGTTAAAAAATAAAATTACTTTTAAGTAAGTTTTGAGGAAGCTTACATTCATTTGAGAATCCAAAATAGTCAAAGTAGGTTACATCTACAATATTAGGGTGGCCATACTACACACATGATCTAACATGTGTCAGAATCAAGTGGTGCACCCAACACAGGAGTTTTTTTCTACACTGTTTAGTAAATTTGCTATATAAACACACCAGGTTTTATAGTGATTAACAATCAACAGTATCTTACCTCAATTTGCAAATTCAGATTCATCGTTAACAATTGGAAATCAGCCCTTTATTTAACATATTGATTGTAATAATATATATCTTACTGATAATACTGCAAAATTTCATAAACACATACAATTCTAATTATGTACCAAAACTATGTTTACAATATATTCAGGCTGTTTTTACCGAAGTCGGTTTGCTTCTGCTGTTTTAGAATGGTTGAAGTTGATGCTCAAATGCTGGTTTTAGTCATAAGCTTATTTGTATTTGATTTTGTAAAAAAAATGTATTCTTTTTGTTTAGTTATTATTTCGATTTTAGTAAATTCGATTTTTTATTAAATATTTATAGATATACTTCAACTCTACAGACTTACTGTGCAAAACGTAGCCATCATGGTCAATTGGAACATAGTTGGAACTTTTGTATCGATGGCTGCTATAAACCAAACAGTAATACAAAAGTTATTGCATTCAGGTAATAAGACAATCAAGGCTAAGTTTCTTATAAATGATAAAATATCAATCAAAATAGATCCTCTTCAAAGTGTCGGACTTTTTAAATCTCATCTTGCATTTCAACGAGACAACCGGCGAGAAACAACTGAAAGATTGTCTTACTTTCATCGAACTCTAGAAACAATCTGTAGGTTTTCACAAATATTAGTAATATAAGATTTAGTTCGCTGCTGAATTTTTTTTGTTGAAAAGCCTGGTGATTTGTTTCTTCAATTAAGTAAAATCGAGGAAAATAGTACTATTATTACATTGTAGTTTTCATTTGGAATCTCATCAAAATAAATTTTCATTTGAATTGTATTATATTAGTTATTTCGGGACCTTTTATGGCTTACTATGCGGTTTAGACCCAGTAAAAGATTTTATACAAAATGAGAAAAGTGGCAATTGGTCATATGTCATTCTTTTTCCTACCCTAATTCTAGACTGTCTGTTTTAAGAGAAAAAAAAATTAGAAATCTAAAAAATACATAGTTTTTTTACTTATATATATCTCATTAAAGGATTTCAGTACTTCTGTATGTTAATGTGAAAATGTGCCTTACAGATTGAAGTTCAAAACTGAACACACTACTCATCTTTATAATGTATGGTTGTATGGAAATAAATTCTATTTCAGCATTCGTGACGACTATCATAATGCTTATGGTCTATCGGCTTTCTTTAATAGTACTGCATATCGATTTAGTCCTAGGTAAGTTTTGTAAATAAATATAAAATATATGAGCCTCGATTTTGGTCCTGTACCAAAGAGAGTAAAAATAAAAAATCTGATATAAAAAAAAATTGCATTTATATTTTGTAGAAATCCACATGGTTTAAAATGTGAATTTGGATTATGACTTACATGTATGCGATCAGTAAAACATAAAACTAAATTGAAATAGTATGGAAGTATACTTACTGTGGTCTTTAGAAATATCCTGAATCCTTCTGAATTCCAATTTGTTCTGTTGAATATACATACGTTAATATGAACAATTATCAGAACAAGCAATAAAAACTGAACTCGGTAATTGACAAAATAAATTATTGAGCATTAGTGTTCATGCAGACTTCGTATCTTCATTATCGACATTTATTGTCCAATAGTGACATTGTAAAACAACATTCGTATTTGTCTTTTATTTACTCTTTTTTAGAGATTCTATGAAGTCGAAAAACGACGTTATGTTTAAATTGAAGTCACGGAACAAACTTGCTGACACAAGGCGACTTTGGACAATGGATGGTATCAAAGACTTTTTAAAGAGTACAAATGTTGGTAGTTTAACTTCTAGTAACTTAAAATATCAATGATGTAGACACGATTTGATTTCTTTTTATTTCGTATTACTTGAATATTCATGCAACTTCTTTGGTGCTTAATACGAGGAAGAACTTCACAAATGTCATTCGGTAGCTAGCACTGCAATATATGTGTATCGTTTTTCCCCAAGCAACATATTTGCAATAAATTAGTTTCTTGAAAAAGAGTAAAATAGCTATCAAATAATTGAAAAATCATAAAATACAAGCGAATGTATATAAAGAATAATGCGGAATATCTGTATACTGACCAGTAACTAAGTAAAAAAACCTTAAATGACTATTTAGATCAACATAGTCGTTCAGCATCGAAATAGTTATATAGTTTATATTGATAAGTGTATAATGACTCTGATGTAATATATAACTCAATATCATGACAACATAGTCATATATATAAATATTTCTATTTGTATCTTTTTGAAGATGAAGCAACATATTATCATCATTGATGCCGGACATTACACAGACTTAGTTATCACCAAAATATTCGAGACTCGCATCGTAGGTGAAATTCAACAAATATCTGTTCGCCTTACCTATGAAGATAATATAAAAGTTGATAACAAGCCGATACTGGGTACATTAAGAAGGTTTTATGACCATGGTTTTCGAATTTTCTGGTTTGATTTAGACTACACATGTGTTTCGAGAATAGATAGAAAAAGGACAAACTGTATGCAAATTGATATGGTAGGTAAATAATATAACTTATAGATCAATATTTAACACTTTTGACTTCTTTAAATCACTATAATAAGTTTCATGTTCCAAATTAGCAACACAAATATTAATAATTTATATCATTTTCCTATCAAATATTATATACATACGTGCGACAATATCTTGCTGAAATTGATTATTCTTTCACAATGAACTATAGTTTGTTTGACTTTCCATTGTAAAAGTGTGAGGGTATCTTCACCACAGTACCATATCGACCCTAAGATGGGTTTACCAGAAGATTGAAAATGGACATTTGGTTTAGTAATAAAATTAACGGTACCAATTTTCTTGCACCAGATGCGCATTTCGACAATTCATGTCTCTTCAGTGATGCTCGTGGCCAAAATATTTGAAATCCAAAGCTTATATAAATGATGAAGAGCTATAATCCAAAAGGTCCAAAAAGTATAGCCAAATCCGTGAAAGGAATCAGAGCTTTGCATGAGGGAGATACATTCCTTAATCTATAATAATTTCTTATATTTCGTAACAGCAAATTTAAATAACACAAAAAATCCGTATTTTCATGCCAGTACCGAAGTACTGGCTACTGGGCTGGTGATACCCTCGGGGACTTATAGTCCACCAGCAGAGGCATCGACCCAGTGGTAGTAATAAAATTAACAGTACCAATTTTCTTGCACCAGATGCGCATTTCGACAATTCATGTCTCTTCAGTGATGCTCGTGGCCAAAATATTTGAAATCCAAAGCTTATATAAATGATGAAGAGCTATAATCCAAAAGGTCCAAAAAGTATAGCCAAATCCGTGAAAGGAATCAGAGCTTTGCATGAGGGAGATACATTACTTAATCTATAATAATTTTTTATATTTCGTAACAGCAAATTTAAATAACACAAAAAAATCCGTATTTTCATGCCAGTACCGAAGTACTGGCTACTGGGCTGGTGATACCCTCGGAGACTTATAGTCCACCAGCAGAGGCATCGACCCAGTGGTAGTAATAGATACCTCACACTTTGAGCTAAAAACTACAATGTAACACATTTTCTTTTCTGCAATATTTTCCAACTTTAAAACTATTGTGTTCAGTAGTTGTCTCCTTGGCGAATACCCCATATTCTTTCTTTTTTCTTGAAATAAATACAACAATGCATTGTAAAACTGTATTATTTAAAAAAAATGTAAAACTGAAAGCCACACATATATTTCCTCTGATCCTCGAGAATTACACAATGGTTATTTCACTACAAAAAAATGATGCATATAGGTCCATAATGCAAATATTTCACAACAAAAAAAGATGGAATTCCAAAATTCAAATATTGAAAAAAACACCAAGCAATTAAACATAATCCACAAATACTGATATAATCACAAATATACTTAGTATTAACTTTCACTATCAAAATTGAACACGCATCCAGTGAATAAACTTCCAACGTCTCCTCCTGCACTATTCGATGGTTCAAGATTTTCTGTGCTGTCTTCATGATTAATTTTCTTTCAAATGTTTTTCTCGGTTCAAACATATTTGAGATATCCTTTACATCTCATTGGAAGCCCTTTAATTTTTTCAAACACTCTCAACTGACCTATGGCCTATTTTGTTCAAGATTTCTTGTTCTTGGATTCTTGCCAAGAATAATGTTGTGGCACACGTCCTTTTACCCGAGTGGTTAGTAAAATAAACCTTTCCTCCAGGTTCTGCACGCCTAGTTTTCATGATAATAAATAACTTGTTGATACCTTCGAACTGTTCACCAAACTTTATATCTCCTTTATCTACAGGTCTCCTGTAACAGGCTGTCCCATTCAGTTCACGTACAATATTCAAATACTGTTCATAAATCTTGAAAAGTACAGGTTTTTGAAGATAGGGTTTTTTGCACTAAGTCTACCTGAAAAATGAAATATTGACATTCAGCGACATAAAAATCATATATTCAGCAAAACTGATTATTGAGATATTTTTTTTTATTTGGCATTGATAAGGTAAAATGTAATAGGCATACACACAACATCTTGCAATACGATCTCTGAACACTGAACATATCTCATCACGGTTTGATTACAGCCAAGCCTTAAAGTAGACCAAAATTAACTAAAAACTAGTTTTTTAAACATCATCGCCAATTACATTACTTTTATTGAAGAGCAAACATCTAATAGGAAACCTGTTAAACAAGTCATATGGAGACGATATGGCATTCATGCACGCTTTAATATGACCATCAAACGATTTTTTTGCTTCAATTGTTTCATTTTTTATATTTTCAGAACTAAATTGATTTATTTTGTAGATCCACAAAAATTGCAAAGATTCCTGGAAACTAGTAGGTTCATTTAATCTTATTGGCATTGATAATTTATCTTGATATATTCTATAACATCTAATCATGCTACGTGTTGTAAAACCCAACCAAAGAACAGGAAACAGCTGAAGGCTAGCAATTGGTCTTTAAAACAGCGAGAAAATTCAATATCCGGAGGCTGCCTTAAGCTTGCCCTTCAACAAACAATGTGTACATTACAATCCGAAACATCTAAATGAACTAGAATAAAAAAAAATTACAAGAATAACAAATCAAGAGGCTCATGACCTGGCCAAGGCGAAAAAAAAAACGGCGAAGTTAAACATATTTTGTGAGATCTCAAACTTTACCCTATACCTCTATCAAATAGGTCAACCAAATAATTATCAAAGGTACCAGGCTTATTATTTAATACGCCAGACGCGTATTTCGTCTAAAAGAGACTCATCAATGACGCTCAAATCAAAATAGTTATACAACCAAACATGTACAAAGTTGAAGGGCACTGAGGACTCAAATTCCAAAAAGTTATGCCAAATACGACTAAGGAAATAAATGCCTAGGATAAGATAATCCGTAGAATTTCCAAAGTTCATAATTTTGTTAACAATAGAATTATAGATAAAAACCATTTAATTGATATTCATGTCAACACTTAAGTGCTGACTACTGGGCTGTTGATACCCTCGGGGAAGAAACATCCGAAAACAGTGGCAACGACACAGAGGTGTAAACAGTTATCAAAGAGAACAAGGCTTATAAATTGATACTCAAGACTCACCAGTGACGCTCAAATAAAAAAAGTTATACAGACACACTAGTACAAAGTTAAAGATAAAAAAAAATCAAGAAAGGTATGCCAAATACGGTAAAGGTTATCCATGCCAGGATATCAAAGATATCGCGATGACAATTGTAAAACAATCCAAATTTGAACTATTGATGAATTGAAAGTTTTTGTATTTCCTGTTTTAGTATTAAACAATACATGTTCTGTTTAGTTGAAGGTAGAACATACCCATGTTCTGATTCCAGAAAATGATTTTCTACTGAAGAATATGAAAGAAGACGAAATCGAACAGTTTATGAGCTTACGGTAAATATAATATTGTGGATGAGAAATCACTTATATTTACACGACAACACTTAAAACGCAACAGCGTGAGGTAAAAACATATTATTATGATCCAGAATTTCTAAGACAACTGCGAATTTGAATTCGAGGGTGTGGCGACACCGGACAGATTGACTGTCATAATACTTATTATATTTTGTTTGCCCTCGCCATCTTTAAAGTCATATATGTTACCTATTTTATTGAGCTTGAAAGCTGTAACCTAAAGGAATCTGTCCCTGTTATCTGGTTTTTGAAGCAACAGTTATCCTTAGAACTATAACAAATATTCCTTTAGTTCAGGAAAGTTATAATAGCTGGATAAAGTGTGGAATAGAGTTTGTCAATATCAAAAAGTAACGAAAATGCGAAAGGTGTACTGTGAACTAACATTATTGGCGGAATAAATAAAAAGTCAATCATGAAGTTTGTCTGCATTCCAAACTCTCGTTAGGTATCTCAGACTTGACAATGGAAACTTCTGACAGAATAGTGAAGAATAAAAGATCCGGAACGACCACCATTTGTTTTGGTCATAATATAGAAAATCCATAGAAGAATCGAAATGTTTTGAACAACAAATGTTGTTTGGGACATGTACATATGGTCACTGAGACTAATCAAGTTCATTCATAAATACATTACATAAGATCATCCGTTTGGTAGAATTTGTTGTATAAATACGCATCCACAACATATGTCAAATACTATGCCTCAGGTAAGGAGATTGCCACGCTCTCAACAACATCTTGAAATGTTTGTTTACGTAGGTGACATGTTGAGGGGCATACTATAAATTTGAGAATGGAAATGGAGAATGTATCAATGAGACAACAACCCGACCATAGAAAAAAACCAGCAGACGGTCACCAACAGGTCTTCAATGCAGCTCGAAATTCCCGCACCAGGAGGCGTCCTTTATCTTTTCAATGGATTAGTCTTTAATTCCAACCAATCATCGATATCTTCCCTCATTGTAGAGGTTTCATATTCGCACGTTTGTTCTATTCTTGAACCTAATGAAATATTTGTAATTGGATGATAACTTAAATTGCAATACACAACAATTCATCAATCAATTAGGCAATCACAAAAACTAAAAATCGGAACTAATAGATCCATCGTCCTTACAAATAGATCCATCGTCCTTACAAATAGATACACAATGATGATAGATCAAAAAGTATAAACAATGGCGCATTACCGATTATGTTAGTTTTCATTGGTTAAGGAGATATTGCCGATGTCGAACAAGCAGGTGTCTTTCGTATTCTATGCTAGATGAAAAAAAAATTCTTTACATAGACAATTTTAACATTTTGCACGAACAACCTCCTCTATGCAAACACGAACATTTTGATAACTTATTCTGTCTGTTGAAGGACACGAAGGATTAACGAAATCTAGATCAACTGTGCATGTTCGAGCATATTATTGAGTAAAGAAAACTGCATATATTTAATTATGCAAATATCATATTTTGAGATGTATAACTATGATAATTTATGATTTAATCAAATAGATCACTATATGAGTAGTTCCTCAATTTGTACTCTGTTTCATTAAAGTAAATTTAAAATTTGAACCGCATTATTTTATTATAAAGAATGACATTGTTATTTGCTATATTTTTTTTTTATAATTTTAGTTATCTCACATCAATACAAATACACTGCAAGGAAATTATCCGCTTAGGAAATATCAAAGATGGCGGTTGGGAAGTGTGTAATGATATAAGATATAGGCCAAGACACCCTTGTCTAGTATATTCTTTTGGGTATGTTTATATACATTTATTATGTCTTATATATATATGATACTGTATCTTCTTTGCCTTACGGATCCTTAAGTTTGAATACGGAATACTCTTTGAGTTTTAGATCCATGTTTGCTTCAGAAATGAAAAAGAAATCATCAACTTAAAACATAAATGTACAAAACGCTATTTTGGATTTCTTTGAATTTGATAAAACCAATTATTTGAACAATAATTAGGATTGAGAAGACGGCAAAGGAAACAATTCAGGTTCGGGAGTTGATATACATTTAGTATAAGCAAAAAGTATGTCTCATTATGTGCCGTAACACATTGTTTAGAGTAATTTCTATATGTTAGATATATAGTTTGAGATTTGAGCAATTTTTCTTATGTACTAAGGCATAGTTTACATTGCATAACAATAAAATGATGTAAACTGATTGAAAACTGAGCACTAGATAATTATATATTCGAAATAATGCTGACAAAACTATTCAATTTTTGTAAGGTACATGTATTGACGTTTTGTAATGTGCAGTTAACTAGTAGACATTTTTGTTATTGACAATGCTGAGTAAAAATATTTTGTATAGGATAAACTGGGACTGGGGATTTGATGAAGATGTTGTGAAGACCTACGATTGCGAAGTTCACTCTTTTGACCCAAGGTAATTGTTTTTGAAAGTTTCAGTCATAAAAGTATAAGTGACACCCATAGTTTTTGCCATGCTCGCATCGTATAAGTTATAAAACATGATTCTTATACAAATAAGTTGAAGAAAAAACAAATATGAGATAAATTATGTTAAACGTAAAGAATTGATAATGATATTCACGATCAAGGCACAAAAACCTTTTCGATGAAAGTTGATGAATAAATTAAAGAAGAAATGAAAAAAGAAACAGATAGCTCATTACAAATTTAATGGCTCCTGTCCTTTATCTGTAGCACTCAGATACTCGTACATTGAAAGGGAGAAAACAAGCGTATCATTAACGACATTTAGTTTGATTTCAGTATGAAATACTCGGAAAAAAGACCAAATATTTACTTCCACCGTATTGGCTTATTCAATAAAAGAAACTTCTATGATTTTAAACGAAAATGGAACATGACTACACTAGATAATATCAGAGCCACGCTTGGTCATAGTGCGGTATGTATGAAATTAATCTTAATAAGTTTTGAACGTCGTTCGATATTCTTTTGAATAATTGAGCAAACTAAACGAAGACATTAATATTGTCTTGTAAATACTCAACTATACAAAGGAGGTTATATGAGAAGGAGAGAGGACGAAAGACGTTAATTACACATAAAATGTCACACGTAGGTCTTGTGTAGACAAAATGCACTTCTGGCGTATTAAAATTTTGAACTTGTTGCCTTTTGTTGGCTGTTGTTCGTGTGATTCTTTGTCAATTGTGTTCTCCAATTTATTTATATTGTAGTCCTGTGTTGTCATTTTGATGTTATATTTCACATTGCCATAAAAGTGCGAGGTTTGGCATGCCACAAAACCAGGTTCAACCCACCATTTTTTCCTTTAAAAATGCCCTGTACCAAGTCAGGAATATGGCTATTGTTATATTATAGTTCGTTTCTGTGTGTATAACATTATCAGTTTGAGTCGTTTTTGTTTTTGTTTATTTTTGAGTGTAAATTCACATTGCGATAAGACGTGTCACGGTACTTGTCTATCCCAAATTCATGTTTTTGGTTTTGATGTTATATAAATGTTTAATTTGTTCTTTTCGTGGGATTTTGTCTTTGTGCGTCACATTTTAGTTTTATGTCGTTGTTCTCCTCTTATATTTAATGCGTTTCCCTTTGTTTTAGTTTGTTACCCTGATTTTGTTCTTTGTCCATGATTTATGAGTTTTGAACAGCGGTGTACTACTGTTGCCTTTATTATTTCGACTTTTCTGTAAGTAGGTGTTAATTAGTTGAGATTGACTCTGTCACAAAGAGAGTTTTTGTCCTAATTACACTCCCGAGTAAGAACAGAAACACCCAAGGTATCGAAACTGACCGGATATACACTTGTTGACATGAAAAAATAATTGTGGTATTTTTATTAAGTAATTAAAAATTAAAATGTTACGTTAAAAGTAAACTTATTACCAAAAGAAATAAAACGATTATCCCTCTCACTGCCGTCAATGTTAATATCAACAAAAAGTCAGGTTTACGTTGTTCCCGATAAATTTCTCTGTTTCAATTGCAAATATTCCTTCCGGTCGTTACCGGTCACCGTAACTAAAGAACTTTGCATATTAGTTTATTTTCTATGATAATTGCCTGCCAACTCTCATAAACAGAAATTGAAAAGTGAAGCGAAAATCTTTGTTTAAAGCAATGTTTTTGTTGAGTAAAAATCGCACACTATCTTTCTTTATAACACTCATAACTTTGTCATTTCTTTATCTTTTTCACCATAGACTGACGATTGATTTTGAAATTGCGCGTCAAATCTTTTTCCATATCACAAACACCAATACACTGCATTGTTCCCAAAAATACACCTGAACTTAAATGACCATGTCTCTGATAACAATCACGTAACATATGCAATTTATCTAAAAGCCCGAACTGCTCGCGGTAACAGTCCGGTACATCAGAGGGCGATGTCAAGTGGGTTATACACAGGCCTGTCGCTTTATATTTGTATCATTTTTCTCTGATCGAACTGCTATCCTTGGGATGCTAATTTTGAATCAACCAGAGTGTTCACTTCCCTTCTCATATAACCTCCTTGGTTAACCTACATTTTGTACTCATCACTGTTTAAACACATGCTAATTAAGAAAAACACAGGGAATTGCTTGAGAATTTTGTAATAACCATTTAGTATATTGTTGCCTTATAAAAATATGGTTCATGCTTCTGGCCACTCAGAACGATATAATATAACATTACCAGCGACATTCATGTGTGTCATTTTTTATGATTTTCGTTCCAGAGAAAAATCGATATATTGAAAATAGACATTGAATGGGATGAATGGATAGTTTTACCAAATATCATCAAGAGTGGTGTTCTGAGATATGTTACGCAGATATTATTAGAACTCCATTCACCTGGAAATCTAAAACGAATGAAAACTGTCAGAAGTTTATACAATGAAGGATTTAGAATATTTTGGTACCATAGAAATCATTTTTGTCGTCGCAATAAGGCATACATTGAATACTCTATTTGTTTTGAAGTATGTTTTGTGAGAATACAATTTGTTTAACCTTACTTGTTTAATAAAATGATGAAGACAAAGTAGTTATGTTTATGAAAAATAAAGTAATACTATGCTTGCACACTTTATTAAACTGTAGAAACTAATGATAGTGCGAATTATCTATATCGATTTTTTTTAATTTCTAAAGTATTAGACCGTTGGTTTTCCCGTTTGAATGGTTTTACACTAGTAATTTTGGGGCCCTTTATAGCTTGTTGTTCGGTGTGAGCCAAGGCTCCGTGTTGAAGGCCGTACTTTAACCTATAATGGTTTAATTTTTAAATTGTTATTTGGATGGAGAGTTGTCTCATTGGCACTCACACCACATCTTCCTATATCTATTCAATAGAAAAAGGGTCGAAAGCATACACTATTATATGTCTCTTTCGACCGCGGAGTGAATCACTACTGAATATCATTATGGTAACATTGGAAGCTTCAGTTACTTAACATCAGAAAAATATATTCCATCGTTTGTCTTCTTTTTAGTTATTCTTAAGGGCAATCATCACACGTTAATCAATAAGTTGGTTCTCAACGCTCTTCAACTGCGTACTTTGTTTGGCATTTTAAACCTTTTTGATTCGAGCGTCACCGATGAGTCTTTTGTAGACGAAACGCGAGTTTGGCGTAATTGTAAAATTTTAGTCCTAGTATATCTATGATGAGTTTATTTACAACCACAGGGTCGATGCCACTGCTGGTGGAGATTTATTTCCCCAAGGGTATTACCAGTCCAGTAGTAAGCACTTCTGTGTTTACTTGAGTTATCATTGATATGTTCATAATTATAAATTAACTATTGACAAAACTTTTAATTTTTGAGATACTAAGGCTTTTCTACCTCATAGATATAGGAAGATGTGGTGTGAGTGACAATGAGACAACTCTCCATCCAAATAACAATTTAAAAAGTAAACCATTATAGGTTAAAGTACGGCCTTCAACACGGAGCCTTGGCTCACACCGAACAACAAGCTATAAAGGGCCCCAAAACTACTAGTGTAAAACCATTCAAACGGGAAAACCAACGGTCTAATCTATATAAACAAAACGAGAAACACGTATATATTACATAAACAAACGACAACTACTGTACATCAGATTCCTGACTTAGGACAGGTGCAAACATTTGCAGCGGGATTAAACGTTTTAATGGATCCAAACCTTCTCCCTTTTTCTGAAACAGTAGCATAACATCACAACATTGAAAAACATACGATAAAATATCAATTGGCAGACTTAACTCAATCAAAAAACGCATGATTACACAATGAACGAATAAATTTGATCTGCGATATCTGAATACAAATGCACAGTTAATTAAATATTAGAGACAAACATTCATGACCAAAAAGCTAACAAACAAATTCAAACACACTGAGAAATATTTAACCAATCAATGTTCACTTTAGAAAAAAAACGTTTTTTTATAATCTTGAAGTTTATACAAATGTTGTAAGTATAAGTGAAAAATTGAAGATATTACAAAATAATCAAAGCTGGTGTACAGACAAGATCCATATAAATAAAAAATAACAAAAAAGCATTATAAACAGTATCAACAGGTCAAATTAACAAAAAAATACGATTTGAGAGTACTCGCAGTTACTGACAGCTAGTTAAAAGCCAAAACCAATTAATAGTAAAAAATCATGCATCAGAGACTAAAATCGACTAAAACACATCACAGGGATTTAGTATTTTAACGTCATTAATAGTCAAAGAAGACATGACTTGTGCAATGCCAAAAATAAATGTATCGACAGGTAGTAGTATAGTGAAGAGCGACTTCTATAGAAATAA
This sequence comes from Mytilus trossulus, assembly GCF_036588685.1. NCBI lineage: Eukaryota > Metazoa > Mollusca > Bivalvia > Mytilida > Mytilidae > Mytilus > Mytilus trossulus. Next base: position 19,015,170 of record NC_086386.1, on the reverse strand, counting down.
AAGTTAACGTGGCTGTGTCTCTATACATCTCGCCTCAAAAGATAATGAAATTTAGTTATGTTTCAATTTGCTAATGACAAAATCAATATTAGTGCCAATGTGAACTATATTCAGAGATCTAATTACAATATTGGTACGATAACCCTTACTTATAAGTTTGTTTAAAGGTTCGATGAGTTTACAAGGATCACATAGTGATTTCCTCGCTTTAAGTACAATATTACCATAAAATTTAGGATGTGAAATACCATTTTTTATAAGCGTCCTACAGGTATAGCCAAATTTTTGTATCTATGAAAGAATTTAGTAAAAGTTTTAAGTAATTTATGGTATCGAAATCCCTGACACAACAATTTACCAGTGATGCATTGATTACGTTCGTTAAAATCTATGACATCAGAACACACACGGGCAAACCGAACGAGTTGCGATATATAAACACCGTATGATAGAGCCAAAGGCACATCGCCGTCTAAAAAAGGAAAATTAACAATAGGAAATGAAAAATCGTCTCTTTTGTCGTAAATTTTAGTGTGAAGTTTCCCGTTTGAAATTGAAATGTCTAAATCTAGAAAAGGACAACTGCTGCTGTTTATGTTACATTTAGTTAAAGTAAGTTCGTTTGGGTAAATTTCTGAAGCATATTAAGAGAACTCTGGATTATTCAACGAAAAAATATCATCCAGATAACGGTAGGTATTTTTGAATGTATCAACCAAATGTAACAATGATGGCTCTTTACTGAGTTTGGTCATAAACTGAGATTCATAGCAATATAGAAATACATCTGCTATTAAAGGGGCACAATTGGTGCCCATAGGAATACCTACTACCTGACGATACGCTTTATCACCGAAACGTACATAAATGTTATCAAGCAGAAAGTTTAAAGCTTCAATCATATCCTCACATTTCCAGTAGGTGTATCTAGCATACTTTCCTTTTTCGTTACAGAAAAAAGGCCTTAAACGAGTTACAGCAAATAAAATTACAATTAGATATTTCGAAAGACCATTTTATCAAATGCAAAAACTTTTTCTTTATAAGATTGTGTGGAAGTGTAGTGTTCAGAGTAGAAAAATCATAAATGTCAACAGAATTGTAAGGACCATTGAAAGCATGCATTTTATCTAAAACCTCTAAAAAAATTTTAACACTCCGAAAATAATTAATACCATAATTTTCATAAGCTTTATTACAAAAGTTAATAACCAGTTCTTTGATAGTAGTAAGGGAGGTGGTTAGAACCCCTGATAGATTAGTAGTAGAACACTTACTCGAAGCGGAGATGAAACGGAATTTAAATGTTTTTTTTGTGTAATTTCGGTAACCAGTACATGGTAGGGACTTTCAAATGTTCTGAAGATGCTTTAAGCTGGGTAGTGGCGGTGGTATGCTTGTTAAAGATTTGACTCTCTGTGGTGCGCACTGACCTGAATGTAGAGGAATTGATAATTTCGTTTTGAAGAACTTTCGTGTAGTATATGCGTCACACCACCACTACATTATTTGCTGCCTTGTCTGCCGGTACGAACACAAACCGCTCTGCGAGTACCTTGAGTTTGTTTTTTTATTCTAGAAATGGGTATATCATGGTTCCTGTTATTAATTTCAGAATTGTTTTCTAAATGAGATATTCGAATATCAACAGTATTCATAATTTTATTCAAATAACTGTCTAAAGATTTTTTATCGGATTTTTCACGTTTGCACCAATTTTTACAATAGGCAGACAGAGCGTTTTTAATGACCTGACGACACTGTTTCCAATCTATTGTAGATGGAGGACGGTATTTCGGTCCTTTCTTTAGAAAAGTTATGACTTCACGGTCATCAACTATGTTGAGGTCTCCTGTGATAACATGACCATAGGGAACATATTTAAAACTAGATGTTTCGCAATCTCAAGTGGACGGAACATTATTTTCTATATTGACGTCTGTTGTAATTGACGTATAATTGAAAATCAAATTTCTGGTCGTTTTTTTATAAGAATACGAAATAATGGGTTGTTCTATATTATCAAAATATGGAGGTATTAAGCTATAGACAGAAGAGTCATTGAATATGCTAGACAAATTAATAAAATCAATACCTCTATTTATATATTTCAATTTGAGAAAATGTCGTTTATGATTTTCAGGTTTATCAAAAATAGGAAAAAGGCTGTGATGACAAAATGCTGTTATAATACGGGTGTATTCATAAAATGGGCTAAAAAAAGAAATTTTATCACACTCCAGAAAAATAGCATATAATTTACTAGGTATCTGACCCAGTTTGCATAATACTTGATGTTTGCCATTATTCTTTATTATAGATAACAGTTCAGCAAGTGTATAATTTATACGATGTTTAATACGTTGATTGCGGTTCTTGCGTTTACCATGAGACCTATTATTTCAAATTGCTTGTGCGATTCTCCTGGTTGTTTTTGAAAGGTTTCGAGCGGTTGGAACTTTATATATTTCAGATTATGATTATGCTTATCTAAATGCTGATATACTAAACTTTTGAATTTTTTGAGTCTACGAAAGCGGTACAGATGTTCTTGATTTCTTCTGAAATACTCTCGTCCCGTCTGTCCCACATATTGAATACCACAATTAGGTTGGGTTCAAGTTACCACATATATAAGGTTTTGAGTTTTTCAGGTCATATCACAGGAAAAGGAGAGCGAAAAGGTTCTCCCGTTCACTGTTGACCTTATAGTATTTTGAGAAGTTAATCTAAAACAGGTAAGTCATTTTTAGCTCACCTGGCCCAAAGGACCAAGTGAGCTTTTCTCATCACTTGGCGTCCGGCGTCCGTCGTCGTCGTCCGTCGTCGTCCTGCGTCCGGCGTTAACTTTTACAAAAATCTTCTCCTCTGACACTACTAGGCCAAATTTAACCAAACTTGGCCACAATCATCATTGGGGTATCTAGTTTAAGAATTTTGTCCGGTGACCCCGCCAACTAACCAAGATGGCCGCCATGGCTATAAATAGAACATAGGGGTAAAATGCAGTTTTTGGCTTATAACTCAAAAACCAAAGCATTTAGGGCAAATCTGACATGGGGTAATATTGTTAATCAGGTTAAGATCTATCTGCCCTGAAATTTTCAGATGAATCTGACATTCCGTTTTTAGGTTGCTGCCCCTGAATTGGTAATTTTAAGGAAATTTTGTTGTTTTTTGTTATTATCTTGAATATTATTTCAGATAGAGATAAACTGTAAAAAGCAATAATGTTCAGCAAAGTAAGATCTACAAATAAGTCAACATGACCAAAATGATCAGTTGATCACTTTAGGAGTTATTGCCCTTTATAGTCAATTTTTAACCATTTTTCGTAAATCTTAGTAATCTTTTAGAAAAATCTTCTCCTCTGAAACTGCTGGGCCAAATTATTTGAAACTTGGCCACAATCATCATTGGGGTATCTAGTTTAAAAATTGTGTCCGGTGACCCCGCCAACTAACCAAGATGACCGCCATGGCTATAAATAGAACATAGGGGTAAAATGCAGTTTTGGCTTATAACTCAAAAACCAAAGCATTTAGAGCAAATCTGACATTGGGTAAAATTGTTAATCAGGTGAAGATCTATCTGCCCTGAAATTTTCAGATGAATTGGACAACCTGTTTTTGGGTTGCGGCCCCTGAATTGGAAATTTTAAGGAAATTTTGCTGTTTTTGGTTATTATATTGAATATTATTATAGATATAGGTATACTGTAAACAGCAATAATGTTCAGCAAGGTCAGATTTACAAATAAGTCAACATGACCAAAATGGTCAGTTGACCTCTTGTGGAGTTATTGCCCTTTAAAGTCAATTTTTAACCATTTTTCGTAAATTTTATATATCTTTTACTAAAATCTTCTTCTCTGAAACTGCTATGCCAAATTGATCCAAACTAGGCCACAATCATCTTTGGGGTTTCTTGTTTAAAAAATGTGTCCGGTGACCTGGCCATCAAACCAAGATGGCCGCCACGGCTAAAAATAGAACATAGGGGTAAAATGCAATTTTTGGCTTATAACTCAAAAACCAAATAATTTAGAGAAAATCTTACATGAAGTAAAATTGTTAATCAGGTCAAGATCTATCTGCCCTGAAATTTTCAGATGAATTGGACAACCTGTTTTTTGGTTGCGGCCCCTGAATTGGTAATTTTAAGGAATTTTTGCTGTTTTTGGTTATTATATTGAATATTATTATAGATATAGATAAACTGTAAACAGCAATAATGTTCAGCAAAGTAAGATCTACAAATAAGTCAACATGAACGAAATGGTCAATTGACCCCTGTAGGAGTTATTGACCTTTGTAGTCAATTTTCAATCTGCTTCCTTTGTTTAATATTCACATAGACCAAGGTGAGCGACACAGGCTCTTTAGAGCCTCTAGTTTGGCATTGCACGGGAAAATTTGTGGATATCCACGTGCATTTTTGTTAAATAATCTGGCTGTAGTGGCATTACCAATACGTTTATTTATGCACGTAGATAACCTAGAAGTTGTGTTGTTGATAATATTTTTTCCATTCCGTAAAATCATGATTATTTAATAGGGGTATAGGATCAATACAAAAGACCGGAGGTTGTAACATTGAATGAGGATCACAGTTACGGAATAGGGAGTAATTAGGAGTGCAGTAAATAGATTACCTTAGCTGTATTTGATAAACTTTTAGGATTCTTTTGGTTCTCAATGCTCTTCAACTTTGTACTTTATTTGGCATTTTTAATACAAAAAATTGCGAGCATCATAGATGAGTCTTTTGTAGACGAAACGCGCGTCTGGCGTAAGAGTAAAATGTTAGTTGGTATATCTATGATGAGTTTATTTGGTCTTGCATTGACATTTCGGCATACATTACAAAAATGAAAAAAAAACTAATTTTGTTTTTTCAAAATATACAATTAAAAAACAATTTTTATAACCTGGTAACATTGTCAAGGGTTTTACAATTAAAATGATATATCGGTATACATTAATAATGTAAAATGTAGAACAATGTTCAGGTCAGCATAGAGTCTTTGATAGAAGACATTGACCCTAATTTATAAAAAGAATATTAAACAGTGAATTAAAAAAATCTACAATAAGCATACAATTATTTGAATGACAAAGCCATTAAGTTTAGATATATACATCCAACAGGTTCCCTATTTTAATCGTTACAGAAGGTATTCAAATAGACAGCACACATCGGTACAAAGAAAAAACATCTCTTTTATGACACCTCATTGAAAGGAAGAGAAATACCAAAAACAAACAGGCAAACAAATAAAAAATAAACACCTCCAGATGAAAGAATACTCGCATTTGCTGAAAGCAAGCCTTAATCTGCTAATATATAATCATAATGTTTTACATTTTAGGTATGAAGATAACCATCAATCTAAAAAATCTCACAATGTTTAGGCATTTTTAGAATAGGATAGGAACTAGTTTGGTCTTTCAACTGTTGTAATTAGAGCGCCAATGTTGAGTCCTATTAAAATAAAACGCGCTTGGTGTACAAATTTATAAGGCTTTTTTCAACCACTGGGTAGATGCGTTTCATCCCAAAGGTATCAACAGTACAGTATTGTCAGCACGGTTGTATCGACATAAAATATCATTGAATTATGAATTGCCTGTAAATTTACTGCATATAAAATGTTAAAATATTCGAAACACTTCATGTCTTTAGAATTCGTTCAATTTGAACAAAAATTGTTAAAGCAGTTTAACGTTCACAAGTTAAAGACATTATTTAGAATATAAGGTTTAAACTTTCTACGGCAAACTTGAATAAATTTGGTTCTAATGATTAGGTCATGTCTGCTCAAAAGCTCCTTACGATTAAGAGTTTCTACGCATACATGGCTTTCAAATGTATATGCCTATTGATGTAGGCCTGAAAAGCGCTTCGAACGCACTTTATTTATTAAGTGTTAAATTCATTTAAATTCAATGTCTTGCACATATTCATACACTTTATCGTAAAATGAAAAGAAATTAAAGTTAATCTTTCAATTAACAAGGATTAACAAAATGCTTCTAAGAGAATAAACCTGTTTTCATGATAATGACTGTCTGTATGAAAGAATGTTATAAAACACAGATTGCACACCTAATTTGAATGACAATTGCTTTCATCTTCTTTTTTTTCCGAATTTGAATATTTTTGTTTATTGTCTTGAGTGGATATAACAACAAATGTTTTAAAGTAAGTCACAAGATTTTATTATATTTAGAATAATAGAAAATATAATGATGCCATATTAGAAAATGTTAAGAATAATTGCATTACTATACATGCATATAAAGTACATAATGCGTTTGTAATGTGAAATCTTTAAAATGCATTCAACAAAATTAAAACGCTCGTTAAGGTTTCTTCAGTAGCTATTCATGAATTCAGTTAGATTTAGGCATTCATAGTAACATAATATCAGGCTAATTGGTTACGGCAAACAAAACTTAGCTTTAAATTTTTTTCCAGTATTTTCATCAGTGATAACCGCTTTTATTTCTGTTCCGCCAGCATTTATTTCTAATTTTAATGCACCGTTCGAACTAGTGCGTTCTTTTAGATCAACATCCAAAGTTCCAAGTTTCATGCATCCTGGGTCTGTTACGTGTACAGGGTCTTTCTCTTCTGTTGCATAAAATTCTATTTTTACTTCCTTATCATCTTTGTTTATTGGATCATATTCTGTCGCTGGTTGCCATTCACCAACTTTGATTTCTTCACCAATCTCGACTAGTTTTTCAAAAACATCAGTAGCAAATTTTCTACTTTGTCTATTTTTCCGTAAGGTTCTATAGCGTTCATCGTCTTCAGCTGACATTTCTTTCTCAATTTTTATTCCGTAAGTATATCTTGATATTCTTGACTTTACAGACAATGGTTCTAAACCAAAGAGCACGGCACCTTTGAGAACAGCTAAACCAGGATCTTTTGGAACTACTATTTGCATATTCGGAAAATGTTCTCTTATACTGTCGATTATAATTTCTGATTCTGAAAATCCACCAACAGCTAAAATAATATTTACATTTTGTAGTTTGGGACTTTTGAATATTTCGGACAAGTGACTTGTGATCGACTGAACTGATTGATCGAAAAACGCTTCAAATCGCAAAGCTGAAATTCGTATTTTACCATGCTTTATTCGTATTTCTGATGGAAGATCAGATTTGTGTATTTGATTATACACTTCTGTAAAGGCCTGACTAACATTGAAAATAACATCTGCATCTGACTTAGATTTGAAACTTTTTTTCTTTCTTTCAAATTGTTTCACTGTGTCGAAATAAGCAACTGGATCTTCTCGTTTCACCTTATGGACTACCTCGATGGTGAACATTTCTTCAAGATACTTTTCAAATTCGTAGTTGACATTATTTCCACCCCAGCTGCCACCATTGGGAGGAAATATTTCTTTCAAAAAATTATCCTCCTCTATTTGATGTCCAGTTACATCCAAAGTTCCACCTGTGAAACAATGGTTAAAAATCATTTCAATAGGTAATTATAATCACATTAGAAATTATCCATAATTAAAGATTAAGAAAACACATCCTTTAAAATGTTGGATTCTGTCATATGTTTTATCTTAAGTAATATTTGACCACTGTATTGTGTATTACTGATACCGATATTTAAGATCAAAAGCAATATTTGTAGATTGGTTATATGAAAAAATATTATGTTTCATTTCTAAAGTATTAATGCAAATATATATCTTCTATCATGAAAAACATTTATTATCCCGAAAAGTTTTGAACTAATTAAAACGTAACATAATATTTATTTATGTTTAATTGTTTAAAAATAAAATGTTAAAGCAATCAATTGAAAGTTGTTTCAATTATCTTTTGGGTAATTTCACTACATTGGCACCAAAAATATACTTTCTGTTCTGTTGAATAGTGTACTCAAAGTTTTGTAAGCAGAGTTTCGACGGTTAAAATGAAATAAATATTTAATTGTGTACTACTTATTTCCAATCAGTATAATTATAAAAAGACATGTTCGTTGGAAAATTGGCATGCCCCGATCCTTGAAAGGAATGCTATTATACTATTGTTGTTGTGCACTTTGTGTCTTGTTAGCAATGAAATAAACCCCCCAAAACTGAAAATCTGTCTTTATTGTATTATAATCGATGTTAAGGGGGCTCGCGGGTCTAAATCACTTTTTTTTATTTAATATAGGATTTCGCTATATTTTTTTACAAATGAACTTTATCTTATACTTAATAGAAAAATGAAATAAAAACATGGGGTCACCGTCCATTTACGCTTACAATCTGTCATCGAAAAAAGCATACATTTTTGTAAAAGTATCTATTTTCTGTTGAACTGATAGGAGAAAAAAAAATAATATCGAAATAAAAAAAGAACTAAATTACAGAAATCGCTAAAATTTTACAATTATTTAGTTTATGTATAGCTTATTCGAAAAACATCAATAAAAAATATAGGTCACCGATGAGTTAAAAAAGATATTTCAATTTTAATGCCAAAAAATGGCATTTTTGCACCAAAGGGAGATAATTTGGAGCTTTTTCAATGAAATTTACATTTTAAAAGTCACCTGGGGCCAACACGAATTGATTTTTTGGAATGATTTTTGTACCATATGATAAAGTAACAACTACTAAAGATAATTAATAAAATTTGAAATGAAAAATAAATGTTTCATTTTTTTCTGAAAATCTTATACATGCGAGCCTCCTTAAGAAGATAATACTATACTTGTTATATTCAATAAGTATTCTTGATATGAATATCATTGTCTGACATAATTTTTCTGTGCAGTAAAAGTACATGTTGTTTTGAAAGGATACAAATAATATATTGAGAGTTTCGTTTAAATTACCTCCTTGATCTAACACAACATAAGATTTACCAGACCCGAGCAAAGTGAGCGTTTTAAGTTCACTTTCTTTTATACTCATGGGTACTTTGCGGCAATACAGTGATGCTGCTTCCGGTTCCAAAGCTAGACTAAGCTGGTCTGGCAAAATACCAGCCTAAAAAAAATAATGAACTAATGTTATTTTACGGAACTTTTTTTTTATGAAATCTAATAAATAGAAATGTTTCCAGAACTAATGATAATATTTCTGCTTTCTAATGAAAACGGACATTCACGATCACTTGTCATTTTAATGGGTTAAGTAAATGTTAATTAAAGGAGATGTATTATGATTGCCTAGTATGTGAAATTTTCTCAACCAGAGATCTAATGACGAAGTGGTTAACGCCTAAAGGGGCCCATACGACCTTGAAAAATTGTCAAAATCATATCACATAGAATAGTGGGACAGTGTCATAAAAGTACTTAAGAAGTCATCATCTGTCACTTAATTCATTTGAAAAAAGCTTAATGCTACTTTTCAGATCAATTCAAAGCGCATTTAAAAAACTTATCAAAACACAAAATCAAAAAGTACTCGCGCTTACTGGTTATAAGCTAAAAATCAAAAAATCATAGCAGTTTCATCAGTTTGATATCAAAAGTTTTAGATAGTGTTCGAAATGTTCAAATACATAATTAAAAATTTGTGTATATAAGTAAAAAAAACCCAAACCCAACAACATGGGCACAGGTACACGTGGTAATACACACATATCGGAATTAATCTACAATGTGAATTTAAATTCGTATTGAGTATTGTTTTGTTTTAAAATTAAAATTGTTATATTAGTTCTCTTTCTATTATTGTTTTATTCTTCGTGAGTAATTGCAATCCAAGTGTGAACTTTTAGATTTTTAAAATCTTATTGTTTGTTTTTTTCATCACCACTGTGTAATTTGTAAAACTCAACATGTGTTTTAAATTTTTAATTTTAGTGTGTTTTGCCGGAAACAGGAAATTGTTAATATTTTTTCATTTACTTCATATGAACTTTGTATTTAAAAAAACCCGTGTATACATTTTTGCTTTAATTGGAACTGTTTAGACAATATCTGTTTCCAACGAATGTGGCTCTTGTTCTGATAGATGGTTCTACAATATAGTTATTGGTGTAAATACTGTTTGTATATATGTGTGTCGTTTGATTTGTCATATTGATATATATTGGATTTCAAAAATATTAATATTCTGTTAACGAAAAAATAATAAAAATATAGTCAATGGAATAAGGAGGAACCTGAATATTCTGTTGGCATGCTCGCTTTTATATCTGTATTAAATAGTTTTTTAAACGATTAAAGAAAAGCTATAGCTATCGTGAGAAATACATTTGTTTTTTAAACATTACAATACTTTAGAGTTTTTAGACCCATAAGTGTACAGAAAAGAAAATACCATTTCTGCTGCGTCTCTCATAAACTGCTTAGCTTTCATTTCCCAGATGGCAGGCACAGTCAAAACCCAATGGATATCATTATTTGAAATATTACTGTCTCTAACGAAACTTTTATGTAAGGAATCCAAGAGATGTTCCTTCAAATATCTAATGGAAGCAGAAAACACTTTTATCGCATTCATTTTCTTCCCAGTTATGTCTGTGATATCAATATCTTTATTTAAGTCATTCTGTGAATAAACATGTAGATACATAAAAACATCTGTGCATATGTCTTTTGTCTAAATCTTTAGTTTACAGCATCAATCTTTCATAATTGAAATAATGGGTATCAATATTTGAAAATATTTTTACACAGGATGTATTCATAGGAAAGTTGAGATAATCTGACATTACAGCATAACATGTATAAAAATTTAAGTTGTTAGAATAATTGAAATCGCATATATAAACATATATCAAAGGAGCTATCTGGGCATCGATCATGCCAGGATTAGTTATTTGTAAAGAAACTAGTTTATAATGTACCTTTTTCTTATACAGAAGCATCTTGAAGTCGTTGAAGAAATAACATGCTAAAATATCATCTTGGTCCTCTATTGTTTCATGATAATATGTTTCTGCTTCGAAACCAAATTTACTAAATTGTCCATGTTCGTCAAACACGATAGCTGTAGCTGTCTTATAATACAGACCTTCGTCACCTCGCCACTGAGGGCAGAATATATTAGAAGGATCTTTTTCAACATCACGCCGTGCTGAATATGCATAACCAGAATATGTTGTACCGATATCTATTGCAGCAATAAACAGTCTATTCTGACCAGCCTGTAAAATAGAACGTTTTATGAAAATTAACTGTTGTACCTATGCTAAAAGACGAATAATTCACTTAAAAGACAACCAATACTCATTACCTTAGAGGAGACAGACAATGTTGTGCCCCTCTCCCTAAAAAAAAAAAGACAACGACATTTCCATGGCAAATATAAAGTGTTTGATATTACAATCAAGAAAAAGAAGGCCGGATAGTGTAAATGACAAACACAAATATCCACGGTCATCCGTGACTCATATTCCATGTTTGTGAACCAACTGGGGATTGCGTCTGTTAAATTCACGACGAAGTGATAACTTCAATATATCTACTTAAAACCCTTGATCCAATAGCTTCTTCGTAGCTTACTTGTAAGCAGTATCCATATATTAAGGAAATCACGACAAAAATCACAAACCCTTGAATGTTGTATCAACTGGGAGACAGTAGGCACAGCTGGAATGTTGCTACATATACATGAAAGAAAAAAAATGGTTAGCTTAAATCGTCCTATTTCTTGTTCAGTGTTATTGTCAACCGACACTTATTGATAAATTCTAGATATAAGTAAGACTTTACACAGGCATAACTGTATGTGTGGTTTTATTATTTATTTCAATTTCGATGGGATAAAAGGGATCATTATATTCACCAATCTTTTCAATGAGAGGATATCACCGTTTCAGTGGAACGTGAAATTAAAGGACAATGATATATTTATTTTTCATTCTTCTTATATAGTCAGAGATTTTTATTCCTTCTAATTGTAGTAAGCGTTTTTGCAAAAAATAAAATTCCACTGTTCAAAGAAATAACTGTTGAGGTAGACAGTGCAAAAAAATGAAACTTCGTATAAGCGAGTGTATACCAGTCTTTACTTGAAAGATAAGCAAACTATTACAGCATAGTTCAATGTCCTCATGTTTGTGGATGGCCAGTCCATATCAACTTTTTCATTGACATGCACAAAATGATTGTTCGTTGGTATATGTAAACCACTTCTTCATCGAAGTAAACATTTTCAAAAGACTTGTATATAGACTTTATTAACTCCACAAATTTATAGTTTTATATTCAATCAACAAAAGTCGGTTTCAACAAAAATAAACCGTATTTCAGGTTATAAAGTGGGTATATAGAGTTGACTATGACGGCAAAGGTCAACCGTCAAATAATTATCTCGATTGATAACTATACACGTACGGCAAGTAAAGCTGATATGGTTTTGATCGTTTTCTTTGTTATAATGACGCATGTCGCTGTCATTTTGACGTTATTTCCTCTTTTCCTCCGACCAATCAAAAGCAAAAACCACATATTTTCTTTATTTCATCGCATGAAATAAACAACGGTATAAATACATACCTTTATGTTTTCATGATTAGTTGGGTTAATAACTATATCTGCCTGACTTTTAGTAGTAAGTTCTTCGTTGGCTGTTTCTACCTGTTGATTACCCTAAACACAAACACAAATATTCATTATTTCAGCATTGTATTTGAAAGAACAGTGTAACACACTTGAAAGCTTTGTATTACAGTTTTAATACGACGTTAAATCATAATTCTTTTATATTTGATTGTATCTAATGATAAGATGCAGGTAAACTCAAATATGGAACAAAATGGTAGCTTTCATCTTGGTAATTAAGATGATGTCTTTTCTTTATTCACACAGCTTAAGTAAAAAATATGAATACAAAGAGAACTATGAAGCTAAGTTATTTCATGAATGTAAGATCATATCATGTGATGAAATGTGATCTATGTCAAAAACAATTGTTTTTTTTTATGTTTTATGTTTTATATATTCAAAACTGTTCTAAAAAGTAAAATCACAAAATTACTGAACTCAGAGGAAAATCTAATCCATAATCACATGGCGAAATCAAATGAAAAAACACATCACAAACGAATGGACAAGATCTGTCATATTCCTGGCTTGGTACAGGCATTTTCAAATTTGGAAAATGGTGGATTAAAACTTATTGTATAGCGCTAAACCTTCCACTGTGTTGACAGTCTCATCAAATTTCCGTATATGTAAAAATATTCATTGTTCCCGTATGTGAATAAATGTCAAAAGTTTCAACGAACGTAATCATTTCATTACTGATGAAATATTGAGTCAGGAATTTCGTTACCATAAATTACTTAAACCAAATTACTGCATTCCTTGATAGATTCAAAGATTTGTAAATTTGGCCCGACCTGTTCAAAAACATATAAAACACCTCGTTTCAAATCTTATATTTTACAGCAATATTGTACTAAATAGGCGAAAATTACTTGAGGAATTAATGTTAGTCTCTGATGTATACTTTTTTGTATCGTTAATTGTGTTATGCTTTTAAGTAGCTACGGGATCCTTTCAGTGACTGCGAAAACTCTCAAATGTACTTAATTTGAAGTTTTGACACAACTTGTTACCCATTTCTTTGATTCATAGTTCAGCTCTTTTGTATTTTGAATGACGATGATTTTCTACATTTACACGTACTATGAACAACAAATTTTTAGTTTTGTAAAAAGTGTTTACTATCTTACTCCGAATAACAAACGTTACTTTAAATTTACATGTGTACGTTTTTCTTCAACGCCATTTTGGTATATAGTTTTTATACTCCCGTTTACAGGACGCATTGTGGTAAAATATTGTCCGTCCGTCTGTTCGTTTCTATATGTCATACAAAAACTAAAAAACGACTGAACCAATTCGCATGAAACTTGGGTGGATTGTTTTAATCTATTGACGTGAGCTCCCATTTTTTATTCCCCCCCCCCCCATCTAAATCTAAGATTTTAAGTTTTCGAGTTTTGTCTTGTTTTCATTGAAAAAAGGGGGAGTTTTCAATTTTCGGATAGGAAGTCAAGAAAACGTTCATCAATTTGCCAGCAACTTTAGTGAATTGTTTATATCAACATGAATTAGCTCCCTTTCAATTTTTACAAATCTTAGATTTTAAGTTTATGCCTTTTTGGGATTTATCGATTATTAAAAGAGGGATTTGACAGTTTTCGGACAATAACTCAAAAATTCTTTTAGCAATTTTTTATTGGTGAATTGTTCATATTTATTGACGAAAGCTTCCTTTTGATTTTTATAAATTTTAGATTTAACGTTTCGGAATTATGTGATTTATTTATAAAAAGTGGGGAGTTTCCAGTTGTTCGAACAATGCTTTGATCAGTTAAGAAATATTGATGACTGGTTTATATCTATAACGATACATGTAACATCCCTTAAGTTTTTCATGAATATCTGATATGACATGGAGAAGTTATTGGACTTTCGTCCTTAAAAAAACGACGAGTTCATTCAGCAGCTGAATACTTCATTTTGTTTTTTATCTGTAACATCCATGTTATACATGTACTTTCGATTTGATATTGTGTTTATATTGTTTCGAAAATTAAACTTATTCGTTCTGTGTATGTTTCGTTCTGTGTATATATCATAGACATATATCACCTTAGTTAGCTGTATTTGGCAAAACTTTGAGTATTTTATGTCCTCAATGCTCTTCAACTTTAAACATGTTTTGCTCACTAACTATTTTGATCTGAGCGTCACTAATGAGTCTAAGGTAGACAATAAGTGAATATGGCGTATCAAACTATAAGCCTGGTATCTTTGTTAACTACTTACACCACAGAGTCTATGCACCTGCTGGTGGATGTTTCGTCCACGAGGGGATAACAAGCTTAAAAGTCTGCGCTTCGTGTAGACATCAAAATCAATTAATTGAGCATTTTTATAAGATAACTTTTTTTAAAAGTATGAAGTATTCGAAATACTCAGGGTTTTCTTATCCCAGGCATATTTTACCTTAGTCGTATTTAGCAAAACCTTTCCGACTTTTAGGTCCTCAATGTTCTTCAACTTTATACTTGTTTGGTTTTCTATCTGTTTAATCTGCGCCTCACAGATGAGTATAATAAAGACGAAATGCGAGTCTGGAGTATCAAAGCTAAAGCCTGGTACCTTTGATAACTATTCAAAACACTTGGTCGATGCCACTATTGGTGAACGTTTCGTTTCAGCGCTTCGGTGTTGACATGCATATCGATTATATGGTCATTCAAATAAATTAACTGTTTGCAAAAGTATGAAATGTTCGAAATACTAAGGAATTTTGTATCACATGCATAGATGACTCTGCCGTATTTAGCACATTTTATATGTATTTTGGGTCCTCAATGCTCTTTAGCTTTATACTTGTTCTGGCTTTTTAACTTTTTGATCGGAGCATCACTGATGAGTCTTATGTAGACGAAACGTGCGTCTGGTGTATCAAATGTTGATCCTGATACGTTTGACAACTATACCCATCCTCTTATTTATATTTCTATTTCTAACTTGATTCTTGCTTTTGTATAAGACTTGTTTACTCCTATCATTTAACTTTGACATCCGATTAACCTCCACGTTGTACTTTTAATGATTGAGAAAATACCGAATTCGGTTTAAAATACAAACGTATGCATATGCCATATTTAAAGTCATTAAAAAATGATTTGTTAGATATAATTTATCGAGAGATTATATATGTTATAATGATGTTTGGAAAATTGTGGAAAACAAATAGTTAAAGAATTTCAGAGATTCTGTTTTGTTCATTTTCTGTAACAATCGGGAATGGGTTTAGTATCTATTCGGGAAAAATAGACTGTACACGCAGTTCAATTGACTATCGTAACAGACACATCAAAAGATTACAAACGCACGTTAAAGTCGTTTCTTTAAGGGTCTTTAAGTATTATTTTGCTTTTAGTAAACACTGCAACTGTCGATTTCTCAGTGAAAGTCTACTATAGGTAACGAATATTTCCAAGGACATACATTGTTTTGAAGACAGTGCACTCTTAGTATTAAAAACATGTAAATAACTGCATTTTAGCGATCACGTGAAATGCAATAGTTTTTCAAAATCGCCTTAATGTTGAAAAAATAATGTGAAGTCTAATATAACATGATTTATTCACCCACACATTACGTTTGTAATATGATAACTGTCAGTTTGTCTGCATACATGTCAAAATCCTCATTTTATAGAGTGATACATTTAGTATTTCGACAATCAATAAATCAAACGTAATATAAAGCTTGCTACTCACAAATCGCAAATCAGGTTCCGAAGTTGTAAAGTTATGTCTGTTTGATCCTGCAGAATATCTGTCATTTCTCTAAAATAAACAAATCAATTTTTTTTTGTCAGTAGGCAATAGTCAAATGAAATTTGCAGGTGCCTGCACTACTAAAATCTAAAAGTCTGAAAAGACCAGTTTTTGTCTTAATTTGCTTGAACTTTTACTCGACATTCTCCAAAAGTATGACTTGTGTCTTAATTTTTCTTGACAAATTCTCATTTATATCAAATTTGTATGAAATTTACTCGACATATTCTTGACATTCTTAATATGGTCTCAAAATTTCTTGACAAATTCTTGACATTTGAATACTGTCTTCAAATTTCTCGACACATTCTCGACATTCTTATTTTTTCTCAGTATGGCTTGACAATTTCTGAACATTTTGAATTGTGTCTTACTTTTACTTGATAGTTCTGACTTTTACAAATCATGACCAATATGTTATAACTTTAATCTTTCTTTTTCTTTATATAACACCTTTTACAACAAAAATTAAAGTTGGGCATGTAAAATAATTGAAAATTTGGGAATAAAAATATCTTAACAAGTGCAAATATGGCTATGGAATCTAATGTATAAAATAATTTAAATGTGGGTGTGTTGATATAAAACACTTTAAATAAATTTTAATTCCTAAATCTTATAAATCAGATTGCATTCCCGAAAACCCTAAGGGAGTAATTTCCCACTGGCGCACACTTCTTGTATTAGAGGCAGGCATGAGGCAATATATAAAAAGAATATGTTTTGAAAAGTAAAATCACAAAAATACTGAACTTAGAGGAAAATCAATTCGGAAAGTCCATAATCACGTGGCAATATCAAATAACAAAATGCATCAAAAACGAATGGACAAGAACTGTCATTTTCCTAACTTGGTACAGGCATTTTCAAATGTAGAAAGTTGTGGATTAAACCTGGTTCTATAGCGCTAAACTCTCACTTTAATGACAGTCTTATCGAATTCCGTTATATTTACATTGATGCGTTAAATAAACAGACACAATAAATAAAATAGTCAAAATATGGGTACTCCAGTCATCATTGTATAACAATTTTAAAAGGAACAATTTTACAGAACACAAAAACAACTTCTATCTACGAACACATTGATTGATTTGAGTGTTTGACGTCAGAACATTTTATACGTCACATATTTTTGTCGTTCAATGTGCATACAAACAATTTTAAAATGTACATGGGCAATGTAAGCATACAGAATTTAGAATAAATTTAATGAAAACAAATTTTATGACACTGTTCTTTGTACACACCGTTACAGTATACAATTTAATATATAGACACTTGTTTATTTTGCTGTGTCATGTGTATTAACCTCAGATATATTTTTGATTAAATTAAACGTATGGTAATATATGTTCTAAAACTTATTTTTTTCATATTTAAAGCCGCTTTGGCTGTTCTCAATAGAACACAATAAGATGTGTAAAGTCATGGTTTTTAACGGGAACTTTAAAGAAGCATTTTTGTATTAACTTTTCATGATTCACAAAGTATTGCTTCGTAAACGTTTCAACGGTTTCCAACGAAGGATGTTTACTTTTGAAATCATCTTAAATAAATTTACATTATATAATACCATGCATTAAATTGTATATGTTTCATTTAATTACTTTGAAAAGATGTTAATCTAATAAATTAAGGTTTAAAAAGGTGAAAGTAATCATTGGATTGCGTAATTGACATATGATACTTTATGCGCATCTTTAGAAAAGAGTTAAGAAGTGGTATGAGTGTCAATGAGACAACTCGCCATCCAAGTAACAATTTATGAAAGTAAAAGTAAGAGTAGAAAATTTTCATATATTAAGAGGAGACAAGAAATTGAATGTACTTTAACGATTAATTGTTTTGGAATTTAAATTCAACCAAGTATTAGATAAAAATGTTACATTCAAAATGAAAAACGCTGTTTATACTTACACTATGTTCTTGACGATATTCAACTCGTTGCTGCGGTTCCAAGAGATTTGGTGTAGATGAGGACATTTGACTGTTTTTTCCATGTTTTGATTTCTAAAAGTGCGTAAAAACAATAATGTATGTAAAACTAGAATTATTGATTAAGCTTATTCAAATTGCAAAATGCTTTTCTATTGGCTGGTTCGTAGTTGTGTTCTGTTTTTGAAAGCATTATGACTTCTGAGAATCTGTGTAAGCATATTATAAACTTATGAAAATAGGTAAAAGGATAACTACAAAGATGTATACAAATTTAGACAATTTGAACTCTAATTTCAGTCTTCGGCTTAAATATCGGTAGTCATTTGGAAACTCGAAATAAATAGTTGTTTTTCTTTCACCCAAATTCAGAAATAACTTCATATGTTGTGTGCAAATAACTTCAAAAAACTTCTTGAAAAACGAAATAAGTCATTCATAATTTCAGTATCAAAATATTTGATTTTACTGACATTTGGAAAACAAAATCCGAGGCGATTTATGTCTGGTTTATATATAAAATTTAGAAATGAATCAGTCTAGTGAAAATTCAACACAAAATTACAAATTAAAGTTCAGTAAACATATGTTTTGTCGGTGCATCCGTAAATGGTCACAATAACAACTACAATAGCATTGTAAGGACATAACATATCAGCAGATGATTGATGACAGTTAAGTATTTTGAATACAGAGGCTTCTTTTGACATCGTTTTCAATATAATGGATTTTAATGCGACTTTTCATAAAAGTGAGAGATTCAGCTAGCTGTAAAGATATGCATTGGTATTTGACGTTTTAAAGTAGATATTGTACAGATTCAAATACATGTAAACAGTTAAATTTAAAAAAATAAAAAAACAGAAAAAAGAGAATGAGATTAACATTACTCACATCAATCATGTGATTATAAAATTATAAAGTTTTGGCTAATTTCGGTGATAAATGTATTGTTTTCGAATACCAAAATTTTTAATATGTTAATATAGAAACACCGTAAATTTAACACATTTTTAATGGAACAATGCATGAATGCACTTATACAACATAGAACACTATTAAAAATTTGTTTTACAAATAACATTCAGCTGTTAGACCTTCTTGCAAGTGGTAATTATACACTTTGTACGTGCTACAACATTTTGCCTCAACAAAGTTCAATTAGAATAATTGGCTTAAAGCTACGAATTAAATACTGATTGGGTAATTTGAGGGGTAAACTAACATGACCAAATTAACGATACTTACTCTTTTTTTCCGTTTGCGAAAAGCTCCACCCATTCTGCTTATCTTAATACTTAAAAAAAACCACAATATCTATATTTATATTCTATGATAAAAAAAATTGATCATAACGGGTACAATTTTACACCTTCAGGAAATTTATTTAGCTGTTAAACCTAACATATTCTTTGACATATAGTGCTTCAAATGTACTTTCGATCCAAAATAATATCGAAACTGTTAACTTTTATTTTGGCATTGCAAATGCGTTTCTCGGACTGTTTATGGCGTTTTTAATACAACATGATTTATTCGACAGTTGCCATTGGCTTTGGAGTAGCTTTCATTAACAAGGTGTGCTCTTGTATTGATGGTTTGTGTCTATTATATCTATATAAGTTGTTAAATTGTGCTCGTATCAATGTATTGAGTTATACAATTTTCAACTGTTTTTGATAGTTCATTCATCATATTGTGCTGTTACAGTGGATCAATTACTTCTAATATCCACTATATTTGAACATTATCGGACCATTGATGAATTATCATGTTGTGATTGGATAAACGCCGTCACGTGGTGACCCCCTATGAGACCGTATGGGGTTATTAAGTTTCATATGGGGTTCGTAACGCGTTAATGGCGACGTCATCTATAAATGTTGTTGTGTTTCATTGTTTATTTTTCAACAAAACGCCGCAGAAAAAGTCCAGCGTCCGATGAATTCGTTATACGGTTAACTACTGACCCCTTACGGATCCATAGAAGGTGAATAAAATTCACAGGGGACTCGGCCTCCGGCCTCACCCCCTATGGATTTTACTAACCCTCTATGGATCCGTATGGGGTCAGTAGCGAACCATATAACTTATATTGGTTGGTAACTGTATACAGCATCAGTTGATCCTTATTTCTATATTTTGAGACAATGGTAAATGATGGTTAAAAACTACTATGTATAACAATTTCATATAGTGTGTTCTTCTGATAAAGCAGACACAAACAATTACAACTGAACGTTATCTCACAGTAAACAAGTATGCTATATATCTTCCTGACGATAACATTAATCTAATAAATATCAAACGGTTTAATATCTATCAATATCACGAGAAACGAATTTAAAGTTTATTGCTCCAATTTATAGACAAAAAGTGGTGGTTAAACGGTTTATATCAAGTGTTACCATATAAAATACTTGTAAAGTATTACAAATATCAATACTATAACTTAAAATGTATGGCCACAAACTATAGTCATATACGCATATGACATAGAAATTTTAGTGAGTGTCAAATGTCAGCTACTGTTATTTCCAGTGTACATACTATGTTTTTGCTTTTCTTGATATGATCTACACTTATGTGCGTGTGTGCTTGATAAACGTTTTGTTGTTGCTTTGTACTGAAAGAATTTTTCTTTAACATAATCCTTGTTTCGGCCCACGTTGGGTATTATTTAAAGAAGCCTATAATTTCAATAATTGTACACCTTATATGTCTTCTAAGGACGGCCAAAAAGTATGTGGTATTTAGAAATTCTAACATCGAATAATCAAATAAAGGACTTGAGAGATTTTGTTTATATTAATTAAGGAATGACTTTAATATTTTTTCTGTCTATGAAGAAATAACATAAAAAATGTGGTGCACACTGAATAACGCGCGTAGTTATTTAACAGTTTGCACCAAATTTTTTATATTATTTCGAATAGACAGAAAAAATATTGCAGTCATTTCTTATAATTTAATTCTAAATTCCATTTTAAACCGTAGAAAATCATGAAAAAACGTTGATGACGTCGCAGTCACATGACTAAATTTTGTCTATGGGCTCATAACAAAATAACGTCAGCCAATCAGAAGACGCGTTACATCCAAAATTAAAATATTCTAATTTAACGAAAGTGTCTAAAAAATAATCCCTGAATCGTCCCACGCTCTTTATTAAATGAAATTATTTTAGATATGGATAGAACGAAACTGGGATTATATGTAGATAGGGTACTTACATATAACCTCAGTTTCGTCCCATCTGCCAAATTCACGTTCAAATCTAGAAAATGTTTAATAATTCTTAGATGTATTATACTTTTTTGAACAGACGGTAAAAAGGTAAATATAGAATCATATTCAAAACAGTGTGGTCCTGGCCATTGATTGACAACCTAAATTATCCCATTGACTGGGACAAATTAGGTGAACGTTAGTCGGTAATAATCACTGCTCACTATGTACTTGTTAAAGACACTGAATCTGTGGGGTCATCAAAGGTTCTTAACAACTAAATAAAGCAATTCGAAAAACGAATCCGGGATAATACGATGTGTCGATTTGTATCAATAATATAAATCAAAACATAAAGGTTATTCCTGAATAATTTTTCAAATTATTTTATTATTAAAGGCGTTAAGAACCTTTGGTGACCCAACAGTTTAAATTCTATAATAAGTAAGAAGTGAGCAATGGTCGTTACAGACAAACGTTCACCTAATCTGTCCCAGTCAATGGCATAATTAAGGTCGTCAATCAATGGCGGGGACCACACTGTTTTGAATATGATTCTAATTCTTTCCATATTTGTTCCTTGTTATTTATAAACCTCATCGTTTTAGAACAGAATAGTTAAGAATCTTTGATGCATAATCAAATATTCAGTAATTTAATCTTAAACATAAATGTGAAATGCATAAAGAAGTCCAATTTGTTGTCTGGTTGCAATAAATAAACACACACTGTGTTCATGCCACTTTGAACACCCTTTCCCATACCACATCGGTGTTATGATAGTATATCTTGTGCATCTTGAGTAAGGAAGATCAAAGTAAAGCAAAGTCATACCGACAACAATTATTGCTTTCAGTTTTCTTTGAAAATCACTCGCAATTAATTATTGCGGAAAAAATACAGGCTAAGACAGAGGCAAAACAATGTATCCTTTTAAGGAGAAAGGACTTTTTTGGACTGATAACTAAAACGCTACATTAGAGCACATTAAAATCTGGCTTTTGGGTCGTTCTAATACAACACAGTGTTTGCTTAATATATTGATATATTACTGAAATGTTGTTATCCTGCTATAACTGTAATATTTGCCACTGGAACTTAGACATCAATCACTCATCATATTTATCAAACCTTTATTTCTTTGCAAATGAATACAATTTTCTAGGCAAATGCATAAAAACCCCCTAAATAATAATTATAAAGTTAGTTTAGTTTAGTTTAAACATATTTATTTATAGTGGATTAGGAAACAAGTTTTGCAACTTATATTAATCCCTTTCCACTTTGCGGGTGCGAGTGCTGCCTTGTATCGGTATTAGCCTACTCTTTTCCGATATCTACAAGGGTGTCTTTAACGTACAAGAGATATGACTCTCTCAACACGGGTCATCCAATTACCGTCCCCTTCCGACGGACTATCATCGCATGGCCGAAAATTGAGTTCCTGAAATTTTCATCCCGAACGGGAATCGAACCAGGAAACTTTGTGTTAGTAGTCCGATGCACTAACCACTACACCACGGCTCTCTATAAAGTTTCTACACAAATTGTTTTAAATAATGAATGAACTGTAGTTCTTTTATGCAGATTTTGGAAAAGATTTTGGACTTTTAAAAAAAGGTTAATGGTCAGTTTGAAAATGGTTAAACAGTGTAATGTCCAATATAAGAAATGATATGAGCGATCGGGGTATAATTGTTCCAATATAATAAACATGCAACTTCTCTTTCGAAAAAAATCAATGACATTGCCATAAAAAAAAAATAGAGGATTTGTGTTTTATCAAATTCTCAGACGTATGTGAAAAAAGGATAAATCTAAGTTGATGCAAACAACATATTATTCATATTTCATGCTTAATGATAGAATAAAGGAAACAAAAATAAGCTAGTATACAAAATGCGACAAAAAATGACAAACCTGATGAATCATGCATAATGGGCGGAATTGTCAAATGATATTTCAAATCAGGAAGTATTTCACAGGTAAACAAAGAATATTTCAACACTGATACAGGTATTTAAGATTTTAAAATGATTATCTATAATGTATGTTAGATAAATACAATTCGTTGTCATACATGTACCTGTAATTAAAATAATCCGAATTCTGTTCACTGTAATAAGAATTGCCATATCAGGATCGTGCAGGAATATGAAAGTACGAAAATTATTTTTCAAAACTTGTTATTTGAAACCTTCCTTTTTCGCATAACTCTTACTCCTACATAAATATCATGAAAATGTCATGAAAAGA
This sequence comes from Mytilus trossulus, assembly GCF_036588685.1. Lineage (NCBI taxonomy): Eukaryota > Metazoa > Mollusca > Bivalvia > Mytilida > Mytilidae > Mytilus > Mytilus trossulus. The sequence goes on along the minus strand of NC_086386.1, from coordinate 18,991,450 downwards.
ATAATAAAAAAAAAACAACACACAATGTTACCACAAAGACAATAATATCATTTCATTTAATTACCTTTGGTCCAAGAACGATAAGTTTTTGAAAAACTCTTTCAGCATTTTACTCTTTATAGCTGGAAACTAGTATGCGTTATTTTATTTGGTGAAACTCTGCTGTGAACTACAGTTGATTTAGCGCATTTCACCTAAACTCTAGTTGTAATTGTGACAAATTGGCTTTCAAAAGAAGGTGGTCGGCACACCCGGCTTAAATGCTGAATGGAAAACACTGTTGTCTCAATTGTAATCATAACGCATGTAACATGAACTGCCAGTGTGAAGTTAGCAGTTTGCGCTTGTTGTCGTTGGTTTCGTTCGTTACCATTTACACTAACCTTTTCTTCTGATATTAATGCAAGTCGATTCAAACTTGCCCACAATCTTATCGACAGAGTGGCAGACATTTTGTTTGTTATGTGGATTAGCTGTAAATGTTCCATATATTTCTGTTCATACCCCTACCTGAAACAATATGATGAAAAAATTAGTGAAAGCTACGAAGAAGCAACAAAGTTTTCAAATAAAAAATGTAAAAAAGCAATTGTGTCAAATTTCCTTTGGAAGGAGACAAATCAGTCAAATAGATGAAAATATATTATAAAGACGAGTTTACAAGTGAACAAATAACTGCACAAATTTAGACGAAAAAAATGTCATACGTTTGTCATGGTTGCGCTTGTGGAATTCGAAAATGAACTACACTTTGTTTAAGAAACAATTGATGCAAGCTATACTTTATTGTAGTTTTAACATAGGTAGGCATTATATTCGTGATTTTTTTTTGCCCGAGCGATAGTGAGGGCTAAAAGAACACAAATGTAATGCCTACCCATGTAAAAACTCAGTAAAGTATAGCTTGCATCAATTATTTCGAATCTAGTTAAGACAATTAAGGTAATTTATATGTCCAGTGTGTATAAGGGTAACGCGATTGAGTACGCTCTTACATGAACCTTCTTTTTTGTTTGTAAAGAAGCAAACAGCTGGCAATAAGATTTTTCAGAGGGACGAGTTTTGGAACAGCCAGCATGAACGGTCAAATATATCAATTTCAGAATGCATTACATTACAGTCATGATAAATGAATTAGTAACAACATGTGCATCATTTATGAGTTTTGAAGTGTTTTAAGTTAATACAATATATCAAATGCATACAACTTAAATGAAAATCATTATTCTGCAGTAGTCAATATACGCATGTGCAAAAACAATATTGGATTTAGAGCATGGGTTTATTCATAAAGCAAAAGAAGTATGTCATATTAGAATTCAATGCTATTTTTGTCGGTAAAGAGACTATAAGGTATTACGTTGTATGACACATTCATTGTGTTATATTGAATTACTGTATGAAAAATAGTTCGCTATTTAAAGATTCAACTGGGTAACTTTTTTGCACTATTCAATGTTACTTTTAAGTCGCATATACCTTTAGTGAATTACTAAAAATATTTTATTGGAAAATTTATCAACAATCGATGTTTTTGGTTAAAGGTTATTTTGAATATAACTAAATATTTTTTTTTATATATACATCTGATAACAGTCATCTGGTATACTATTATTTATCTCTAATTAATACAATATCGATGTATGTGATTTCAGTGGGCTATATTAAGACATGTATACTGTGGATAAATCGTTATTCGTTGAACACCTATTTTCGGGGATTTCGTTGTGACGTGGGAACCACGAATTCCAATTTCTAAAGAAATTTCAAATTTGCTGCAGAAATTTAAGCAGACTTTCTAAAAACCACGAAATCAAATATGCATATAAAAATTTACTTAAAAGACCAAGTTTAAAGTTAAAAGCATACTTTGGCAAAACCACGAAATAAAATATTCACGAAAATGTAAGTATTCTCCAATCCAATAAAATTGGTTCCACGAAATTTATTGAATCAACAGTACTTAAAAGACCAAGTTCCGTTTGATAAAACTAGAAAATATCAAGAATAGTATACATGAAAATGTCGATGATATTGATCTGAAGACTCAAAATGATCTTCGAGAATTCTGGGTGTTAAAATATACCAAAAAGGGTTGAATATACAACTAAATTATCACTACTGCATATGAATGTTCTGGTTCATATTTTTTTACCAATTTTAAAGCACCTACAGAGAAAAATTTAGAGAAAAAACTATTAGAAAGTATGTACATATATCGCCTTTTCGATTCAGATATCAACGGTAAATTTCTCTTCATCATGCCATGAATGAATAAATAGAACAATACTTAAACATTATTATGATAAAATGTTAACATTGTTATTAACATTCAATGGTCAGGTTGTATCTTTAAATGAAAATGTAGATGAAAGATGTATGGAAGGAAAATTCATATTTGTGCAAGTACACGTGCGTGAACGATGTCATCCTGGTTACAGCAACAGGTTTGAAAACAATTGTCTACATTGGTTTCAAATGTGTGGCCTTGAGCGTAATTGTGAACAGAAAAGCGCTTCTAAGTGGGTACAATTCAAGTTCTACAACAATAACAACGTAATAACATATTTCAACTCCCTCTTCCAATATGCATAAAAATAATCGGGTTGTTTTTTCAATGATATAAAAACTAGAAAAAATCCAGGTACTTAACCATTGTTAACCTGTTTATAAATTTTAGAAATCAAACCGAACTTCTGATTCGGTGTACCTGTCCTGAATATTCAAAATAAAGCAATCGACAAAGATTTAAATTGTATGGAAGGATTTGTTGAAAACATCATAAATAATTGTTTTACCTTGTTATCAAACATTCTTATATGTACGTTCCCTGCGTAGATAAAAGGGGACGAGTTATACAAAGCATACTTACACACATAAAGATATAACATTTACATTGAGTAGAAAGTTATATATACTAAATATTAAACTTTTTAAATTAAGTCAAACGAAGAATGACAATGATTTTTTGTAGTTAGTGCATATTAAACAGAGACGAACGCATTTAACTTGAACTTTAAACCTAAGTGAATAAAATGAGATTATTGGTTATTTGAAAACAAAACAACAGCTGATATTGTTGAATGGGCCAGTTAATTTTGATATATGCAGATTTTGAACCATAAACCAACAACGCCAACTACAATGTATACAAATACAATTCTATTTTGCAGAACATGGTAAACATAGGACTCGGATTATTCACCCATAATGGTTAAACTAGATAGACGAACACACAAATATCTCAATTCTTATCTAAAATTAAACCACGCAATGAAACGCTTGCATGGTCAATGAAAAGATAACAATTTATTCGCAAAGCAATGTTAATATTCACCCTTGCGACATTTCTTTGATGTAATAAGTGAGTTTATCGTGCAAATAGCCCAAAAGTACCAAAAAATTAAAAAGATCAAATATCAAATTGTGTTTAAATATCTGTATCACTTTATTTGAGGCTAGTGTATGGTCAAACAATACGGACTTCATTAACACAGATGTGATCCTTACACTAAAAGTGACCAAATAGAGTTATATGGAAGAGCAGCAGACATCGACACTTTTTAAGTTGTATGGTATTCTTTGCAAATGTGTTGAACGTTACGACGTGCTTTGGATTTACATGGCGAATAATATAGAGTGCACACCAAGAGATGCTTAATATGTCGACAAAAAACAGTGATGCTACTTTAGGAATTCAGGATTTGTATATACTAATCGATTGGTCAGATTTGCAATTACGTAAACTACAGTAGTTGTTGCCTTTATTTAGTTATATTTACGACAAACTTTTTATTCTATAAAACTTATATCTATACATTATATGCTGAAACCAACTGTGAACATGTTTGAGTTCTAGTATTTAAAAGTTTGTTGTATCTATAAATCTTAAATGGAATTTATAAAAGTAGTTCTAGCTAACGTCATTCCATCAACCTGGACGTTTCTATTATTGTCACGGTCTTTCACTACGGATGTATGTATTTTCTCAGTTTGTCGGTTTAATGAATGTCGTCCAAATATATATATATATAAAAGCAGCAGCAGTGTTCTGTAGTAGTTGATAAAACTTAACTTAAAAAGTAGCTTTCAGAAGAAATTTCTGCAGGTTTTTTCTTCTGTTTTATTTGCTTGGCGTCTATGTGTTTAGTAAAGTCTTTCAAATGATTTTGAAAATTGTTATGCCTTATTTGGTGCTGTAATATAATGTCCAAAATTAAGGTAGTGATAAGCGCCAGCAATCATAATAGCCGGCACAAAATATATGCGCCTGTCTTATAATGCTAGCAGTCCGTAGCTAATCAGTTGTCTGTCCTTGGTGTATTTTATTTGTGTTTCCAGAATTGATGTAAACAGAACTCAAATCATTAGTCTTAATTTGGTTTATAATTGGTAAGGTCATCTTGAAATTGTTATACGGTATATTTATGAACCGTGATTTGTTTTCTAGTTAATAATGTTAAATTCAAGTGGTCAATTTTAAATTCTATCAGAACACTAGTCAGCGTACTTGTGTATATTAGTTTGACTCCTAATAATCAACTCTTTACTTTTATTTCTAAAAACCGCGTGGTTGGGTGAGAAGTGGGACTGCTATTTAATATCACAGTTCAATCAATGTTTTGCTTTAGTTAGAAGAAGTACCAACAAACTTTTGTATTAAAAAAATGATTTTGCTATCTTAATCGAAACGCGTTGTGTCAAAAATGCAATTTAGAAATGTTTGAACGTCCTATATGCAGTTTATAAAACGAATAAGAAGTATCTTATAAAAAGGAATAGGAAGACACTTATATTCATCAAAAAAGTTATCAAACGTTAATTTAGATGATGTTTTTTTTAGGTTATGAATGCAAAGTCGGATTAACCTTACATTTAATGGTAAGACTAACTATCATTTAAGGCAAAATATACCTTAAAAGGGGCACTAGCTGTCAAATTCATGTTCACCGAAGTGACTCAAAGTCTCATATTAGATTTATAATATACTAAAACTTGAAGATTGATATCTCCTTGAACTCGTTACATTTAAACCCGTTTCTCATTCTTTCTCATTTTCAAGTAAAGTAAGATTGTTGATAACAACCTTCAATTTTACCTGATACTGATCAATATACATTATTTGTTTTAATTAACTCATTTTATTTCTGAAATTATTAGCTATAACGTCTTTGGCAGCAAACAGGAAATCTATCACCTCGGTCGTTGTTACAGTAATAGCCCTTGGGACACTTTTGACGATAAGGACCACGCCCACAAAATATGTGAGGTAGTGGTTTTCCTATTCGACAGGGTGCTACAAAAATAAAACATGTTTATCTAAATAATTGAATTTGAAAACAAATCAAATTTTGTTTTTGATTCTGCTGTCTCTCGATCATTACATTATTAAAAAACCACCATAAAATGAACTTGAATCAACGACCCATTTACGGTAATACAATTCAGAAAAAAACTGTGCTCGAGATAATATAGTGTATACAGCTTTTTTCCTTAATTTATGAAGACTTATCTCTTGTTAGTTTTCTTCTGTTTTTAATACATTTGTATTAAAAAGATTGTCACTATCAGTGCATATTTTTAAACAACACACCTTTCTGTTTGATGTTTATCTTTATGTTATCTAATTACGCATTGCCTGATCATTTTTAATACATATTAATACAAAAAAATATAACACTAATTACCTGGCAGGGGCATAACTCCACCCGTTACCATGGAACAAAAATGTCCACAACCGTTTGAGCAACATTTCTTTTCACCCTGACAAGTGTCGTCACTGCTGCATTCATCAACACATACACCGGCGATATCCGTTGGTACAGGTGGACAAAACCCAGGCTTTACTAAAGAAGAAGTTAAATACATTTACGTTTGCTGTTTCTAATTCTGACACAATTTGGTAATCTTTACATAAAACCGACAACACTAGTAAGAATAAGAGTTTTCCATTAAAAATGTACTTTGGAGGGTAGGATAGAAAGTTTGGTTATTTAATGTGGGTACTCGGTTTTTTTCAGTATTTGCCTATTACCAATACGCAAACTTATCTTAACAATTGTTTTTGGTTGTTGCGATATATTGAAAGTCCTCCATATTTTTTAATTTAATAGTCCTAATGCATTTTGTTTGTAAATTTCAGGTTCATAAATCTTTTTTGTAACTCAAGTAAGATGAACTGATCTGATATAAATATTACTGTCCTACTATTATTCTTTGACATTCCATGTTTTCGAATTTTGTTTACTCTTTTCCTTACCAATGTGGACGTAAACGCATCGGTTCATATTCACGTTTTTTGATCGATTGGTTGTTCCTAAACATCCTGGATGAAAAAAAGTTAACACTAATTGCAATAGGTAGGTCTTGTAAAAGAGGACATCGAGTATGATGGTCGGGAAAATTTAGACTGACAATTGAAAATGAGGATATATTGGATGGGGATAAACATTTTGCCTTAAAAAAAGAATGCTACGGACACTTCAAATAGTTCTTACTAGGATTATTAACATGCATCAAACATGGCACTCTCTTTACACGAGAAATATGATTCAACTTCCCCATTCTGACCGGAAGAATTATGTTTATATGCACTTGGGTATTGTTAGTTATAAATCAAGTTCAAGTTTATTTTGTATTTGTTTCAGAAAAGTGAAACTAACTTGGAACAATGTTCCGTTTCAGGCAATACAATTAATTAAAACATTGTGCTCGAGTTTCAATTATGCATACAGTTATTTTCCTTTATTTACGAAGACTCTTAATAATGAAGGCAAGTATGCTAGTTTACTTTTCACGTTTACATTAAAACTACTATAAATATGGCTATCAAACATATTTTTTATAGTTAAGTGCTTGTATTTGAAGAGATTGATACCAATTATATTTTGCTAAATAAATGCTTGCAGAAAGGTGAGAGTTATATTCTTCATAATGAAGTCCCCACTCTGACATTTTTTTTATAATAACAGTGATAAAAGCGCTGTTTTTTTGCTGTTTGTGTGTGTTTTTTGTTTGTTTTGCTGCGTATGAACTTATTTGTTTTGTCATAGAATGACTTCTCCATACCCTTTGGTTTTCTATTATTTCGTTTTGATATTGATATCTATTTAATTTCATTACGCATGATTTAGCATACATGAATAATATAAAAACATAACATACAGACACTAATTACCTGGTTTGGGTTTAAATCCGCCGGTTGGAATAGAACAAACACGTCCACAAATGTACGGACAACATTTTTTCTCACCCTGACAGTCGTCGTCACGATTGCATTCTTCAACACAAATGGTATCTATTTGTCCAGGTACTATGATAGGTGGTGCACAAATCCCAGGCTCTAAAGCAAATATATAAATTTCATTTAATATAGGTGTTTCTTATTCTTACCGAATTTGAAAAAAGACACGAGTTTTACCGGCATCACACATCAGCTTATAGCTCCGACGTACGCAAGCCGTTGTAAAAAAAAACCCATGAAAGCTGCCAATACGCTTGTAATATTAGATACATTCAACCTGTCAATCATATCTGTACCTTGTTTACAACGAGCTTTCAACGTGTATTGGGAGGACGAGAAAGTAGCTAATCGTTTATCGGGCGTTCAAGTAACGTATGTTAGACTTTTCCTGGCGTTTGTTTATCGTAGATGGTATGCACGCTACGAAAAAAAAAGTATCTTGAATGTATTTGTGACACATACAGGTCGTATCTGTGACGCTAATCCCTGCTATCGGCGTGTCAGGGTAGTTTTATTATGGGTTATATGTTGCAAACACACCCGCATACAGTTTAGTTAAAGTCGAACTATCTTGAAGCGTATATAACGTACCCTGAACGTGTCTTAAAGTTATTTGTAGCGTTTTCAATAGGTTTGTACGGTGTGTTCCCATTTCGCCTTAGTTGTGAATTCCAGGTAAAAAAGGTAAAAAAAATACTAAGGCGATATGGGAATTGAACTAAGGCGAAATGTGAATTTATATAAAAATGTTAAATAAACAAATTTAAACTCAGTGTTTTTATAACAATGTAAATAACATGTAATTAGGGAAGTGTTGAATTTTTATTTTTATATTCCTTTAATAAAAGTGACAATTTTAATGATGTACAGTTGTAAAATCAGAAAAAATCTACAATAAAAACAATTGTCAGTAGGAAAATTGCTTCTCTTGAAATATTGTTTGTTTCATTTAATAAAAGTTGAAATTTTAGAAAATTTATGCAATTGGAAAAATCTACATATTTCAATTATCCCTTATATATATATGCAACACAAAAAAATCAAAAGAGCAAAACATATATTTTCCAACAGTCTAGTTTTCATATAAATAACAGAAAATTTTTAAAAATAAAGAAACATTTAAAATGGTGTTAATTATATACAATAAGGAAAATCCATGATAACAATTCTTGACCTCTTCAAGATTGGCCCAAATTACCAATTACAGTTCACCATGTGACTGTCCTAGACCCTTGAGACTGCACCAAAAAAAAATGCCTTCATTCGAAAGCAGGAGATACACACTCTTCATAACAGACAAAAACTGTCCCACAAATACCAAATACTAGACCAAAATTCACGCCCTGGAAAACACACCATAGACGGATACATGCACCAAATTAACGTGTAATTCTGACATGGATAGAAGGCATATACCCACAACCAACCTGCATAGAATCATCACAAGACCTAGGATAAACAATCACTTAGAGGGCTGACATTACAAGCTGAAAAATAGGGAAATTTATTTTCATGGGGCCCATTTCATGAAGCTGTCTTAGGACTAAGACATGTCTAAGAATGGTCTTACAACATATCGTAGGGTTAGTGGGTTTCTCAAAGTGGTACTTATTTAGGATGTCTGAAAGTTGGTCCTAAAGTTAGGACTGCACGAGAGGTGTCTTATGATGGTCTTAGGACGGTCAGGGACAGTAATTTACAAAATAGTTAACATTCTCTGTCTACATGTTTTGCTGCAATTATAATTTGTTATTTCTTGTTTACACCGATAAGCTGTAAATCTTAAGATAATACAATATATAATCTAAATTTGTGCTTGTAATTCAATGTAAAAAAAAACAAGTATAATGGCAGATTTTTACATTAAAATAAAAAAATATCGAGTAATTGCAATACAAACAATAAACAAGAATGTGTCCACAGTACACGGATGCCCCACTCACACTATCATTTTCTATGTTTAGTGGACCGTGAAATTGGAATAAATTCTCTAATTTGGCATTAAAATTAGAATGATCTTATCGAAGGGAACATGTATAATAAGTTTCAAGTTGATTGGACTTCTACTTTATCAAAAACTACCTGGACCAAGAACTTTAACCTGAAATTTGCATTATCATTTTCTATGTTCAGTGAACCGTAAAATTGCGTTCAAAACTCAAATATGGCATTTAAATCACAAATATCATATCAAAAGGCACATGTATACTTAGTTTCAAATTGATTGGACTTCAACTTCATTAAAAACTACCTTGACCAAAAACTTTAACCTGAAGCGGGACAGACGGACGAACAGACTGACGGACGGACGAACAGACGGACGAACAGACGAACGGACGCACAGACCAGAAAACATAATGCCCCTCTACTATCGTAGGTGGGGCATAATAACTTAATTTCATTGTTTACACAATAGATATAGGAAGATGTGGTGTGAGTGCCAATGAGACAACTCTCCATCCAAATAACAATTTAAAAAGTACACAAGTTTCCATTGCGCCTTAGTTAATTATCTTTTACCTCAAAATTTGTACCTAGGCAAAATGGGATTAATTTTATATAAAGATTTTGACAGCCAAGTCGAAATGAGAATAAGCCGTTTGTATCGTATGTATTACGTTCGTGTATTGTACAGGTATACGCTAGAAAAACGCTTGAGCTGGATGAAAATTTTATGCTGCATAAAAATTACCTGGAGGTATAGCGTTCAACAAGCGTTTACTTTTGCATTTCGACATAATTTAAACTTTTGCAACGCGCGTTTAACGATTGCTTAGCGTTCTTCTTGCGTTTAAATACTAGTAACATAAACAGACTTTGTCAATTCTCTCTGTACGTCTGATGTACGCCGGTATATAGGCCGCCAATGGGTGACGCCGGCATTATAATGATGCATTTTGTTTGTAAAACAAGACAAAACGCGCGTCTGGCGTAAATACAAAATTTATTCCTGGTATATATGATTACTTTACTTACACTATATGGCGGCATCAGACATTGGCATATAGACCGTTCACAAGAAAAGTCTGAACTGTGAGTTTAATTGTGGTTGTTGGTATGGATATATAAATACCATGCCACGTCCGGTCTGTGTTTATTCGATTTCTGCAGCTTTATATCATTCTGTAAAGACCTTTTCAAGTAACATGGCTATGAAAACTTGTTTTGACGAATAAGATAAACTTATTCATGAAAATGACAATGCACTTATCGCATACAGTATATGCCAAAAATGAAGCTCAGTACATCTCTACTTACTGTTACAGGTACTACAACAAGGAGGAGGTCCACAACAGGTAAGACATCGTTTGGGTTCTATAAAGTAAAAAAAACTAACTATTTTCTTCATATGCAAGTCAGAGGATGTATATCAGAATTTAAAAGGGTACTTATTATATATACAGTATATACCACACGTTGAAAGGCTTAAATAGTGCATCGTATCAACAATATCAAGTTTTCATTTTATTTATCAAATGATTATTCTGGTTTCAATCAAGGTATGTTTTAAAAAATGACGCTTTTATAGATTTTATGTTTGGAAGTATTTGAGCAAGTGTCAGTATAGGGCTTTAGTCCCTTCCCTCAGGTACTTTACATGTAATGAAATCTTTTGAAATATACAGTTCAGATGTATATGACCTGTAACTTAGGTTACTTACTGTATCAATGGGAACTACTTCAATATGATTAAAAAAATTGAATGACGAGGAAATCATCATTTATCTTCAGAGGAAACATTGTGTAAAATTGAGAATGGAAATGGGAAATGTGTCAAAGAGACAACAACCTGACCAAATAAAAAAAAAAACAACAGCAGAAGGTCACCAACAGGTCTTGTTAACGTGTTTGTGCTTTCAATTATATATATAAAATTGATAATGGAAATGCAAAGAGACAACAACCCACCCATGTAGTATTTTCTTAGTATCATCTGCATGTCATTTAATTGGTTTTTCGTTTTTGTGTGTTGAAAGGAAAAGAAAAGTACTTGTTTTCTTTGAATACAAACTCGGATTGATCAACTGTTGTTAAGACGAAAGAGAGTCTTAAGTCTTACGTGTTTTTACCATACAGGTCTCTTCACATTCACTCAACGTTTGGATCATAGGTGATATATAAACTATAATACACAACTCTTACTTGTTTTAACCATACATTTTACTTTGCATTCAGCCAACGTTTTGAAATTGTTTGCATTTCCTCCGCATCCACCATAGATGAATTTTCTACACTGTTTCGCATAAACATCGAAATAAAATCTTGGATCTCTCGCTTGACAAACTCCTGAATGTTTTGGTAGATGGCAGTCTAAATTATTCGCCTATATAACGTAAAAATCGTATATTGTAGAATATACATAAATAATTATAAGTCTCTATGTCTATAAATTCAAGTTTTGAAGACTGTACCTAGATTTACAATTGTTTCTTTTACAAATTTTAGATAACAACAACTAAACGAACAATGTCAATCAGACCTGTTTTTTTATATTATAACTGCACTTGAATTTCTACAAGGTAGCATTGTTGTCCGCTATTTAACTACCGTATATCGTCAATTATCTGAAATTTCATGGGGACTGACTGCACCATTTATTGCGGACCTGTTTCTGTATTGTTATGAATTACAATACATGACTAAAATAAGCTAAGACCCATCGAAACAACATTTGATTAAAAAATTTAATAACAATTTTAAATATTTGCATGATATATTGGCTCTCAATAATGACGACTTCATCATGTATACTTAAAACGTTATCCTGCCTGCACCACTTATTGCGGACCTGTTTCTGTATTGTTATGAATTACAATTCATGACTAAAATCAGCAAAGACCCATCGAAACAACATCTGATTCAAATATTTAATAACACTGTTAGATATTTGGATGATACATGCCTACTGGCTCTCAATGAAGATGACTTCGAGGAAGGTCTAGCTTGCATTCAATTACATATCTCAATCGACAAATCTACAAAAACACAATACTAAACCTATGGAAAAGTAATAACAACTTACTTGTACACTACCAATAACACAAAAGAACACTACCAAAACCGACCACATTGTAACAAGACAAGTTAATAGAAAATATGATCGGTACTCAGTATTTATATTCTCATTTTATCGACATGATTACATAATTATTGTGTGAAATGTTTATATAAAATATTTTATGTTATATAATGTTGACAGGTTTTCATCTAATGCCACAATCATAAATAGGCAGATTGTAGCAAACATCAGGTTAATTCAATTTTAACCATTGTTATAAGGGAGGGATATTCCACTAAGAGGCTTATTTGTATTGTAGTATTTAAAATTCTTTCTATGAGATTATTTTTTAGGTTAAAAAATAACCTATATCCTTTTTTTTTTATTACATATTGAACTGATTTATGTACTTAATAGTTGAGTGCAGTTAATATTGCAATATTCTGAAGATAATTTTTCTTTTCGGTCATCAATAACTTTGTCACACCTCCATGGAATAATACGGATTTTAAAAATGTTCATAATTAAAGGTTAATTCCTAAAGTAAAAACTTCGAAAGTATTTTTGTTTTCTAATTGTTGGAATTTTACTGACGCAAGTGGGTATATTTACTGTTTTACAAACAGAAATTTATAGGTGTTACCATGCTCATTTTGTGGCACTCCATATATTGAAATGAAACTGGAACAGACGGTGACCTTTAAAATAAAAAAAATAGCATCATTCTGATCATCATAACAGTTTGATTTTGTGTAACAATGACCTTATTGACCTGCCAAATGGACTTACTTTTTACAGACATAATCACAATTTTAAATTGACACAGGCAATCAAATGCGCTGTTAAAGAGATTTTAACCAAACTATGCCCGACATTTTGTCCATGGTCGTTGCAAAAGAGGTAGGAGATCGAAACAAAAAAAATCAAAAACTGCAATGATTTCCAACCCGTCTCGCACCCGTTCATTCAAAACGTTGCAAAACTTATGCACAACAGGTCTTGCAGTCATAAAACTTTATAGTCATATGTTTTGTACTAATACTCCAAAATCAACCTATCAAATTACTGGTTTTCATGTTTCGAGCATGAGTTTTGTGCTCCGTTCAGTGAGGAAAGATATATGACTACAAGGCCAGGTCAGCTGAAAATGACCTTCATCATTCTGAGTGTCAACAATATATAAGATTTTGAAATTATTAAACACTAAAAAGCATGCAACCATCGTAGGCCATAGACCATCCAAACCTGACCTATGACTGTTCGAGTTGCAACTGTTTGTCTATGCCAACGTACCAATCTAATAAGTTTGATAAAATAACATTTCACGCGGCAGGTTTGAGAACGATGCAACAATAGTTAACATTGCAACTCGTTAAATGTCACTCGTTACTCAACTTTTTACACTTATTTTCCGTACCTAATCAACTTAATGCATGTAAACTGGGCGTTATAAAGACTGATAAAGTTATATAATAAATTCAGTAATAAATAAGAAGAGTAATAACAATATACTACGATAAGTGCAGGTACTTATTCTAGTTGTTATATGTTCTCCAATTTATAGAAAAAAACATGCATAGAAATTTTTGAATATAATATTTTATATGAGAAACACAAAAAAAAAAGAAGAAAAAAAGACAATATTTTGTACTATAAGCTGTTAAAGCATTAAAATCATTCCCATTTTAATGTGTTAAACGCCTTTAATATAGAGTAACACGTTTACCATCATCAATGATAATGTTTATGATAAGAAAGAAGGAAGACGTACTTTTTTATAATTAATTTGCGATTGGATGGGGTTTACATCACATTAGGATTGGACAAAACATAAAAGAAAAGAGAAAATTAGGGAAAAAAGAAAATGATGGAATGTTTAAATATTACGAATAATGTACTTTTAAAAGAAAGAGCGGAGAAACACTGATTCAGACCCAGTTCCACTAGACCACGATTGCACCACGCTCATCCTGATCTAAAATTATTTCAGATTGTGGTGAGGTCGCGATATGAGTTGTAAGAACATGTAAATGTTCGTTTCTGTAACGTTGCTACTACGTCTTCATTAAGCTTCTACAACGCATGATCCCGCTTCAATTATGTGTTACAACGTTCTCATCACGCTTATTTTGCGACCGCACTACAATTATCACTATATTACTACACTCATCAAACGTAATTACTACGAATATACCAAATTGTATTCGATAGCAAAACGATCTTATCACGCTTCAACTGCGATTACAGCACGCTCTTACCACGACAATACTACGATCATACCACTTACGTTCATACTGCAATTTAACTACGCTCCCAGCAATAACGTCAACATCGTGTTCCATAAGAATACTTTATACTGCAACTAGTTGTGTTTATATCCTGATTATAGTAACACAGCTATATTTTGTCTCATCATGGAACACTTTTTTACAGTCAGGGGTACATTTAGAGATGGAAATAAGTTTGAAATATGTATAAAAATTAAGATATCATGTTACATATATATTAAAGTTTCAGTATAAAAACAACATAAGGTCAATGTCAGAAAAATATCAACTTTTGTTTTTACCTCGGCGCAAAACTCGGGAAGGGCTCGGTAGAACCTTGCCGTTCTCTAGTTTCTCAGCCTCATACAAAAAAGTTGATATTTTTCTTACATTGGCCTAATACTGATTATGTATCATTCCTTCTATTTCTCATTGATACGTAGAGTTTCTGGAAATCACAGTCTTGCAACCATAATCTACGAAAGGGTAATAGGGCTAGAGGAAGAGATATATGTAGATCTGATAGTAACCAATCATGATCCAGAAGACATATGTCGGACCGAAAAATACAACCAGAATCACAACCTATTGCTGGTCCATCGAATGCAGATGCTTACGTGAAGGATAGTAGGGATGACACAGATGTGACAGGAATTGTTGAGCCGTTGGAGATTTAGGATAAGAGGTCCAAATTACAAACCGACAAACAAAAGCTAAAATGTTGTAAAAAATATATATGACAATGACACTTAGCTTGATGATCGTAATATGAACGTCAGGTCGTAAGAACAGTGTGGTGAGAACTACATGGGCGTACTAACATCGTTCTATGGTCTTGAACAGCGTGGTATAAGCGTGATATAAAAGTGGTATAGTCGTAATGGAAGCGTGATTTTGTCGCGGTTAGACGTGATTGTCGTAGTGAGGTCGGATTAAAATCGCTTTCAGATCGTAGCGCAGACTCCCCGAATACAAAATTAATGTGGAATCGAGCATTTGCTAAATCTGTAAATCTGTAAACCTTGTAAATGAAGTGGAAATTCATAAGTTATGTCCTAACTTGTGATGACGAACGTTGCTGATGTTGATTGCATCCATTTCTATGCTAGAAAACTGTAACTGAAATGAAAGAATTATTCTCTTTTCGTCATGTAAAGGTTCAGATCTTACTTGTTTAAAAAGACGAATATCTACTGACCAGTATCTACATTGAAGAAAAATGTATGTATCCATCCGTTGTCAAGTGCATAATGTCTCAAACATTTAATAAAATTAGGAGGCAGCTATTATGTAACCATGGCAGATAATGAAGATGCGAAAAATGTCATTAAAGCTCCCAGAAAGCGATTTATATATGGAAGTCAATTGGGCCGCTTGTTTTTGCCAATGACTACGCTCGTGTCTTAAATTAGTATTAAATAAGCTCATTATATTTATATCATTGCAACCATATGACATTGCAGTATTTATCTATAGTTCCCACGTCCAGAAATTTTGTCTATCTTTTTGGAAATGAGTACGTAGCATAGAACTATATGTGTGGTGATAAATTTTTAAGATGATAATTACTTTCATTTAAAAAGAATGATCATTGTTCGGATAATTAAAAAGGTTATTAAGAACTGAATTGTGGAGATATATTATCAGACAGGTGTTTGATCATATCTTTACTCAAAAGAGTGTTGAGATTCACTAACATGATGAAGTCCTCAAAAAGTATATTCAATTCCGCCAACGACATTGTCCGTGGAACAGTACAGAGACTCAAAAGACTCTGTATACTAGTAATAAGTAATACGTTTTCCTGTTAAGTAACTAGTGACATTTGGAGTTGTCATCAACTTATTGCATTTCTTACAAGTTATCCTGTTAAATTAGCTTGAACAGTTATTTGAGTATTAGGGAAGTTCAATTTTTAGTTTTTGAGTGATAAAACCTTAATAACAAATATAATTATCGTTTCGGATTTTAAGGTTAAAACTTGGTTGCATGTAACAACGTGTACCAAGAAACTTTAGACCCTCAACATTACGTTAAACCATTTGTTCATTTGTTTAAAAAAAGATGGTTCATTACCCGTGTTGATTTAATTGATACTTCAACAATACAAGAACGACTATTTTTCTAAGTTGAGTGTGTCAATTTTGTTGAAAACTATTAGAAACCGAAATTTTGAAAAATGAGCCAAATACGGTTAATATATGACGGGAGAAGAAATACCTAAATGTTTCGAGTACTACTGTAATTCACTATGTTTTAAATAGTAAATTTAAAGAAATGAGCATATCTATATAAGTTCAGTAGTAGTCGTTTGTTGATGTGGTTCGTGAGTGTTTCTCATTTCTCGTTCTCTGTATAAATCAGACCGTTGGTTTTCCAGTTTGAATTGTTTTACACGTTTTGTAATTTTACTGGCCTTTTATACAGGTAGCGTGCTGTTCGGTGGGATAAAAGGCTCCGCACTTTGACCTATAATGGTGTACTTTTATTAATTGTGACTTGGATGGAGAGTTGTATTTTTGCCACTTATACCATATCTTCTTATATCTATATATCGACACAAAAAAGGTTGACTGCTGTGGTTTTGATTTCCTCGAGTGAGAAACGTCCCTTATCAGTAGCGTCGACACACTGGTTGTAAAACTCATCAATGGTACCAGGCGCATCATCTGATACACCACACACCTATCGTCTGCATAAGAACCACAGAACCGCCCCCCCCCAAAAAAAAACAAAACCCAAGGAATAATCAAAATAATTATCACCAGTGCATTATATTAAATACTATATACATGTACATGTATTTATGTATACTATCGATAGTTTATTTTGAAAGAAAAGAAGTCAACCCTAGTGTGAAACTCTTCTAAAACATTTACGAATAAATTATTGACCTCATGTACTCCTGGAATAAGTTGATCCTCAAATGACTGATATGTTTGTTTTTGTGTAACAAATGTGTTTCGACTGTCTGAAAGGAGTAATGTTCTTCATCGGGGACAGCTAATGCATCAATTCCAATAATCATAACGTGTATATCTTGATTGTCATGATAATAATGAGTCAATAACTGGTATCATGACTTAAATGATAGGTAAATTAACTACCCATTCACTTAATGAATAAAACAACCAATGGCTAATGTTTTATTTTAGAATAGATATGGCTAGAATTGAACAAGATTTCCTGAAATTCATTAACACTATGGTGAAACAGATACTAGAATTAACTAACACATACGAGACATATGTATACCAGTTATAAAATTGAAAGAGTTGTACATTTCGGATATATGATCTAAATAGAAATTATAATGGCTCTTCCTTGTGTCCCATCATTATGTATAGTTCAGGGATTAACTGAAATAAAAATAAAATAAATTAAAACCGATATTTCTAGTTGTTCTTGTAGTATTACGAACATTATACAGATCATTAACTTCAAACTTGAAGAAAATTATGTCGCTCCGTTTAAATTAACCTAGCTATATAGTCTCTGGTGGAGAGTTGTCTCATTGGCAATCATACAATATTTTCTTTGTATATATATTGTATGTTCATACTTATTTGAGTTAAATCAGAAATCTAAATTATTACGCCGAGAACACGTACACAAAACTTAAACGTAGCATGAATGCATACAACTAACAATGAAAGGTTTGAGGGATTGAATTATCCAAAAGATTGTCGTTGCATTGATATGGCATACATAAGAACTATCATATCCATATGCAGTGACTCACAGAAAGTGCACGTCTCTATCAGAAGCTTCACAAAGTTATATAGTATTAATGCCGTCTGTATTGCACATTTGATCTTCCTCCTTGTTAACTCTTCATAAAAAGTTATTTCAAAGACGTATAATTAAAGTTTATACTATTATTAAATAACTGCTTTTGCATTCTAATTATATATGATTGTCTGCTGGCCTTCAGTGATGGAAATTGAAGACAATAAAAACAAAACACGTGCACTATGCAAATACTAGGGATTCTGAAAAGTTTAGCATGTATGTAAACTGCGTTGGCTGCGACTTTCGAAATGTTCACGAGTGTCAACAAGTCGATTCAGTATGGTTCAAAATCGATGAAGTCGCAGTAATGTCATACTTTGTCTGTAGTTTGCGTGATTGCTAATTGAAACTTAATACCTTTCATCATACGAAGAGCGCTCACATTATTAAAACAAAAATTAAATCAAAAGATAATACCTCTGTAGATGGAATTTCTCCAACCGGCACCACACATCCTGGTATTTTCTCCTCTACATTTCATAGAACATTGGGTGTCAGGAACTCTTGGGTAGTTTTTGTTATTAAGTTTATTTCCACAGAAGCATTGGCTACCATTCTGTAGATTTAGATACAAATGATTAATTTCAAGTGTTGAATCAGACAAGTCAATCAGGAAAATTGAACCAAAAAGGAAAAAATGTTAATAATTATTTTACAAATCTCTATAAGCAAAATGGAATTGCACAATAATAATCTTGATATCCAAATTTATAGAAAATACTCTTTTAAACTATGAATGTAATCCCTACATTTATTATATAAGATAAAATATCGTATTTTAAAGCAAAAATTTCAATCGTAGCAAAAATACCAAGATATGAAAACATAAAACAGAAGAGCCTTACAGAGGGTCATGTGTATTGCGAATACTTACTTGTAAGCCTAAATATTCGAAGTTTACACACCATGAACGACATTTCTCCAGATTCATGTCAGTGAGTGAGTAACCTTTATATAGCTCCAGATGCCTATTGAACTTATCAATAAAGCACCCAATATAACCTACAATGGAGCATCAACATTGGCGATGTCAGCAATTGAACAAAATGTACTATATGATTTTAATTTGATAATAACTGAACGAATAATAGTTATTTTAAACTGGTTGTTGGCTTTATATAATTTGGTTCATAACATGTAATAAAATGATTTACCGATTCGTCCTTTTTTATCGGCACATTCGGGATTTGTTTGTCAGGTGATGCACATATTTGAAGAAATGTTCAACCTATCCACGCTCTTGAGCTTGAAATGAATACATTAACTTCCGTTGATATCCCTTTTTATACATATTTCGAAATGATTCACTAGTTTAGAACATCAGCTACTTTCTATAACCTCTAATGAATTGACGCTGCCAGTTCGTCCTCGACGAGTTTGAATATTACTTTTGACATTTTTGTCTCTCGTTAATGTTTTTTTCATTGTTTTGGGTTGGCAATATATTGTGTATCCCTCTGTTCTGTCATATGTTTATTTTCAATTCTTTTTTTTCTCTATCATATGAAATAAAAAGGCAATATATAGACTACAGCTCTTACCTTCATATCTGAATTGTCTCAGTTGTTCTATTCTTTTATCAACGTATTGAGCAAATTCGCTACCAGCAAGATTGAAACTAGCAGTTCCAGTTATAGTCACTTCAACAGCAGTGACCTCTTGGTTGTAAGACATCAAAGCCAGAATACACAAATGCAGTAGTGCAATCATCTTCGTTCACTTACTTGTTTCTGAAAAATTATTAGCTTGTACCAATGATGTATATAGATATTTTTTTCTTTCGTTGGCTACTATTCTTTCATTTTATATAGACTAGCGGACTATTTGGCCTTATTACATAACGGATCTTTAAAATTGAATGATTGTCGTACGATCATTTATAGAACAAAGCTATTTTCCCCTTAAAATGTGAACTTCCATATACAGCCGTGTGAGGACAATTAATTCGGTAAAATGACACATTTATGGAAAATCTTGACTCTTTGATTTGGACTTCTTTGGCAATAGTTTAAAGCTCTATAACCAATTGAAACAGCTGCAGTATTTCTGACTAGACACAGGATATATCAAGAAAACAAGATGGGTTGAACCTGGTTTGATTGCTAGCTTAACCTCACCCTTATATGGCAATGTTAACAAATGTATCGCTAACATGACAACGCTACGTGACTGGAATGCAGTACAACCAAACGGTAGAATACTCAGCATAGAACAATGCACACATAAATAATATAAAAGTACATTACAACATGAAAACCGCAAAATAACAACGAGTAACAACGAACATCCTCTATTAACGTCAGCAAAATATTTGTATTTTTAATGAGTTTTGTTTTTGTATAATAATGTTGCCTGTTTGTTTTGTTTGAATTTCAATTATTCGAGATTAAACACTTTAAATAGATAAACAAATAACTGCAAACATAATATGAATAATATTGCTTTACATTTATGGACATTTACTATGGTTCTACATTCTGTTGACCCTTATATTTTGGCATTGCACACGATCATATTTTCTGTGTCTGTTTATGGCGTCTTTACAGAAAATTTACTTGATTTATTTTTTTGGGATGTTTTAGTTTAAGTTACTGGATTTTTATAAGCTGGCTTTGGTCTTTGAAATAGTTTTCGGTATTTACAAAAATCACTATGATATAATAGCATCTTTGTACTTTAAATATAATTTTTGCAAGTGCTGTGTCAATCTAGTGAATCAAGTCTTTTCAACTAATCAATACGTCAAAACTAACGAGATATAAATTGTTACCTGCATGACATTTTTAAGACCTATGGTTACGACTGTTAAAATACCACCCCCCCCCCCCCCCAACTGAAATGACATTAATAACAATGTCATAAAGACATACATATATATAGAACAAAATGCTTTTTGTTTTTGATATTATCAAAAACAAAAAAATCTTTATTCTGTGTTTCGGTAATTACAAAACAAAAAAAACAATAATAGAGAAAATAACAAAGAACTTTTTTTTTATCGCGTCGAATGACGGTGAATCACACTTGACGTCACGGGCTGCATTTCGTAATTTAATATTTTAAAACATTGCATTTATAAAAAGTCATGCGAATTTCGAATGCAATTAGGTCCTATCCGGGCACTCGGTTTCAAAATCTTGTTTCCATCCGGGTATTTTGGTTCTAAATCTTGGGTTCTGTGGTTCGAAACCATTGGAACTGGTAAAGCATCCGGGTTGTTTGGTTTCAGAAACTCAACTTATTGGTTCTGTCCGTACACTTTTCCAATGTTCCCGTTGAATTTTGAGTACATATCCGCAAGTATCCGAATAGAAAGATAGAGTGGGCCAAAGACGCTTATCATGTTTTATTTCATTAAACATTTCTAAATCGACGGATAATGAAAATATAAGGTAAATATTTATTCACTTCTCATTTTAGTTAATTCGATTAGGACTGGACAAAAACGTATCATCTTGATATACATTTATATGAACCTAAATATATATACTATATTGAAAATTCT
This sequence comes from Mytilus trossulus, assembly GCF_036588685.1. Lineage (NCBI taxonomy): Eukaryota > Metazoa > Mollusca > Bivalvia > Mytilida > Mytilidae > Mytilus > Mytilus trossulus. The sequence goes on along the minus strand of NC_086386.1, from coordinate 18,969,644 downwards.
ATTTTTTAATCCGTCGTTCCGTTTTCAATTATGTTTTCCCTACTCATCACTTATTCCTGTCATAATTTTTTTTTAAAGTTTTAAAAACACTTACTTAGGACATGCCGTTCAATTGGCAAATGATATGTGCATATAGCTACTTCACGACTTGCATGTATATTTGATTGAACATTCATTTTCAAATTTTATTTGATTAGCTTTATAAGTGGAAACAGTGTCAGATTTGCTAGAAATACATGTGTACAGTAGTATATGAAATAAATCTTTTTGTTCAAAACAGAATGTTAAATGACATATAAAAGATAAAGTACTGTCAGAACAATTTCAGTTTCTTACTTCAATCATTTGACCAAAAATAAGTCGAGGACCACATCCCGGATGCGGGATTTGCTCGCTTCGTTGAAGACCCATTGTTGTGTCTTTGAGATAATACCCAATGCAATTCTCATTTTATAAAATAGTACAAAAAATGTATCAGTAAATAAATTTGTAAAATTGGACACTGCTTGTGAAGGGGATGCATATATAAGCATGGCTTTATTTGTCCAAAGTGAAAAAATCAAAATTAAGATTGAATATTTTTGATGTAAAATTATGTATTGGTTGATGCCAGTGCTGGAGGATGGCAATCCTTGGGTATACACAGTCCAATAGTCAGAACTTCTGTGAAGGCGCCGTAGAGAAGGAGACATAAAGTGTTACTTTGTCCTTCGTCCCATGCATACGTCAAAAACAAAAATTTGCCTCAAAGAAATATTATGAAACTTATATCCAATGCTTGTTATCACAAACACGTTGTCAATATCAAATTTTGAAAAAGGGTGGTACTACTTTTGCCGTTCATGAAATATTCCCTTTTAAATCATATATAAAAATGCTTAATTTTCAGTTTCCGTTCTTTACCTTTTATTAAAATACTCAAAGCTTATTACAACAACAACAAAAATTTGATGGCGTCACTTTTTTCTGTTCATGAGTTATTAGATATAAGAAGATGTTAATGATACAACTTTCCATGCAAGTTACATTTTGTAAAATTTATGAAACCTATACGGAATGCTAATAATCATACAACGGTCTTAACTACGTGATACTGCATCTGTATGTGGAAGATGACTTATGCATATTTACAGGCGGGGGCACCTGTAGTCAATTATGAACATTTTCTACATTTTTTTAAAACAGGTCCTTTACTGTAATTTGCTTTCTTTTTTTCAGGTTCTAAATGCAGTTTCGAAACAGATAGTGATAAGTTAAGATATATGAGACCAGTAAAATAAGGTATATCACTAGATTGAGCTCTCTGTCTAAGTATACGTTTAAAGGTTCTTTGCATTGAGTTCAGTTTATTGTTATGCGTATCCCTTCTGTATGGATTTTTTAGGTTTAAAACAGTCCATTATATCTACATGAATGTACATAAAATAAACTGTAAGCTGAAATGCTTGAATCAATGTATATTATCTATATCACAACTGTAAGTACATTGTACTCCTAACTCAATGTTGGATTATTCATTAATTGTTTACGGAGATTAAAGGGTTTCATTTTCATTTGAACCCAACATTCCTAAAAATTGAGAATGGAAATGGGGAATGTGTCAAAGAGACAATTAAACGGTCAACCTGAATGAATCTATTATCCCAAATGCGTGGGAAACGCAATATTTTATGAATAATAAGTTTTTAGTTTCATTCATCAAACTCAGACAGTACAAGTCTGGCATTCTTCACTTGAAAGGTCACCAAAAAAGCTTAAATACCAACTTTTTAAAGATTCTTTTGGTATGAGTTTTTTTTTTATTCCTGTGAATACTGTGTAAATTGATAGAGATAAGTCACACATGAATATGTGCTCCTGGCTAAAATGTACTTTATATTAATGTCTTAGCAACTGTTTTGTTTGTTCTGTCTAATTCATTTGATGAATTAATGCACTTTTTCATAAACTGCCCTGTACCAGGTCAAGAAAATGGCCATTGTTACATTTAAATTCGTTTCTGTGTGTGTTACATTTCGGTGTTGTGTCGTAGTTCTCTTATTTTTGATACGTTTTCCTTATTTTAAGTTTGTAGCCCGGATTTGTTTTCATCTCTATCGATTTATGAATTTTGAACAGCGGTAAAGTACTGTTGCCCTTATTTGTTGTAAATATTGTACATAATTGTCGTATTCCCTACATACCTATGTATATGGTTAAACTTTATTGAGCATAAGCATATATACAAAAAAGCAGAAACATTTGAAGGCCACCAATGAGTCTTTAGCACAGCGAGCAAATCCCGCAAGTAGAGGATGGCTTCAACTAACTCCTAAACCAAATATGTACTTTTTCAAACTCCACAACAAATAAATGAACTAAAATTAAATACAAACAAGACACACAAAGGCCGAAGGCTCCTGACTTTAGACAGGCGCAAAAATGCTGCAGGATTTAACATGTGTATTTGCTATTTGGTCAGGTTGTTGTCTCTTTGATATAAAAAGTAGAAACATCAAGGAATTAAAACAAATTGCTGTTTGAATCTTTGGTGAAATGCTTTCTAAAAATACTTTATCTAATAATCTAAACCGAGTAAATATTATCCACTACTGGTACATATACTATAAAAGGTAGACGAGGTATGCTTGCCAATGAATAAGAGACCAAATGATATAGAAACTACTATACGTCACCACACGGCCTTCAACGATGAGCAAAGCCAATACCACATAGTCAACTATAAAAGGCCCCGAAATGACAAATGCCAAAAAAAATCAACGGTCCAATTCATGTACATAAAAAAACAACGAAACACAAATATGTAACACATCAACAAAAGACAACAACCACTAAATTATAAGCTCCTGGCTTGGGACAGGCTCATACACAAAGAATGTGGCAGAGTTACAAATGAAAACGGAATCCAACAAATATCTAACAAATACACAGAGTGGCCGTGGCCGTTTACTTGTATATCTTAAAAACAGGCACTTAGTACAGATCTGAGAGTACTTGCAGTTACTGAACTTGTTCAAAGTCAATAACTAATAAAAAAAATATGCCTCTAACACTAAATTCTTACCAAGATTTCTGTAATGTTGATCGAGACCCTCTGGTAAGAAAAACGCACCACTATTATTCTCTAACAGATTGTCATTAGTGCGTCAACAGTATGGATTACTCTTGCATGTTATGCGTTACTTCATTTGAATTTTTAAAGTGTAAGAAAAATTGATTTCTTGTTCCAAAATACATTGTGTTGCACTTTTAAACATTTCCTGCTGTTTTGAAACAAGATTAATGCTTATAAATACATGAATGTATAAATGAACATTTAAACATTACATGAATTGCATTTATTTTATGTGCCAGAAAACATGCACACAAACGAATAAGCTGACAATTATTAAAGTGAAACAGGGATGGGGTATACAAAGTACTGTAAAATAAAAGTTAGAGTATTTTATGCAGTTATTTATATATGGTATTGATAAACATGCATTTTATGATGTTCATGCGTTCTTATTGTGTACTGTTATACTACTGTACCAGGTTAGGGGAGGGTTGAGATCTCACTGACATGTCTAACCTCGCCACATTATGTAGGTAGGTGCTTTCCCAAGTCACATGAGTCAGGAGTCTGTAAATCAGTGGTTGTCGTTTTTTTATGTGTTACATAATTGCATTTCGTTCATTTTTTTTAACTTTTTTTAACATTAATAAGGCCGTTTGTACTGATAAGTCGTTGAGAGTTCAACTGTTTATTGGTATAGACCTCCGGAGAGGGTAAAAAACTGAAAATACAAAATAACAAACATAAGCATACTATTGAGTCAATAAATGTCAAAAAGTAGTACATTCACAAAGAAAATGGTTAGTAAGTTCAATACAAGTAACTCTTGTACACTACACTTCGAAAAACAACATCAATATATCAGAAAAAGGTTACACGTAAGTATCTATATATGCAATAAAAATGACAGGTTGCATATGTCATTGACTGTAGTTTTCATATCGTGCACGATGAAAAATTTACACGTTAAAACTGTGCGGTACTGTAGTTCTAGAAAATTCGAGCGTGACCCTTGTCTACATCGATAAAACACAAAAATAAATCCTAATATGTGGGATTGACAAATACAGAATGGAATTAAAGGGCAAATGCATACATAAAAAATACAAACAGTACTGTAAATTCACAGCGGCAATATTTTTTCATGTCGTGCGTAAATGAGCACCAATAATCAAAAATAAGTTTGCATAAAATGTATAGTTCAACAATATGCACAACGATATAAAAAATGAGCACAAATATAAAAGGTAAACTTACTCTAGTGGTGGATTAAACTTCAAATAGAAAAAACAACGTGCTTCAGTTTTGACAAATATCGAGGGATAAAAGAGACTGGGGAGTGAAATGATACAAAAAGGACGACATGGTCAATTCGGCACTTTACCAAAACAGTACACTCCTCCTCTGATTTCAAAGGAAATCACTACATTTTAAAAATAAAAGGATAATGTCATATGAAAAATTAACATCTGTGTCCCTTACAATGTTATAATAATTGTGTATGTATCAAATATGATTGTCAGAATAAAACACAATGTCACTACATGTATTATAGTTAGTCCACTTCAAGGAGAGTTACCAATTCGGTAATTGGTCTGGTATAAGTTGTGCGCTTTCCGTCTTTGACGATGGCGACTTCAACTTTTCGAATTTTGCCGTCCGAGCTTGGAAATATCCTGTCCACCAGTCCTACGGGCCATGAATTACGTGGCGCATCCTGATCTTTCATGAGAATTAAGTCACCAACTTGTAAATTACGACGGTCAGTTTGCCACTTTGTACGAATCTGAAGTTCATGAAGATATTCGGATTTCCATCTACGCCAAAACTCTTCTGCTAATCCTTGTGCACATTTCCATTGAGATTTCAACATATCCTTTGGACCGAATAAAGGAAACGGTTTCACGTCTGGTGAAGTTTTCATCGTAAGCAGTGACGACGGACTCAAAATACTGGGACACTCTGGATCAGTTGAAACTGGTAGTAATGGTCTATTGTTTATGATGGCCATAACTTCAGCCATTAGTGTAACAAGCACTTCGTGTGTAATTGTCTTACTTTTGTTTTCCAATAACAAGCTGTCGAGTATCCGACGAGAAACACCAATAAGTCTCTCCCATGAGCCACCCATATGATGAGCGTAAGGTGGATTAAATATCCAGGTAGTTCCGGATTTCAGTAAGAATTCCTTGATTGGTCCTTTTTCGACAAATTCAGGGTCAATATTGAGCTCTGATGTTGCTCCAATGAAATTAGTTCCTCGATCAGAACGAAATTGGATGATAGGACCTCTCACTGCAATTACGCGTCTCATAGCGTTGATGAAAGACGAGGTTGACATGTCTTCTATCACTTCGATATGCACAGCGCGTGTGGTCATGCATGTAAACAGTAACGCCCAACGTTTCTGATTAGCTGAGCCTCCTCTAGTTTTGCGAAATACGACGGACCATGGACCGAATGTGTCCACGCCGACATAAGAAAACGGAGGACAAGGGCTAAGTCGATCTGTTGGGAGATCGGACATTTGCTGCCATTCAAGTTTTCCTCTGAGCTTCTTACAAATTATGCACTTGTTGATGAGAGTTGAAATAGAACGTTTCGCACTAATAATCCAATAGCCACCGGCACGGATAGCGCCTTCGGTCAAATGTCTACCTTGATGGTGTATACTTTCATGAAAATGGTGAATAACAAGTAACGAAACATGGTGGTTCTTTGGAAGGATCACAGGATGGTGGGACATGTCTAATGAATCATTTACAGTAGCGTGTTTGAGCCTTCCTCCTACTCTAACGAGTCCATCTGAGCCTAGTATAGGTGATAGTTGAGCCAACTGGCTTCTTGAAGTTACATTTTTTCCTTCTTGAAGCAACTTAATCTCGTCGGAGAAAACATCCTGTTGAACTGAGCGTAGTATTAAATTTACAGAGTCTCTTAGCAGATCAGGTGAGGTAACTCCTTCTTGGTGCAGTTTCCTACGAATGGCTGATTTTATAAAGGCGATGCTTCTTACAAGACGTGTCCATTTAGAAAACTTGTCGAATCTACTACATCCTAATAACGTTTTATTGTCTTCGATTTTGAGATCTGTTTTCTTACAGCTAACTGATGGACGTATTTCTTTGTCATTTTCGGGATCTACTAATAAATGATCGTGTTCATCATGTTTGTCATTAATCGAGAGCAAGTTAGGGCCCTTTATCCAAAGACTCTCTGGAAGATCTTTGGTGCTAATGGACCTAGTAGCTAAATCAGCTGGGTTGTCATTCGTAGACACATGAGACCACTGAGTAGGTTTACATGAAGAACGAATACGGCTTACCCTGTTACCAACATATATGTAGAAGCGTCTTGTTTCGTTTGTCAGGTATCCAAGTACTACACGACTGTCTGTATAATAATAAAATTCATCTGGGTTGATATCTAATTGATCTCGAATAATGTCAGATAGCTCTGCTGCTAAGACTGCAGCGCAAAGTTCCAGACGAGGAATTGTGTGTCCATGAGACGGGGCAACTTTGGCTTTTCCGAAAAGAAAGCTAGTGTTAACAGAATTTGCACTATAAAGTTTGATATATGCGACAGCTGCTATTGCATCTTTAGAAGCGTCTGAGAATATGTGAATTTCTCGTTTAACACTATTGACAAATGAAGATCCATTGTACTTTCTAGATATACGAAAACTTTCAAGTTCGCTCAATGATTGTACCCAAGATTCCCATTGTTGATTTAGAAGTTCTGGAAGTGGATCGTCCCAATCAGAAGTAGATGAAGATGAGAGCATCTGGCGCATGAGTAATTTGCCTCTTATTATCACTGGTGCAGCAAAGCCAACTGGGTCATACAGACTGTTAATTGTTGACAGAACTCCGCGGCGTGTAAATGGCTTGATGTCAGAAGATACTCTAAAGGTGAACTCGTCCAGTTCTGTGTTCCATGAGAGACCTAAGCTCCTCTGCATCGGAAGATCTGCCGATCCAAGGTCAAGGTCCTTGAGATTTTTGGCAAGGTCATCTGAATGAAATGCTTCGAGCACTAACCTGCTGTTAGATGCAACTTTATGCAATCTAAGTCTGCCATTTTCATATAAAGTTTGTTTAGTTCTTTGAACAAGATCAATAACTCCCTCTGGAGTTGCGCACGAGGTAAGACCATCGTCTACGTAGAAGTCGTTGCTAACAAACTCTTTCACATCAAGTTCAGCGTGTTGGACAGTTCGTCTCAGACCATACGTAGCCACTGCTGGGGACGGACTGTTGCCGAAGACGTGTACTAACATCTGATATTCAGTTAGCGGTTTATCAAAATCGTTGTCCTTGTGCCACAGGAAGCGCAAGAAACGTCTATGTTCATCGATGACTCTGAAGTTATGAAACATCTGTTCGATATCAACGGTTACGGCATAAGCTTCTTTCCTAAAACGGAGTAAAATTCCAAGTAGGCTGTTATAAATATCTGGACCTTTCAACAAGACGTCGTTCAAAGATAGTCCATGATGTTTTGCTGAAGAGTCGAAAACTACTCTTACACTTTCTGGTTTCCTTGGATGATACACTGCGAACATAGGCAGGTACCAGCACTCGGTACCTGGCGATAGTTTGGGTGCTATCTGGGCATGTTCTCGGTCTAACAGTTTCTGCATAAATTCTAACACATGTGTGCGCTTTATGGAGTTGCAACGTAAGTTCATGTCGAAAGATTTAGCTCTACGCTCTGCAATTTGTTTGTTGTTTTCTAAAGAAGGTTTGTTGGGTTTAAATGGTAGTGGAGCGATCCAGTGTCCATCATCTTGTTTGAAGAATCCTGATGACATAATGTTTAAAAAGGTTTGATCCTCTATTGACGTGCCTTCCTTTTCGTCTAGTTGAGTCTTGTTGAAGATTGGGTCTAATTTCACTGACATGTGGCTATCACACGGGGACAATAATGTAGGTCGTCCATTGTTCAAAATTACAGTTTTGTTTACATTTACAACATTTTGTCTTCCTAGGCATACATTCCCTACTATAACCCATCCTAAGGGCAAATGTTGTGCGTACGGTACCTCGTCGACTCCTATACGATGTTCAATAACATGGTGTGCTCTAATTAGGTCACGGCCTATTAACATCTGTATTTCAGACTGATTGTCGATGTCAGGAATACAACTTGCTATGTCCATCATGTGTGGATAACTTGAAGCTACAACAGATGACGGTATTTCTTCCCGGTTGTTTGGAATGTCATTACATTCGATAATTTCAGGTACGTTAAGATTAGATGATCCGTCAAGTGACGCTAACATGTATCCGGAAGCTCGTCTTCCACTCGTAATGAACCTTCCTGCACAAGAAGCAAGTTCATATTCTGTTTCAGTGTCATTTTCGCCGAAGAAGTTGAAGAAATCTGACGTTGCTAAAGTCCTGTTGCTTTGGTCGTCGATCACACAGTAAACAGTTTTGAAATGATCTGGTCTCTCGGAGTGATATACTTTGGCGAGTACTATCTTAGCACATGATTTACTTGTATTGTGTATCGAATCACATATTTTGGTACATTTGCTGCTTATTTGTTCCTTAGAATTCTCCTCCTCGTGCTTTTTCTCGGGTTCCGCTGTAATATCTACATGTAAGGCTGACGGATGGTCACGAGAACCACAAACACTGCATTTGACATCCTCTTTACATTTGTCACGGAAATGTCTCTTAGGTCCGCAACACTTGAAACACAAACCTTTTTGCTTAATTAAATCAAGTCTCTCTGACAGTGGTTTAGTACGAAAACCGCGGCATGAGTTGAGCGTATGGTTAGTTCCATGAAGGGGACACAAATCCTCTTTTGACTTCTGAATACTAGTACTATTAGGTGGTTTATTAACACTGTGTCCAATGTCTGTTTTAATGCTTGAAACTTTCGCAGGACTTCGATTTCGGTTTTGTACTCTTGTGTGTTTAGATGTGGATGGTTTTGTGTCTTGATTGTCATATAAAAATCCAGGGTCATTACGCACTTTAGCAATGTTTTGCAAAAATGGCACGAAGAAAGAAAATGGCGGATATGCTCCAAAGTTTCTTGACTTATAACCATTGGCAGTAGTTGTCCATTTTTCTTGAATACTGTAAGGTAATCTAGTTACAAAACGATTCACGCCTAGAGACGAATCAAAGTAAGCGAATGTGGTGGCAAACTTTTCATCTTTGCGGATTGACTCGATCTCAGCGGCTAAGTCCGCTAACTCGTAGAGTTCTATTCGGTTATTGTTCGAGAGTTTGGGAAAGTTAACTATACGTGAGTGAAGTGACGATTCTATCATCTCTGGACTACCGAACCTAGAATCTAAGCGTTCCCATATAAGACGCACTGCAGTAGCCGGATTATGAGCATTAGCACATCTAATGTTCTGAGCGTGCTGTTTTGAGCTCGGTCCCAAATACTTTATAAGAAGGTCCAACTGTTCCAATGGATTTGTATCTAACTCAGTCATTATGTGTTGAAAACTAATTTTCCAAGATGAGTAATGTGACGGCTGGTCGTCAAATGATATGAGCCTAGATGTGATTAAATCTTTCTTCACCATGAACTTGGCCAATTCTTGTGCTTCGTTCCTCTGAGTTGGAACAAAAGGTTGTGCTGTAGGATTCAATGGTCCTAAAGAATGAATAGGAATATTTACATTGTTCACTTCAAGGTTATGTTTGCTCAAATGTAAGGAGTGGTGTGAGCGCTGTTGCTCCACGAATTCTGCTGTACGTTGTTCTGTAATGTTACGTGTATCTAGTATGTTAGCACTACAGTACTTTCTTTCAGACATTTTGTTTTCGTTAGCATGTTGAACTACTGGATCAGCGATCCTTGGTGGTTCGTAACTTTCACCATAGTCTTTAAGATCGAAATCCAATGCCTTCTTAACAGCTTGTAATCCCGACTCAGCTTCGTCAACGTCTCGCTTCATAGCGAGGACATTTTTCTCTGCTTTGAGTGTAGCTTCGCGATGCAACAACTCCGCCTCCTCTTTAGCATATTTAAGTCGTGTCTTAGCGGTTTCAAGTTTCACTGTTTGTTTAAGAAACTCTGATTGAGCACTTAGTGATGAGTGTCTTGTTGACACAGTATGACGGGAACTATGTTGGGAGCTACGACTTTTATGAGTTCGTTCACTATTTTCTATTGATCTTCTAGGTAGCAATTCACTTAGATGTTGTTTGACAACTGATATCTTAGCCTTTAAAGCATAGAATGACACTTTGAATGATGCATTCTCACTTTCACTTTCTCTTGTCCTATATGATTTTAAGAAATCAAAATATCTGTTAGCTTCTTTCTCATACTTTTCTGACAGTTTCAGAAGTTCCTCTCTGTATGTTGATGCTGTGGACAGGTCCACCACTGGGTTATCTTCAACGTCTAATATAATAGCGTCTATATCTCGTTTTATAGTTCTAATGATATATTGATGTCTTTCGTTAGATTGTTCAAAAAGATGGTCTCCATCTGACGTTAGTGTCCTTGAAGATCTGAGCTGTCTGTCAGAAACGGATTCTGAGTGTGACATGTTGAATCTATCTTGGGTTCATCTCTTTAATCTAGATTTTTTACTGTACTGATAAGTCGTTGAGAGTTCAACTGTTTATTGGTATAGACCTCCGGAGAGGGTAAAAAACTGAAAATACAAAATAACAAACATAAGCATACTATTGAGTCAATAAATGTCAAAAAGTAGTACATTCACAAAGAAAATGGTTAGTAAGTTCAATACAAGTAACTCTTGTACACTACACTTCGAAAAACAACATCAATATATCAGAAAAAGGTTACACGTAAGTATCTATATATGCAATAAAAATGACAGGTTGCATATGTCATTGACTGTAGTTTTCATATCGTGCACGATGAAAAATTTACACGTTAAAACTGTGCGGTACTGTAGTTCTAGAAAATTCGAGCGTGACCCTTGTCTACATCGATAAAACACAAAAATAAATCCTAATATGTGGGATTGACAAATACAGAATGGAATTAAAGGGCAAATGCATACATAAAAAATACAAACAGTACTGTAAATTCACAGCGGCAATATTTTTTCATGTCGTGCGTAAATGAGCACCAATAATCAAAAATAAGTTTGCATAAAATGTATAGTTCAACAATATGCACAACGATATAAAAAATGAGCACAAATATAAAAGGTAAACTTACTCTAGTGGTGGATTAAACTTCAAATAGAAAAAACAACGTGCTTCAGTTTTGACAAATATCGAGGGATAAAAGAGACTGGGGAGTGAAATGATACAAAAAGGACGACATGGTCAATTCGGCACTTTACCAAAACAGTACACCGTTAGTTTTCTCATTTGAATTGTTTTACCTTGTCATTTCGTGGCCTTTTATAGAGGACTATGCGGTATGGGCTTTGTTCATTGTTGGAGGTTGTACGGTGACCTAAAATTGTTAATTTCTGTGTCATTTTTGTCTTGTGGTTAGTTGTCTCATTCATTTGACAATCATTCCACATCTTTTTTATATGGGTTACACGAGTTAACCCTCTGGTATCCTGGTTCCCGGTACTACGTTCAAGGTATTAGCTAATAACGATACTCTCTTATATTAGTATATGTGTAACGTACTGAATTTTGCGATCGGGAACAGTCTAACCACTCGGGTCAACTTCGGTTTTATTAACTCGGATTATTTTGGTAAAATTGTTTACGTTACTGTGCAGGCGCGCTAGACAGCTAAATTGAGCAATAACTTACGAGTCAAGTAAACTCTTCAAACCCTTAAGAAAAAACAAAAATGCTTTTATACGATCATCTTAAATATTCATATTTATGCTCCATTTATGGGCATTATGTTTTCTTGTCTGTGGGTCTGTTCCCCTTTAAGTTTTGGGTCGAGGTAGTTTTTGATAAGGTTGAAGTCAAATCAACTTGAAACTTAGTTAACATATTTCCTATGATATGATCTTTTCAATTTTAATTCCAAATTAGATATTTTATCCCATTTTCACAGTCCACTGAACATAGATAATGATAGTGCGGATGGGTATCCGTGTACTCGTGCCAAACGTTTGAAGGTAGAAATAGAGCAATCAATATTTCAATTCACCTATATTACAATAAGGCAAGTAGGATGTGCTAATCTGAAGGGGTGAATAGCGTGGCTATCTTAAGATTCGAGCGTCACAGATGAGTCTTGTGACTCGGATGGTGAGTTGTCTTGTTGGCACTCATACCATATCTTCTTATATCTATATATCGACACAAAAATGTTGACTACTGTTTTTCCCTCGAGTGAGAAACGTCCCTTATCAGTAGCGTCGACACACTGGTTATAAAAACTCATTAATGGTACCAGGCGTCTCATCTGATACACCACACACCTATCGTCTGATAAAAGAACATCAGAAGCGCCCCCCTTCCGCCCCCAAAAAAGCAAGAAATTACCAAAATAATTATCACCAGTGCATTATATAAAATGCTATATACATGTACATGTATTTATGTATACGATCGATAGTACATTTTGAAAGAAAAGACGTCAACCCCAGTGTGAAACTCTTCAAAAACATTTACGAATAAATTGTTGACGCCAGCCGACATGTACTCCTGGAATATGTCGATCCTAAAATTACTGTTGTGTTTGTTTTTAGGGTAACACATATGTTTCGATTGTCTGAAAGGAGCAATGTTCTTCAACGGAGACAGCTTATGCATCAATTCCAATAATCATAACGTGTATATCTTGATTGACATAATAATAAGGAGTCAAATTGAATACCTGGTATCATGTCTTAAATGATAAGTAAATGAACCACCACTTCACTTAATGAATAAAACAACTAATGGCCAATGGAAAGTAAGTTTTATTTTAGAATACATATGGCTAGAATTGAACAAGATTTTCTGAAATTCATTAACACTATGCTTAAACAGATACTAGAATAAAATAACAGATACGAGACATATGTATACCAGTTTTGAAATTGAAAAGAGTTGTAAACTTCGGATATATGATCTAAATACAAATTATAATGGCTCTTCCTCTTTCCTTGTGTCCCATCATTATGTATAGTTCAGGGATTAACTGAAATAAAAATAAAATAAATTAAAACCGATATTTCTAGTTGTTCTTGTAGTATTACGAACATTATACACATAATTAACTTCAAACTTGGGGAAAATTATGTTGCTCCGTTTAAACTAACCTAGCTATAAAGTCTCAGTCCTGTGGAGAGTTGTCTCATTGGCAACCAAAGGAAAATATTGTATGTTCATACTTATTCGAGTTAAATCAGAAATCTAAATTATTACGCTGAGAACACGTACACAAAACTTAAACGTAGCATGAATGCATACAACTTAACAATGAAAGGTTTGAGGGATTGAATTATCCAAAAGATTGTCGTTGCATTGAAATGGCATACATAAGAACTATCATATCCATATGCAGTGACTCACAGAAAGTGCATGTCTCTACCAGTAGCTTCACAAAGTTATATAGTATTAATGCCGTCTTTATTGCACATTTGATCTTCCTCCTTGTTAACTCTTCATAAAAAGTTATTTCAAAGACGTATAATTAACGTTTATACTATCATTACATAACTGCTTTTGCATTCTAATGATTGTTTGCTGGCCTTCAGTGATGGAAATTGAAGGCAATAACACAAAACACGTGCACTATGCACATAATAATAGGGATTCTGAAAAGTTTAGCTTGTATGTCAACTGCGTTGGCTGCGACTTTTGATATGTTCAGGAGTGTCAACAAGTCGATTCAGTATGGTTCAAAATCGATGAAGTCGCAGTAATGTCATACTTTGTCTGTAGTTTGTGTGATTGCTAATTGAAACGTAATACCTTTCATCCTACGAAGAGCATTCACATTATTAAAACAAAAATTAAATTAAAAGCTATACCTCTGTAGATAGAATTTCTCCAAGCAGCACCACACATCCTGGTATTTTCTCCTGTACATTTTTTAGAACATTGGGTGTCGGGAACTCTTGGGTAGTTGTTGTTATTAAGGTAATTTCCACAGAAACATTGGTCACTATTCTGTAGACATAGATAATAATGATTTATTTTAAGTGTTGCATTAGACAAATCAATCAGAAAAAATGATCAGACACAACGTAGAGATAGCTGCACTCAATGTTCTTAAAATTAGATACCCGTACTAGGGGGGAAAAAACTCATCACATACGGTTAATACATGTTTTTAATGCACTTTAATGGTTTGAATACTATACTAAAGTACATGTATGTCAAAGGCAAAAGTTTGACAACTTTTCTTAAAATATCTAAGCACAAAATAATGATTATACCCTATAAATAGAAATACTCTTTTAAACAATAAATATAATTCTTAGTTTTATTATACAAAATGTATCTTATTTTAATAATGTTTTCAGCTATAACCAACTTCAAACTACAGAAAAAAACGTTTAAAAAGTTGTCATGCTATTTTACTTTTGTGTACCCGAGATATGTCTATTTGTTACATCACAGTTGAAGACCAAAAACAATATGAAATCGTAGAAAACAAAAATATGAAAACATAAAACAGAAGAGCCTTACAAAGTATTATATATATTACGAATACTTACTTGTAAGCCTAAATATTCGAAGTTTGTACACAATGAACGACATTTCTCCAAATTCATGTTATTAGAGTTACTTTTATGTTGCGTCAAATGTCTATTGTGCTTATCAATAAAGCACCCAATATAACCTACAATAAAGCATTAACATTGGCTTTGTCAGGCACTTGAAGAAAAAAAATGTACAATTTAATTTTAAATTTATCATAAATTAACGAATAATAGCGACATCGTCACTTCTCATAGTTATTCAAAACTGGTCGTTGGCTTTATATAATTTGGTTCATATAATGGAATGAATAATTTACTAATTGCGTCTTATTTTTTATCAGCACATTCGGGATTCGTATGTCAGGTGATGCACATATATCAAGAAATGGTAAACCTTTCGCCTCTTGAGCTGGACATTAATACATTAACTTCCGTTGATATCCCTTGTTATACATATTTCGAAATGATTCACTAGTTTAGAACATCAGCTACTTTCTATAACCTCTAATGAATTGACGCTGCCAGTTCATCCTCGACGAGTTTGAATATTACTTTTGACATTTTTGTTTTTCTTTAAAAAGAGTATGGTTTGGGCAAATAAAAACATTAGTATACTGTTGTTCGTAATTCATAGATCGATTGAGAAAAAAACCAAATCCTGGTAACAAACTAAAACTGAGGGAAACACAACAATTATAAGAGGACTACGACACAACAGAAACACAACATTAAAATGTAACACATACAGAAACGTACTAAAATATAACAATGGCAATTGTTCTGAATTGGTACGGGACATTTGAACTAAAAAATGGTGTGTTGAAACTGTTTGTTGCATGCCAAACCTCCCGATTTTTTTGCAATGTTAAATATAACATTGAAATGACTATCTTACACATAGGACTACAATACACATAAATGGGAGAACATATAGAACAGAGAAACACAAAAATGATTGCTGAAAAAAGATGTCAGGTTTAAAATTCAATACGCCAGACGCGCGTTTTGTTCAAACAAGACTTACCACTGACTCTCTGATAAAAAAAATCAAATGCCAAAAAAAGTACAAAGTTGAAGAGGATGAGGACCCAAAGTCCCAAAAAATTGTGCCAAATACGAGTAGGGTTGTCTGTCTCGGATAAGAACATCATCATCATTTAGAATAATTCATACTTTTGCAAACAGTAAATTTGTATAAATGACTATATAATAGATATAAATGATAAAATCGGTGACTTACTACAAAATAAGAAGTGATAGATGAATAAAATCAACCAGCATATAATATTTCACAGATGCCTTAAACAATCGATAAACGCACAAATTAAAGTGATGTCAAATTTGAATTTTTACAATTTTCCCCAACAAATAGGACAGAATTAGAATAGAACTCGAGATTAGGTTTGTAATGTTAATATAACATTTATTAATAACAATGAAAATTACAGTACTAATTTATATCAAATTGTTGTAGCTATTAGATAATTAATTTATTATCTAGCTATGTCGGTATTTGTTCTAAATCAAACTGTAAACCAAATATATCGTACATATGTACTTGAACCAAACTGAAATCTTATTAATAAAATGGATGATTAATTATCTCTACAATAACACACGAATACAACAGAAAGATATAAGATTTTCAACTAAAACGATAAGTATTGTTTATCACTTTTATCTGTCAGATGTTTATTTTCAATTATTTTTTTCATTATATAAAATAATTAAGTTATACGTAGACTGCAGTTCTTACCTTCATATCTGAATTGTCTCAACTGTTCTATCCTTTGGTCAATATATTTGTCAAATTCGCTACCAGCAAGATCGAATTGAGCCCTTCCGGTTATTGCCACATCAACAGCAGTGACTACTTGGCAGCAAGATACCAAAGCCAGGACACTCAAATGCAGTAGTGCAATCATCTTCGTTCACTTACTTCTTGCTGTAAAATGATAAGCTTGTATTGAGGATTTAAAGATGTAATAAGCACTCATTTTTTCGATAAATCTTGCAATGCGTATACTTGTATTTTATTTGTAAGCCGTAAATGGTTGTTAATGTTAGAAATATTTAGTGAATAAATTAAAAAAGAAAAAGTGTGATGTGTTAGAAATTTTCATTTTGCCATTAAGTTTGATTAAGAATTTACCGTTTTAAATTTTTCATCGGAGGTCAGTACTTTTGTGAGTTTACTTTTTACTGGATAAGCATATGTCAATAATATCAATAAGGCATTAAATATTATATTTAACATTGCGTATAAGGTATACAATTAATTTGAAGTATAACAGGTATTATAACTTACCAAGTCAAGGCTTAACCGAGCACTTCAGATTTGAGGTGTATGGAAAATTCTGACGGATTACTTATATATCAATCTCCTTTCGGAAATTCGTTTAACAGGTCGGGACCCCTACCTTATATGGAAATGCATAAATTAGCATACTTATGTTCTCGCACATGTAATTGTTTATTTACAGGTGACGCAATTTATTTTTACCTAGGTTTTTGACCAATCCACTAAATGAGTCACAATGCATGATGGACTACTACGTGTTTACAATCAACCAAGAACACGTGTTATTTACTGAAATACAATACATTTTTTCGTGCAATGCGGGATTCACAATTTCGCTTAGTTTTTCATTTTGTGTATCCTCATTTATAGTTCGTGATATAAAGTATTACTTCCATGCTCAGATTAACGAAGAGTTGTTTCTATGCGAAGAAAAAAGGATTTGAATTACCCGATATATAGCCATTAACATGTTTGATGATGGCACAGAGATTTCATGTATTTGTCCACCAGACAGCAACGAAACAACAGCGAAAAAACACAATTACCCATGAGACAAACTTACTAGTGTAAAGTAAGTCGTCGATAACACCCGGTGCTGATATTCACGAGTACAGCAGTGTTCGTATAGATAATTAAAGGCAAATGTGGGATCCTTGAATTGTGTGTTCGTAAAAAGGAGCGAAGAAATATTTACATACATGGCAGTGTTAACAAAATCGCGATCTATAAGTATATTTTTTTGGTCACATTTCATTATATGGGACTTCCGAACTGTTCCCTTTGTTTTGAAGGTAGTAAAGTCAGCAACTGTAGAGTTTGTTCGTTTTTTTAACGGGCTCGGACATTTGTCAAACTGGATTAAATCATTAAAGCTGATTTCTTATACCTGCAAAGTAAAACTTTGGTTGGCTTGCTTGCTTTGTTTGTATAGTTGTTTATACAAGCTTTGAAAATAAGATTGACATCTTTAAACAATATATATATATATATAGGCATTACTTTATAAATTGTTACTTGGATGGAGAGTTGTCTCATTGGCACTCGCACCACATATTCCTATATCTATAGTTTAACTTGTATATTTTATATGTTGTACAATATACAAACAAAGCAAGCAAGCTAACCAAAGTGTTGCTCTACACGCATTGGGAAATAAGCTGTAATGATTTTATCCATATGTATGTGCGACAAAGTGGATAATTTGATGTTTTGTGAAAATTCCATCGTTGGATCTATAATAAAAAAGGAGATATGATAGGATTGCCAATGAGACGGCTGTCCACAAGAGATCAAAATGACACAGAAATTAACATTCATAGACCACCGTACGGCCTTCAGCAATGAGCAAAGCCCATACCGCAAAGTCCGCTATAAAAGGCCTCGATATGAAAATGTAAAACAATTCAAACGAAAAAACTAACGGCCTTAATTATATAAAAAAAAATGAACGAAAAACATGTTACTCATAAACAAACGACAACCACTGAAATAAGGCTCCTTTACAATATGTATCTTTTTGATGGGATAGATTTCTCGTCTTTTTGTATATTTAATTTGGGCCGTTTTTTGTTTTTGTTTTTTGGATTGTTTTACACGTCAAGTAATGTTTGGGTCATTAATAGCTTACTTTTCAGCATTGAACCTATGACTGCTTACTTTACTTAATTATGTCTTTGTTGTAAAGATGTCTCATTTGGCACTCATATCTCATTTTCTTATTTCTATATACAAAGCACGTTTTAGAAAAAAAAATTATAGGTAATATGACACCCACTATTATCCAGAGACTTTTAATATTGGAGATATTTTACATATGTCAACAGGACAGCAGCCGAACGAAAAAAGCCCTCCGAGGTATATTTTGTTATAAAATTAGCAACAAACTGATATTATCGATGGATGAAACTATAAAAAATGTATTGAGCTATATACCGTACCTGCTAAGTGGCGGATCCAGGGGGCGGGGGTTCCGGGGGATGAACCCCCTATTTTTGGAAGATCAGTGCATTTGGATGGGAACATGAAGTGGAACCCCCTTTTTAAAATGGCTGGATCCGCCCCTGTCGCTTTCATAACACTTATGTTTAGCATACTGAATATTTTGATGTTCTTAGGGAGCTACCATTTGATTTTTATGGGGGGATAGGATGAAAAATTTTGTCCTGCATTTTATTTTAGCTGTAATCTGTCCCGCCTTTTTATTTTTCACTCTGTTTCGGTCCTGCCTTTTTTTTTTTTTTTTTAGTTTATCCTGACTTTTTTTACCTAAATTGTCGTCCCGACTTTTTTTTGCAAGTGTCTCATCCTGCCTTTTTTTTTTACTCAAAACTCCTGTCCTGCCTATTTTTTTTTAACCTTTTTATGCAGAAAATTATTTTTTATTAGCACATGTACTCCCCCAGAATCCGACCCTAGTTAGATTTGTTTAAATTCAAAATACCCACCAATTCATATATTTATATTTTTCTAATCAATCTTATATTTGACATATCAAAAACGGACCCCATTACAGCGGCACTTTTGTATAATTAAGAAACTGTAGTGACTCTTCTTTCCAGGAAGTTGAGTCTATAACCTTAACTTTGATTTTTGATTACTTGTACTTAGCTAAACGCGTGGCAGGAGACATAACAATACCGGGCATCCGACCGTCCGGTCTTGTTAGAACTCGCATGTGTACAATTCTTGCCACTGAGGTTGTGAAACTGATATCATAAGCAATATGTCTTTGACACTTTCGAAAATAAGTCGTAATCAAATATTTTTAACCAGTTATGACCCTTTGAAATATAAATGTAATGGAAATCCCATTTTAAGATATGGAAAAGAAAAAAGAAAAAGAAAAAAGTGCTATTTTAATTATTCCCTTGTTCCTTGCCCTTTAATAGATAAAATATGATATGTAAAATGCATGGCGGGGAACATTGGAACTTTGTTCTTAAATTGAAAATAAAAATAGTTTTTGAACCTTGATAAAAACGGAAATTCATGAGCCTAGGAATTTTCACGATATATAACAAATTGATTTTTTTCACGTCTTTTACCATGTCACAAGAAAAGATATCAGGATATGGTGTTTTAGCTGTTAGTTGCTTATAATTAGATGAGAAGCCATCACCCCACTACGTTCAATTTCAGAGGAAACATGTCAACGGTTATGCATTTCATCATCCTCTCTGCTTGTCTTAATAAGCCGATAACGTATAGACTTTTTAAGAACAAAAAATTACTTCAAACACTATTCTGCGGTTTACATAAACTTAATAATCCTGAAAGATAGACCAAGCATACTGCTTAGAAAATGACTGGACGTTATCCTCATATTCTCAGCCTTGTTACATTTGGATACTTCTGAGTTGTACTGCTATTTTTTTTTTTATTGTCAAAATGATGTGGATGCTTGAGCATCTGAGCATACATGCAAGCTACGCCACTGCTGACTATACCCGTTTAATTTTCAATCCAACCAGAGCAATGTCTGAAAAACGTTTTTCAATATCATTGACCAGTTCAAGATCCAAAATCAAAACATGCGATAATACAAAATTCTATTTCAGAGTAATTAGGCACGAACAATACCGTAGATTAACGACCGTTACTCCAAAATATCCCTCGGATAAACCATCTGTCTAAATATCGCTATCAAAATGAACTCCATCTCTAAATAAACCCGACATCATAAAATATCTAGCTAGTGTACAATTCCCTCTATTTAATCTGGAACGGAAACATAATTTAACATTTTAGAATTGTTTGCCTACGAGATCGAAAAGAAATATATCAAATGTAAAGAAATAAATATTTAAGTCAAACATCAAAATACAAAATAAATTAAAATTTAAAGTACAACTTACCAGTACGAAAGTTTTCCCCAATCTGAAGAAACACTGCCCTGACGAGGTTTAAATATCCAAGTCTGGACATTGAGTCTCAAGAACGAGAAAAACGATCCCCGCGAAAAAAGTGACTGGACAACTATAGTAAAATATATAGTATCTAAAAATAGATAAAGGGGAATTTACGATGACCAATAAACGTTACAATTTATCGCTTTCAGGTATTACAATCTTGAGATATATACTAAAATGCAGACGACATGGCTTGTGCATAGATATCAGATTGACCACGTTATGCAATATTTAATTTCAACCATGGCCAGTATCCATCATTTTAATATGAAAGACACCGAAACACAGGGGTTCTTCTTCACAGGGGTTTGTTAATCCTATGCCAAAAATTATGAACTTTCCTCTTGTGTCAGATAATTAGGAAAATGAAGAAATAAAATAAAAAAAATGTGCTTGTGGCTTTAACTGCCTTTTTGATAGTAATATGCATTAACTATATTATCAAGGGCAATTACTTTAATTGCATGATGCCATCAGTTATGTAGACATTGTACTGAATAGTAATTATATAATTTACATCATGCCATTCGTCCAAAGTAATAAACCGGCAGGACACGTCTAAATTTGAAAACTTCCAAGTTATATTAAAATTATTAGGACTAATCCTGCCATTGACTCGGTTATAATTTTGCCGGGGTTAATTATTCTTCATCAAAATGGTTTTGTAAAGTTATTTGTTTTTTGTTATTTTAATAAATTTTGGTACCTAAAAATGACCAGACAAATTTTTAACTGAGTTTGTTATTTAAATGTCCATTCATATTAAAAAAAACCAACCTAAAACCCTACCTATCGCCTGATCTTTTTTTTATTGAACCCTGGCTTTGGCAAACCAACAGTTTTTTTTAATGTGACCCCACATCAAGAATATGATAGACCCAGAAAGAACATGGAAAGATATGGCGAAAATGAGCACCCCACTCTACATGCTTATACTTTGAACAATAACTATTAAGAGGTCATAATTTTTATTGATTAAATAAAAACTACCAACCAAACACGCATCGTTTAAGTTGTATTACATCGTATTTCATTATATTATGACATAGAAAAATACATGATCCTGGACTCATCAAAATCTTTTGGGACTCACCATTTCTTAAAGTGATGAGTCCATGAAAAAATCCTAGTGAAAACCCTGAAAACCAACTTTAAATTTCGATTAATCATGTTAATCATCCATACCAATCATATTTTTTTGTTTGGTCTGTCATAGTTCAAATAATTATGATTTCTGGCAAGACGATTTTTATCTCTTATCTTAGAGGCACGTAGGAAGGCGACCCAGAAAAAAATTAAAATAGCCTTGCCAGACGTCATGATTATTTGGACTAGGTCGATAATAGCAGTTCATGTTGTTCAGATAATTGTAAGGTCTTACATTAGAAGGCTAGCTAGCTGTTTCATTTTTCGCAGTAAGGCTCAAAGCTAAGTTAAATTGGTTTGCAAGATGTCATAATTTTTTAGACTAAGAATAGACCAATGTGCAATTATTGTGTACAGATTTTCCTAATCTTTTTCAAATGGGGCCTGGACACTTTATGCTAATAAAAGCAACCCTGAACACTTAATCTGGAGCTTGACCACATACATGTACATGTTTGATGTACACTCGATCCCCCTCCCCAAAACGGACCAGGGCAAACATGATACCCCAAAACTCTATTCCCACCATTAAATCAATGTGGAGTCCATATTATATTGTCTTCTGCTTAGTGCTGTTGGTATTGTTCAACTTAAATTATAGCATGTTTATGGTCAATTTTGTGCAACATTTTCCTTTTTATATATATATTATACAACTCGTCTAAACATCAACCCAACAATGTTAGATCTAACATTGTTGGGTTGATGTTTAGACGAGTTGTATATACATTATGTACACAGCCATGTATCACCATCATTGATGGCGATCCGATGGATACATCTGTTGTAGAGTTGTCACTGACTCAGACGTACTTATATATATACATGTCATGCATGTAATTACCTAAAATTGAGAATTGAAATGGGAAATGTGTCAAAGAGACAGCAACCAAACCATAGAACAGACAATAGCAGAAGGTCACCAACTTGTTTTCGTGTTAAGACGTGTTATCTTTCTATGTTTCGTGTTTAGTAGGATGACTTGATGTGTGCTTCATGTTTCCCCTTATTTATTTTCCATGTTTCCTGTCATACTCTTTAATTTCTCGTGATTTTGACATACATGACATATTATTTTTATATAATTATACTAGAACACATCCGCGAAATCGCGAGCATTCAGAGCATAGTTTAAAGTATGTAAAGTGTTGTTGGAAGAATTTTGTAAAATATTGAATGACTAGAGAATTTCAGCAAAAGTATCATAAGTCATAGGTTATTGGGTACAGGAAAACGTTTTTTTTTATCCCTCCTCCATTATTTCTAATATTCCCATTTTTTAGCTGTCTATCAATTTCAATATGAATATACATATACATACCACGTCTTCTTTTTTGTTGTTATCAATGAATTTTGTAAAAGATTTAATGACTGGAGAAATTCAGAAAAGGTATCAAAATTTCACATGAATATTTCTAGCGCTTATCTGTATATTATGAACATTCATTAGTCTATATAAATATAATGTATTTACTTTCAATTCTAGGTATACTAATCGATCCATAGTGGTCTTTGATATAGTATACAGACCATCTCTATTTAATAAACTCTGTGACTGTCGTGGATAGTAAACTTGAAAATGATAGCAGATAGAATTCTGAAAATACACTTTATTCTTTGTATATGTATGTTTAAAGTATAGGGCCAAGACCACAATTAATGACCCCGCTGAATATAGTTCCCCTTAATTATAGTGTATTTTTTCTTAATTTTGTTTCTTTGCCTTTTTCATTCATTTGTTAGTTTTTATGGGATGGAAATGAAAGAAGAGAGGTGAAATAACTTTTTTGTTGAAGATATTTGAACTGATTTTAATATGGAAAGAGTGATTAGGTCAAGTGCAAAAAGGTAATAATTACAGTTTTTGGAACATCTCTTGACTTGTCCATAGGGGTATGGATGTGTATTGGCTAAATTTGTAAGTTACATCAGAGCAATCTTTCTGAATTTAGGATATGTTTTTGGACTAGTACTATACATTACACACACAAAACATTTGACAAAAATAATAGGTGCATTTTTTTTAATGAGACAAAAAGTTATAAAGAACTAATAGAGAAATTAATTGTGGTCTGTGGCCTATACAGAAAAATGAAAACCGAAAGTATAATCTGACTTAAAATTTCGTCCAATGACGGGACAATATCCGGATGCCTTTTTTCTCGTTTTTTCTCCAAAAATAACTCAACCTGAATAATCATATGAATGGATGACAAAATGAAATGGCACTATGCACTGTACCTATAGGACACAGAGGCGTGTTGATTAATTTATTGTGGAAAGAAGAGAAGCGACACCCAAAATGAGGTCTTCTCGTTTAATAGTATAGATAGTATATAGATAATAATTATTATCAGTATTGAAATTGAATAGTCACTGCATTCACTTTACCTCTTAAATAAGAGTACATGAGTGACATCATATATCTGAACTGTGTCCCTGTTCAGTGTTCAGCTATATGTATCCCCAATAAACAGAATCAAGCCATAATGGTATTTGTAAAATTTTCATTGCGAGACCTCATGTCCAAGAGGCAGGGAAAAAACCTGTAATAAAGCTGTGTATTCTGTTACAACAGACAAGTGTGTACAAGCATGAACGGATGCAAATCATATCATGTATTAAACGGAAAAGGCCACAGCCTGTTTAAAAACGGTCAATTTTGACGGTATATTAAAGTCAGTCTGTCTGTCTGTTACAGGAATATTTTTCGTCGCATCTTTCTCAGGAAAATAACAAGGATTTCTAAAATTTGGTTTGAGGGTTTATATGAGTCAGCAAAACCGTGTGATGCTTTTTCATATTCACCACTCAACAAATTCCTGTGTACCTTAAAATTATTAAAGTGTATGGGGGTATCAAAAGGGATCAGTAGCTCACAGATTCACTTGTTTGTTTTATATTATTTCATATGTTTTGTTGAGGAGGGGGCTGGCTATTGTGAGCAGCGCTCTCAGCACTTCTAGTTAATCATAAAAATTACACTAAGACCAGCAAAAATTAGCAACATGCATATCGTGGGTTCATTTATTTTGCATTAATATAAACATTAAAACGTGTAATCCCGCTGCAAATGATTGCACCTGTTCTAAGTCAGGAATCTGATGTACAGTAGTTGTCGTTTGTTTATGTTATTTATAAGACTAGTGTTTCTCGTTTCTTGTTTTTTTATATAGATTAGATCGTTGGTTTTCCTGTTTGAATGGTTTTACACTTGTAATTTTGGAACCCTTTATAGCTTGTTTATTGATGTGAGCCAAGGCTCTGTGTTGAAGGTCATACATTGTATAATGGTTTACTTTTATAAATTGTTATTTGGATGGACATGATAAAGAGTTGTCTTATTGGCACTCACACCACATCTTCCTATTTCTATTGTGTGGCAAAAGAAATTTCTTTATTTAAAAAAAACATAATATTCATCATCATGATTATACATGTTACAATGTAAACACATATTTTTTTACATATAGCTCTGTAATTGTTTTCACTGCTTGTACATCTTTTGATTTTAAATGTTTGGCTTTGAGTGTTCCTGGTGAAGGTAAATCCAGACTTAGCCAGAAAAGTGCTATGGACGCATGAAATTATTAAACGTGTTGTTTTCAATTTTTCATGCTCCTTTATTTAAAAAAAAAAGTATATAATTACATTCTCTTTTTTTTTTTTTTTAGGTCGCCTGACAATGAGGTTACAGTATGCAATTCAAGCTGTGATGAAATATAAAGTAATGGTTTGAATTTGGAGAGCTTCATAACATGTATTATAGACAGGTAAATTGTTTTATCCTGCAACTATATAACTATTGTACATGAACA
The DNA here is from genome assembly GCF_036588685.1 of Mytilus trossulus. Lineage (NCBI taxonomy): Eukaryota > Metazoa > Mollusca > Bivalvia > Mytilida > Mytilidae > Mytilus > Mytilus trossulus. The sequence continues at coordinate 18,943,840 of NC_086386.1, read as the reverse complement.
ATGAGACGACTCTCCTGAAGAGTCCCAAGTTGAACAGCAACAGAAATTAAAAACTATGTCACCATTTAGGCCTTATGGCCTTCACCAATGAGAAAAAAAACACATTCTGCCTCATTGTCTTCTCTGAAAGGCGCCAAATCATAATATTAATAAACCTGTTGAAGGAGAAAACCAATGGTCTTATTTATGTGAGAAAAAAGTGAATGAACAAACAAACAAACAAACAGCAACAAACAACAAGTGCTCAATTCAATATTTCAGACACATACATAGTCAGGGGTACTACTTGTACAAGTTAATTTTATTTCCTTGAAGAAGTAAAAAAAAATTATACACATATAAGTAAATAGATAATGTTTGAATAATCTAGCCTTGTGCAAGGCCTTCAAAAATTGCTCCTTTGGGGCTTGTAAATGAGCAGTGTTGTGAAGATAAAGCCTCGGTCACACCTTACTAGATAGCTCGAACGGACGCCTAACGGATAACTTTTTTTCAATCCGTTGATGTCCGTTAGACGTCCGTTCTTATCCGTTAGGCGTCCGTCATTATCCGTTGCATGTCCGTTAATAAACTGGAATCTGCTTGTATTCGCTTCACTCAATTCATTCTATGACCAAAGTGTAGTAGTCAGCCGAGAACCAGCTTAGTCCGTTAAGCGTCCGTTTTATCCGTTGACGTCCGTTCTGTCCGGTGGAAAATTTTGAGCATGTTCAAAACTTTGAACGGACGTCCAACGGATAAAATGTCCGTCGAACGTCCGTTAGGCGTCCGTTTTGTACGGTACTCGTCCGTTTTGTATCCGTTATGCATCCGTTGGAGATCCGGTAGACCAATTCAACAACGGACGTCTACCGGACGCCTAACGGATAAAACGGATGTGAAACGGACATTAACGGAAGGATAACGGATAAAACGGATGCCTACCGGATGTAAAACGGACAAATGCCACTTGAAATTTCGCATGGTTTATTGCCTTTAATTTTTAGATGGTTTATTGCCTTTAATTATCAGATTATTTTGTTCGTCGGTTTTATCCGTTAGGTGTCCGTTTTATCCGTTACTCGTCCGTTGGATGTACGTTCGACGTCCGTTCTGTCCGTTACGTATCCGTTTCACGTACGTTCAATGTCCGTTGTGTGTCCGTTAGGCATTCGTTACATGTCCGTTAGTACACCAACGGACTCCTAACGGATAACAATTTGGTCAACGGATAACTTTTTTTTTTATCCGTTAGGCGTCCGTTCGAGCTATCCGGTAAGGTGTGACCGAGGCTAAACAGACAAATGGGATTTTTATTGTCTATGAAATTACACTTAAATGATTGGTAAAAACATCTGCAGAGAGTACACAATTTAAAATTCGATTAGAGCAAAGAAATATCAAGAATATAAGAAAGAAAAAAAAGATGATTTTTTTTAATTACACATTTGTACAAGTAAAACGAGTACAATGTAAATCATTCTGAATTTGTAAGGGACATAACTATGCCAATTTTTTGTTTACCTATACAAGTACATGTGAATAAAATTCACTTTTTTTTTCCATTCTTCAAGAATTGTAATACAATAATTAATGTACTTAATATAAATCATGATAATTTCTGAATTAAAAATGGAGTGTCTGTATATGTACCAGCAATATTATTCATTTACACAGACATGACAGATACGCCTATTATAATAATATACTGAACTTGCTAGCTAAAATTTCTTGTGGATTACTGATATAAATCATGTTGATATTGAAGTATTCCTGTCATTGTTCACATTTGGAAAAGGAGATACAAAACTAGTATCTCAATTGTTTGTAAAACAATTGAAAGGTCTTTCCTGTAAAATGATGTTTTCCTAATGTACTTTGTACGACCTTTCGTTTGATATACGACAAGTATATACCTTCTGAAACTTTCCGCTTTTAACACTTAATGACCTCATCAGCCTACATTTTTGAGATCGGAATTATGATATAAATAACATAAAGTAGATGAGCTTTCATTTGATATGCAACAACTCTATGTTCTAGAAAGTTTGATTTTTGCACTTAATAACCCTATCCAACTAATTTGTGGAGGTCGGGATTTGATATTTCCAATGTACACATCATGACCTTTCATTTAATAAACAACAACTCTATCTTAAAAGAAAATTTATTTTTTGCACTCAATGACCCCATCCAACCCATTTTTGGGAGACGTCAATTTTAAATTTGAAATGTACACTTTATGTTCTTTCATTTGAAATGCGACAACCTTACCATCTGAGAAATTTGAATGTTTGCACTAAATGACCCCACCCGTCCTCCTGGGATGAAAAGGGGGTTTAAAATTTTCATTTTTAAGTAGAGTTTATTAAGACCTTCAATTTGATATATCAGATGACCCAATTTGATAAAGTGCAAAAAATGATGCAATATCAACTATATAAATAGAAATTATGAAACTTCCAAAGTCAATGCAAAACTTGAAAATTTCAAATTGAATTTTTGGTGTTTTTTTCCATGGAATGATTTTGGTATTTGGTCAAACATATAACTATGTTAACCTCTTCAATTTCTAACACATTTTAAGAGGTACGCTCTTGTTGATTCAGAAATACATACCTCCGCTCGCAAAACTTCAAACTGCATCATCTCTACAACGACAATAAATATCTCAAATCTGTTAAATGATAAATGATCTACAGTTGAAGGACAACATTATAGAAAAAGAGTTGGGACAATTTCAAAGTTCACCAAGGTCACAATTAATCATCAAATATATGATGCAATACCAAACTTAAGAACCGGAAGTCTTAGAGACATGGGACTAGCACCATTCAACTCAGGACCACTTGACCTTTCAAATATCACAAGGTCAAGGTCATAGTATACTGTGAAGGTCAAGGTGAAATTTCATCATGACCTTACATTGACGTCAAATTGAAGGTCTTGAATTACTGATCATCTTTGCAGTTTATAGTAGGTTAATATCTGTTACCTTTAAAAAGATATACACAAAATACTATACTTTTAAGAATCATCCCGTTGTAACTTTTGAACAGACGGTCGGACATTTTTAGGCTTATTACATAAAATGTAGAGCTCGTCGAGAGGAACATTTTATACGCTGTAAGTATGCAGCAAACTCTTATCGTTTTCTTAATATGTAAGCTTGAAATTGCAGCGTAATTTTTTTTTGCACTTGGTGACCTTTGACATTAGGTGCAAATTAAAGGTCACGTGAAGGTCTTTACGACTTCCGGTTCTCGAGATACAATTTAAAAAAAATTGTGTATATTTTTTCAAGGGAAATAACTCCTTATAAGGGTTAACAACAAAATGATTGTACATATTTATTACCATTGCCATCTTGTCTTGTACATGTTGCCGTTTTCAAATCGATTCTATTTTGAATACTTTTTGAGAAAAATGTAAAAGAAAGAAATTGCTTTAAGGGAACGTAACTCTCATAGGGAATGATGAAATCCTTAGCAGCCTCATATGGTAACACATCATGATGAGATCTAACTTTTGTCCAAATAAGGTCATGATATCTTCAAAAACAACGAGGGGGGGGCCATGTCGAAAAAATCCAATAAAAGGGAGATAACTTCTAAAGGGGATGATGAAATCCTACACAGCCTCATCTGGTATTACTTCATGATGAGGTCTACCGATGGTCCATATTTGGTCTTGATAACTCCAATAGAAACGAAGGGAGGCCATGTCAAACAAATGCTGGATGAAAAAAAAAAAAAAAAAAAAAACTAGTATCTCAATTGTTTGTAAAACAATTGAAAGGTCTTTCCTGTAAAAGTGATGCGTTCATAATTTACTTTGTACGACCTTTCGTTTGATATACGACAAGCATACCTTCTGGAACTTTTTACTTTTATCACTTAATGACCTCATCCGCCTACATTTTTGAGATCGGAATTATTATATATGTAACATAGAGTAGATGAGCTTTCATTTGATATGCGACAACGCCATATTCTAGAAAGTTTGATTTTTGCACTCAATAACCCTATCTTACTAATTTTTGGAGGTCAGGAATTTGCTATTTGAAATGTACACATCATGACCTTTCATTTGATATACAACAACCCTACCTTAAAAGAACATTTATTTTTTGCACTCAATGACCCCATCCAACTCATTTTTGGGAGACGTCAATTTGAAATTTGAAATGTTCGCTTTATGTTCTTTCATTTGATATGCGACAACCTTACCATCTGAGAAATTTGAATGTTTGCACTAAATGACCCCACCCGTCTCCCTTGGATGAAAAGGGGGTTTCAAATTTTCATTTTTAAGTAGAGTTTATTAAGACCTTCAATTTGATATATCAGATGACCCCATTTGACAAAGTGCAAATAATGATGCAATATCAACTATATAAATAGAAATTATGAAACTTACAAAGTCAATGCAAAACATGAAAATTTCAAATTGAATTTTTGGTGTTTTTTTCCATGGAATGTTTTTGGTATTTGGTCAAACATATAACTATGTCAACCTCTTCAATTTCTTAAACATTTTAAGTGGTAAGCTCTTGATGATTCAGAAATACATGCCTCCGCTCGCAAAACTTAAAACTGCATTATCTCTAAAACGACAATAGATATCTCAAATCTGTTAAATGATAAATGATCTACAGTTAAAGGACAACATTATAGAAAAAGAATTAAGACAATTTTAAAGTTCACTAAGGTCACAATTAATCATCAAATATATGATGCAATACAAAACTTGAGAACCGGAAGTCGTAAAGACATGGGACTATCACCATTTAACTCAGGACCACTTGACCTTTTAAATATCACAAGGGCAAGGTCATAGTATAATGTGAAGGTCAAGGTGAAATTTCATCATGACCTGACATTGACCTCAAATTGAAGGTCTTGAACTAGTGATCATCTTTTAAGTTTATAGTAGGTTGATATCTGTTAACTTTAAAAAGATATACACAAAATACTATACTTTTAAGAATCATCCTGTCGTAACTTTTGAACAGTCGGTTGGACTCTTTTGAAATCAGTGTATAAAATGTAGAGCTCGTCGAGAGGAACATTTTATACGCTGTAAGTTTGCAGCAAACTCTTATCGTTTTCTTAATATGGAAGCTTAAAATTGCAGCATAATTTTTTTTTGCACTCGGTGACCTTTGACCTTGGATGCAAATTAAAGGTCATATGAACTTAAGATTATTGGTGTAGGTCCCAAGTCTTTACGACTTCCGGTTCTCGAGATACAATTTTTCAAAAATTGTGTATATTTTTTTAAGGGAAATAACTCCTTATAAGGGTTAACAACAAAATGAGTGTATATGTTAATTTACATTGCCATCTGGTCTTGTACATGTTGCCGTTTTCAAATGGATTCTATCTTAAATACTTTTTGAGAAAAATGTAAAAGAAAGAAATTGCTTCAAGGGGACATAACTCTCATAGGAAATGATGAAATCCTTAGCAGCCTCATATGGTAACACATCATGATGAGATCTAACTATTGTCTAAATAAAGTCATGATATCTTCAAAAACAACGAGGGGGGGGGGGGGGCCATGTCGAAAAAAAACAATAAAAGGGAGATAACTTCTAAAGGGGATGATGAAATCCTACACAGCCTCATCTGGTAATACCTCATAATGAGGTCTACCGATGGTCCATATTTGGTCTTGATAACTCCAATAGAAACGAGGGGAGGCCATGTCAAACAAATGCTGGATGAAAAAAAAAAAACAAAAAAAAACAGGAGAAAAACAATAAGGTCTTTCCTCGCGGAGAGGAAAGACCTTAATAATGAAGTTCAACATAATATTTAAATATGTATTACATAGTGCGCCATTATATAAATAACACATAGCTGAGAGGGTGATAGAGCAGATTGTTACCCCGAGAAAACATTGTCAACTGAGGCGAACTGAGGCGAAGCCGAGGTTGACAATGTCTTTTCGAGGGGTAAAAATCTGCTCTATCACCCTCTCAGATATGTGTTATTTACTTTATTATACTGAATGTTCTATTATTACTGTCGATTAAATTTAAAATTCAAAGTAATTAACCGTGACATCTTGTACATAACCATCCGTATTTGATAAAGCGCACACTTGATCAAACGTCTCCGTGAAGGGTGATAGAGTAATTGCCATAGGATAGAGTCGTATTTAATAAAGCGCACACTTGATCAAACGTCTCCGTGAAAGGTAATAGAGTATTTGCCATAGGATAGAGTCGTATAGGATAGAGTCATGTTTAATAAAGCGCACACCTGATCAAGCGTCTCCATGAAGGGTAACACAGTAAATTGACACCCTCGTATTAGCCAATTAAAATCTGGCATTTTGACATGAAGTATAATAAATTAAAATGTGTTTGGAAAATTTATGTTTTGTTCAAATGTTATCAGACGAGAATCAATCTTTGTATGAACAGGTTACAAATGTATGGTTTAACTGAAATATAAAAAACGACATACATGTATGTACACATTGGATTGGCAATAATACCGCATTAATTTAATTCAGACATGCATATTGATTATGTTGTCAGTTTGTTTTCAATCTATGAGTTTGAATGTTCCTCTGATACCTCTTTATCATACGTTTTTCCAGATTTTGTCGCACCATAGAGTTAAGTATAACCTATTTGTAAGATTTATACAATTTGCAAAATGTAATAAATTATTCATCAATTGAGTCCTTTTTTGCCGATTTTTTTTAACTGGAATCTGAAAGTGAATTCTGTTGATGCATGAATATGAAATAAAGTGAAACATGTCGACGCTCTAGATATTGCGTCTTTTCGAAATAATGCGTTAACTTCCGACTATTTTCATTGAAAAAGAATTGATCTGATTTGAACGTTTCTTCAAGATTAAAGAATTAAGAAAAACATTTTTTTCCTTCATATCTAAATTAATGACTCCGTCCGTTCGTCTTCAACTTATAAGTTTGAATATCCATTTGCTATTGTTCCCCTCTAGAAAAACAACAGGTTTTTTGCTAAAGAGTTGTTAATCACTGTAATCTCATGTATGCTGCAATCAAGGAAATATAAATATTCAAATCTGTTTCATTATATGAAAAATAATATCATTTATATATATCCGAACTCTTACGTTCATATATGAATTGTCTTAGCTGTTCTATTTGTTGGTCGACATATCTAGCAAATTTGCTACCTGCAAGATCGAACTGCGCAGTTTCGGTTATTTTCACATCAACAGCAGTGACTACTTGGTTGTAAGACACCAAAGCAAAAATACACAACTGTAGAAGTGCAATCATCTTCGTTCACTCTAGATCTCTACTGCTTCAAAAAGATGAACTGTGAGTGAAGGTGTATAAGTTTACTACACCCTTTAAACACAATAAAGCCCCTTTGGTGCAGCATAAAGGACTTTAGGGTACACTTAAATATTTTATGTTTTATTTTTATGCCGTACATGATTATGTTTTATTTTATGGTGGCAATATTAGTTATTTGTGGTAAATAGTTTTGTAGATGGTTATGAACCTGACTTGGCAACTTCCAGAACGTTTGTAACTGATACGAAGGCACTACTTCACGCACATGTTTAAAAATTCAGCATGTGTTTCCATTTGTTTGTGAGAGAAAACATAGAGATATTTGATGTTACTCAAACGTACAAATATAATTTGGGACAGACATGGTATTGGTGATATTTGCTCCTAAAAAGTAGCTGAACACTTTTTTTAAAGACAGATAATTGGAGATACCACTAAATTATTTCCTTTTCAAAGTTTCAGATTTTATTTATTAATGACATTTGTATTTTGTACTAGAAATATGGTAGAACAAAATTCAAAATTGATTGTTAAACCCCCACGCTTTATAGCATGCATTATCATAACGTGTATCAGTTGTTAATTGCATCATTGGACCATAAATCAACATCCTGCGGTAGAAGTGACTTTTGTAGTGCAACCAACTATTTTATGTTTTATTTGTAAGTCGTTTATGGTAGTGTTTTATTTCAGCAATGTTGTAAATAGTTTCGAAAAAAAAAGTACAATAACATGTTAATCTAAAGATAAGGTGTGGTATGATCGGCAACAAGACTTCACGAGATACAAAACGGGTCATTCAACAAATCAATGAGTAAAATCTATACCGCATTTCAACTACAAAAGATCCCGAAGTGACACAATTGAAAGTCTGATGTATGTATAATGTAATGAACAAAAAACAAATATGATATTCAGCAGTAAACGACACCAACTTAATTACATGCTCCTAATGTCTTGAACGTGTCGATATTAAAGGCGAGTAATGGCTATAACTCAAAGACGTGTTCAATATTTCGTATGCTTTAAAAGAAGTCAATTTTAACGTTAAATGGCGTTAAAATATTAACCAAATTAAATGGAATAAAATAGACTGCACTGCAACTATAACTTATTCACAAAATTCTGGAGGCCGCAAAATGCATTTACTATTCACGTTTTGTTCATAAAAAAGGGTACTGAAACACTTTAAAAAAACAATTACACTTTATATTTACAATGGCATCAGTTTCACAATTGGTCTAGTTGTAATCAATCATTTTGATGTACGAAGTTTGATTGATCTCACTACTCCATCATTCCCGGTGATCAATAACTGCTAGTTGCAACATCATTCGCGATGAATTGTTCATAATTTGTACGACGGAACCAACTTTTACATGTGCGCATTGGTCTCCGGCGACGCGATTGAATTCTCTTAATCCGGTAAGGTTTTACATTCTCCACCGTTTGGCAATATGTTCGAATAAAGTTGCTGAATCGTCGAAAAGGGTTTTCGCTTCTTAAAATCTAAATTCGAATTATTGTCCTCTGAATCAGTGTTGTTCTCTTGTGTTAATCATCTTTCCTGTATTTGATGTGACGGCGTAAGCGGCTGTAGATCTCGGAAGTCGGAAGACAAATACGTAATGGGACGATCGTTGATTACACATTCGATATCTATCAAAGTTGTTTGTAATACATCAGAATTTACTCGTGATTTCCCTACCAATGTTCTCAATGTCGTTTTTGTAATCCTACTTTTGATACATACATAATGTGGCTTGTTAAACATGTGTGCAGCATCACACCCTTTAACTTGAGACAGTGGTGTAACGACACAAAGGAACAACTATGCAAATCAATAAACCAAAAACAGATAAGAGAAACAGAAAAAAGACAACAGCTCAATTGCAGACTCTTTGGTCAGGCATAGAATGTTGCAAGGTTAACCTAGGACAGTGGTGTAACAGCATACACCTATTGAATGTGTAAGAGGGTTAAAGCAATTGCGTTGTCCCTGGGAAACAATCTTTGCTAGAGGCGAAGCCAAGGGCAATAGTTTGTATGCGGAGGGACAACACACTTGCTACTAGACATTTGCGAAAACTCGCATACACCTACGATTAGGATTACGATTACACTTACGGGTAACATTTAAACTTTGGTCGTCTCAAAGTGTGAATACAAACTGTTGTTCCAAACCAATGCTATCTCTTTTATGATGATTTTAAATGTTGAACAATTGAGTTTTCAAGCAAAACATGTAACTATAATTAACATATTTAATATTGGTCGTTGTGTTAAACTATAGTTTAAGTATGTCATACGTTGAAGGCCGTATATTGACCTATAATGGTTTACTTTTATGAATTGTTATTTGGATGAAGAGTTGTCACATTGGCACTGATACCACATCTTCACATATATTTTATATGAAGAAATGAACGACAATCATTTCTTAAATGATTTGACAACTGAGATTTTTTTAAGGAGAATGTGATTCAGCAAGTTGTTGTATAAGAACTACGTGTATATATAATATTTTTTTCGTGGTAATTCATTTCCCAATCGGTAAATTTTTATAAGTTTAACTTTATCTCAATCGCGAAAACAGTTTGTTTACGTTTTCTCTATCAATAAACATTAAAAAGTATACGAAAAAAAAACCACAACCCATTTTTGGTGATTATATTTATGTCGATCTTTTAAATATAGAATTTGAACTATAATTCATCATCGTCAGACTCTGATGAAGAGACACCAATTTAAGACTACGTAGCAACTTCGGAACCTTTTTCGTAATAAACTTGCTGTAGGCCTCGTGATTTTTTTTAATCAAATTCATGAGCGGCATTTTTTGGGGTTTTGGTTTTTGTAGATTGGTCCTCTTGCCAGCTTGCGGTTGCTCAATTTCCTCCTCATTCGTGTTGTCTCGTTCTTTTGGTTCCTCTGGCTCTTTTAGTTCTTCCTGCTCTATTTTTTTTTTTGTAATGGAGTTGCATTTTTGGTTTTTTTTTCGGAATGGGTTTAAGTGGCCCGTTATTATCATCTTCCGAGGATAGATCCTCTAGTATCTTATCCCTTTTGTCATTTGCAGTTGATGGGCCAGGGACATTTTTTTGATTTGGTTTTTTTTATGCAACTATTGTAGAGATCTTGTGCATCGGTTGTCAAAATACGGATGCTTTTCTTTACTGTGTTAATTATTCTGTCCCACGAACACGGGTGTGTCTGATATGCCCTCAGCATAAGAAATAACTCCTGGTCAGATACTGCGACAATTTTCTTTTAACGTTCAAGGGCATACGATACAGTTACAGGGAAGGTAATGACGTTGCTAACGTAATTTGTTATTTTCGTGACGTCAAACTGTGACATATCGGGAAAAGATGCATTTTTTGACTGATTTTTATCATTCAAACTGATTTGATTTGGACACGAATTCATGGACCCCTATTTTTCAAAACGGCATTTGGTTTCATTTTGCAGGGAGATTATGTGACTCAAATTTTATAAAACTGTAAATAGAGGATTTTTTTGAATTGTGATAAACATGCAGTAAAACATTACGTTTTTTCCTCAATTCATGAACATTTGATAAATATCAGTGGCGTAGGCTTATATGAGTCATTTCTGAATAAAAAAATGCATATTTTTTTAAAGATATTTATAAAATACAGAAATTACCGATTATTAAACAAAACATACTTTATTTACGCAAAAAGTAGCAGATGAAGGTATATTTTTTATGACATATTTGATTTAATCAGGTAAAAAATAGCCTATCTGCAAATTTGGTCAAATAATTAAAAAAATATTAAACAAGAAATTGTAAAAGTTATCAAAACCAGGACATATTTTTGATACAACGCTGATTAATATACAGAGAAAATGTAGAAAGTTAAGTAGACTGATAACCCACTATAGAGTTAAGGTTGAACACGCAATCGGAGAATTAAAAAAATTATAAAGTTATGGGGACTTTGTGGATCATCCAAGACAGCGATTAACATCTGTTGTGACCATATGTGCTGCCTTCGTTTGCCTCCGTAAATACTTATTTACATAATAAAAAACAACCATTTTACTATGTATCTTTAATTGTTTTTGTTTTTTTTTATTTTGAGATGACCCTTTGTTATTTTTAACTGTAATCGTAAGTCTAAGGTGTAATCCTAGGTGTAGACCTAGTTTCCGCAAATGTCTATTACCCACACAACCAGTCATTAGGTGTTTTATTATACTGAACAACATAATCATCAAGTGTTTCTTAAAGTCTTCATGTTTCATCTAAAAGAAAAGGTAAATGTACCTTAACTTGACGGGCACAAGATGAACTATACATTTTTTTTTCATATTTTGTGTTGTTTTTGTAAATATTTGTTTTTCTCTACTAGTATCAAGACCGGGAAAAATTGTGTTAAAATATCAATGCATAAACCAAATTTAAGCTTAAGTACACCAACCTTAAATTCATCGACAGACCCATATTAAATATTTGTTAGTGTATCTTAGATTTTTACAAATGCACCACTAATATTTTCTGTCTCTTTTATAATTGTTTCTTGTAAGTGATGTATTAAATTGAGTTTATGATAGACACAAACAGATTATACCATTTACGATATTTGAGTTTGACCTTATCGAGTACACAAATCTAAGGAGAATATTTATTGACGTCATCATTGTCCAATTATAAAAAAAAGTATAAAAAAGTGCGTGAAATATGATAAGAATAGGATTAAACGCCCTTTTAAAGGAATTTATGGTGTATAAGCTCGACCAATTCACTCATAAACAAATAAAAGTCCAAAACACTTTAATAATATGTTTGTGAGTGACTTGGTCCAGTTTATACACCAATAATTCCTTTAAAAAGATGTTTAATCCTTATAACACGTTAACACTAAAGATAGGGAATATACGTTTCCACAAACGTTACCTTTATCACATAACACATTCTGTTTCAACTTGTCAATATTCTGATTTTATCAAATCTCAAGGGTTGAACTCAGTAGATATATTATTTATCATATTATACCATTTAACATTCAACATGTGTTTGCAATGTGCATCATTTCATTTCCATTTTATTTAAAACGTATTAAAACGTCAACCGTGGCAAAGAAATATTTGCATAAATACTTTATTAGTATTGTTAACTTACAACATATGAAGAAAAAAAAACATTGTATTGTTATTATTATTTGAATGACTGAATTCAGTCACTCGATTTCATCTTTATATCAAGGAATACAATCAGTGTATTTGAAAGTAACATAAATCTTATTTGTACTTGTTGCTTCTTATTAAATAAAGCTCAAACTGTAAATTCGGAAACAGATTTCGGATTACAGATATTACAGATTAAATACAAACAACATATAACAGAAACAGCCAAATGAAATTAACTCTGTATCCTGTTCATTATTTTCACAAAATGTTGACTGAATTCAGTCACACAACATTTGAAAGAAGCTACAAGAAATTGAACTAAATAAGAGTGTTTCATAAGACTTAAATTACACCAAGTGAGATTACATAGTATTAACATCTATACAACAGATGACTGAATTCAGTCAACACAAATTCAGTAAAAATTTGTTGAAAATAGACCAATTCTGCAAAAAATAAAAAATAGAATGACTGAATTCAGTCACAAAATTAGGTTTACACAGTTATGTTCAATAAAGCAATAAATGCACATAGTTAGTTTACAGGTCGATGTTTGTGATTTGGTCAGTTTAAAGCACAATCCTACTTGAAAGAGACAAAAAGGTGTTCAGTTGTTGTTTTGTCAAGATTTTGGAATCAATGCACAGCAGTCTGCTACTCCTGTCCAAAATATATCACACCAATCGAAACATACGTGTGTTGCTGTCACTTTTGCTAATTTTCTATTTACGGTAAATTCTCTTGACTGACTGGTCTGGATTCAAAATCCACTGAACTGCTTAAAGATTATATTGGTACTCATAGATAGTGAAGTCTAAAAAAGAAAATAATTTATGCTAAAGACCTATTTCAGAAAAGATCATTTAAATAGTGAGAATAATACCATAATATGATTATTTGTAAATGCATTTTTGTCGAGCCTTCGACTTTTGTCGAAAAAGCGAGACATAGCGATCATACATTCAGTCGTTGCCGTCCACAGATATTCTTATATTAGAAATATATATCAGATATCTTGTCTACTTTATTAGATATCTTATAAAGTATATAAGATATCTTAAAGTATATAAGATATCTTAAAGTATATAAGATATTTTAAAGTATATAAGATATCTTATAAACTATATAAGATATCTTATAAACTATATGAAATATCTCATATAATATAGGGTTATTGCATGAATATTCTGGAATATTGTTCTTAGTAGAATTTTATATTGCACTAGCTGGCGAGTGCAATATATGATCTACGAGGGACAATGTTTCCCAATATTCATGCAATAACCCTTTTATTGTATAGCAACATTATAAGTTAAATGGTTTGCTACTGACCCCATACGGATCCATAGAGGGTTAACTTAGTAAAATCCATAGGGAGTGAGGCCGGAGGCCGAGTCCCCTATGAGTTGTATTCACTCTCTATGGGTCCGTAGGGGGTCAGTAGTTAACCGTATAACGTATTTATTGGACGCTGGACTTTTTTTGCGGCGTTTTGTTGAAAATAAACAATAAACACATTAACATAAATAGATGACGTCGCCATTGACGCATCATGAACCCCATATGAAACTTACTAACCCCATACGCCTCATAGGGGGGTCACCACGTGACGGCGTTTAATCAATCACAACGTGATAATTCATCTGCGGTCCGATAAAGGCTCTTTAGAGCCTCTAGTTAGGTTTTACTTTGCTGTACATTATTGCTGTAACAGTTTATCTCTATCTATAATAATATTCAAGATAATAACAGAAACGGCAAAATTTCCTTAAAATTACCAATTCAGGGACAGCAACCTAACAACGAGTTGCCCTTTTCATCTGAAAATTTCAGGGCAGATAAATCTTCACCTGGTTAACAATTTTCATGTCATGTCAGATTTGCTTTGGTTTTTGAGATATACGAGTCAAAAACTGCATTTTACCCCTATGTTCTATTTTTAGCCATGGTAGCCATCTTGGTTAGTTGACCAGGTCACCGGACACATTATTTAAACAAGATACCCCAATGATGATTGTAGCAAAGTTTGGTGTAATTTGGCCCAGTAGTTTCAGAGGAGAAGATTTTTGTAAAAGTTAACAGACGACGACGACGGACTCAAAGTGGTGAGAAAATCTCACTTGGCCCTTTGGTCCGGGTGAGCTAAAAAGGTGCACTCGATTTTCTCTTTTCGATACAATTGTTAAACCATTTTTTGGAATTTTTTTCTCGAGTTACATAATAGAAAGGCAGACACGAAAATTACTGAACTAATAGATTGATATGTTCTCCGTCCGTGGTAATTTAAAAAAAAATCGGAGGTTATGCATTTTCTTGACTTGATGGATTCCTATGTCGTCGACTTGATATCGAATTGTTCTGCAGCATTGGGTCTGCATTGATATGTTGATAAATTGAAAACTTATGCAAATTGTGTTTTAAAAATAAAACACTTCGTTATTGAGAAGAAAATTGTCGTTGTGTTTGTTTCTATATTAATTTTTAAAAATCGTGTTACTATAGTAAACATTGCAGTAAGCATTGATCGCCTTCTCTAACAAAGAGCTTCGATTTCAACTGGGTTTCCGCCTGGTATGATATATTTAAAGCTACAATAAAATTTGATCATTTAAGTAATTCCCCTGACTATTAGCAGTGATACCTCGAAGTTATAAAGTAAAGTTTGCAAATAAAATTTTGTAGCCTCACCTTTTTCTTTCATATTCTGTATTTGAGGGTCGCTGTTGATATTTCGAATTCACTGCACCCATGCCACCAGTACTTTGAGTTATTCTTTTTTTTCGTGATTCGTCTGTTTTAATACAAATTACACAGTTTTAAACAGTGTTTCACAAAAAGTTAGAACAGTACATACAACAAGTAATTGTATATTATTTTTTCTTTAAAAATGTATCGAAAAAAACAGGATTTTCACACATATTTGACTTTGCCAATATGCAATCATACCACATCTTCTAATTTCATATTTTGACCATATCTAAGTATATTAAGCAGGTCTTGTCTATTTTACCGTTTATATGTTTTATATGAACATTAAAGAAAACAAATCGTAAGACTGCATCACATTATCACTTCATTATAAATGAGAGTTCATTGATAGGGAGCATTTTCAATAAGCTTTCCAAAAACGAATCGACCCTATATGAGATAGAATGTCATAACAACACATATACAATTCAAAATATAAAGAGCTAGCAAAATATCTTATTAATAACATTGAAAATTTATACTCTCCAAGTTGCTTTGGAGTAAACATAACTAATAAGGATAGGCGGTGGAAATATATAAAGTTATAAGTATTAATTCACCCACAATTATGCTTATTATATCTGTACTCATCATATTTACCACTTCTCGTTTGAGCATCAGAGAGATATAAAATTGCACGAAAAAAAACTGGCACATGAATGGCAGTAAGCTTTAGAAATTATCACATTTTAACTAAGTACAAGTATGGTTACTGACTGGATAGAGCCTTATTTTGGTACATAAATAACTTAACCATGTAAACAAATATTTTTTTTTATAGTTTTGACTGAATTCTTAATACAAATGCAAATTACATGTTTCCGCAGATATAGATACACTTATATATATATATAACATTCCAAACTGTTTTAATAACTGCTAGACATTAATAAAAATTGACACTTATTGTACTAAGTTATTATACTAGGTAAATGTAAAGTTAAATAAGAAATATCCTTTTTGAATGTTAAATAGGCCTCAGACACTTTATTCGTGGCTATGGATTTTTTTGGAAAAAAAGTTTTATGAAAAAAAAATATTGTTTTTGATTCTGAGAAAAAAATGCTTGTGTTTCACCCTCAGCTGCCACTATATGTACTGCTAAAATTGAAAGAAAAGAATTGTTTTTGACTTTACGTGAAAGAAATAGATTATTTTTACCCGCAGACGAAAAAAAAAGTATTTTCTATGGATTAAAAAGTATATCTTACCAGAACTCTCGTAGGTATACACGTTAGCTTCAGACTCTTCTTCCTTTAAAACGAAATCCAATCAGTTTCATTTTCTTATTCTAAGGGACTCCATCTTTCTCTTCCTTTGACTAAAGTACACAACAGAATGACCTCGTTTCACTTTACAGTACTGCGTGTATTACAAAACGCGCGACATAATCCATCACTGGCCACACAATAATCCCAAATTATTATTGTACCTCGATGGTTCTACTGATGTAAGAATAAACATGATAACGGTTACCCATACGGTGTATTCAATATAATACTTCCTTCCGAGTCTTTGGTCAATCAAAGAGGCAACATTAGAAGGATATAACACCCAGTTAGCATCTCTAGCAATAAAATATGATAAGAAAATGAAAAGAACCAGCATGTGTATTACCCACTAGATATAACCATTATGAACATACGGTGGTCCTTATTTTCGAAATATTAAACGTTTCAATATGTTAATGTTGAAAGTAAAAACAAATTTAATGTAAATTGTAAACGTAAATTCATAATATCATGATCTTAACTTCTTTTTACTTTAAACTGCAAGTTTTATGTAACGTAACCTCAACTTTTGGGAGTGGTTTAATAACATCAACAGAATGGAAAAACTTTACTTGAAAAAAGTCTATATTGAAAGCTCGGGAAGGGGGCTTAAAGATTTTTGGTAGGGGTGAGCATGCAGCTGATACCTCAAGTACCAAACCTTTTGTTTATTAGAAATATATACCTTGTCATATATCAACGAACAAAAAAAACTATTGAGATATTTGGATATTTTTCATCTTCTGGTACATGAGAGTTTATAATTTGTTTTGGGGTCCCGCTTATCTTCACGAACTTGTTTAGAAGCAAAGCAGTTGCAATAATCACAATTAATTTAATAAATTTGTCGCATCTTAAACACTTTCCTCTATTTGCCCCTTTTTATATCTTTCATTAAAAAAGAAATTTTAAAAGACAATATAAGATGTTTGGTCAGATAAGTATAGTAACACTCCCGAGAGAAACACTTTCACTGAGTTTTATATTAATGAAAAACTGATCAAAAGTTACATTTTGTACATTGCTGTTCCATCTCATAGCTGACACTATGAAATTTCTTTAAATAATTGTTATCATGTTTCATGTAAACAAACCTTTGAATGTTTATTAGGTGCAAATGTCAAAATGATGACATTTATAGCATCTGTATCTAGCATTAGCGGAAATACCACATATGTCTTATAGAGTTTAACATGTTTAAATGTGTAAATGGTTTGACAAATAGTTGATGTATTTACGACTGTGATTTAACCACATCACAAAAAATAAGAACATCTGATTAGTTTCAGATACTTATAATATAATCAAGCAAGTAAACATATCAATCTATTGAACTGAATTTGATTTCTCACCCTTTTCATATGCCATGCCGATGGAGCATGAAAAAGTGACATATTCCAGGGGATCATCCCTACCCACTCATTACATAGAAAGTGACCCCCCTCCGAGATTGAAAGTAAAGTTGGGGTTGATGGTTTTCATTGGTTTCTGGGGAAAAAATAATTAATATATCCCTCTATATACATGTACATGTATATATACACTCTGAGACAAGTGCCTGTGCTAGTTTGAACTGAAATCGTGACAAAACCGCATAAAAGTTTTACATATACGTATAGAATGGTTAAATTTGTATTATGCATGAGAGGAGGGTGTGTGGTTTATACCCCCGTCACACTTGGTCACGGTCGCACTATGATCTCAAATGCAAATTTTGACGATCGTAGTGCAGTCGTGTTGATCAAAGTAAAGTCGTGGTATACGTTTGTGGCGACCATGAAGTCTTTTTGATCGTGCTGAGCGAGGACCAACTTCGAACATGTTCCAAACAATCTACGTATAAATAAATAATAGAAGGAAAACGACAGTTGTATGGTACATGCTATTGACGTTATTGCTGAAAGCGTAGTAGGAATGCAGCATGAACGTGCATGGTACTCAAACGTGTAGGTCAAGCTATACATAGTCATGTAAAGTTTCAAAACAAATTGGCATTGCAATTCCTGAGGTATGAAATTGTCTTACTCGATTGACCATTCAGCCTTTCAAATAGTCAGAAAAGTACTCCCCCTTATGTACTGGTATATATGTAACATGTGACTGCTTTTTCTCCTGTTTGATATTCTAAATACATATTCCTGCACATTTGTATTTACACTTTCTGCACATGCTGCAAGTGCACAAATATATGCTTATCCTATCAACTCTTTGTGAAATATGCACTAAATACCTTTTATTTGACAATAGAATATTGGTGACAACTAAGTGGAGGGTGGCATAAAATGCTTACAGCGATAGCGGCAATCGACAGCAATCTTCATGAATGTCATAACAGACCACACTCGGAGCCTTGTGCATAATTTTACTCCACATACCGGTATTCTATACCTGCGCAGGTTTTTATGTACAATAGAAATCGTTAAATTCACCCGCAGTAGTTTTATAGGAACACAGGATGATGGTCAACATATTAATGTATTGCCATCAGTCAACGAAGTGTGGTATTAGATTTCACCCAGGATTTTTTTCATTTTAAGAAATAAAGATAGCGCAAGTCGTTCTCCTCTCGTTACCCTTATAGACGTCAGAAACTTGGAGCTACATGTAGACCAACAGCAGAAAGAATATTATGCAAACAATTAACTTGTGATTATCGTTTGGGATTCTGGTATACGCGAAACAATCTATTATAACTGCTTTAGAAACTTTCAAAGTAAATATATACGTGCCTAGAGAAACACCCTTAACAAAAACCCCGTATGTACAGGTTGAGCGGATTTAGTACAGATTGCTTGTTTGTCATATGTATTTAATCCAGTGACAAGTATTTCATGCATTTTCAGGTTTTCATGACGAGGTTCATCTTGTGTTTTACACTATTGTCACAGTTTAAGTAGATGATGGACTTACACACATGATTTACCCAAGCGCATTACAAGTATGTACTTGTGATCTAAAAGGCTGACTGGGGAATAGTTATGGGCACTTTGGTATTTTTCCGAACGGAGGTAAACCCTCTCCGAAGTGGCACATCTGTTGAGCTGTATGGGATGTAAACGCTACCACGTCCAGTCAGAATGGGAATATAAGATGCAATGTCTCATAAAGAGAGAGCACCACTCTCTCTACACTTTGCGAACCCTTGCAAAAACTCTACGAGGGGTCCGTAAATAGCCTGCTGCACGGCATCGTTTTTGTACTTTTCTAATATACTTTATTTTATCCAGTGCCAGTCCGAAATTCCGCGACATTACTCCGGACTGACTCCTTCCAGAACCAACCTGTAGTATTGGTACTTTGTGTTCATCCTGGACATTCATGAACTAGTTGCAAGTGAACGTTAAGCAAACAATAATCATACAGTATCAATACGAGTGTCATTAAAACATGAGGGGGAATAGGAGGGGTCCTGATCCCGAAATCCCGGGCTTAAAAACATGAAATCCCGAAGTCCCGATTTTAAAATTACTTAAATCCCGACATCCCGAGATTAGGAAAAAAGATTTTTCGGATCCCGAAAGGGTCAATCCCGAAAGGGTCAATCCCGAAATCCCGAGCTTAAAAACAGCCGATCCCGGAGTCCCGATAAAGGTCCTATCCCCCCTCACACATGGGGCTCCAGAAAATTTTCAGGGCAGTTTCACCAGTACCAACTTTGAACCGTTCATTATGTATTGATAACTATAAAGACATGCATGAAAGACGCAACAACGCAAGTATATAAGCTTACGTAGATGATTGGTGCTTTGTCCAACTGTATCATTTATACCGACGACGCCATTTTTAACTGGGGTATAAAAATATGGTCCCCTTCCGAGACAGTACAACCTGTGCTGAAATTGGGTGTTCGTTTGGCTATGATGAATGTCTTAATTAGCCAACACGTTCGTTTAGATTTGTGACATTCACTCCTATGACCCACATTGAGAGTGCCCTGCCATTTGCATGTTAAAAGAATTTGAATCACTATACACATGTACAACAACTCTTTGTGGAACCAATAAGTTGCATTTTCAAGGGCCAGTCAATCCCCCTACCACCACCATCTCAGCCCGATCAGATTTGATCATATGACGTTTTAACTGTATTTGTTGGCACTTATTAAAGTACATGTATACTTTATTAACCATAGGACTATAGGAAAACTAATGGCCTAATTTATGCAACAAAAAAAACCGAACGAAAAACAAATATATATAACCACTGAATTACACGCTCCTGACTTCGGACATGCAGGTACATACATAATTTGGCAATGTTGAACATGTTAGCGGCAATATTAGTTTATATCATATCAAATAGACATAGGAAGATATGGTGTGAGTGCCAATGAGACCATTCTCCATCCAAATAACAATCTTAAAAAGTAAACCATTATAGGTCAATGTGCGACCTTCAACACGGAGCATTGGTTCACAACGAAAAACAAGCTATAAAGGGCCCAAAAAATACTTGTGTAAAACAATTCAAACGGGAAAACCAACGTTCAAAGCATACTTTAACACATGCAAAATTAATTGAAAACGTGCATCAACGAAGCGTAGTATAAAAAAAGTGTAATGACGAAGAACCGTACACAGCTGTATGAAAATAAAGACACTTTAAAACGTGTATTTAGATACCATTTTACCCCTATATCTTTATAAGTATGGTACTTTTGAACAATGAAATTTAAAAAAATGTACGTTTTAAAAACTATGAGACACGATAAACAGAAGGTTTTTAATTATAAAAATACCCAGCCTGCTTTAATCAGTGGCATTGTTTTTTTAATGTTTGCCTATAAAATGTCACATATTTGAAACCCGTTGTACTAGTTGTAGTTAGAATTGAGTATTGTGACAAAGAATATATTGGAGCAAAATATCCGAAAAATAGATATATTAGATTTGTTTAAAAGTTATTATATGCACTCTTCACTATCTGAACTCATTGGTACGCGGTGTTTGATTCGAACGCGTTAACGTCCGAATTAATGTGTTTCGAGGCTATTTTTAAATACGGGGTGAATATGGTTAAGTTGACGGATTTGTGTTTTGATGCTTGTCACAGATCATATTTTTGATTTATATGATAAGGCAGCAACCATTTATTTGATTTTCGGGGGGGGGGGGGGGGGGGGGCTATGGGTTTTTTTTGGGAAAAAAAACCAGTTTGTTTCCAGTTTTTGGTGAAAAAAATAATTTGTGTTGGACCCTGAGAAAAAAAAATGTTTGTTTCACCCTCAGCTTCTACTATATGTAATGCTAAAATTGAAAGAAAATAATTGATTTCGGTTTGTCGCTTAAAAAATAGATTGTTCTTCGTCGAAGGCGAAAAAAAAAAGTTTCTACAGAAAAAAAAAACATCCCCCAACTAGAAAATCAAATGGTTGCTGCCTTATAGCATTATTTGATTTTGATATACAACCAAAAACTTTGTTTTCAAGTTACTATTGAAAGTCTCTCTTGAATTAAAGTATGTTTTATTTTTATAAATTTACTCAGTCCAACATCCATGCACAAGAAAGTGAAAATTTCATATCTTCTCTCAATTATAAAATGGTTAAGTAGTGCTATAAATCTGTCATTTCATACTGATAAGGCGACTGATATTATTACAACAAACATGTTTAAAACACAAAATTGTTAAACTTTAAAAGTTTAGGGAAAATGCACAGGCACTTGTGGGGTTGACCCTCCCCCTTTTTTCTTAATTTTTGGTGTTTTTTTTTTTTTTTTTTGGAAATGTTCTTGATGTTGTTTATCCTGACTTTTAAGATTAATTTGAAAACCCAATTAATTTTAATGATGTTTTTTTTTAATATTTTAATCTTGCAATTTATTGAAACAATTAAATTTTGTAAAAAAATCAAAATCACATATTTATAAGAAAGAAAAAGATACATTTCTTGATTGGTATTGTGTATTTATTTTAATCTCTTCTTGCAATTGTCACCTATAAATTGAGAAAGAAAGCATATGGCATCTGTGAACTAACATAATATAATTGATGTGACAGTTTAATTTGAAAATATTGTGTTTTCTAAGTGGTGCAGGAGATAAGTTCACTTTTTATTCAACATCATTTTGATGCAAATTCTTGGGCTTATATTGAAGACTGTACTTGTATATTTGGCACAAATAAAAAGTTTTATTTTGGCGCAAATGAAATCTAGGTTGTGTCGTAAATGAAAGATTATTTTGGGGCAAATAAAATGCGAATTGGCGCAAAAGTAAAGCACCACTTAAGATAAAACACATTTGTTTTCGTTGTTTATGATTTTTATCAAGTGAAACAGGCTGGGTTAATTATCCAAGGCTGAACTCTCGATGAATCAAGGCACTGCAATTTTAATCTGAACTAGTTTACGACCACACCAATTGCAACAATACCAAAGATCAGATGTATCGATAACCAAATCTTACAAGGATTTCTCATTTTAACTGTTTAAAAATAGAAAGTAATATAGATAAAACATTTCCGAAAAGATACCTTTCCTATATCTGTATTATGAATATTCTTTGTACAGTGCACCATACCATATGTATTTGTCACGTTTTGTAGATTTTAAAATAATAATCTTTTTTTAACATTAATATAAAAAAAATAAAGATGTGATGTGATTGCCTATGAGAAAGCTAGCAATTGAAATTTATTATTTAAAGAACCTTCAATAACGAAGAAAACCGAAACCGTACTGTAAGGAATAAAATGGTTGTCGTCTGTTTATGTGGTTCATAATTTTCTCGATTTTTATATATATTTAACAGTGGCGGATCCAGAAGTGTTCATAAGTGGGGGCCCACTGACTGACCTAAGAGGGAGGTCCGCTCCAGTTACGCTTTAGTTATTCCCTATATAAGCAACCAATGTTTTTCCCAAAAAGAGGAGGCAACCTGGGCCCCTTCCTAAATCCGCCTCTGGATTAGACCGTTGGTTTTTTCCTTTGAATGGTTTTACACTAGTACTTTTTGTTAGTATAATAGTCCTATCATGAATTGTTATATACCATGTTATTAATGTAAATTTAAAAGCGTTAGCATTTCTCTACAAGTCTTTCCCTTTAAGCATTAACGTCGGATTTAGGGAGCAGGGGACCAGGGTCCTCCCTTATTGAGCTTCGAAATTAATAAATGTATTAATGCATAGACTTTTTTACAAGTATCACTTCCAATGTTGGCTTTACACGCCCAACCTCCCTTTTACAAAAAAAAAAAATAGATCAGCACGATCTAAGCATGGGTTTCACTGAATGATAGGAGAAGGTTAAGAAAGACCAATATATGCATCCCGCTAACATGTTTAACCCCGCCACATTATTTATGTATGTGTCTGTCCCCAGTCAGGAACCTGTAATTCAGTGGTTGTCGTTTGTTTAGGTGTTACTTATTTGTTTTTCGTCCATTTTTTTACATAAATAAGGCCGTTAGTTTTCTCGTTTGAATTGTTTTACATTGTCTTATCGGGGCTTTTTATAGCTGACTATGCGGTATGGGCTTTGCTCATTATTGAAGGCCGATCGGTGACCTAAAGTTATTAATGTTTGTGTCATTTTGGTCTTTTGTAGATAGATGTCTCATTGGCAATGATACCACACCTTCTTTTTTATGTAGTAAAAAATGTCAGGAAAACTAACCGTAATCAATTCCAATATATAAAATTATAATTCTTCTAAATAACACCCCAACAATTTTAGACCTGCAAAGCGAATGCACATTTTTATTCTTCCCTGGCTGGGATTCGAACTGACATGCTAAAGAGATATCGTGCTACCAAATCGCCTTGCGCTAGACCACTCGAGCACTTAGGCTCGACAAAAATCAAGCTTTTGGTTGCCGAGTGTTACCTTTTCTCGTCTGTTTTTATCTAGCGTCGTAACAAAAAACATGAGCCCTCGTGAAATATGAATATTCTAATCTTTGTTGAACAAATCTTTATATCTACCTGAGGCACGGGAAATACATGTATAATATATACTAGGCATAAATATGGAATATAAAAAAATCAGCTGAATTATCTATCGTAGAGGATCTTGAAAATTAATGTAGGATGCAGTCACATAAATAATTATATTATAAACTACGTCTGAGCCTATTATATATAATGCTTTCCTATTTGCTGCTGACACAGGATGAGTCATGGACATGTTTAATTTCTACTTTCTTTTTGGCTAATTATTATATATTTAATTGATCCAACTTTTTGTGTATTATACATATGTGGATATCTATTTTTCTTTTTTTCTTTTTGGGCTACTTGTTTGTTATCTATATCAACCACACTTGCAATAAAATGCATTAGTATTAAAAAAAAACATACTGTAGATTCTTTATCTACGTATTCTTTAAGAACTTAAATAGTTCTCGTTTAACTTTTTTTTTTTTATCTCATTGTTTGTATTGTATTATGAAAAAAATTATTGATGTTGTGATGTTTATGCCCTTTGGGGCCCATAATTGGAAAATAAAATATCTTATCTCATCTTATCTTATAGTATTGTTTCTATGACACATGTACAGGTCCGTTGGTTAGTGTAAGAATTTTTTAAACGATTTTATACAAAACTACAAAAAAAACATATCATATCTGATTGTTTGAGATATCGAGGGAAAATATATTCTTTTTGATAACTCTATCGCATTGTTATTTCCATCTTTCACTATTTATCAAAATAGCTGTTGTATATGCATTTACTGCAGTAGTCAAAGTATTCATGACGACAAACGCACCAATTAAACACTGGTTTGATTAACTTGGAAGGTAGATAACTATTGAACCGGTTTACCCACTGTTAAAAAAATAGACTGATCTTCTTCTAACTAGTTAAATTTTAGTTTCTATTTCAAACAAGACGGCACACACATGTCGAGGTCAGGTGAACTCTGACGGACATCGGCGGAGGACTTTTTAGCGCATTGAAAGGAAATTTGAGAGAGAAAAATCGGACGTTTTAGCGCCAAAGTAGAACCCATTTTAACGTCTGGTTTTTAACCCATTTTAGAGAAAAAATTAAGAATCTATGATGTCTTTCAAAATACAGCACTAACAGTCTAAAAAATTTAATCAAATGTTAAAAGTTCGTTCTAGCCTGGAATTTATATCCTAGAGAACGTACATAATAGGCTCCGGATAAACCCCATGTACAAAATTGTTGAATTGCATTAGGAACTGTTCTTTCTCTTTATCTTGTCTAGATTAATGTGGTGCATATTTGTCTATACTTCGTATTTTTATATATGCTATTCCTTGCAATTTGATAAAAGTATATTAAAAAAAGTAAATAGCTGAATGATAACTAAAAAGTTGTTCATTATAATGTCATGGAACGACTCAGATCCATTATTAATTCGCTTTGAATTACACTGAACTTCTGCCCAAAGCTTAGCGAGTATTATCTAACCAGGTAAGTAAGTTTTCGCTAAAATGGACTATCGAAAATACAGGTGAACGGATTAATCCCGCTCTAAAATGGGCTCTATTGTCTCCTTGTAGTTCAATTGTTTCGCTAATATGTCCTGCGCCCACACCCACCCGACGGACATATAGACATTGTAAGGAAACCATATACCAATTATAATTCTTCTTTTTCTCATGATACCGTAAATGACTAATTTACATGACAACTTTGTTAAGTAGTTGCTGAAACATGAAAAAATATGTCTAGGACAATGTATGGACACATGACAGATGACTTCGTAACATAATGCATCTGTTTACCAGATATGAAGCATCCATGTCTTCTTCCTGCTAAATTATATATGTTTCATAAAAATAGTTTACCCCATTACCACCACCGCCGCCGAACACCAATTCCTATATCTCGAAAACTGCGAGAGAACAAATAATTAAATTAGAGGTTTTACTTGTTTACATTGTTTTATATTTGTTGTATCGTGCTAGGTGTGCAGTATAGCTAAATGCTTATTTTTGAAGGCCGTTGGTATCATGAAAGTTGCTAAATGCTATACGCCATTTGTTCTCTGGAGGAGTGGTTTCATATCGGCATTCATATTTTATAATTTTATATCGTCATGTAAATGATGAATCAACTGGTCAATTCACCGATTAGATAGGTTTATTGTTGTTAAACATTTTATAGTGTATTTGTGTACATAAATAAGGAGCTTTATAAACAGGCAGACAATTATTGCTTTGTTGTCCATACATTTTCACGTTCAGTCGTTTCAATTCCAAACAAATTTGTTCAATTTGCATTGATATTAAAATATATCATTAGTGTATAGTATACTTTACACTTGAAAAATATCTCCCTTTTTCCACTTAGGTCGCACATCGGGATTCTCGAAATAAAAAAAATATATTCAAGTTAAAGAGCTGTGTGTATCACTGCCTGATTATTTCTGTATGAAGATAAAGCCAAAAGCTCAGTCACGTGTATTCTAAAATATAAAAATTGAATGTATGCAATTATATACAACCGGACAACCTTCAACAATAACCAAACCATACCATATGGTCGTTTATATTAGTCCACAACATGAAAGATGTAAAACAATTCAAAAGAAAAAATAACGGCCTCATTTGTAACAAAACATGACAGACATAAACCTGACTTATAGGAAATGCACATTAAGAATGTGCGAGATTGAAAAAATTACACATCCAACGGCCTTCAAAATTTATCGGACAGTAATTGCATAAATAACAGTTCATCGAAACTTAAACGGGGCTACAGTAACGATCATGGTTATCAAGTTGTGAAATATGCATGTACATAGGAGAAAGGGGCTTAAGGAAAATCAAAGGGAAACATGACAATTAAGTACGAAAAATTGTCTATTTTGTCGGTTAGTGTAGTGAAATATTTAATTCTAGAAAAATGACAGGTATTGCTGTCTGTATTGTATTTAATGTGCTCCTTGTCTTCTTAATTTATATCAGATAGCACAGTATTACTTTATTCGGTTATCCTCTGGTTGTTACATGTATTGCAATTTTTTCTCGGTTTATTTGTCATCGACATCGATCTCACATATTCTTTTATTCTTAAATATACCAAAGTACCGTGTCCGTCAATTATGCAGTATGCGGCTCCATTTGTTAAAAAGTCATGGTCACTGAGGAGGATGGACTCAACAACTGCATGATAGTTCCTTATATGTATATAATGTTATGTTCTTTTGTTGTTATTTTTGTATGATGTATTGTGTTGATTTATATATATATATACGCCTTCAACCCCATTGGGGTATAAATGTGCATAATCATTTATTCAATAAACGTAAAATAAACACTCCCCTCCCCAAACGCTTATAGTAAAATAACTTATTTAGTAAATTTGTAACTTGAATATCACTTAATCCGAATAAAATAACTTGTTTGAGTGATCATGATTTCATAATGTATTTTCTATATTGATAAAGACCTATCTTAACTAAAAATCTATAACGGTTAAATCTTTCATGAACCAACAGATACATATATACTTGTATATATTTAACAGACCAGTAGCCAAAAAATAAGGGTCCAGGGATTCGTACGAATCCCAGGCTTTGAAAACGAATAAGCTCATTTCAAGTCGACGTTCTGTTTGAACTGTGACCGTTAAATTTGAAAATGTTTGTTCTTTCGGTAGATGTTATAATTATCTCATATTTTCAGACATTTTTAGCTATGTCTACTTTAAAACTACCTTTTAGTCGTTAAGTCAACGAAAAACGTCACTGGACATTTTTCTTATTCCAGCTTAATATGTAGCCACCGAGTCAAACGAAATTCGACAAAAGAACGGCTTTAATCTAACCAAGAACTGACACACTTCGTTGCTTCTGCCAAGTTTCGGGAAGATCAGAGAATAATAAATAGGATCACTATACATAAGAGATAAAACAGTTGTTCAAAAATGTAACGTTGGACATCCGTTTTTTCATATATATAGCTTTGTTGTTTTAATCCTCAAATATACTATATATTACTAA
The DNA here is from genome assembly GCF_036588685.1 of Mytilus trossulus. Lineage (NCBI taxonomy): Eukaryota > Metazoa > Mollusca > Bivalvia > Mytilida > Mytilidae > Mytilus > Mytilus trossulus. Next base: position 18,915,456 of record NC_086386.1, on the reverse strand, counting down.
GCATATGACCAAGACCTATAAGAACATAAAGGAAAACATATACTGAATTAGTTTTTATAGTGGTTAGTGTTTGTTAACATTTTATTTTGTTTTGCGGAGGAAATTTCGAAGATTCTGTTTTAAATTATAGGAGTTGTAGGAACAGCGTGCGTGACGTTAGTAGGTCCAGGAAAGAACCTTTTTTGGCCCCAAAATGTAGCAGTTTTAAAAAATTGATAATATGTAAACTTTTAGTTATTTATTGAACAGTAGTGTGCTTCTGCTACATAAATATGGGCTTTTTTTTAATATACAATGAACATATATCGGGTACTGCATGGCACCTGAAATTTGTGCTAAATTACTCGGAATTCTTCATGCAATTCCTACATTTTAGTTAAATTTTAGACGGTTTTCGTGTAAAACGAAAGTGGCCGCATTCGTGTTCATCCATAATATTGAAATGGAAGTTGTATTTTATGACAATGCATAACATATATAAAGGTTGAGGATGAACACGGATGCGGCCACTTTCATTTTTGCCAAAAACCATCCAAAAGTGACATTTTTCTGCATATTTGGTTGATTTTTCATACATTGTATTTGAGCTTGAATCGGGTAGTTTTTAATGACTTAATCAGTTCAAATCTTTCACATAAACTAATTGATTCAAATGAAATAGACACTGAAGTGTTTAAAAAATGGGTCAAAATCATTTGTCAGATGAACCTGAAATATGAGGCCAAAATCGGCCCTTACCGGACCTACTCCTTTGTTGGAACAACGACTATTAACGAGTAATGTAACCCCCTTAGAAATTCCTTGCTACGAACTTTGTTAAATCAAAATGTGCGGATCTAATTCCATTATTATGGATAATTACCATTAAACACGTATAATTTGACAAGAAATAAATATAGAACGAAGTGAAAATTATCAATAGATCAATAGTTGCAATTTATATAAATGACTGAAATCTTCATTTTTGTTATTTAACCTCTTTATACGACTGCAAAAATGTATTATTCTATCATGATCATGAATATCCTGATTTTTTTCATCATATGTTAAATAACCCCTATAGTGACCGAACCCAACTTGCTTATAGAAATATGTTCACCATGAATTGTCTTGAGGATCTGGCCATAAAATCTGTGTCGAGGTCGGATCATGACTTTTGTTTAGATGCCGTTTAAGTAATTTATATACATATAAAAAAGAAGATGTAGTGCGATAGCCATTGAGACAACTCTTCACAAGAGACCCAATGACACAGCAAATAAAACAAATATAGGTCACCGCACGGCCTTCAACAATGAAAAACGCCCATACCGCATAGTCAGCTAGAAATCACAAATGTAAACTAATTCAAACCAGAATATAGCCGGTTACTGTATAGTGTGAGGTTATAACCTACATTCGGTTGTAGTTTTAGACTCCCGATGAAGTGAGTATAGTACGCACTTGTTTCTGTCAATATTGCCCCTTTATCAATTAAACAATTCATGGTTACAGTTAAAACCAACATCAAGTCTTTATTCTTGATCTTTACATACATTTTCAATATATTAAAACAAAAACGAATGATCGTATTTTTTTGGATTCACGGGAGCTCGTTCGAAAACTGAAAGATTTGCATACGATTTCAAGAAGAATGTTTGTATACAGACTACAAAGTCAGACAGCGGTAAACATAGAAGATGAAAAGACAAAAGGTAGGTATGTATGTAAACTTTTCTACATTGGTTAGAGGTATAGGGGGAGGGTTGAGATCTCACAAACATGTTTAACCCCGCCGCATTTTTGCGCCTGTCCCAAGTCAGGAGCCTCTGGCCTTTGTTAGTCTTGTATTATTTTAGTTTCTAGTGTACAATTTGGAAATTAGTATGGCGTTCATTATAACTGAACTAGTATATATTTGTTTAGGGGCCAGCAGAAGGACGCCTCCGGGTGCGGGAATTTCTCGCTACATTGAAGACCTGTTGGTGACCTTCTGCTGTTGTCTTTTTATTTGGTCGGGTTGTTGTCTCTTTGACACATTCCCCATTTCCATGAGTATACTTTAAAACTTTAAAACATTTTTTTTTGTTTAAGGAACCGCTTTGATCTTCAACACGTCGGTTGTCTCGTAATTATTTTCGTGTGCGTGCAATATCACGCCTTAAAAAAGTCGTAAAGGGTGGGTGGGGTGGGGTGATTTATGATTTACATGCAGTACATCGAATTAATAAAAAATCATACCACATTTCTAGTCTAGTTCTACGGTCTACATCTCGAGTCCATTAAAGCATAAAGGGGAGGGACTTTTTTTATGTTTTTCTTGGGGGGGGGGGGGATTTATAATTTTACCTGTTTCTGATCTTATAAAAATATGCAGTTCATCGAATCAATAAAAACTAATTTAATCCTACCACATGTCTTTTTTTTTATTTATCTAAAATTTGCCTAAATGATCTGCGTATTTTTCTTCCTTCCAAGTCACCGATCTTAAAGTTTGCTTAGTACTTCATGCATTACTTAAAAACATCATGGGTACAATTTCATCAAGAAAAACTTTAATCTTTTTGTATAAAAGAAGACAATGAAATGTTTTCCCTGATTCAGTTCCACAAACATGTATTTGCTTATTTTGTACACAACATTTTAAGTTGTAAATTTATATCGGTTTACATAAAAATTTAATCAGGTTTTTTTAATGTAGAAGATAAATGTTTACGTCATATAGACAAAGTATAGTCCAACCGTCAAATTAAATATTCAGGAAATGACAAAAAAGTAACATAAACACGGGTCCAACGTAAATTCTGTGGTAATCTTCAGAAGAATTGTTGTTGTGAGTCAAATTTATATGAGAGTGAAAAAAATTCAGCCAGAAACCCAACAGCACAAAACCAAAAAAGTCATCGCAAGCGATGTTGATATGGATACGATTTTAAACAAACAACACATGGAACAGAGTCCCAATAATGACAATACACAAGCGCAAGTTTAATTCACTAAAAGTGAAAAGAAAGTTGTGAATATGTTTATTGTATCTGCCACTCAGTTTTTTCGGAGATGATAGCTCAATTTCGTTATATATATAAATGTCCTAAATTTGACATTTTCTGAACAAATTCTGAAGCGACATTTATGTGTTTGTCCTATCCAAGGAAACGAACGACCTGAGATGCTTTGATATTTTTATTTTTTTTTGGGGGGGGGGGGAAGGAGGGGAGAGAGTGGTGGTATTGAAATGCTGTGAATTTTTACTTAAAAAACTGCACAATAAGCCAGCTTAGAAACTGGAATCCTCTTCAAAACCGTGCTATTTAAATTATGAGTTTACTTTCTGTCTATAAATCTCAAGAGTTTCAAAGTATAAATGGGAAAATTGTATTTAGTTAAATAACAATAAAACCAACGATTTTATCACATAATTTGATATAACTTATCATAAGACATAGTTTTATTAATATTGCTTAAGATACATTAACATCATAAATAACTTAGTATAGATTAGTAATAACTCAGTCTGAATCTCCGTTCATTTTTATTTTACAATATTTAAAGCTGAATCAGAAATTTTTAAGTGACCTTGTTATTATCTTAACATGGATCTTGTAGAGTTGCTCTTGACCTCATTAAGGTTAAGTCATTCATCGAAATTCCGTAACACCTATCCCAATGTTCGCAACTGTAATAAATCATAGGTTGGGGTGCAAAGGTTAAGGTTATCAAATGTAACCTATTTGTAAACAAGATTCCGCGCTTAAAAATTTGACAGGAAGACGTTCAGTTAAAATATAAATACAGACATAGGTCTTCATTTGGCAGTTTCCTTTCCTACACAAAATGAGCAAAGTTAGATGTGTATTCGTCGTTGGGGACATACCACACCTGTCCTTGCGCTAGTTCTCTGAAATAGGTAAGAATTCAACAATCCTTATTTTATATCTCAAAACTTGTTTTAAAGACACTGAGTTTCTTTAATTTCTGAGACGTTAGATTTATAAAACACATGTAGACTTAAAGGCGTGATGTAGCACGCACACGAAAAGAATTTATACGAGACAACCGACGTGTTGGAGATCAAAGAGGTTCTTTAAAAAAAAACACCTATACAGACCATTTGTAACATATTATATTTCAGGACCCGTATTTCTTTTGGTTACAAAATATAATTAAACTCTTCATATGAACACAAAAAGTATAGGATATTTCATTTTGAAAAATCTCTGTTGCCATGTGATTACGCTGTTTGAAAAGCGCGCTTTATTTATAAACCAGATGATACACTCCAACCAGTAATGAGATTTTAAAATACAAGGCAAAACAATTAAAGAAATCTCTCAAAAACTGAAAAAGGAATTTTGAATATCAAATCAATACTCGACGGACAAATTTAGGCAATGAAATCTGAACTTTTGAAAATGATATTGTACGTATGTATCGAATACAGTAAATTATAAGCCTTTCACGGATACTGTGGTTATACTGTAATGAGATGCGCAGTCATATTTTTTATGATGATATAATCAAAGAAAAAACTTTGACGGAGGAAGGATAAAATCTAGGACGTTTTCCCCAAATTGACAAAGATCTTTATCGGACAGGATAGTCGCTGCATCGAAGTAAATTCATTGTTTCCTTTTTCACAGTTGATAATCAGCAAGAATATGTGATCATTAATAGTAATAAAAACAACTCCTCATCAGATATCCTATAAATAGTACGGGAAAGTCCAAGTCAGTGAACTAATATCATAAACTCTGGGTTACATTTTGTCTCTGCAGGTCTTTCAGACAATAAATTCAAATAAAAAAATAACTCTAGTCTTTTCTAGCCCCAAAAAAGTTTTCACAGCGAACGGTAAAATACTGCTTTTGGGACAAGCGTCGTATCTAAGGTGGTGGAACCCCCTTTTTGACGATGAATGCGTCTGAATAGGTAAACATAAGGCTCTTCCCCCCCCCCCATCCTGGGTTTGAACCCGGGCCCTTTTAAAAATGGCTGGACCCAAATTATATCAAAATTACAGAAAGGACATGTAAAAATATGGACAATTCTTTAATAAAAATGGGGGGGGGGGGGTCTTTTTTGCTTAGGTTGATTAGGTACTTTCATACTTTGTGTTAACTGGTATTAAGAAAATATGTGTGTTAACTGTTATTCAAATTATCAAATAACAATTAAGGAATTTTTATCAATGCTGGATCTCCTTGGTTTTTTTTCGATCGATATAAAGTATTTTGCCCTATATTGACCCCATTTTCTTAGGTAAAAATCATTAATCAATTATATAAGTCGTACTGAGATTTCTTCCGGCAACACTGACATCTTAATCCAGCCTTCTATTTCGTCAGCGTTAGCTTATACTGGATCTATGGTTAAACAGTGGCCCAGGATCACAGGTTATAGCAATCAGTGAGCCAGGACCCGAGGCTACGACAAATCATACAATCTAATAGGGTAGCGAATTCAGTTTCTGCAGAGGTTAACCGCTTGTCGAGGTTTAAATTTTCGCACCTTCTATGCAGGATCAAAAGTCAAACATCTATTTTTTGCAATTAAGTGACAATTTTGATTTTTTACATTTTATCATTGTCAATAAAAATTTTGTTATTTCATTATTTTAATAAATATTTGAATGATTGAATGAATGAATGAATACTTTATTTGCAAGAAGCATATACATGCTATGGCAAACGAAAATATATACAATATATGACAAACAAAAGACAGCAGAGAACAGTAGTTACAGAGTATACAATAATATTATGACAATATATGCGATCTAATTTTCCAAGCTGCATTTAAATAGTTACATAGTTTTACTGTCAGAGATTTAGAATGAGCTTGTAATAAATTATCTAACTTGTGCCGATTTGGCCAAGAACAGTAGTATAAAGGTAAAAATTCTATACGTACAGATCTATACGCTGGACATGATAAAACAAAATGATACTCGTCCTCTAAAACATTCATATTACAACACATACAAATTCTGTTTTCTCTTTGAGTATTTAGATAACGACCAACTTCAACATTTAATTTAAGTGTGCCGCTACGTAGTTTTGTTAATATAGATACATTACAATGAAAATCTAAGTATTTTTCAAAACCAAATTCTAGTTTATATCGTTTATAAATACAAAGTTTACTACATTCTTCTAAAGCTGTATTCCAGTTTTGTAAAAATTGATCTTTAATACGTGTTTTTATACAATCAAATGATAATTTACTACTATCTTGTGAAATCCATACATCATAAAATCCAAGGTTACATAACAATTTTTTTACGTTAGACGCCCAATTAATTTTACCATTATTTGCATCTTTGTACAAAAGTTTATAAACTTCATATACAATATGAGGTTTATTAGTTACAATATGAATCCAATATTTCAGGATTTTATATTTTCTCAAAATATGCAATGGCAAGTGCCCAAGTTCACCATATAAAAAATGTGTAGGGACTTTTTTACCAAGTTTCAAAATAAATCTACAGAATCTATTATATATAAGCTCTATATCAACAGCACGATGAAAACCCCATATTTCAGACCCATAACTTAAAACGGATCCAACCATACTATCGAATAAGAAAATTTGTTGTTCAGTAGTCACATATATTTGTTTCAATGAATTTATTAGTGAAGATAAAGCTCTTGATCCTTGTTGAGATAAACGCTTTTGAGTTTGTAAAAATTTTCCATTATAGTGGAGCAATACACCGAGGTATACATAGGAGTTCACAATTTCTAATTCTCTGTCGTTGTAATAAAAACGGTTTACCACAGGCCTCCATCCATTTCGGAAAACAACAACTTTTGTCTTCTCCGTGTTTACTTCTATGTTCCATTTATTACAATATAGAAGTAATTTATTCAGTAAATGTTGCAGCACATTCGTTGATTTTCCAAAAAGTACGGTATCATCAGCAAATAAGATCAAATATATTAAAAATCCATTTAGAGACACGATGTCTTTATCTGTTTCAACGGAAATATCTTGAATAATGTCGTTAATAAAAAACAAAAACAGCAAAGGCGATAAAGGTTCCCCTTGTTTTACACCAAGAAAATTGTCAAACGCATCTGACAGCACTCCTCCAGATCGTACACGAAGACGCACTGATGAATATAAAGTTTTAATAATAGAAACAAATTTGTTACTAATGCCATTCTTTAGCAGTTTGTATATCAAAATTCTTCTGTGTAGTTTATCAAAAGCCTTGCGAAAGTCCACGAAGGCACAAAAAAGCTGAAGCTTTTGTACTAAAATATGTGATATAATTCCATGCAGTGTGAAAATGGCGTCAACAGTTGAACGACCAGGACGAAATCCAAACTGATTGTCTATTAATTTCTCTTCGACGGCGTGCACAAAGCTGAGTCTACAAATGTAACGTCTTCAAATTACAAAAACCATTTACCACGTCGGTATTTTCCCTCAGAAAACGTAAGCGTAACAAAAACACTGGACACTTAGTTTACCACATAATTCCAAACATTCACGTTCAAAATGTTTCTTTTTTTTCGAACAAAAAAGTGCAGCAAATGCACATTTCGAAAATATGAATAAATATTTGCTACGAGCAGTAAAATGGAAATAATCAGCAACGATGCCGTGAATCCTTTTCAGAAAACAGCGTCAAACCGCCATTTCTTTAGAATGTAACATAATAGCTGGACATTTAAAAAAAATCAGGTTTTAAGTCTGGACTATCGAATCATTCATATGTTGCAGATTTTAATAAACCTCTGGTTTTGCACATTTCGAATACCAAGTTATTTTAAAAATAAAAAGATAACAATTACACATTTTTTCTAACCGATTCTTCCACTTTGATTATAAACCTTCTAAATTACTATTTCTTACACATAACGAAGATCATTCCAAGCATATATACCATGGTCGTTTTTGATTTTTTTGCGGTAAATTTCATATAATGTCACAGTCCGAATCTGAACAATTCTATTATACGAAAATGTGGGACACAATGTTAAATTTGTATAAGTTTTAGGTCACAAACTCTATTTTATGCTAATTTAATGTTACAAGTTACACCGATTTTTTGACGTTTTCTATATGTCCGTTTCGTGCTTTATAGATTAAATATTAATTTACCTTACTAGTAATGTGGATTCTTATGGCATGCATTCATCATTTTATCATGATAAACAATTCTTCTTCAAAAGATATTATGAATACATGTAAATATTGTATGTTTAAAGCTATTGAAAAAGCGTAGTTTACAGTTGCCGTCAACTTTGTGCACGCCGTCATCGTCTTCCGACCACGACAGCAAACGTTCCGTTAATATGCTAGTAAATATCTTAGAAAGAATGCTCACCAATACAATCGGCCTGAAATTGTTAGGGTCCGACAAATCACCGCTTTTGGGTACAGGGATAACTATGCATTCGGTCCAATTATCTGGATATATTCCATTGTCAAACATAGAGTTGAAAAGAATTTTAAAAATAGGCGCAAAGAAAAGAGGATTCGCAGCTAACATTTCACCAATTATATCATCGTTTCCCGAACTTTTGCCAGTTTTAAGTTTCTGTATAGCTTTTATAATTTCATCTTCTGTAATTTCTGAATCGAGAATATCAATACTTATTTCACCAAAGTCGGTATTGTTTAATAAATGTAAAACTTCATCACAAAGTTCTGGTGGGTTCGATCCCAAAATATTTTCGAAATAGTTCAACATCTCATTATTTTCAACTAAACATTTTGATCTGTTTTTCGGTTTTACAGCGGACCAAAACTTTCTAGGTTCCCTTTTTGCAATATTACAAAGTTCGATTCCTTTCCTTTTCTTGAAGTTAAACTGTGCATTACGTTTGACTTTATTAAATTTGTTTCTAGTCGTTATATATGAATTTCTATTTGTATCTGTCGGATGACGCATATAAAAATTTCTAGCAGTGTGAAATTCTATTCGTGAATTTGCGCATTTCTCGTTAAACCATTCGTTATTTGGTCGTTTAACATATATATCGTCTCGAGTTAAAACAGAGTGTCCAAAAACTTTATATGCACTTTCATAGATAGTTCGGGTTATCTCCCTCACTGCGTTATTAATATCAATTTCGGAAGATAGATCATTCACCAAACTCAAGAGGCTGTCACTATGAGACTGTAAAATTTCAATATACTCATCGCACTTATTGTTGTCCCATTTAATGAATTTATGGACTCGGGGGAGGTTTTGTTGACGAATAACAGATAAGTCTAGTTCGAAGTAAACAGGCATGTGATCAGAAAATTCGTTCATAGGTAGCACTTTAAAATCATTGATTAATCTACATTCGCTCGGGGGCACTAGTAGGTAGTCATTTACACTTCTTCCTTTGGCTGTACAGAACGTAAAATTACCATTTTTGTCATTACAAAGCCTGCCATTGGCTACAACTAAACCCGTGTTAAAACCCATTTGTAATAGTTTACGGCCAAATGCATTAACTGTTTTGTCCATTGAACTTCTGTCAGAAATAATGGGGTTTACAACGTGCTGAACACTTTCGACATATTTATCTAGATCGTCATTAAGTAAAAAATCACTTAATTCACCTATGCGGCTATTTAAATCTCCACATACCAAAACAATACCTTTATCACTATAGTTATTTACAATACTTTCAATAATATCGTGAAAATCTATATCACATAATTGGTAATAATTAGATCTTTCGTGTGGTACATAAGAAAAACAAATAAAAATATCTTTATCAGTATCAAAGAAACTATGGTCAAGTTTTAACAGAATAATACCATCATTTAATTCTTTTTCAACAATAATACCGTTACATAAAAAACTCTTACAAAAAACAGCAATACCTCCTTCATTTCTAGTACCTATATTTTTATTACGAAATACACAAGAAATTCTTTCAAAACCATCTATAACTAACAAGTAATTATCTTTTAACCAGGTCTCACTGAGAAATAAAATATTATAATCATTTATTAAGTTCAAAAAGTCATTATCTTTGTAGACTGAAGTTAAACCATGAACATTCCAACATAGACATTTTAATTTACAAAATTGTTCTCTGGATTTGTCCTATGGCAAATATTCCTTCCCATTTACAAATATACGGTCTTTCACAAAGTAAGCCTTAATGTCCCGTTCGCGTAAGTCCTTTAGAATCGGCAGCTTTTCTTTTCTTCGTTTCTGGATGTCCAAAGGTAATTGTTCTGAAATACCGAAACAAGTATCTTTTAGATTTTTTGCGCTTTTTTTCACCAGATCCCGGCTTTCAAAATTTGAAAACTTCACTAGAATCGGACGAGTCTTCTCACCATGCTTTCCTAGACGATAGGCCTCAGCAATAGATAACTTTGTGTCCACATTTTCTATTTTCAGACTTTTAACGCAAAATTTGTTTATAATGTGGGTACATTGTTCACCTTCCGATTCCGGTATATTGTAAAATATCAAATTATTCCGCATGGACCTCATTTGAACGTCAATTAACTCGCTCTTCAGTTTGGTATTTTCCTTACGAATAACAATGATTGAAAGTTGTGACCTCAGTTTACATGGTTTACAACAATTTAACATTTATTGTTGCAATTTTCATTAATCATGTTGATGCAAATTCATTTCCGGAATTTTCGATTCTTTAATATGAAATAAATATATAGAAATTTGTCCTTATGTTATATGTTAACCGGACTTTAACCAAATGCCTTTGATTTATGTTAACAAAAAACCTGGGATATGCACCTTACTGTCTAAACATGAACCAATTGTGAACTAGTGATACATGTTTTGATAATTTGCAAACAAAGAGTCTAGTTCTACGGTCTACATCTCGGTCCATTAAAGCATAAAAGGGGGGACACTTTTTTTATGTTTTTCTTTGGGGGGAGATAATTTATAATTTTACCTGTTTCTGATCTTATTAAAATATGCAGTATATTGAATCAATAAAAACTTATTTAATCATACCACATCTGTTTTTTTTTTTATTTATCTAAAACATGCCTAAATGATCTGTGTATTTTTCTTCCTTCCAAGTCATCGATCTTAAAGTTAGCTAGGTACTTGACGCATTACTAAATAAACAGCTGTGCTATGAGCTCATGATACGCCCGTCGTTTTATGCAATAATCATAATTCTAATATGACGTCCTTATTACGCTTTGTAAACAAAGCCGTGTTTCAATGAGCATAAAAAATATGTTTGACACATGCGCACGAACTTACTGTGTATATTAACGTTATTCCCATCGTTATCCTTTAAATTGTACACATTTAAGCAGCAAGCATAAACTTTTATTGTGTATTTTTATAAAACAACATATATTTACTCTGCCCATAGTTTTTAAACTTATCTAATATGAAATGTAATGCACAGACTCCTCGGGGAGGAAACGGGAAAAGCCAAACAGTTTTACGGTATTTTCGTACGCTTCGACCTATAAAAACACTGTATTTGTCCGATTAGAATAGAAATAATTCCTTCGTGTCATATATACTCTATGCTCATTTTAACATGGGTAGGCATTATATTTGACCACATTTTACACCTCGCTATCGCTCAGTATAAAATATCGACAAATGTAATGCCTACCCATGTTAAAATGAGCATAGAGCATGACACGAAGGAATCATTTCTTAAATAGTTTCTGAGGTACAGCGTGACATGTGAAAACACACCTTTTCTTAACATACTTTTTTAATACTAAAAACTCAATAACTCATAATTAAAGTTTTGAAGCATCACCAAAAAGAATACAGAACTTAAGATTAATATAACTAAGAAGTAGGCAAAGTTTTAAACAATAATCATAAATTGTTTTTTTTAGATACGGCGCTACATGTGAACCCCCTCCCCCCTTAAAAAAACAAACTCAATATCTCTAAATTAATATTTTGAATCAAAACCAAAAAGTATACAGATCTTTGGATTAATATAATGTAGACCGAAAAGTTATCAATTATTTCTCTTTAATTTCTCAAATTAAAAAAAACAAAAAAACGTATGAAGTTCTTAGATTGGTCATATTCAGGTGCAAATTTGTATGTAAGTATTTGTTCCTTCTTCAGTGAATATAAAAGAAGAATATTGTGGTTCATCTCTAACTCTAAGCCACATGTCAATTTTATTTGATGTAAACATGGTTAAGTGTGTCATCTTAAAACAACCTATCCAAATTCTAATAATTATTTTCAAAGCTTAATTTTACTTGCATTTAATAAATGAACATGATAAAGGTATAGATATTCATATGTTAAGATAACAAGTATCTTTATAGTCGTTGATTGTATAATATATGCACAAATAACATCAAATTTAAAGATAAAATTTCTTTGTAGGTAGAAGAAGCTTTATCAGCAATGGACAACTTAGAGTCATCAAAGGCATCAGGATTATAATTTAGCACGCCAGACGCTCGTTTCGTCTACATAAGACTCATCAGTGAATATCATACGAAAACATTCATAAAGCCAACCAAGCACAAAGTTAATGAACATTGAGGATCCGAAATTCCAAACAGTTGTGCCAAATACGGCCAAGGCAACCTAGAAGTTAAGATTGACAATTAATTGAGAATAAAATAATATAGAGAGCAAGATAAATAAGAGAAGAAAATATTTAATCATAGTTGCAGTTTTTTTTATAAATAGCAGCCTCACTAATCATAACGAAAAAGACAGTTTATCACAAGCATCGCTACCAATCGATCTTGACCCAGTCGTGGCTATATATTTCTGTTTTGCTATCAACGCTACTGATATTGGGATTGTCTATATAAGACTGTTTCTAAAAAGAATATGTTGCTGATTATGATAGAAGTACACCTCCTATTAGTAGTAACATCAGAAGATTACCTTACTACGCTTAAAGAAGTTTTCAAGGAATAATAAACAGTCAATAGGAATATAGACCAACTGTTTTGATGTCTGAAAACTACAAGATCACTTATTAAACACCTATGGTGTGGATACAAACAGGGAAAATACCATAATGTATAAGACAGAACGATAATAGTATGTGACTGAATTCAGTCATAGACTTAGATTTAAAATGTGTTTGTATATATTGTATAGATATTTCTACTGCACAAACCATGTACTTTATAATGTCAATAAATAGTGGTGCCAGTGACTGAATTCAGTCAAGATTTTCGTTATTGTTAACATTAATATGTATATTTAGAATCAACTTGGAATTTTTTTCTATAATACTATAATCTAGTTTTGAAAAAAGGAAGATGATTCTTGATGTTTAATTGTAAATTGACTGAATTCAGTCAACAGTTTTCTTATGTAAAAACTGTATATACCCCTCAGAGCATTTAACTTGTTGTGTAGGATATTGCACACACCCAACTGCTACCAATCTCTAATTTTTAATGTATTATCAATTGAATATTCAAATAAATTAAGATGAAAGTAGAAGTGCAAGATGACTGAATTCAGTCATGACTATGGTGTCACATATGCAGTTTTTATTCATACAGATAACTGGGACAAACAGATTTTCATTAAAAAAAATAGTCACAATTTAACAGTTTGAATAAAACGTATATTCTCATTTATTTTGTTTTTGAACATGCTAAATAAAAGCTTCAGATTACACAAATGGAAGCAAGTACCCATTGTGCCTAATATATTTTTCCAAACAGAGACCGAAACCCTCAGACTAACAAAATAGTATATGCACATTTGCAATCGTGTACTTCTAAGAAAATAGCTGAAAATACGTAAGGACACGATTTGCATCAACATGTGTCAATTTTTTCTAAGATATAGGGAGAAACCTCAGTTATCTAAATTTTAAGGAGGTGTTATTAAGCAGATTCTTGCATACCCTCCATATTTGACAAATCAGAATATTGACAAGTTGAAACAGAATGTGTTACATGTAAATTGCATTTTTATGTCATTGAATAGGCCTGGCGCATGAATACATGTATATTTGTTGGTTAACGCAAAAATATGTACTCAATGAAATTTACTATCTAATAAAAAATAAACTGCACAAACACTTGTTATCATTCAAACGAACATGTTTGTGTTTATTATTTTATTTAACGATTAACGTACAGTGAAAATAAATATTATCGACGCCATCTTGTATACATTAGTTACGAAAAGAAGTTCGGTCAACGTCGTATAGTGAAAAATAACTAACGTAAATACCAACTACCACAAGTCCTCTCGAACAATCATGTCTAATATGACAATCATTTAAGAATTATACAACTATTAACGGAGGTAACAGCCTTTGAAACTATTGACCGGCAAACAGTCTGTGGAATAAAATAGCACAATTATTTCAATATTTTTTTGTTATATAGAAAAAACATACAGAGGTATAATAATATTATATATACTACATAAAAAAGACCTATAAAAATAACTTTTAAAAGAGCATTATTCATCTGATGGATACAAAGATGAATTACATCTAAAAAAAACACAGAGCGAATTTAGCATGGCACTTACATTTTGTATACACCCCAAACAAAAAAGTCCAGATCACAGTTACTGACAGCTTGTTGAAAGGCTAAAAACAACATATAAATTCACACAACTTAAACTTAAATTTGAATCAATACACATCCAGCATCCAATAGCTTTTGTGCAAAAAAGTATCCTAAAAAACACAGAAAAACATGGCATTGTTCAAAATTACAGGTATCAACAGATTGTAAATACATGAGTTTGCATATCTGTTTTAAAAATAAATATATTGAATTTGATTTAATTGCTGTCCTATAAATTCTTCTGTCCAATTATAGTTGATGCAATGTTGCTGGGAAATGTCTTTCAAAAGATAACCATGTGTCATTAAAGGTGAAATGCCACCAAATCAAGGTACGTCACATCCGCTTGTAGGTAGGTCTAAAAAAATATTCCCTTGAATTTGACCGTTGTAGGTAATTAATCCTACATTTTATTGCAGTAAAACTATTTCTGTGTCATGAACATATGTCTTGGGTATTTCAAAACACCATTATTTTTTATTTGTGATTTCTATACATTTTTTTGTAATCTTGAGGTTACATGGTGACTTAACCTTGTACACATATCGAATAGGGGGATAAATTTGATTGGTTAACTTCCAATGACGGTTACTTTCTTATATGCAATGAAATGTTAGGTGAACATTTTTCAATAGAATTGGACAGGATAAAACTTTACTCATGCTAAGTATTTCTTTATTTGAAACAAAGATAAATTCTGCACAAATTTTTGAAAAGTGCAAATTTAACAAAGACTAATAGGGGAAAATCAATGGTGGTATTACACCTATTTAGGGAAGCTGTACATGCACCTATGGCCTTGTGAGTAATCTCATGTGCTAAAATTTCTTGCTATTTAAGTGAAATAATACAAAAAAATAAATATTCTGAGTGGATTGAGTCTCCAAAACACATTTTATGAGAAAGTTGTCTTGAAATAGGACTGTACCATGAATATTCAGTTGACAGAACAAGCCATACTAAGTGCATATATTTATTTTTTTGGAGGGGGGTGGGCTTTTTCTCCTTATTTCTTATATTTTGCTATGATATAACATTTTATTGAAACCTCCTTGGAGACAGTAAACTTTTATATGGATTGTTCATTCTGCTAAAATGCTTCAATTACTCATTTCTTATAACATTTCTACCATAAATGAGTGAAAGTTACCCCAATATTTTTATTTTTTGGCCTGAAAAGTTGAAATTTTGAGGAAATGAGAGGTATAAATTGACCTACAGAGACCTTATAAAGAAGACAAAGAGGTTTATTAGTGGTATTTATCTTCCTAAAATCCTCTTGTGTATCATATTCAACTGTTTGAAGGCAGATAAGATAGATATTTGATCAATTATTGGTCCACACTCTATTCTATCTTGATGCGGCTTGGTTTGGATTTGTCGAAGAAATTTTGCTCGAATCGCTGTAGATGTCGTCTTTCATTATACTAGATTTTCTCTCAAACTATTGAACTGATTATGACAAAACTTGACAGAAATGCTTGGAATAACCAGTATTACAAAGGAAAAAAGTCACATGCAGTTTATTGAACAAAAAGGTCTTCTTTGGGGAAGCTGTACATGCACCTATGGCCTTGTGAGTAATCTCATGTGCTAAAATTCTTGCTATTTAAGTGAAATAATACAAAAAAATAAATATTCTGAGTGAATTGAGTCTCCAAAACACATTTTATGAGAAAATTGTCTTGAAATAGGACTGTACCATGAATATTCAGTTGACAGAACAAGCCATACTAAGTGCATATATTTATTTTTTTGGAGGGGGGGTGGGCTTTTTCTCCTTATTTCTTATATTTTGCTATGATATAACATTTTCCTAGGCAATACTTAAATGAATATATAGTTTTAAGTAGATGAAATTATTTTAAATGCTGTATCGACAAGTTAATCACTTAAAGAGAGGCCTTTTATGTCCCTCTTTGGAACGCGGCGTAAATTTAATTTTTACGTAAGGACTTATTGAAACCTCCTTGGAGACAGTAAACTTTTATATGGATTGTTCATTCTGCTAAAATGCTTCAATTACTCATTTCTTATAACATTTCTACCATAAATGAGTGAAAGTTACCCCATTATTTTTATTTTTTGGCCTGAAAAGTTGAAATTTTGAGGAAATGAGAGGTATAAATTGACCTACAGAGACCTTATAAAGAAGACAAAGAGGTTCATTAGTGGTATTTATCTTCCTAAAATCCTCTTGTGTATCATAATCAACTGTTTGAAGGCAGATAAGATAGATATTTGATCAATTATTGGTCCACACTCTATTCTATCTTGATGCGGCTTGGTTTGGATTTGTCGAAGAAATTTTGCTCGAATCGCTGTAGATGTCGTCTTTTATTATACTAGATTTTCTCTCAAACTATTGAACTGATTATGACAAAACTTGACAGAAATGCTTGAAATAACCAGTATTTCAAAGGAAAAAAGTCACATGCAGTTTATTGAACAAAAAGGTCTTCTTTAGGTGTAATACCAACAAATCATGGTACGTCACATCCGGTTGTTTACGAAAGTAGGTCTAAAAAAATATTCCCTTGAATTTGACCGTTGTAGGTAATTAATCCTACATTTTATTGCAGTAAAACTATTTCTGTGTCATGAACATATGTCTTGGGTATTTCAAAACACCATTATTTTTTATTTGTGATTTCTATACAATTTTTTGTAATCTTGAGGTTACATGGTGACTAAACCTTGTACACAGATAGAATAAGGGGAGACATTTGATTGGTTTACTTCCAATGACGGTTTCTTTCTTATATGCAATGAAATGTTATGTGAACATTTTTCAATAGAACTGGACAGGATAAAACTTTACTCCTGCCAAGTATTTCTTTATTTGAAACAAAGATAAATTCTGCACATTTTTTTGAAAAGTGCAAATTTAACAAAGACTAATAGGGGAAAATCAATGGTGGTATTACACCTAAACACGAACTAAGGTGAAAATTAAAAAGATCTAGATTTTAAAATCGATACTGTAAGTTAGAAGAGCATTAGTTCTCAATTCTCATTCACCAGATTAAATCATTTGCTCAATACTTGACATGAGCTTTGCCCAAAGTTCTAACCGTATGCATCGTGAAATATAAAAAAATAATAGTTATGAATACTATTTTATTTATTTATTTACATTTGTTTTGTATCACCAAATTTCAGTATATCCAGAATATTCTGTTTAATTTTCAATTATAATTACACCAAGGATGTACCTTGGTTTTATTACCAATTCCATATACGTTATATATACATTTTGTATTTCATATCATTTAGATAGTTTGATGTTGCCGATTGGTTTCAACAAAAAGTTATGTTTTAATTAAATGGATAACTTAAAGTTGCAAAATGAAAAACTGTTGACGCAATTGGATTTTCTGGGTTTGGACGCAAGATAAGTCACGGATTTTCTGTTATCTGGATGCTTTCTTGAATCCCACATAAATAAGGGTGATATTTTTTATATTTAAACTAAACATTCTGAATATTTTTGTTAATATCAAGGACATAAATTTTAAAAGTATCGTTCTGATAATTCTGAAGAATCATCCCACTTTTAGTTGAATTCGCATTTGCACATCTCATTTCCATGGAGATTATATTACCCCCACCATCAGTGATGGTTTATTGACTTTGAGATTTATTTTGCTAAATTGACATGTATTACTTTGTTTTCATGTTTGTTTAAAGGGAACTACTTAAGTCAATGGTATTTGGTTTGCATTTGCACATCTCATTTCGATCCATAGAGAGTGTTTAGTGTATAGTTCAACATTTGCATTATCGAAATTACAAAAAACACAAGACATATCTCTGTGATAACAGTTTATTACTTATTCAGAGCAAATGTGTTCTCATACAAAAATAAACGATTAATATAAACTTTATTACAGGTCTCTGTTAATAATGAATGCAAAACATATAAAGATTATTAAATAATATAGCATACAATAGCTTGGCTAAGGAAGTGGTCAACTAAGCTATACAAAGATATCCCAATGCTAAGTGTATCACACGCGAGATCACACGCTACAACAGCATACACAAATAAAGAAGCACACAAACTTAATAACCTGGTGTTATAACCAAAAAACATTTTTAATCGACAAAAAATATATGAGCCAGTCCATGCGAAAAGGTACAAAAACGAACAAAATACGAAATTCTAGAAAGTGTGCATAATTATTGGTAGTAAATTTGTGATTTATAAAACACATTTGCTTTTCCTCATATCCTGAAGCTGTGGGCTACACGCACCTGCAAGTGTTGAGACCCCACCTGTTTAGTTTTATCAAGTTTTTAATGAATTATTTCATATAGTTCAATCGTTTTGAAAGTACATTTCAAATGACTTGATTTGTCAACTGATAATGTTAACCATGGTAGCAGTGGGGATAAGGCTCTCGCTTACGATGTGGATATCAATGCAATCAAACTGGTCAACTGTTCGACTCCCGTGCAACGACGGTTGATTTAAATAATATTAAATAACTTAACTAAACTGAAATTTCAATTTCTAAAACACAAAATGTCATAGTTTTTGTAACTTCCCTCATGATTTTAATGTTGTCTTACTTTCTTTAAACCTGTAGAACTGAATGAAATTATTCACTTTTGTCTCTGTAGTGTCGTAAATTTTTAAGTTTCTGCTCGGTATAGCATTTGTTCGGGAAACAAATGATTTTATACTTGCTCAAATACCAAAAATTCAGATATTTCTACGCCTTTTTCTTTTTTGATTGACAAACACGGGATAGAATTGACAATGTTATGAATGTTAACATTAATATATTTTTTTTCGGATAAAATCGTTTTTCAAAAATATTATAACAAACTTTGATAACGTGTTCTCTAAAGTTTATCAAAAGGACTTTTTGTACCTTTTCGCATTGACTGGCTCATATTTTAACATCTTACAAATATCTTGATAAAAAGCTTTGGGTATTGAAAGGGAATGGGCGATGGGAAAGTTTATAAAAATACAATCTCAAAATAAAATTATCATGTATCTGTAGATCAACTTTGAGTAATAATTAAACTAATCAAAGATACAATGATATAATTTTGTATTTACACCAGACGTGCGTTTCCCTACAAAAGACTCATCAGTGACGCTCGAATCCAAAAAAGTTATACAGGCCAAAAATAATATAAATTTAGAAACAAATTAATGGTTTTCGTCGTTAAACTTACCTTTGTATTTTATCTAATACATACTTGTTTTTTTTCCAATTGATTGATTTAGGCTCAAGTTATGTTGGTATATTCATGAGAAACGTTTTTTTCAATTGACAGATTGGCAGTAATAACATTGCCAGTCGAATTACTGATGCATGGATTTTTATTGAAGGATATTGTGGTGATTAACAATTGAATCACTGATAAGTATTTGATTTTCTAATCATTTTAACATTTCACTGGACTTTCTGGAGAAATACGTCACACTATTATTGTATAGTGCTTTTGAAAATTTACGATAGTCTCTGTTCTAAAACAAATTTGTTATTATGTTGCAGAAAAAGTATGCCAAAATGTGAAATGAGAAACTGTCCGTCCTTGATATTTAATCGTGATTTTAACTAAAATTGCGCCGCAGGAATATTTGAAGACCCGGCTAATAAGAAATCGCAGATGAGAAGCGTTCGAATAGTATATGATTTCGTCATATGAATGAATGAATAAATATTTAATGTTAAAGTGCAAGCTGAATTATAACACAAAATTACATTTATCCCAGATGCTTAGTAAGACCAAACAACAAATTGGCAGTATTTGGCCACAGCCTTTAATATTATTATTCTCATAATTTATACATGTTGTATATAACTGAAAAAAGAGGTTACCCGCATATTGCTGATTATGGCAACCGTACTGTCATATATATATATATATATAAATTACTACCACAGATAATGGTAACTGAAGATAGGATTAAAACAATTTGGAAATCACCGTGGGAACACAGGTGATGGATCGAAACCCTTACATTGTTCATCTAGATCTGTAGTAAATGATCCTATTCATAAAACAAAATGTTTTTTGATGCAGCGAATTATGCAAATCACAGGCCTAATAAATTCAAAGTCTTTGTTGGAAGGTTTGATAACTTCAATAGACTTCTTCTCAGGTCCTGTCTGTCCAATGGCCAAATACATATAGGTGTTCAAACAATTGACAACTGAAACATCACCTGAAATTATAAATTACAACACAGGCAGTATCTTATTCTAATACATTGTATTTACAATAAATATACATTTTGGGAGGAGGGAGGGATTTTGAATAAAATTTTCCTCTGATAACAACAAGTTATTTTAAAAGCAGCCTCTCCTGTTGGACCCGAATTAAAAAAGGATCGTGACGTCAAATTGTATGGTTCACTAACCACCAATGAAATTTGAGTTTTCTTAAACTCACTAATAACCAACCAATGTAATAGTACAGCGCACCGTGATAACTGAATTTAAGTACAGGACTTAAATTCTATTATCCCAGATGCTTAGTAAGACCAAACAACAAATTGGCAGTATTTGGCCACAGCCTTTAATATTATTATTCTCATAATTTATACATGTTGTATATAACTGAAAAAAGAGGTTACCCGCATATTGCTGATTATGGCAACCGTACTGTCATATATATATATATATATATAAATTACTACCACAGATAATGGTAACTGAAGATAGGATTAAAACAATTTGGAACACAGGTGATGGATCGAAACCCTTACATTGTTCATCTAGATCTGTAGTAAATGATCCTATTCATAAAACAAAATGTTTTTGATGCAGCGAATTATGCCAGATTGACAGTGAAACAGAATAATGATTCATTGTCAACCGCCATATAATGGAGGTTCGCTGCCAAGCTGTGAGCCAAATACATCCACAAAAAAATCAAAGAAAACTTTCAAGTTACATGTAACTAAATGTACTAGTAAAGTTGCTCAATAAATCGTAAAAAACTGTATATATCTACAGTAAAAATTTACACACAAGATCAATTATACATAGTTTGTCTTAGGTAACAATATTGTATTTATATCACTGAGACAAAAACACAAAACAAAACAACATATTTCATACTTATATATCAGTAGAGGGGAAAACATGACCATTGGTTTTATGCATGAAAAACTAAAGACCACCTTGAAAAAAATTGTTATTTCTTATGACAGACAAATGCACCCCATCAGATTTATACATATTTCAGTCCTAGAAATGTCTGGATAGCATATTAAACAATAACCACCAGATTCCAATATATAGTTAGCTACTGTCTTATTAACCCTGTAATAGGCTGTATCTACACTTTAGAATATCTCCGTTTAAATGAGGCAACATTTGGGACCACACAATTTTAGTGTCAGGCAAGTCCTTTGAAATAAAGGTCATAGCTTGTATCAACTTTTCTCTTAAATTTTCAGTTTAAATATTCCCTAAATCATTAGCACCTACATACATGTACGACTAGAAATTTAGGATTGGAGGATCTTAAAACAACCTTTAAACAACTTAACTGCATAACTGGAGGAACAAATAAACAATAGAATTTAACTATTAATAGAAGTAATTCTTGGTAATAGGCAATCTTGAATCCCTAATTTTGGCCTTGACCGGTAAACTCCCTCCATCATTTTTTTTTAAAATTTATTTAAAATCGCCCAAGACATTCAATCTACTGAAAAAACTTATCCCTGCTAAATAACACTTAATAGAGGAATGCGAGTAACGCTTGAAACAAATAATCTATAAAATTGCACAATTCATACAAAGGTATTGGCCATACATTTTATAAACCAAACAATTTTCTTAACTCATTAAAGGCCAATACACCTCTTTGATATGTTGTTTAGGTACTTTGGGCAACTGAACTATCTATAAGGGACCCAATTATAGTTTGAAATTTATGTTTAAATCTTCTGGTATCCCTGCTGGGGTCGTTCTGGCTGTTGATTTGGTCGTATTTGCGAAGGCAAATTATTTTGTGTGAATTGACAGTTTATAACTGAGTGAACACCATGACATTGTATACATGCATGACTATATTGACAAAATGAATTGAAACATTCGCCGTTATAATTAAAGGCATAGCACTTGGACGTTTTATTCACATTTCTATTAGCAGAAAATGTATTGTAACCAGAAGAAACTACTTCCAAATTTTGTGTGCCAATACTATCAGCCATATATAATAACCAAAGCTCTGGATCTACTATAGCCCATGAACTTGCCGGATCCAGCGTTTTGCGCAACCTAAATTATTTGGATTTCTTTTTGCACCCAAACGTACAACTGACATGTATTTAAGTAAATCTTGTAATCTACCTGAATGCACAGTACAATATACACTAACAAAAATGATAAATGCTGATGTCCATTGGTCAATAGATCCAATTTTGTTTTGCATATTTTCTGTTTGCACAATAAATTCACCCCCTCTAAAAACAAGCTTTTGTGTAGCCTGCTGAGTATTGTTAATCAACAAAATGCCTAAATCAATAAATTCACTTTTCTGAATTTTTTCTCTAATACTTTGAGAAACATTAAAAGCAATATTAGCATGCATGCTGGGTATCTGAATAGGGTGATCAAAAGTACTAAATGGCATTGTAAAACTTGAGGCACCATTAGTATTACCTAAGGAATGTTCTGGAGGATCTTGACTGGTTACAGTGTTGCACACTCTTTGGTCTGGTAGTGGTACTCTTGAGTATAAAAGGGTATTAGCTGTGCTCGTCAAATCGACTGGCCCTGTACTTGCACTGGTATATATGCCTGCCCCTGTCTGTGAAAACAACATTGGGTATGTACCAGTAGAACTAGTAATGGGTATGAATGGTGTACCAGTATCAACTGTAGGCAACTGTGGTGCAGTTACTGACATAGTGTCAGGTACTCTCTGGTTAGCCTTTTTCCTTGCTGATGCAGCAGCCACTATTGGCAAATTTTTCCTTTTCCTGGCTGACCGCCTGAGCTGTGCTGACATGACTCCTAAAAGAATAACTAGAATTTATAAACAAAAAACACTGTCTGAATATTCGGTTAATCCAGATTGATTATTGCTTGATTAAATGTCCAGTAGAAAATATCACACATGAGTAATTAATATATATATATATATATACAAAGAAAAATACTGATGTACAGTACATGTATCACAAAATAGCTAAATTAAATTAAATAGGCTGTGACCGGTTTATTATTTAAAAGAAGACATTACTATTAATAAGGTTGTGTGAATTTCATGTAACTCTGTACTCCATTATCCAGCAGGAACACCAATATTCGATAACTATTTGACTTGATGTTATTGTTTACATTTTAAAAGTACCAATTGACCTCATGTACACCGGTGAAACTCGTTCATAGAAGGCGAAACAACGGAGACTAGTGTATTTATTATTAAGTGGATTCTTGTTCCTCGAACAGAAGTTTTGCAAATAATATGCATACATGTAAAGCACACGTTCCCACATCTGACACCATGTACAAAAATGTATAAAGTTGGCTTCAGCTTTTAAGTGATAGAACTCAGTACGAACTACATATATAATAACAATACAAAGCATTATGGGTACATTCCATTTAAGTGTGTAAATAAACAATAACTAAATTAAGTATGCGGACCAGGACGCGTCTTATAAATTCAAGTATTGAAACACATTAATGTGGGCGTGTAGCCGCGATGATATTCTCCTTTCACCTGATAATGGGCACAATCAACGAACTGAATATTTTGCCATGGCTCAAGTTCGCAAACCAACACACGAAAGGTTATTTCAACTCGCCAGATAACTTGAATATTTTGCTAATTCTGGTAGTCCTAACATGTTACCAAGAAGCATTATTTACCATTTATTATATTTGAAAATTAGCAACGGCAACGAAAAAACATTGAAAGAAAATTCAATAAACCATGTGCTCGCCATGTGCTTCACTACCGACACTAGGTCAGTTACATGTATCCTTGTTTCAAAGTAAACATTTACTTTTTCCCTGTTGAAAGAGACTCAAATCTATACCAAACTGTTGGCACTTAAAGAAAATTAAATAGAATTAACTTTGAAAGAGAAAAAAATTAATTTTTTTTTTTTATTTCAGCCATGTGGTCGCCATACACATGTACATGTATCTTTGTTTTTGGATAATTAACGTCAATATTGTCTTTTATTGCACGAATCCTCGTTAATGTGCGTACAGCAATAACAATTCCTTTCAAAAATTATTATATAACATAAAATACTCCCTGACAATTTTTTGTTGAATAAAATTTTCCTCTGATAACAACAAGTTATTTTAAAAGCAGCCTCTCCTGTTGGACCCGAATTAAAAAAGGATCGTGACGTCAAATTGTATGGTTCACTAACCACCAATGAAATTTGAGTTTTCTTAAACTCACTAATAACCAACCAATGTAATAGTACAGCGCACCGTGATAACTGAATTTAAGTACAGGACTTAAATTCTATTATATATACAATATAAAAAAAGAAGATGTAGTATGATTGCCAATGAGACAACTCTCCACAAGAGACCAAAATGACACAGAAGTTAACAACTATAGGTCACCGTACGACCTTCAAGTCTTCAACAATAAGCAATAATCAGATATAAAGGACTTCGAAATGACAATGTAAAATAATTCAAACGAGAAAACTAGCACAGCCTTATTGTACACTGCACGTATGCCTAGTGGTTGCATTAAATATAAAATTGAATGGTTAATGTCTCTCGACTAGTTGATAGATATAGTTTTACATCGACTTCGTCAGATTTTATGGATTTACCCATTTTTCGAAATAACCTTGTTGTTCAGTATTTTCTTTTAATTGATATCTTTAATAAATATAATTAAACATTTTTCACTAACATGATTGAGTAACTATTTAAATAAAAACTATTGAAAACTGTGTAGGCTTTATGTGATTCAATGAATCAAACGCATTATAAAATAAAAGCAATAATAAACTTTCCAAAGAAGCTGCACTTTATTACTATTCAAACTCATCCCTCTTACGGCTCTTATAAATTAAAACCTTAATATTTTATTGAATGCCGTATGATTCAAACTGTAGAGTGAAACATATATCTGTTTGCAACTTTTAATATTGTAAAATCATATACTGTGGGTTCATTATTATTCGTTGGGTACCAATTTTCGTGTGTTTCGTGGGAACAGGTGAACCACGAATTTAAATGTTCAACGAATTAAAAAATTTCTGCAGGCTTAGTATGCAAAGATTTGCAAAACCACCAAATCAAATGTCCACGAAAGTTATCGTCAATCCACGAAAAATGATACCCACGAAAATAAATGAATCCACAGTACTCAACACTAATAATGTAATTAATCACAAACACAATTTATGTTATATAGTTGTAAAACAAAATATACATAATATTAGCAAGGTATAAATTTAAAGCGAACATTGAGGCAGCCTTTTGAACGAGTATATAGCACGTGACACATGAACATTCGTGAAATATGCAAAAGTAATACGTATAACTATGGACGGAAAGCAAATGCTATTCAAAAATGAAATGTTCAGCAAACATGTATTTTCTATAACATTGATATATGACAAGACTCAAAACTCATTCATTGTCCAAATAGTTATTTATGATGCGATGTATAGATATACAAATACTTAATGGCTATTCATAATGATATTAATATTTATATTTAATATTTCTCCTGCAATTAATATACTGTAATAAAACGGGTAATCCATTGTTGCTTTACTGGCCATTATTAAGATGTTTTTATCAATTCAACATTTTTCATATTGAAAACAAGTCAAAGTTATATAACAAAGTATGGACAATATGCCATTAAAAAGGGCCTATTATATACTGCAAACCAACTTCTTTTGTGAAATGTTTTAAGCTTTTCTCGTTATGTCATTTCCTAGTCATCCCGCTACAATTTAATTCAATTATTTTTTTATTATTCTATGAACCTTATCAGGATTTAAACTTTATGAAATCTTGAATATTTAATTTCGCATACTTTTTTCTACTCACAAATGTTATGTTAATTTTTCTCTTATAGATAAAAGTCAGTTTTTAGAATTTACCTTTCATTCTATAGACTATGACAAGATTATTTATCAACCACGAAATTCTATCTACATTTTTTATTGAGATATAAAAAGTGAAAAAAATTGTCATCATGTAGGGAAATGACGCAATATGTTTCTATAACATTAATATGTTAATAGTTGTTATATCAAACATTCAAAAAAACAGAATTGGATTTAAGAAATTTTACTATTTCATCACGTTTGTTATCTGAAGCTATTATAAGAGCATTTTGACACCTATCATTTCGCCTTTGAAAATCAACTTCACTTTCGATTAAGAGTTTGACTATTGATAGGTGACCCTCCTGATTATGATAATGTTTATCACATCCATTCCCTTACAATAAATGTACTATCTCAATGTGTTTAGCTACACATGACCAATGTAAGGCGTTTTTCCATTATTATCGCTAAGAAATATGTCAGTACCATTCTCAATAAGAAGTTTTGCTGTAGAGAAATGTCCTTTACTACATGCACCTATAAGAGCTGTGTTACCATAAATGTCCGCTTTATCGATCATGTATGTATTACATTGCTTATCAATTAATTTTTTAACTATATCAATTTTACCAAAGAAACACGCAAAATGAAATGATGTTTGTCCGGCTTTATTGGTAATGTAAATGTTAATATCCTTTTTTATAAGACTTTCCACTATTGACAGGTGTCCTT
Source organism: Mytilus trossulus (assembly GCF_036588685.1). Taxonomy (NCBI): domain Eukaryota; kingdom Metazoa; phylum Mollusca; class Bivalvia; order Mytilida; family Mytilidae; genus Mytilus; species Mytilus trossulus. The sequence continues at coordinate 18,888,215 of NC_086386.1, read as the reverse complement.
GAGCACAAGCCTCCATGAAAGATGTTGTTCCTTTTTTGTCACATTGATTGAAATCACATCCATTGTCTATCAGTAAGTTTGCCATGTCTGTATTACCGCCAGTACAAGACCAGTAGAATGGCGTTCGACCTTTATGACCGGCAATGTTTATATGAGCACCTTTCTCAATTAGAAATGTTGCAGTAGAGGGATGTCCTTGGTCACATACTGCCATTAGATGTGTCTTGTCGTTATTGTTAGCTTGAGTAACATCGCACCCGTTAACTATTAGTAAGTTTACTATGTCCATGTTACCACTAAAACATGACAAATACAACGGCGTTCGTCCTTCTTTATCAGCTGTTTTGGTGATATCACCATCCATTTCAATCAGATGTTTAACATCAAGCCGCCATTAAAGGATTTTTTTCCACTATGGCCGGAGACCACAATTAATTCCTCTATAATTTCTTTATAACGTTTTGTCGCATTAAACATTTTTTGCCTATTCTTTTTGTCTATTTTTTGTGTGTGTAATGTACAATACAAGTCCAAAAATATATGCAAATTTCAGAAAAATTACATTACATTATACAAATTAGGCCAATTCACATCCATACTCCTATAGGCAAGTCAAGAGATGTTCCGAAAAGTAAATATAACCTTTTTGCACCTTGCCCAATCACTCTTTCCTTATTAAAATCAGTTAAAATAAAACATCCAAAAGTTTATTTCAGCTCTCTTCTTTCATTTCCATCCCCGAAAAGCTAAATAATGAATGAGAAAGGGAAAGAAAAAAAATACACTATAATTAAAGGGATCTATATTCGTGAACAACGAACAGCGGGGTCATTAATTGTGGTTTTGGGCCTATTTGTAGCCAAAAAATTGACCAATTCCAATAAAACTTGGCATGATTTAAGCTTAGTGTATTATGAGTCAGTTTACAAAGTTTCAAAGCCATATAATATATTTTATAGAAAATGTGGCATTTTTTATATCTCAACTTTGGTTGTTGAATTGTGACGTTGAAATAGAAAAATTTCAACTTTCAAATTTTGGCTTCAAAAATCTCCCCAAAACACCAAGTTGCACTTTTTTTATGTCTCAATGTATAGGATATTATTTATTCAAAGTAAATGATTGCATACTTAATGTATGAGACTTATAAGAATTTGACAAAAGTTAATTTTATATGTGCCTATGCCAAAAAATGGAGGTTTTCTAATGAAGCGAGGCCTTATATGAAATGTTATATTTTCCACTTACAACAATTTTCTGAAGCTGTTATGTTAAAACAAAACATTTAACATATCATAAATGTTCTTTTTGTCAGCTAATGTTCCTTGACACAGATAACAACGAGAAAACCTTGTATAAATGACATAGATCAAAGAGTCTGAGCTATGTTTGCTGTTAATAAAATACAAGTTGAGTAAAATGTCATTTATTCAGAAATTAATTTAAAATGCAACTTACATCTTAACAATTATAATAGTACTTCATAAATGACAATGACTTTAATAAGCAAAGGTGGGGTTGAAAAAGTGCCACACCGTAACAAAATAAACATCATAAAAATGACAAAAATAAAAGTGAGTTGAAAAATTAACTCACTAACATATGTATATACAAATTATATAAACAAGTCTACATGAATATTGTAATTAATTCATGTTTAAAGAAAAAATATGTCCTATGTAATAACACTTAAAAGGGAGGGAAATGGGAGGGTTTTCAGATAAATTCAAAACGATCTTTTCTTTCTCCCAAAACAAAGGCGAATGACCGCATGTCCAAGCACATGTAGAAATTTGATATTAATTACCGATCTCAAGAACTGACCAATCAGATAATGTAATTAGATGATCATGCATTGAACATGATCTCATGTTGATATACTTTAACAAAGAAATGCCTTTTACACACATGGCATTAATAAAATCAATATTATCGGAAATTCCAGCCAGAAAATCTTTTATTTACAATAAATGTTATTTTGTCAGCTTATGTTCCTTGACACAGATAACAAAGAGAAAACCTTGTATAAATGACCTAGATCAAAGAGTCTGAGCTATGTTTGCTGTTAATAAAATACAAGTTGAGTAAAATGTCATTTATTCAGAAATTAATTTAAAATGCAACTTACATCTTAACAATTATAATAGTACTGCATAAATGACAATGACTTTAATAAGCAAAGGTGGGGTTGAAAAAGTGCCACAAATCCCAAGAGGGATCCCCAACCGAGGACTCTGTATTCAACTTAGGAACTCCAGAATTAGAAAATTGAGCAAGCCATGTTGACCTCAACAAAAAACACCCAAAATTGAATAAAATATACACTTTTTAACATTAGCATTTCAGTAAAAGTGTAGAGCAAACCATGTTGACCTCTACAAAAATAATAACACATATTATAAACAAAACAAAACAAAACAAAAAAGAAATGATATATAAGTATACAAATAATCATTGATAATTAAACTTGTAAGGAAAGGTAAAGCAAGCCATGTTGACCTCTACCAACCAAATAAATACCATTACATATAGTGAATGACGGAAATAAAAAACTTAAATTTCCAAAGCAAACCATGTTGACCTCTCTAAAAATAAATACAAAAAAATCACAATAAGGTAAAGCAAGCCATGTTGACCTCGACCAAAATACTTAGTAAACGACTGAGATTAAATTAAATCTAAGTGTGAAAATTATCAAGTCGAATATAATGTTGAAAAGCGTTCGACTTCCATCTACCCATGCTTTGGATCAAGGCTAACGGCACACCTCTGGCAGCTGCAGACGTCGCAGCTCCAATTCGGAAACTGTGACCTTTATAAAAATTAGTGTCTAATCCTACGAAATTAAGCAAACTTTTTAGTGAAGAATTGAAATAAAAACCCGAAACATGTTTCCACATTTAAATCGAAATAAAGGACCATGTGGACAATTTTGTAACCTTAGATATTCCTCAATAGCTTTATCAGGACATAGATAATTTTCAGGACGTCTAGCTATTGATAATGTCTTATTCTGTAGATTACTATGTTTGTAGAACTTCATAGTAATTGTCATATTGCTCACATGACCATTTACTCTTTCAAACTTTATATCTTCCCTTTGAATTACTCTATAGATTTCAGACTCAGTTTTAACTGCAATCTCCAATCCTTAAGAAACAAAAATAAGCTGTAGACATCATAGCTTTTAACAAAACTTGATTGTAAATGCCTACTATTACTTTTGGTAAAGCCTTAACCAATTTTACAATAATGTCATAAGTTATTGGCAGCAGTGTATCAACAGAATGTCTCAACTGTTTTGTACCTTTTAACATTTTTTTAATAAAAAATGTGTCTGTTGGATCCTGTAAGAACTTAATTTTATGCATAAAACTGATGGCTGATATGTAAGACGCAATTGTAGATGGTTGATAATTTTGAATAAATAAATGTGAAATAAAATGAGCAACCATGACATGAGTAGATGGAAGTACATTAACTCCTGGAAAATATTTCTGAGAAAAATTTGAATACACACTTAGCATTCTATTATATGATGACTGAGTAGCAGCAGATAATGATGCAATAACAAGCTTATCAGTCATAGATGCAAAAATTGAGGTGGAATGGCCACAGGAGTTGGACTTAACCAAGGAGCAATCTGATGAGCTTCCTGAAATGAATAACGAGACAACAAGTCACAAATAACGTTTGTTTTCCCAGGAATATGTTTGGCTCTAAAATAGATATTGTACTTTAATGCAGCTAACACTAATCTTCGGATCAGTCTCATAATATTCTTTTCCCGAGATGATGTCTTATTTATAATTTCAGCAACAGCTGAATTATCTGTTAAAAACAGTATTTTATGGTTTGCTAATAGAGGGCCCCATATATCAATAGCTAACACAATCGGGAAAAGTTCTTTCACTGTAATGTGTAAATCAATTAACTCCGGTGGCCATTTCCCTGAAAACCATTTGCTGCCAAAAACTGCAGCAAAACCACCATAAGTACCTGCAGCTTCAGAAAACAGTTTTAAAAAATCTGATGAAACCCATTCTTTGAATAAAAAACATGATTTACCATTGTATTTTTCAATAAAACTGTACCATAACTTAAGATCTAATCTTGCATCAGAATTCAGATTGATTCTATAATGAGGAGATGTATGACCTATAGTCAGATCAAAAAGCCTACGTAAAAAGGCTCTCCCATGTATGATAACTCCACATGCAAAATTTAAAAGACCCAATAAGGATTGCAATTCTCTGAGTGTGATACTGCGTTTACATTTGTATTTACTTAATAATTGCAAATTTTTTTCTATTTTCTCCATAGGTAATCGAGCTACCATCTGAGTAGAATCAATTTCAATACCGTAGATAGTAATGCAAGTAGTAGGGAGTTGTGTTTTTTTCTGATTTGATGGGTACCCCCAATTTATCAGCAAGACAAAGAAAAGTTTGTAATGCACTATAACATTCATTTGAGCCAGTTTTTCCGACAAAGAAAAAATCATCTAGCAGGTGTGATACCCCATATATTTGAAATTTAGCATTTAAAATCCAGTTGAGGCCTGTAGAAAAAGCCTCAAATAGCTGACACGAGGACGAAGCCCCCATGGGGAGGGATACATCATAATAAAACTGTTTGTCCCAATGAAAACCTAACAGATGATGATCTGTTTTAGCTATTGGAATTAAGTGAAATGCATGCTCAATATCGGTTTTAGACATTAGACAGTTTGATTCATAAGATTGGACTAAATCTATGACTGTTTCAATGTTTTGGTATTGAACAGCCGAAAATTCTGGGGAATACCAGAGTTTACAGAGTCATTCTTAGGATACGACAAATCATGTATTAATCGATAAGAATTGGGTTCCTTTTTTGGAACTAAACCCAAAGGGGAGCATACAAAAAGAGGGAAAGGGGGCTTTGTAAATGGACCCTTAACTCTTCCTGTTTCAATCTCTTTATTCAGTTTGGATTGCACAACATGATAATTTTCCCTTGCACTTTTATGATTTGGAGGAAAAATCTTCTTATTAAGGGATGTAGAAAAACAAGAATTAATTGAAAATCCAAAAGAAAAACCATGAATCAATTTATCTTTCAACTGGGTTTCATAACCTACTAAAAAATGTTCTAAATTTTCAACCTTTATTGGTGTTGGAAGTTTTGACAAAGTTTGCCTGTTTTCCTTTTTGCTCTGGACATGTAAGGGTACAGTGTTTCTTGCTGCAGTGTACACATTGGTTTTTGAGTTTACAAAACTTTGATGTGCATTCCCCTGATTTACAGAAGGCCCAGCAATAGCCATTTGGGAATTGATACTGATGCTGGGCCCTCCTTTGAAAAGAATTTGGGTCTGAGTTTGAGGTTTTAGCATACAACTTCTTATTTTGACCTGAAAAATCAGATTGTCTTTCATATAAAGCAGCAGATCGCCAAAGTTCATCATTGATTTGATCCCATTGTAACCCTAAAATTTTTCTTATCTTTCTAAATTTCTCATCATATACTTTAGCGGCTTGGAAACCCAAGGACTTGCATAATGACCGTACATTAAAACCATATTTAATCAATGCTCTAGCCGACCTCAAATTCTTTTCAAGATATATAGACATAAATATGTCAAAAGCATTTGTCCATTGGTGAATGGACAAAAGCTCTTTGTTAGACTTCCTATTTGAAATTGTTATATTCAAATTCTCAAATAATGTTGATTCATTACATGTATCATCAATGTTAGAAGGTAATAATAAAGCAAAATTTACATAATTAATACACCAAACATCAGATTTAACCTTACTGCTGACATGATAGTCTAAAGGTATTGAATGTCTCAACATGTCACAAGCATAAGGATTCTCGTCATACGAGTTAGAGTTTAACAGCTCACCATCAGAAGACGTGTTAATATTAGGATCTGAAGACAATGGCGGTTGGAAGACAGCTAACATTTGTCCCTGAGAGTCATTATTTGTTGAATTTTCTGGTTGTGTGGATGATGACGACAACATACCAGTTAAGTCATTAATTGGAACTACTGTATTGTCTTTTATCAGTTGCACGCCGGAACTTTTAAACTTTCGGAATAACGCATCAGCAATGTAATTTGCTGTTGGAACAGACGGCTGTTCGGTAATTGTTTCAGGAACTCCTCGTCTTGTATTGCGTCTCCGCACTGGTGGCCTGTATAGTGGTGGTATCTCACTTTGTTCCTCCACTAAATTTTGAACATCTTCAAGATTTTGTGGAGCAGCCTTTCTTCTTGTTCGGCTCTTCTGCTTTGGCATTTTGCTATAAAAACATAAAACAAAAATAAAAATCCTGTATATCACAGAACTTTAAGAATGTTACTACAAATGTAAATAAGTATAATTTTTAAACCAAAATGCTTGTCCATAAAATTAACATAGTTGATATGATGATATATCTAGCAAAATGTACTCATGTTAAAAGTTAAGTTTGATTATGATACATGTATGCTAATTATTACTCCAAAACCAATTTTATAAAACCAACCAATATGAATAAAATTCTTCAATAGTACCAATATCGATCCCTATTGTGACACAACCATTATAGGGAAAGCCATGATTTATTCTCTGATTAAATAATTAACCTGGTAATATACTAAGATAAAAGTATATAAACCATACTTATGAATAATCAATATTTAAATATAAAAAGAGACTTATTATATTATATAACTCTGATATAAATGATATAACCAACCATAATTATTTACAAATAAGACATTTTTCATGTCACCAGTGTCACAACCATGTGCGTATAAGCACAACCATGTGCATATAAGCACAACCACGTGCATAATAAGCACAACCACTCAGAGATAATTTATATTATAAATCGTTACAAAAGGTGATGGAGTAATAATATGCAAATAATTCATAGATAACTACATAATTGTAGTGTATGCTCCTTTTTTTTCATATGTCCAAATAGGGACAATGAGTTTTTAACAATCATAAACGGTAATTTGCAACGCATGTTTGCTCGACATTACATGTTCGTGAAAGGCTACCAATAGCAGCACGGACACTTCTAGCGTATATTTCCATACCTTCATCATTAAGATGAACTTTATCTTTTAATAATAAATCTGGGGTGTTCTTCCACAACCCCCTATGATGCCAGAAAGTCGCATTGTCTCTTTCTTTTACTAAATGACTAAGTTCTTTGTTTACAATGTAAACCTTGTTTAATATATAATTATAATAAGCTTCCGGTCTTTCGGAATACCTCGGGAGAAGTTGACCAATAACCACGTGGTTAACATGATAGCAATTTATTATGTAATCGGCAAAAACACTGATATCTCTTGCTAATTTCATGGGCTCATTTTCAGACGACAAATCGTTGCCTCCAACCTGAAGAAAAACCGAATGTGGCATATATTCTTCAATAATATGCATATATTGTTGCTTTTGAACACATTTATTACCGGGGCGAAGAGTCCCTCCCCCCAAATCAAAATATTCCACCTGGATGTCGGTTCCGTCTAAACCTAAATTTAACCAACCTCGATCACAGTTCTCATGAGTAAAAGTTTCTCAACGACGAATAAAAGAATTACCAAAAATTAAGGCACGCCGGACCATGGTTCAAAAGCAACAAACAATTCAAAAATAAATAATAATAAATTAAAAATTAAGTTATTAAAAATATATAAAATAATAGTTAAGGTTCGCTTTTACCTTCTAATCTGTGGATTCTTCGATGAATGCCTTTCTACAGTTCTTTTTTTCAGTTTTTCAGATAAATTCAAAACGATCTTTTCTTTCTCCCAAAACAAAGGCGAATGACCGCATGTCCAAGCACATGTAGAAATTTGATATTAATTACCGATCTCAAGAACTGACCAATCAGATAATGTAATTAGATGATCATGCATTGAACATGATGTAGTCCTTGACCTCATGTTGATATACTTTAACAAAGAAATGCCTTCTACACACATGGCATTAATAAAATCAATATTATCGGAAATTCCAGCCAAAAAATCTTTTCTTTACAATAAATGTAATTTCATGTAAATATAAGTTTCGAATAGCATACACATGAGTTTTACAAGGTCTTAAGCAATGTCAAGCGTAAAACAACAAGTTGTTAATTCATGCCGTTCCCTATATTTCCATATTTAATTGCATATAAATGATATTGGAGATGGAAATATGTTTCTTTTTGCCCAAATCCTTGCTGAGATATGATCAAATAGGAAGCCTGGGTGTAACAAGACTGTTGCTTTTAACTATATATTTAGACAGTATGGTCTGATGCAAAGTTTTTTCAATTCACTGTTTAAAACATGTATGAAATTTCAGTCTTGGAATGCCAATATTTCAACCACCAGCCATCCAACAGAAGAAAATAAAGGTACAAAAAATGTATTCTGTGAAACAGACAAGTTTAAACAACCAGTAATAAGTGCTTTTGATATAGATTCAGTGCAATCTGTTTAAAGAAATACAATTTTTAAGTGCATAGAACTTCATATTTCACTTGCTTCGTACGGACCGCTAGACCTAGACTCTTTAAACAGCCCATTTTGCACTCTTTTTCTGCTTTTATCCACTTTCCTTTGTGTTCGGAGTTAACAAATGAGTAAAACACATGAAATAAAAACCACAAACACAAATAGATATCAGAAAAAAAATGTCAGAGAAAAATTAAGGATACTGCTTTTGAAAAAATATTGAAAAAAGTGTATAAAGCTTCTTTTTGGGCATATAAGCTGAAAAGTGACTTTTTTTTACAAATTTCTATCATATAAAAGTGGAAATCATTTCTTTTCATATAGTTTGACAAATCAATACCAATAGATCATTCAGAGAAGTTGTCAAAGTATAAATTCAAAATTTGTTGAAATGCACCTCTCTGGCCCGAGACCACAATTAATTCTTCTATCATTTCTTTATAACGTTTTGTCGCATTAAAAAAATGTTGCCTTTTTTTTTCTAACTTTTTTGTGTGTGTTATGTACAATACAAGTTAAAAAATATATGCAATTTTCAGAAAAAATGCATTATTACATCATACAAATTTGACCAATACACATCCATACCCCTATAGGCAAGTCAAGAGATGTTCCGAAAATTGTAAATATAACCTTTTTGCACCTGGCCTAATCACTTTTTCCTTATTAAAATCAATTAAAATAAAACATCCAAAAGTTTTTTTCAGCTCTCTTCTTTCATTTCCACCCCAGAAAAGCTAAGTAATGAATGAGAAAGTGAAAGAAAAAAATAAAGAAAAAATACACTATAATTAAAGGGAACTATATTCGTGAACAACGAAAAGCGGGGTCATTAATTGTGGTCTTGGGCCTATTATTGTCAGGTTTATTAATCTAACATTTGTTATCCATGAGAAATTTTTCTATTTCAATGTTATAACTACATAACGGCGTTTTACCCTCACTGTCACTGTTATTGAAATAGGCTCCTTTTTTTGTAAGAAGTTTAACTATAGAGCCATGTTTAGAAATACATGCTATGAAAAGCGGTGTTCTATCAAAATTGTCAAGTATATTAAAGTCACATCCTTTATTGATTAGTAATTTGACTATCTCGATGCTTCCACCGGCACAGGACCAATTGAATACCGTTCGACCATCATTATCGGCAATGTTAATATCAGCACCCCTCTTAATCAGCAGTTTTGCAGTAGAAAAATAGCCTTGACAACAAACTTCCATAAGAGGTGACTGCCCCTTATTGTTAAGTTTATTGATATCGAATCCTTTAAGTATCAAGAAGTTTATTATGGCTATATGATCACCACAACATGACAAGAACAATGGCGTTAGTCCTTCATTATCGGTTATGCTAGTGTTCTCATTACGATGGAGACGTTTTACTATAGACAGATGTCCTCTAAAACAAGCCGCCATCAGAGGTGTTGTTCCCTTATTGTCAGGAATATCAATATCACATCCATTTTTTAACAGTAAGTTTACTATGTGAATGTTGTTTCCATTAGATGCCACATACAATGGCGTTTTCCCATTTGTATCGGTTTGGTTTATGACGGCACCCGATTCGATAAGACGTTTAACTGTATAGATATGACCTTGTTCGCATGCCAACATAAGAGGTGTACACCCATTTTTGTTAGTTTTATTTATATCACATTTTTTATCTATCAGAACGTTTATTATATCAATGCTTCCAAGCACGCAAGACCAATGCAATGGTGATTTCTCTTCATTATCAGTAATATTAATATCTGCCCCTTCATTTACAAGTAACTGAACAATAGAGAAATGTCCTTTACTACAAGCAACCACTAGTGCTGTTTGTCCGGTATTTTCAGTCTTATTTAGATCGCATTTTTTATCTGTTAGTATTTCTACTATCTCAATGCGGCCTTTGAAACAAGCATTATATAGTGGAGTTTGTCCTTCCTCATTTGTGCTGTTAATGTCGGAGACCTTATCAATTAGACTTCTTATTAATGGCAGATGATCTGCAGCACAAGAACTTCTAAAAAGTCTGTTTGCAATTTGAAGGTCTATTCTTGTGATGTCACATCCTTCATCTATCAGGAAGTTTACTATATCAAGGTTTTCATGTATACAGGAAAAAAGGAATGCTGTATTTTCTTCGTTATCTTTAACATCAATATCAGCGCCTTTTGCAATCAGACATTTTACTATGGACAGACTTCCTTCAGCACAAGCTTTCATAAGAGGAGTCATCCCATTTTTGTCAGGGATTTGAAAATCACATGCGTTTTTAAGCAGAAAATTTACAGTGTTAATGTTATTTCGAAAGCATGAATGAAACAGTGGCGTTTTTCCTTCTTCGTCCTTGCAGTTTATGTGTGCACCCTTTTCTAAAAGGTGTGATACTGTAGAGATATGTCCTTTTCTACATGCCCGCATAAGCGGTGTGCGTCCATATTTGTCAGTTTTATTTATATCACATTTTTTATCTATCAGAACGTTTATTATATCAACTGTCAGTATTTCTACTATTTCAATGTGGCCTTTGAAACAAGCAATATGTAGTGGAGTTTGTCCTTTCTCATCTGTGCTGTTAATGTCGAAGTCCTTATCGATAAGACACTTTACTAATGGATGATGATCTGCAGCACAAGCGTCCATAAAAAGTCTTTTTACCTTATTATGGTCAATCATATTGATATCATATCCTTTATCAATCAATAAGTGTACTATATCAAGGAATTTATAAGTACAGGATAAAAGGAATGCCGTATTGCCATTATTATCGGCAGTATTCATTTCAGCACCTTTTGTGATTAGAATTTCTACTATGGTCAGATAATTGTCAGCACAAGCTTGCATTAAAGGTGTCATTCCACTATTGTCATTGGTGTTAATATCACATGCTAATTCTAGCAGTAAGTTTACAATGTCAACTCTATTTTTTCGACAAGCCTCATACAGTGGCGTCTTTCCTTCGTTATCCCCGATGTTAATGTCGGCTCCCTTTTCAATAAGACGTGTAATGGAAGGGATGTGTCCACGGCTACAAGCTAACATAAGAGGCGTCAGTCCGAGTTTGTCAGGTGTATTTATATCACATGTTGTTTCCATTAGAAAGTTTATCATGTCAATGTTAACGCGTAAGCAAGACCAGTGCAACGGGGTTCGCCCCTCATCATCAGTAATGTTAATGTCATAACCCTCCTTAATAAGGTATTTTACTTTTGATATGTTCCCTTTCTCGCAAGCTTTCATGAAAAGTGCTTTAACATCACTATGGTCAGGATCATTGATTGGATATCCTTTACAAATCTGTAAGATTGCTTCATTTATGTTACAACCTAAAGGAAAAAGAAAAAAAAAGCTGTATCGTCATTGGTAATAGTTATCTGACCATAAGCAATTTTACTGTAAATTGAACATCATGATAGGAGATGACTTCTGATTATGCATATTAATCCATACCGCCTCCAGTTTTACTTAAAACTGTCACAGGACAAACACAATGACGTTTATTTTTAATTTATTCGATATAATGATGTCAGACAATTTAGTAAAAAGACATATGTGGCAAGCCGTCATTGATCGTCGAGTGTTGCTGTCTATCATATTTGTTTTTCTTCGCAAGTGTTGTAGATAAATCAGACCTTTAACAGTCTCCGGGACAAGTTTGCAATTCCGCTGAGTGCAAAAGTTGTCACCTTAATTTTTGAGTTAAGTCAAAACAAAGTTGATAACTTGGTAGGTATTGGTTCCCTGATATTTGTCCTAAAAAAATTTGGCTCTAGCACCACGGTTGAAAAAGTTATGCCCCTTTTTTCAACAATTTCCTCAGAGGAAAAGTACTTTTCCTCAAGGGAAATCAAATTTCCCTGAAGGAAAAAGATTTTTCCTAAAGGGAAATTGTTTTTTCCTCAAGGGAAAAAGATTTCCCTTAGGGAATTTGCTGCATAATTATTTCCTTTGAGGAAATTCTATTTCCTTAGATGAAATTCTTTTTCCTTAGAGGAAATTCTTTTTCCTTTGAGGAAATTTGAGCCTTCGAGGAAATTTTGCAGCTTCAAATTTTCCTTTGAGGAAAAACTTTTTCCTGTGAGGAAATTTGTAGCTTCAAATTTTCCTTGGAGGAAATACTTTTTCCTGTGAGGAAATTTTTGACAAACACTTTTCCTTGGAGGAAAATTGAAGACAACAAATTTCCTCTGAGGAAATCGTTGTTCTTCAAATTTCCTCTAGGGAAATTTCTGAACATCAAATTTCCATTAAGGAAATGTTTTTCCTCTATGGAAATTTCATAACAGTACAAACAGTATTAATACATGTAATATATTTTCTCCTAGACTGAACTATTGATACAAAAGATAATTAAAACTTTAATACTGTTATACAAATTTCTATGGTGAGTATTAAACATACAGAAACAAAAGGCTGACTATTTAGCATGTTTAAGACAATACAATAATAAGCAAAACGCTATGAATATCATACCATTTGTGATGTTATTAATATTGTGCTCATATTTGAATATAAAATAAAATAAACACTTTTCATGTCAAATTAACTTGTCTTCTGTTTCAGCTGCTGTGTATTCGACCCCCTACATAACAGTTCAGTGCATAAATAATTCAATCCACATGACATCTTCCTTCAATTTGTTGAATAAATTTTGGCAACATGTTCTTCAAACATCTTCTTTGTATATTTGATATGATGGAGCCATGTACATGAATGGATAAAGCAGGTGTTTATTTCGAAAACAAACATGACAAAGATAGTATTTTTTTCTTAATTTCTCCATAATCCATCAGTGAATGAATGTAGGTTGTTACATTTTACACAATTGTGTTCTTTGATAGTACTCCATTTTGTTTATAGCAATTTTGTAGGATTTTTCTATTTCTTTTTCCAGAAAAACACACAGTTGAGTTCATTTCACATTAATAATCCAATTAGCACATTATGTAGAAAAGTATTAACAATTAAAATTCCTCTTCAGTATAGACCTCCAGGACCTGTTGATGATCATAAAAACCAAGATATCTGACCTATAAATACACAAAATTAAAAAAAATTGTTATAAATTGAGAAAAAAACAGCAATATAAATAAGCTTATTTTATCATGTTTTAATGAACATTTTGAGAAACTTTCATTTGATATTCTTACTTGTCATGCTTATGAGTTCTCTTATTTCAGTGCTTTGTGTCCAAGATTTAATATTCTTTGTTTAGTGCCTTGCAGTGATATTTAAAGTTGAGCCACTTGCAATAGTTGTTATAGAATGTTCATATGTTGTGTTAATATTTGAACCACTGTCCTATATTATGGTCAGGTTGAGTGCTCACAGACATGAGGCCTTAATTAATATATTGTTTGTTTCCCTAATCCCTATTCTGACAAGGCAGGTGTGGGTAGGTAGGTTGGTAAATAATTTTATTTTTCACAGAAGCCTGAATATTATCTGATGATCCAGTAAGCCCGAAAATCAGAAATGAATATAATAATATTTGGCTTAGTTTTGACAATAAAATTTTATGAGTAGGACAATTTTTGCAGGGTCATTCGGGATTGGAGAAACAAACAATATTTTATATTAGGCCTGATTTTTTTTTTTATTAATTGTTATTGCCTTTGAACATGTTGAACTAAATTGGATTGTTTAAATCTTTATATGTTGAGATCTTTAATGAATGACCTATAAAGGAAGTGTTTTCTCATTATTGAAGGCAGGCCCATGATTGGCCTTTAATTTCTTGCATCCGCTTCATTGAACTCTGGTGGATAAGTCACTCATTTACTATACCACATTTTCTTATTTTTTTATGAGTCATCATTCAAAGGCAATTTCTTTTATTACTGTCATTCAGAAATTATCCAAACTTTTTAGTAATGCGAATAATGTGACTGGGTGAGTATCGCAGAAATAAGAAATCATATTTTGATAGCAGAAACATATATATATATATCATGTAACTATATAGATCTTTATGCAGATTTTTTTTGTAATCACAATAAGTTGTCCATTCCCTGAAAAATCTGAATTTACAGTATATAGAAGTGGTCTTACCATTTAGGCCTTGTTGTATTCTGTTTATCTTGTTTTGCGCTCATTTCTATTGTAACTGTTTATATTTTATATTATTTTTCTATATTTCTTGTCCTATAAAACATAAAAAGGGTAAAAATTATTATTAAACATCAGTTTGTGTTTTTCTTTATATGCAGTTATATTTAAAAAGAATGGAATATTTGTGCTATTTCATTTCACAAACTTTTTGCCAGTCATGACTTTCAAAGACTTTCACCCTGGTCAATAGTTTAAAAAACAAACATTCCCATACTTTTTCTTTGTATTCGTACTAATTTTTCATTTGACAAAAAAGACATGATTCAACTATTCTTCTATAATTTGTTTCGCTTGACTATGTTAAACTCTGAAATATTGTTAACAGTATAATCTGTATGTGTCTCACTCGTCAAAATTTCAAATTAATATATAAATAACCAATAAAAATGCTATGCATGGCTCAGCTTGATACAAACGTATAGGTTGAACCCATAACAGTTTGGGCAAGTATGGACACAACATTCAAGCTCGATACAACTCTGAATTTTAAATTTTTATTGTGATTCAATAGTTGATGCAGCATAGGTTTCTGACACAGACTGAATGTGGTCCAAGTACTTAAAAAAATTTAAATTGACAATTTACCTCTAAAATGGTCCAATATTCAAAATCTCAATACATGGTTAGATGCAGCATATCAACATGATCAAAGAATCCCATTAATTCATTTTTTGATGAAATCAAATAAAGTTAAATTTTGGACCCTTTAGAACTCAATGTAGACCAATTTGATAATGGGCAAAATATAAAAAATCTTAACGAATGGTTAGATTCAGCATATCAAAGAGCCCCATATAATCAATTTTTGTTGAAATCAAACAAAGTAAAATGTTGGACCCCGATTTGGACCAACTTGAAATTTGGGCCCTTAATAAAAAAATCTAAGTAAATATTCAGATTCAGCATATTAATCTGAACACCAAGAATTTAAATATTGTTAAAATCAAAATAAGTTTATTTTGGGACCCTTTGGACCTTAAGGTAGACCAATGTAAACAAGACCAAAAAACTAGGAATCTAAATGCACAGTTAGATTTGGCATATATATATATATCAAAGAACTCCAATAATTCAATTTTATATCAAATCAAACTAAGTTTAATATTGGCCCCTTTTGGCCCCTAATTCATAAACTCTGAACAAAAACTCTGGTCACAAACCTTGTGTTTGAATTTCACAGATTTCTATCAACTTGTACTAAAGTAATTAAGAGGAAACTAAA
Organism: Mytilus trossulus; assembly: GCF_036588685.1. Taxonomy (NCBI): domain Eukaryota; kingdom Metazoa; phylum Mollusca; class Bivalvia; order Mytilida; family Mytilidae; genus Mytilus; species Mytilus trossulus. The sequence goes on along the minus strand of NC_086386.1, from coordinate 18,872,403 downwards.
TGTCCTGGGACAACGACGACTACATGATAAAATTGAGAATGGAAAAAGGGAATGTGTCAAAGAGACAACAACCTGACCATAGATTAGAGGGTTGGAATACTTTTCTTTTACTGATCAATGCATTTGAATGGGAGATATTATAGTTGGAACCCCTCTTTACTCATGGTTGGGACCCCCCTTTGAAAATGGCTGGATCCGCCCCTGAGAAGCATTATAGAAAAATCTATAACATGTATAAGCTTTAACTCAAAATAAGGATCACTTTATTCTTAAAGGGCAGGCACAGATCCAGAGGGGGGTTCAAGGGATTGGAACCCCCCTTTTTTGGATTATCAATGCATTTGAATGGGGACATGTAATTGGACCCCCTTCCCCTTTTGTCCTGGGTTAGAATCCCACCCCACCCCTTTTTAAAATGACTGGATCCACCCCTTAAGGGTCTATAATTAAGTTTGACAACATCAGACATACTACTTTAATAAAAATAAATGCCACATTTCATCCAATTTAATTTCATCTCTTACTTGCTATTTCATCCATAATATTTAAAGAAATATAAATTTGGGAGTAGTATGATTTTAATTTGCAAGTTATTAACTATCCAAACTAGAGACCTAATCATGCTAATAGAGTAGATATACTTGACTAATTTAAATCAAACTTGGGGTGACTGGGAACAAAGATTTAAGGGAATAGATGACAGTTTACCTACAATGACCTAGTTTCATAACAATAGCATACATTAATAAAGACTACATGGTCACTCTTATGTTAAAATTTTGGGTGTTCATTTTTTAATGTTTAATGCTAACAATTTCAACTACATACAAGTATCAATTGATTTGATCCTACATTATTTAAATATTGAAAAAAATAGCTTTTTAAATTTGGATCTAATCTAATTATATATAATTGTGTATGTTACATGGATGTATTTTAATGAAAAGCATCTCAAAAATCATTAGCCGTCTCATATTAATTTCAGTTCTTCAAAAGGCAAATTTATATGACATGTATGAGCTTATGCTGAAAATAGAGATTTCTTATTAAGGAGAAATCCCTGGCCCCCTTTTTGTGTGAAAATTTTTGTTGATTATAGGCCTATAGGGAATCACAGAAACATGACTGAGGCAAGCATCCCCCATCTGAACATCCCCCCCCCCCCCCAATGAAAAGTTCTGGATCCGCCCGTCAACCTTTCACTCAGGTCATTGGTGAAGAGTTGTCACACAAAACAAGTAATACCAAATGTTCATATGAATATGTTTTTAGCTAGTGAGTAGTGTAGGTGTAAGTCAGTCAGGAGGCAACCATTTGATCAGGTCAGGAATAACCACCAATTGGTGGATTATACCTCAATTGACGTATAATCCACCAATTGAGGTATATTGGTATAGACCAATTGACGTATAATGCATTTTTTTGGTAATAAAATGCTAGTGTGAGAAAGGAGCATGATTTTGCAACTTGCAACCTATTTTATGACCCTTATTGGGTCCTTCAAAAGTTTTAGTTTAGTCAAAGCCTGCTGCATCTCTTGAGAATGCATGAGTACAACAATTCTTTTGTTGAAACATTTGTACTATTGACCATGATTGACTCTTTATCATGAAAGTCAAGTATTAACAAAGAGCTCCATTCACCTGTTTGAGTTGTACTCATGATCACATGACTGCAGACAGTAATGATGTCCATTGAAAGGTGATTACAGGTAAATTTGCCAATCAAGAATTGACAAGATAACAATAGAAGAAACTGGAAATACAATTTTTGATTAAATGCAATATGTTATGTCACTATACTAAACTAGGAATGTTTGACAAGTTTTCATACCATAATATGGTTTTAAGAAAACAATGCTCCATTTTAGTAGAATAATTTGTTTTGAAAAACAAACAATTATACACCAATTGGTCTATACCATTATACCTCAATTGGTGGATTATACGTCAATTGAGGTATAATCCACCAATTGGTGGTTATTCCTGACCTGTTGATTTGTAGGGTGAAAAATGTGATTAATCTTGTTTGGTAAACTTGTGCTATAAATAAAAATTACCAATCCATTAAAAAATCCGTGAGCCCAATCTCATCCAATGAAATAGATTATTGTCTGTTTTCGAAGTTTTATGGAAGAAAGTTAGTAGTCCAGATAATTATGACGCATTGCAAGGCATTTTTTCTGAGGAGAAGTGTAGAACGGGGGAATGGAACCAATAAATTGATCGGATCCGAAATGTCCTTCCCAGTAAAGGAGCACCTATTATTTTGTAGGTAATTATTATTAGTGTCGGTGGTATCACAAGTAAATCATAGTGAATATTGCATGCACATTAAAATTAGCAGAGAAGAGACAATTATCAACTTGTGTTTTATTCACGTTCTCGCAGTTATTTACGGTAAATCAGCTATATAGACCTGAGATACATGTATAGACATAGGAAGATGTGGTGTATGTATATATAACCCAAAACAGATGTTCGGTTCTAGTACTATATTATATATATAGTGGCTATGTGGCTATAGTATAGTATATGACTTAAAAATAACAATTATCAATTATATCTGTATTCTGTGGCGGGTCGAAGGGGATGGAATCCGGGGTTGGACTCCCCTAGCTTTTTGTGAGCAATCATTGCATACATGATAATCTCGGGAATCCTCTCAAGTTCCTATATACAATAAAATCAACGGTACTATGTTTGTTGCACCAGATGCGCATTTCGACAATACATGTCTCTTCAGTGATGATATTTGAAATCCAAAGCATATATAAAAGATCATAAAAAAGATATACAAGGTGATAGGACGTTCCGTTGGAATAGGTTACCTGTGCATCAGGAAAAGTTTTAATATAGGAACCTTAAAAATATGTGAACAGGTCGTGAAAAACTCTCTTTTGACACTTAGGTATTGCACTGTTGCATTACACACCAATCAAAACGCAAACAATATGGGAAAAGATAACATTTTAACCTACACAATATATGAATAAGGTATACACTTTTGAAATGTAAATTATATGAAAAGGGTGGGGTAACAGAAACCCAGCGGCAATGACACCCCTTATTTAATGGAGACATGTAGTTGGAACCCCCTTTATCATGGCTTGATCCGACCATGATTTTTACATGTAAATCAAGCCTCGGGTATTCGTTGGCATAACGGTAACCACGAAGGGGGGGGGGGGGTAATTAAAAGCACGAGGAATTATAAATATACAATTCAACAGGGGTAGAGTGCATGGAGGAATGGGAATTAAAATTGTCTCTTCACGATAATCGAAAAAAGTATCTTGCACGTTATTTTCATCATCATGTCTGAAACCCTCTGAATAATCGGAGCTTCAAGGCATGTGAAATTCACAGGACAAAAAGTCACAGACAAAAAGTCACGGACAAAAAGTCACAGGACAAAAAGTCACAATTTAGTTTTTAGAATATTTTTCTTTAAGCAAGAAAAAATAATTTAAAAAATAAAAGTTTGTTTTTTTCTTGAAGTGTTAAACTTAAAGCAACTTTGTAATTAAAAATTATTCAATAAATATCAATAATGATCAAATAATTGTTATGAAAACAAGATGTCATCATGACATGGTACTAAAATGGCTTCATGGTGCCAAGAAATATCATTTTTGAATGATTAAAATTTACTATTTTTTTATTTAACAAAGCTTATGAACAATGTCATACACTTCAAAATGAATAGATGTAATAAAAAGATAATATTTCAAGATCTTTCTTTTATATATTCAAACAATTATCGAAGGATTAATTGTGACTTTTTGTCCTGTGACTTTTTGTCCTATCTAATTTGTGACTTTATGTCCTGTGACTTTTTGTCCTGTGACTTTCTGTCGGTTTACCGTATGGTCAAACCCATAAATCCCTATAAAACATGGAGGTGAAGTGAGTAGTTGGTCATTTATCGCTCCGGCCAAAATCGACTTTTGATGACTTATGCGAACACCTAGAACTTAATTTTTTGTGAGTTTAATTTTTTTATTGTGTCTGGATTTATTCTGTGCTTTGATAATTTTGAAAAATGATGTTTGCATGGGTAAAAGAAAAAGAAAGACAAAGTCTACCCAAACACCACCCAATATGGCGGCGCCCATGATCATAACAAATCAGGATATGAATAGTTCACCAAATCTTTCTCAAGTATTGGCTAGTGCAAATGACTCTATTTATGGTAACCGAAACCATTTACAAACTGTTAGCAACAATCAATTCCATCATAGTACACCAATGAACATACAACAAGGTCCGCCCATGTTTAACATGACCCATGTTCTACCAGGTCCTAATGTTAGTGAAGCTCTACCTATAAATACTCAGCAATTCTCAACCTTAACTTCGCAACAGAGACCCCAACCTTTTTGTGACAATAATACACTTCAAATGATACTAGAAAATATGAATCATATGAACAGCAAATTAGCAAAACTCGACATGTTGGATGACTTGTGCTCTAGAATGGCATCCATTGAATCTCATTTTAATATTGTTAAAACTGAAATTAAAGACATCAGGTATGATTTGAAACAACAATCAGAAAGAATAACTACTGAAGAGTTCCATTACAATATCGTTGAATCTAGGGTATCTGGTATTGAAGCTGACAATGAAAAACTTCAATATGAAAATTTTGAACTGAAAGAAAAGGTACTAGAGATGCAGGCACATTCAATGAAATATAACCTTATATTCAGTGGTATAAAAGAAAGAAGTGAGAGACAGAATGAAAAAGTAGAAGATACTATCAAAGAATTTATCTCTAATGAACTAAAAGTTGATAGTGAGGCAATTCAGTTTCAGAACGTGCACAGGCTAAAAAACAGGGGTGATGGTAAACCTAGAAATATCATTGCAAAATTCGTGAAATATTCTGACCATGAGATGATAAGGTCAGCAGCCTATGAACACCTAAAAAATAAAAAAGAGGTGGCAGTTTATCAACAATACCCAGCTGAAATCAGCAACCGAAGGAAAGAGCTTATCCCTAGAATGATAGCACTGAAGAGAGAAGGTCACCAAAATGTGCGCTTGGTGTTAGATAAACTCTATGTTGGAAATCAACTGTATAACAACCACGCAGCTCCGAATCCACCAAGGAGTCGACAGGATGCATATGCACAAGGACCTCAACCCGGATTTTTTCCCAGTCGAGAGAGACTTCCCCCGAGGGGTCCACCTCCAGGACATCATGCCGGCCCAGTATTTCAGTCAGGATCTACATAGGGACACGACAACAGGAGCGGTACGGACAGTCAGGCTGACAAAGAATTGAGTGACATTAAAGTGTTAAGTTTGAACGTTTGTGGTTTGAAATCTAAACTACAATGCCCAGAATTTATTGAACTTATAGAATCTAATGACATATTAATCTTCCAGGAATCCAAATTAGATAAACATGACATTTTAGAATTACCTAAGGGTTTTTTGTACTTTTCAAAGCATCGTGCTAAATTCAAAAAAAAATCTGGTGGTATTGTTATTATATACAGGGAAAATTTCGAGAAGTTCCTGAATTTTCCAAAAACTAAATCAGATTATGTACAATGGTTGGTAATAAATTCAAACATGTTAATGATAGACAAAAATGTATTGCTCGGCTGTATTTATATACCTCCCGAAAACACTAAGTATGCTTCGAATGATGCATTTAATGACATTGAAACTGAAATGTCAGAATTGATTGAAAAAACAAATAGCTATGTCTCTCTAGTTGGTGACTTTAACGCAAAAACCAAATTATTAAGTGATATTGTAATACCAGATAGTAAACTGTTTGAAATACTTGATGATATTGTTGATGATGATGTGTTATCTTATGTGTATGACTACGAAAATTTATTACAAAACGATGTACTAATGAAAAGATACTCTACTGATATATCTGTACCAAACAATTATGGTCATAAACTTATTGATTTTTGTAAAAGAAATAATTTGTATATAGGAAATGGTCGATTACCGGGTAAAGATTTTTTGATTGGAGAAAAAACATGTAAAAATGTGTCACTGATTGATTATGTATTGTTTTCTTCACATGTATTTTCGTTATTTAAATCTTTTTATGTGAGTGAATTTAATCCATTGTTTTCTGATGTACATAGCAGTTTGTGTTTCAAACTTCACGCTACAGTAAACAATTTTACTATAAATTCCTCTATAGATGATAGTAACACACCCACGCACACACCTAGGTGGATTCCCACAAAACAAAACCAGTTTATAGAGTCTATTAATAATGACGTCACAATGTTCACGACAATAGAATTCCTATTGAATGAACTAGATGAACAAGGTCAGGGTCAACACACAAAAAACACTATAAACTTAGTAGTAAACAAAGTTGGCGAACTCTTTAAAAATTCTGCAAAAAAAGTTTTTGGCTCTAATGGCAGAAAAAGAAAAGCAAATACAAATAAAAAGTTTCAAATTTGGTTTGACAACAAGTGTTTTGAAACAAGGAAAATATTCCACAAAGCACGTAATAGATACAGTTTTGTAAAAAACAGAGAAAATAGAGATGCTATGAGAAAAGCAAGCAAACAATACAAAAACCAGATGAATGCTAGCTACAATAAATTCCAACATAGCTGTGAACAAGATCTCAGAAACACATCAAAACGAGACAGCAAAAAATTTTGGAAAATTTTGAATCGCTTTAAAAAAAGGGAAACAAATAAAAATATTGATATAACTATAGAACAACTGTATGAATATTTCAAGTGTCTAAATAAAAATGATTGTGAAGATGATGATTATGATGATCCTAATGAAAGTGTAAATAATTTAGATAATCAGGTTATTATTGAGTTATTAGATTGTGAGATAACTGGTGAAGAAATATGTAAAGCTATAAAAAGTCTAAAAAATGATAAAGCACCAGGTGATGATGAAATTGTAAATGAATTTTTGAAAAGTACTGTTGACAAGTTATTGCCTATATATGTCAAAATATTTAATACTGTATTAGATACTGGTATTATTCCTGATGCATGGTTAATTGGTATTATAAAACCTGTATTTAAAAATAAAGGTAATAAAAATGATCTCGATAATTATCGAGCACTTTGCTTGACTTCAAATTTGGGCAAGGTGTTTACATCAATTTTAAACACAAGACTTAATAAATTATCTGATGAAATTGGGATTATTTCGGACTCACAGGGTGGATTCCGCAAGGGATACTCTGTCCATGATAACATGTTTGTTTTACATTCTATTATTACATTATATTTATCTGCCGGAAAGAAATTGTTCTGTGCATTTGTGGATTTCAAACGGGCGTTTGATACCGTTTGGAGGGCTGGGCTTTTTCAAAAACTTATAAAAAATAACATCAGAGGGAAAATGTTTACATTGATTCAAAATATGTACACTGATATTAAGTCCTGTGTTAAACTTGACAATTTGAAAACTGCATTTTTTCCATGTGAAACGGGTGTTAGACAAGGAGAAAAATTATCTCCATTTCTTTTTGCACTATACTTGAATGATCTAGAAGACTTTTTAGAACAAAATTTGAGCCATGGTTTAGAATATCTGGATTCAGAATGTATACATAGCATAGGTATTTATTTGAAAATGTTTATATTACTATATGCAGATGATACAGTTATTTTTGCAGATACTGCTGAAGAGTTACAAAATTCTTTAAATGTCTTTGAACAATATTGTAATACTTGGAAACTTACTGTCAATGTCTCAAAGACAAAAATTGTAATTTTTTCTAAACGTAACTGTAACAAGAAATTCAAATTTAATCTATGTAATGATGAAATTGAGATCCAAGATACATATACATATCTTGGCTTGTTATTTAATTATAATGGTAATTTTTGTAAAGCCAGAAACAAATTAGTTGATCAAGCTCAAAAAGCTTTATACAGTCTGTACCAAAGAATTAATAATATTAGTATCCCTTTAGATTTACAGATAAAACTATTTGATTCTTTGGTAGCCCCAATTTTGACTTATTCCTCCGAAATCTGGGGATATGAAAATAAGATGAATATTGAGAAGATACATTTACAGTTCTGTAAAAAAATTCTTGGGGTGAGGTCATCGACCGCAAATTTCATGGTCTATGGTGAACTTGGCCGATTTCCTATCGAAATTAGTATCAAGATGAAAATGATTTGTTTCTGGTATAAGCTTGTAACAAATGTTGATAAACTGTCTGGAAAACTCTACAAGCTTATGTTTAATTTATGTGAAAATGGAAATAATTCTTTTAAGTGGATTAATTATGTAAAATCTGTATTTGATGAAACTGGTAACAGTGAAATATGGCAGGTACAAGGAAACGTTAATTTGAATTTTTTAAAATTTAACGTTAAACAAACACTCCATGACCAGTTCATACAAAAATGGTTTTCGGATATCGATAACTCATCAAGGGGGAAGTTTTATTCAAAATTTAAGACTGACTTTTGTATGGAACCGTATCTAATTAGACTCAGAAAAGTTCCTAGACTTTATATTTGCAAACTTCGTACTTGCAATATCAAATTTCCGATCGAAACAGGGAGATGGAATAGAATTCCAGAAATTGAAAGGAAATGTAAGCTTTGTAAAACTGGTATTGGAGATGAGTATCATTACATATCACTTTGTAACAATGCTGATGTTATTAAAATAAGAAATGCATATATTCCTAAATACTACAGAATCAACCCAAATATCAATAAACTTTATGGAATGCTGAAATATTGCAATGTACATGTATTAACTAACCTTTCTATTTTCATACAAAAGGTTGAAAAACTACTGCTCTCTCTGTAAATCAGCACATATGAATATATTTATATATGTTACACTTTCTGTTACTATCCATTATTATTTGATTGTGTTCATGTGATCACGTGGTTATTTAAGCTTACATATTGCACGGACTTTTTGTGATGTGGTCAATAGATTTAGTATACATTTAGCTTTGTAAAAATGTTTCATTGTATGTATTCTACTCATTTCACTTCTATGTTATTTGTAAATGTATGTGTATTTGTCGCTCCTGTTACGCAGGAAATCTGCGTCTGAGTGTATTTTGAATAAACAGTTAAACCTAAAAAATGCTTGATTCATGTCATATCAAATAAATTACAGCGCGGAAAGGTAACTTTAATTTAATATCAAACCTAAATTGTTGTTATATATTTTTTCAATAAATTTAAAAATCTTAATTAGGCATGCGCGAGTTCCATTTCATGAGACCTACACAGATTTCTATAAAACAAATTAAAAATTATAAATACAGTTTTTCAATTCTTTCCGGCATAGATTAAAAAAATATGTATATAATCTTTATACGAGTTTGGTTGAATTATTTCACTTCATTATAATGATAAATCTTTTAGTTCTTAAATTTTTAATTAAAAATGAATTTATCATTTTGATATTTAACGATAAACTTTTTAAATTAAAGTGACATGGTCAGTAACCCAATTAGTTGCATGGCTGATTATCATCTTACAGGTGACCCAGTAATTTTCCATATGACAGTAGCGTGTGCCCTCGGGGTTATAACGGGGTGTGTATAACTTATTTTCTGGGGAACATCCTGTCCACGTGTAGTAATTAGCATATATTGCAACAGATGACATTAAACAAATTTTCTTTGTAGCATCGGAGGCAATTTCATGTTCGACCACACAAAATATTTCACAAAAAAGATATGATAAAATCAAAAGAAAAAGATAAAGAAATATTAACAAATAATGGTGAAATTGAGTAAACGGGGATTCGTGTTTTTATGAGCTTATTTTTAGTGGACAACAACAACTGCAGTTTTTAACGACCTTGTGTGACCTATAGATGTTGATGTTTGTGTCATTTTGGTCTGTTGTGGATAGTTGTCTCATTGGCAATCATACCACATCTTTTTTTTTTAATATTGACTGGCTATATACATGATATTAAATATATAGCACTTGCACGGTCGGTCCAGTGGACATATTTCATACTAGATAACTTATATACAGTAATTCTTTTTATAATATGACAATAATTGTCCGATCTGATACACGTACCTATAATGTACAGAATTTTGAACAGCTTCAAATATATGCGGTTCGTAGAAACACCGCAAAGGACCTCCTTAGTGCACTTAGAACAAAAATGTGCACTAAGGACCTGATGGAATGATACAACTGTCACAAAGGATATGGCATATAGAAATAGACTTTGTAAAAGGAGAAGGTCCGGTAAGACACTTTTTTGGCCCCAAAATATAGCAGTTTTACAAAATTGTTAAAAGTAAACTTTTAGTTATTTTTTGGACAGTAGAATGCTTCAGCTTCATTAATATGGGCTTTTTTTTGACAATACATGGCACATATATCGGGTACTGGCACCATAAAGTCATGCTAAATGGCAAAAACCATCTGAAAAGTGACATTTTCCGGCATATTTGGTGGATTTTTCTTATTTGAGCTTGAATCGGATCGTTTTTAATGACAACTCAGTGAAAATCTTTCACATACACTAATAGAATCAAATAAAATAGACACTTAAGTGTTTCAAAAGTGGTCAAAATCTTTCGTCAGATGAACCTGAAATTTGAGGCCAAAATCGGTCCATACCGGACCTACTCCTTTATATCTTTTGTATAATGTTTTCTCGGCACGTGCCTCAAAAAGTTGATTGTCACCGTTAGTATAATCGGTAGAAATTCATGTTCGCTCAACCTTGAACCGTGAATAATCTGCTAGTATACTGATTAAACATGTACTAGTATATGGTATTTCAAATTGTTCTCTATTTTTTTCATTTGTTTGTTTCTGCAGTATTTATTCTGTCTGCTATATTTTTTACTTCTAAAGTAATAGCGTATTTTCAACTCTTTTCAGTTTGGGATTTTTTCATCCTTTTAATTTTAAAAATACAAATAATTGTGAACACTTTACCCTTCCCTTTCATGAATTTGACATACCGAATTAGACTATTTACCGGATTTGTAATCACATAAGCAACACGACGGGTGCCGCATGTGGAGCAGGATCTGCTTACCCTTCCGGAGCACCTGAGATCACCCCTAGTTTTTGGTGGGGTTCGTGTTGTTTATTCTTTAGTTTTCAATGTTGTGTCATGTGTACTATTGTTTTTCTGTTTGTCTTTTTCATTTTTAGCCATGGCGTTGTCAGTTTGTTTTAGATTTACGAGTTTGACTGTCCCTTTGGTGTCTTTCGTCCCTCTTCTTTTACGGAAAAGTGAGGATTGATATTTGGTTGCTTAACGTCCAGTTGCCAATACTTCATTCATTTTTCTAATGTCAGGAACTATGCCATTTATCAATATTTCGATTAAATAATTAAACTTATAGAATTAATACTTAAAAGTTTATTTATAGTAACCATATGCCGGAAAAAAGTGTGCCATTTATTGAAAAACATATGGTTTGGTATAACAAGAAAACTTCTCTAGTGTTCTAAACATTTCTCACATAACCCCTCCCCCCAAACCCCCACTTCAAGCTCTGGATCCGCGCCTGCCCAAAGTGCTTATTACATTATAAAATAAAATGGTATTCATCTTCAATTGTTGAAATAAAGATGAATTGTAAAAAAAAAGCATTGGCACCAGTTTAAAGTTATCTTTCATAGAAGACAGTTATGATTTATTCTATAATTCTCTTTTTAAAACGTAAACTAATTTTACCTCTTGGAGTTTTTCTATATTACTTCTGTAATCGGATTTTGAAGAACCCCATGGACACCACATACTCTCAAATGTCTTTCAATGAATAATGATAGTAAGTGAACTCTTGTGTTGCTTGTAAGGAAATGAAATATCAAAAGCCTTTATTTCTCAATTTGTATCTCAAAATAGAGTTCGATAATTGAAAAAAAAGCTTGCATAGCAATTTCCTTAAAAACTAAATATATATAACAAAGGCAAAGTTTTAAAACACAAAATTTATTTTTTATTTTTCTTTCATAAACTTGAAATTATACCACGCTAATCCGTTAGGTTAACAACCATTGATAAATCAATAAGTAACGATCAAAAGACAATTGTTTATTGGATTAGGTTGATTGAACATGATAATTCGGGAATCTGCAATAAACCGTTTGTCACGTGGCGAGTGGCACGCGTTTATTAAAAAGTCATTTAACTTCAAAATTACAAAATCTATTGATACCTAACTTTATAGATATGAGGTTTTTAATCATATCCTCTTATATTCATGCTCGCTGTGATCTTAAAACATCGTTTTAGTGTCCTTAATGCAAAAACTTTCTTCTTAGTGCACTAAGAAGTCTTTTGCGGTATTTCTACACACCGAAATATATGGCCTTATTATTGGTAATATACCATATTAGTGTCACTAATGGCTTAACGTGTTACCAAATTAAAAAGAAGAAATAGGCTCAAAACCGCATTTTTAACTTTAGATTTTTTTCAATCCCACAATAGAGAAGAGGTCCGGTATACAGACTAATTAAAAAGTCCAGATGAGAAGTTTAACTTTTAACTGTTTCTTGACGCATGCAAAAAAATGCAGTACCTGGTTACAGTTGCTCATTGACAAATTATCATCTTTCGATTAAATGATCTTAAATCTATTTGGTCTTAATTTTAAAAGTTATTAAATCTAAAAGTGAAGTGATATAAAATGTTCAATATTAATGAGTATTTTCGCTGTGAAATGAATCTAAGGTCGTCTAAAAGTATATACATGTGTATTTGACCCGACTACTGACTACATAGTAAACTATTCATTATGTATGTATAAGGGGGTCTGAGCGGGACTCGGGATTGTCGAGGCATATTTTTTGTAAACGTGACACATGAAATCAAATTAAGACACGAAATCCCGAAATCCCGGGCTTAAAAACACGAAATCCCGAGGTCCCGAAATTCGAAAAAAGAATTATCGGATCCCGAAAGGGTCAATCCCGAAATCCAGAGCTTAAATAGTTATCAAAAGTACCAGGATTATAATTTTAAACGCCGACGCGCGTTTCGTCTACATAAGACTCATCAGTAAAAACACCCGATCCCGGAGTCCCGATAAAGGTCCTATATCCTCCCTCAAATTATTGTGCCGTGAAAATGAGAAATGAAGTTTAGCGGGACATGGGAAATTACAAAAATATCAGAATTGTTCACTTATATAGTGTAAGCGTAATGGCATCATGCGGGAATCTAAAAAAATAAATAGTAACTAAGCGGGATCTGTGAACAGAACCCCCAATGAGACCCCCATTAGTTGTGGCTTATTTTGGTCTTTTTAGTTCGTTTCTTTCCCCTGTACACTACTTGACCGTTTTTGTAAAACAACAGCACTCGAGGTCTGACAGTATTTTACCAAGAAATGCACAAAATATTCAAAAAGAAGGCCTAGAAAATTTAAATATTGTTATGCACACATACTCCCCTGTCAGCACAGACAATTATATTTTTGTAAACGCGCCAAACTCGTTTCTAATATTTATAATAGAACTGAAAAGAAAATGGAAATGGAAATGGGGAATGTATCAAAGAGAACAACATGACCAAAGAGCAGATAACAGCCATAGGTCACCAATGGGTCTTCATTGCAACGAGAAGATCCCAAAACCCCATTCAAATGCATTGGTCGTCCATTAAAGAAAGGGTGGCTTCCAACATGTCCAACCCTCAGCCCCCCTGGATCCGTGCCTGTGAGTCATGCTTTAGCTTGCCATTAAACAAAAATGTATACTAGTTGAGTAATAATGGACGTCATACTAAACTCTTCAATACAAAAAAAAGAAACTAAAATAAAAATCATACAAAGGTCACAAAGGCCATAACTTCTGGCTCCTAAATAAGAAAAAGTGCAAAATGAAGTGGGGATAAAAGCCTTTACTGTAAATTCCTGAAATTACAATTAAATAAATCATCTCACATAACTGTGCATTTCTTGAAATTGGTCGTATTAATAAATGCATGCAATATTTTCAGAAAATTTCAATATATAGGCTTTTAAAAGTCAATCTTGTGCATGATTATCAATGATTATACTCGCACAATTAACACATGTGGTTCTCAAAACTCAAAGGTGTCTATGCTATTTATGACAACTTTTCATACCCCCGCTTTCAAAAAAGGGGGGTATACTGTTTTACCTCTGTCTGTCAGTCCGTCCGTCAGTCAGTCCGTCCCATGAATATTTTTCGTCGCATTTTTCTCAGGAACTACAATACAAGGATTTCTGAAATTTGGTTTCAGGGTTTATCTGAGTCATTTATACCGTGTGATGCGTTTTCAGATTGATCACTTGTCAACTTCCTGTTAACCGAACACTTGTATGATTTTACACATGATAGCCAAGTTGAAAATTTTCGTCACATTTTTCTCAGGAACTACAATACAAGTATTTCTGAAATTTGGTTTCAGGATTTATATAAGTCAGCTATACCGTGTGATGCGTTTTCAGATTCATCACTCGACAACTTCCTGTTTACCGTACACTTGCATATTTTTACACTATTTATATTATCCACTTGCGTCGGGGGTATCATCAGTGAGCAGTAGCTCGCAGTTTCACTTGTTAATCAAGTATAAATTTACAAAATATGTTTAGAACTATATGATTTTTAGGTTTTTAAGCATAGATATAGTAGGTCAGGATCTGCGAACTCTCACTGACTGACTGAGCACATAAATTCAACACTTGTTTTTTGGTGATGTTGGTGTTGCTAAGTGTTTTGTTTTGTTTTTCTTTTCTGCATCTTATGTTTTGCCTTGGCATTGTCAGTTTCATTTTCATTGCCTTTTGTTTTTTTTGTTATGTTAAATAACAAGTCACATATAATCATGATAATTAAGGTCCTTTTTAATTTTTAGGGATTTTAAATTTTTAATTTAAAGTTAGGGATTTTTTTCATAAAAGGGGGGATTTTCCAGTACGTATACTATTAATAATGCTTTGAGCAATTTTCATGAAACTTGGTGAATTATTTTTGTATAACATAAACATGATAATTTTCCTTTTAATTTAAAAAAAAAATCTGATTTATGTCATTGTACTATTATGACTTGGGATTATGTAGTCTCAAGAATGCTTTCACAAATTTTTATGAAACTTTGGTGAATTGTTTTTATATCTTGACATAAACACCCTTTTTATTATTATGACCCAAAGTGGAGGGGGCATAATGTTTAACACTTGATCGTTTGTCCGTCTGTCCCAAAGTTGTTTTTTGTTCTCTTACATTACTTTAGTTTGCCTCAACCAAATTCAATTAAACTTTTACAAAAGCTTGTTATCACAATACTCAGATCAAGTTTGAATTTTGGTGATGTCAGTGTTACTGTACTAGAGTATCAGAGTTATGTCCCTTTAGAAATGGGGAAAATATGCTGAATTTTTGGTTTCCTGTTTTCTAAACTTTAGTTTGTC
This sequence comes from Mytilus trossulus, assembly GCF_036588685.1. Taxonomy (NCBI): domain Eukaryota; kingdom Metazoa; phylum Mollusca; class Bivalvia; order Mytilida; family Mytilidae; genus Mytilus; species Mytilus trossulus. Next base: position 18,857,022 of record NC_086386.1, on the reverse strand, counting down.
TCAACCAAATGTTATGAAATCAATACACAATGCTTATCACCACAAAATACAGATTAAGTTTGAATTTTGGTAGTGTCTCTTTTACTAAATTCTATAGTTATGTTCTTTAAAAATGGAAATTTTTTTTCGGCCTTCTAACTTAAGTTTCCCTCAACCAAATTTTATTAAACTTTAAAACAATACTTTTTATCACAATTTTAATCAGATCAATTTCAAATTTTGGTAGTAAAACTTTTACCGCTCTTCAGTTATGTTCCTTTAAAACTTTGAATAATATTCAAGCTGGAGTATCATTCCCTATTTATCATGTATATTTTTTTATAAGATGCAGAGTTAAGGAACTTAAGTTGTTGCAAAGTTATTTAAAATTTGTCCATTTTAAAAATCTTTGAAAGGTTTTAGAAATGTATTTGTTAAAAAAATCGCAGCCTTAAACTTATAGTCACTTGAGAGATCTATAAATTGAGCCAAATTATATACATGTTTTATGTCAATGAATACCACTGTTTGTGCATGTTTTTTTTTTTTGGAGGGCAGGGGTCTTATTTGCGCAGTGCTCATAGTTTTTTAGTCGATCAATAAAATTCATTTAAAGCTTACAGACCAGCTATAAGGGCAAGAAGCTTATCAAGCACTCATGGTTTAGATTTTTATTAAACACACATTAATATACATATAAATGTACATTAAACAGAAAAAAATATTGATGCAAGATGTCATTCAACTTTTACTCTTTTATGTTTAGGACAAGAACTATAGAAGATACAGAGAAATAATATACAGCAGAAATGATAGGCAATGTAAAATTTGCAGAAGCCAACTAAACCTAAATGGTAAGGCACCTTTTAATTTTAAAAAGTTATTGAACTTGAAAGATGATTACTAGTATCATGATTACTATAAAAATTCAAAGTAGTGGTATATATTAAATATGAAAACTATCATGGCTTTGAGAAAGCAATTGTAGGCCTGTTACGACCTTCAATAATGAGAAAATCCATACCCTATACTATAGTCAAAGTAGGCAGCTATAAAAGACCTAAAGATGAAACATTGAATCAATTCAAACTGTAAAACTAATCATGCTAATTGTCTAGTTTATAACAAAATAAATTACAAAAAATAAATATGACCGGTATGAAACAACAACAACAACAACCACTAAATTTTAGTGTCAGACTAAACTGACAAAAGCTACAGGCTCTGCATGAACTTTGGACAGGCACAATAGGAATATGGCAAGGTTATATAAAAATAAGATGTGGTATGATTGCCAATAAAACAACTCTCCACCAGACAACCAATGATGTAAATTTCCTGCAAACATGGACTTGACTACTGTAAATCCACTAATTTTTCGTGAATACTTTATTTGGCATTTTATACTTTCTAGTCTACATCGCAGTTATTTATTTTTCTCGAGTTCAAGTTTACTTAATGTATTTTAATAAGGAAAGATACACATGAAAAACATTTATTGCTGTTTCTCTCTCCATTTATAACATTTTATTTGCTTATTTTGTGTATTTATAGGTGATCAGACATCTTGGTTTTCATGATCAATAGGTCTTTACTGAAGAGGAAACTTAAAGTTGAAATTTATTTACATAGTGCATAATTGGATTAATTTGAAATGGAATGTGTGCTTTCCTGCAAAAAAGAAATAGGAAATTTCAACATTATCCCATGATAATGACCATATAAAACAAAATGGAGTTCTATCATAGATACACAAAAACACTATTGCATAGTAGCAACAACATATCTTAATCAAAAGAAAGGAGAACGCAGAACAAATACTATTTTGTTGTTGAAAAAAGGAACACCAGTTTTATCCACTCATTTACATCACTCCCTCATATCAAATATACAGAAGAAGATCATTGAAGAACAATTTGCAAAAATGATTTCTCTTAGAATTGAAGGGAATTGTTTAGTGAATGGAATAATGTATTCACTGAATTCTTACATAGTGGATTGAATAACTGTACACAAGCTGAAACAGAAGAAATTATAATTTAAAATAACACGAAAAGTGTTTATTTTATTATTTAATCTGCAAATATATAAAAAAAATTCTTTAGAACACCACAAATGATATAATGACATTCAAATTGGTTGCTTATTAATGTATCGCATTGAAACAATTACAAAGAAAACAGAAGCATTTGCTCCAAAAAAATTATAAATCAAAGTTAAATTTATATAAAAAGTATAAACAATACCTAGATCTAAACAGTCAGACTGTATTATTTTCAATGTCATTAAAATGTTGAGTCAAACATTTATTAAAGTTTTAAATATCATTTGCATCAATTATACAGTCTTTTGATAATTATATTCATACTGTTTGTATACATGGTGAAGTGAAGAAATGTTTAACAAGTAAAAATAATGAAAAACATTTCCTTAAGGGAAATTAGATGTTCAGAAATTTCCTTGGAGGAAATTTGACGAACAATGATTTCCTTAGAGGAAATTTGTTGTCTTGAACTTTCCTCCAAGGAAAAGTGTTTGTCAAAAATTTCCTCACAGGAAAAAGTATTTCCTCCAAGGAAAATGTGAAGCTACAAATTTCCTCACAGGAAAAAGTATTTCCTCAAAGGAAAATTTGAAGCTGCAAATTACCTCAAAGGAAAAAGAATTTCCTCTAAGGAAAAAGAATTTCCTCTAAGGAAAAAGAATTTCCTTTAAGGAAATAGAATTTCCTTTAAGGAAATAGAATTTCCTTTAAGGAAATAGAATTTCCTCAAAGGAAATAATTATGCAGCGAATTCCCTAAGGGAAATCTTTTTCCCTTGAGGAAAAAACAATTTCCCTTGAGGAAAAATCTTTTTCCTTCAGGGAAATTTGATTTCCCTTGAGGAAAAGTACTTTTCCTCTGAGGAAATTGTTGAAAAAAGGGGCATAACTTTTTCAACAGTGGTGCTAGAGCCAAAAAATTTTAGGACAAATATCAGGGAACCAATACCAACCAAGTTATCAACTTTGTTTTGACTTAACTCCAAAAATTAAGGTGACAACTTTTGCACTCAGCGGAATTGCAAACTTGTCCCGGAGACTGTTCTTTGTTTATTTTCGTACTAATTATTTCATATTTCATCAACTGATTTGTTCTGGTATGATCAAAACGACAGATTGCATGGGTGAACGAGAACTGCCTACCTTCTAGTTCTCTATAAGGTGTATGTTGACTTGTTGATCTTGGAAAAAAAGGAGAGTGGACCTTTAACGTAAAGGACGCAAAATCATTACTCTCTCAGTTAAGCCTGATTATAACTATTAGATTTGGATAAATACCAGCCGGATTAGGGAAATCAATGACTAAACTCTTTTCTGTGTTGATAACAACATTGGTAACGAAGTTTTTGCGTGAATTTTTTGTTTGAGCAGACTTTATTTTCAACTGTAAACACGGAGGTTCAGTAAACTTTTAAGGATAATTTTAGTTGGAAAATTTACGAAAGCCCTTAGTAGCTCTTATCAGTAGTATTATAGACGAGTATGAACATTTTACATGGAATTTGGTGAATCTTTGTGACACAATCGTTAGTTTGGACAAGAGTCAATGCCGCTCCAATCAGCAAAGGTGTTAAACATAAATCAAAATCAAACAGAACGAGAGACGCTAAACGTTTGAATACATGGCAAGATTCTAATGCATTACAGTATGGTAATAATGAACAGACTTTAAGAAGTGAAAGCGGAAATAACACAGGGGACGAAGATATTGCATTCGACGAGGTAATTCAGGATGACAATTTGATCCCACATAGAGCCCAATAAGTCATACCTATAATTACTCAACCGGTGCTTACGGTTATTTTAAGTAACCACATAAGTTTCACATAGAATGACATAAAGAAAGACAAACGAAATTCATAACCAAATATTTATGTCTATGGAAGAATTTAGTAAATATTTTGAGTAAACCTCTAACTTTAAAAAAATTACCAGTAATAAAAAACGCAGCCTGATACTACGGCAGAGGACATACATTGTATCATGAACAGCTGTGCAAATTTGAACACAATATTCAAGATTGATACTGACTGAATTTGGATTGTGATAAAAATTTTGACATGATGTAGGTATAAATGTATAAATTTTAAATTGAAGATTTCCTGCTATTGCGCAATACTTTGCCACTGCAGAATACTGAGATGTAGTTAATATCGTACTACTGCCTGATACTGTGCAATTGGAGATTTCTTGCTATTGCGCAATACTATGCAACAGATAATTTCTTGCTAAGGCGCAATACTGTGCAATTGAACATTTCTTGCTATTGCGCAAGACTTTGCAATTGAAGGTTTTGCTATTGCACAGTACTGTGTTATAGCTCAAAACTATGCAATTGAAAAATTTTTTGCGCAATACTTCTTTTAATAATTTAAACATCATGTTTGGTGTTTTTTTCCTGCCATATCATAAAATTGAGAAAGGAAATGGGGAATGTGTCAAAGCGACAACAATGCGACCATAGAGAAGACAACAGCCGAAGGCCACCAATGGGTCTTCATTGAAGCGAGAAACTCCCGCACCTGTACATGTAGGTGTCCTTGAACTGTCCTATGGAACGCCGGAACTGTCTTATAGTGTAAATATTTAATGTGTTTTGTCGCTTTGCCTTTACGTCCTGTCATTTGTTCTTTATGTTATGTGCAGATGCCTTGTTGTGTAAAATATGCATTACATTATGTTGTAACTACTATATATTCTGTGAATTCTTCGGAACTTTATGATCAACCGCCTTAACATTCTCTCATATTTTATCTATGTTGTCTATTCTTCTTTCACGTAAGTCAGTTTATAATTGCGTCCTGTCTCAAGTTTTATTGTTATGTCAAATGTTCTAAACGTTTTGTGTTGATACACCTTTGTCCTATGTAAATCTCATGATATCATAGTCTTTTGGCGTTATGTTGTGTTTATACATATGTATCTCCAGTGAAAAACATAATACATCATGGTATAATTCATATGCGTTTTGCCGTACAGCTGATACTCTCTGTGAGCATTTATTACGTCATGTACAAATGCCTATTACATTATGTGCAAACAACTAAATACGTTTTGTGCAAACCTCGTTTACCTTATGTGAACACATAGATCACTCTATGTGCAAACATCGTTTACCTTATGTGCAAACACCTAATAAGTTATGTGCAACTATCCATTAAGTTAGGTATAAAAACTACATCATTATGTGCAAACACTATTACATTATGTGCAAATACCGCTTACATTATGTGCAAACACCATGTAAGTTATGTGCAAATGCCGTATACATTATGTCCAAACATCTATTACGTTAGGTGCAAACACCTATTACGTAATGTCCAAATACCAATTACGTTATGTGCAAACACCTATTACGTTCTTGTAAACGCTTTTTTGACACAGATTCAAACAAAACGCATCAGTGATATACACTTTGAAAATTAAGAATATTTTAAGTTTTAGCTTTCTAAAAAAGCTCTGAACTACTTCGCTGTATTCTTCTTCAAAGTAATATCCATTGGATGATGAATGTGAACTGAAGGAAATATGTGTGCATCAGGTTGTTGATTTAGTATTAGACATGTAGTAATTTTTTTATATTGATTGATATAAAAATGTTATATAGATATTTAGGTTTTTGTTCTTCTTAAAGAGTGTGCGTTATACATCCACTCTTGTTATATTGTGTTCAATTTACGGGTTCAAAATTAAAATATTTACAAATATATAGACACGATTCTCGAGGTGTGTCTCTCTGGAGGTGTGTCAAAATTGACAAAAGTCATAAAATACATTTACTGCATTTTTTAAAACATTGTACAGGAACATTTTTAACAAACAAATCGTACATATTATAGATTAGCAATGCAAGTAAAGACGTATTAATGATTGATATTTAAATTTTCAATTTCAGTGTGTAATATATGCATAATTAAACGACCATGAATTAATTACATTTGATCTGAAATGTAATACACACAGTTAATTTTCCGCCATTTGATGGCTTAATATCCTCAGAAGAGAGCAGTCTGTAAATATTTATCTAATTTAAGCAAATAGTTGTTGCTGAATTTCAGCCACATCATGAAGCAACCAAACATAATTTATATGTGAAAAGTAATTATTTCAAGATAGCGTGTATGTCGACTGAAACTAAAAGCTCTGTCCGGTTATTCGAAGCCAAAAAAAGCTACATGTAAAAAGCAAAATGCAACCACATTTCTTTACGGAAAATGTGAACGGAAAATAAGTTGATATAAAAAAGACGTGGTATGATTGCCAATGAGACAACTCTCCACAAAAAACCAAAATGACACAGAAATTTAATTAACAACTTTAGGTCACCGTAAGGCCTTCAACAATGATAAAAGCCCATACCGCATAGTTAACAATAAAAGGCCCCGAAAAGAATATGTAAAACAATTCGAACGAGAGCACTAACGGCCTTATTTATGTAATGTTATTTTCCATCTGCACCAAGCGGGTCATTTCATAGGTCGCCATATCTTGCATACATAATCATAACATATGCTTTTGGAAGGCGCCAAATTACATTTATGAATTATAGACTTTTGACAAGGTCAACACATTACATATGCGTCTATTCAGGTTATATTGACTGAGGTCGAAGATATTTTCTCGCCACCTCTTATCTTGTATTTATTTTAAATAAGCAGGGAGTTTTGGCAAAACTGAGTCCCGAGCCCCCTCTTAACCAAACTGCTTAAAGAACCAACAAACGCAGCTTCATCATTTTTAAAAATTCTGGTTTCGCCACTGGTTATTGAATGAAAAATCAAAAGAGAAAAAAAAATAAGTGTTTTTTAACATAAATTAATAATATGAAAATTTCGTTAAACTCGTTAGAAACATAAATAAAGTAAACAAATCTTTAATATTTATACACACGTACAGAAAAAGTGTGTTACCGCATGCGGAAGAATATCTCAAGAACGTTTGCGATATCCCATGCAGAGTTGTCTGTCTGTGTTTCCTCTTTCATGGGACATTGAATGTTTTGCTGGAAAATATGAATGCCCACTCAAATGCAATCTATTAGAAAAATCGAAATATTACAAAAGAGTGTCCACCATGCACTTGCACAGCACTATAACTAATATAGTGCAATATAATGAGTTTACTGATTTGTATGACTTCTACGATGAGGTTGAATTTATCATCCACGCGCAGAAAAAATATCTATCTGTACTTTAACGTCACTTTCAGGTAAAGAGATGTGATTTGGTTTTCTGAGACAAGTGCTTGTGACCGTCCACAAAAACTTGCGGTCATCCGATGTTCAGTACTTCAGTGCTTTGATTCATATATTTAACATGAAGATGTTATCAACTAGTAATAAAACATAACAAGGGTTTTATATTTTTTACAAATGTCTTATTGTCCTTATATTATCTTGATTCATTTTGAGAACTCGAATCGTATCAATGACATACTGCACACATTTAAAGATTCTTGAAAACTGAGAGTAAGCTGGCAATTGTTGCATGATGCTTTAAACGGATGAACAACAGGGTTCCGAAATTCCAATAATACAAAACATTAAGTGAACTTTCTTAATTTATAATCAGTAGCAGGAAAATTACAGAAGAATTTTAGCCTTCCATTTAGTGTTAAAGTTTGTCACAGTTTTCATTTCGTTATATAGGTGATTTAAAAAAAAAAATTGACTAAATATGTTACGTCGATTTCAAGGCGAACACGAATGCATCAATTCAAGATTATTTCCGCACTTTGAGGATAATTTTGGTTGAATCACATTAACGTCATGCCTCGCTAGCCATTTATAAAAAAAACGTCTCGCTTTAACAGTAGCCGAGAAAAGGGGGACCGATATATCTAAAAATTCGTAAGGGTTCCGCGGAACCCAGTGTCTCGACTACTTTCACTGTTAACTGCAGGCTCAACAAAAATGAGGAAAACATCAATAAAAATATTCCTCTTGATACGATCTTTGACTGTAAGAAGCTTCTGTCCACGTTTGGTAAAAATACAGGCTAGTTTATGAATCGAATAAATGTTTTAAAAGAATGAACTTCAGACTGTAATAATAACTGGAAGTCCATTCATTAGTAAAACACATGTACAAAATCTTAACAGAATTTCTTTCCAGACACTAGCTTTTGATCACAAACAAGCGTCTGTCCAAGTTTGGTACCAATCCAAAAGAGTATAAAAAAGTTATTAAAATTCTAAAAACATTAACCACAGAGTGAATGTGTTGCTTCACAGTGTAAACGTATGCGTTTAATCACTGATTTCCAATTATAGACCAATCTCATTATTATCAGCAGTGGGTAAAGTTTTTGAAAGAATTGTGTTTAAAAATGTATTTAATCACTTAATAGCAAACAATTTATTATACAAATTTCAATCAGGTTTTATTCCAGGTCATTCTACCGTTCACCAGCTAATAGAAATTTACTATAGGATATGCATGTCACTTGATGATCGCTGTATAACATCTCTTATATTATGTGATATCTCGAAAGCTTTTGATAGGGTATGGCATAGTGGCCTCTTAATAAAACTAAAAGCGTATAGTATTGATGGAAATCTGTATAAATGGTTTGAAAGTTATATTTCAAATAGAAAACAAAGCGTTTTTGTTTCAAATGCCTATTCGCCTTTTGATAATACTAATGCAGGAGTTCCGCAAGGCTCTGTATTAGGTCCCCTACTATTTCTTATTTATGTAAATGACATAGCTGATAATTTGACAAGTCTAACTCGATTGTTTGCTGATACATCTCTTTCTTATTCCAGCAATAACCCTTACACTATAGAGGATGTCTTAAACAGCGATTTGGAACAAATTTCAGTATGGTCTAAAGATTGGCTTATTAACTTTAACCCTAATAAGACAAAGGCTATGATATTCTCCTGCCATACTTCCCCAGATGATATTGAAATAGAATTTCAAAACCAGTTAGTAGAATTTGTCTCCTGTCATAAACACTTAGGGATTACTTTTGATTCCAATGGTAAATTCCATACACATATAGAAAATATTTTAAAGTGTGCAAGCACAAGATTAAATGTTCTTAAAAAATTGAAATATGTATTGAATAGAAATTATCTTGCTCGTATATATTTAACTTTTATAAGACCCTTTATGGAATATGCATGTGAGTTATGGGATGGGTGTACTCAACAAGAAGCCGACAATTTAGAACATGTTCAGTTAGAAGCAGGGAGGTTAGTAACTGGGTTGCCCGTGTTTGCTAGTCGGGAAGCTATATATTTTGAAACTGGCTGGCAATTGCTTGTGGACAGAAGAAAATCAAGAAAGCTCAATATGTTCTATTCTTTACATAATGGGACTGCCCCTGATTATCTCTGTGATTTAATGCCCCCGCTTGTTGGTCAAGTATCTAACTACGATTTGCGAAACAGTAATAATTATGTAGTACCCGGTTATAGACTAGACATAACTAGAAAATCCTTTTTCCCATCCACTACTATTGAATGGAATAGCCTTCCCCCCGACATACGTATGTCCAAAAACATAAATATTTTTAAACGAAAGATGAAGTCCAGATTGATACAGCCACCTTCCTATTTTAGTTGTGGGGATAGAAAACTTAATATCATTCATACACGTTTGAGAAATATGTGCAGTTCTTTAAATTCAGATTTACATCGTGTTAATATTAAACCAAGTCCCGCATGCAGCTGTGGCCACCCTGTTGAGGATAGTATACACTATTTTTTAGAGTGCGCTCTTTACAACGAAGCAAGAGAAATACTGTTTTCAAAATTAGAAAGTTATGCTATATCCATTGAGCTTCTATTAGCTGGTGACGGTGACCTTTCTTTTCAGCAAAACAAAGACATTTTTGAGTCCGTACAATCTTATATCAGAATAACACAAAGATTTAAAACAATCAATTAACATTCTTAATTTCTACTTTACAACCTTTCACTCCAGTCTAGTTGTTTCATTATTATTCCTTATTATATTGTAGTTTTTTCTTTTTATTTCTAATTTTTGTTTGAAGTATGTATTACATGCATTACTACTATGTTGTATTTTTTTCTTTTTCGCCATTATCTAATGTACTTTGTGTTTATATTTATATTGGGAGAGGACGTCTCTAATGTTGTTATAACTTGTGTCCAATCCCTTTTGCTACTTTTGCAAATAAAATATGTTTAAACTAAACGTATTATTTCCTGGCAAAAAATCTAAGTTTATTTATAAGTAAAATACGGAAAAAATGAAATTTTATTTTTACAAATTTTAATTCTAGATACTGCATGTACATGTATCTTATGATCATAAACAAACTTCTGTCCAAGTTTGGTAGAAATCCAGTATACATTTATGTAGTTTAAGAAAATTATTACAATTTCAAAAACTTTAACCACAGAGTGAATATTTATGGACGCAGCCGCCGACGACGATGACGACAACGACGACGACGGAATGTAGGATCGCTATGTCTCGCTTTTTCGACAAAAGTCGAAGGCTCGACAAAAATGGCAATATTTTACGGAAACTGTCAAAACATATTTGAGAATGATAATATTTAGATCCAATAGAATATATTTGTATGAAATTTTATATTTTTTTAAATAAGATTTTGTCAGAATAATGATGTGCAGCAAATCCTTTTATGAACATTTAGCTTAATTGTGTGTTTAGCTATATTGATCGAACCATTCGCGTTCATAACTAAACACATCGAAGCTTACCGTTGTTACCGTATATCCCGTAGTATTCATTGAATTTAAGACTCTCCGTTAGGAAAATAAGTTTATGTCTCTAATTTATACGACGATGTTCGTTGAAATATTGAACAAATAGATAAATTCATATCGGGCGTATTGCATTTCCGCTAATTTTCCAAAGTCCCAATACTACGTTTCCGCAAATTTAAAGTATACGTTTATGCATTTGTATTTATTACTTTTCCGGAAAATTACCTGGTAAAATATAAATATTTGAATATATATTAGATAATTAGGTATCACCTCATGAACCCGAGGAAAAGAGAACGACGAATGGTGCTGAGTCTTTCATGCCCACCTAAACGAGCAGTTTTACGCAAGCCATCCTAATATTTTTTGTCTTTGTCAATGTGTTATAGAAACTGGAAACAACATTTTACATAACGATGAGAAATCTAACCGTAAAAGCAACCCTTTGGAAATATAAAAAGAAGAAGAAGAAGATGGACTAGGCCTTCCTTCTTGAACAAAATACAAAACTTGTAAACAGGGAATGTACTACTGTGGACTTTGTACGACGTATTGGCTAATGGCTACACATACATGGATTCTGCCATATCTCGCTTATGAACTCATATATATCAAGATATATCTGACTAGTGCTGTCTTTTGCACATACGTGTTCATACGTTTTATGACGAGTTTTGCTGGCATGTAATGATGACCTTTAACTTAATAAATATTTATTTTTTTAGTATTACATTTGTACGACTTTGTTTTCGATCAACAGTGTATTCCTTAATTATTTGCGGAAAAGTAACAGTTTTATTTCCGGAATAGTTACTTTTTTCCGGAAAAGTAAGATATTTATTTGCGGAACCGTAAACTTTTTTTTGGCGGAAACGTCATATTTTCCCCCGGAAAAGTAATGCCAATTTGCGGAAACGTAAAACGCCGTTCATATCAACAACGGTGGAATAATGTATTGATTATAAATGTTCTTTGTCGGTAAACGTGAAATTTATTTTTGACGAGCTTTAGAAACCGGACGAAAAGCGAAGCCATAAGGGGATCTATTGTTATTTATTTCTTTGTCATTCGGTCTTTCGTGGAGAATTGTCTTATTGGCATTCATATCACATCTTTTTTAAAAGATAGTCAGTGTTTTCTGAAATTCAAAGGGAATATTATGTTATGATGACCATTTTAGCAACGAAATTATTTATCTATTCCGTTATAGACAACAAAAGAAACGATATGCACATCACTTATAAAAAGAAATAATAGAAGAAAACAATAACAATTTACTAAATTATGTATTTTTTTTTGTAGCGTTCTTGATGACACGATTCGAAAAGCTACCGGACGAAATACGGATAAATGAAAGTCATTATCTGGAGTTTCAAGTTGCGGAATTTAATTTCGAGTATGGCCAGTGAAGGGTAAACAAGGCTGATAACCCTTTCTTTCAGATTATTATGTGTATTTGTAATTTTTGTGGATTACAGGATACATGTAAGGCAGTTTTTATTATGAAAAAAAATAGGTTTTTTTTTTTAGAGAAAATGCAGCTTTTTGTTACACCCGTCTTCCTGTCTGATCCAAAATCGGATCAAATTTTTCCAACATCCCTGTGAATTTAAAAAAATTGTCAGATAAGAGGGGCGGGTCACCTGACCACCCCTTTTCAGGACACCCACATTTCAACACGCCTTGACAGGGACGGAGGAAATAATAAGTCTTAGGAAGTTTATTCAGAATAATATTCACAACTGTTAAAGGAAATGAACGAAAATAAAATCTTACACGTTTTGTAGGATTCCTTAGCTGCTACATGAATCGTGAGAGACGTCATTACATTTGTAGCATTAATCTAGTACAGATGAAACCATAATGGAAGGTTAATAACAAATCATCCTTGTCTCTTGTGAAGAGTTGTCACATTGTCATTCGTACCACATCTTCTTTTTTATATCGTTTTGTTTCTTTCGGTTGCACCTCTTGGAGAAACTAGATTAGTGTCTGAATATTTGTTAAAATTTTCAACAAGTAAAGAGAACAAATTTTCAAATAAAATTGAGTATGGAAATGGGGAATGTCAAAGAGACAACAACCCGACCATAGACAAAAACATCAGCATGGATGCATAACGCACACTTTTAATGTGGAGCAAAATAATTTTCCATACAACTAGATTCATAGTTTGTATTTAGCATTTTTACACCAATCAAAATAATTATGAAAATCCACTGTTTGATAGAAAGGTCAACATTTTAATTTTCTTCATTTTCAAAACGCATATCATTGATGCGATTTGTTTAAATCTGTGTCAAAAAAGCGTTTACCAGAACGTAATAGGTGTTTGCACATAACGTAATAGGTGTTTGGACATAAAGTAATAGGTGTTTGCACATAACGTAATAGATGTTTGGACATAATGTAATAGGCATTTGCAAATAACTCACCTGGTGTTTGCACATAATGTAAGCGGTATTTGCACATAACGTAATAGTGTTTGCACATAATGTAAGCGGTATTTGCACATAACGTAATAGTGTTTGCACATAAGGTAAACGATGTTTGCACATAGAGTGAACGATGTTTGCACAAAACGTATTAGTTGTTTGCACATAATGTAAAAGGCATTTGCACATGACACAATGAATGCTCACAGAGAGTATCAGCTGTACGGCAAAACGCATATGAATTATACCATTATGTATTATGTTTTTTCACTGGAGATACATATGTATAAACACAACATAACGCCAAAAGACTATAATATCATGAGATTTACATAGGACAAAGGTGTATCACAACAAAACGTTTAGAACATTTGACATAACAATAACACTTGAGACAAGACGCAATTACTAACTGACTTACGTGAAAGAAGAATAGACACAACATAGATAAAATATGAGAGAATGTAAAGTTGGTTAATCATAAAGTTCAGAAGTATTCTCAGAATATATAGAAGTTACAGCATAATGTAATGCATATTTTACACAACAAAGTTTAGCAATGACATATCATACAATTGTTTGACCAAACAAATTAATAATTTGACATAACACAGAGATGCCGTGTCAGGATATAAAGACATCTGCACATAACATAAAGAAGAAATGACAAGACGTAAAGGCAAAGCGACAAAACACATTAAATAATTACACTATAAGACAGTTCCGGCGTTCCATATGTCCCTTTAAAAATATGTATACTAGTACAGTGATAATGGACGTCATACTAAACTCCGAATTATACACAAGAAACTAAAATTAAAAATCATACAAGACTTACAAAGGCCAAAAAGCAGTATTTTTTGCTTTTAAATATAAATCAGAAAATTATCAATGAAAAATAGAAAATTTTAAGAAATAAAACAAAAAATTACGAACACTTTTTGTTAATCCCCTTTTAGTATAAACCCCAAAACTCACTCCCAGCTTTTTTTTGTGGTATGGTACATAACAGTACAATTTCATAGAGATCATACACTTTAACACAAGTAATTGTCTGAAAACAAGAAAAAAAGCAATTTTTTGGCCCCAATTCCTGAACGTTTATCGCAATAACACCAAAAATTCAATCCCACCATTCCCTTTGCGGTATATGGTACATTGCATAACAATATAAGAGAGATCCATTCAATTAAACACAAGTTATGGTATGGAAACAAGAAAAATGACGACGACGATGACGACGACGACGTGATACTTATATACAAAAAAAAAAAAAATTCGATCGTATAAAAAGGGAAAATGGATAAATATATAATGACAAAACCAAAAGATGTTTCGTTTCAACTAACGAAATGACTACAAAAGAAACAAATTCTTGACAAATATCATAAACAGCTGCACCATGAGCCCATGGTACGCCCGTCACGTTTTCAACGAACAAAGTTTAAAAACTTGTCAATGTCATATCAGAAATGTATTGAAAAAAAGCTAAAGGGAGGTTATTTTAAAAGATATAAGTCAGTCATCAAATTTTAATGAAAACAGTTCAAAGCACTTTAGGGGTTTTATCCGAAAACTTAGAAAGCACCCCTTTTTCATAAATAAAATCTCATAAGCCAGAAACGTCAAATCTAAAAATTATAAAAATGGAATGGGATCTTACAACAATAGATATAAACAGTTAACCAACGTTTCATAAAAAATGCTGAAAGCATTTTTTGAGTTATTGTCCAAAAAAAGGGAACGTATGTAAATATATTAACAGGCCACAAAAGTTTCTGGCAAATTGTTGAAAGTCTTTTAGAGTTATTGTCGAAAACTGGAAAATCCACCGTTTAGTAATAAATGAAACTCCAAAACTCGGAAACGTCAAATCTAAAATTTATAAAAAACGAAAGGGAGATCACGTCAATAGATATAAGCATTCATCAAAGTTTCATGCACATTAATTGAAGCGTTTTTATGTTAATGTCCAATATGTTGACGACGAACAGACGGACAACGATATACAATAATATGTCCAGTAAATCAGTGTATACAAAAGTAAATTATGATTTGATTGTCAATGTGACAACTCTACACAAGAGGCAAAATGACTCAGAAATTAACGACAGTCACTATATGTCACCGTACGGCCTTTAATAGTAATCAAAGGTACTAGGATTATAATTTAGAACGCCAGACGCGCGTTTCGTCTACATAAGACTCATCAGTGACGCTCATATCAAAATATTTATAAAGCCAAACTAGTACAAAGTTGAAGAGCATTGAGGATCCAAAATTCCGAAAATTTGTGCCAAATACGGCTAAGGTAATCTATGCCTGGGATAAGAAAATCCTTAGTTTTTCGAAAAATTCACAGTTTTGTAAACATTTTGTAAACGGGAAATTTATAAAAATGACCACATTATTGATATTCATGTCAACACCGAAGTGTTGACCACTGGGCTGGTGATACCCTCGAGGACGAAACGTCCACCAGCAGTGGCATCAAGCCAGAGGTGTAAATAGTTATCAAAAGTACCAGGATTATAATTTAGTACGCCTTTAACAATGAACAAATACCATCCGGAGAAATGATATTTCTTTTTTGGTACCTAAATTTTATTTCATTGGAAACAGGATGGAAAATATACTACATACAAAATTACGACACAGATGTAGTCCTTTAAACGATGATTTATACAGAGTTAATTTAGTAAATGACCCCAGTTGTGAATGTGAGTGTCCATTAGAAGATTCGATTCATTTTTTCTTAGAATGTCCACTCTACATAAACTTTAGAAATCAGCTCTTTAAAAACATTCAACACTTAGCTGATATATCTATAAAACATATTTTATTTGGAACAGACGAAATTACTGTTGAACAAACCACAATCCTTTTCAGAAATGTAAATAGTTATATACGCCATACAAAAAGATTCTTTGATTAATATAGCTGTATCTTAAAATGTACTCGTATCCAACTGTTATACTGTTTAAACATAATATAAATTGTATATATTTTTCATATTGTACTGAAATATTTAATTGCTGTCATCTTGAAATTTTGTATATTGTACTTATATGGAGAGGATTATCTTAAGTTGTTATAACTTGTATCCAATCCTATTGAATATTTAGACAATAAAATATGTTTAAACTAAACAAATCCCATATCGCAAAGTCAGCTATGAAAGGCCCCGACATGACAAATGTAAAACAGTTTAAACAAGAGAACTAACGGCCTAATTTAGGTTAAAACAAATGAGCAAAAAACAAATATGTAACACTCTAAAATGCACTGAATTACAGGCTCCAGAATTGAGACAGGCACATACATACAAAATGTGGCGGGGTTAAACATGTTAGCGGTATCCCAACCCTCCTCTAACCTGGGACAGTGGTTTAACAGTACCAAATAAGACTGGAATATACAAGTCCGTTCAAAAGACTTAAATCAGATGGATACAAATAGAAAAACATCCAACAAAAACAAAGAGTGGACGTGGCCGGGTACTTGCATATACCAACAACAAAAAGACACTGATCTGAGAGTACTCAGAGTTACTGACAGCACGTTAAAAGCCGCCTACAACTATATATATCCCATCCTTCTATAAGCGGATGTTTTGTTTATATTTCAGTAAGTACAAACTGTTGGTATACTTGTGTTTTTGCTCATTAACTTTTACATGAAAGGTATATAATATTTCTAAAATCTGTGACTTTTTTCATATCATTATCATAGTTTTACTCTTGTGTGTTGTTTTGTTATAAATAAATACTCACCTTTATTCCCCAGGAAAATTAACACTAACACTAGCATGACCAGTATTACTACAAAAGAACGAAAACATTTACATTACTAAACAAAATAGAGGCTCTAAGGAGCTTGTGTCAAATATGTATTTGGCTACATAATACAATTGAGAATGGAAATGGGGAATGTGTCAAAGAGACAACAACCCGACCAAATAAAAAAAACAACAGCAGAAGGTCACCAACAGGTCTTCAATGTAGCGAGAAATTCCCGCACCCGGAGGCGTCCTTCAGCTGGTCCTTAAACACATATATACTAGTTCAGTGATAATGAACGCTAATTTCATTTTTAGTATGTTTTAGAGTCGATTGCAAAAGTATGTCAAAGCCACTTGTCTAGGGAGACAATCAAGCTTGAAAATTTTCAATATGTGAAATTTTCGGACTCTAACATTTATTAATTTCATTCCCAAGGTAACCACGTTTCCTATCTTGTAACCATTAATTCGAAAGTTTCTGATCTAAGTTCAATTTTAAAGATACATTTAGTTAGATCAAGTATTGTTTTTCTAGACAGTTCAGCCTTATTGAACTATTTGTATTGGTAAAAAACATATAAAGCTAAGGTTATTAAGGCCATTAAGCATCTTAATCGTTCCTAGAAAAGTCGTTTCCAAAGCAATATCTTTAATATATGAGTTTAAATTGCAATGTCTCCAGCCCTGAAAACATGAAAAACTAGTGAATATGCTCATTTAAAAAGAAATCGATCAAATGTCTTGGTGTTTTGGCTCGTCCCCGTCTTGTCCTTTCACAATGAAATGTCGTTCAAGAACCTCTATCACTTTTTCACTGACTGTTCAGCTGTCTGTTTGCATTGAATTTGTAACTCTGATGCACGCCGTTTCCCGATGATTTTTTTTAACTAAAGTATAAATCCAAACTATAGAAACGCAGGATAACGTGTGAAAATATGAAGAATTTTTGTGACACTATAAGTGTAATTTCGTAAAGAAAACAATTGGTTTTAAAATGGTTGCCAAAAAAACGCTGCTTGCAAAAAAGAAAAATAATATTCTTTTGGAAAACAAGTGAAACTGCGAGCTACTGCTCACTGATGATACCCCCGCCGCAAGTGGATAATATAAATAGTGTAAAAATATGCAAGTGTTCGGTAAATGGGAAGTTGTCGAGTGATGAATCTGAAAACACATCACACGGTATAGCTGACTTATGTAAATCCTGAAACCAAATTTCAGAAATCTTTGTATTGTAGTTCCTGAGAAAAATGCGACGAAAAATTTCAACTTGGCTATCATGTGTAAAATCATACAAGTGTTCGGTAAACAGGAAGTTGTCAAGTGATCAATCTGAAAAAGCATCACACGGTATAGCTGACTTAGATAAACCCTGAAACCAAATTTCAGAAATCCTTGTATTGTAGTTCCTGAGAAAAATGCGACGAAAAATATTCATGGGACGGACGGAAGGACAGACAGAGATAAAACAGTATTGTTATGATATTGTAATTATTATGTTTATTTATGTTGGCCTAATTTGTGTTGTATGGCCTGATAGTTGTTTACCAAATAATCTTATAACTGTGCAGTTTATGAATCACTGGAACAATCACAGAATGATTGGAACTTTCTAGAATGATCCTTATAAAAGATGCGTAATTTAAACTTCTACGTTATTCCAGAAACTTCCGTTATAGTTGTCTAGAACTTTCCACTTATAGATTGTTCTAGAGTTTTCCGTGACAACTATATATAAACAGACACTAAAGTTAAACTCTCATAATTAGGATTAGATTTAGACTTAGACATCGATAGACATTAGTATTCACAGCATTTGGATTGACACTTTTATTCTACAAACAACATCATACTGGATTGTGACCTTAGTAGTGAACATAATATTCAGACTGGATTCCGAAAGATTTCCGGATACAGATACAGATAAAAGAGTGGACTCATATTTTGACAGTTAAGTTAACAGTAATATTTGTGAAATACTTCTTGTAAACTTTTGTATAATAAATATTGTTAACTTTTACTATTGATTTGTGTCTTTTGTTGGCTACAATTTAAAGGCGATGTCTGGCCGTAACAGTATATCCCCCCTTTTTTAAAGCGGGGGTATAATAATACGTGATATAATTTATCGAAAATACTTAGTACAACCAGTCGTTGCAAATCAGGTGGAATAGGATTTTTTTTTTAATGGAATTAACAAAGAAGACTAATAAACTTGTCATTGAACATGGTTGATTTTGGCGCTAAATTTTCCCTATACTATATGTTCCAAGTGTAACTAGGTTTTTTAAAATTTGGTTTTTGGAAAATGTATAAAGGCACGCAGAGCACATAGTCCGACTTCCTCCTTTTACAGTGTCTAATTTTAAGGTAGAGCTGTTATAATGCACCGAGTGTTTAGCTTTTAGAGGTTGCATGTATATGTTCTCAGATTTTTTTTTATTGTATCATTTTTCACAAATGACAGAAATTCCAATGTTGAAATTATATTGAATACAGTTTGCAAGGTTTGTCTGCAATTATGCACACTATCCAAACGTTTACATCATAGAGAATATAAGTATATTAAAACATGTAATATTTTATCTTTCACTTTTACAACTGACGGAATGTTTTTATTAGTAACCTTTTTTTATGGTTGCATTAGAAATGTGTCTTTTAGACACAACAATTTCAAATTGTATAGGATCGTCCACCGGACTTTTTGCAAACCCAAATCAATCAATTTAAACTGTACTTGAAATTCACTGTTCACTCAACAAATTTTTGAAGCCGAATGTACACCCAGTTAGTTGGAAATAAAACTAGATTTGCCATTGCAAGCAATAGCGGATGGCACCCTTCCCCTATTGCCAGGGGAGTGGCAGCCATTTAAAAAATTCCAAAGTCATAAGAGTGCTTCTACACATGCAAATTATCACTTTTGTGAAGTTTCATAAGTTTGGAGCATTTTGAAATTTTGGATTTTTTTGGTGTTGCCATGGTGACGGCGGCCATTTTGAAAATTCCAACTTCAAAATGCAACTCTGCACATATCAGTTACCATTCCTGTAACGTTTCATCCAGTTAGCAGCACTTAGATTTTTTTAGAAAATTTTGAACATTTTTGCTGTAACCATGGTTACAGTAGATAATTCCAAAATTCTAAAAGCAGACATCTCATTGCCACATGTCATGTTATATATCAATACAGTTTTATTCAATTTGGTGCAAAACTTTTTGAGAAAATGCAGAATTTATGCATTTTTCCATAGGGTCAATGCAAAACTTGCTCCTTGTTTCCATGACAACAGCGGCCATTTTGGACTATCCAAATATTGTTTTGACATCTTAGGTTACTGGGTAACATTTTCATAAAGTTTCGTCTAGTTGGGTCTTATAACGAAAGAGTTAGCATTTTTGATATTTTAGTTGTTTCCATGGTAACGGCAGCCATTTTAAAAATTCCAAGATCAAAATGCAGCTCAGGCTATGCCTATGACTATTTCAGTGAAGTTTCATCCAGTTTGGAACATTTTGAATATTTTCGGATTTTTGCTGTTTCCATGGAAACGGCAGCCATTTTGACCATTCCAAAGTCAGGTGCACAACTTCACATGCTGGTCCACATTATGGTATAGTTCCATCAACAATGGTCAACTCAATTCCAAGAAACTGCGTGGACAAAATGTGTGGAAGAAGAATAAGGAAAACTAGAATTGCCATTGCAAGCAATAGCGGATGTCACCCTTCCCCTATTGCCACTAAGCGGCATCCTTTTGAAAACAATTTAACAGTGAATGCAGATCAACGCATTACAATATATCTTTCTGTAACTGTTCAGTTCATTTTGAGCAATGTCAAAAGTTTCACATTTCTTCTGTTTCCATGGCAACAGCAGCCATTTTGAAAATTCCAAAGTCAAAAGTCTCATCTATACATGCCAGTCAACAATAATATTAAGTTTCATTAAGTTTGGAGCATTTTGAAAATATTTGACATTTTTGCAGTTTCCATGGCAACGGTGGCCATTTTGAAAATTCCAACTCCAAAAGTCTCATCCAGACTTGCCAGTCACCAATCATATTAAGTTTCATCAATTTTGAAGCATTTTGAAATTTTTGAAATATTTGATCCTGTATCCATGGTAACATAGTAGTTCCAATGATTGTCAAAATCATACAAAACCTGTATATAGTAGACAACTATATTGTGTAAAAATTTTATGCTTTCATGTTCAAGCATATCAAAGTTATTTACCAAACCTGGAAGTTTTTGGAGCATTTTGACCTTTTTGCATTGTTTCCATGGAAACGGCAGACATTTTGAAAATTCCAACGCCAAATTCCACATTTACCAAAGTTGCTCATCGTTATGTTAAAGTTTCCAAAAAATTGGAGCATTTTCATATTTTTGAAATTTTTGGTGTAGTTTCCATGGCAACATAGTAGTTCCAATGATTGCCAAAATCATCCAAAACCAGTGTATGGCTGGCACCTACATTGTATTAAAATATGATGATTCTGAGTTCAAGCATCTTCAAATTATTCACAAAAACCAAAAACTGGAATTTTTCACAATTGTTCTGTTTCCATGGAAACGGCAGCCATTTTTTATGGTCTTAGACCCACCTGCAACCCGAAATTTTTAGTTCCTCCCTATGGTGAACTATCATTAAGATTGGTTCCATTTTACTCCAAAAAAGCTGACGGACAAAAAAAGGTGGAAGAATAATAATAATAACAAAGAAACATAAGAAAAGCAATATGTCACCCGACATTGTCGATCGGGTGACATAACTAGATTTGCGATTGCAAGCAATAGCGGATGGCACCCTTCCCCTATTGCCAGGTGAGCGGTAGCCATGGTAACGGCGGCCATTTTGGAAATTCCAAACTCAAAAGTCAAGTCTACATTAGCTGAGCAACATTTGTTATAAGTTTCAATAAATTTGAAGCATTTTGAAGTTTTTTGTATTTTTGCTGTTTCCATGGTAACGGCAGCCATTTTGAATATTCCAAAGTCAAACCCCCGCTGCAATTATTATCCTCCACAATCATATACCATTTAATATCTCTAGAATAAATTAAACATTGATGTTCTAGAATGTTCTGTGAAAATTCAAAGTGTTGACCTTTTTGCATTGTTTCCATGGTAACAACAGCGATTTTGGAAATTCCAACGCCAAATTCCACATCTTCCAATGTTGCTCATCGTTACTGTGAAGTTTCATTAAGTTTGGAACATTTTGAGATTTTTGAATTTTTTGGAGTAGTTTCCATGGCAACATAGTAGTTCCAATGAGTGCCAAAATCATCCAACACCTGTATATAGTGGGCACCTACATTGTGTTAAAATATAAGGATTCTAAGTTGAAGCCTACTCAAACAGTTCACCAAAACAAAAAACTAGAATTTTTCACATTTGTTTCGTTTCCATGGCAACGGCAGCCATCTTGATGGTGCCATACCCCGATTGCACAATTTCATGTAGTGGTCTACATTATGGTATAGTTCCATCAATATTGTTCAAGCCAATTCCGAGAAATAGCATGGACAAAAAAGTGTGGAAGAATAAATATAATAATAAGAAAAAAAGAAACGAACAATAACAATATGTCACCCCAACTCCGTTGAGGGTGCCATAACAAGTAATCCTGTGTTAGGATGCTAACACAAAAGTCACCAAAACGGACCCCAAATCATTGTTTTACGGTATCCATGATGCCACATAACCTGTGTGTAAAGTTTCATTGAATTTAAAGGATTTTGATTGTTTTCACATTTTTGCCGTTTCCATGGTTACGGCGGCCATTTTGGAAATTTTAAAGTCAAAAGTAATGTCCACATATGGCAGGCAACATTTGTTTTAAGTTTCATCAATTTTGAAGCATTTTGAAAATTTTCACATTTTTGGAGTTTCCATGGCAACGGCGGCCATTTTGGAAATTCCGAACTAAAAAGTGAAGTCTACATTAGCTTCACAACATTCATAAGAGAATATATAATTCCATCTACTCTCCATACAGTGGAAAATTTAGGAAATGTAAAAAAAAATTAACCCCACCCATCTTTGAGCCCCCCTAATTATGCCAAGATGACACCCTGGTATCATGGACATTGGGTTCTGCACCCCCCATGATGCAGACCCTTACCCAGAAAAAATATATAATTTCCATCCTCTACTCCTTCCAAGAAAATGGTAGGACCGTTTAAGGGGTTAGAAAAAGAAAAATAAGAATAATAATAATAACTAGATTTGCGATTGCAAGCAATAGCGGATGGCACCCTTCCCCCCATTGCCAGGTGAGCGATAGCCATGGTAACGGCGGCCATTTTGGAAATTCCAAACTCAAAAAACAAGTCTACATTAGCTGAGCAACATTTGTTATAAGTTTCAATAAATTTGAAGCATTTTGAAGTTTTTTGTATTTTTGCTGTTTCCATGGTAACGGTGGCCATTTTGAATATTCCAAAGTCAAACCCCCGCTGCAATTTTTTCCCTCCACAATCATATACCATTTAATGTCTCTAGAATAAATTAAACATTGATGTTCCAGAATGTTCTGTGAAAATTCAAAGTGTTGACCTTTTTGCATTGTTTCCATGGTAACAACAGCGGTTTTGGTAATTCCAACACCAAATTGCACATCTTCCAATGTTGCTCATCGTTACTGTGAAGTTTCATTAAGTTTGGAACATTTTGAGATTTTTTAATTTTTTGGAGTAGTTTCCATGGCAACATAGTAGTTCCAATGAGTGCCAAAATCATCCAACACCTGTATATAGTGGGCACCTACATTGTATTAAAATATAATGATTCTGAGTTAATTAGTATTCAAATAGTTCACCAAAATCAAAATTTAGATTTTTTCACAATTGTGCAGTTTCCATGGAAACGGTGGCCATTTTTTACCATTCCATAGCAAGGTGCACAACTTCACATGGGGGTCTCCATTATAGTAGAGTTCCATCAACATTGGTCCATTGGATTCCAAGAACTCGCGCGGACAAAATTTGTTGCAAGAAAAATAATAAGAAAAAAAAGAAACGTAGAATAACAATACGTCACCCCAACTCCGTTGAGGGTGCCATAATAAGAAACCGAACAAAAACATAAAGTCCCCAAAACTCCGTTTTGGTGACTTAACTAGATTTGCGATTGCAAGCAATAGCGGATGGCACCCTTCCCCTATTGCCAGGTGAGCGGTAGCCATGGTAACGGCGGCCATTTTGGAAATTCCAAACTCAAAAGTCAAGTCTACATTAGCTGAGCAACATTTGTTATAAGTTTCAATAAATTTGAAGCATTTTGAAGTTTTTCGTATTTTTGCTGTTTCCATGGTAACGGCGGCCATTTTGAATATTCCAAAGTCAAACCCCCTCTGCAATTTTTTCCCTCCACAATCATATACCATTTAATGTCTCTAGAATAAATTAAACATTGATGTTCTAGAATGTTCTGCGAAAATTCAAAGTTTTGACCTTTTTGCATTGTTTCCATGGTAACAACAGCGATTTTGGAAATTCCAACGCCAAATTCCACATCTTCCAATGTTGCTCATCGTTACTGTGAAGTTTCATTAAGTTTGGAACATTTTGAGATTTTTGAATTTTTTGGAGTAGTTTCCATGGCAACATAGTAGTTCCAATGAGTGCCAAAATCATCCAACACCTGTATATAGTGGGCACCTATATTGTATTAAAATATAATGATTCTGAGTTAAAGCATAACCAAACAGTTCACCGAAACTAAAAACTTGATTTTTTCACATTTGTTCTGTTTCCATGGTAACGGCGGCCATTTTTTACCATTCCAATGTCTCTTGCACAACTTCACATGGCGGTTCATATTATGGTATAGTCCCATCAACATGGGTTTGACCAATTCTGAGAGATAGCATGGACAAAATGTGTGGAAGAATAAAAATAAAAATAAGACAAAAAAGAACGGAACAATAACAATATGTCACCCCAACTCCGTTGAGGGTGCCATAACTAGATTTGTAATTGCTAGCAATAACGGATGGCACCCTTCCCCTCATTGCCAGGTGAGTGGCAGCCATTTTGAAAATTCCAAAGTCGAAGAATGCATTTACAGATGTTTAGTAACATTTTTGCAAAGTTTCATTAAGTTTGAAGTATTTTGAAATTTTTGATATTTTTGCTGTTTCCATGGTTACGGCGGCCATTTTGAAAATTCCAACTTCAAAATGCAACTCCGCACATGCCAGTCACTATTCCTCTTAAGTTTCATCTATTTTGCAGCACTTAATTTTTTTTGGAAATATTGAACATTTGAGCTGCAACCATGGTTACAGTAGATAATTCCAAAATTCTAAAAGCGTACATCTCATTGCCACATGTCATGTTATATATCAATACAGTTTCATTTACTTTGGTGCAATACTCTCTGAGAAAATGCTGATTTAATGCACTTTTCCATAGGGTCAATGCAAAACTTGGCCCCAGTTTCCATGACAATGGCGGCCATTTTGAACTATCCAAATATTGTCTTGACATCTTGGCATACTGGAGAACATTTTCATAAAGTTTCATCCAGTTGGATCTTATAACGAAAGAGTTAGAAGTTTTGATATTTTAGCTGTTTCCATGGTAACGGCAGCCATTTTGAAAATTCCAAAGTCAAACTGGAAATCAGCACATGCCAGTCAACATTCCTGTGGAGTTTCTTCCAGTTTGGAACACTTTGATTTTTTTTGCATTTATGCTGTTTCCATGGAAACGGCGGCCATCTTTTACCATTCCATACCAAGGTGCACAACTTTACATGGGGGTCCTCCTTATAGTAAAGTTCCATCAACATTGGTCCATTGTATTCCGAGAAACACGACGGACAAAATGTGTGGAAGAAGAAAAAGAAAAATAAGAAAAAAAAGAAACGTAGAATAACAATATGTCACCCCAACTCCGTTGAGGGTGCCATAACTAGATTTGCCATTGCAAGCAATAGCGGATGGCACCCTTCCCCTATTGCCAGGTGAGCAGTAGCCATGGTAACGGCGACCATTTTGGAAATTCCAAACTCAAAAGTGAAGTCTACATTAGCTGAGCAACATTTGTTATAAGTTTCAATAAATTTGAAGCATTTTGAAGTTTTTTGTATTTTTGCTGTTTCCATGGTAACGGCGGCCATTTTGAAAATTCCAAACTCAAAAGTCAAGTCTACATTAGCTCTGCAACATTTGTTATAAGTTTAAATAAATTTGAAGCATTTTGAAGTTTTTTGTATTTTTGCATTGTTTCCATGGTAACGGCGGCCATTTTGAATATTCCAAAGTCAAACCCCCACTGCAATTTTTTCCCTCCACAATCATATACCATTTAATGTCTCTAGAATAAATTAAACATTGATGTTCTAGAATGTTCTGTGAAAATTCAAAGTTTTGACCTTTTTGCATTGTTTCCATGGTAACAACAGCGATTTTGGAAATTCCAACGCCAAATTCCACATCTTCCAATGTTGCTCATCGTTACTATGAAGTTTCATTAAGTTTGGAACATTTTGAGATTTTCGAATTTTTTGGAGTAGTTTCCATGGCAACATAGTAGTTCCAGTGAGTGCCAAAATCATCCAAAACCTGTATATAGTGGGCACCTACATTGTATTAAAATATAATGATTCTGAGTTAAATAGTATCCAAATAGTTCACCAAAACAAAAAACTGGATTTTTTCACATTTGTTTCGTTTCCATGGTAACGGCAGCCATCTTGACGGTGCCATACCCCGTTTGCACAATTTCAGATAGTGGACTACATTATGGCATAGTTTCATCAATATTGTTCAAGCCAATTCCGAGAAATAGCATGGACAAAATGTGTGGAAGAATAAAAAGAAAAAGAAACTAGAATTGCCATTGCAAGCAATAGCGGATGTCACCCTGGTCCACCAATTGCCACTAAACAGCAGCCATGGTAACGGCAGCCATTTTGGAATTTCCAAAGTTGAAAGCCGCATCTAGATTAACAAGTTAACATTTCTGTAACGTTTCATACAGATTTGAAGAATTTTCAAAATTTTGCTTTTTTTGCACAGTTTCCATGGCAACATTTGAAAATTCCAAAGTCACACTGCTGCTTTATATTGTGCTCGCCATAATATAATACCATTATATAACATTTAATGGTCGTAGATTTACTTTAACGCCAATGTTCTAGAATGTTCTATTACATTTTTACATTCTTTCTGTTTCCTTGACAACGGCAGCCATGTTGGATATGCCAACCCTCGACTGCACTTCTGCACATGGTCTTTAACATTTTGGTAAAGTTCCATAACAATTGGTCCATCCTTTTCTCAGAAATAGTCTGGACAAAAAAGTGTGGAATAATAATAAAAAAAAGAATCGTACAATAACAATATGTCACCCGACCTCCGTCAGGGTGACATAAAAAAAGAAACGTAGAATAACAAGATGTCACCCCAACTCCGTTGAGGGTGCCATAACTAGATTTGTAATTGCTAGCAATGACGGATGGCACCCTTCCCCGATTGCCAGGTGAGCGGCAGCCAGTTTGAAAATTCCAAAGTCAAATACTGCATCTACAGATGTCTAGTGACATTTTTGCAAAGTTTCATTAAGTTGGAAGCATTTTGAAATTTTAGATATTTTTGCTGTTTCCATGGTAACGGCGGCCATTTTGAAAATTCCAAACTCAAAAGTCAATTCTACATAAGCTAGGCAACATTTGTTATAAGTTTTATTAAATTTAAAGCATTTTGAAGTTTTTCATATTTTTGCTGTTTCCATGGTAACGGCGGCCATTTTGAATATTCCAAAGTCAAACCCCCGCTGCAATTGTTTCCCTCCATAATCATATACCATTTTATGTCTCTAGAATAAATTTAACATTGATGTTCTGGAATGTTCTGTGAAAATTCAAAGTTTTGACCTTTTTGCATTGTTTCCATGGTAACAAGAGATATTTTGGAAATTCCAACGCCAAATTCCACATCTTCCAATGTTGCTCATCATTACTGTGAAGTTTCCTGAAGTTTGGAGCATTTTGAGAATTTTGAAATTTTTGGTGTTGTTCCCATGGCAACATAGTAGTTCCAATGAGTGCCAAAATCATCCAACACCTGTGTATAGTGGGCACCTACATTGTATTAAAATATAATGATTCCGAGTTCAAGCATATCCAAACAGTTCACCAAAACAAAAAAATTGATTTTTTTACATTTGTTCTGTTTCCATGGAAACGGTAGTCATCTTGAACCATTCCATGCTTCGTGCACAACTTGATCTGGGGGTCCTCACTATAGTAGAGTTCCATCAACATTGGTCCATTGGATTTCGAGAAATCGCCTGGACAAAAATGTGTGGAAGAAAAATAAGAAAAACTAGATTTGCGATTGCAAGCAATAGCGGATGGCACCCTTCCCCCCATTGCCAGGTGAGCGATAGCCATGGTAACGGCGGCCATTTTGGAAATTCCAAACTCAAAAAACAAGTCTACATTAGCTGAGCAACATTTGTTATAAGTTTCAATAAATTTGAAGCATTTTGAAGTTTTTTGTATTTTTGCTGTTTCCATGGTAACGGTGGCCATTTTGAATATTCCAAAGTCAAACCCCCGCTGCAATTTTTTCCCTCCACAATCATATACCATTTAATGTCTCTAGAATAAATTAAACATTGATGTTCCAGAATGTTCTGTGAAAATTCAAAGTGTTGACCTTTTTGCATTGTTTCCATGGTAACAACAGCGGTTTTGGTAATTCCAACACCAAATTGCACATCTTCCAATGTTGCTCATCGTTACTGTGAAGTTTCATTAAGTTTGGAACATTTTGAGATTTTTTAATTTTTTGGAGTAGTTTCCATGGCAACATAGTAGTTCCAATGAGTGCCAAAATCATCCAACACCTGTATATAGTGGGCACCTACATTGTATTAAAATATAATGATTCTGAGTTAATTAGTATTCAAATAGTTCACCAAAATCAAAATTTAGATTTTTTCACAATTGTGCAGTTTCCATGGAAACGGTGGCCATTTTTTACCATTCCATAGCAAGGTGCACAACTTCACATGGGGGTCTCCATTATAGTAGAGTTCCATCAACATTGGTCCATTGGATTCCAAGAACTCGCGCGGACAAAATTTGTTGCAAGAAAAATAATAAGAAAAAAAAGAAACGTAGAATAACAATACGTCACCCCAACTCCGTTGAGGGTGCCATAAAAAGAAACGTAGAATAACAATATGTCACCCCAACTCCGTTGAGGGTGCCATAAAAAAATAAGAAAAAAAAGAAACGTAGAATAACAATATGTCACCCCAACTCCGTTGAGGGTGCCATAAAAAGAATCGATGAATAACAATACGTCACCCCAACTCCGTTGAGGGTGCCATAACTAAATCGGTTGAATTAATAGGAAATTTACGAAACCAAACAGGGGAAATGAAAACAAAATGACATACACCATTCAGATCCCGTTATATACTTTTTCAATACATATACCTCTCAGTAAAAAAAAAACACGTTACTCTACATAAAGTAATGCCATCCTTTTTTCTGCCAAATTCTATGCATATCGGTCAACTTTGAAGCAGTTTATCTTTAAAAAAAACATGTGCCTGTAAACATACACGGGCTCACAATAAAATCCGGGAAACTGTTGCAGTAGTTTATAGTCTTTCTCCATATATAAGAGATCGTAATGAATATAAGTGACGACGTGCGGAATTTGTTTTTCGTTAATATGCCGTTTTGGGGGATTTTCTGCGACTGTCATTCAAGTAAGAGGTTTGGCTAGTCACAAACCCAGGTCCAATCCACCGTTTTCTACTTTGATAATTTTAATAAACATTTTTGTCTCCTTTTTTGCCCCTTTTCTCCTTCTGCCCCTTTTCTCCTTTCTCTCACCCCTCTCCCCCTGTCCACCACTTCATAGAAGATTGATATCCTACAATATCGATGTAACACCCTTGCATGATTTTAAGTGGAACTGCTACTTTAAAAATACGAAAATCAGATGGGCGTCAAGTTGGTTACTTATTCCCTATTCCCTATTCGTTACCTATTACCTATTCGTTACCTATTCGTTACCTATTCCCTATTCCCTATTCGTTACCTATTCGTTACCTATTCCCTATTCCCTATTCGTTACCTATTCGTTACCTATTCCATATTCCCTATTCGTTACCTATTCGGTACTTATTTGATTTTTAATATCCTTCCCCCTTTTTAATATGGCATGGAATGGTTTAATGTGGCTGTCGTTACCATGGAAACGGCACAAATAAGAAAAAATCAGTTTTTGGTTTTGTTGAACTGTTTGGATATGCTTCAACTCAGTATCATCATATTTTAAAACAATGTAGGTGCCCACTATATACAGGTGTTGGAAGATTTTGGCGATCATTGGAACTACGATGTTGCCATTGAAACTACACCAAAATTTTAAAAATTCTCAAAATGCTCAAAAATTCATGAAAGTTCACAGTAATGATAAGCAACATTGGAAGATGTGGCATTTGGAGTTGGAATTTCCAAAATAGGTCTTGTTACCATGGAAACAATGCAAAAAGGTCAAAAATTTCAAAAATAAGAATTTTCAGCAAACTTGATGAAACTTTACAGGAATGGTAACTGGCATAGGCAGAGTTGGATTTTGAAGTTGGAATTTTCAAAATGGCCGCCGTAACCATGTAAACAGCAAAAATATCAAAAAATTAAAATGTTCAAACTTAATGAAACTTTGCAAAAATGTTTCTAGATGCTCTCTTTGACTTTGGAATTGTCAAAATGGCTGCCGCTCACCTGGCAATAGGGGGAAGGGTGCCATCCGTTATTGCTAGCAATTACAAATCTAGTTGTTTTAAAATACGCTTATATCTGGTAATAATTCTAAATTTGTTGACTCAGAGGTAAAATGATCTTTTTATGACCTATTTATATGCGTTTGTGCTCAACCGATCCTTTTACTTCATGTTCGATACGCATTTGTTCCTTATTTGTTTTTTATACGTTCTACCTTTTAACTGCTTTATGTCCGTATGTTTGAAGATTGATCTTGGTTCGACGGGATGAAATCACCGTGTTAGCGCTTGCATAAAAAAGAAGATGTGGTATGATTGCCAATGAGACAACACTCCACAATAGACCAAAATGACACAGAAATTATCAATTATAGGTCACTGTACGGCCTTCAACAATGAGCACAGCCAAAACCGTGTAGTCACCTATAAAAGGCCCAGACATGATAACCTCACACAATTCAAACAACAAAACTGACGGCCGTATTTCATATACATAAAAATAAACGGACAACAAATAAGTAACACAAAAACAAACTATAACTACTTAATTTCAGGCTCTTGTCTAAGGACATGCACATACTAACATAATGTGGTGGGGTTAAACATGTAAGCAGGGTGTTTCAGGGCATGCTATTACATGTACCTTGTTAAATTCGTTCCATTACTCGCTTATAATTCGCTTGTAATACGTGTATCATACGTTGCACCTTTTTAAACATGATTTTTAATTGTTTTGTTGTCTCTGGTGGTCGATTTGGGTTCTTAAAGGTGATATAACTCTATCAGCGCATGTGTACCCGTTCCAGCGCTGGGATAATATACCCTGTTAAATATTCGTTACTTATTCGCTTTTAATACGTTTGTTGTACGTTGCACCTTTTAGAAAAGGATTTTCAATTGTGTTCATATCTCTGGTGGTAATAATGTGTTCTTATAGATGAAATGACCCTATTAGCGCGCATGTTACCGTTCCAGCGCTCAGTAAAAAACCTGTTACCTATTCGTTACCTATTCGTTACCTATTCACTTATGATTCGTTTATTGTACATTGCACCTTTTAGAAAAGGATTTTCAATTGTGTCCGTGTCTCTGGTGGTAACAATGTGTTCTTAGAGATGAAATGACCCTATAAGCGCGCATGTGCCCGTTCCAGCGCTCGATTTATACCCTGTTACCTATACGTTACTTATTCGCTTTTAATACGTTTGTTGTAAGTTGCACCTTTTAGAAAAGGATTTTCAATTAAGTTCATATCTCTGGTGGTGATAATGTGTTCTTATAGATGAAATGACCCAATTAGCGCGCATGTTACCGTTCCAGCGCTCAGTAAAAACCTGTTACCTATTCGTTACCTTTTCGTTACCTATTCACTTATAATACGTTTGTTGTACGTTGCACCTTTTAGAAAAGGATTTTCAATTAAGTTCATATCTCTGGTGGTAATAATGTGTTCTTATAGATGAAATACCCCTATAAGCGCATATGTACTCGTTCCAGCGCTCGGTTAAGGGGGTACAGAACACCTAAGGAAAGATAACTCTTACTCATAGTCTGAGTCCTTGCTATGTTTTAAAATTGTGTGCAATTTGCAAGCTTTTAAAAGATCATGATCAGAATGTTTACATTATTGCTAAGACCAGATGTACACCATGTACACCCTTTGTTATTCATTTAATCTTTTAATTCATTTAAAGTTACTCATTTTCCATAAATGAATCTTCAATGAGACATATTGGGAAATTTACCATTGAAAGAAAACCAGGACGTTAGAAAAGGAGGGAAACAGAAAGAGGAAGGACCATTTTACTTGGCAATGCCTAGGTCTTAAACTGGAACATATATATATACTGTTCCCAGGTCTTAAATGAAATGGAATAAAGTACAAAAAGTCAAAGGTCTACGGATACTTCCGTTTGATTTTAAATGGGGGAGGGCCAGGATTTAAAATGTTGTCCTGGATTTTTTTGATTTTTTCATTCTTTACGGACCTGCACTTTTCATTAGTTTACTGTTTACCTAAATTGTCATTCTGCTTGTTATGCCAAATAACTCATCCTGCATTTGTTTGTTCTAAAGCCTGTCTTGCTTTTTTCAATTTTCATCCAAGCCACCCCATGCCCTTCTCCTCAAATAAGGGTGGATATTACCTTTATCGGGACTCTAGGATAGGGTGTTTTTATGGTCGGGAATTAGGGATGGACCCTTTTGACATCCAGGAATTCTTTTTCAAATTTCTGGGTTTTAATCTATTTTAATTTTGGGACCTCAGGATTTCGGCATCAGGACCCCTCCTACCCCCTCACAAATGCATGGTAGCTCCCTCCGACAATAAAATGTTAACCAAATAAATAATAATCCATGGACACAATGCTTCTTTTAGAAGATCTTCGTATCAAATTGATTAAATCAAAACTAAATTGTCTCCACAATACTTTTTGTTTAAAATTAAATGAAATAAACTATGGCCTTAGTATACGTAATACCCGTAGCAATGTAAAAATAGGTTACGAATAATTTATAATTTGATAATTGCTGTCATATATTTTGAAGTGTAATTGAATATTTTATTGCATGATTTTAATATATTCATGTAAAAAGTAAGAAGCTACCGAGGGGGAAAATCAACCACCAGTGCACCATTTACATCATTTACATATTACGGAACAAAGTCAAAGAGACAAAGAAGAAAAAAACGTCTGATTGTACAGTCCAAAAAACTCTACACAATTTTTTTGTTTCATAATTCATATTAATAAAAAGTTTTACTTTCTAGTATCTTTCCAACCTTTATCCTGACACTGAGGTGTATAGTCCAAATAATTATGACGTTTTGAAAGGCTATTATAATTGTTTTCTTTGACGCTTTACATCGTCGATGTAAGGCGTCAAAGAAAAAAAATATAATAGCCTTTCAAGATGTCATAATTATTTGGACTATGAGGTGTAGAAAATTAACGGGTGTCTTCTATTCCGTCCGCAATTTTAGGAAAAGTAAATTCTATATTTAGAATCATAGTTCAAACTAAAACTACACATGTATGATATAAATAGAACATTACATTTTCGCTTTATCAAATTTAAATTTCAAAGGGATAGCAAATTTGTTATTTTTCTTTTGTTGTGCTTTTGTCATGTTTGTGTATCTTTCCGATATTTTTGATCAAATGCAATTTTGAAATAAATATAAAACGAAAGTGTGGTGTTATTGCAAGTTACAAGTAAAAATGTTTCTTCTCAAGTCTCATTTCAAATTATTACTGAATAGAGTAATCATTCTCTATAATAATAAGGGCCCCAAAAATAATGTTAAACTTGTAACTGCCGTGCTTGTACCTAAAAACCAGTTGTGTCTATTTTTCATGAGAGAGAACATCAAAAGTTCAATATAAGATAAAAACTTAATTCACATAGTTTTTTCACTGCCCCCTCTTCTTAACTTAATTTGGGAAAAAATTATTTACCGATATTGTTATGTGTAAAATCGATTTAAAATTAACAAAACTTGCAGCAATGTTACCCCCTCCCCCTTTTCCCTTTTCCACCCCAAAATTGTTTGCAATTGATTTAGTTGTTTTTTTCCTACATCGATTTTTTGATGTCGTCCCTAACCTCTGCAGAAATACTAAAAAAAATCTATGTTTAACGAACTTGATTTCACAGAATAAGGATTTAGCACAGTCAGCTCTATTTCATCTCTCATGAGCCGTGTTTTTTTGCATCAATGGTTTTTGTCGTTAAGTTTTGAATTGTATATTTTTGAATCTGTAGATCAAAAAATTGACAATCAAGATCATGTAAAGCATCTTCCAACCTTAACATGTTTAAAGCTTCCGCACTGTCCCTATGTATCATGTATAATTATGGCGTGTCATGCTTTTAATTTCAACAGCTCGTATCTCAAATCAAAAAACAGTTCTTTTTTTTGCCCCTGCAACTGAAAGTCGGGGGAATGAGGGGGTGGGGGGGGGGGGGGGGGGGGGGGGGGTATTGTTTTACCCGTCCATCTGTCCTTTCGTCCGTCCCATTATTGGTATATAGTTATTAGGCATAACTCCTCCTACTGTTTGATTCCCAGGAAGTTTTCACTTTGCTGTCTGTTGAGTAGTTAATTAAGTACGTACACTGCGCTTCGATAAAAAACGATTCCTTTTTTCAAAAATTGTGTGTGACTTCATGTCCATTATGTATTCTGTGTGCATTGAATGGGTTGACATGCCATAAAATGTGTCTATATTATTATATGGTCGATTACAGCTTGTGTAATATAATTTTTAAAAATAAATATGAATTCATAACTACATAAAAGTAAAGGCCCGTTCAAGTGTTTCTTACAAAAAAACACAATTATTGTCCTTGAGGTCAAAGTTCAAGGTCACATGAAGGTCAAAATATTAAGAAGGCACACCATCTCATGATAATACATCCACATGCCAAAGATTTAAGGGCCTTACTAAGGCCTAGGTCAAAAGGTGAAGAATTTATGGCCTACATGGTTGTGTTTTTTTCACGCAAAAAAACCAACAACATAAAGCTGACCTTGAGGTCACATTTGATGGTCACAAAAAGGTCATCATGATGCAAGACACTTAATCCTGTGATGATACATCCACATGCCAAATAGCATAGGCCTAGTTCAAAAGAAAAAAAAATTATGGCCATTATGTACTTTTTAAATAGATTTGGCTCTGATTTAATGAACCAATTTGAGGGTGGGGCGTAATTTAAACTTAAATACCAAAAAAACTAACGGTTAAATTTTAAAAAAAAAATTGCAAGAACAACCGACTAGTATAGCACTCCAAATGCTTAGTTTTATGAAAAAATTAAACGACACATTTTTTTTCAAAAAAAAATTTCTTCTTCAAATACTTGAAGCACTGCATTTATTTTTCGGTGCTGATTCTGATACCCACTTCTGAAGTTCTGGATTTTTTTTTAATCCGGAATAAAAAAAACTGATATTCACCTCATTATAAGTTATGCTATTGTCAATTTAGGATCAAATTTTTAAAATTTTAACAAATTCAACCCTGTACCCATATTTCTGAAACTTCCAAATTTGGCCCATATTAGTATGTAAAAGATGCTATATTTGAGTTGCCAAATCTTTTAAACCTATGGTTAAAATCTTTTAAAATATTTACAAGATGTTAAGGTTGGCCTAGTTTATCAATGAAAAGAAATAAGAAAAATTAAACGACAGGAACTTTTTGGGGTATAGTGTTGGGTACCCCCTTAATACCCTGTTACTTATTCGCTCCTTATTCGCTTTTAATGCGCGGGATATACGTTGCACCTTTAAATAAATCGTTTTTTAATTGTTTTCATGTCTCTTGTGGTAACAATGTGTTCTTAGAGATGAAATGACCCTATTAGCGCGCATGTACTCGTTACAGCGCTCGGTTTATACCCTGTTACCTTTTCGTTACCTATTCACTTGTAATACGTTTGTTGTACGTTGCACCTTTTGGAAAAGGATTTTCAATTGGATCCATGTCTCTGGTGGTAACAATGTGTTCTTAAAGATGAAATGACCCTATTAACGAGCATGCACCCGTTCCAGCGCTCGGTAAATAACCTGTTACTTATTCGTTACTTATTCACTTTTAATGCGCAGGGTATACGTTGTCTGAGCGCTGGAACGGGTACATAGGCGCAAATAGGGTTATTTCATTTTTAAGAATACATTGTTACCACCAGAGACATGAACACAATTGAAAATCCGTTTCTTAAAGTTGCAACGTATTACAAACGTATTATAAACGAATAAGTATCGAATAGGTAACAGGGTATTAGCCGAGCGCTGTAAATGGTTCATACGCGCTAATAGGGGTATTTCATCTATAAGAACACATTCTCACCACCAGAGACATGAAAACAATTACAAAACGATTTATTTCAAGGTGCAACGTATACCCCGCGCATTAAAAGCGAATAAGGAACGAATAGGTAACAGGGTTTTATCCGAGCGCTGGAACGAGTACATATGCGCTAATAGGGGTATTTCATCTATAAGAACACATTCTTACCACCAGAGATATGAAATATATTGAAAATATTTTTTCTAAAAGGTGCAACGTACAACAAACGTATTAAAAGCAAATAAGTAACGAATAGGTAACGAAAAGGTCAGAGGGTATTATCCGAGCACTGGAACGGGTACGTCATGCGCGCTAATAGGGTAATTTCATCTATAAGAACACATTGTTACCACCAGAGACACGGACACAATTGAAAATCCTTTTCTAAAAGGTGCAACGTACAACAAACGTATTAAAAGCGAATAAGTAACGAATATTTAACAGGGTATTATCCGAACGCTAGAACGGGTACAAATGCGCTTATATAGTTATATCACCTTTAAGAACCCAAATCTACCACCAGAGACAACAAACCAATTAAAAATCATGTTTTAAAAGGTGCAACGTATGATACACGTATTACAAGCGAAAAATAAGCGAGTGATGGAACGAATTTAACAAGGTAATAGCATGTCCAGAAATGATGTACACCCTGCTTACATGTTTAACCCCACCAAATTATGTTAGTATGTGCCTGTCCCTAGACAAGAGCCTGAAATTAAGTAGTTATCGTATGTTTTTGTGTTACTTATTTGTTGTCCGTTTATTTTTTTGTATATGAAATACGGCCGTCAGTTTTGTTGTTTGAATTGTGTGAGGTTGTCATGTCTGGGACTTTTATAGGTGACTACACGATTTGGGCTATGCTCATTGTTGAAGGCCGTACAGTGACCTATAGTTGATAATATCTGTGTCATTTTGGTTTATTGTGGAGTGTTGTCTCATTGGGTATCATACCACATCTTCTTTTTTATGCAAGCGCTAACACGGTGATTTCATCCCGTCGAACCAAGATCCGTCTTCAAACATACGGACATAAAGCAGTTAGAAGGTAGAACGTATAAAAAACAAATAAGGAACAAATGCGTATCGAACATGAAGTAAAAGGATCGGTTGAGCACAAACACATATAAATAGGTCATAAAAAGATCATTTTACCTCAACAAATTTAGAACTATTACCAGATATAAGCGTATTAACAACTAGATTTGTAATGGCTAGCAATAACGGATGGCACCCTTCCCCCTATTGCCAGGTGAGCGGCAGCCATTTTGACAATTCCAAAGTCAAAGAGAGCATCTACAGAAGTCTAGTAACATTTTTACAAAGTTCCATAAGTTTGAACATTTAAATTTTTTGGAAATTTTTGCTGTTTCCATGGTTTCGGCGGCCGTTTTGAAAATTCCAACTGCAAAATCCAACTCTGCCTATGCCAGTTACCATTCCTGTAAAAAGTTTCATCCAGTTTGCTGAAAATTCTTTTTTTTTTATTTTTGACCTTTTTGCATTGTTTCCATGGTAACAAGACCTATTTTGGAAATTCCAACTCCAAATGCCACATCTTCCAATGTTGCTAATCATCACTGTGAACTTTCATGAAGTTTTGAGCATTTTGAGAATTTTGAAAATTTTGGGGTAGTTTCCCTGGCAACATAGTAGTTCCACTGATCGCCAAAATCATCCATCACCTGTATAAAGTGGGCACCTATAGTCCGGCGGCTTTGTGAAAAATTGTGCACATCCTGTTACAAGCATGAAATTTGGCATATACCTTCCTTAACTATTACTCTTCTATTTCAGATAGGGAGGCATTTGAAAAAAATGTCTCACTTCCGGTAAAATCCAAAATGGCGGACGTCATACTTAAATCAGCCCAATATTGAAGGCTAGCGTGTAAAAATGTGTTATTATCATGCTACTATCATAATATTTGGTACAGACCTTTGTTTTTTACTACTTTTGGATAAATTAGATAGATAAGATGTCTTCAGAAACCCCACTTCCGGTTAAAATCAAACATGGCGGACATTGTACTTAAATAAGCTCATTTTTTAGGGAGGGTAATTGAAATGTGTTTTAACGTATTGGTACTATCATTACATTGTGAAGGAACCTTTCTTTGGTGCTTCTGATGGCTAGAATGTATAAGACATATGTCTAGAAAAACACTTACTTCCGGTAATAACCAAAATGGGAGACATAGAAATATCATTTACTTATTCAAATTTCAACTATTTTCAAAAGAAAAGAAATTGATTTCATTTTATGTTGGTCATTAAACTTTTGGCTTTAAGTTATCCCAAAAACCACTTATTCTAGCATGTTGTAAATGTTAAGATATAAAGGTGACACTTCCGGTAAAAATATGACGTAAATTTCAAAGATGAGTTCTCAATCTATTTATTCGATGTAGAGTTTTGGATAGATTGATTAAAACAAAACAAAATCACTATAGTATTAAAAAATATTTAAAATTACTACTATTTGGCCAAGAATACATGTTTATTCACAGTCACCACCACATGCACACATCGCAGTGCATGGTATACCCGGTTTTCTACATTAAAAATAACCGCGGCATCCTTTTTTACATCCATAATGTACAAACCTGTACAAGCTTCTGAAAAAATGATGAGGTCTCAGAAAGATTTTTTTTAAAGGGACCCCCTTTGTCTCTTCCCATTCCATTAATAACTAGACTAGGTAGCATAAGAGTCAATCTCAAGCTTGTCTCACTAAGCACATGCTTGAAAAGACTAGGTCAAGTCGTGGGAATAGCCTCACTTATAATGAGCTTTCCATTTTGTTAAAAAATTGTCTTTCTTGCTTGAACTTCGTTAATCATGTAAGTTACATCTGATAAGTTTGTGCGATCTTACAGTAAAACCCCGGTGCCAAGGCTGATCAATCATCATTCTTAATGTTAAAGTCACATCTTGAAATACCATCAATGTCTCCCACACAGTCTTTTTTTCCTTTTAAAGCAAAGAGAGAACCGTATCACAACCGGTAAAGGTATGGGTCAGAAATAGGTGTGTGTGATCACTCATTGCCTAGTGCATTTGAAAGGCCATTGATAGATATTAATCCAAAGATTTTTGCCCTCCCAAACACAATCCAAAGTTTGTCTGCCCCTATGTAACAGAATAGCGAAATAGTATTGACAGCATCATCAGTGACTGTTCATCATGACTCGTTTAAGTTCGTGTTTCACTGCATCAGACACATGCACCATGATTTAAGTGTCAGTCTCTTTATGTGAACATGGTGCTACACTTAAAATACATCACGTGGTGGATAAGATAGAATATCCTGAGCATTTGTTGCTACAACTTCCATACTCATCAAAGACTTCATCCACTCTTGTTACAGTTTCAAGGTATTTTGTTAAGGTGAGGACATAATACCCAATCATCATACTCGTTCGGAAACACTTTTAAACTGTAACAACAGTGGATGTAGTGTCAGATGTGAACATAGGCAATACTGGTAGTTTGAAAGCTTCTAAAAGAAGCAGAGCAACATTTAGGGGAAAGGGAATACACAGACGAATCCAGGATTAAAAACATCCTCAAAATTGGCAAAGTTTTCTGAGAGATGACGACAGTAAGAAAGAACTTTTAAGTTTTCATTCACAGCAGCTTGCTCAATACAATTTTGAGTACAAGGTAGTTGAAGCAACAAATGCTCAGGATGTTCAGTGTTATCCAACACTTGATGATGTTTCAAGTTTAGCACCATGTTTACACGAAGAGGCTGACACTAGAATCAAGATCGATGTGTCTGATGCGGTGAAACACAGACTTAAATGAGTCATGACTCAAACAGATGCTGATGTGATTGCTGTTTCGCTATTCCGTGACATAGGGGCAGACAAACTTTGGTTTGCATTTGGAAGGGGAAAAGTATAAGATATATATTAATCAATGACCTTTCAAATGCACTAGGCATTAAAAGATAACACGTTTGCTGGAAAAGGAACTGCGTTGGTGACATTAATGGAGTTTGAAGATGTGACTATAGCATTAATAATGATGATTGACCAATATGGATTTGATAAGTTTAATGTCATTGAAAACAATACGTGGTTTTGTTGTAAGATCGTAAAAAAGAAACAGATTTGGTTAACAAGGCAAGAAAATATGTGTTTTTGGAATTTAACGATGTGAGAAACAATACCACAGTCTTTGTAAATGTTGGAAATCAGCTCTCCGATTGTGAATTGCGGCCTAACGAGTATGCTGATTGGGTATTATGTCCTTACCTTAATAAAATACCTTGAAACTGAAATACGAGTGGATGAAGTCTTGGATGCGTCTGGTAGTTATAGCAACAAATGGTCAGGATATTCTATCTTATCCACCACGTGATGTATTTCAAGTTCACCACCAAGTTCACATTCAGAGGCAGACACTAAAATCATGGTGCATGTGTCTGATGCAGTCAAACACGAACTTAAACGAGTCATGATTCGAACAGTCGTTAATGAAGATGCTGTCATTACTGTTTCGCTATTCTGTCACATAGGGGTAGACTAACTATAGATAGTGTTTGGGAGGGCAAAAGACTTGTGGATTAATATATATCTATCAATGGCCTTTGAAATGCACTAGGCAATGAGTGATCTGAGTGATCTGACCCACTTATTGTTATCCATGCCTTTACCTGTTGTGATATGGTTCTCTCTTTGCTTGAAAGGGAAAAAAAGACTATGTAGGAAACATTGATTGCATTTGAAGATGTGACTTTAACAAAAAGAAAGATGATTAATCAGACTAAATCACCGGGGTTTTACTGTAAGATCGCACAAGCTTAAAAAGTGGGTATAACATTGTTAACGAAGCAAAAAAATAACTATTTGCGCAAAAGGGAAGGCTTTTTGATGCTATCCCTCAACTTGGTCATGTCTTTTCCAGCATGTAAATCATGCCATATACTTAGGTAGGTTTTTAGGGAGACGAGCTTGGGATTGGCTCTTATGCTACCCACTCAAGGCGAAGACAAAGAGGATAGCTTTTTAAAAACTCTTTTTGAAGCCTCATCATTTTGTCAGAATCTTGTACATTGTGGCTGTAAGAAAGGATACCGCGGTTATTTTTAATGTAGAAAATCGGGTATCCCATGCACTGCGATGTGTGCATGTCATGGTGACTGTGAATAAAAATGTATTCTTGGCCAAATAATAGTAACTTAAAATATTTTTTAGTATTATGGTGATTTTATTTTGTTTTAATCAATCTATCCAAACTCCACATCGAGGAAATAGATTGAGAACTCATCTTTGAAATTTACGTCATATTTTTACCGGAAGTGTGAACTTTATATCTAAACATTAACAACATGCTAGAATAAGTGGTTTTGGGGATAACTTTAAGCCAAAAGTTTAATGACCAGCACAAAATAAAATCATTTTCTTTACATTTTGAAAAAAGTTGAAAATTTGAATAAAAAAATGATATTTCTATGTCCGCCATTTTAGATATTTAAAGAAGTAAGGGTTTTTAAGACATATGTCTTATACATTGTATCCATCAGAAGCACCAAAGAAAGAATCCTTTACAATGTAATGATATTAGCAATACGTTATAACACATTTCAATTACCCTCCCTAAAAAATAAGCTTATTTAAGTACAATGTCCGCCATATTGGATTTTAACCGGAAGTGGGGTTTCTGAAGACATCTTATCTATCTAATTTATCCAAAAGTAGTTAAAAAAAGGTCTGTACCAAATATTATGATAGTAGCATGATAATAACACATTTTTACACGCTAGCCTTCGATATTTGGCTGATTTAAGTATGACGTCCGCCATTTTGGATTTTACCGGAAGTGAGACATTTTTTTCAAATGCCTCCATATCTGAAATAA
This sequence comes from Mytilus trossulus, assembly GCF_036588685.1. NCBI lineage: Eukaryota > Metazoa > Mollusca > Bivalvia > Mytilida > Mytilidae > Mytilus > Mytilus trossulus. The sequence continues at coordinate 18,814,581 of NC_086386.1, read as the reverse complement.
AAGAGTAATAGTTGAAGAAGGTTTTTGCCAAATTTCATGCTTGTAACAGGATGTGCACAATTCGTCTGAAATATGCTTGTAGCCGCCGGACTACATTGTTTTAAAATATGATGATTCTGAGTTGAAGCATATCCAAACAGTTCACCAAAACCAAAAACTGATTTTTTCACATTTGTGCCGTTTCCTTGGTAACGGCAGCCATATTAAACCATTCCATGCCATAATTAAAAAGGGGAAGGATATTAAAAATCAAATAAGTAACGAATAGGTAACGAATAGGGAATAGGGAATAGGTAACGAATAGGTAACGAATAGGGAATAGGGAATAGGTAACGAATAGGGAATAGGGAATAAGTAACAAACTTGAAGCCCATGAAAATCAGGAACATTCACGTATATCAAGTTTTTAACATATTTTCGTGATAAAGCTTTTCCTCAAGGAAAAATTATTTCTTCTTGTTAATTTCTTACATCGTTCCAAAATTTGTGTATCTTGTCTTTATATCTTTGTAGTAAAATCCTTCCATTACTTGTAACAAACAACAATTATAAAAGACAAAGAGATCACACTATAAGTAAGATAGAATTACCTGATATGGAAACGTAACTTATAACTGTTCTACCTGATCTGGACCACGATTCATTCTGTTGATAAACTGAAAAAAATGATAAAGGTCAGAGAACAACTTTTCTTGATCATGTTATCTTTCTTTACAATGTATGCTTCTTAAAAATTGAGAATGGAAATGGGGAATGTGTCAAAGAGACAACAACCCGACCATATAAAAAAAACAACAGCAGAAGGTCACCAACAGGTCTTCAATGTAGCGAGAAATTCCAGCACCCGGAGGCAACCTTCAGCTAGCCCCTAAACAAGGCTCCGTGTTGAAGGCCGTACTTTAACCTATAATGGTTTACTTTTTAAATTGTTACTTGGATGGAGAATTGTCTCATTGGCACTCACACCACATCTTCCTATATCTAGTTCAGTGATAATGAACGCCATACTAATTTCCAAATTGTACACAAGAAACTAAAATTAAAATAATACAAGCCTAACAAAGGCCAGAGGCTCCCGACCTCGGACGGGCGCAACAATTCTTTATTTGTGTAAATGTTTAGTGCAGTCGATCTATATACTTTCTCTTGATCTGCAATATTCAAAAATACAAAGCGTAGAACATGAAATGAACACTTAATTCAAAATCTGACAACAAAGTTAAATGAGGAACCGTATATCTTATGGTCCTTTCGATAGGATTTGATAATTTGCAGACCATAATATCTGTGTATAAAAATAATAACATCAGGGGACATTTTCCTAATCAGCTATGTGCTGTGTTTGTATTTGTAGAAATCAAAGAGTTACAAAGAAGAAGACGGACGTTTTTACTTTATTTCCAAAGAATTAGGAAGCCTTGCGTAGTGTTTCTAAACGGCGGAAACAGAAAACGGAACGGAAAACGGAAATATAAATATTATTATCTTTTCTTTTTCAAATTTGGGTTTTTATCTACAGGGTCATGTTTTATAAAGTATCACACATGTTTACATGCCAGAAAAAACAGGTATAAATTGAAAATAAACGATTTTAGAGCATAAATATAAAAAAAGAAGATGGAATATGATTGCTAATGAGACAACGTCCACAAGAGACCAATTGACACAAACAATAACAATTATAGGTCACCATACGGCCTTCAACAATGAGGAAAGCCCATATAGAATAATCAGCTATAAAAGACGCCGAAATGACAAATGTAAAACAATCCAAACGAGAAATCTAACGGCCTAAAAAATGAACGAAAAACAAATATGCTACAAATCAACAAACGACAGCCACTGAATAACAGGCTCGTGACATGGGACAGTCACATACATACAGAAGGAGGCGGGGATAAACATGTTAGCGGGATCAAAACCTTCCCCCTAAAGAATTGAAATAGTTGGCAGTACCGTCACATGATGAAACTGCATGTATGTTTTTGATGTATTTGACAATGTCATGATCATGAGTATGTCGTTCATACGATTCCGTGAAGTCTGGGGACATTAGCCTTGATTCTTAAGATAGGCTGTGAAGTAATAAACTTTTAAGGAAAGGCATTTCGTCGTTTTTTCGTTGATTTCTTTTTTATAATTTTATAATGGAAAGAAAACGTAAAAAAGTCCTAATGGAACAATGGTGTATGGACAACAAACCGATAAAGAACCACGGAAATGAGAATAGAAACTTGAATACACTTTTTTTTACAAAAAAAATTGACAAAATCACTCACTATACAATGCTTTTCTCACCCAATACAGTACTGAAGTACGTTGTTTGGAATTAAGGTAACGAATTAACACGATACTGAATGGAATATCTTCGGCCAATTTTCTAAGTAATTTATCACATTGGTACATTTGTATTTCAAGCGGGTTTTATTTTTACGTAATATTGATAAATTTACTCATTAAACAAAACCAATATCACCCGATTACTTTACTGAAGTACACTGTTTGGTATTATTTGGCTAATGTCCAATGAAGATAGTCACATTATTAATCAAGTAAGCAATTTAATAATAATCTAAATGTTGTTCGAAAACAACTATTAGAAACTTAGTGAGTTTACTGTATATAATTTACCGTAAAAAGACCGAGGCATAATTTAGATATTTATAAAGCTTCTCATTTTAAATGTAGGACCATGAAAGCACCAGGGGAAAAACCAGGATGTTTAAATTCAGTTTCCTATATTTTTTAGGATCACTGTATTTTTCAAAGTTGAAACATGATACATTTTATAAATACACATTCGTGTGTCTTTCTTGTCTTTTCGTTGTAATCATTGATTTAATTGTATTCAAATAATTGTAATCATTTTTTAATCATTGTACCAAATTTAACTTGTGATTATTCTGCCTGTAATGGGCGTCTTTAATTAACAATAAAAATATATTTGTATTTGTATTTGTATTTGATATTATTAGTAACCTAAATATACGATTTGCACAGTTCCTTAACCAAATTAGTCGTAGTCATGTTCTAGTCAAGGGTTTTCAAAATCAATTTGTCCACACGGCTTTAAATATAATGCCGCTTGCAGTAAGACTACATTGTATCTTCTCTAAAAATTCGTTCTTCCTCAAGTAGTCGTAAATTTACACTCATTTAGTATGCTGATTTACTATAGTTGAAAACATTAAAAGATGGGCGAAAGATAGCAAAGAACATTCAAACTCACAAGTCAAAAATATACTGACAACACACTGATGAGTCTTATGTAGACGAAACGCGCATCTGGCATACTAAATTATGATCCTAGTCCCCTTGATAAATTTTTACTGAAAAGACAAACAGAATTTAGATAAGCAATTGTACGCAAAACATAACGTATAAACTAAAGCTGAGCAGCTTGAACCACCATCAAAACCTGTGGGTGATCTCAGTTGCTCCTGAAGGGTAAACAGATCCAGCTTCACATGTGACACCCGTTAACATAGAAATTAATCTTTTTTCATGCAAACTAAAGGAATGTTGAAATTTATAAGTTACTTTTATTTCTAATTGGAAGTTTTTAAAGATTTTAATGCTTTATCAAGACAACTGAAAACTCATTCTTCTCTGTACTTTTTATGACGAAAATTATACTTTAATTGTAAGCAGATCCTGCTCTTTATGAATGTGGCACATGTCATGCTCCTATGTTGAAACTTCAGTTGTTTTACACATTGGAAGATTTAATGCACTCTGTTTTATGAAATAACTTTATTTTTTTCATATTGAGATTTGGCATATATATTTCTTAATGATAAAAAAGAAATCGTATACTTTAATATGCCAGCTATGCTGGCACTTATGGTAGAAGCATCGTTTTGGGACAAAGAACGATAACTCTTGCTAGACGACCCATCTGAAAAGTTTCGTCACTCTCGTTAAATCTCGTACGATTATTTTTTTTTAATGGCGGCCAAATTTAACGTTTTAACGCGATCTTGACTAAACGGAACAGATCGGAATAATTTCGATGTTAACTACGAGATTAATTTTTATTTGTTTGATAAAACAAGAATTCAGAAATTTTGGTAACTTGTGTGGCTTATAAATTTTTTTGATATTTTTGCTGTTTCCATGGTTTCGGCGGCCGTTTTGAAAATTCCAACTGCAAAATCCAACTCTGCCTATGCCAGTTACCATTCCTGTAAAAAGTTTCATCCAGTTTGCTGAAAATTCTTTTTTTTAAATTTTTGACCTTTTTGCATTGTTTCCATGGTAACAAGACCTATTTTGGAAATTCCAACTTGGAGCAATGGTGTATGGACAACAAACCGATAAAGAACCACGGAAATGAGAATAGAAACTTGAATACACTTTTTTTTACAAAAAAAATTGACAAAATCACTCACTAAACAATGCTTTTCTCACCCGATACAGTACTGAAGTACGTTGTTTGGAATTAAGGTAACGAATTAACACGATACTGAATGGAATATCTTCGGCCAATTTTCTAAGTAATTTATCACATTGGTACATTTGTATTTCAATCGGGTTTTATTTTTACGTAATATTGATAAATTTACTCATTAAACAAAACCAATATCACCCGATTACTTTACTGAAGTACACTGTTTGGTATTATTTGGCTAATGTCCAATGAAGATAGTCACATTATTAATCAAGTAAGCAATTTAATAATAATCTAAATGTTGTTCGAAAACAACTATTAGAAACTTAGTGAGTTTACTGTATATAATTTACCGTAAAAAGACCGAGGCATAATTTAGATATTTATAAAGCTTCTCATTTTAAATGTAGGACCATGAAAGCACCAGGGGAAAAACCAGGATGTTTAAATTCAGTTTCCTATATTTTTTAGGATCACTGTATTTTTCAAAGTTGAAACATGATACATTTTATAAATACACATTCGTGTGTCTTTCTTGTCTTTTCGTTGTAATCATTGATTTAATTGTATTCAAATAATTGTAATCATTTTTTAACCATTGTACCAAATTTAACTTGTGATTATTCTGCCTGTAATGGGCGCCTTTAATTAACAATAAAAATATATTTGTATTTGTATTTGTATTTGATATTATAAGTAACCTAAATATACGATTTGCACAGTTCCTTAACCAAATTAGTCGTAGTCATGTTCTAGTCAAGGGTTTTCAGAATCAATTTGTCCACACGGCTTTAATATAATGCCGCTTGCAGTAAGACTATCTTCTCTAAAAATTCGTTCTTCCTCAAGTAGTCGTGAATTTACACTAATTTAGTATGCTGATTTACTATAGTTGAAAACATTAAAAGATGGGCGAAAGATAGCAAAGAACATTCAAACTTACAAGTCAAAAATATACTGACAACACACTGATGAGTCTTATGTAGACGAAACGCGCATCTGGCATACTAAATTATGATCCTAGTACCCTTGATAAATATTTACTGAAAAGACAAACAGAATTTAGATAAGCAATTATACGCAAAACATAACGTATAAACTAAAGCTGAGCAGCTTGAACCGCCATCAAAACCTGTGGGTGATCTCAGTTGCTCCTGAAGGGTAAACAGATCCAGCTTCACATGTGACACCCGTTAAAATAGAAATGAATCTTTTTTCATGCAAACTAAAGGAATGTTGAAATTTATAAGTTACTTTTATTTCTAATTGGAAGTTTTTAAAGTTTTGAAAACTCATTCTTCTCTGTAAATTTTATGACGAAAATTATACATTAATTGTAAGCAGATCCTGCTCTTTATGAAGGTGGCACATGTCATGCTCCTATGTGGAAACTTCAGTTGTTTTACACATTGGAAGATTTAATGCACTCTGTTTTATGAAATAACTTTGTTTTTTTCATATTGAGATTTGGCATATATATTTCTTAATGATAAAAAAGAAATCGTATACTTTAATAAGATAATAATGCACCAACAAATAAATGGGAAATGTGTCAATATGACAAAAGTTATTCCCCCGCTTACTTAATATCATGTGAGATATATAAAAGGACATGTACTTGATATGAGTTTTTTGGTGATCTTTTTATCATATGCTTCAACAGTGGAGAAAAATAACAGATTCATATATTGATCCTTTTACGTGGTTCCCAAATAGAAGTTCAAAGACTGAAAAGTTCACCGACCTCGGACCCCAAATTTAGTACATTCGATATGACATCTTTCTATCATATGCCTGAACAGAGAAGAAAAACATTTTAAAATGTACGAATCGAAAATAAATCAACAATATACATAATGAACACTGTTTGGAAAAGATAACTTTTAAAAAAAAACTTTCTATATAATGTTTGAAACTTTAAAAAAATGCATTTATTTATTTTTTATTTTATTTCATTTTTCTTAAATATTTTACACAATATACTTTTTGATATCCAAATAATTGTTTTGTTCACTACTTTTTGATATCTAAATAATTGTTTTGTTCACTACTTTATTATGTTTGTTTCACAGAAAGGGTAGCATTGAGGTATATTTTCAGGAATTTGCTAAACGCTAATTTGATAAATATGGAATTTACGTTAATTAAATGCTATTATCATACAGTAAAAATTATATTTTATTTAGTCTAAGTAAATGATTAATTAATTTCTGTAATTCTTCGTGAATTTATCCCTTTCTGCACCCATTGTATAAACAAATGAAATCAACGTGTTATTCGTGGGTCTCATTGGGGTCTAAGCGTGACGCGGGATTGTCGATTTTTTGTAAGCGTGACACGTGAAAGTCAAATTATTGTGTCGTGAAAACGGGAAATGATGTCTTGCGGGACCCGGGAAATGACAAAAAATGAGAATCTGACAAAACAGTAAGCGGGATCCGGGATCGAAACCCCCCAATGAGACCCCCTTATTCGTTTGATCTCAGTTCATCATTCATTTGGTTAAAATCCGATTATGACGTCGCATTTTCTTGATTTCTTTTGAATTTCCTGTTGTGACGGCATGAAAAAAGGCGACCATGCCTGATGACTTCACATAGAAAGAACGCATATTTTTACAAGTCATTCGTAAAGAAGGAATAAGTTTGCCTGTATACTGTTTGAAAATCATTAGAGAAACAGATTTCATTACCAAATCTCGTGTTATATGATATTTTCCCACTCTCGACAGTTATATTTTAAATATTTAATGTCTCGAGTGGAGAAATATCGTATTACACTCGATACAGTGGTATAATCTATATATATATCACTCCGCAGATTTAACTAATGGCGATGTTTATGGTAAAATAAAGAAGATAACTACAAAATTGCGCGGTAGAACAGTAAACTTGAATACACCTTACCTTTCTGAACAAAAGGCAGTTCAATGTCGGAAACACTTTTTTCGCTGAAAGAATAAGTATACAAAATTGAAGAACGCGATACGAAAGAATATCTTTATAAAGGGTTTTAGATTTAGTTTGTCAGGCTAGATCTCCCTTTTTGCTCATGTCAGGTACTCTTTTAATGATTTGTTTTATATTAACATAAACAGTGCAAGTCGGCTTAAATTAAAACTAAACTTCAGTTAAAATAAGTGACTTATTATTGCGTTGTTAAATCTCTGTGTAAAGTATCCAATTCCTAGCAGCATCTACATATGGAATATATAAAAGGTTGATATATTCTAGATTTTCCATTTTAGACGGGTTGTTTTTTTGTCGAAGGATTCAGTTAAGAATGCGACTAAGGTCAATTTTTCTCGACGAACTTCTTACGATAGACTTTCAGACGTAGCATAGTGATGACGACTGTAATATATCGTTCTATGATCCTGCGTTCTATAAAGTGTTATTATAGTGATAGGTACAATTTGACTTTTTTTTTTTTTAATTTTGGTAATCCCTAATAAAAATATCTTTTATATGGTTTCTTTTGTTTGAGTTAATAATTAAAATTCTTAATTCTGTTTATACCTCAGATACATTTGTATAGGGAGGAGACCTTCAAATAAAAAAAACCCACATAATTATGTAATAAAAAACGAAATCTCGATAATGTAGAAACAATAAAAATTAGTTTAAGAAAACTGTTATTTACCCATTATATGATTGTTGGCAGCTATAATTCACATCTGATACATGTATTGATATACATTCGTAGTCTGAAAAGGAAATCAACATTTAATTATTCAATTGTTGAAATTTGTTGTTTTACATTTTGCTTTCCTTGAGTTTTATACTGGATATTCTTCAAAATAGCTGTTATATGCTCATCATTACAAATAATATCAGATGAACCAGAGAAAAGTTGAAACAATGTAATTGGAAGAATAACTCAAACCTAATCAGAACTCAACATTTCTGATTACATCCCTCTTTCACCCTCCAATCTAGGTATGTAGTTAAGAACATTTTGTGCGGTTTCATTTTTGCGTTTCAGATGGTTTATATTTGATATATCATGAGAATATTTACACTTGAAGACTATGATTTGTCAAAACAGTCTTTGTAACTTCTAAAAATTAGATTAAAATCATTTGAATCTTTTTTATTTGCTTTTCAATTTTTTTTAATTTTATTCGTGAAATATAAATTTTCAAGTGATATATGCTCTTACAAAGCAATTCGTCATTTTACGTTCCATTTGCCTAAGAGCTTATCACTGTAGTGATTTATGACATATATTTCATATCGTTGTCTTTATCAAGTTAGGAATGAAAACGTCAGGATTAAGACGGAAAATGTCCTTCCTCTTGATGTTTTTCAGCTTTTGGTATTGTCATTTAATAAGGGACATTCTGTATCAATTTTTGCTTGGAGTTCGATATTTTATCTTCCATATTTCAAACAAATGAATGTAGAAACCATATATATTTAAAGTAGCACAATACAAAGATACTTTAACTTCCAATCCCCAATCTTAAAAAATACTGTAACTTTCTTAAAAATGCATATAAATTTATAATAAAAGAGTTAAAGATAGATAAAAAATAAACTTTTAAATGAATGCAAAATATTTGTTATAATTGCAATCATAACGTTATCAATTATTACGCAATTTATTGCAAAATCTTGGTCAGTTAACTTGACTGAATTTAGCTTAATCAACACAACAGGAGTTTCAAAAGCGTGTCTCAAATTATCGATTTCTTATTCCATTCTCTAACAAATTTGTAATTAGTGTAAACATCCTTACAGTTTAGATAAAAGTAGATAATGTATGATTAGGTGTAAAATTTGACCTATTATTATACATTCTATACAAAATCCTTTTGTACATAATGACTCAAGGAACAATATAATAATTAAATCAACCCTCTCTGGGGATCTATGATGAAGCTAATTACAATTGAAAGTGGAAATTTGTTGTAAAATTTTGTAGACACAGTTATCATTATAATTGATTACATAATTGTTGTATAATACTGACATTGCAATAATTTGAAAGAGTAACCTGTCAGCTATCCATACATACCACTATTATAAATTTTCAAGCATTATAACGAAACTTACAACATTTAAAAACTGGGGCATTGGAGGGATAACATCTTTGTATTGTGCTACCTTAAATGAGCGTAAGTAAGCTATTTGTTTACACGGGAAGTGACTATGATTAGACCAGAAGTGGCTTATAATCACCTTTAATTCATAAAAATTGCCTTGCATATTATTTTTTTCAGAATCAATGTGGTTTAAGCTATATGTTTTGGTTTTACACAAGACATTCTTTTTTCATATTCAGCTTTGATTCATCTTAAGTAATATTGGGAGAAAAAAGACTTTATATTGTGTAAGAAAATTCGATTTTAATTGTTACCGTTTTTTCGTCAGATTTCCAAATCATTGTTCAAAATTGAACATGTAAATTACTTATCTTGGAAAATAGAATATGCTACAATAAAACTTTGTTAGATGGTGACAATAATTATAAATTCGTAGAATGTTGAAATGAAATATAATTTCACATAATAAATTGTGTCTTAACCACGTGTCTGGATTTACTTTAAGTCAAGAACGCTTAAAATACATGTGAAATGAAAGAATGGGCTATTTCTGCAAACACGAGGATCTATTGGATCAAAAACACATAAAAGATAAGTCTTATTTATCTGAGGGAGTTGGAACAACTGCAGTTTTCTTTTTGATATTTCATTAATTTATATTTTTGGAAAATGCACGAGAAATAAAATTGTCAAGAAATGACTTCTGAGCCGATGATTATGGCAAATCAAACGTTTAAATATTCACAAAACAATAAAAACATATTCATAAAGTTATAATTTGTAAATGGATTTATATAAGATTATTGGCACATACCTTTTTGCACCAGGTGCATATTTTAAAACATATCAGTTTAGTATCTTAAATTCAAATGCTTAAAATTTAATTTATTATGTAATGCTACTCTCTGCGTCCTCATACCGGAAAAAAGAACAACCGAATGGTTTAAATTGAAATTGTTTTTCTACTTAAACCCACAGCATGTTCATAAACAGTAATTGAGTGTGTTCTTTTGAATATTTTTGTTTCAATGGTCAGACTGTATCAAACAGAGGACTGTGTGCTTGTATGCTCCATTTGTGAGAAACGGTCTATAAAACACTGATAACTTGTAAACAAATATGTACACATTATAATTTGTACATTACAATTTGAAAAAAACATTTTTATACTAATTTTTACACTTCATATTTCTGGTATATCATCTTTTCCTGTAGTTTATTGTTTTCTGTTTGATATTAAATTGATGATTTACGAATTAGTATTTTTATTTGGACTGAAGCTAACCAGTGACTCCATATGAGGGTTATTCTCACTTATTTATTTTATATAAGTGATGTGCGTTTCTAGCTGGTAAACCATTAGTAATATTGTTATAAAAACCATGAGGTGAAGGTCAGAGGTCAAGGTCATATTTTTTATTTTATTTTGGCTTACCTTTCCCTAATAAGGGAAAACTGTATAACATATCGACAAATTATTTTAACTAAATTGTAAGTTGCGACATGTCGTAACTTATAGATCTTAGTTGAAAGGGTGCGATGAGTTTTTGACCATCTTATATTTAGAATTATGCGTAAAGTGTTATTACTCATCAACCAAACATATACGAGACCTAGGGTCTTTTGATTTGATGACCGTAAAATAGGTTAACAGGACGTTCTAGATTTTTACCTTTGCTTTAAATCCATATCTATAATACTAAAATTACGAGGTCCAATTTGTCAGCCGTCATCACGTAAAAACGACGAATCACAGAATTCAACTATATATATAACTAATATAGTACAAAGGTGTAGACTAAGAATTACACCACTCCAAGCCCTTTTGTTTTCCACGTAATTAATATTGCCAATAATTTAGAAGTTCCGGGTCGAGTCCGATACCGATACCAATAGTATATTCACCTGTTATATATTACCTTATCTGTACGTTCCGCATCTGACAGGCGCACCACCAAACGGTGTATTCAAGATTAATATGCTATATTCACGGGTCATAATCACAGGGTTGACACTACTAAATTGTCAAATTGTTACCTATTGTAGTATTTTAATCAGTAAGACTTTCTAAGATAACAATAGGAATATTAAAAATCTGGAGTCTGGACTAAACATAAGGCGTATAGGTACAGTTTTCGATTTGTTAGCGGGCATGCCATAAAACAGCGAATCAAAGAATTCAACTTTATTTATAACTAATTTAGGACAATGCTGTTGATTAGAAAATACTCCATTCAAGGACCTTTTGTTTTCCAAATATTTAATATTACCAATAATTGATAAGTTCCAGTTCGACGGCTTCAAACAGAATGATTTGAAAGCAGAGAAAAACTGTGTATCTTATAATCGGCATGACTTTATCAGATGGCAATATTATTACTAAATAAGGCTTGCGAATAGTTATATACTTTAATTCAGTCACGGACCGTGATATCACGGGTGTGTTCTAGTTTATATAAAAATTATTATAAAGCAAAATGAATTGACATTTGAAACTGATTTTTAATATTTTATATCAAAATAGATCGAACTGGTAGAAAGACCTGGTCCGAGACCACCATTGTCGTCCCTTAATTTTCGTTGCCAAATATAGTCCCTAGTGTTGACAGTGGGTTACTTGCCATTAATTTTTATACCCCTTCCAAATTTATTTCTCCATGTTCAATGCCTCAAATTGCAAGTAGGGGGATGAAATTACACTGTAAAAAAATTTGGGTCCAGAATTTTAAAGGAAAGTAGTGATTTGGTCCAGCTGAAAAAGGTTGAAAATGAGCACTTCGGAAGCTGTCAAAAGATTTCAAGACGCCCTAAACATAAAATTGTCTATATTTTGAGTTAGAGGCGATGAAGTTTTCTATAAATTTGATATAATTTGTCCCAAAAGTAGTACAACACACTGTAAAAGTTTCTTTGAGAAAGCGCAGGTGGGATTTTATTATTTTCATTTATGTTCTTAAAGAAATGCACTACGAATTAATTGTGTTCTCGGACCACCTTCAATTGTTCTCAGAACAATTATATTTTAATATTTTATTATTTTTGTTACGTGTATACGATATGATTGACACTAGGTCGAATATTTCACTGCCTTATTTGTCTTTTTGCAGATTGTTCTAATTTTACTGAAATTCATGGTTAAAGTTAGAAAAAAAAATGCAGTGTTTGTTCTCCAAACGATAAACGACAAACTGTAGACGCATTTTTCACCCTGTATAACCCCCATACAGATGAAACCGGACGTTGACGCGTTCGAGTCGAACACACCGTGTAACACTGAGTTCAGACAGTAAGGAATTCATATTTTAAAGACAATAAAATTTCTATTCACCAGATATTTTGCTCCAATATATTCTTTGCCATAATACTCATTAGTTACTAAAAGGTTTTTTCAAAAATGTGACATTTTTATATACAAACATCATAAAACGCACGACGATATCAATGATAAAACGTGCTTGGTATTTTTAAACATTCAAAACTTAATGTTTCTCGTACCTCATAGTTTTTAAAACATACATTTTTGAAAAATTCATAGTATTAATTAACAAACTTATAAAGATCGTTTTTTATGTTGTATCCAGAAACAAAAAAATACACGTTTTAAAATGTCTTTATTTTCATGTTGTGTACGCTTCGTTGTCATTACGCCTTTTTATACTGTACGCTTCGTTGACAAAATAATGCGTTTGGCAATGAACTTTGCATGTATTAAATTATGATTTGATATGATTATAACCAATATACATGTTTGAAAATAATAATTTACCACCATAACATGCAGACAGCAACCCATAATGTCAGTTGTATTGTCAAAAAACTCTTGGAGGAAACTTTTACATTTAAAAAAATCCTCATGTATACGAAAGTGTGAATTGGTAGGAAAATACAATAACTCGACAGATGCAACTATGACTAAGCATACAGATACACACGTCCGACTTCTAATTTCATAGCATATTTGAAAGTGTTTACCATACAACAGTCGATGTGCGGTTAGGTGGTGGGTTGGATTCGATCTATTATGTTTAATTCCGCCATATTCTGTATGTGCCTTTCCAAAGACCGGAGCGTCAGTAGTTATATATATTTTTTTGTTCACTATTTTGTGCATAAATTGGGCCGTTAGTTTTCTCGTATGAAATGACTACATTTATTATTTCGGTGTGTTTTATAGCGATGTGGGATTTGTTCATTGTTAAAGGCCGTACGGTGACCTATAGTTGTTTATTTTTTGTTTCGTTTGGTCTATTGTGAAGAGCTGTTCCAAAACCACATCTTCTATTTGATATAAAAAGCAACCAAAAACAATCAATGGATAATAGGTTTAGCCTTTTGGCCTGAATCTCAGAGGCGGGTCCAAGGGGGTCATAGATTACCATAGAGTTACATTAAGGCTCAAGATTAGGTGTATGCAAGGAACATGTAACTGATAGCCATCAATAGTAATACAGTTACTTTATGTGAAGATATAAAGATAAAGAGACAATACTCAATATTAACTGGTTTGCTTTCTTCAATTATGTTTTTGTGTTTGTTTAATTTTTAAGGGTACTGTAAATTCAGAAATCAATGCGAGGTTTCTGTTATTGAGAAAAATGCGACTAAGTTGCACACGCAATAATTTAAACTCGCATTTTGAAATATTTTTTTTATGAATTTAACAGGATTTTCCTCAAAATCGTAAACATTAAAATTGCATTTAAGTCTAAAATGACAAAATCGCAATAATTTCTGAATTTACAGTATAAAGATTATGCTTTAGTTCCTCGAACATTACAGTCTTTCTACTGTGGTTCAAAAATCTAAATGATTGGTCAGGTCATTCTGGTTATTATAAGCACCTTTTAAGTCTATACCCACCCATATGCATTTCATTCAAATTTTGATTTATTTCACAGAAGACCACAGGGAGCATATTTATATTCCCCAGTTATCCTTGGCGTCAGGGTTAAATTATGGGTTGAGCAAAGCATCAATCATCAACCTAACCTGAGACATTTGCTGTGTTTCTTCTTTCATGTTGGTACTTAACAATATATAGACACTTTTATTTGTTTATGACACGCGTACGTAATGGCTGATTGTTGGTTGCTTAACGTTCACTTGCAAAGATGTCATGCATGTTCAGGATAAGCACAAAGTAGCAACACATACTACATGTAAGTCCTGTGAGGAGACCCTCCGGAATTACGTCAGGAATGATGTATATTTTATAAGGACACAAATGGTGCCTTTCAACAGGCTATTTATGGACCTTTTCTTGAAGTTTTTGCAGGGGTTCGTACATTGTAGTTAGCGTGGTACTCCCTTTACACAAAGACCTTGGATTTTATATTCCCATTCGGACTGGACGTGACTGTGTACTTTTACATCCTACACAACTTAACGAGTGGCCAACTTCAGTCAGTTTTTACTGCCGATCGGAAAAAGACCAAAGTGATCATATCTAATAGTATATGTCCCAGTCACTTTTCACCAAATTCTTTCATAAATAAAAAAAAATTGACCCCAATATAGAAAGTTTTGCTGAACCTGTTAAATCAAAACAACAATTAATATTATTACAATTTATGCACACTTATGTGCCTTGTACCGACATTTTGAGTTTAGCTAATTGCAACTGAACTTTTTTATCATGTTGTGCTGTTACACCAGTGTTCTAGGTTAAGGAGAGGGTTGGGGTTCACATGTTTAATCCTGCCGCACTTTGTTTTGTCGGTCCAACGTCAGGATCCTGTAGTACATTTGTTACACAATTGGTAACATTCATTAATTATCAAGGAGTATTAATTAGGATATTTATTAAAAAGGAATTAAACAATTCAATGACAATCATGTACGCTTTGGACACTTTTAAAAAACGATTTATTCAAATATTATAGACATACCATGTATACCCTGCATCCAATAAATGACCATGTCTACTGTGAAATAACATGTACCCGTCAGGGGTTAATTGCTTGTTTGACAATTAACCACAGATTAATATTACTCGAAAACCAGACGACTAGGTAAACGGCCTACAGCTATGGGCCGTTGTTAATGGACTACTGGACTATATAAGATCCAGCTTTGGACTTGAAAGTGGACAGATTGGTACAAGCTATTGGTACCGGAGATTCCGTCAAGGTCTTCCCCCTCGTGGGTAGACTGGAACTCATGCGCTTAATATCCGAACGTACTTAATTAGGACTGAACAGTTATACCACTATACGATCAAGTGTCCGTGTGAAATATTGAACATTAGAACAATTCAACTTTAAAAAAACAGTTTGTGAACATTTGAACTTTAGAATCTTTCTTGACTTTGTTATTTCGTAATAAAATTATTTAATCCACTGACTATGTTACATTAGTCAATTTGGTGCCGTTGGACCACGATCGACTTGGATTGTTTAAAATAACGCGAAGGAATATAAAAGGTAAGAACTCAGTTACTTTCATTTTTCTTAATGGAAAATCAAGATATTTCTATGTCAGTACAAAAGGTAGAAATGGCTTTTCAAGGGATGGCACACATATTAAGTAAAGTTTTTAATTTTAAAGGGATTGAGGCCGTACTTTTAAAAGGCTTAAAATCTGATGGTTGTTCACGAGATGTGGTTTGCACGATTTTTGTTATAAGGTATTTTTAGGTATTTTATATATAGGTAAATTCAAAAATTATGAGTACACATTTTTTTTCATGATAAGAATGAAATGTTATTTTTGGTGTATTTTTTATTTGCTGTTATTGAATTCAATAGATATCATAGGATAAATGATTTTTAAAAAGAGTAAAATATATTTTTTTTTGAAAGTAAGAAGCTAGTTTTTCGTTCAGAGTAAATATGTTAAAAAAAAGAGTAAATATGGCTGATAAAATATCATTTTTTGGGTATTTTGGGTTTTTGTTTTGATCATATATTTTATGGTTTTTTTTTTTTGAAGATACATGCAATTATTCTAGAAAATATGTATTTTACGTAAAATAAGCAAAGCACCGGTGTAAATTAAGGTTGATTTAGGACCTTTGGTAAATGAAGTTAAGGGTACTTTGAGGATACATTGTTTGCGTGTTAGAGCCATTGAGTGATGGTTTCGCAGTTGGATAGTGTTTACGCACATTTATTTAGAGAAAACAAATGGTCTATAATTGTAGGTTCCAACCCCTTCTTCGGATGATTAACATAAGTGATGTTAAGTTATTAAATGGTGCAAGTTGTTTATGGTGTTAGATTACGGCATATTTACATATTTTTAATAGATTAAGAGAAGTATCTTCATAAAGTAGCACATTAAAGAAAAACATGGATATGTTTGCCCATAGGGATTTACTAGTACTGTTTTAGTAGACTGATATTTGTAAAGAAAAAAGAAGAGACATATGAACTTCAGAACTTAATGACAAAATTTAAGTGAAATAGATAATTAAAGGAAAACTAGCATTCAAATAAAATTGAAATTGGAAAGTGAACAATTATGAGGATTATTATCAGAAATTAAAATAAGAATAAGGAATTTAATAATCAAGGAGTTGCGATGTGTTTTGTTCATAAGTAAGTTATAGATTTTTATAATTGTTTTAGTTTTTAAGATTGAAATGTATATAATATTTTTTAAACTTAGATCTCAATATATCCCCTAACACTAAGTCGTATGTAAATGTATAAAAGGGATAGACAGTAGGTTTGAAATTTTAAAACAAATGAAAAATAGATATATAAAAAAGAAAGGAAATAGTATGATAAGGAAATTATATACTAATTTTAGAAAAATTTAATACATTTCAGAGAAAGACATTTTTTTCGCAATAAGGTGTTTTTGTTGTCAAATATGAAATGTAGTCAGTAACTAATTGTGAAAAATATAGTTAAAAATTTATCAATGGAATCTTATTTTTTTTTTAAGAGTATTGAGAATTAATATGTGGTCTGTATTTTATGTTTAGCGTTATGATTAATTAATGAGGAAGTATCATGTAGGTGCAGGGGTTATATAACATGATCGAATTGAACTTTTTTATTGTAAATTAAAGATTTGTTTACGTCTTGTATAAATACACATATTTTTTATTTTATTATGTAGGATTTTTAAACTTGTAGAAGTTGTATACGACAGATTCCCTCTTTTATTTATTTTTTTGTTTTAACGGATAATTCGATATAAAAAAAGAAGGTATTGATTTATATATATATAGAAATTGTTTTACAAAATATTGCTAGGCTCGGACAAAGGCGAATGAACAAACTATCAATAATCTGATAGAGAAAAAAATAAAAAATAATAAAAAAATAAGGGGAAGTAAACAAGTTTTAGTTTGTCCAAATTGAGATAAATTTATCAGTGGGGTTTAGGTGTGATCGTCATTGGAATAGCCATATGTTTGTACTGTTAATTAATTAAGAATATATCTTGGTTAGCCAAAAAGAATGTTGTGTGAGTTCTGGTTCTAATGCAACGAACAATTTGGTAAAAACAAATGGTGTCTTCGCAATTGGTTGGAATATATGTTACTGATAACAAAGAGATGTCTTCCTCCGTGCCATTGGTCAAGGATAAAACTTAACCGAATTCCGATGTTAACAGCCTCTTTTAAGAAGGACAAACCAACAAGCTAGATGCGTCAACTACTACGTTATGGAGATGATGATGACGACACTTGTACAAAGATTTGCACCCTTTCCAGCATTTGATGAACATTATACTATTAATGGTGATGGAAATAAAACATGAACTGTGTATACCGAAATATTGAACTTATGATTCGAATGAACTATGTGTAAATATATCCAGATATTGGACTAGAAGAATGTGATGAACTTATTATATCATGATATTGGACTTATAGAACTTTATAAATTAGATATGTGGTGATGGGTACCGAAAACCTTACAATAAACTATTAGAATAACCTACAGGAAGAAAAATTCCGTATTTTATTGAACTTTCGTTCTCTAAGAATTGGAGGTATTATGTAACACAATTGGTAACATTCATTAATTATCAAGGAGTATTAATTAGGATATTTATTAAAAAGCAATTAAACAATTCAATGACAATCATGTACGCTTTGGACATTTTAAAAAAAACGATTTGTTCAAATATTATAGACATACCATGTATACCCTGCAGCCAATAAATGACCATGTCTACTGTGAAATACTATGTACCCGTCAGGAGTTAATTGCATAGTTTGACAATTAACCACAGATTAATATTACTCGAAAACCAGACGACTACGTAACCGGCCTACAGCTATGGGCCGTTGTTAATGGACTACTGGACTATATAAGATCCAGCTTTGGACTTGAAAGTGGACGGATTGGTACAAGCTATTGGTACCGGAGATTCCGTCAAGGTCTTCCCCCTCGTGGGTAGACTGGAACTCATGCGCTTAATATCCGAACGTACTTAATTAGGACTGAACAGTTATACCACTATACGATCAAGTGTCCGTGTGAAATATTGAACATTAGAACAATTCAACTTTAAAAAAACAGTTTGTGAACATTTGAACTTTAGAATCTTTCTTGACTTTGTTATTTCGTAATAAAATTATTTAATCCACTGACTATGTTACACATTGGTTATATAGATCTGTCTTCTTTACATAATTCATTTGTTATTAATTAATAACCGTTAGTTTTATCGTTTTTTTCATGTTTGTATTTTCATATCGGGGCCATTTTTAGGCGACTGTATGGTATAGGTTTTCCTCATTGTTAAATGTTGTACATTGGACTATAATAGTTATACACCCACTTCATTTAAACTTTGTAGGAAAGTTGTCTCACTGGCAATCACACTACATCTACAAAGCTTCATATGTAAAACGAATAATTAAAATAATGAAGCAGTTGGAATGCCATCTATGGCATTCGGCAAATTAAGTTTAACGAGCTCCTACATGTATGTCTGCTTTCGTCTAGGCGAATTAGTACCAACATCGGCATTTGGAAGAGCATCGAATTGTGAAAGGGAAGTCATTAAAATGACTGTACTATACTTTTGAAACTTTATTTCCTCTGGAATATATTTATTAAGTTAAACTGTTCATTTCATCTGGAAAAACATTGAAAGTCTCAATTTTCAATAGAAACATTCCAAGCAGATGTACGCTAGTTAAATATTTTAATTTTGGCTTTGTATGACAGATATTTTAAGATTAACTACTTTGACTAAGTTAACAGATAAACATTTACAATAAAATACAGAAAAAGGGTCGCCGACACCATCTCGAAAACCTTGACAAGAAAGTGATTTGTCACGGTTTTTGTCAACGAACTGTACAGTGATTATTTCAAAACGCACAACGAACGCGACACATTTGGTTGAACGAACAATACAGCAAGAGAAAATTTATTTGTTTGATATTGCGTTTAATCTAAGTTCTAGGACACATTTGAAGGCACGTAGTAATTTAATGCATAGTTATTTAGTATTGCTTAAGGTATTAATACGCAAAGGTGTATGCACGAAAAGATATTCATCATTGTTTATATCATAAACCGTATGGAATTGCACCATGTCTGAGCGTTTTGCATCTAGCAGTTTTATCAAACGTTTTATACAATAGCTAAAACTTACACCAACTGTATAATTGAATAAATAAACTAACATGCTCATTGACATATTTATATATACTCAAATAAGTTCTAGATTGGCATTCAAAATTATTGTCATCCCAAATGTTGTCCTGATTATCGCTTCGAACGCGTCAACGTCCGGATTAATTTGTATCGGGGTTATACGGAGTGTTTTTTTGCGTGTGCATAGTTTGTCAAAGTTTATGTAAATTTAGCAAATGTATGTTAGGCACACATTATTAAATGTGCGCGCTTAGCCGTTTGATGCAAACGGCGATGGTTTTAGAAAGAAATGCACTCCTATATACTCGATAAAAATGCGTCTACAGTTTGTCGGTCGCCATTTGTTAGTACAAGCGCTGCATTTTCTTCTAACTTTAACATTAAGTCATTTATCTTTAATTTTATAATTATGTATTCCACTTAAAAAGATTGATTATGACAAAAGAAAAAAAGAAGTTTTATAGTTATTGCCACGACTCAAAGTATTTTTATAAACTGTTAATCAAATGTATGTGTATTAGATATATACGCGACTCTCAACAGTTGTGCTATTTGACATCAATCTGATGAAGACGAAGAACTGACCATAAAATTAAATATGCACAGAAGTCTGTTGTATATAAAACATTTTCTATAGAAGCTATTTTTGCAAATAATTTTGACAGTTTAAACGGGGCCAATCAACACTGAAAAAACCGATTCATTTGTTTCTACTTTTGTATCGTTTGACAAAATATCATAAACGGCACACAACGTTTAAAAACCTTTGGTTAGGAAGATTGTGTTCACTTGGATAAAAGTTTCGTCCTCATTGACATTGTCAGATTCTCTGCTTCTTTTAAATTAATTATCTTCAGAAAAATGTTGACCAATAAAAGCGTACTCTATATGATATGTTACTTGATCAAGTATATTATTAGGTGACTATATCAAATCCATAAAGTTTTGTCATGGTCGGTTCAAAAAACGTATTTATCATGTTTATAATTATCACGCAAAAGACAAACATTATATAAATCTGAGAAGATAATACAAAGATGATATCTTACCTACAGATAATTTACTGTTCTTTGGACATGATCTTTTATAACAAGAGCAATCTTCCTCTGATGTATTACAGAAACATCTATTTCGTGGCTCAGATACAAAGGAAAATCCTTTGGAGTAATCACATCGACAAAGAGAGTCATTTTCTGTGGATTTGTTGTCGTGCATGATTTGGCCAAGTTCATTACAGTTATTCTTTAAAAGTATACAATCAGTGTCTTTATTAGACCAGAACCATATAGGCTGAAATCGTCCCGGTGAACATTCTTGTCCTTTGAATGCCCCAGCAATAGTATATTTCATACCTTTAAAGAATAATAAGTTAGTAAATTTGATGCGTCGGTTATAGAGCTTACTTATAACAAAACAGTACTAACGTATATAAATGGAACGCCAACACTGTCTTGTTATAACTATTTCCATTATATGATGTGCAATTGTCATTATATGATGTGCATTTACCTTTATATGATGTGCAGTTGTCATTATATGATGTGCAAACACCTTTATATGATGTACAAATATCCATATAAGATGTGCAAACATTCTTATATGATGTGCAAATATTCTTATGTGATGTGCAAACATTCTTATATGATGTGCATATGTACTTATGTTATGTGCAAATACTCTTATATGATGTGCAGTTACAATTATATAATGTGCAACTATCTTTATATGCTGTGGTTGTGTCATTATATCATGTGCTTGTATTCTTATAATTTGGGGTTTGGTTAACTACATTATATAATGTCGAAACGTAATTATATGATGCACGTGCTTTCATCGTCCTTACGGTCAATAAACAATGATTACGATTAGAATGATTACTGTCTCGTCATAACTGATTCCGATCTGCTTCTGTAAACTATAAACCCAGCTCAAATATGTGTCTATCGCTAGCGAGAGTGCAATTAATAGGAAAAATGAGACAATGCAATTTAACAAAATCAACGTTTCAAACATTACGGAGGGAGATTAAGATCAATTAAATCAGGAGCTAATTGGAGAAATTTGCGGTTGTGGCGAAAATAATGATAAAACACATTTTGAGGCTCTTTATAGGTTGCTATTTGGGTAACGCAAAGGATACGTGTTGCAGGTCGTACTTTGACCTATGAGTGTTTACTCTTACAAATTATGACTTGGATGGAGAGTTTTCATTGGCTCTCATACCACATCTTCTTATTTCTATTCATTGCAAAATACATCATTAAACTCACAGTCAGTCTTGAAAATATTTCGAAACAATTGCTATAAAATTATCCACTCATGCATAATACGGCGAGATGGTTTGTTTTATAAAATGTTATTGAATAATATAAATGGTAAGATGTATAATGTAGACAGTGTTACTCCACCAAACCCATACAAAGTCGGAAATATTTGTGATATGACGTATTCATGTAGTGTTTTGTACTTCCTTAATTTTTCTTTGAAACAATCTTTTTTCCACAGAAAAAGCCAAAATATCCAAATTCGGAGACTGCATGCTTAATCCACGTTCTGCCTGCGAAATGCAAAATGGTCAGGTTTGGTAAAGTCCATATATTTGTATATACATATTGTTTGTTTTCAACTTATTTAAATGAAGATTTTTTTTAATTGCTAATAAAATGCAACTTGAGTATGTCAACAGATTTGGAGTGGCGTCAACGGTTTCTGAGATACAGCGGGGCTGATTTCTGTTGGAGTATTTCGGATTTTATTTTTCATCCGATTAGATGGTATTTTTTTCATTGTGACCTCATTTCGATCTTTTTCGGTAATTTCAAAGGATTTTACGTAGTTTATACGGTTATTTAGTTAAAAGGAAAAAAACAAAACTGAAAATCACACTTTGTCACACTCTTTAGGGTATTTGATATTTATATTTTCCAACAGAGATGAATGGGGGTGATGCCAGTCTTTTGGATTATGTTCCTGGTTTTCGTCTCTTTAAATCCTTACTGTGTCCACCTTATTACTCTGTCCACACACTTTGTTTCAACGCATGCACAATTTTTTCGCGATTTCGCTGGCATCTTCTAGAAATTAAAATTCGGAATACTTTGCTTGCTTGTGACAATTTGATTTGATTTTAAACATATTTTATTCATTAAGATATGAAAAGGATTGAGCAACAGGCACAGCCTATAAAAGCTCTCTCCATATTACATGTTCAAGGTATAATCCAATTATAACAACTGTATTTAAAATAATGCAATATAGTGGAACATGCATGCTACTTATGAGCACACATGAGAAAATAAATGTTTACAGTGTTACTTACTAAATGCAAAGAATATTTAAGTATATATAGGCAATTACTCATCATATATTCAAGAACCTTGAAACATGCAAATATCCTTTATAAGTCATTAGAAATATATATATATATATTATAAGGTAACACATGGCCAGCGAAAGCTCTTTTTTTGAGAGCCCAGGTGGTCGTGTTTTCTAGCGGGACGGCTGCAGTGCAGGCGATTCGGTGTCACGAGATCACAGTAGCATGGGTTCGAATCCCGGCGAGGGAAGAACCAAAAAATTGCGAAAGCAAATTTACAGATCTAACATTGTTGGGTTGATGTTTAGACGAGTTGTATATACATTTATATGTACACAGCCATGTATCACCATCATTGATGGCGATCCGATGGATACATCTGTTGTAGGGTTGTCACTGACTCAGACGTACTTATGAATATAATTATTTTCTGTGACTGTATCTTACACTAATTTGTAGGATCCTTTACTATAGAAAATTTGGCTGATCTGTAACAATAACATCTTCATGTCTTATATATCATGTACTGTAGTACGCCGCTAGATTAAAACTGACGTGGAAAGGTAACACATGGCCAGCGAAACCTCTTTTTTGAGAGCCCAGGTGGTCGTGTGGTCTAGCGGGACGGCTGCAGTGCAGGCGATTTGGTGTCACGATATCACAGTAGCATGGGTTCGAATCCCGGAGAGGGAAGAACCAAAAATTTGCGAAAGCAAATTTACAGATCTAACATTGTTGGGTTGATGTTTAGACGAGTTGTATATATATATGTTTAGACGTGTATATATACAACTCGTCTAAACATCAACTCAATATATATTTTGTTACACCTTGTGATCAATTTTATTTGGCAATCGTCAATGGCAGTCAGCAGGGTTAAAGAACATCAGTTGTTCGACCTGTTAGTCAAATGCGTTGTGTTTAAATATACTTTTTCACGTTTTTGGTCTTTTGGAAAATGTTGTTTGTGCTGTTTTTAGATCCTTCTACAACGAAATTTGTTTGACATGCACACGTATTAAAATTGCGGTTTTTATCCAACGCAATCATAGGTTTGAACATAGTTTTCAATTTAGACTCGTTTATATTTTTTGTTTGGGCATGTATCATATTTTCCCTCCGGTTTATATGATTCGTTCATCCTATATTGTCTCTTAAAATTCAAGAGTCAATCTTAAATTGTGAGTAAATTATATGGCCTTCCAAATACCGTTTCGATCCCTAACATCACTGACGAGACATATATTGTCGAAATCTAGATCTGGTGTACTAAAGAAATATTGACACCGAATGTTTGTGGCAAAACATCGTAGCCACTAGTTAACATTTTTTTTTCTTTCTGTGACGTATTAAATTTATATTCAGATCCATTTTGTTACACCTTGTGATCAATTTTATTTGGCAATCGTCAATGGCAGTTATCAGGGTTAAAGAACATCAGTTGTTCGACCTGTAAGTCAAATGCGTTGTGTTTAAATATACTTTTTCACGTTTTTGGTCTTTTGGAAAATGTTGTTTGTGCTGTTTTTAGATCCTTCTACAACGAAATTTGTTTGACATGCACACGTATAAAAATTGCGGTTTTTATCCAACGCAATCATAGGTTTGAACGTAGTTTTCAATTTAGACTCGTTTATATTTTTTGTTTGGGCATGTATCATATTTTCCCTCCGGTTTATATGATCCGTTCATCCTATATTGTCTCTTAAAATTCAAGAGTCAATCTTAAATTGTGAGTAAATTATATGGCCTTCCAAATACCGTTTCGATCCCTAAAATCACTGAAGAGACATATATTGTCGAAATCTAGATCTGGTGTACTAAAGAAATATTGAGACCGAATGTTTGTGGCAAAACATCGTAGCCACTAGTTAACATTTTTTTTTCTTTCTGTGACGTATTAAATTTATATTCAGATCCATTTTGTTACACCTTGTGATCAATTTTATTGGCAATCGTCAATGGCAGTCAGCAGGGTTAAAGAACATCAGTTGTTCGACCTGTTAGTCAAATGCGTTGTGTTTAAATATACTTTTTCACGTTTTTGGTCTTTTGGAAAATGTTGTTTGTGCTGTTTTTAGATCCTTCTACAACGAAATTTGTTTGACATGCACACGTATAAAAATTGCGGTTTTTATCCAACGCAATCATAGGTTTGAACGTAGTTTTCAATTTAGACTCGTTTATATTTTTTGTTTGGGCGTGTATCATATTTTCCTTCCGGTTTCTATGATCCGTTCATCCTATATTGTCTCTTAAAATTCAAGAGTCAATCTTAAATTGTGAGTAAATTATATGGCCTTCCAAATACCGTTTCGATCCCTTACATCACTGAAGAGACATATATTGTCGAAATCTAGATCTGGTGTACTAAAGAAATATTGACACCGAATGTTTGTGGCACAACATCCTGTCCACAAGTTAACAATTTTTTTTTTCTGTGACGTATTAAATTTATAATGAGATCCATTTTGTTACAACCTGTGATCAATTTTATTTGGCAATCGCCAATGGCAGTCAGCAGGGTTAAAGAACATCAGTTGTTCGACCTGTTAGTCAAATGCGTTTTCTTTAAATATACTTTTTCACTCTTTTGGTCTTTTGGAAAATGTTGTTTGTGCTGTTTTTAGACCCTTCTACAACGAAATTTGTTTGACATGCACACGTATAAAAATTGCGGTTTTTATCCAACGCAGTCATAGGTTTGAACGTAGTTTTCAATTTAGACTCGTATATATATATATATATACAACCCGTCTAAACATCAACCCAACAATGTTAGATCTGTGAATTTGTTTTCGCAAATTTTTGGTTCTTCCCTCGCCGGGATTCGAACCCATGCTACTGTGATATCGTGACACCAAATCGCCTGCACTGCAGCCGTCCCGCTAGACCACACGACCACCTGGGCTCTCGTGTGGTCTAGCGGGACGGCTGCAGTGCAGGCGATTTGGTGTCACGATATCACAGTAGCATGGGTTCGAATCCCGGCGAGGGAAGAACCAAAAATTTGCGAAAGCAAATTCACAGATCTAACATTGTTGGGTTGATGTTTAGACGGGTTGTATATACATTATGTACACAGCCATGTATCACCATCATTGATGGCGATCCGATGGATACATCTGTTGTAAGGTTGTCACTGACTCAGACGTACTTATGTATATATATATATATATATACAAGTCTAAATTGAAAACTACGTTCAAACCTATGACTGCGTTGGATAAAAACCGCAGTTTTTATACGTGTGCATGTCAAACAAATTTCGTTGTAGAAGGGTCTAAAAACAGCACAAACAACATTTTCCAAAAGACCAAAAGAGTGAAAAAGTATATTTAAACAAAACGCATTTGACTAACAGGTCGAACAACTGATGTTCTTTAACCCTGCTGACTGCCATTGACGATTGCCAAATAAAGTTGATCACAAGATGTAACAAAATGGATCCTAATATAAATTTAATACGTCACAGAAAAAAAAAATTGTTAACTTGTGGACAGGATGTTGTGCCACAAACATTCGGTGTCAATATTTCTTTAGTACACCATATCCGGATTTCGACAATACATGTCTCTTCAGTGATGTTAGGGATCGAAACGGTATTTGGAAGGCCATATAAAAAGTACACTCATTTTTAGAGAAAGTACCCTCATTTTTAGATTAACTCTTGAATTTTAAGAGTCAATATATAGTATGAACGGATCATATAAACCGGAGGGAAAATATGATACATGCCCAAACAAAAAATATAAACGAGTCTAAATTGAAAACTACGTTCAAACCAATGACTGCGTTGGATAAAAACCGCAGTTTTTATACGTGTGCATGTCAAACAAATTTCGTTGTAGAAGGGTCTAAAAACAGCACAAACAACATTTTCCAAAAGACCAAAAGAGTGAAAAGTATATTTAAACAAAACGCATTTGACTAACAGGTCGAACAACTGATGTTCTTTAACCCTGCTGACTGCCATTGACGATTGCCAAATAAAATTGATCACAAGATGTAACAAAATGGATCCTAATATAAATTCAATACGTCACAGAAAAAAAACTTGTTAACTTGTGGACAGGATGTTTTGCCACAAACATTCGGTGTCAATATTTCTTTAGTACACCATATCCGGATTTCGACAATAAATGTCTCTTCAGTGATGTTAGGGATCGAAACGGTATTTGGAAGGCCATATAAAAAGTACCCTCATTTTTAGAGAAAGTATCCTCATTTTTAGATTAACTCATATATATATATATATATATATATATATATACAACTCGTCTTAACATCAACCCAACAATGTTAGATCTGTAAATTTGTAAATTTGGATCCTACAAATTAATGTAAGATATATACAGTCACAGAAAATTATTATATTCATAAGTACGTCTGAGTCTGTGAAAACCCTACAACAGATGTATTTTACCGAACGCCATCAATGATGGTGATACATGGCTGTGTACATAATGTATAAACAACTCGTCTAAACATCAACCCAACAATGTTAGATCTGTAAATTTGCTTTCGCAAATTTTTGGTACTTCCCTCGCCGGGATTCAAACCCATGCTACTGTGATATCGTGACACCAAATCGCATGCACTGCAGCCGTCCCGCTAGACCACACGACCACCTAGGCTCTCAAAAAAAGAGCTTTCGGTGGCCATATGTTACTTTTCCACGTCAGTTTTAATCTAGCGGCGTACTACAGTACATGGTATATAAGGCATGAAGATGTTATTGTTACAGATCAGCTAAATTATCTATAGTAAAGGATCCTACAAATTAATGTAAGATACAGTCACAGAAAATAATTATATTCATTAGTACGTCTGAGTCGGTGACAACCCTACAACAGATGTTTTTTATCGGATCGCCATCAATGATGGTGATACATGGCTGTGTACATAATGTATATACAACTCGTCTAAACATCAACCCAACAATGTTAGATCTGTAAATTTGCTTTCGCAAATTTTTGGTTCTTCCCTCGCCGGGATTCGAACCCATGCTACTGTGATATCATGACACCAAATCGCATGCACTGCAGCCGTCCCGCTAGACCACACGACCACCTGGGCTCTAAAAAAAAGAGCTATCGGTGGCCATATGTTACCTTTCCACGTCAGTTTTAATATAGCAGCGTACTACACAGTACATGATATATAAGGCATGAAGATGTTATTGTTACAGATCAGCTAAATTATCTATAGTAAAGGATCCTACAAATTAATGTAAGATACAGTCACAGAAAATAATTATATTCATAAGTACGTCTGAGTCAGTGAAAACCCTACAACAGATTATTTTATCGGATCGCAATCAATGATGGTGATACATGGCTGTGTACATAATGTATATACAACTCGTCTAAACATCAACCAAATAATGTTAGATCTGTAAATTTGCTTTCGCAAATTTTTGGTTCTTCCCTCGCCGGGATTCAAACCCATGCTACTGTGATATCGTGACACCAAATCGAATGCACTGCAGCCGTCCCGCTAGACCACACGACCACCTGGGCTCTCAAAAAAAGAGCTTTCGGTGGCCATATGTTACCTTTCCACGTCAGTTTTTATTTAGCGGCGTACTACAGTACATGATATATAAGGCATGAAGATGTTATTGTTACAGATCAGCTAAATTATCAATAGTAAAGGATCCTACAAATTAATGTAAGATACAGTCACAGAAAATAATTATATTCATTAGTACGTCTGAGTCGGTGACAACCCTACAACAGATGTTTTTTTATCGGATCGCCATCAATGATGGTGATACATGGCTGTGTACATAATGTATATACAACTCGTCTAAACATCAACCCAACAATGTTAGATCTGTAAATTTGCTTTCGCAAATTTTTGGTTCTTCCCTCGCCGGGATTCGAACCCATGCTACTGTGATATCATGACACCAAATCGCATGCACTGCAGCCGTCCCGCTAGACCACACGACCACCTGGGCTCTAAAAAAAAGAGCTATCGGTGGCCATATGTTACCTTTCCACGTCAGTTTTAATATAGCAGCGTACTACACAGTACATGATATATAAGGCATGAAGATGTTATTGTTACAGATCAGCTAAATTATCTATAGTAAAGGATCCTACAAATTAATGTAAGATACAGTCACAGAAAATAATTATATTCATAAGTACGTCTGAGTCAGTGAAAACCCTACAACAGATTATTTTATCGGATCGCAATCAATGATGGTGATACATGGCTGTGTACATAATGTATATACAACTCGTCTAAACATCAACCAAATAATGTTAGATCTGTAAATTTGCTTTCGCAAATTTTTGGTTCTTCCCTCGCCGGGATTCAAACCCATGCTACTGTGATATCGTGACACCAAATCGAATGCACTGCAGCCGTCCCGCTAGACCACACGACCACCTGGGCTCTCAAAAAAAGAGCTTTCGGTGGCCATATGTTACCTTTCCACGTCAGTTTTTATTTAGCGGCGTACTACAGTACATGATATATAAGGCATGAAGATGTTATTGTTACAGATCAGCTAAATTATCAATAGTAAAGGATCCTACAAATTAATGTAAGATACAGTCACAGAAAATAATTATATTCATTAGTACGTCTGAGTCGGTGACAACCCTACAACAGATGTTTTTTTATTGGATCGCCATCAATGATGGTGATACATGGCTGTGTACATAATGTATATACAACTCGTCTAAACATCAACCCAACAATGTTAGATCTGTAAATTTGCTTTCGCAAATTTTTGGTTCTTCCCTCGCCGGGATTCGAACCCATGCTACTGTGATATCGTGACACCAAATCGCCTGCACTGCAGCCGTCCCGCTAGACCACACGACCACCTGGGCTCTCAAAAAAAGAGCTTTCGGTGTCCATATGTTACCTTTCCACGTCAGTTTTAATCTAGAGGCGTACTACAGTACATTCATTTCTTAATTTGGTGTATAAATATTCGCATACGCTTAAATCCGCAGTAATTTGGTTTTCACACATATATATCTGGATTTCGCTCCTTTTCTCTTGTCGAGAAAAACTTGCTGATCAGATCGACACGTATATTTTGCATTGATGATATGTAATTGCAGTTATCTCTTTTTCTGATTTAACATTTTTATACTTGTAGATTTCCTTCCAATATTCGGAGATCCAGAGACCACGATTTGCATGACCAGAGTTGTCACAATTTATTGCTATTATTTATTAAACTGATCAGTACAATTTCTCATCCCAAATTGCTTTTTGTTTTTATTTATATATAATTAAGACAATTTTTATGTTCGTATGAGTACAGCGAAGAATAACATAAATGATATATAAGGCATGAAGATGTTATTGTTACAGATCAGCTAAATTATCTATAGTAAAGGATCATAAAATTAATGTAAGATACAGTCACAGAAAATAAGTATATTCATAAGTACGCCTGAGTCAGTGACAACCCTACAACAGATGTATATATATATATACAACTCGTCTAAACATCAACCCAACAATGTTAGATCTGTAAATTTGCCTTCGCAAATTTTTGGTTCTTCCCTCGCCGGGATTCGAACCCATGCTACTGTGATATCGTGACACAAAATATATATATAACTCGTCTAAACATCAACCCAACAATGTTAGCTCTGTAGTTTGCTTTCGCAAACTTTTGGTTCTTCACAAGCCGGGATTCGAACCCATGCTACTGTGATATCGTGATACCGAATCGCCTGCACTGCAGCCGTCCCGCTAGACCACACGACCACCTGGGCTCTAAACAAAAGAGCTTTCGGTGGGCATGTGTTACCTTTCCACGTCAGTTTTAATCTAGCGGCGTACTACAGTACATGATATATAAGGCATGACGATGTTATTGTTACAGATCAGCTAAATTATCAAAAGTAAAGGATCATACAAATTAATGTAAGATACAGTCAAAGAAAATAATTATATTCATAAGTACGTCTGAGTCAGTGACAACCCTACAATATATATATATACAACTCGTCTAAACATCAACCCAACAATGTTAGATCTGTAAATTTGCTTTCGCAAATTTTTGGTTCTTCCCTCGCCGGGATTCGAACCCATGCTACTGTGATATCGTGACACCAAATCGCCTGCACTGCAGCCGTCCCGCTAGACCACACGACCACCTGGGCTCTCAAAAAAAGAGCTTTCGGTGGCCATATGTTACCTTTCCACGTCAGTTTTAATCTAGCGGCGTACTACAGTACATGATATATAAGGCATGAAGATGTTATTGTTACAGATCAGCTAAATTATCTATAGTAAAGGATCCTACAAATTAATGTAAGATACAGTCACAGAAAATAATTATATTCATAAGTACGTCTGAGTCAGTGACAACCCTACAACAGATGTATCCATCGGATCGCCATCAATGATGGTGATACATGGCTGTGTACATAATGTATATACAACTCGTCTAAACATCAACCCAACAATGTTAGATCTGTAAATTTGCTTTCGCAAATTTTTGGTTCTTCCCTCGCCGGGATTCGAACCCATGCTACTGTGATATCGTGACACCAAATCGCCTGCACTGCAGCCGTCCCGCTAGACCACACGACCACCTGGGCTCTCAAAAAAAGAGCTTTCGGTGGCCATATGTTACCTTTCCACGTCAGTTTTAATCTAGCGGCGTACTACAGTACATGATATATAAGGCATGAAGATGTTATTGTTACAGATCAGCTAAATTATCTATAGTAAAGGATCCTACAAATTAATGTAAGATACAGTCACAGAAAATAATTATATTCATAAGTACGTCTGAGTCAGTGACAACCCTACAACAGATGTATCCATCGGATCGCCATCAATGATGGTGATACATGGCTGTGTACATAATGTATATACAACTCGTCTAAACATCAACCCAACAATGTTAGATCTGTAAATTTGCTTTCGCAAATTTTTGGTTCTTCCCTCGCCGGGATTCGAACCCATGCTACTGTGATATCGTGACACCAAATCGCCTGCACTGCAGCCGTCCCGCTAGACCACACGACCACCTGGGCTCTCAAAAAAAGAGCTTCGGTGGCCATATGTTACCTTTCCACGTCAGTTTTAATCTAGCGGCGTACTACAGTACATGATATATAAGGCATGAAGATGTTATTGTTACAGATCAGCTAAATTATCTATAGTAAAGGATCCTACAAATTAATGTAAGATACAGTCACAGAAAATAATTATATTCATAAGTACGTCTGAGTCAGTGACAACCCTACAACAGATGTATCCATCGGATCGCCATCAATGATGGTGATACATGGCTGTGTACATAATGTATATACAACTCGTCTAAACATCAACCCAACAATGTTAGATCTGTAAATTTGCTTTCGCAAATTTTTGGTTCTTCCCTCGCCGGGATTCGAACCCATGCTACTGTGATATCGTGACACCAAATCGCATGCACTGCAGCCGTCCCGCTAGACCACACGACCACCTGGGCTCTCAAAAAAAGAGCTTTCGGTGGCCATATGTTACCTTTCCACGTCAGTTTTAATCTAGCGGCGTACTACAGTACATGATATATAAGGCATGAAGATGTTATTGTTACAGATCAGCTAAATTATCTATAGTAAAGGATCCTACAAATTAATGTAAGATACAGTCACAGAAAATAATTATATTCATAAGTACGTCTGAGTCAGTGACAACCCTACAACAGATGTATCCATCGGATCGCCATCAATGATGGTGATACATGGCTGTGTACATAATGTATATATATATGGCTTAAAAGAAACACTAAGCTTGCTTAATGAATAAAATGAATTAATGTTTAAGTGGAGAAGACAAAAAATAAAAAATAAAACTAAATGAAGCAAAAAATAAATAAGTTTTAAACAAAACGATGAGTGACTGATTTTTAGCTCTACTGGCCTAAAAGGCCATGTGAGCTTTTCTTATCACTTGGCGTCCGTCGTCGTCGTCGTTAACAATTTTCCAAACATCTTCTCCTCTAAAACTACTGAATGGATTTGGATGAAACTTAATATGATTGTTCCTTAGAGTATCCTGCACAAAGTGTGCGCTTCGATTTTTGATTCGTCAAAAAACATGGCCGCCGTTACTTAAAATAGAACATAGGGGTCAAATGCAGTTTTTGGCTTATATCTAAAAAACCAAAGCATTTAGAGCAAATCTGACTGGGTTAAATTGTTCATTAGCTCAAGATCTATCAGCCCTGAAATTTTCAGATGAATCAAACAAATCATTGTTGGGTTGCTGCCACTTAATTGGTAATTTTAAGGAAATTTTGCAGTTTTTGGTCATTATCTTGAATATTTTTATAGATAAAGATAAACTGTAAACAGCAAAAATGATCAGCAAAGTAAGATCTACAAATACGTTATTATGACCAAAATTGTCAATTGACCCCTTAAGGGGTTATTGTCCTTTATGACAATTTTTTACAATTTGTTCATCATATTTGCTAACTTTAAAAAATCTTCTCCTCTGAAACTACTGAACAGATTTGGATGAAACTTAGCATGATTGTTCCTTAGATTATCATGCACAAAGTGTGTGCTTCGATTTTTGATCAATCAAAAAACATGGCCGCCGTTACTTAAAATAGAACATAGGGGTCACATGCAGTTTTTGGCAAATTGATATGCTTATTCGAACAAGAACATGTTAAGGCTATTTTCCTAATGTATTTAGTTTAAAGGTTTGGTTGGCTTGCTTGCTTTGTTTGTATAAATAATTGTCCAGGCATTCAACAACATCTGTTGATTAGAATTGTAAAACTTAATTAAAATGCATGAGCATATAGTTATAAAAACAAAGCAATCAAACCTTTAAACTGCATGCGTGAGGAAAATAGCTGTAATGTGCTATTGATATTAACCCTGCTTTGTGCTAGACCAACACACTGAGCAGGATTGTTAACATGTTACATGTAGTTTCCAAGGTATCTTTACGAAGGAAGACATGTCACCTTACCCGGACAAATTCTTCTGATTTCGAGCCGACCATAATTATTCTGTAATTTTGCGTGCTATGGTTCTAGAGGAAGCGGATTGAAATTTCAAAAAACATGTTAGACCTCGACGCAGTTTTGCGCTTGTTCTAAGTCTGGAATCTCTGGTTTTGTTAGTCTTGTATGATTTTTAGTTTTAGTTTCTTGTGTATAATTTGGAGTTACGTATGACGTCTATTATCAATGATTATGAACTTGTATATATATTTGTTCAGAGGCCATTCGAAGGGCGCATCCGGATGCTGGAATTTCTCGCTGCATTTTAGACCTTCTGATGTCTGTTCTATGGTCAGATGCTTGTCTCTTTGATTAACTAAAGTACATTGTATGACATATTTGTTTTTATAATTCAAAACGATGATCAATGATTATTTTAGTAATTATTGAGCTACATTAAATGACTTCTGATCAAAATATCGTAAATCACTTTTAGAAGAGAAATATAAGATGACGTCTACTAGATTAGTGTGTCCTACGGTGGCAGAATGCGGCCATGAAAGAAAAAAATGTTGTTCCCTCAATATACTATGTCGTTCCCTCAAGATGCTATGTCATTCCCACAAGATAGTTATCTCATTCCCTTAAGATACTATGTCGTTCCCACAAGATAGTTATCTCGTTCCCTCAAGATGATATATCGTTCCCTCAAGATATCATGTCGTTCCCTCAAGATGATATGTCGTTCCCTCAAGAAACTGTGTTTTCCCTCAAGATAATATGTCGTTCCCTCAAGATGCTATGTTGTTCCCTCAAGATAGTTATCTCGTTCCCTCAACATAGCAATAAAATCATATTAATATATTCTTTACAAAGTATCTTCAGGGAACGATATAGCATCTTGAGGGAACAACATAACATCTTGAGGGAACGACAAAGTATCTTGAGGGAACAACATAATATCTTGAGGGAACGACATGTTATCTTTAGGGAACGACATATCATCTTGAGGTAACGACATAGTATCTTGATGGACGAGATAACTATCTTGTGGGAACGACATAATATCTTTAGGGAACGAAATAACTATTTTGTGGGAACGACATAGTATCTTGAG
The DNA here is from genome assembly GCF_036588685.1 of Mytilus trossulus. Lineage (NCBI taxonomy): Eukaryota > Metazoa > Mollusca > Bivalvia > Mytilida > Mytilidae > Mytilus > Mytilus trossulus. The sequence continues at coordinate 18,779,201 of NC_086386.1, read as the reverse complement.
GGAACGGCATAGCATCTTGAGGGAACGAGATAACTATCTTGTGGGAACGAGATAACTATCTTGTGGAAACGACATCGCATCTTGAGCGAACAACAAAGTATCTTGAGGGAATAACATAACATTTTTTAAATCATGGCCGCATTCTGCCACCGTAGTAGTTTCCTGCTTTTTACATTATCTGCAATGCAAATTCACATACATGGTACATTGTTTACTTAAAACGTCACAATAGGAAATGGAATAAAATAGGTAAAATTACAGAACAGGCGACTATGTTGGTATCGTGAGATCTGAATCATAAACTCCATTTTTGAATGATACATTGCATACTCTTAAATTATAAAACCGATTTTAGGCCGTTTTTGCAATTAAAAAATGATTTAGTTCCCATGTACACGCTAAGACACACCATTTGTATTGAAACACACAGATTATTACATACCTGACCTAACATAGTCGTCTTTTGTAGTGCATGCTTCTGTATATACTTCTTCACTGTCTGTTTTATTTTTTAAACAGCTATACAATGTAGCATTTCCATTACAAACTCTTGCAATACGTGGTTTTCTTTGCGATGGGTGTGGGCACATCAGGTCAAAACCACTAGTCACACATAATAGCCATCCAAGTGCATGGATCTAAACACGAATATTTTAGTATATTATAATGATGATAAGAGAAACTAACTCAAACATATAGGTTGATTTTGTCTCATGGGTGGGTACCACGTATTTTTAGTGGATTTGTAATGCTACTAAGTATTCTTTTAATTTTAATATGTTTTTTTTTCCAGTATGCCCATTCATGTCTCTTAAATCTATCGATATCTCCATCTGAACTTTGGCATAACATATGGTAATTTGCGTCTTGTAGTTTGACTGTTTATGACGTCTTTACACTAAATACATTAGATGTTAGAATGTTGGATGCGTACGGATTGATACTGTAGTCTTAGATGCATGAATTTTATTTAGTTTTTATTGGCTTTGAACTAGCTTTCATTAACTGCGAGTACGATCATATCTTCACTTAGTGTCGTTTAGTTGTTGGGGTGTATTTCTATTTGTATTCATCTGATGAGTTTATCTTTTTTTTCATATGATTTCTATAGTTGGTTTCTATGTTGTAGTGGTACACTTCTGTCCAAGGTTATTGACAGACTGGTTGTCTTAAAACTAACTTAACCTGATTTGTTAAAGCCGACTCTGCAGTAGGGGCTTTGTTTATTGTTCAAGGTGACCAATAGTTGTTAATTTCTGTGTGAGTTGGTCTCCTATGGAGTATTGCCTTTTTTGCAATCATACCACATCCTCTTTTATAAAAAAAATATTGACACACAACACACCTCGCAATGGTCGATATCTAAATTATTTTCATATGTTATGAATGAAAATCATACTGTATATGATTTTACTGTGCGTATTGTTGTGTGTTCCTTAATTTTACAGAGGTATAGGGAGAGGTGAGATTTCACAAAATATGCTTTACTCCAACGCATGTTTGTGCCTGTACCAAGTCAGTAGCCTCTGGCTTTTGCATGTCTTGTGTTTTTTGTTTTTTTTTATTTTTGATAAATTAAATGTTTTGGAGTTTAGTATGACGTCAATTTTCGCTAAACTAGTAAAACATTTTTATTAAGTGGCCAGCTAATTAGGCCCGCCATAGATTGCGGGATTTTATCCCTACTTTGAAGACTCATTGGTGTCCTTCGGTTGGGCTGTTGTCTCTTAGATACATCCTCAATATTTTCAATATACGAAAAACATCCGTACAAAAATACCCACTTGGTGTATAACTTATATACATGTATATCAAGTTCAAAAGTACGGCACACACTTTCATAAATTTAGCGGTATGGTCACCAGGACTCATAATCCGTCGCTAGAATAGTTTGCCTTAGCTGTTTTATCCCCAAACGTATACATATAAGAGGAAAGAAACGCAATACGATGTATCTTCTATGTATTTATATGTTCAACATCATCGTCCATTAGTAAAAATGTTAGACGTTTGTTGTTTTTTTTTGTTTTTTAAATTAAATGGAAGAGATCTCAAGAAAATACCATAATAAACTACAATATCAATTAAGAATATTTACATAAACAACACTCCATCTGAGTAATCGTTGCATAGCATTGGTTTACGCCAGATGCTGAAAAATATAAAGTAGATATCATATCAAACAGTTGTATGTGTCACAGTTGTATTGTTGATCAATATATTAGCTTGCAGATTTGAAGCATGGGTGAACACAGTTCATGGATTTTCAAGGGATTACTTTTGTTCAGATTTCATAGACACCAAACTAACCACGAATATCCAAATCAAACTCCACCGAAAGCCAGGGAGGAACAAATTTACACCTATTTGACTACGTATTATTTTAATGCCTACAGACATGACAGATGACTCATAACTGCACATTATATTGATATTATTAAAAAAATTGTTGAGAATGGCGGTCTTATCCAAAATCAACATCATTATATTTATATTGAGATTGAGTGCTTATCGGAATTAACTTTCTTAACATGAATCATTTGTTATTAGACTATATATAATACTATAAGAAAAACTTTGGTCTGCTCCTAAGCAGACACAAAACCAGGTTTACTTGCATAATAGCCTCCTTCATATTCAAATTTTGTTTTGAACAGAAAACATTCAAGGTTATCTATATTAAGCATAACATATAGGCGAGTAACATTGTTCAAAAAGACGCTTAGTTAATGACTTTAATGCACCCATCGAACACACGGCTGTATTAAATATCATTCGAAAGCTTTTTACCTTCTCTTATATTTTACACGATCGGAAAAAATAGTACGGTGTATTTCTTGTTTAATCAAGGTCAAAGGTCATGAATAAACCTTTTTTTTTTGGCAGTAATAAAATTTTCCAAAAGATTATACATGTACGAACCATATAAAAGTTGATACATCTTCTTTTTTTTCCAAAATCAAACAAAAATCCAATTGGCACATAATGTTTAGAAATGCATAGGGCACAAGGGGGGGGGGGGGGAGGGGGGGGGGGGGTAACTTCGATATTTTTTTGGTAGGTATGTGCCATTTTTGCCTTAAAAAACTTACCCATTTTAATATAACATTCACTGAAATTCAATACCTATAGTTATATAAAAATTTAAGAAAGAATGACCTATATTTATATACAATATTTAAAATATGACCCATGCTTATATAAGAACTAACTCATCATCACTCATAATTCATAAATATACCAGCTACCCTTAAGTTTTTATATATGAATTGACATCGTTTGTTGCACATATATTTTATAATGTAAGATTCTCAATTTAGCATATTTATATATATGATATGTAGATCATACCCCAAAAAAAATATTAAAAAATGTTCCAAAAGCAAAATATACTTTTTGGGATTGTCATTTGAATGCTTAAAAAAATAGATAAATATATATTGTTAAGGTTAAGGAATATTTGATTTGCAATTTTAAGATGCAATTATTAACTATTGTTCATTAAACAGGCTTCTATTGAAGTTTGGCCGTTGCCCAAAAATCTGTCATCTGCAACTAGCGATAATTTTGTTATTCCATACCATCAAAGATAGCAAATCGGTATTTGACAATATCAGGGAGATGAATGTTTTTTTCCATAATAAAAGAATGGGTTTTTAAAGTTTTAAAAGAAATAAAAAAGCTAGTTGAAGTAAAAAAAAATTAATTTCAAGTCAAACTTATTTCCCTTTCGAAGTCATATTTAAATGCAAACATGACTTTGCTAGTCAGCATTGCAATAAGTAACCATCGTTTGAAAACTCTTCGTAGTCTATTGTGTGATGAAAACAATCTAAATACAAAGCTGCCGCATTTCATTTTTTTTAAACGTGTTTAAAACGTTTTGTTCCCGAGGGTATCACCAGCCCAGTAGTGAGCACTTCGATGTTGACAATAATATCAAATGTATTGTTATTTTTATAACTTTCCTGTTATAAAGCGTAGATTTTTTTTAATCCCTGGAATAGATAACCTTAGCCGTATTTGGCACAATTTTTTGGAACTTTGGGTCCTCAATGCTTTTCAACTTTGTACTTGTTTGGCTTTCAAACTATTTATATCTGAGCGTCACTGGTGAGTTTTATGTAGACGAAACGCGCGTATCGTAAACTTAGTCTTCTGTGCACGATTTTATCATTTTTTATACAAACATATCTCATAATCGTCATTTTTTTTCTCCCTGTCTGTTATGATCTGAAAATATGACAGCTCATTATTTGTCGTGTTTTGAAGCCGTAGTTTTAAGATTGTAACCTTATAGTAAACAATTAACAAAGAAGCATGGATATTGAGCACGTATATAACACGTACCATCAGATAATATATAGTTTATTTCAGTGACAGATCTAGATCTATGCGCATTTCGATCACCGGATTGTAACGATAAGGGTCACGCTAAGGCATACTAGAAAATATGTCGTCGAATTACTTCCTGTAAGCAAGTTTTTAAATAAAAGTAAACTTCTTCTGAATGTGGACAAATAAAATAATGTTTTTCAGAAAAAAATATCGGTACACAAGTTTAATAATGAAAACTATCCACTGTGTTATATAAAAAAAACATATGCATATTTTTTTTTTAATTGGAGGTAGCATATGAATAAATAAATAAATAAAAAGGTAAATACTATTCTTGACCTCATAAGATTAGTCTCTGTTTAAAGCCACAGTCTCACTTGACCACGATCGCACCACAATCACCGTGATCTAAAATACATTCAGATTGTTGTGAGATCGCAGTATGAGCGGCATGAAAATGATGCTTCAACAATCGATCACGCTTCGATTATACCACGTTCTCACCACGACTAATAACATAAACGTTCAATAGACTTCTCTTTTTCGAACAAAAAGGTGCAGCAAATGCACATTCAGGAAATACAATTAAATATATACTAAGAGCAGAGTAAAGGAAATGATTAGCGACTATGTCGGGAAACCTTTTCAGAAAATAGCACAAAAAAGTCATTTATTTAAATTGTAACATGATAGCTGGACTTTAAAAAAAAAATCAGATGTTGAACCTGAACTATAATTGAATCATTCATATTTTGCAAATTTGTTTAAGCCTTCTATTTTGCACATTTGGAATATTAAGTTATTTTGTAATAACAAAATAACAAAATAGCAATAACATATATCTTCTTGCCGATTCTCTAATTTTCGAATATCAATGCAATCCTTCAAAATACTACTTCTTACACATAAGAAACAACGTTCCGAATTTATTTGCCATGGCCGTCATTCCTTCTTTTTTCATTAATACTGTACGTAGAGTTTTTCGGAAACAACGCAGTCATGCTACCAACATCTACGAAATGGTAATGGTAGAGGCAGAGGCAGAGGAAGAACTCAAAGTAACGAATATTGATCCAGAAGTTACATGTATATGTCGGACCGACCAATTTATTGCTGGTCCATCAAGATGAAATGACGATGTAATAGTGAAGGATAGTAGGAAGGGATGGCACATATGTGCCAAGAATGATTGAGCCGTTTGCAACAAGGGACAAGAGATCTAAATTACTTACAGACATACAAAAGCTAGAGAGTTTTTATATAATAATAATAATAATAATAATAATAATAGCTTTATTTAAAGAGAGTAACTTATTTGGATTAAACCAATTTTCAATAAGGCTCTCTATAATATACATACAATGTTAACAATATGAATAAAACATAATTAATCTACCATTACACACATGTTAAGAATAGATGTATAGAAAGTAATATAACAACAACAACAAAAACACCTATGGTATACATTGTGGCTTAACTTAAAAATTTAACACTTTTCAAAATAAAATGACTTATAAGAGTTTTAAATGCAGATATACTTTTTGATTTTTTAATTTCACTGGACAATGAATTCCACACTGTTGGACCACTAAAAGAAAAACTTGATTTGTATAATTTTGTATTTGATTTAGGGACAATAAAATTATCCGATGATGAAAGTCGAGTATTGTATGATTGTTTACTACTTGTAGGCACAATAAGACTTGATAAATATGTTTGTGCCAGTTGGTGTTTTGATTTAAACATTAATAATGATTTGTGGTAAGATATTCTCTTAGTAACAGGAATAATTCCAGATTCCTTAAATAGTTCACTGGATGGTTTACGAATATCGTGTTCGTTTAAAATAATTCTAGCTGCCTTTTTTTGCAATTTTAGTAAACTGTCAACTAAAAACTTGTTACAGTTTCCCCATACTGAACAACAGTAATCCAAATGTGAAAGAATATACGCATTGTAAAATAGAATTCGTGCATTGTGATTCAAGAATTTCTTGATTCTTTTTAATAAAGCTAATGAAGAATTAACTTTTTTGATTATATGATTAATTTGATCATACCAAGAAAGAGTTTTGTCAACAAAAATACCTAGGACTTTTTCACAGTGACTTTCATTAATCTTTTGGCCATTAATGGATACATTTAATGTGTCATTACACATCACATGAGGATGATGATCGTAGTATGAACGTAAGAACAGCGTGATGAGATATTTTGGACGTACTAAAATCGTACAATGGTCTTGAACAGCGTGTTATACCCGTGGTGTAAAGGTGGAAAAGTCGTCATCGAGGCGTAGTTTAGTCGCAGCAAGAACGGGATCGTCGTTTTAAGGTCGTAGAAAAGTCACAGAGATCGTAGCGCAGTCTCTCCGACTAGAATCGTAATCTGCTACGCTGTCGCTACGATAAACCTTTGTATTTCTTCCACGATCTAACTGAGCTCCCACTACGTTTCTACTACGATCGGATTTTGCCACGACCGCACAACTATTGTTTTGAACATGTCCAAAGTTGGTCGCGCTCATCACGAGCACGGAGACCTCACCTTGACAGAATAACGACATTAATGCGAACTGCACGATCGCTTCAATCATCAATTTTTTTTCACAGATTGTAGTGCAATCGTGGACTAGTGGGACTGCGGTATTAAGTAGTGATAATTTTCATTCTTATTCAAGTTTTGTGGACTGTTGTTCGTCTGTTCGCCCCAGTCCCATTTGACCGCGATCGCACCACGCTCATCGCGATCTAAAACAAATTCAGATCGTGATGATGTCGTATAAGCGGCATGAACATCTTAATTTTTGTTTCTTTCACGATGCTACTACGTCCTCATTACGCTTCCACAACGATCCCGCTACGATTCTTCCACGTTCTCACCACGCGACCTCACTACGATTATCACGTTCTTCCTACGCTCAATTCGTCCTCACTACGACTAAACCACGATTTATCCGATTGCAACACGATCTTACCAAGCTTCTACTACGATTCTAGTACGCTTTAACAACGATCATACCACGTTCATATCGCGATCTTACTACGCTCCCAGCAATAACGTCAACATACTGTTCCATATAAATACTATATCATTCATTCTATTTCTCGGAAACAACGTTGTCGTGCAATTAAAATCTACGTAATACCCAAGTCCCACTAGGCCACGATCGCACTACGATCTGCTTAAAAAAATGCAAATTTTGATGATCGTAGTACGATCGTGTAGATCGCAGTAAGGTCGTAGCACGGTCGTGGTGAGGTTTTCAAGATCGTGATGAGCGTGGCCAACTTTGAACATGTTCAAAACAATCGTGGTGCGGTCGTGATAAAAACAGGTCGTAGAAGAAGCGTAGTGAGAGCGCAGTGAGGTCGTGGAAAGATCGTAAAGGTCGCTGTGCCATCGTAGCGAGAGAGTAGCAAAAGCGTGGTTCTATTCGGAAAGACTGCGCTACGATCTCACAGCGACGTTATTACGACCTCACTACGACCATCACGTTCTCAACGCGACCCAACTACGCTTCCACTACGATCATACCACGTTTACACCAAGCTGTTCAAGATCACAGTACGATTCTAGCACGCCCTTGCCGTCCTCATCACGCTCTTCTTACGACCTTACTACGTTCATACAACGACTTTCATTCTTAATTGTCATTTTCACATAGAATATATGAAATCTCCCAAGGTTTTTGTTTGTCTGTTTGTAATAAGGACTTCTTGTACATTTTCCCAACCATGCTTCTCGTTTTTATATAGATTAGACCGTTGGGTTTTCTGTTTCCATGGTTTTACACTAGTAATTTTGGGGCCCTTTACAGTTTGCCGTTCAATGTGAGCCAAGGTTCCGTGTTGAAAGCCGTACCTTGAACTTGAATGGTTTACTTTTATGAATTGTTACTTGGATGGAGAGTTGTCTCATTGACTCATACCACATCTTCCTTTATCTACTAATATTGACACATGTGTGTCATCTCTGCTATCGTTCACTAGATGTCGTCGTTTGAGCTTGATGAACCAGCAATAGGTTGTAATTTATGTTGCATTGGTCGGTCCACCACGCTTATTCTGCGACCTCACTACGCTTATCAAGACCTTTCTACGCTCTTCACGTTCTCACTACGACTATACATCGATTTATACGATTGTTACACGATCTTACCACGCTTCTACTGCGATTATAGCACGCTCGTCCCACGACCTTACTAAGACCATACCACGCTCATACCGCGATCTTACAACGCTCTCAACAATAATGTCAGCACCGAACTCCATATAAATACTGTTTCATTCCTTCTATTTCTCATTTATAAGGTCGAATACTTGTCACTAGTAGCTAAATGTCTTAAAGTGATGGCAGGTTTAAGACCAGGCGAAAGGGCTCGTCTAAATAGCGTATCCGTCATCTTAATTCTTGGACCAACTCGGTTAAGAAGTTCACCGAACATCATGCACTAGAGGCATTCTTAAAAAAATGAAGAAGGAAGGTTCATTCTCAATTCTTAAGTCGTTCATCAACTGATCATAATGACCAATCTGGAGTCTCCTATCCGTTGCTAACCAAGGACGAATCCAAAAGGATCTACGCCGTCTAAATGTTCTTCAAATCCTTCTTCTTCGTTCTCTCAATAACAACACCATGGCTTGGTCGTGAAGATTTTGTATCTGAGTTATTGATTGAAGAAGCATTACTACATTAACAGGGTCTTGTGTTTCCATAGTTCAATTGCAATTATTGAAGTTTCAAACAAAAACTGGAGAGTTTTAATACATTTATGTGACAATGACAATTGGCATGACAAGAACTCTAAATAGTCGTAGTACGAACGTAGACAGGTCGTAGCAAGAGCGTGATGAGGACGGTATGAGCGTGCTAGAATCGTACTATGGTCTTGAACAGCGTGGTGAGAACGTGGTATGGTCGTAGTGGGAGCGTAGTTAGGTCGCAATGAGAACGGGATGATCGTAGAGAGGTCGTGATAACGTCGCTGTGAGATCGTAGCGTTGTCTGCCCAAATAGAATCACGCTCTCGCTACGCTCTCGCTACGATGGTACAGCGACCTTTGCGATCTTACCACGACCTTACTGCGCTCTCACTACGCTTCTACTACGACCAAATTTCGCCACGACCGCACCACTCTTGTTTTGAACATGTTTAAAGTTGGCCACGCTCATCACGATCTCCAAGACCTTACCACGACCGTATTACGACCTCACTGCGATCTACACGATCGCACTACGCTCGTCAAAATTTGCATTTTTTCACAGATCGTAGTGCGATCGTGGCCTAGTGGGACTTGGGTATAAGATCAAAGTATGAACGTAGTATAATCGTGGTAAGAACGTGCTAAAAGCGCAGTAGAAACGTGGTAAGATTGTGTTGCAATCGGATAACGCGTGATATGGTCGTAGTGAGAACGTGATGAGCGTAGAAAGATCTTGATAAGCGTAATGAGGTCGCAGAATAAGCGCGGTAAGAACGTCTTATAATCGTAGCGCGATCGTTGTAGAAGCGTAATGAGGACGTAGAAGCATCTTGCAAGCAATGGAAATTTACATTTTTATGCCGCTCATACTGCGACCTCACCACGACCTGAATTTATTTTAGATCGCGGTGAGCGTGGTGCGATCGTGGTCTAGTGGGACTGGGGCTTTAGGGTAATGGTAGAGATAGAGGAAAATGAATCATGATCGAAAAGATAAATGTCGGACTGATCAATGATTGTAGTAATGAAAATCGGCAAAAAAACCTCACTGTCAAGTGAAACTGATTAATTGCAATAAGACAGATATCCGAGAAAATAAGTTTATTTTCTGACGATGCTCTTTATCTGGTACTAAATCGTAATCTTTCAATTTCAAAATATTTTACTACTCAAAGAAAGACGAAAGATATCAAAGGGACATTCAAACTCAAAATTTGAAAACGAACTGACAAAGGCGGGTGAATAAACGAAAAAGATTAGCAACAGTATGATACAAAACAAAATGTATAAAACTACAGATTGAGTAACATATACCCCGAAAATTATTTAGGGTGATCTAATAGGCTCCCGAAGGGTACCCCAACCCTGTTTCTCATGTGACACACGTCTTATGGCTCATATAATTCCTTACTCGACGATAAGCCTTATTCGATAGGTTACATTCAAGGTAAAAATTACGGTGTTTTGGTTACGTTGATTTGACTTATCCATCGTCAGCTGGCGAATCAGATATTCAATAACTGTCAACCTTCTAGTAATGGCGTGCATAAAATTTTCGAAGGAATGATTTCGACTTTGCATTTGATCTCTGATTTAAAACCATGTTCAACCCACAATTTTTCTTCAAATGTCCTGTACCAAGTCATTGATATGACAGTTTTTATCACATAGTCCTTTTCTATGTATGTTGGCGTTTGTTTTTGTAGCAGTTCAGTGTTTAAAATGTTGCGTTGTTTTCCTATTATATATGCGGTTTTGGTTTGTGACCATGATTTGTTTCAGGTAAATCGATTCATGACTACTAGCATTGAAAAGCGGTACACTATTGTTGCCTTTTTAGAAGATTCATTGTGAGTAGTGACCCACTATCTAGGAAATCGTGAAAGTAAATGCAAACTCGGAAATATTGTTTTAACTTGGAGATAAATACTCCACAGGTAGATGCCAAAAAACGCGTTACAGCTGAACAAGTGTTGAATCAAAGAGTTTTCTTTAAATTTCGCAGGCAGTACGCCGAGGGATCTTGCAAAGACAGATTTAGAAAGTACAATACGCTAATTTTATACGTCATATCATAATGATGTCCAACTTTTTATAGTTTCAGAGGAGTTGCGGCTACATGAAATCGGTCTCTTTCTTCAGTAGTATAGATATGCAGGCGTTGCTGTAATGAGGCAACATAATTGAATAAGTTTAATATTAAGCAATAAAAAATCGAAATGTAGTTTTAAATACAATGTAAAAATGCTTTGAAAACGCAATTGTAAACGATATTTCACCCTTTGAAACACGTTTGTTTATTTGTGTATTGTGTTCCCGGTTAAGGTTCTATATTTTGTTTGGAAAGTTGTCACTCTATTTCAAGTCCCGCATGCGTCGTTATTGCCGCCAGGTTGAGGCGTCACGTAAAGAGGCTTTATTTGTTTTTGTTATAGACGTTGAACAGACCACATGTATAACGATGGAAGAACACACACTATATTTCTTTTGTCATTGTTGGTAATTGATGTTTTGTACCTGTGTACATGTAAAACACGTTTATCGATTATTTTCATACAATGTACATTTTTCAGCAGCAGTTTGTAACACAAATTTGTATTTTAATCTAGGAGCAAACATTTTATTGTGGATTTCACTAAGATTATCTGAGCTAGCAAGTGATTTGTACGGCATGATAGTTTCTTTGCTCTTCGAGATTTCGTGGGAGGAAGCTGGAAAACGTTATATGAGGATGTAATACATGTATACAATACCCTGTTGACTGTAAATTTGGAAGTCAATAGAAGATGAGGATTATTTTTCAGAAGAATTGTAAGAATATTAAAAAGTCAATTGCTTGTGGGAATTTTAAATGTCGCTCCTTTTTCCTTTTGTTCATATCCTTCTTATGTCAACAATATATGGTAGCTAAGGCCTTATATGTTCATGTTAAGTGGTTGCTAACGAGAACAATGATTCCTATAGATAAAGATGTGATTTCCAGTATCAAAAAAATCATATGCACTATTCTTAGCCTTTATAGTTAAATAAGATATAAGTGAATGCTAAGGACTTATATGTCTTTGCAAGGGACACATATGTCATTTCCAGTATCAAATATTTCATATAAGTATAATTATTCATTGCCTATTCAGTTCAAAAATATATGGTTGCTAAGATTTATTTTATGTCGTTTCTAGGGACCTTGACCTCTGTCCTTGACATAACTTTGTATATCGTATAATTTTGAACACTTGTGCAATTAAAAAAAAAATTCTAACTCTTACTTCTTTTGATTTAAAAGCAAAAAATATTTTCGAACTCGAAAAACAGTTTTGGTGCCCTATGTCCATAATAGTTGGTCCAATAATTTGGACCTAACATAACAAGTGTAGATCTCAACAAGACACACATTTTCCCATTACATTTTATGAGCCATCTTTTACGGCGATTGAGTAAATCAGATGACAAGCTTGTTCGAGTACACAGTTATTGTTCTTTGATTTTCGTTGTTCACGACTATTGTCTTAATTAGTGTGGACAGTGTGTTTCTTGTCATTTAGGATATATATTCTTATTAATCATGGCTCAAATAAATGTGAGTTTTAATTCTTTGAGATTGATTTTTGTCATTTTTATCTAATATGAACATTTCATCAGAAAGTTTCAGTGCTATGTTTGCTATTTCATTAGTTTCATTACCAATTTCTAAAATTTGTAAGAAGTCGATTGGTATTGAACTTTTAATTCTTGAAAATTCCGACATACAATTTCTTTTATCCACAAGTTTCTCAAATATATATATAATTACAACTGTCTTTGATATATTTCACATTACCTTTTAGAAAGGAAGAGACAAACAATGTTTGATTTTGGAATGATAGTTTATAAGTATTATCATACTACTTTTCTGGTAAAACAGTGCAGTTTTGTCAGCCTCCTACTTCCCGGACAGTTGGGTTTAAATGTAAACAGGTATCCTCAGTTTGCACCCTGGGCAACTGAAGAAATTGTAAACAGGATTTTGTATTGAATAAACATGAATCTATTTAGAAAAAATCAACAAAAATAAAATAAAATTGAGAGATCTTTCCTTTTCGTCATGTAAAATATGTATTTAAATAGGCGTAGAATGCATTGAAAAGCTCTAACACACGCATACACCCCTTAATGTGGTATGGGTGTTATGATATTGTAATTATTATGTTTATTTATGTTGGGCTTATTTGTGTTGTATGGCCTGATAGTTGTTTACCAAATAATCTTATAACTGTGCAGTTTAGGAATCACTGGAACAATCACAGAATGATTGGAACTTTCTAGAATGATCCTTATTATGGCTTATAAAAGATGGGTAATTTAAACTTCTACGTTATTCCAGAAACTTCCGTTGTAACTTTCCTGGCCACCGTTTCACAAAGCCTTCTTAACTTACGATGATCGTATCAGTTTACGATCGGTTTACGTGTGGTTTTACGTTCCCGTTGCGTGTGTTTCACAAAGGCGTCGTAAAAACCTACTAAGTTGATCGCAAGTTACGTCGTCTGTATCATCGCAAGTGTATCGTAAACCAAGAAGAGTGCTTTCTATCACGTCCGCACTTTTATCGGGTATGGCATGCCAAATAAACATTTTTTTAAATAGTTATTATGAATTGCGAATTATGGCGATATTTTTTATCAACATTAAAACAACTAAATAATTTTAGTCCGTTTTCAATATTAATTCAAAATATATGACACTTACAGTCATAGGACAAAAGTGAGTCAAAAAATGTCCGATCATTTCAACTAAAATCGATTCCTTGGTATTCCCTTTACGTCAATGCAGTGGGTAATATTTAGATATTTTTCAAAAAATATTACCAAGTAAGTCTATGAGTGATTTTTATAAAATAGATACAATGTACCATAAGATGCAGAAATGTCTGAAGTTTAATTGTTTATTTGGCCATATTTTTAGTGAGGTTCTTTTTCATTATTGAATGGGTTAAACACAAATTATTTTTTTTTACGATTTTAATTTGGTTAGAATTCATAGCAAACTTTGCCTTGAGTCAAGCAATATTTGTCTTTGTGTTCACCTCGTCAGTAATTTAAAATACATATATTAACAACACTTTGTACCAACAGAAGCGGATCCAGAGGGGGAGTACGCCTCCCCCTTTTGCTTGGACTTTTTTTGTTTGTTGGTAAAATGATTTATCAGACTAGACTTCGTGAACTTTGCCATTTGCCGTGTATTTAAATTTTTATGTGTCAATTCTTTACCATTAAAGATATTTTTCGGTGGTGTTTACTGATTGTCAAAGTCATGTGATTCGCTGCGGTGAAGTTGACCAGTGCGTAAAAAGAAACGTCACTCAGTCATTTTGAAATTCAAATTACAGTAACACATGGCTAAGGCTGAGGATGACAATCATGACACCTTCAAAGCGACAGAGGATTGAACAAGAGCGTATTGATTTCTATTTCACTATTCCACCAAACAGATTGTAAAAACGTCTATAGACTATTACACTCTCATGAAAAAAAGTTCCACAGAATAATTATTTACCTACGAAAACATGTTTAACCCCAAACACCCCATCCTATTTTAAAATTACAGCTGAATAATGATCCCCAGTCAGTATTTATAAGCTCGAGATAGATTTAAAGTATAAGGTACGAACCATTTGATTTGAGGAGGCAGTCTGAGATATTTATATATGTCTGGTTCGCATAACTGCTATATTGAATACTATTTTAAGACCTGACTGCAACCTGCCTGCTGGGTGTGACCTTTATGTCTACATATTCGACCGTCATTCATAGATTCGTTGTCATTTCAGACCCATTGGCAGCCTTAAGTTGATAAAGAGCCCCTTAATTTTCTTGGGTGAAACCTACCAAACAAACATTTGGGTAAAAATTTCTTCTTTTGTCTTTTTTATCTCGTGTCCGTCGTATTGAAATATTCATCGAATAGCCCGGCGTACATCTGGTTTACTGAAAAGTCCCACATCAAATTTATCAGCACATAGCTCGTACGTTTAAATTTTATGATAGACAATTGATATAGGAGATTCGAATACAGCATCGCAAAAGTCGAACCCTTACACTTTACAACTACTAATAAATATACATGCCCAACGACGGGAATCGTTTAAAAAGTGCATATTATACTTAATGTATGTTTTTTAGACCCCAAAAAGGTTCCAAAAATTTTTCGCCTCGCTCTGCTCGAAGATCTTTAAATAATTTGCCCCCCTTCCAAAATCCTGGTTCCGCCCCTGACCGATATTCTTTTGGGAGACAAAAACAGTCAAATATATTCAACGAAACTATCCGACACAGTGAGGGTCTAGATTAGTGGCAACGAGTGGGAAGGGGGGGGGGGGGGTTGCATTTCTTTGTTCTGTAATTCTTTTAGCCATTTTTATTCGATATGCACAACTACATAGTATGTCCTTATTAACCGAAAAGGTTTCGTGAAATTCTGTTGTGTGGTTTGATAGGAGTTGCGATGACAAACTGTTGCAGTAGTACGTTAAAGTAAATAAGTTCAAAGGGGCGTAACTCCTAGAAAAAAATTGAATCGCAATTTCCCGTCGATATGCACAACTACATAGTATGTCCTTATTATCTGAAAAGGTTTCGTGAAATTCTGTTGAGTGGTTTGAGAGAAGTTGCGATGACAAGAAACAGGACTGACGGACGGACGGACGGACTGACGGACGGGTCAAAAACATTATACCCTCCGCAACTCGTTGCGTGGGGTATAATAAGGGGACGACCATTTGATATTCTGGGGGGGGGGGCCAGGAGGATTTTGAAAATAAATAACTCAGCCTTGATAATCACAAAAATAAATGGTTTGTTCTTTGGTAGTTTGAAAATAAATTACTTGACTTGCAATGTATTGAAAATAAATAACTCAGCAGGTCTATAGCTTCTTCGGCCTTCAGCGGTTCCAAAACCCTTCAAACAAAATTTTGCCTCGCTCCGCTCGGCTAAATATGCTTATAACAAAACTATTGAAAGACTTTAGAAGCTAGGTAAAACTAAACTTTAATACTATTTAATAATAAAGTATGTATGTATGCAATCCATGTACTATGTATTATCTTAATATGTTTGTATATATTGTCCTTTTGTGCACAAATATGTGTCTGAGGTTATGAATAAAATCTTGAATCTTAAAATTTCTGCAGGAGATAATGATTAATTTTGATTAAATGGTTCACAATAACTTGACTATATAAAAAAGAAGATGTGGTAGGATTGCCAATGAGACAACTATCCACAAAAGACTAAAATGACACAGACATTAACAACTATAGGTCACTGTGTTAGGCATTTAACAATTAGCAAAGCCCATACCGCATAGTCAGCTATAACAGGCCCCAATAAGACAATGTAAAACAATACATGTATTATTCATAATTAACAAATATTTTAATAAAAATTGTATGTTTTTCGAATATCATAAATATAGTTGTGAAAATGAATAAACAGTCCCTTGCTTTAATGAAAATGAAAAATCTTGCTTCAATAGTGCAGAAAATGAATAATCTGTCCTCTCAGTTTACAAAAATAAATAACCGATCAAAAACAAATCCTCCTGGCCCCCCCCAGAATATCAAATGGTCGTCCCCTAAGACACTTTAAATGTATTATAGATATAAAATTAATACAGAATTTAGTACGATTAAAGAATTATGCAAGTATTCCTGAACATTATTCTGCCTAACGAGTTTAATACATGGTGAAGCCGACAAATACTTTCTTTCATTGAAATTAAATTATTACGATGGCTGAGAGGACATGGTATATATTGTCCATTACATTTGAAGGGGGTCTCATTGGGAATTCCCGGATCCCGCTTACTGTTTTGTCAGATTCCCGTATCCGGCTTACACTATGCACGTAAGCAATTCTCAGTATTTTGTAATTTCCCGTGTCCCGCTAGACTTCATTTCCCGTTTTCACGGCACAATAATTTGACTCTTACAAAAAATTGGTAATCCCGCGTCACACTTAACCCCAATTAGACCCACTTTGAAGACAAACACAGTACAATGTATTAAACCAAACTACATGTATCTGTCACAGTAAGGGTCTGGTGGATATTTTTTTTGATGGTGGGGGAGGGGGGATTTAATTCTCTGTTCTGTATTTTTTTATTTTCTTTGCCATTCCTATCTATTCAGTAAGATGTTTATTCTTATCTTTGAATTATCTATCCCTTTTTCGATAAGAGGTAATAGTACTGATAATTCGAAGCTGAGCATTTTTTTTAAGGTATACATGCAGCAGCTTTAGTTATCCAACATTAAGAGTAATCTGGAATTTAATAGAGTAAAATTTGATCACCAGAACTAAATTTTATCATTTATAGCACTACTGTCCAACGTCCAACAAAATTTATATAGAAAAAAAATCCAATCAATCATTTTTTTTTTTGAAATAATAACGTATATATTTTATATTTATATGTAGAAAAAAAAAAACATTTCCAAAAAAAACCAAAAAAAACAAACAATGTCATCCGTCCAAAGCATTCGTCTTCCGTGAGACCTTAGCAATACATTGTTGTTTTTAGATTGGAATGATTTGTGGATCTTCCAAATATGAAACTGAAGACCTATGTTAATCATGTTAATAGTCGAAAATTTTGACATTATAAAGAAACTCAAGTTTTAATATAAAAAAAAGAAGATGTGGTATGATTGCCAATGAGACAACTATCCACAAAAGACCAATATGACACAAAAATTAACAACTATAGGTCACCGCACGGCCTTCAACAATGAGCAAAGCCCATACCGTATAGTCAGTTATAAAAGGCCCCGATAACACCATCAGGCAAAGTTGGCCTTCGACTTATTTCGTTATTTATTATGTCCTTTTTTGTCAAATAGCTCTTCAACTGTTTCTGTTCTTTTTGCATCCTTGGTTCCAAATATTTGCGCTGTTAAGCGTAATTGATAAATAGAATATAGCTATTTTAGTTGAAAATTTGTTTTATGGCCTTCGGTTATTGCAGAGCTTTTTGTTGTCAGAGGTTATTTTGTTCTGAACTCTAGATCTATCACGAACTGTGTTATCAGTGTTGTAATAATTTCTGACATAATGTCGGAGAAGAATGTAAAGATAACTTTGTCTGCAATAGTGGACGAAATGGGAAGTCAAGATTTGTTAACTCGTGTGCAAGGTCGTGATTTTGGAGGATAATACCAATGCTTGCGAATGAACATTGTGTGCATGGCTAAAATCAATGAACGAGTTCTGATAAGGACCAATATAATATTTGGCATGCAGAAAACGCAGAGTTCAGTTATTTTGTTAATCAACTTTGCTTTATATTCCCCCATATATCGGATTATTTCAAATAAATATAGTCCGACCGTGTGCGTATTTTGAAAAAGTACGCATACGGTCCGGACAGTACGCGTACAGTCCAAATACTCATCTGGTCTGGAACATAGACACCTATCTATATTGTCGAAAACTATACTATATATTGCCCTCTAGATGTCCTTAGTATGTCTTTGTCATTTGATTGCTGTCTTATTTACGCATAACCTACATCTCCAACAATTTTGTATACATACACGGTTATTGTGTATGACATAATTGTCTTCAGTTCATATCGGTTGAGAAATAGCTTCTCTTATTGGATAAAAAGGGGCCTCATGGCATTCATTATTCTTCAGTAATAAATTCCATCGGTCATTAATAGAACAAGACGGATCAGACATCCGGTCGTTAACGGACTTGTACATTGTATTGACCAATGTGGCGTGGTTTATGTCTGTTAATGGCCGGTGGGGCGTAGTTTCTCTGTTTAGAAAGATGTCCCTTTAAGAAAATATTTTCCTGTTTCAATATTGTATTTAAGTTGTAGAATTGTTTTTTCGTAAAATATAAAATTATAGAGAACTTGATTTAGTATTCATATACTGAAAAAATGCACTTAAATGAATGGTAGTATTACTACGACTGATCTTCACTCTCTGCCATAGAAATCGTACAACTACTGGAGTTTGCTTTGGACATTTTAAATTTATGAGAATTTTCAAAAACATGGTTCCTCAATGAAACAAACAAGTTAGTTATTATTGCCCGTAGGACAGTCCATATATCACGATAGTGACCAGTTTTTCGAGAACTATTATGTAATTCTTTCCCTCAATAATATGCTTGAGGGAAGCTGAACAGATAAGCGATGTATACAGGCACTTCTTTCTATCTTTTTATAACATATGGAAAGTCGACCTTCCCGCAGAAACAGCTGCCTGTGCCGATGTCCCCAAATTAAAAAAATATTAAGTAAACAGGAAAAAAATGCTTTGAACACTTTTCAATCTTTAACTTCCACTCTGTCTTCCAATTAGTTTTCTTCTGTATTAATATTTGAAGACATGTCTTTGGTATATATACTATCCAAATGAAATTCGATCCCAAAATAGTCCCTTATAGAAAGGCATTACATGTATATCTAAATAGTTGCAACAAATCCCATTGACCACGAAACTATAATTCCAAATCACATTGTATGTTCATTGTGTTCTATTTGAATGGGAATACATAAAATATCCTTCTTTTTAAAAACGTTTTATCGATTACCACTGTGCCTTCAGTGATATAATTATAAATAGATTCCAGAACGCGGACGTGATAGAAAGCCTGTTTATACAAATATTTTAAGACTGACACCGGTAGGAAATAAGATGAACAAAAAGCGATTAACACCTAGGATTTGCCTCATATAAGATGCCTGCATATATACAAATAATCAAATGAAGAAAGACTTTTATTCAATGTAGTTCTATAATATTGAAGATTCTTCTTCGTCTTTTAACATTTGAGGCATCTTGACCAAGAATAAAGAACGCTGCAGCCATGGAAGATGGATTAACTCATTTTCGTAGAAAAGCTACGATGGAGTTACGACTGGGTATAGCTGTAGTAAGTTACGCCAGAATTTACGCTTTATTTACGATCATCTTAACTTACGACGGCTTTGTGAAACGGCTGTAAATCCTACGATTTATTTACGATGGACTTACGGTGACACGTAGACTTACGAAGGCTTTGTGAAACGGTGGCCAGGATTTTCCACAATGTTCCATTATAGATTGTTCTAGAATTTTCCATGACAACATTATATATACAGACACTAAAGTTAAACTCTCATAATTAAACTTTGACATAGACATTGATAGACATTAGTATTCACAGCATTTGGATTGACACTTTTATTCTAGTTTTTCATAGTTATCAAAAAAACCAGGATTCATGTGTGACGTCATGCTGTTTCTAAATTTCATAAATCAAATGTAGCATAACGTTTGCCTTTTCGCCATCGTATGTGACGTCATTTTTTTTAATTGCGTTGACTCCTGGACTGATTCTGGTGTGTCTATGCTGTATTGAACTTGGCATCATGTATTCGGGTTTAGTTTTCTGTAATAAGTTAATACTTCAATTTCATTATGAATATATCTTTCACATTCATTTGTTAAAATTTACTGTTTGCAATAGCATGAATCGTTCTATATAATAGTGTTCTTATCCCAGGCATAAAAACAATGCCGTATTTAGCAAAACCTTTTCAACTTTTGATTTTCAGTGCTGCACAATTTTGTATTTTTTTCACTTTCGATCTTTTATATCTGGGCGTCACTGGTGAGTCTCGTGTGGACTAGACGCGTTTTTGGCGTATTGAATTTTAAACCTGATGCTTTTTGCTATCTATTAATCATGCTTTTCTTTGTCTAATATGTTCTCCTTTTTATTTGTATTGTAGTCCTGTAATATTTTGTTTTCATTTCAAAGTTATATTTAACTGTGCCATTAAAGTGCGAGGTTTGGCATGCCATAAAACCAGGTTCAACCCACCACTTTAATTCCCCTTTAAAAGTGTCCTGTACCAAGTTAGGAAGATGGCCATTGTTATAATATTGTTCGTTTCTGTGTGTGTGTTGCATTTTAACGTTGGGTCGTTTGTGTTTTCTCTTATTTTTGAGATAAGACGTGGCACGGTACTTGTCTATCCCAATTCATATATTTGGTTTTGATGTTATATTTGTTATTCTCGTGGTGTTTATCTGTTGCTTGGTCCGTTTCTGTGTGCTGTTGCGTTTCGGTGTTGTGTCGTTGTTCTCCTCTTATATTTAATGCGTTTCCCTCGGTTTTAGTTTGTTACCCCGATTTTGTTTTTTGTCCATGGATTTATGAGTTTTGAACAGCGGTATACTACTGTTGCCTTTATTTATTCTACAAACAACATCATACTGGATTGTGACCTTAGTATAGTGAACGTTATATTCAGATTGGATTCCGAAAGATTTCCGGATACAGATAAAGATTAAAGATTGGACTCATATTTGACAGTTAAGTTGACAGTACTATTTGTGTAATACCTTTTGTAAACTTTTGTATAATAAATATTGTTAAATTTTACTATTGATTTGTGTCTTGTGTTGGCTACAATTTAAAGGCGATTTCTGGCATTGAGTGTAATGATTTAATATTAAAAAAATATGATGTAAATTTGATTAATACGGAAAAAAAGAGTAAAAATAGAACTAAGAATGAAGTATCTCATTCTGTAGTAGTTCTCCTCATGACCAGAGCACAGCAGTGAGGGACTTTTAAATCACAACAATGCAAATGTCATCAAGGGGAGATCCTTAAGAATTAGCTACAGATACATGAGCTTACTCCAAAAGTGATTCTCCTCATGATTAATGCAAAGCAGCAAGTGTTGACATTGCTACTGGCCAATATTAATCAAGGGACGGTGCTTTAGAACTCACTATAGAAAAAATATAAAGTTCAAATTACAAGTTGTAGAGGGAGATAAACCCCATTAAAACTTTTCATATTTCTTAATGAACATGCATAATTCTTATAATAAATTATCATCTTCATATTCTCATCTTCATCTACATTTGCGCGGAAAATAACCACGTTTGAGTTAAAAAAAACAACACATTACGCTTTGAACGAATTTTACCTGTCTAAAAGTAACTACATTTGCGCGGATTTATACAGAATTATATCAAAAATAAATCCATAAGTTTTCATAAAAGAATACTTAATTTTGTTAAAATAAACTGATATTTGAACAAATAAACTTAACAAAATAAAGAAGATTTGATTAAATAACAAATTTGACGACTATTAAGTAGCCAGAGTATTTTCATAGCCATTACAATAAACAGTTTTATTCAACTTATTCAGTCATCTTCACTTTCGTTCAGATTATTATACAAGTTAAGGCGACTACTTACATAAAAATTCGCGACAGTGATAATCAAGCCCTTGTAAAACGCACAGAGGAAGAGAAAATTAAGTTTACCGTTCGACAATTTCTGAAATTTCAAAGTGGTGAAATTTCTCCTCAATGCTAACTCAAATCCCTAGGATACAAGAACCAGGCAAGGACTGATCTATAATTATAGATGATTCTTGTATAGATATCATCTGCATGACTTTTTTTATACTGCGTTTTATTTATGACTATATACTTTGAATGCTCTTTTCAATGATAGTCGCTGTATTTTATTCCAAACGTGTATTTTACATTAATGTAGTGCTTTTTAATGTTTATATAAAGTAATCTAGACAAGTATTATTTATATTTTTCAATGATCGCCAATTTATGTTCAAAACAATATCGAAAAACAAATTAAAGGCAAAAAGATCTCAGCTAAACTAAAGGTAAATTCGCGCAAATGTAATGAGTGTAATTTTAAATGTAGGTCGCTACTTCACATACATTAAAAAAATTCAGTCATTAAATCTTACCTATTCGGTAAAATTATGTCACCCTGACTGAGGTCGGGTGACATATTGTTATTGTACGATTCTTTTTATGGCACCCTCAACGGAGTTGGGGTGACGTATTGTTATTCTACGTTTCTTTTTTTTCTTATTATTTTTCTTGCAACAAATTTTGTCCGCGCGAGTTCTTGGAATCCAATGGACCAATGTTGATGGAACTCTACTATAATGGAGACCCCCATGTGAAGTTGTGCACCTTGCTATGGAATGGTAAAAAATGGCCACCGTTTCCATGGAAACTGCACAATTGTGAAAAAATCTAAATTTTGATTTTGGTGAACTATTTGAATACTAATTAACTCAGAATCATTATATTTTAATACAATGTAGGTGCCCACTATATACAGGTGTTGGATGATTTTGGCACTCATTGGAACTACTATGTTGCCATGGAAACTACTCCAAAAAATTAAAAAATCTCAAAATGTTCCAAACTTAATGAAACTTCACAGTAACGATGAGCAACATTGGAAGATGTGCAATTTGGTGTTGGAATTACCAAAACCGCTGTTGTTACCATGGAAACAATGCAAAAAGGTCAACACTTTGAATTTTCACAGAACATTCTGGAACATCAATGTTTAATTTATTCTAGAGACATTAAATGGTATATGATTGTGGAGGGAAAAAATTGCAGCGGGGGTTTGACTTTGGAATATTCAAAATGGCCACCGTTACCATGGAAACAGCAAAAATACAAAAAACTTCAAAATGCTTCAAATTTATTGAAACTTATAACAAATGTTGCTCAGCTAATGTAGACTTGTTTTTTGAGTTTGGAATTTCCAAAATGGCCGCCGTTACCATGGCTATCGCTCACCTGGCAATGGGGGGAAGGGTGCCATCCGCTATTGCTTGCAATCGCAAATCTAGTTTTTATTATTATTATTCCACACTTTTTTGTCCAGACTATTTCTGACAATAGGATGGACCAATTGTTATGGAACTATACCAAAATGTTAATGGCCATATGCAGAAGTGCAGTCGAGGGTTGGCATATCCAACATGGCTGCCGTTGTCATGGTAACAGAAAGAATGTAAAAATGTAATGGAACATTCTAGAACATTAGTGTTACAATAAATCTGCGGCCAATAAATGTTATATAATGGTATAATATTATGAGGAGCACAATATGAAGCAGCAGTATGACTTTGGAATTTCAAATGTTGCCATGGAAACTGTTCCAAAAAAGCTAAATTTTGAAAATTCTTCAAAAATGTATAAAACGTTACAGCATATTAATCTAGATGCGGCTTTCAACATTGGAATTTCCAAAATGGCTGCCGTTACCATGGCTACTGTTTAGTGGCAATTGGTGGACCAGGGTGACATCCGCTATTGCTTGCAATGGCAATTCTAGTTATATTTGTCCTTTTAAAATTACACAGTCTATTCTGGTCAAAATATACATTATATAGGTATTCAGGAAAGGAATAACTATTCGGTGTAGTAAAATTTGTCCTGTTGAATTTACTTCTCACAAAAACCCAGTCTGTTTCGGTTGATATATGGAGGTATTCAGGGATTATAAAACAGAGACAATTATAAACACCATGCAACTACACAACTCTTCAAAAGTTAGATAAGGAATTTATTGAGGTAATAAAAAATGTGTAATACTTTGAAATAAAAAAAATGAGAATGGAAACGTAGAATGCGATAAAGAAACAACATCCCGATCACAGATATATTTTGCATTTTCTTTTTAAATATTATAGTCCCTGAACATGCAGTACTCGGTTCGTTACCAATTTTTTATTGTGATACTGCTACATGAAGGTAACGGTTAAAACAATCAGAAAGTTATCATTGTATTGAAAAAGTTTAAATATTGTCAACATTGTTATTTACAATACACGCATTTATGTTTTTTGGTGCAAATTCATTATATTGTGCTTCACTTATTCTCAGTTATAACCTACCGAAAAAGTTTTTAAGTTCAAAAATTTCTTTTTTCTTATATTCACATTTTGCTTCAAACGCCCGGGATCAACTAGCAAGAAACCGTACGTTTATTAACTGTTGCTCTCGAAAAACAGACCGACAATGTAAAACACAGTATTAAATTTTTAAAAATACAACGACATTTTGCGTCGTTTGTGATCAAAACATCAAGTGTTAAATGTATAATAGGCAACAAAAGTAACGTAACTTTGTTTTTTAATTTGAAAATATCACGTTTATTGATTTCAAATATTTTCATGATCAAAACTAGTAACCTAAATGATTTTTCTATCAAATTTACTCATTTATAAAAATATCGGAAATGACGTAACGTCATTTTCTGATTTCAAACAAATAACCATTTTTACATAAATTTACCTGTATAGAGTTGAATTCGAGTTATCCTTTTTGTCATTTATTGTGTCAAACACGATTGTTAACAAAAGGTCGCAATGAAAAAATTAAAAGGTTACACGTAAAACTCATCTACGCCAAAATGAGAGAGAACGAGCTATTGGGATGTTGGCAGCAGGAATGACTCAAGTGGTGCAGGTTGCAAATCATTTAAATGTCTCTAAAATGACTATTGCAAGGCTTAATACTAGTCGTAGAGATACTTGCACAACAAATGATCGCCCCCGTAGTGGCAGGCCACGACAAACAACGTTTCGTCAAGACAGACATCTCCGCATCATTCATCTCCGGAATTCGTTTGAAAACAGGTGACAAAATGCACAACAAACCCACAGCAGACATTACAAAATCATATCTGATCAAACAGGTCGTTACCGATTGCGTCAAGTTGGTCTAAGAGCTCGTTGTCCATTGAAGGCAACTATCCTTACGCAGTGTCACAGGATGGCGCGAGTTCAATGGATACGGCTACGGATTCGATGGATTAGGCAAAAAAGGCGACAGGTTCTTTTTACCGCTGAATCTAAATTCAAATTTAAATTTAGCGATGGCAGAGCCAGGATTTACCGGAGACGCAATGAACGATTTTCTGATTGCTGCGTACATGAAACAGATCGGTATCATGGTGTAGGACGGAATTACCTACAAATAACTCAAAATCGTCGTTGGTAATCTAATTAAATGCAACAAGGTAAGGGACGAAATTCTAGCTCCAGTTGTTCTCCCGTTTTTCATCTACATTGTTTTAACCAAGTTTTTCAGCAGGACAACGCCCGTTGTCACGTGACACACATTTTGATGACCTTTTTGGAGAATAATCATATTCGTGTGTTGCCTTGGCCTGTAATGTCTCCAGATTTATCACCAATTAAACATCTTTGAGACGAACTTGGGCGACGTATCAGAAATAGTCCAAATCCACCGGAAACGCTAGCCCAGCACCGAACAGCATCCCTCAAGATTTTGTTTCGACGTCTCATTGATTCCATGCGACGGAGGTGTCAAGCGGTCATAAATACAAGAGGTATTGACATGTTCTGTACTCGTCCTGATAAAATTGTCCGAAAATGTGCAATTTTGTTTTCAATACAGAAAACTTGGTATTGTTCTCTTTAAAATCATGTTAGCTAACTATTCCATTAAATTTTTGTTATCAATTTTTTTTAGTAAAAAATTTAAACGATCTTATAAGATAGTAACGTTTCTTTTTTGCCTAGTATATATAATATAGTTTTCAAAATAAGACGGAATTTCATGAATAAAACTGTAGTTGTGAAATGCAGTAAAATGACCTGATCGGATTTTGCATCACTCGAAAAACCTGATCCATAAAAGTTGACAGATTCACAAGAAAACAAACACGACCTCCGCCGGATAATAATAATATAAACCTATCATTTAAATGTACAATTTATCATAGATTCGTTAATATAAAAATTTAACGGACGTTTTAGATGACCGGAAAGTGTCACATTTCAAATTGTGTTTAATCCTTGATAAAATTCTATAATACATCTGTAGACAACATGGACAAAAAGCAAAGAATTAATGAACAAGATAGTGAATATTCTACTTACATGAATATATAATACGCGGTCAGATTAAATCCTAACAGTTCCGAATCGACATATCTGTATTTTTCTTGTCTTCTAAAATTACTTATCAGAAAAAACTTAACTATTTTTGTGAATGATCGAATCGAGGGAATTACAATTTTTAAACAACCGCATTCCGTAAGGTAGATCTAAATATAAGATTGAGGTAAGTAATTCTAAAAATAAACAGGTATTATTCTACTGTTATATAATGATATATGTTTGGATTTTCTTTTCACTTTCGTTATAGAGTTTTCAGAAATCTAATTCTCATTACAACGGACAGATTGAGAAAATAATCCAAAACTGAGTGTATAATACTGTTAAAAATAATAAACATGATAAAAAAATTAATCACAATTCGTCAACAATAATATGTAATAAGTATTTATAGTAATTTCGAAGATAAAATCAAATATACTGTTAAAGAGCATTTTTAGAATTGTGTTTTTAAAGTGGTCATGTAGTTAAATTATAGTCTACAATTAAAACACATATCAATTGTATTGAAGTGAGAAATTTTCACGGACAGAAATTGAGTGCATTGACCTATTGCATCACACATATCGTATAGTTGGTTATTTTCGCGGGATATTTGTTTTCGACATAAGATGAGATTCGCATAAATAGACATAAAACATTAAACATTAAATTTTGCACTTCATGCACCATCTTAATATTTTTAAGACACAATATATGGATATAGGCACATTTTTTATTTATTTACATTTTAAAATTTACAATATACAATATACATTTATACTAAAAGGGAGAAAACATTTGTTTATTTACTTCTTCTGAATAATGATATAGAGTATTAGGTTTTGACAACTATTGCATCAACATTGTCGTTACTAGATAAAAGTATAAATTTTTAATCATCTGGTATTAGGTTTAAACGTTCATTAAACTGTGATGCTTCATGCATCATGATATGTATTAAATCGAATTTAATTGGCATAACTCGAAGTTCATCTTAAATTATAGAGCTACAGTTCAAAGATATCCTCTCGGGATCTGCTTTTCTTTCATGATATCCACTTTCTATTTATAGTTGAGCTACCCCATATCTAAATTTAGCAGAAGAACTCCTGTTTTTTACAATATACAATATTTTTCAAATAATAGTCAGTACAATAGTTATTTCTAAACAATTTGTAAGTCTTTAATTTACTTCTGTCTGCATATACAGCATTTCTTGAACACCAGTTTTAATCATTTTTAAAAATAAATCCTCCTCAATTTGTCTCATACAATTTGTGTTCAATACCAGAAACTGATGATACAATTATATGTTTTTGTCAATATATTTAATTCATAATTAAAATATTGCTCATGTTTATACAATTTCATCATAACTCTAAAGCTCCAAGTCTTTATCTTAGTATTACACCTCCGTATGGACCACTTAAATATCTTCAAATTTATCCTGTATGGGTTCATTATGGAATACCTAGCCTAAAACATCAGTGTACCTACATTGGTCAATTTCGTAATTAATCAACCGTAACACTTACAAGAAGTTTTACACCTATGAAAAATAACTACCGGTTTTCTATTAATTAACTGTATCAAAATATAATCACATACTAAAACGTTATGAATGTAGATTAATCATTTAACCAAAGCAATAGACTTTAATCTTGTTTGTCAATTTTATAATTTTTGATCTCAGTTAAGCCAAAAAATAACAGTCTTGGATTCAAGTTTCACAACCCCCTAACTAAAAGCTGCTCAAAATACACTATTTAAAATAATTTTCATTCTAATTAAGAATACAAATGATGGATGACGCTCTGGTATCAGATACGACTTATAAATTTCTCTAAGTGTTGAAAAACATAGCTCGACATTTTCAGTGAACATAATTTATTCCTTCAGTTTTCTCGTTAGACTTGTTTAACATTTTTCGTTTCGGGGCCGTTTATAGCTCGCTATGCGATATGGGCTTTACTTATTGGTTAAGGCCGTGCGATGACTTATAGTTGTTAATTTATGTGACATTGGGTCTCTTACAGAAAGTTCGTCTCATTAGCAATTATATCACATCTTTTTTATAATTGAGTAATATATATTTGTCTTTCTTTAAAACAGAGTTCATATCTTCAAAAGATATATTTGTATTTTGTGCATTTTTAAAAATAAAATATTATTTAAACCAAATCGAAACACTAAACTGCCACAAGAACAGCATAATAGGCTATGCATGCATTTAATACAAACGAAGACACACATGTATTAACAAAAGAGTAATGCCTCCATTATTTAGTTCACTTAAATGGACATTCTAAGGGTTTTGTTTACGAAATAAGGGGGAAAAGAGGCGTTTAAAAACCCTCTAAAGTAGCAAGATGAAGGGGTTATGATCTTGTTTGTGTTGAACGTAAAATCGTAATTTAGGGTTTTTCTTTCATACGGTACCGCACGAAGTTCTATTAAGACCATCTCATGCATATACCATGAAAGTTCGGTTCTCAATTGGTACCAGTTCCAGTTTAACTGTTTTAAAATCTTGAAATTGTTAATCTTCGCTCCCATGAATCCAGGGGGGATTTCAAATATGACCAAACGTATGTAGGGTGCATGGCCCTCGCTGTCTTTAGTAATTTACCTGGAGGATATACACACGAAAAAAGGGTACTGATTTACACTAAAAACACGACCTCCGCTGGATACTCATTAAAATGAAAAAAAAAGTGAAAATGTACAACTTATGATTTATTAATCGATTAAAAACATGCGACGGAAGTTTGAGATGATCTGAACATTGCAAATTACAAATTTGTTTTTAATCCTTGATATTCTATTACGCGCGTCTGGCGTACTAAGCTATTATCCTGGTATAGTACCTTTGATAACTATTTACACTACTGGGTCGATGCCACTGCTGGTGGACGTTTAGTCCCCGATGGTATCACTAGCCCAGTAGTCAACACTTCGGTGTTGACATGAATATCAATAATGTGGTCATTTTTATAAATTTCCTGTTAACAAAACTTCGAATTTTTCAAAAAACTAAGGAATTCCTTATCCACGGCATAGATTACCTGAGCCGTATTTGGCACAATTTTTGGGAATTTTGGATCCTCAACGCTCTTTAACTTTGTAAATGTTGACTTTATGAATATTTGGATATGAGCGTCGCTGATGAGTCTTATGTAGACGAAACACGCGTCTGGCGTACTAAATTATTTCCCTGGTACCTTTGATAACTATTATGCATCTGTACGTTAAAAGGAATTAATCAACAAAATAACGAATTTGCTACTTGCATGTACATATGTATGCTGTGAGACTAAATGATAACCTTTTTAAAAATCAATGTCTGAGCTTGCCTTGTCGTCTAAAGTTACTTTAAAACGCCTAGTCTTTATAAGTCAATGAATTATAGGGAGTTTCAATTTTTGATAAAACGCATTCCGTTAACTAGATCAAAAAATAAGATTGAAGTAAGAAATTCTCTTAATAAACAGGTTTTATATAAGACGTGTGGTTGGATTTTCTATTCACTTTTACAATAAGTGAACAGCTTAACAACGGACAGATTGAGATTATCATTTTAAACTAATAGGTGCATATTGTCGTAAAAAATAAAGAAAAAATCACAATGCATCAATCGTCTACCATTATATGAAATTAGTTAGTAAGCCTAGTAATTTTGAAGTCAAATCAAATATACAATATAAGAGCATTTTTATAATGTGTTGAAACAATAGGTCATCACCATGTTACATGTTTATAAAAACATTCAATTTATAATCTAAAAGTTGTATTACAGTTATAAAGCTACTTGAGGTGTAAAAATCTCAGGGACAGAACATTCTCGATGATTTTATTGACCTATGGTATCATACATACCGTATAGCGGGTTGTTTTCGCTGATTTTGGCGGGTCAGGATGAAATCGCGAACATTTATTCATACGTTCTTTATTATCTAATGCTAAATAGTTTTGTAAACTATCCGCCCACGTTCGACGCGTATCAATAATGGTTTAAGTTAATTTAAACAATATAAATGACAAAGGCCATAGTTTAATGTCTGCTAGGTTTAAGTTAGTTGGTTATATAATAAAATAAATCATAACATAAGAGTGTAAGGTACGCTGTTTAGTTATGTATCCTTATTAATAAGTGTCAAGTTATATAAGAGTTGCAAGTCACATATGATAATTTTATAACTTAATTAGAAAAGATTCAGATCCAATATTTCATTATAGTCTCACCACATACAAACATAAAAAGAGATTCACATACATAGACATAAAACAATGCATTGTATGTACTATGTGTGCCTCTTGATGCGGTAAGTTCTTGCTGCATTGGAGACCTGTTGATGACCTTCTGCTGTTGTTTTTCTATGGTTGGGTTGTTGTCTCGTTGACACATTCCCCATTTCCATTCTCAATTTTTTTTATGAGAGACTTTTAAGACACATCTGCATATACATATAAACACATTTTTACACATTTACATTTAAAGTTTACAATAAACAATATACATTTATACTAAGAGAGTAAAAGAACTAGTTACATGAAATACCGTTTCTTCTTAATAGAATAGTTTTGTAGGTTTTGGCAACTATTGCGTCAACATTGTCGTTACTAAATAAGAATACAAAACGTCATTATCTGATATTAGATTAAAATGTTCATGCATCATGTATCATAATTTGTCTTAAATCTACATATAATGAACATTCGAAAAATAACTCGAAGTTGTTATTCAATAATAGAGCTACAGTTAACACATGTCCCCTCGTGGACTTCTTTCCTTTCATATCTTCCAGGTTTTTTTTTAGTGGAACTACCCAACATCTTATAAATTAAGCAAAAGAACTTCTGTTTTTTATTGACACACTATTTTTCAAATAATTTGCAATACAATAGTTATTTTAAAACAATTTGTAAGTCCTCAACTTGCCCCCTCTGAATATGCAGCATTTATTAAACACCTTTTTGACTTAAAACTATTAAATACATCTTCCTCAATTATTTAATACCATTGGTGTTCAATAAACTCTCATGATTATAAATTCATTTTACAATTCTATCATTCAGTTTAGCTTTTATTTCCATAGAATCATTTGGTCACAACCTTTAGCTTGAGAAAATGCATGGTGACCTACTATTTTTATTATATATTTGAACATATATCAATCAAGACTACATTTTGGCAAAGTATGAACAAATTCAAACACTTTTAATTTAGACACAAATACCAACTTATAATAAGACAGAAACACATAATCTTCTATTTCGAACATGGCCTTAACTTTTCACCTTATGCCAATTGGCATCGTCCTTGGTCTGCAATGTCATAACAAAAGTATCGATGTGTGAGTATGACCTTTGGTTCAAGAGGTAAAGGCTAAATTTCTCATTTAAGAAACATTTAACAGGGTGTATGGCCCGTACGAAATGGTCAAGTCTCTTCGGTCTAGATGTGAAAAAGGTTGCGTCTTTAAAACCCAAATATGTTTTACTATTTACATTTTTTGTATGTATAATTGTTTGAGATATCCAATAAAAAGGTGTAAGGTCAAATTACTTTAAGTCACGTTTGTATCTACCAATTAACTAAATGTCTGCATAATATTAGGCAGATTGATGAATCAATGGGCTCTCACCATTATCATGTGCACTTTGTCCTGCAATTTTGACATTTTTTAGCTGACAAGTTACAATTTAAGCCCTCTGTAGATATCGAAGATGACATTTTTCTTGGAAATCCTTCTGATACAACCTTTTTATATACAGAGTCTATGATTTATTTGAGGTTTATAGACATTGAATGACCAGGGGTTCTCATCCTCATTTGAATGGTCACATGTAGGTTTCCACTTTATATTGTGAATATCCAACTGGCACCTGGGGCCCTCCGTTAATATGGACGACAATAATTTATTCAAATTCTGTCTAGTCATGTCTGTATCTACATATAAACTAATTGTCTCCATAACATTACAAAAAATTGAGGGATCTGATCAGAGGGACCCTCACCCTTATCCTATGGTTGTTGTACTGAAATGTTTTAAATGTTTAGCTGAAAAGCTACAATTTAAGCCCTCTGTATATATCGCAGATGACATTTTTCTCGGAAATCCTTTTGATACAACCGTTATAAATACAGAGTCTATGCTTTCTATGAGGTGTATAGACATTGAATGACCAGGGAATATCATCCTCATTTAAATGGTCTCATGTAGGTTTCCACTATATATTGTGAATATCCAACTGGCACTTGGGGCCCTACGTTAATATGGAACACAATAAGTTTATTCAAATCCCGTCTATTCACGTTTGTATCTACCTATTAACTAATTGTCTCCATAACATTTGAAAAATTGAGGGATCTGATCAGAGGTACCCTCACCCGTACGCTATGGCCTATGTACTGAATTTTTATTTCTATTTTTTAAAGAAATCTATATTACATAAAGACAAATATGCAACTTAAAAAAGGGTTTATATACTTGCTTTTAATGTTATCAAGTATTAATTTTTTGAAGATTTTCAACTAAATTTAAATATCGAACATCGAAGAACGAACCGGCTGCTAACTTCAAACACATAAAACAAAATATTTTCGGTCACTATATCTTACCTATTTGGTGAAGTTAATTTTGTCCTTTTAAAATTACTTTTCATAAAAACCAAGTCTATTCTGGTCAATATATACATGATATAGGTATTCAGAATCAGTGCATATAAATGTGTCCTGTTGAATTTACTTCCCACAAAAATCCAGTCTATTTTGGTCGATATATGTAGGTATTCAGGAAGTATGAAACAGAGACAATAATAAACACCATGCAACTACACAACTCTTTGTAAAGTTAAATAAGGGATTGATCGAGGTAGTAAAAAAAAATTAAATACACTAAAAATAAAAGAGAATGGAAACATAGAATGCGTCATATTCCACCGATGAAAAAGAAAATCAAGTTGAAGGCAGGATGCAATAAATAAAAATAATAATATAGTCCCTGTACTCGTTTCGTCACCCATTTTTTTTTATCGTAATATCGCTACATGTAGGTAACGGTTAATTTTGGTTTTATAAAGAAAGTAAAATTCTAGCAACATTGTTATTTAAAATACAGTTATTTATGTTTTTGGGGGTTACATAATATTGTCCTTCACTTAATTTCAGTTATAACCTAGAAGAAAAGTCAGTTTCTACGTTCAAGAATGTCTTTTTTCTTATATTTTCATTTTGCTTCAAAACCCCGTATCAAATAGCAAAAAACGGACGTTTATCAACTGTTGCTCTAAAAAAAAAAAAGACGGACAATGTAAAATACAGAATTAAATGTTTTAAAGTACAACAACATTTTGCGTCGTTTTGAGATCAAAACATCAAGTATAAAATGTGAATATAGTTTTCAAAATAAGATGGACAGTCATGAATAAAACTTTAATTGTGAATTGCAGTTAAATGACCTGGTCGGATGTTATATCACTCCAAAAACCCGATCTACAAACGTTTATCGATTCACTAAAAAATAACATGACTCCCGCCGGATAATAAAGTTGTATACCTGTCTTGCAATTGAACAACTTATCATTAATTAATCGATATAAAAAGGCGATGGACATTTTAGATGACCTAAAAATTAGACATTTCAAATTTTTTAATACATCTAGCTGTACGTAAAAAGAAAAGAATTAATCAACAAATAATGAATTTTCTACTTACATATATATGTATGCGGTCAGAAGAAATCATAACAGTTCCGAATCAACATATCCAAATGTTCTTGTCTTCTAAAATTACTTATCAGAAAAACCTAATCTATTTTTGTCAATGATTGAATTGTAGGGATTTACAGTTTTTGAAAAAACGCA
Source organism: Mytilus trossulus (assembly GCF_036588685.1). NCBI lineage: Eukaryota > Metazoa > Mollusca > Bivalvia > Mytilida > Mytilidae > Mytilus > Mytilus trossulus. Next base: position 18,744,539 of record NC_086386.1, on the reverse strand, counting down.
TTCCGTTAGGTAGATCTAAATATAAGATTTAGGTAAGTTATTCTTAAAATAAACAGGTACTATGCATGTTCTATAATGATGTATGGTTTGATTTTCTATTCACTTTCGTAATTAGTTTGTAGAAATCTAATTCTCTTTACAACGGAAAGATTGAGAGAATCATCTTAAACTGAGTGTATAATATTGTTATAAATAAAACAACATGATAACGAAAATAATAACAATTTGTTATGCCAGAGACATAATTCGTCAACAATAATAAGTACTAAGTATAGTAATTTTGAAGATCAAACCAGATATACAATTAAATTAAAGAGCATTTTTAGAATTGTGTTTCAAAGGAGGTCATGTAGATATAAACTATCCCGAACCTTAAAAACTTTCAATTTATAATCTACAATTAACAGATATCAATAGACAACTTTCGAGTTCGGTGCATTTCCGTCAAAAACTTCAATTGAAGTGAACGTCACTCGTGCGTTTAGATGCGTCGTGACTTCCGTTTCATTGTTGGGCGAGTGGTTGAAAAACTATAAAGCTATATTGCACGAATTATTCGGCAAATTAAACTTCTCATAACTGACAATTTGTACCGCTGTCATTAGGGAATTGTGATTAAGTACCCACTGAACAAACTTTATTTCTACTTTATCCTGCACAATGACGATCACTAAGACGATTGATGAACGTTTATAGTGCAGGAATACAGGCGAGCCCCTTTATCTGGTAGATGACGTCACATAGAGGCGTATAATTGACGAGTTTTTTTTCGGTGACGAATGAACTCGAAAGTGGTCTATTGTATTACAGAAATGTAGCTACTTGAAGTGAGAAACTCTCTGGGACAGAACATTCTCGATTATTTCATTGACCTTCTTTATCATACATACCGTATACGCAGGTTATGTTCGCTTACTTTTGCAGGTCAGGTAAAATCGCGAATATATATGCATACGTTACATACTTTATAAATGCTAGCTCGTTTTGTAAACTATCCTTATTAATACGTGTAAAACTATATAGGAGATGCAAGTCACTCAGGGTTGGGTCCGGGTAAGAATATATATTTTTTTTAAAGGGGGCGTACGCCTAATAGAGAATTCTCGATATCTGACTTTACTAACGTCATACATAAAGTATACGTAAGAAATCACAATTAAGACTTTATTTGAGATTGAATTGTCTCCCTTTTTCCAAAATGCATTCAGCCATAACTTCGCCTTTATCCTCATATTTTACCTTAATCTAATTAGGATATTTGAATTAAGACAACATTAGTGGAACAGTTAGGGAATCATAAATACATTGGACAATTAAACAATCTTTTGTTGGTTGATACTGTACGTGTAAGTCTTTTTTGTTTGATAGAAACAAACCGATCAAAGAACAGATACAGCCAAATGCCATTAATCGGCTGAATTCTGCTATATGGTCTGGTGTGGTCTTTTTGAAATGTTTCGTCTTTCATTTTTTTTATACTTTTATTCCGGGCTTTAATATCTCAAATCGTTAATCTATGTCCTAGCTTAGACTATATCTTACGAGTTATTGATTGTGAATTGTTGCAACTGTTTTTTTAAACTGATTTTTACCGACTGCTGTTGCATCGCTTTCTAAATTTAGGAGAGAATTTTGAGTCGGTAAACATGTTTGTCCACCGCCATTATTTAAGCTACACAGTGCTTGACTTTGTTGCTGCTTATGATAATTATATAATAATTTGGTTCGCACATGTTTGCTTTCTCGTTTTAATTTCCTTTCCAAAAAAGAGATTTCGTCAGTGCACAATTAGTCGATCTTTACGCTAACATGCACATCCTAAACTTTTTTGTTTGTTTTAGTATTTAGTGATTCTGGTAACTTAAAATTAGTGACCAATAAATCGCAACAAAAATAATCGTAATTAATGGAAACAAAGGAAGATATAAAGAGCTGATATCCAGTTTTGGATTCAATAACTGGAGACACTGCTATACATCTGTTATACTTTCTTTAAAATGCCATGATGGGTTAATAATTAAGTCAAAGCATGTTATTATTATGATATTATAATTGAAATAAAAAATCTCAAAATACAAATATCATCTCACTTTGTTGACCGTCTATCCACGATTTTTACACCAAAATAGGTTGTATTACTAGATTTATTTCACTTGACTGGGCGGCGTTTAACCGGTTCGCTCATAATAAACCAGTCCATCTATAGATAGGTGTTTTAGGATAAACTTATTAATGAAGTGTCCAGTTATTCTTTTATAAACTCCTTTGATGACACTGATAGGTGATTAGAAATCAGGCATACTCATAGTAACAATCATCCTTATCACACACATCTTCAAATAGACTGTCCTTATACAAATTAAAACGTTAGCTCCGCCCAATCAGTTGAAATAACATTAATAATATCTCTAATTTAAAGTTGTGCTTGACGTAAAGCTGTGTTTGACGTATAGTTATCATAACTAGTATTTTGAAGGTTTTTTGTCTACGAAAAAACCTTTAGATATACCTTATAGTCAAGTCAGAATCAAAATGTGTGAAATTATAAAAAAATCTACAGATAAATATTTATGGTTGATACAAAACTTCACGCCAACATATACATTTGTCGTATAACTGATATCAAAATATTTCTTGTTTGTTAATTGTCGTCAGTACATAATTAAGGCAATCTGAAATTGAGCCCTGGGTCTGGACTAAAGCTCAATAATGAAGGTCATACGGTAACCAATAGTTGCTTAAAATCAGCATTATTCCCTCTTGTAGTTAGCTACTAGTATCTGATTGTTAATATTGTTAGATATCGACCATTCATCCTTTGTGGCTGAACAAAGGATTTTTTAAAAGTTTTATTCTTTATTGCTTCATATATACTTCATCACATTGTCTGTACGAAATAAAATGCCGCTCCGCACCAAATTTTTAAACAAATAAAACGATTGTTCGTTCCTACTATGATGTGAACATTAGAAAGAAAATTAACGGAACATCTGAGTGGCTATCTCCTGGCCATATTGTACCAAATTTCTCTTTAAACGAGTATCCACAGTAAGGTTTAACACATAAATAACGAAGTTTATTTTTTGGGAAAAACTTCTTGCAAATACGTTTATGAAATATCGAATGAAACAAGTGTGGACACAGGCTAGTGTTGATAGTATCCAGCATATAAAGAAATACACGATCAAACTCATAAGACCCAAACAAATTCGAACTTGATCTGGATTTAATTATAGACATTTGCCAGCCAGACAATACCACCAGAACGACAGATGTACAGACAGATAAGACCACCAGACCGACAAGATCATCAGAGAGACAGACCGACAGGCAAGACCACCAAACAGTCACACAAACAAAACCACAAGACAGACATAAAAACACCACCAGACAGACACACAAACAAAACCACAAGACAGACGCATAAAAACACCACCAGACAGACACACAAACAAGACAACCAAACATACACCGACAGACAGTCAGCTAGACAAGAGACATAGACAGACAGCCAGCCAGACTAGACCCACAGATAGACAGAAAAGACCACTTAACAGACAGACAGACCAGATAAAGAGACAGACGGACAAGAACACCAGATAAACTTACAGCTAGACAAGATCACCAGACAGACAGACAGACAAGACCACCAGACAGACAACACAACCAGACTAGATCACAAATCAGACAAACAGACAGACAGACAGACAAGACCACCCGACAGACAGACAAACAAATATAATAAAGTCTCCTATGGCTCCACTTCACAGGTCAGGAACTTGTATAACCAGCTAACACTAGATGATTAACGATGTATATCAATCAACAAAATGTTTTTTAGCTAATTGAGCACAAGTCCCACACAAATCAATTAAGTTTAATTAACCCAAGTTAAACTTAATCAGCATATCTTTGCGTCCTGGCTTTAAACGCCATACATAAATATGTAACATAACGTTGTTATGAAATAAAGAGAATAGCAAATATATTTGCGGGTTCCTAAAAGGTACTTGAAATACTGTGGAGACCGAATATCTACAGATAAGCCTTTTTCAAATGATTTTTACATTTCGTTCTTATATTGTACTATATATAACACCACTGTTCCAGGTTAGGGGAGGGTTGGGACCCCGCTAACATGTTTAACCCCGTTTTAGTTTACGTACATATGTGCCTGTCCCCATGTCTAGAGCCTGTAATTCAGTGGTTGTCGTTTGGTGCCGTGTTACATATTTGTTTTTCGTTCATTTTTTGTACATTAGGATTTTAATATTTTATTGTTAATCTTTAAAAACTGAGTCTATCAAAATTATTGGTCTCTTCAAAACTGAGTCGATCCAGAGCTTTACATTTTGTGATGAAAGGCCTAGACTACAATTCATTGATGGTTCATTTAATTGTTGTCGTAAAGTCGCTTTAACTTTTATAGCTACGACTGGATTATGAACTTGACAGATAAGAATTATTTGCCCTTTTGACACTTTTATACCATGGACATCGATGTTCCCCCCTTGTTGACACCATGTAAACGGATTTCATATATGAGGTTTAAACAGTTGTTTCATCAAAGAGATTTAAACATTCATTTCATCATTAGATTTTTTAGATAAGGTTGTACAAGTTCCAGTTGGATGAAATTTAAAAAAAAAAGGCAGGACAGAAATTTTGATTTTAAGAATACAGAACATGAGTTTCGATTGAAAAAAGGCAGGATGAGCAACTGGCCATGGCAAAAATAACCAGTACCAAATATAGTGAAAAATAATAATGCAAGAAAGAATTACAACTTTAAAAAAAATGCAGGACATTTTTTTTATCGTAGCCACACACCCCCTAGAATCAAATGGTAGCTTCCTGAAATATCAGATGTATGACATTAAGTGATTTGAATATACCTTTACATTGTGATGCGGCAACTTGTCTACCATGATAGGAATACTAACCGCATCATTTAATTTAAAAAGGTTTTTCGAGAAATCATGCATTGAATTTGCGCTTCAGAATTGTGCAACATTTCGCGAAAAAAAATTGAATCTGTAGAAAAAAAGAAATTCATCTTATCTGTGAGAAGATATATTTAAGCTTCAACTTTAGATTACGTTATACAGCCGTGTTTAGTTTCTTTATCGTCCCTGGAGTGCCGATTGGGAGTCCAAACATCTTTCCGCCTTTATGGTTCTGAACTTCTCGGATGGGTAGATTTGTATAGAAATAGTTCTAGGTGGTTTTTTATATCTTGGGTTACAATGCAAAATCACTGGCAGTTCCAGCTCAGATTAACTCTTCACTAAAAGATGGAGTAAATTAAAGTAGTTCCGAAACAGAATCGATCAATGTTGGGAGTTTAATTATAACGGTACAACTACGAGACAGGGCTTTACGGGTTGGGATGCTTTCTATAAGGTCCGCGTTCTCAAATTCATATATGAACTTGACTAGGATGTAGAATTGTCTCATTGGCACTCACACCACATCTTTTTATTTATATTAATAGGTTAAAATTCTAATTTGGGTGCTTTCTGTGACGTTTTCAAGTTGTGTTATTAAATATCGGCCTAGTGTAGTAGTGATCATTTCAAACTTTAAAGTATTGTCGATGCTGCTGTTGCTTCATGTTGAATCATATACAAGGTGTTTCCATGTAATGCCTTAAGCTCTTGTGCTCACTTCCTTCTTGTGAGTGTTTTGTTGCTGCCGTTACTTGAGGATAGAGTGTTGTTGTTGTTGCTGCTGCTGCTTAAAGTGCTCATATTAAGATTTTTTTTTAAAACCTTTTTTCAATGCTCATGCAGCTTTTGTCGTTCTTATTTCACTTCCTAAGTAGTTATGCTGCTGCTTCTTTTGCTTGAGGGAAGATCGAACAGAGGGGATTTTTCTTTAAATTCATAAACATATAGATATAGAAAAAAAATCATGCAATGAGTTTGGATGTGATTTCCTTTATTTGATTCTTAAAAGTAGCAACAGCAACAACATAACTATTCCTAAGCAACAGCAGAATACAATGAGCAAAAGAACAAGCTATAAAGGGCCCCAAAATGACCATTGTATCAAAATTGAAACAGGAAAACCAACGTTCCAATCTATTTACCAAAACGAGAAACATTTATGAAACATACCAACAGAGACAAGCACGGTTCCTGACATAAATTCCTGACTTAAGACAGGTGCATATAATATATGCAGCGGATTTGAACGTTTTAACAGGCGCCAACCTTCACCCTTAACCTGATACAGCAGTATATTTACATGACAAACAGAAAAGACGCACTATAAAATATTAATTGAAAACGGCTTTACTCAGACTATAAAAAAATTAATGTAACATGAAATCGTACGTATCAGTGTATGACTGAAATTTCTTCAAATTTACTTGTTATATGTTGTAATTAATATTGCCCATTTTGCATGAAAGAGAATAAACTTTCAGAAAGCTAAAAAATAAAATTAAAAAATTTGCAGGCATCAGCTACATTTCCTTTAATCTATTTTGACTCCTTTTATTTTAAAACCTTGATTTATTTCCTTGCATAAACTTCAAAGTTTGTTCGATTTCCTGTAGTATGCGCTGCAACGCATTTAAAAAAAATTGGAATTGATGACTGGGGACAAAGATCTTCTAATAATCTAAACAAGTGTTCATCGGTTGATACATAAAATTGCACATTAACATAACAACTGTAAAGATAAACATGTCGTCTTCACCAAAAACTTAAATACATAAATTTGGAAAAAAGGTAACAAATATGTCAATTTCAATTAAAAGATACTGATATATTTCATTTTATCTATAAAAATCGTATTTTTTAGCCAACTGTAAAAAAAAAAATATGAATCTGTAAAATCAATCTTACATATGCAAAGTCAGTGATTTATACATACGTGTTCACCTGTTTAACGGTCTAAAAATGATTTTGGGAAAAGAAAGACAATCCAAATTAATAATTTTCACTTTCATATGTATAATGTATGTTGAAATGACGTTAGGAAGGTATAAATAACATGAAGTTTACGCTTCCTACGAACAAATACCATTGTTAAGTAACAGTTAACGTATAAAGTAGATACTTATGTCGCTTGTGTTGTTTTCTCTATTACGCCCTTACCTGACCCCCCCCCCCCCCCCCTTGTGATTGATATAAACCGGAGGCAGATAATATCACACGGTAAAGACAATAATTCTTCAAATAAACTGGGAAAATATATGAAAAATAATTTTATTTAGGGGTTCACTTATACCAATATTTTCTTTACGTATACATGGTATATGGGAAACTTTATTGTATACCTCACATAATTATTAAAAAGGTTCAAATGAATCCAGTTTTGTCTATACCATTCATTGAAAATGAGAGTCCGGCAGTGACTCAGTGTTCATTTTAGGTTTTGCGTTAATTTACAGGGAATTACACATTCTGATAATTAGAAAAACCTGTCTATTGTGTAAGGACTCAATAAATCATTCATCAATTGAAAACTACTCATTTGATACACCCCAATCCTTGTAATCAACAATTCTACTGATATACTCAGCTTTAGCGTTTATATTAGTGATCTAGGAATCCACTGAATGTCAATGAAAATGCATTTTTGAATACAGACCGAAAACATCGACATAGCTACAATTTGTAGTTTTTCATTCATACTATCAGCTTTTACAATTTAATACAATTCTGATTATCTGTGTACCATTAAAGCGTTTTGCCTTCAAAAACATTTTAAAAAGATATCAAGGCAAGCTTTATAGCCTAACTTCCTCAATGTCGAACTTTCTAAAGCTTCAGAAAAATCCCACGTTTCATTGTTCTTGTTAATTTCTACTGAATAGGCACCTGAACCTTTATGACTGGGATCAGAGTAAATTACAAAATGTGACTTTGAGTTATGATCCAACAACTTAATGTTTAAACCATTTATATTTTTTAACTAAAAATGCAGTTCTAATAAGACTTTATACAGACATGGAAATTACAGCCATTTGTCCAATTCTGTTATGCACTCTATTGCCATATAACACAATTTTGTCATAATTCTAGCTACATTGCCAATGACTGGAGCCATTGAAATAATTTTACCTACAACCTGAGCCAAGGTCCTAGCAGTGATATTAGGAAATCGTCCAATAACTGACATAAACGATACACGCAAATCATTTACACGCCTGTCTGAGATAACAAGACTAAATTCGCTAGCATTCCAAACAATACCAAGCCATTCTAATGACTGTACAGCGTTCATTTATAAGAAAACCGGCGTTTTCTAAACATTTCTTAAAAAAATTTGAATCTTCTATACACTTAGATTTATCTGTACATATACCAAAACCATCATCAAAGTACAATACAACATCTATACCGTTTTCACGCCAATAGTTTACCATTGATCTGAGGCATTTTTTTATAATATATATGGGCCCGTACATATAACAAATACCAAAACTGTAAAACAATAAAATCCATTATTCCATCTGAAACCTAAAAAGGTTTGTTGCTGCGAACAAATGTTCAAATGAAAATATCCAGATCTTAAATCAAATTTATACATGTACGAATCTCTATGAAAATACTGAACTGCTATCTTCAAATCTTCAAATGTTATTGTGTCTTTTTTTATTGATTTATTTAAAACAGATAATCCAAGAATAAGCCGTTTTTTGCCAGATTTTGACTCGCTACGCTTAAGGGATTGAGAGCAGGAGGTTGAAATGGTACTTCAACAACACAACCTATAGAAACTAACTCAGAAACAGTTTGATTGACAAATGATTCGTTCATCATTGCTGATTTGTTATTTGTGAGAGAAAAATTACCGGCGGGTCAATAAATGGAATGACATAACCGTTACTTGTTGTGTCAATAACAATTTGCTCCAATACTCTCCCAAAAGTTTACATGCTTTTGTAACCTTCCTTTAAATGACATGAAATTATGACTAATTTCTTCAAAATAATGATTTTGAGTTAAGAAATTATCTAATTCGTATATCTATATCTTACTTTTCTACATTGGCTAGAGGTATAGGGGGAGGGTTGAGATTTCACAAACATGTTTAACCCCGCCGTATTTTTGCGCCTGTCCCAAGTTTTTGAGCCTCTGGTCTTTGTTATTCTTGTATTATTTTAATTTAAGTTTCTTGTGTACAATTTGGAAATTAGTATGGCGTTCATTATTACTGAACTGGTATATATTTGTTTAGGGGCCAGCTAAAGAACGCCTCCGGATGCGGAAATTTCTCGTTACATTGAAGACCTGTTGGTGACCTTCTGTCGTTGATTTTTCAATGGTCGGGTTGTTTTCATTCCATTTCCATTCTTAATTTTATATCAGTAAAATTATACTTATCATTTACATTTTTGGATGCATCTGCAGATTTACTTGTGATTGGCAACCCCAGACGATCCAGCACCAACAGATCCAATTTTGAGGGGGCAACATTTTCTCCAATGCCCCAACTCCTTACAAAAGAATGCACATGTCCCACTGGCACGGGACGCCTTTTTGTCGTGTCTTTCATCGTGTGCATATCTCGACTCACCGCCTGGCGAATTTTTTTTCTCATCTTTACTGTCAGAAGCAATATCAGTGGACTCATTCTCACGGACGGTTGACCATCTTGCCGGTGAAGAATCAGCAGTCCGTATAAGCTTATTACGGCCTTTAACTTTATCCAGCAAATCCAGAACAACACGTCTACTCTGTGCCTCTGTTGACGATATTGACTTGTAGAGCTTATTGAGATCATTCACAATTTTTCGTTAAAACTAAATTGAATTCGGTTATCTTCGTGCTTAAACTTGATAAAGAGTTCTTCTTTTATCTTCTTGGACATCGCGTCTTCTTCACGTACCAACTTGGATCCAAGGCTATCCATTTTCCTGTCCATGTACAACTTGAATGGAGAGAACGTGTCATGTAAGTCCCTATCAGGAGATGATCTGTTTGCACCATCACTGATTTGATCAGGTAACGAGTCGTCTTGTAGAAGTAAACTTTCTTCGCATGTCCGGCCATATTAAAGAGAATGACCAGACTGAACTGTCCGATATGCATAATTACATAATTACACACAGATTTACCGTTACAATTCTTCCCGCTAATATTAGCTCGTAAAATACTCATTTCTCTGGAGTATACCTTAAACCCGTATATCTAGTCATGTGACAAGTATCACAACAAATACACGTGTTATTTATAACAATGATACATACATATGGTTTGTGTTTATGCAAGATATGATTGGATGGTAGATACCGCAAAGCGATTCGTGAAAATCATGATTAAGTACTAGTACTAATCCAATGTTCCCACTTACTGTTCTGGTCTGAGTACGAACTTAGAAATAACGAGTATAGTGTGACATAAAAAAAATTTGCACATTGAATTTTGTTAAGCCTTCATCAATGAAAGTTCCTGCGCCAATAAAACTGACTATCGTGAAATGTTTCGCTAGTATTGATTTAAAAATAACGTAACGGAGGATCAATATCATCTATTGGCGGAACTATTTAATCATAACGATGAGTTATTTCCTCATTCTCATGTGATTTAACAATTAAAAGTAATACACTTCGATCAATAAATATATAAATAATGATTATAATACTGTTCATAGTTTTCTTCGTCGTTGGAATAAAATCTTTCAAGCAGGGAAACTGTACACAAAGAAACGGGTAAATTAAGCTATTTAAGTTTATAAATGTACTGTGAATGATATTTCTGTAGTGTTTGTCGTTGATGGAAGATGTTTCTGCGGTTCTCTGAGATGAGTTTGTTTGCATGTGTTAGTGCTGTATTTCTGCCACTTAATGTCGTCATTTAAGAGATATATTGTGACAATTCCTTATAAGCTGGAGGTTTGGCTAGCCATAAAACTAGGTTCCAGTCACTTTTAGTTTCTTAAAACAAGGCACACTTATCAATTGATTCATTTCTGTGTATTTTGTCGTTTGTTTTTGTTGCAATTCTGTTTTTTGTTTTACTCTTGTATATGATGTACATGTAGTACCCTCAGTTTTAGTTTGTATCCTGAATTTATCAATAGATTTAAGACTTTTTTACACCGATATCCTACTGTTGCCTTTTTTTCACATCTTCTAAATTATGCGGATTGTCAATTGAGCGAATGAAAGACCGACACTGTAGAAATGTCTTATTTGGGTTATCCTATAATTTCAAGGGTTATATGCTTTGGTAAATGCATACCTCAAATACTTTGAATTTGTTATTTGTTTTTGGCAAAAATTTGTATCCAATTCTAGTGGTTACATTAAAGTGGGAAATTCTTCATTTATGCGTTTATAACAATGTCAAACGGTTCAACTATAAGCTTAAAAAAAACACAAAAAAAATACACGGGTTAAAACCACTACGATATAGATAATAAAGTGTTATGCTGTGCAGCATTCATCAATGAAAACATGTTTGAGTGTTTATTTGTGAAATAACGAACTATCTTTCTGTAAGGAAATTATCCATATAAAAAGTATAAAAGCGACAAGCTGGTATCATACACCTAAACATATGTATTATCCGACATACATCACTACTTATCAAAGATACAAGACTTATAATTTGATACGGCAGACGTGCGTTTCGTCTGCATTAGACTCTCCTGGGACGCGCAGATAAAAAAGTTAGAAAGCCAAGTCTAATGTTCAAGACCATCGTTGACCAAAAAATAAAAGTTCAAAATACGGCTAAATTACACCATTGTAAGACCTCAAAAAACCTAAATAAAGCTTAATAAAAAAAATTAAAACATCACCAACAAGTATGCAGAAGTTGAGATTTATATCTTATTATTAAGAAGTGTAAAGTTTGATGAAATAATGATAAATAGTTTTGAGATATGGCGCGACATGTTAAGAAAAAACCACACTCCTGTGTTAAATACAAAGCTCTGTAACTCAAAAACTTTAAATTTGATTTTCACTTAAAGGTTTACAGATCGTTTGACCATTTCAAGAAATAACTTTGTAAAGTTTCATGAAAACTAGATAAGCTGTGATCAAGTTACGGTGTGACATGTTTACGCTGGACAGAATGATAGACGGATAGATAGACGGACGGGCAGAATGACTGATAGATGAAGGAACGGACAGATGGAAGGAAGGACAGACGGACGGATGTAAAAACGCAATGAAATGAAAATAAAACTCTTAATTAAAGGTCAATAAGTTTATACGAATACCGGCCAAGTCAATTTATTTGTATATCTTCTTGACTTCCTAAGTCATTTTTTCTATATGATTTTTATATATATGTTTAAAAATAATTGATAGAAATTGATAAAAAGAACTTCAAATTCGTCATTTGAGGGCAATGCAATAACTCCTTTAAGAACTTATGTGAGAATTTTATAGTAAATGGACAAAATGGTAGAGCTCAACATTTTGAAGATAATCATCTGGCCCTTTCGAATTTTCTATGTCTACGGCTGTTTTTAAATAATTGACATCATGCACTTGCATGTCCCCCTTTGTTTATTTCTTAGCCATGAAGGCCATCTTGGTTGACACGCGGGGTCACAGTAAACTTTTTAAAACTGGATACCCTAATTATAATTAAAAAAAAACATATGATTTTAAATAAGGTTTGTTAAATGCAGCCTAGTAATTTTAGATGTGAACATTTATGTAAAAAATTGTATTGAAAGATAATAAACGACGGTCGACCGGTACCAAGTGATGAAAAAAAACTTTTCCTGTTGGGTCAAGTGAGCTAATAACAATCACGAATTCCAAACAAAATTACACCGTTCTAAAATTTAAAAAAAAAGTGTAACAACTCAAATTTTCAAATTTCACGATCCGGATCGGACATAGCAAACAACTTCATTGGCGTTTTTTTTTTCAATAATAAAAAAAGACATATTATTTATATTTAAGTGTACGCACTGATATGTCACAAATGCTTAAATGGTCCCAATTCAATTTATGATGAAGGTCTGTGGTCGAAAGAAAAATAATATAGAAATGAGGTCAAATGCAAGGGCAGTGGACATATAGCAAATAGGGAAAAAGTCGTTAGATCTGTGTTCCATACTTGTATATGTTACATTCAAACCTTCTAAATTTTGACATATGCAGCTTTATACAAATAGTTCAAAACGCTATGAATTCGAATCACTTAGTGTCGCTTGTTTAAAAATATCAACAAGAATGTTTATAATAAACATAATCAAACTCACATAATCCGATTTTGCGGGTGTCCCTGTTTTCTTACTTCTTACAATATTTTAATTCGGCATACACTTTATAAGATAAGTAGCGAATCTAGAAGATGTATAGATTGCACCCCTCCCCCCGACCCACCTTTGGTGCACGGTAGTAATTCTTTTCTTCATATAAACATTCATTTTCGATGTCGATTATGCATGCATATATACATTTGTCTTATCATCAGCGTTTATTCTTAAGAAGATTTATTTTTAACGATCATAGAAAAGATAACATACAGAGAATGATTAGATTACTTATAAAGGTGTCCATCCTATTGTACGAGAAAATCACATATCAATTGTGTGTTTCCATTTTTAAAGACCGTAAAGTTCAATGAGTTAAAACTTGTTGGTTTAGGTTCGAATCCCTGTATTCTTTTTGTTGTCCCTTTTCTCTAGTTTTTCCTGTTTTTGTTTCTTATTTTGTAAGTTATTGTGAATATTTTGTTTAATAAAAGCGTGTTAGATCGCTTATAATCGTTTATTATCGGATCATTGTTGGCTATTCCACATGTTGTTCCTCATAACAAAATTTGATTACATGATATTATATAAGGTATTCACAAATGTTAATCATAACGAACTGACACTAAGAGAGCACAAAGTCGTAATTTCCATAAATTAAAAAAGTTTGTTTTTGCTTTTTTTATTTGGCGCCTAGATACACCTGAATACTTATTGTACATACTATTCCATGATCTTTTATTGTAGCTATCAATTGACATGACTTCAGATAATTTGTGTCAAGTAGAGCCGCAATACCAAATATTTTCGAATCTTTTCAACATTTTTATTTTTCTACCCTATTAAAGGCATTTGAAAATCAGACTGCGAATATGAATGGACAAACTTTATTTGGTAATTTTTAAGTAACGTCAAACAAAAGAACTATAATGTCACCAGACCTGCTTTGATACTATAACTGTCATGAATTTCTACTACATAACATTGTCGTATGCTATAGAGATTCCGTACATCGTCAGGTTGTCGGAATGCCCATGGGGACTAAATGTGCACCACGTTTTGCGGACCTATTTCTGTTTTGTTATGAGATACATTTAATTACTTAAATCAGACCCATCAAAACAACAACAACAAACTAAATTCAATCAGTGTAATTAAGGTCTTGAGCTGGCATGTCAATAACTGCTAGTAGTCCTTTGTTATTTTTTGTATCATTGTAATTTTGCTAAGTTTCTTTTGTTACGCCAACCGGCATTGTACTCGGGCTTTTTTTAAACTGAGTTTTACTGTGCGAATATCTACACTGTATGTATTTCTTAATTCTACATTGGCTAGAGGTACAGGGGGAGGGTTGAGATCTCACAAACATGTTTAACTCCGCCACATGTTTGCGCCTGTCCCAAGTTAGGAGCCTCTGGCCTATGGTTTTTAATTTAGGTTAATATAAATGTTTTGATGGTTAGTGTGACAATCATTTTTATTTAACAAGTATACATTTTTATTTGTGGGCCAGATGAGGATCACCTCAGTTTCAAGGATTTTCGCGAGGTCTCATTGGTGGCCTTTGGCTGTTTGTCCATTTGGCATATTCCCCATTGGTATTCTCAAATTTATTTACATTTATCAAACAAATAAGACTTAGTCCAAATGAAAATTTAATTTTTTTTTATTGAAAGTTGTTGGCACTATGTTCTTTAAGACATTGCAATATGGGAATAAACGTTTTCGCTTCAAGCAAAAGAGCATTTAATTGATATTTTTTATATTGAAAATAGATGCCAAATAATTGTTTTCGCTATTGGAATTTCCTGAAATATGTCTTTTTTAATAAGTATTAAAAATTGAAGTGAACACTATTATTAATTTCTTATGTGCATGCTTTGTAGAAAAACTAGTTTTATTGTTATGAAAAAACAAAGCACTGTGTATTCGGGATGTAGAAGCAAGGGAATTTCCTTACCACGCTCGCCGACCCTTTGGTCAAATCCATGAGTTACAGTTTATTTATTAAAGTTAATCTTGTCTCAGAAAAAGAAACTATAAAGGATAACAACAGAACTGGGGTATAATTTCTTATAGACCAGTTCTATTACAGATGATATCCGCTCACTTAGCATTTTCATGTTTCGTGACTATATTGGACGTATGTATCACGTCGAATTTGAAATAACAGATTACAAATTAGTTTACTTTTCCTTCACATCATTAAATACCGTTGTATTACCCTTCAAATCATAGGTATATTTGTTTTTCATTTCAGATCTGGACAGAGAATATGGTTTTGTTGTGATAATCATGAGTTGATTCGGGGTACCTGTGTTGGTGTGTACTTGTTTTTTTATGTTTATTAGAAGAAAAACCGAACAGTATATTTTTACATTTAAAAATGATGTAAAATAAGTCAGAAAATAAGACGTAAAATCAAACAAATACTGAACACCTAGAAAAGATCATGAAGGAAAGTCACCAATCTAATGGCATAATGAAAAATGGCTAGATCGTGAACACAGCGACATATCCTTTCAAACTTATAAATGTTGATATCAAGTACTCATTCCTAGTATTGTTAATTATATTCATATTCACAAACCGTACGGGAACAACATCTGAAATAATTATTTTTCATTTACCAGCAATGCATAGGTACATGTAGAAAACTACTCCACAGTCATAAATTTAAAGTTATTTTACTGGTTATTCTTTAAGTTGTTTCTTTATGGAATATTTAATATAAGCAAGGACAAGGATTGTCATTATAAGTCTTAAGGATGTCAAGGTCCCATTATAAGTCATTATAAGTCATGCAGTCTTTTAGTCTATTTTAAATTTTAGCCATGTATCCGTAGTATGCATAGTTGAAGCACTGATTTCATGGATTTCATCTTTTTTCTGGTCATCTTGAAGTTTTGCAAAAAGCAGAAAAATGTTCGAAGCTATAACAAGTACCTACACCTACAACATTTGTCTTAACTTTGTTTATTCGACCCCGATCAGCTATTGTTTTCAGTCATTAATAAGAGTTTGAATGCTATCATCATGATTACAGAATCTGCACTATTGGCGACCAATGATCGCTGTCCATAACTTTTTTTGTTTTTTATTTCATAAGTTTATAGGTTTTATCGTTTGAATAGTTGGTATTTTAGCTTTTAAATCAGTTTATTATACCTAATGGATAATTCACTCACTGTTACCTCTAATTATTTAAATTTAAATTATTTGGTCTATGATAGTTAGCTTTGGTTGTACTACTCACATTCATAAAGCATCTTATCTTTATGTTAATTTTTTCCGCCAAAAATCTGTATTTAATAATGGCAAAGAGTGTATATACCTGTTATTGAAAAAAACATACATCAAATTCGTATACACTGACTGATATTGTTCATCATTTCAAAAAGGTATAGTCCGGATGGGTATGTAATGACGGGTTAACACGACGGGTGCCACGTTTTGAGCAGGATCTGCTTACCCTTCCGGAGCACATGAGATCACCTCTAGGTTATGGTGGGGTTTGTGTCGCTTTTTTTTCAGTTTTCTATGTTGTGTCCTGTGTACTTTTGTTTGGCTGTCTGTCCTATTCATTTTTAGCCATGGCGTTGTCAGTTTATTTTCGATTCATTAGTTTGACTGTCTCTCTGGTTTCGTTCGTCCCTCTTTTATGACTTGATACCTTGCCATCATAAAGAGGTAATAGCCAAGGATGCGAACTATCTAATTCCAAGACAATAGTGAAGGGAAACATTCTGGCTACTGATGAATGCAACTACGGTAGAATATGGATAAACAGTGGTCTCATAGGCAATCATACCACATGTTCTTTTCTATATACACAAGCAAGCGCAACCAAAGTTGAGAAACATATCTGAGTAAGGATAAAACGTCGTGAAAATGTATTCAGAAACGTATACGAGAAACACGGGGAATTCTGACTTTTTAAGAAACCCGATGTTGTAAAAGATTTCCTTGTTTGGACGGCTCCAAATCTTTGTTTATATAACCAGATACATATGGCAAACAAGTGGTAGGTTAACTAAGCTATAGAACAGGTCCAACCAACCCATTACAACTGAAAGTTTCATGTTCGAACAGGTTTCCTGTTAAAATATCATTTAGGGTCCCCGTATAGTTCACTACTAGTATGTGTTATGATTTTTTTTTATCATTGTTGAATGCCGATGGTGACTAAAGTCAATATTGGCACTTTGGTCTCTCACAGAGTGCTGTCGCATTGGCGTTCATGAAAATGCACTGTACTAAGTAAGGAAAATGGCAGTTTTTATCTTATAGTTCTTTTCTTTGTAAGTCACCTTGTCGTTTAAATTTTGTTGCAATTTAGTATTACTGTTGTGTCGTTGTCCTTTAATAGTTGATGTGTTTCCTTCGGTTTTAGTTTGGTACCCATTTTTTTGGGGTCTCAATCGATTTATAAGTTTTAAACGGAGGTATACTACTGTTGCCTTTATTTATTCCTTTTGTAGTCCCATTTTTTTAATAACTAGATTTGTATCTCTGTAATTGATTCATGAGATTTGAAAACGAGGATCCTAATTCTAATTCAGATCATGGTGGGTTTCACCTGGTTGAACGTGCACAACAAATCTAAAACACGTCTCGCCGAGTTATACCCTATGTCGAACAACAAAAAACTCGGGTAATGAATATGAATAAAACAAGATCAACAAACAGAAACGATCAAAATTAGGCAGTGCTTCTTATTCAATAATGGTTTTTGATAATATTGCTATAAACAAAATGTGTATATTATATATATATTTTAATGCCATTGCAATAAGTTACACTTATTTTACAAAATATAGAATGTTTACATGGATTTGAAGCCATTGATGGTTCTTCCTGTAAGCCTTGTGAAAACGGTAGATACGGACGCAAATGTGGTTACCATTGCAGATGCTTACACAATCAACGGTTAGTAATAATAATTGCTACTTGAAAACCATTTAAATCATATATGCGACTTCACAAATCAGGTGTTTGGTATATATCTTTATTACAAAATGAAAACATCAACTAACCTTCAAACCAATCGTGCTAGCTGAGCTTTTAAGAAAATCAGAAAGTCAAAGCTTTTAAAAGTATAATGCACTGACAGGTCTATTTCTATAACAACATATATGTCTCAACTTTTCAAATGATCTTTCATGAATTCAAAACAAAATAAGATAAATTCATTGAAACTCTCATTAAGCCTGAATTGAGGAATATCTGATTTATTTGAAAAGATTCGCATGTTTAACAATTTCACGCGGGCAGACACTTCAATGTATAATCTATAACGAAAGTTAAAAAAAACGTGATTTAATCAGGTGCAGACTTATCATTATTAAAAAAAAGAATTCAAGTGGTCTAAAGGTTCAAACTGTGAGTTCATGTTTACATGTCGATCGTACAGATAGATAAGTTCTACATTATTTACCATTCAGGGTGGTTAACGTATTTTTATTTCCATTAAATGAAAGAAAATGCTACGGTCACTAATCATCTATAAACTTTGAAATAGTATTATGGGATTTTCATATCTAGTTAAATACTCGCGTATAATTACACCATACGAACGTCATGAAGAAACAAGAATTACTGTACATGTGTATATCAGTCTCCACACGTACAAAATGCGACACGTTGCATTATTCCATGCGTCCGAAATACTTTTCTGGATTTACTTAATTAGGAACGCTCAGAGCCGCATATTTGAAAACCTAGGATGTTCAAGAACCGACAAATTTGAAGAGCTATAAGACAAAAACAAGTACCGAAAATATAGGTAAACTTATCTAAGTCAACTATGCCTGATTGAGTTGAAACCGTAGTCTCAAAATTTATTATCAAAAGTTTGCTTTCAATTATGTCTAAACTACTGAGCTAATGACAAACTCGGGACTAATAATCGGCAAGCAAAGGTTTTTGCCTTGTGCTAAAACAACACGTTCAATTTCAATTTTATGCGTCCGAAGCGCTTTCCTGGATTAACTTCATTAGGAACGTTCAAAGCCAAGATTGTTTAAAATCGATAAAGTTTAAGAGGTATATGACAAAACAAAAATCCCCGAAATATAGCTAAATCCCTTAACGGATTCAAATAAGTAACGGGCATAAACTAAGAATGGTTGACGACGAACGAACTCACTTGACCAATTCAGGCAGAAAACGAGTCGAACTCACCAGTCAACCAGATTTCAATTTCTCGAGCAGATAGAGGAACTTTTGATTAGGTTGTGAACTTGGTTCTTATAATATCCCTAGTCTTTCTACTTTTTAGGGAATCATGGTACTTCAGACCGCCGACAATAAACTATTTGAACTTAGGTTTATAGTTTTTTTCATCGGAAATCATCCCAAATCCTTTTTTTTTTTTTAATTTTTAATAATTGAACTTCATATGAACTAATTAAATATCGAAATGAGTAATTCAATTTTAAACAATGAAATTTTAAAACGCTTTTGTTTTCAGATGTGATCATAAAACTGGTTGCATACAAGGTTCGAGTAACATTTCAACAGAACCAGGTAATAAATTTATATATCAATTAACGAACGATACGCAATGATAAAGCATACGTTTTAATAGAGGTAACCGGTGAGATCACGAACCGACGAATAATGACGAACGAGCGTATTGGGAGCAGTGATTTTCATATTTGGTAAAGCTCAGTATATTCGAATAATCGACTTAAAAACCCCTTGACACCTCACAAAGTTTCTTTTATTAGAAAACAATGATAAAATACGAGCTTTCAAGTATAAGGATGGATATAAGACTATGCATTTTTAACTTGAATACCGGAAGTGCCTTATATATATATATATATATACAGTACGTATAAATGAATACCTGTGGTTTTAAAGTCACGTGAAATGATAGCATGATTTAATCATGGGGACAATCATTAAATTAAGAGACCGACCGTTTAACTTTTTTTTATCCTGCGCGACAAGTACTTTTTTCAAATTTAACATTATTTTTTATGGTAATTATCCAAGATAAGATTGTTTCTTCCTTATCTGGCCAGATCAATTGTTTTCTCAAATTCAGAATCAACTTTATTATTTCTGAAAAAAAAAAACATGCCCCCGCCCCCTCGTCATGTTAAATGGTCGGCCCGGGACAAATGGTTTTTTTTTTAAATTACTTGTTGCACATTTCTTGCAAGGGACATTTTAAGGAACTGCCCCTAACAACAAATTTGCAACAAATATTAAAAAAAAATATCATTTTACATCCCCAAATCCGCCCCCCCCCCCCCCCCCCCCGAACCCGTTTTTTTCCTATATATTATTTTATATCGCAGATATAGCGGGTATCGATCACCTATCTTTGAGCAGGGTATACAGAGTCAACTATGTGATTCTGAAGGCGACGGCACGGCAGATTTGGGCAGTCAGATTATTTATTTTACAAAAAAAATCAACTGCTATACGCAAGATTATCTATTACACATGTATTATTTTATTGTATAATATAATATGAAGGCCAAGATTTTTGGCAAGAAGCCAGCATACTCATTGTTTTTTTTTCTAGCCATAAAATTTATTTCTAAAATCTGCAAGCTCCGATCCTAGATTCAAAGATTCGTCCCCTTGTACCCATTGAGTATGCGGTATTGCTGTTTTCATTTCATATTTGGTGCTGTAAAAAGAAAAGTACGCCGTTAAAAAAAACAAAACTGGAATTTTATACGTTGGAATTATAAAACTATATCAGTATATTTTATTGGGTTAGTCATCGTTTATTTTGCAAAAGAAAACATAGTATATATGACGTTTTCTGTACAGTATTCGGAATTCTTTTTTTTTCTTTTTTCCTTTATTACAAAGAGTATAAGGAATCTCCCCTCCCCCTTTTTGTTGTTTTTTATTTAGAACATTCTAAACAATGATCCGGATAAATTAAAACAATCAGTCAATACTTTCTTAAGCTTTGCATGTTTACACCCAAGGAGGGGTCACTTCCCATCAACAAGTATATTTATAGACGTCCCGCTAGAATTGGTCATGTTTCAACTTGTTAAATACATGACTATTATTTCCGAAAGAAATATGGCCCCTCTTCATGTTAAATGGTTGGTCAGGGACAAATGATTTTTTTTTATTATTTGTTGCAAATTTCTTGCAAGGGACTGTCAAAAAATCAATTGACCCCCCCCCCCCCCCCCCCCCCCCACTTTCCCATTTTTCACATCCTTTTCCTAAATATTATTTTGATATCTCAGTTATAGCGGGTATCGATCATCTATCTTTGAGAAGGGTATAAGGAGGCAACCATTTGATTCTGAAGGTGCCGGCATGGCAGATTTGGTCATTCAGATCATTTATTTTAGAAAAAAAACTGTTACACGCAGAAGGCTGTTCCCTACTCTAGGTGCTGGCCCGAATTCTTATTTTACCAAAATCAAAATCAAAATATGTTTTTCTGAAGATGTAAGCCTCACCCCTTCCCCCCCCCCCCACCCCCCGCTTTCAAAACCCATCAGAAAATGCTGTGTGACTGACGACGACATACAAAATAAAAGAATAAAACAGACAGTAGCGAGATATTCATGAACCCATGCACGAGACATCCTAACTTGACATTAATGATCCCGCTTCGTGTCATACGGCAAATTATGTGATACGTTCGTGATTCGTACGTGATTCGTGATCTCACCGGTTACCTCTAATAGGCTGGTCCTTTCCCTTGCAACATACGGGTATCACAGATACCTTTGTTGTGAAAGCCAAACAGATAAAGGACAGAGAACCAGTCTAACGTTTTAATAGAAGATAATTTGCGGAGGTACAAATTACTTCTGACAAATAGAGCATTTGCATTGATCAAGTATTTGCTGGCGTATCCGAATCGACGTATCGTATAACACGTAAATGAGGAAACGATAAATTTAGTCAAGTTGGTTCCAATGAAAATATTATATAATGCGTTTAATTCTAATTGAGATCGGTATAAATAAAGGCAACAGTAGTATACCGCTGTTCAAAACTCATAAATCCATGGACAAAAAACAAAATCGGGGTAACAAACCAAAACCGAGCGACCGAGCGAAACGAATAAAATCATTATTGTAAACAAATCTATTCGAAACGTATACGTCGATCGGTGCAAGAATTCTGGTACATGAATAATGCTAAATAATTGTGAATTTTGCTGGCATTTTTTTCAGTTTAAGAATCATTGAGTCAAAATTCAAAATGTGTTTTATGAATATACATCCTACGATATGGATGAAGGGAATGTAACCACATTTAGTATTGAGTTATTTGATTATATCAAAAACGACCAACACGTAATAATTGCATTTGCTGTTCCAACATATTAAAGGTATTATAAGTTTATCTGTTTACGTATTTATCAATTATCAGTATCGATATCGTTGCACCAGTCTTAATATATATCTGTATAAATATACTAGTATATTATTCCTGTTTGTGCAGTATCATCACCTTCTACCGTATCGACAATAATAGCAGCCTTTACATCAGAATCTGTATGGTTTACCACTGAAATCCAAACGGAAAATGGAGTAGAGGATGACAATATACATTCAACAATCTATACAAGTAGTAGTTTTGAAAAAAAAGAAACAACGACGTCTATGTCTACTAAAAAGGGTGAGCAAACTTTAAGGGACAAGCTGTATGAGGAATTGTTAAGCTGCGATGAAAGTCATTGTTGAAATTGGACTGTTTTCTGCGTTTTGGTCAAGTTGTTGTTTCTTTGACACATTACATGTTTCCGTTCTCTACTCTACAATATAATGCAGTAACATTTTCTTTATCATTTTATTTACCTTCGCAAATAGAAACTTAAAACAGATTTAAAAATATATATAATAATTGGCTTATTCATTTGATAGCACTCATTGCGTATAATGAATGTACTTCCTTCCGTAGGAAATGACCTATTCTCGTTTCAGACATTTTTATTGATGTGAATTTGCACGTCTAATGATCTATGCATATCAAAATAATACGGCGTGGTATGATTGCAAATAAAATACCTTTCCATATGAGACAAACTGACATGGAAATCTAGAACATAGGTTACCGTACAACCTTCAACAGTGATTGATATCCATATAGTCAGCTATAGAACACCCCGAAATGACAAAGTAAAACATTCTATACGGGAAAACTAATGGCATGAGTGTTAACAAAGTAATGAACGAAAAATAAATTTTATATACAGCAACAAACGAAAACGACGGAATAACAAGCTCGCCAAAGACACATCCAGCATTTTTGCCAGCTGAAATAAAGTTTTATTAATTTTTAGTCAACAATATTATATTATATTACATTGAATACTGAACTATCGTTATTGAAAATTAATTTTTTTTTTTTATATAGATTCTACAATATCCAAACACAGATATTTAAATTGCAAAATAAAAGGTTTATATATAATGAAATATTTGTAAATTTTTCAAGTATTTGTACCTTCGTTCAATGTCAATATGTCTATCAAATAAATTTCAGCAGACAAAACAAATCGATAACGAGCTTATAATTGGGCGTAGGTGTAAATCAGATTTAGAATAGTTGGAATTGGAGTAATTCATCGTTTGTTAGACAAACAAGGTTCATATATAAAAAGAAGATGTGTTTTTTGCCGATGAGACTATCTACAAGAGATCAACATTACACAAGTAATAAGAATTCAGTAATGAGCAAAATCCATAACGCATTGTCAGCTTTAAATAGCTCCAAAATGAAAGATGTGAAATAATTCTAACGAGAAAACTAACGGCCTTGACTCTTTTCAGCCGAGTTATTAAACTTCTGCTTACAAAACGAGGTTTTAATATGAAAAATTAACTTTTTGGGTAGATCTAGCTCATCAGGTGTAGAACAATTGAAAAAGTCAAGTACTTTAAACGGAAAAAGAACGATCTCACTACATATTAGGCGTAGTGAAAGCGTAATCACATGCCAAACGTCCAATAGGATGAGATTTTTGTTTATTAGAAGACAATAGGATAAACATATATCATTATGATTGTCGTTATAAGAATTAACTAGATTGGAATGTTTTATATTACAGGTTTACTCGAAAGAGAAATTGTAATTTATTCGTTAAGTGCAGCTGTACTTGTACTCTTTATATTACTATGTACAGCATGCCAGCAACGATACCAAAAAGTCTATGGCAATTTAAAGAAATACCAGACAAGCAAGAGAAGAAGGAGAAATATACAAGAAAATCCATTACCGGAAATTCCACTAGAAGACATTGAAGGGGTGTATGACGTAATTGATGAATTGAATATGATAAATGACTTTGAAAACGTTATGGATAGCAACTTTAGCTCAGAAAGTGAAACAAATGGAGGTTATGTTCAACCAGATAACAACGGTTATCTAACTCCATATCAACCTGTTGATGAAGATTCAAATACAAGTAACATCAATGACATTAAATCGGTATCTTTACAGACACCAAACGCAAATGGGGATGCTATAAGTGATCACGTATCCATTACATCAAGCTCAGGCGTACATGGTAGAAAATGTAGCAATATAAACACGAACCGACCGCTTGATCACCCTGTAGATACTCAAGACTATATATCTACACATTCATCGGATTTGGAAACAATATCAAGGGAATCTGGATATTTGAATCCATACCAGCCCATGATTCCAGCCACGGATTTACATGAATATAAATATGTCATTGGTTTTTCCGACGGATCTGGTTCCTCGTTGTCAGAAACATCTACTAAAGAAATTGGAGCTTATATTTCAAATCCTTATCAGGATTTAACATCTGAAATCGATACCCATGACTACATATAGCCATATGTTTCTATTGTGATACTGTTTTATTTGTGACGTGCAAAGATCCCGTTGAGCAGATAACGATTCACCGAATGATAAACACCCTTTTTACTAACAGGTTTGCTTCAATCGAAAACTATCATCTTCTCATCTGAAAATAATTTAATTTTGAAAGAAAAAAAATAGACAATGTTCAATAGATGTGGGGGAATCCTTAAAACGTTTGAATTGTTATCTTAAAAAAAAACGGTTTAAGTTTAAGCTCAAAAGAAATGGCTTTTGAAAACAAAGATTTCGAATAATAATTTAAAATGAAACATGCCTTAACTACGAAATTTTTTCAACGTACAACAAAAGATTGAGATTTTGAATAGCATACGAATTAATTACATTCAATCACTGTCATAATCTGAACATTTTACATTTTGAGGTTTGAAAAATGGCGTTAAAAGTGTATAATTAAATTTTGGATGTAACGCGTCTTCTGATTGGCTGACGTTATTTTGTTATAAGCCCATAGACATAATTAAGTCATGTGATCTTGACGTCTTCATCGTTTTCCACCGTTTAAAATGGAATTTAGAATTAAATTATAAGAAATGACTGTAATCCTTTTTCTGTCTATTCGAAATGACATAAAAAATGTGGTGCACACTGTTCATAACCCGCAACGAGCGTTATTCAGTGTGCACCAACTTTTTTATGTTATTTCTTCTTTGACAAAAAAAATATTACATTCATTCCTTCAGTAACTTTAAACGCATCATAAAGGAAGGATTTTATGTAAATAGGGACGGAAGAAACATTATGACAATCAGAAATTACCAACAGAATTAACAAACAGAATAAAATGACCTAATAGGCAAACCACCATAAGATAAACAACAATACACAATACATGTTACAGAAAACTAAAACTGAGCAACAAATACTCCCCTTAACATTTTATTTTGCACCATTATTTTCAATCCTTAAATTTATCATATTATCGAAACATCAAAGCTAGAATATATCAATGACGCAGTTAACTACATGTCGTATAAGTCGACTTGACAGAGAACACATAGCGAAAGTTAACAAATGTCCAAATGGTGAAGTTGAAATCATCCCTTCGTAAATTTTACGGACGCCATCACGAGTTGGTTGACCGTTAAGGAATAACCGTTTCACAAATGATATCGGATATGTTCCTTACGTCGTAACTACAATCCCCTTCCCTTTCATGAATTTGACCTACCGAATTAGACTATTTACCGGATTTGTAATCACATAAGCAACACGACGGGTGCCGCATGTGGAGCAGGATCTGCTTACCCTTCCGGAGCACCTGAGATCACCCCTAGTTTTTGGTGGGGTTCGTGTTGTTTATTCTTTAGTTTTCTATGTTGTGTCATGTGTACTTTTGTTTTTCTGTTTGTCTTTTTCATTTTTAGCCATGGCGTTGTCAGTTTGTTTTAGATTTACGAGTTTGACTGTCCCTTTGGTATCTTTCGTCCCTCTTTTAACAAAACAGAAATACGATTAAATCTGCTAAACGTTTTTTTTTTCTTTTCTTCGAAAACCAGCTAAATGATCACATAACTTATTTCAAAGTACCGGACATAAACGTTGGTGCTATAAACGATATTTTTCACGAACCCTAGATGTATTAACCTTGTTTTTGATTCATATGAAACATTTTAAATAAGTAATAAGTCATTATCTCGTATAAATGATAATCGATAAAAGGGAGATGGAAATATTGATAAGATACATTCAACACACTCTCTGTTGTTTTCATGACATTTACGTTCCGTATTGGTGAACCAAGTTTTGATATAGAAAATCGTTGGTAGTAAGCAATTTTCTACTTACTTAATCGGAAATATTACAACGTCATCAATAACCAATATATCTAAGTTATAATTTATTTTTAAAAGAGAGACGCAAGAGACAAGAGGGACATTCAAACTTTTATG
The DNA here is from genome assembly GCF_036588685.1 of Mytilus trossulus. NCBI lineage: Eukaryota > Metazoa > Mollusca > Bivalvia > Mytilida > Mytilidae > Mytilus > Mytilus trossulus. The sequence continues at coordinate 18,717,606 of NC_086386.1, read as the reverse complement.
TCGAAAATAAACATACATCGCCATGGCAAAAAAAAGCAAATGACACATAAATAATTTGTTTGCGTAACACAAACCCTACCAAAACTGTGGTGAGATTAGGTGCTACAGAAGGGGATAACCGGATGTTGCACCCATGAAGTACGATGTTGCTCGTTTGCAAGACGTGCTTCCCATATGTTTACTTCTCTATACAACATGTAAATCCTTCTTATTGGATGACAGTATTTGAACCACCACCAGACGTAGTTCTGTGTATTATTCAGAGGCCGAGGACATTAATATAAAGTGGATGTATTCATTAGTTCAAATTGACTTCAAACTCGCTCGAAGCATCTTTAACCACTCCAAATAGTTTTAAGTTCGTTTTCATGTTGAGCTATGACATTTCTTTGAGTTAAGATAAGGTAAATGCATGTTTAACCCGCCATATTCTTTTGTGTTCCTGTGAAAAATCAGAAGCCTGTAAGCCGATGTTTGTCTCTGACTAGTTTATCGTACTCGATTTCTGTTTTACGCATATATATAGTCTTTTGAGCTGTTTCACATTTTTCTCATTGTCAATGGCTACTGGGCGGTCTATAACTGTTCATAAACCATTTTATAACACGGAGTAATACATCCCGCACAATAAAACAGAGACATTCGATATATTTTCAATTGAACGACTTAACGTCCATTTTTTGTAATCGTATCTTTCATTTTTACTAATGTGCTGTGTCTTTATAATTGCTTGTTGTGTTTCTTTTTACTGTTATATATTGTTTTCTTTTTATAATGAGTAAGAGTATAACACAATGTTGACTGTTGTATCCCAATTTGTTGACATTTGTACATTGTGTCTGTTTGATTTTTTTTACACATCGTTGTCAATATAATGGAATTGTATGCGATTGTCATACAGGTGAGAGGATTAGCTAGCTTATAAACGAGTTATACCCACCATTTTCTACATAAGTAAATGCCTGTACCAAACAACGAATATGACAGTTGTTATTCATTTATTTGATGTTTTTGAGCATTTAAGTATGCAATTTGATTTAATTCTCCTTGGAGTGCGAAATTTTGTAATTTTATCTTTTGTTTCTACATATGTTTTGTAGGACATGAATGCAAAAAAATAGTCTGCAGAGACTCCAATTATTTTTCTTGATTTGATACGTATCCTTTTCCAATCAAAATTTAAAACAAATTTGTTTTATTAAGACAGTAGTGATATCATTATCAATTAAGTGCGCCTTTGTATTCACAAATTGGATAGGGCAGTTGTCCGAACACAATGACTTACACAGGAGGATATAGTAAATAAAATGCTATTGGTTTTTTTTTAATTCTCATTTGCAAATTTACAATATATTATATTGTTTTTCTGTAAAAATAATTTAGATAACTTAAGGCAGTGCACCTAGAATTAATAAGATTTCTAAGTGATTATCCGTTCGAGCTTAATGATGAATAGGCGTGGCAAGGCCAGAGTTAGTTTTATTTGTACACTATATTAATGCAAGTTCATTCACTGCAATATTGATGTGCGTAGTAATTACAACCACATACATTTATTTTGGAATAAATTAGTACAATTAACGATGTACTTAGGTGAGGTTTGAGGGAATATGAGTCAAATGTGCGGACTCCTTGGTGTTTTTCCATACAATACCATGTAAAATATTTTGCCCCACAACACCCATTTATTTTTTCATATAAAACGTAATGGCTCATGAAAAGTCATTTACCAAAATTTTAGAAGATTCTTAATTTTCTTTCTTTTGTTTTGAGACCTAAAAATACCAATCGAAAATAAGGTAAAAATCCGAGTTAGCATTTTCCCACCATATTGTAAATCTCAAATATCTCGAAAAAGGAGGTCCATGACCTATCAGGATGTTTATCTTATTTTTATTCTTAATTGATGCTCTACAAGTATAAAGTATCAATTTTAACTTCTTAATTTATCAATTTTCACCAAACCTCACCTAAGAACATCCTTAAGAAAATTCGAAGTTACTTATCAATAATATCAATTTGATGTTCTGTCAACTTGTAACATTAGTCAAAAGTGACAACTTCTATTGTACAATGTTTCCAATTGATTGCTTCAACATATCTTCAATCAAAATATCAAAATAAGGAGATGTTGTATGATTACCAAAGAGATAACTCGTATTTAATGTGTTTTTTTGTCAAATAGTTTCCGGTATCGTACTTCGATATATATGTCGTGTACAAGTTGCAATTTTGTACAGGTTAAAACACTACATATATTCTTGATTTCTGTTCTTTTGATTTGAAACCCTAAAAATACCTAAAAACCATTTTTAAGCAATCTGTTGTTCAGGTTATAACATGTACGAGGTACTTTTGTACATGTTATAACTGGTATTTTTGCATTATACAAGTTATAACGTGTACACTATTTTTGTACATGTTATAACCTGTACAAAATCGCAACTTGTACACGACATATACACATTTTGACTGTCAACTCCTTGGGTTTCAGCGTTCCTTACGATGAAACGCTTTTTAATTTTCATTTTTTGTCATGGTGTTGTGTTTTTTCTGCTAATGATTTTGATTATTCCTCCGTTATATTCAGATTACTAAAAAGTAAGTATTTGACATCACCTTCTTTGCTATTTTTTTCTTTTTATACTTTTTGATTTCTCTTTTTTTTTAATGTTTAATCAAAATGTATGAGTCAGACGTAGTCATACCTGGGAGTTATACCAATTTAATATACAGGTATTACCATTAAGGTTTAATAAGAAAATATGCAAAAAATAATTCTAGATTTTTTTTTTATTTAGTCTTTTAAAGATGTCCTTTAATAAGCGAAATTAAAACAAATCAAGAATTTGAAATTGTTACTATATGTCAAAAGAGCATTAGTTAAGGAACAAAATACAAAAAAAAATGATAGGTCATGAAGCTCCTGTTCGAGATAATTGATTTTTAAAATGTAGAAGAAAAAGGGTGACTCGGTCTTTAACCTTTTTTTACATAAGTATTTTTAGGGTTTCAAATCAAAAGAACAGAAATCAAGAATATATGTAGTGTTGGAAAATGCCCCTTCATGAGCTATTAAGTCTAATTTGTAAAGTAAAATAAGTGTTATGATGCACAATATTTTACCTTGTATCGTATTGAAGAAAACGAAGGATTCCAAACATCTGACACGAATTCGAAACCTCACCTAAGCCTGACTTTAATAATTTTACTAATAGTTCAAATAAATAAGACCATTGTGGACGTTAAAGTATTTATGTATAAATATAGAACACGTATATATTAAACAGAAGCACATTACAAATCAAACAGTAATTTCGTTTGAACAATTAGTTATATTGACATTATTTAAACATATTGAAGTTAAACATGTATTTGCATGATGGAAAGTTTCAGTCAAAAATCTGACCATAGTAGTAAAATGAATATTATTGCCTTTACTTCTGATATAAATGTGAAAATATATGCGAATGGTACCTACCGAACTAAAGACGTTCTACCGGGTTTGTAAAACACGAGCAACACGACGGGTGCCACATGTGGAGCAGGATCTGCTAACCCTTCATGGACTTTTGAAAAAAAATATTGTCTTTTAAATCAATTTTCTTTATTAATTAGTTAATTAGTTTGAACTATTTTGTTGATAGCTCTAAAACTAACATATAAAGTTGAAAATTAATAACAAATACTCCCTGTTTTTCGAATTTTTGCCAAATTAATCGATTAAAACTCAAATGTGTTTTTTTTTTTAAAAAGACTGAATATCTTATGATCATTGGGGTCTATATTTTTTAAAAGTCAATTCGATTTTAGTCACGGTTTCATCTTATTATTGGTTTCTTTGTAATTGTGTAACTATCAATGAAATAAGATGTAGATACCAACGTCTATCAAAAACAGTCCCAGTATATAATTATTCATTTAATATTCAAATTTCATGATCGGTAGCTGTCGGTTGAAAGTCTTTCAAACAACACTTTGTAGTGATAAGCTGTTTAAAATTTTAAACTTTCAAATCAGTAAACTAAAAATCTTCCTTTTACCTTTTTCTGGGAGAAGCTAGCTCTTATATATAGTTCCTTAATTAAAAACACAATAGTATAATATTAAAAACTGTAAAATATAAACAAACAAATAAAAGAATTATTTACATGATAATCTGATTAGTGTGTTAACAAACAAAACCATGTGCTAGTTTATCAATTATTTTACATAAAAACACAATGTTTATATGTAAAGATGATAAAAGAAAGGCCGATATGTAAAATTTCTCACTATTTAACAAACAAACGTAAAAAGATAATTATCAAAATCTGATAAACAATTCAAAATGAGTCTCCTCACACATTGAAAAAATGCAGTGTGAATCAATATGCGTAAGATAATACAAAAATACCTGAATAAAATCCTTTTACATGTAAGTGGTAAGCATCATAAGTATGTTCATAGTAAAATCAAAGTTTGAGTGAATGGAACCAACTAATCTTAAATGGTAAAAAAACAAAAAAACATAAACTTAGAAACTACTAACAAAAGCTTCATTATCAGTCTACATTGAAATTTTACAGAAATGTTGCCCATTAATGTCTCATTCTTTAATAGTCCAGTCAACATAAGTTTGAATTTTGAACTCATTGCAACATAAAATAATTAGTTCTTATCTATATCATTCAGCCCCATATATACAAAGAAAAAAGTCCCATAAAATCTAACTTCAGGAAAACACAAAATCTTTTTTGTCAGATTTTGGTTGATTTTCTTAAATTCATGTAAAATATGATATTTTAGTTTTCCATAAGTTAGATATTGTTGACTTTTTTCTGTGTATATTTGGGGTATAATGCTAGAATTTAAAACCTAAAAATCTTCTGTTGCAATTACTTCAAGGTGGGGATCAAATTTATGCTAGATTGGCTGGACTATAGCAGTTACATAAAAGCATTCGAGTTTTCAACAATTTACGTAAAATGATTAAAATTGACTTTTAAATCTAGTATACATGAAGATATTGATCAATATACATCTTTTTAATTATTGCATTTTTTTTATACAGAAAACAGAAAGTGGTTTCTTTTCAAATTAACACGTTTCAAACACAACTATAACAGTTACTGCTTTATAGTTTTCGTCTTTTTTAAATAACTATTTGTATTTTGACAATTCGCTTCAAAATTAGTTTCCAAAAAACATTATAATTTTAAATAGAAATGCAGAAATGAGAAAAAACAGAGTTTGTATGCTTAGTATTTAGTTCAGTGAAGTAAAATATGTTCATTAAATAAAAGAATTTAAAAGTTCTTCTACGAGTAATGCTGGTGTTTGAAAGCCCTAAAATATATCTATGTAATAGACCTCGTCAAGAGTTAACTCCCCTACCTTGCTCTTTTGAAGTTTTCGGATTTTATTGTCATCTGACATGTACATATTATGTAAAACAAAGCTATGCTGATTTAAATATTAATTTGGCAGCTTGAAATTTAAAGATGATGATAGGTTTCAGTATACATTTTTTAGTGGACAATAATTTAGCAAATTTACAAAGCTAACATTGTTGGGTTGATGTTTAGACGAGTTGTATATACATTATGTACACAGTCATGTATCACCATCATTGATGGCGATCCGATGGATACATCTGTTGTAGGGTTGTCACTGACTCAGACGTACTTATATATATATATATATATCAAAAACAATTTTTAATATTAGCTAACTCGAATTCCGAGCCTACATTTTAAGAACAAGCAAACAATTGAATTCAGTTGTTTTCACAGAAATTCTTAAACTGTTGTTACGTTTAATAATCGAAAAACGTATGTGGTAAGTAGGGAACAGATTAACTTTTGACGAGATGCATTCATAATAAATTTCTGGAAAAAATTATATGAATCTCAAGATAATCTCAATTTGTGTTTGATGTGGCGATTGAACTATACAATGGGGGTAAACGATTAGCACGTCCCTTTTCAGGAAGTTCTAAATCAAATAAATTGGTTTCTGTTTGTGGCATAATCGTATGCAGCGGTGGAGTAGGTGGTGGAGCAGGAAATGCCATCTTTTTCTGACCATTTTTAAATTTGGTATTCCTTGAGTCTGGCTGTATAGGGTTTCCGTCATCAACTAAGAATGGTCGAGGATATGTAGCTGCTTTATTTTTCTTCATGACCATAACGACTATGAAGACAGCTACAATTATCACTAACAGGCCTGTGACCACGCAGGCTATGATGATGTAACGACTGTTATCTGAAAATAAACACAAACTATGCATCATAAGCCTTGATTCGAGATTTCAAGTTTTAATTGTTTATTTGTCAGTGTCATAATATAAAACAAAAAGGTATAAGATAATAAAACAAATCATGGAGGGAAAACATGGCAGTTGAAAAGGAATATCAAATTCAAAAACCAATTACATGAGTAACTAATTGTAATAAAGAATCACTCGTTAATATAACTTCAGATTGGATGGTACTTCTATCCAGTGGACCCACTTGAAAGCATACACTACAATTACAGTAGAGTTAGTGACGTTACTAACGTAAATTGTTGTTTTCGCGACGTCAAACTGTGACTTCTCACGAAAAGATGCAGTTTTTCACTAATTTTTATCTTCCAAACTGATATAACTTGTCGAGTTCATGGACCCCTCTTTTTTAATGATGACATTTGGTTTGATAACATATAAAGATTATTTGTACCAATTTTCATGAAAAAGTCAATAGTGCCTTTTTTAAATTCGATAAATATACAGCAAAAAATAATGTTTTTTTCTATATTCATAAACATTTGATAAAAAATTTGTAAAAATTACAAATAATTTTAGAAAAACAGCTTGTGTTTATATTTAAAAACAAAACAATATGCATATCTGTCAAAAATAAGAATACGTTCTCAAATCTGAATATTGAGAAAATGTCTGAAATTTCAACCTCAATTTACTCAGAAAGTACGAATGCAGCACATGATGGTATATTTTTTATTACATTTTTTGATTTTGTAAGGTAAAAAAATAGCCTTTATGCAAATGTTCATCAAATTTTATTATGGGATCTAAACTGTATCGAGTGCCCTTAAATTTTGTTTTATTTTTACTCTCCTGGCATCTCTATCATTCATAAAGGGGGTTTCAGAACAAAATTGTCAAATCACATTATCACATAGATAATTATACATAATGACAAAATTGATGTTAAAAATATTAAAAAAAAAAAGCTGAAGTGGAAAGTACTACGACTTATATGATATTTTACACATTTTAACACTTATTTTTTCTCATACATTTATGTGTTCAAAAAATACGAGCGCAAGATACCATGAGAAGAATAAGTATTAATATGAGACCGGCAATATTATGGCAAAATCAAACCAATATACCGACGAAGAGACTAACAACAGTTTAAAAACACTGTGTAAACAACTCAAGACTGGGCAACACGAACTTCACCGTAATCCGGTGTGATAACAGGTGCTTAAAAGGGTAAAAAAATAAAGGCAACTGTAGTATACCGCTGTTCGTAATTCATAAATCTAATGAGAAAATAAATCCGGGTTACAAATTAAAACATTTATGTAAAACGTCAAGACTTGAAATAGAGTTAAAAAATCCTAATCTATTGACATAAACGAGAAACAGTAAAATGACAAGTATCCCTTTCTGTATAAAATTTAGATAATGAAAAAAAGATATATAAGAAATTATAAGAAGATTTAATTAATTAATGTTCAGATTTTTTTCTCAAATGTTTGGGCTAATTGTTGACCTGTTTTAAGATAAATGGCGATTTTCGTATAACTTTGAATAGGCAGTAGTCTTCTTGGAACTTATATATAATGGACTACCAATGTGGCAAATAAATGTTAATTGTTGTGCATCGTTCTTTCTGTTGACCCTAAAACACACTTTCAACGGAGTACCATACCTGTAACAACCTGTGCAAAATATGTGATTGTCATGCTAATGATCGGAATGATTTAGTTCAAATAACCCGATTTGCGGAATCTTGTAAAAGTTGTAGATATAAAATATTATCTGGAACTGGAGATATATATATATATATATATATATAAACGAGTCTAAATTGAAAACTACGTTCAAACCGATGACTGCGTTGGATAAAAACCGCAGTTTTTATACGTGTGCATGTCAAACAAATTTCGTTGTAGAAGGGTCTAAAAACAGCACAAACAACATTTTCCAAAAGACCAAAAGAGTGAAAAAGTATATTTAAACAAAACGCATTTGACTAACAGGTCGAACAACTGATGTTCTTTAACCCTGCTGACTGCCATTGACGATTGCCAAATAAAATTGATCACAAGATGTAACAAAATGGATCCTAATATAAATTTTTATTACGTCACAGAAAAAAAAAAATTGTTAACTTGTGGACAGGATGTTGTGCCACAAACATTCGGTGTCAATATTTCTTTAGTACACCATATCCGGATTTCGACAATATATATATATATATATATATATATATATACAACTCGTCTAAACATCAACCCAACAATGTTAGATCTGTAAATTTGCTTTCGCAAATTTTTGGTTCTTCCCTCGCCGGGATTCGAACCCATGCTGCTGTGATATCGTGACACCAAATCGCCTGCACTGCAGCCGTCCCGCTAGACCACACAACCACCTGGGCTCTCTAAAAAAAGAGCTTTCGGTGGCCATATGTTACCTTTCCACATCAGTTTTAATCTAGCGGCGTACTACAGTACATGATATATAAGGCATGAAGATGTTATTGTTACAGATCAGCTAAATTATCTATAGTAAAGAATCCTACAAATTAATGTAAGATACAGTCACAGAAAATAATTATATTCATAAGTACGTCTGAGTCATATATATATATACAAGTAAGTCAAGTACAAATTCCAAGGACGCCCAAGAAGATAAAATGTAACATGCATCAACAACACTAAAAGCAACATCAATTTTACCATTTCCAGCATCTGAAACTATGGAGGGAGAAGTTGTGGTATTTAGTGGAGCGTTGTTAGGTTGTGCAATAGTAACTGTGGTGCTTGCAAAAGCGCTTGCGCTGCTGTGCGAGTTCTGGTCTGCAGTGGAAATCAAACGAAGGAAATATATATTCTGAAGTGCAAGCTATGCTTTTTAAGTTAAATTAACAAATGAAAATGGTGTATGTTTAGAGCTAAGGCTTAAATTTCGTCTTCTATCTTTTGCGTAAAGAAGTTCATTGGTATGGCTAAATGCCGTTTTATTTGAAAACATCCTGTAATATCACAAAATGAAAATATTAACTACATAGATATAAACAGATATGTTACAATGTATGCGTACCAATGAGATAACTCTCCATCCAAATCACAATTTATAAAAGTAAAATATTATAGGTCAAAGTTCGTGTATACATCATAAATGTGTATGCCATAACAATTATCTGCTTGCCCTGCCGGAGCACCTGAAATCAGTCTAGTTTTTGGTGGGGTTCGTGTTGTTTATTTTCTTAGTTTTCTATGTTGTGTCATGTGTACTATTGTTTGTCTGTTTGTCCTTTTCATTTTTAGCCATGGCGTTGTAAGTTCATTTTTCGATTTATCTAAACATATATGTTCATGCTCCTAATTAATTTGTCGAATTGCAAAATACGTTTCGCATTTCAAGGTTGTATATTCTAAGTAATGATAACTTATTGCTATATCTGATGTTTTTAAAACATTGCTATTATGTGTTTGAATGTTTTGATCTCAAGTGTTGCTAACAGTAAAACCTCTAATATAACATGTATAATGTGATGAGAAATAAGTTGCAGATTTCTTACTTGCGTCTACGAAACTGGTAAGTGTGATGGGTGTGCATATCAAGCTCGAATCGAGAGGTCAGGTTTAAATTTGATTTCTTATTTTGAAAACTTCAAAAGCTTTCGGCACATTCAATTGTGCATTGCAATAGCTATGAATTATTTTAAGTATTTAAAATAATGTAAGTTATAAATGTCTTATGGTAAAAAAAATCACGTTTGTATTTTTAAATTGAATATAAAACTATGACATTTTTGTGGTATGATTACCATTGAGACGACTCTCCAATTGACACAAAATGTCGTAAAAGTTAAACACATATTGGTCACCGTTTGGCCTTCAAAAATTAGCAAAACCAAAACTCCATACTATGCTTAAAATGCCCCGAAATGACAAATGTAAAAATATTCAATCAAGAAAAATAACAGCCTTGTACAAAACAATACATGGAGCAAAACCAAAGTATGCAGCAATTAACTACCCGCACTGAATCAGAGGATCTGGAAAAACCTAAAGAAAGTATCGGGATTAAAATGCTTGCTGGCGTCAAAACCTCTCTATGACTGGGAACAGTGGTGAAAATTGCATCATAAGAACAAATTATAGAAAACAGTAGTTAGGTTTTTATTTCATCTGATCGATATAATACTGATTTTTTTTTATTATCAAAAACAATTCGTTGTATGACATAAAAATTAACCCAACACAGTTGACTATCTTGTAAGTCGAACTATTACAACATATACTTATACACAAAAGGTGAATGCCAACCATTCACCCTGCCTAGTTATCATTTAACTTATTTTATCGTTATTTGGTTAGTTTCATTAAGATATCAAATACTTTGGGATTTCAAAGAGATAACAAAGGTAATGGAATAATTGATAACAGAATACCATCTTTCAATAAAGCATAGAGTTGCAATAAAAGAAAAAACGACCAATAAATCACTTAAATCACGCACAACATTTATTTTGACATACCAGGTTGACCAGTTGTATGAGATGTATTGCTGTTGCTTGCGCTGTTTGTAGTTGTATCTACGCTGTTAATGTGCATTGCTGTAGTGTAAGTGCTATCTGTGCTAGTATCTAATAGTTAAATGCATAAATACTTTAATCCAACATCCTGTCCCCAAGTCAATCCAATCTAATATACAATACTTTTGTTTGGAAATTTTAAATATGGTAATTTACTTTAGAATATCTTTATATTTAAAAAAGAAGAATCTATAGTATCACAGTAATTGATATAGTGGCAATGGCTCTATTACAGACTTTAGGACCAGAACTTGATACAAAAGATCATCTGCAACTTGGTGATGATTATAACATGAAGAAACAGAAAGGAGGCATTACAAAAAAAAATTCAAATCGGCATTCGATAAGTCTTCAGTAGAAGATTTATACATATAAATAATTTTGATCACATAAATAAAAAATAATAAATTCGTATCAGAGTAAAATCTCTCAATTTCATATTTCGGTTAAAAAGAACAGACTGCAAAAACTGCAAAAGAAACGAAAAAATTGACATATAGCAACAAAACAGCAACAACAACAAAAGCAACATAAATATTACCCTTTCTATCATCTGAAACTGTGGAAGAAGGAGCTGTTGTGTTTGATGAAGCACTATGAGATTGTGTAATAGTAATTGTGGTGCCTGTGAAAGCGCGTGCGCTGCTGTGCGAATTCTGGTCTGCAGTAAAAGTCGTATAAATAAAATATTTAGCTAGTTTTATTTTAAGCGCTTTTAGTATGCTTTACTTGTTGAATTTACTTGTGTATTAATGGATAAGTTTGGTTACAGTTTTCTGCGTTAAATGATTAATTGGTATAACTCAAAATGTCTGGTCAGTTAACACGAATATCTGTTCTCTTATGAGGATTTAATCATAACGCTACTGTTCTGAACTGAACGGCCTCAATCGACCGAAAAAACCAATTACAGATCATACATGTATTTCAATATAAAAAAATCTTGATTTTGATTGACCACTAATTGTTTTTCTCTTGGATAAATGATCTTGCATAATTGAAGGTTTATATTTTACGTAAAATGAAGAATACATCCGCTACTTTACCGTGGCTATAAAAAGTCAAACACGGGGAGGGACTGAATTATTTCTGTAACAAATAAAACGAGCTATCACGTACCAATAGTATCTTTGTTTGTAACTGTAGAGAAGCTGTCTTTTGAAGTAGTGCTGCTATATGCATTTGGATTTTGTGTTTCAGTACTGAATGATTTTCCTGTAATAGTACCACTGGCATGACTTGTTAAAATAGCTGATGTGTGTGAAATATTGACAGTTGTTATCCATTCGTTTGAAGTGTTAGAGCTTTAGATTTTGCCATTTGATTAGGGACTTTCCGTTTTGAATTTTCCTCGTAGTTCAGTATTTTTGTGATTTTACATTTTTTTTCTCGAAAAAAATAACTATTAAATAAATAAGCTTGACTAATGTATTCGTTTTCTTTTAATTTCTGAAGTATTCGAAAAACTTATTTTTAACAATTAAACAAATTACTAGTGTTTTTGTAAACAATCTAAAATATATAAGATACAATCATTAACCTAATCATAATGTGTAAAACACAAGAATTAGAAAAACATGAGTTATCCTGTTTTTCAATTACATTGTAGAGTTTCAAATTGCGTTCAGCAATGAGGCTATTTATCAACAAATGTATTTTACTACACCCAAATATTTGTTTATACTCCGCTGCCCCCTGCTGTGGCTTTATAAAGTCAAACACGGGGAGGGACTGAATTATTCCGGTAAAATATAAAACAAGCTATCACGTACCAGTGGTCTCTTTTTTTGTAGAGATAGAAGATGCGGCTAGTGAAGCAGTGCTACTATAAGCATTTGGATTGCTAGTTTGTGTTTCAGTACTGAATGATTCTCCCGTACTATTACCACTGGCATGACTTGTGGATATATCTGATGTTTGTGAAAAATAGCCAGTAGTTGTTTGTAAATTTTGATTTAAAATAGTGCTGGCAGTATAAACTTCAGGTTCATGTGATGACGACGTAATCGTAGATGTAACACTTGCGTCTACAAGCATATAAGTTTAAGGAGTGACAAGCATATAAGTGTAAGGATGTAAGCTTGAATTGAAAGTCAAGACATAATTTGATTTCTGATATTTAATTAATTGAAAGCGTTTGTACTCTTATTTGTAAAATTAAGTTTCAACGAATTTAAGTTGAACTAATTCAAAAGAGTTTATTATATTTTTATAGTAATAAATGTGTCTTTATTTTTACAGATAGTAAAATATTTTTCTATCTAGAAATTAGATAAATATATAATTAACATATATACATTCAACTTCATTTATTATCTTAACATGCTTAATGTGGATAGAAAAGGGATGTTCGTCCAATTAAATTTAATTTAATAAAATTAATTTTGGTTTGTTGGATTTAAACATCTAATATTTTGATAGTTCACATGGTTATTAAAGATAATGGAATAATAAAGCTGTGTTCTATTGATGATGGGCAAGCTTAGTTTAACCAGCATTGCACTACAAAGCACGGACCAAAGCACCAGCAAATTCACATACGACAATTTATTTGACATACCAGATGTACCAGATTTATCAGATGTCGCGCTGCTGCTTGCGCTGTTTGTAGTTTTACCTGCGCTGCTAATCTGCTTTGTTGTAGTTTTACCTGCGCTGCTGATCTGCGTTGTTTTAGTGTCTGTGCTAGTTTCTAGTAGGTAAATGCATAAATTCTTATATATATACACATATTTTGAACAAAACTAATCCAAATAAGTCTCCTCTTAACATATTGTAAATCTTGTAGAACTTAAATATTTTGAATGTCCTAAATCCTAAATCATGGTACTTAAGTGCCAGTCTGCCTAAGAAACAGGCAGTGGTGAAAACATGACCAAAAAAACCCACCCAATTTGACAATGATTTCAGTTCATAATATGTAGTTATGCACAAAAATAACTTTCATTTCCGTGTTCTGTTCTGCTAATAGAAGATACAATTTGGTTGAAATGCACTAGGAATTAACGAATAAGGGGAGATAACTCTGTAATTTGCTATCATTTTAACCAATTTTCTAACCGAGTTATTTGAAATTACCAGACGCACACAAACGAAAGACTAATAATTTTGAACTCAGGATGATGGTAAGTATTAAATAGCATGATTAGTTCGGTGGGTTTTTTCTGATCATGTTTTGATTTTTACATAAATTGCCTGATTCTTACAAAGACTGGTACTTAATTCATAATTGGTACTTGCAACATACATGCACTAATGCTGACTTGACATAATATAAAAATGCACTACTTTATGATTTATAATAATAGCGTTATACTACTGTTGCTATAATTTATACACAGGTTTAATTACAAATCATTTATATAACTTATGATAAAAACGCGGAAGATAAAGAAATATATATTACTCGACAAACATTTATTTTCTACAATTGTAATATTTTGCAATTTTGGACTGGTCAGAATAAAATTAGGAATCAATCATATGACTTAAATTTCTTTGGTAGTTCACGAATCTGTTAGTAGCTTTTAAGATTTGCGAACTCCAGTTGTTTCTCTTTGAGTAACACTACTAACAATGTTAAACCTTACCAGTGATTCATTGTATGCGTGTATTATAAATATATCTTTTTTAATTAAAATATATAAATAAAAATAAAAAAAGATAAATATACTATATATAATATCTGAAGATTTGTTTGTTACTTCAAACATATCTAAATTATTGCACTCCCTTTTTGAAGAACGAATTCAAATAAACTCTTAAAAAAATATCAATGTAGAAGAAAATTATTTTGGTTTAATAAAATTCGATCAGGAGTTGTCTCCCATAGACCTAAGATTATAAAATTATGCAATTTCTCCAGGTCACAGCGGCATCTCAAATAACTTAATGTTTTGTCAATAACATGGTTTATAATCTTGTTACTTTGTGTGAATGTGTATTCATGTTTTTAGTTTAAATGTACTTAATCGTTCTAATCATTCAGTGTGCTTTCTTTTGTAATTCATTTGATTGTATAGCTCAAATTTAGAAACCGTGATTGGTATATAAAATTATCTTCTTTTTATCACATTTTCATTGCATTCATAATATACTAATAACTGTTTAATATATTAAACGGAAAAGTACACATCCAATATGCACATGCTCATGCATTTATTAATATCACAACTGAACTATAATATGGGTAAATTATCAAGGTTATATAATATAAGTACAATGTATAAGTAAGATAAAACAGTATGATAATATTCGAAAACTACATGCAAAAGATATAAAAGATCACATGCTTAGTTTGAAATTTCTGTAAAAACCCTGATCACATTTTGTATATATTTACCATGCTTGCATTTGTATAAGTATAGATCTTTCACCATGCTTAACAAACTTACCTGTAGTAGGAGCTACCGTTGTTGTCGTAGTTGTTGTTGTGATACCATTGGACCAGTATTCGATCTCAAAACCTGTATCTCCGACCGTATTATCTGTCTCAAAGAAGATATACATCTCTCCAGTAGAGCTTTCTAATGTTGCACTATGTGTTTTTCCACAACAGGTTTTCAGCAATTCAGGACTGCTGGAGTTGGCCCCTGAAAAATACATTGCACAAATTACAATACTATTTTACCTATATTAACAGCCTTGAGATACTTATACTCAAATTATTTGAATGCTTTATTCATGCCCACTGTTTTCTCTAGATGTGTTCGTTCTATAAAGATGTTAACGTATAATATAACATATCTGTTTTGGGTCCAACCTATTTCTTCCATTTTTTTTATAATTTTTGTTAGACAGGAATTACCTGTGCCAGGTTCCTAAACAATAATGTATACTAGATCACCAAAAGGAACAACATACCAAACTCTGACCCTTGCCGGTAAAATCTAAATCAATAGATAGATAAAGGAAGATGTAGTGTGAGTGCCAATGAGACAACTCGTCATTCAAATATTAATTTATAAAAATAAAGACACTACATTTTGTTCCTTTTCAAGTTTATCTCGGGTGAGAGTATTTACCCTTACATATTAGATTCCCTTCAAACATCCTCATTGTAAACCGCATGAATTTATATTAAAATCGAGTGCATGAATCTGGAAATTTGCCTTTTACATTGCTGTATAAAGTATTTACTTCATTCATATTTTTTTTAATGCTGTCTTTTTGTTTATAGCAATACACATAGTACCAACCATTTTGCATAGAAAAGAAGTTATTTGTGAGAAATTTCAACACAATCTGAATATATTATACTGTAACAGATATTTACCATCATACACGTAAAGGTAATCAAACAAACAGACTCCTTTAGAATTTTCTATGAAGCAAGTAGCAAAATGTATTTTTATTGTGTGGTTGATCCAGTTCGTTGTTAAGTACCAATCTTGAGTATAGTTCCTGCAAACAAACATTACAATTACTTACATATGATCTGTTTTACACAAGTAGGAAACGCAAATTGAAGTTTTGATATGCGAATTAACTTATAGCACATATAATATCCTAAAATATCAACTTTATCTTAAAATACCGAAACGGTCACCCGTGGGCTCGTTAATGGGTCTATTCTAAAAGCCTTACTGCTAAATAAATCAGTTATTTTCATAACAACATAATATTCTACAAATGTCATTTTTCAAAATATGACGATTTTGTGAAATTTTCATACATAAAAGCTTATATATTTATTATAAGTAAAACATTGGCCGCCAACTCAATTCATCATGCAATTTAAAGTTGTTTTAGATCGTGGATGGCGACCAAGGTTACTTAATTATGCCAAAAACGATCAAGATTATGTTAATGTTTTTACCAAAATTGACCTTTAAATACATATAATGTTTATTTCAGAGGTCAAACTAGCTTCGTTAATTTTAAAGGAAGGTGCCGAAAATATATATTTTGGTCTTAACAGTATTATTACATGTATTTCTATGTGATTTTTTTTTTTTTTTTTTTGCCCGCTCCAAAATATCATCAAACATTTAGGGCCAATTAAAACCCTTGATTGAACCTTCTCTTAAAGTTGCAAAGTACTAAACTTTAAGATAAATGTTTATTTCATACCCGTCAGGATATCGCACATGCCCATCATAGCCCGGATGTGAGGTAAATACGTTAATCAATGGCGTGGCTGTCAGGGATATCATATTACAGCTGCAGCATACTGCAAATAAAAAAATATTAATGTAAATACTATTTGAGACCGCGAAAAGTATTTTATAACTTCTTTAATTTAAAGGTTATTGAAGGTTTTCTTAATAGTTGAATTCCATTGACATTCCCTCATCAGTGGTGCTCAACACACAAAACCGCTATATAAGGAGCATTATCTATGTTATTGTATTAATTTTATCAAAAGAGTTTCGTTCATATTTTATCACCGTCATGTCTCGACTGATATTTCGTGTGATTTCACATTTTTTTATGTATGATGTTCAGTAAGGTGATAAGAAAACAAGTCTTCATACGAATTTACACTCGCTTGACAGATATTCCTCGAAAAGAAATAAGATAACAAAAATACCGAACTCCAACGAGAGTTATAGACGGGAATTCCTAAGCAAATCTAAAATCAAAAGTTTAAACACATCATACGGATGGTTAACAACTGCCATACTCCTAATTTGGTACAGTTATTTTCTTATGTAGATGGATTTAACCTAGTTTCATAGCTAATGTAGCTAAACATTGTCACTTGTATGACAGTCGTATAAAATTCCATTATATTAACTGTGTGTGTGAACAAAACAAAGTGCTTGGTGAATTTGTTGACAATTCGTCTTTAATAATCTATCCATCACTGGTCCTTAGGTAACACTTTTTCAATATTTTTTCAATAGCGGTCACATGCATGTCTTATACTGTTAATCTAGCTTTTTAGAAGTATAGATGGCAAACACGTATTGTCTATTTAAAACAATCACACATTAAACATTGTATAACAGGGAAAGTACATGTAGGAAGAAGAAAGGACATCTTTTATATTTCTACCTTAATTTACACCAGAATTTGAATAATTACTAACAAGAATGCCTTAAGTGTACAGGAACTAAAATTTGAATAAAGTTCTTCGGATAGGTAGTGTTGATTGAAATACAATAATGTTGTGTTATATTAAGCTCAATTTTTCAAAGAATTCATTTGATACTGAGTTCTAGGAAGGAATAACCTTTCGATTATAATTGATTTTGATATTAATTTCATCATTAATGACCCGTCAAAATGCTTTATAAATGTCACGTTATATAATGGTTCGTCAAATTAATCAATTGAGACTTGTTAGCATGCAAAATACTTCAAACTTTTGTTTATAGCTTTTTACAATTATTAAATGATTAATTTTATCGTTATAAAGTTGAAGACCATGCAGATTCTTGAACACGAAATGTAGATATATGAAGATGTGGTATTAGTGCCAATGAGACAATTCTCTCGTCTAGGTCACAATTTGTCAAAGTTAACCATTAGAGTTCAACGTACGGTATGGTTTGTCTATAATTCTTCATATGAACAGACATGTAAATATCGTGACCGTCTACGTCTTATTGGTCACGTGGTGGCTTACGGAGACTTGTTTATTTCTGCTCATTGTTTAGAACTTTTTGATCTCATAAAATATAATTTTGACCTTATTATTATGGTCGCAGTAGATTGCATTTATATATTAAAAAAAAATAATAATACCAAATATATATTCAAACTAATGAGTCGAAATATACTGACGACGCCATGACAAAAAAATAAGATAAAAAGACAAAACAGCATACAAAACAGAACATGGACAACACAAGACTGGGCAACAAGAACCATGTATCATTTATAACAGTGTTTTGCTATTGTGTGTCTACCAAGATTTTTTTTCTCAATTTCTGCAATGTCTGATATAAGCATTTTTTCTTACGTCTACATTAGGTCTTTTTGTTCTATGAGCACTATTTTGTGTTCCTCTCTTTTTCATAGGGTTATAAGAAGAAGTGGTGTATATATCAATACAACAGTATCGTAACTTGATACAATTTACTTTATAACAACAGCAAGTCAATATACAAACTTCAACAACCGACAGTATATATATACTAGGTGTCAATTGCATACAGTAGTAACCCAAGGTCGATGACCTGTTGCAAAACAAATACGAAAAGATGAACCAATTCATTATTATTATTTTTCAAATTCGCACTGCTTGTAAACTTTATGACTTTTTCACCTGTTAAATATCATTAGTTATGAATAATTGTATTATTGTTGTTACACTTTAACATCTGCTTAAATATGAAAAAAGAGATAACAAAGTACAATGGTACATTCATCACTTTATACATTATGACTATTGAATCATTTCTAGTCAGTTTTCAATTTTGAAATGACTAGAAAAGGATAAAGCAAAAAATTAACTTTATAGCTCACCGAAATTGTATGACATATAAATGTATTATATTCCTTTTGTAAATGTACGCATGAAATCTAACCTTATTTTATAAACTGCATAACTTAAGGTACACATGTAGAACGTATCTTACACAATTTGTACTTAACAGAATAGTCCTGTTTCAAGAGTGTTTAACTTTAATACAATTAATCAGCTGATAAACTGAATGTGCAATAAAATACATAATGTAAACCATGCTTGTATCGAAGCAATGGCGTATGAAACTTTCAATAACAAAATTACTCAAGACAAGATTGTGTGGCTGACCTAAAAGATATACATGTAGTAAAAATCGTAAAAAAAGGTTTAAGAACAATGCAGGATTTCAAATAAGCAGCACTTAGACAGATATCATACAACTCAAATATTGAGGACCAGTCCTATTATCGGACTTTTGTCGAAAAAAAAAGTTTTAAGTTTTTCAAAGTTCGCTGTTTGAATTTAGTTAAGTATTTTTCAGGGTTTCCATTTTGCAGAGTTTTGTAAAGAATTATTTTTTCACAACATAGTTAAAAATCGATTTTAGAATTTGTTAAAATTGACTATAATGATTTAACTAGTCATGTAAATAAATACATTCAATTTGTTGATTATAATTCAAAATTTAAACAACACAGGCATGTGAAAGCCAATAAAAATATTTGATTTCCTATAAAACAATCACATTTCCGTTTATCAGTCTTGGAATATAGTTGGATCATTAAACAAATATGAAATCACATGTCAAACTATTAAAAAGTCTATTATATATTACTTTTAGATAGCGATTGAATTTCATGCTTGCTGCATTGGAATCGAATATTCAATCCATTTAAAAAAAAAAATGCTGATCAAATGGGATAAAACAATGTTTCATTCTTTTATGTTTATGAATTTGAATTTATTAGCTTTATTGGGTAAAACAATAGAACTAATTTTTACAAAAGCTTTGTTAAAATAGATGTTTTATATTTCGTTGATAACTTTTGGTTGTGTTGTTAGGGTACTGCCTTCACGACGTTAACAATGCCTTTGTTTCAATCATATTGTGAAAACATGTATCGGACTATGTACTTGGAGTCATACGCTTGCTTACAGACTCTTTTTCTTTAAGTTTAGTGAAGATTACTAAGCAACACGAACTCCAACAAAAACTAGGAGTAATCTCTTGCTCTCCGGAAGGGTAAAAGGTACCTATTGGTGAACTATAGAATTAACTTTAGAAAACGTATGGTCATTCTTCCTGAATGATTACACAAATGGTCATTTCTTATGTTCAGTTATTAAGTAAACACATTCGCGTTTTCGACTGCGCATTTTTGCGTTTTCGACTTCGCGATTTTTTGTTTTCGTCCTATAGAATATGAAACGTGAAAACTCGAAATGGCCTTAATCGACCACAATAACTGTAGACCCTTCTTCGTTGTTAAATTTTATACAATTTTCTGTTGAATTAAAGATTATTTGTGCGCCGTATATTGTTTATTTTCCTGGACAGAGATGCTCAGGGTTTTCATCGTTGTTGTTTAACATGGTTAACATGGTCGATGTATACACTTAAAATTATTTGTCTTTGTCGTTCAAATGTTTAAATTGTCATTTTATTACATTAGAAAACACCTTTAATTAAAATCAAAATCAATGGAATTACATAACATCACTGAAGAATCAATTTGTCAAAATCGTCATAAATGTATTATACAGTATTATGTATCAAATCAAGACTGAATTTTAGAATAAAAGCAATTACAATGTCAATAAATAACCGCAAGTAAACTCAGTGACTCTTTGTGTGTGGCTTAAAAAGTAATAGAAAAGTTCATGATCTATGAACGGAACAAAAAGCAAAAGACGTCGTGTAGATTAACGGGTTTGTTTTAAAAAGAAAAGGTCAATTATAATGCTTTGAAAAATTTACAAAAAGCACCTATGATATATCTAAATAACTATAACCTTTGAAAAAAGAAATTTGAAATTCTTTGAAGATTGTAAACTTCTTTTTTTGTTATTCCACCGTCTCTATTAAATGAATCTAATTAACCTTATGCAGTTGTCAATATTTTTTAAACGATTTATTAAAAATAAGTATACTGAAAGATAATTCTGTCTGAAGAAACAATCTGTCTGAAGAAAGAATCAATTGTTGATTATTTCAGAAGAAACAAAACGAAAATTATGAGAAGCAACACATACCATATGGCACCAGGCGTAGAAACACGGAAAAGATAATGTAAAACGATAGACACAAATAAAAAAAAAACTCCATTTTTAAAAAGCCTTAACCAGCTTTTTCAAAAACATGGTAAAATATTTCAGAGTGTTTTATTTGTAATTGCATAAAAAGTAAGAAGTTACCATCGACACATATGACTCTCAGTTTGACGAATGAATAACAATTGAATAACGGTCTGTTAAACTGAAAAGTGTAAAATCTTAAGGCGGAAGCTTATATAGGTTACTGGAAAGCAAAGACAGATAGATATAGGAAAATGTGGTGTGAGTGCCAATGAGACAACTCTCCAGCATGTTCATTTAGAAATTAACATATATTGAGTTAAAAAAAAATCGTGCATGTAGTGTTTCATTATTTGTTTTCTTGTTGATTCTTGTTCCCGTTGTATCTATTGAAAAAAACAAGTACAAAGAACTCGTGTTGAGTCTGTAGGTCTTTAGATATAAATTGAAACATTTTTTTTTCATATTTTATATATTCGTTTGTAATGTGTTGTACTTTTACAATGCCTAAATGTTCAAATAAAACAAAACAAATAGTGTCATTATCCATTTATCATACGATATATACAACAATTCATGACAATGCTCTTGTAAAAGTTTAACTAATACATCAGCGATACAAAAAGGATCTTCCTAATTACGCAATAAAAGTTTATTCAAGTGCGCACGTTCGAAATAGTCCTAATTTATTAGTCTAGAATGAATAATCTTTTCGTTTTAAAGTAATCACAATGCGATTTGTGTTTTGTTCTAAGCCAGCAGGTGATCTAGTTCGTGGTCGTTGTAAGGGGTAGTTGCGTGGAAACCCGAAACAAGAAAGGTATCCACAATTTACATCAAATACGTAACACAAATATCAAAAGTTTTACTTTTTATTACTTTTTTAAGAAAAGTCAACATTAATCAAGTAATTTAATTTATAACAGCGTTTTGTTAATGGTGTTATAGTATATTTATTGAAAGACTGTTTTAATTTGGAATATTGAACAAATACTAGACGTGAATATTAAAGAAAGAACAAAGAAAATCTGTTATAAATTTCTCACTATTGGGGCCTTGCTTTTAAAAGCTCAAAAAACTATTTCTCTTGAAAATAAATGGGTAAAAAACTGCTATAGTCACATGAAAATAAACTTTATTATGAAGTCTTTGGTATATAAAAGCAGTTGAAGAAGAGAAATATCGTGCTAAATAAGGTGTTTATCGACTTTTATTTACACTTATTTAATCTTAAGTGCATTAAGCACTTATTATGGAAACAAGATAAACAATTATCGCATTTGAAGGATCAATATTTTCCCACTTTAATCTAAAATGGCAATTATATATGACAGTATAAGTTGCTATATAATATTGATATTCAATTGAAGAATTAAATTAGAACTTAACCGTTTTAAAAAGAGAATATGGACCAATTTGATGTCCATTAATACATCAAAACCTACGTGGTGTTAAGAAGTAAATGTCCTTGCTAATCGACTTCTTCTTGCTGTAAAATACATTCTAACGATCATTTTAACAAAGGGACAAATATTTCTATCTTTTTGAATAAATATATCTCTGTATGAAATTGATCCAAGGTTTATTAGAAAAATCATGCATTTACTAGTATCAGTTATTCGCTCATTTAGTATATTTTTCACTGAAGTTTTATTTAATAAATAAAATACTCCATCTATGATATCACATCAAGGTTGTAGCCAACACTATACAAGTGGTTTTTGCCTTTGTAGATTATAATCGTTTAAGTTTCACAATTTATTGAAAGTAGAATGATTTACTAGTTCTTTTAAGTGTGTTTGTCGTTGAAACAGATTACTGTCCAAAAGGTGTTCTGATGTTTTGTGACAATTGTCTGTCTGTATAATGATCATTGTGTCTTTGATAACGTATATTTGTCATTTAGGCCCATAAAGTTGATTAATTAAACGTAAAATATTCAAAATGAAGATTCATTACAGAGTGAACTTGGTCATAGAAATTGAAAATATTTTATCAAATTAGCTGTAGAATTGTATCTATTATGGACCTTATGGTATTTTTTTTTGAACAATTTGTGGACATATATTATCGTATGTGAAAAGTTTCCCTTCATTCAAGTAAACTATGTTTTGTTTTTGATATAAACTTTTGTGACGGAGAAGATGCAAATAAAAAATGTGGAACAAATCAAGAAACGGTCTCGGTGTACTTAACTTAACCATGTACAATGTATAGGGTACAGATACATACTACCCTTACCCTGGTAAATCAAATATACAAGTCAAGGAGTCCGTTCATATGGTCATAATTACTCTGTATCAAAGTTCTGTATACTCTGCGATTTGGATGTCTGATCAAATATCTGGCTTGAGCAGACATCCCTTCGTTTTCTTAAGACGGTTTAAACTTCCTGTCTTTAATAGCAGTACATCCGAACCCATTTACTAAACCATTAGATGCATTAATGTTTTTTTTTCTTTTAGTCTCGACTATGCATAACAAATTTCCCACTTGCTGTTTATGAAATTACAATGACATAATGTTCCCTAATATAACTTTTATGGCGACGCCAGTACAAAATATAGCAACGTATGTTAATAAAAAAAAAACACTAAAAGTGGGAATTTAGTATTCTTATCTATAGCAAACTATCATAAAGAATTAGGTAGATATTTAAGTACCGCATCATTCATGAGAGTTCCAAGAAATTGTTAAAGAATGTACATAAGAAACTGGTATCCTACTGAACTGCTGATCTGGTGGTTCATAAATTATGTCAAACTTACTTAAGAGTACATCAAATTGATAACAGAAAGGCATGTTAGTTAATAGAAAATAGACAAACGACAAAATAAGAGATAAAGATTATACCAACTACTCTACATATCTACGAACAGTGTCTGTCTCCCATATATTAAATATACTTAGTGATAATAGATATAATATTTATACTGACAGTCATTTCAATTTAACGACTTTGATCAAAACTTTACACCAAGGGTGGTTTGTCTGCATTGATAGAGTTTATTGCAGCTTAAGTAGCCGATTTATGATATACAGAGAGAGTCTTGAATTTTAAAATAATGATAGAAGTGTATAACCTTTTTGAGATATTTAAATTAATACAGAAAAACAATATTACAGTTTTATGTCTTTACTTTCGTCGGGATATCTGTTAAGTATTTGTGTATTTAGAACAAAAACACACTTCAAAAAAGGAAAGCACGTTTTCGAAAACAAAACAAACTTCTTGAAGACTTGTTAATCTGTGTTATTGAATTGACCTTCTAATATTCAAAAATATGTCAAATTAAAAAGTGCAGCCAATTCGTTCGTACTACCTTAGAGTGAGTTTTTTTTTCGATTTTCTTTTCGCTCCTTCGATTGACTTTTTAAGAAATTTGCAATTTAATTACTCGATTAAAAGAATTTTAGTTTAATGAAATCTATATTTCATTTGCCCAAAATAGATTTCGTTTTTTTTTTAATTATCTTTTATTTCCCGGACTACGTACCTCAGTCCGCAATTTACTACCCTTGCTTTGTAACCTTGTGCACGTAGATAATCCTGATGTTCTGAAATGCCAACATTTTTTTTTTAGAAAACTTGACTTAATTCACCAATCTGTAACATCATGGCAGGGGGTTATTCTTAAATATTTCAGAATTACGTAATAAAAGGAATAACAGGACCAACTAAGTATCCGATATTCTCTTTTTTTTATTGTCGTGTTTTTTTCCCTGAATAGTTTCACACATAGATATCTCAATAATATATTGATAACACAAAGGATAAACGTTTCTTATAAACAAAATACATATACCCAAATATAATAAAATTGAGAATGGAAATTTGGGGAGACAACAATCCATCACAGAGCAGACAAGAGCCTAATGTCACCAATGGGTCAAGCTAGAAAGGGTCACAAATTGACTAATATTAAAAAATTCAAACAGGAAAACAAACGGTCTAATCTATTTAAAAAACAACACACACACGAAAAACAAAAACCACTTATGAACCACATGAACAAACGACAACGACTGAACAACAGGTTCCTGATTTAGGACAAGTACAAACAAATGCAGCAGGTTTAAATTTTTCAACAGGCGTCAATCTTCACCCTAACATGAAACAGAAGGGCACCATTACACCAGAGAAAAACACACTAAAAATATCAAGTGAAATGACTTAACTCGATCAAAAAGATATTTAACATATAACAAGTACATTAGATAAATAAATTTGATTTGTAATAATGAGATAATTTTTACAAAATGAAATGCTTTAAGGTCTACAATATTTTTTTATTGGAAACGGAAAGAAGGGGGAAACATAATAAAAAGAATACCGGCATAGCGTGGTCGTGTGAATCGTATGTGTAATGGTGTATTGAAGCATTTGGTAATAGTGGTAAATTAAGTTTTAAAAGCGTAACACAATGTTTTTTAAAAGAGACGGTTAAGTAGGAATCAAAGTAACGTACGTGAAGATAAACTCTTTCTTCGATCTTTTTTATTAGACGAGTAGCGTAGATAAATACAGCATGCTCATTGTATGAGATATAAGAAGCATCTGAGTACAAAAAAAAAGGTAGTTTTAGAAATTGACCCCTATATGTCTACATATATATAATTGGAGAAAGACCATAGTTTTTTAACTGTGATATATATTCCCAATTTTGTACTGTTGGATTTGCTAAAAAAAAATGTTCATAGTAGATTGAGTTCGAACTATTTACTGGTAGAACTATAAAGATATTATCTACCAGAAGAATTACATGAGCAATAGTGAATTATTTGTCTTTGAATTATTACTAGAGGAATAAAATCCATTATGTTGCAATGGGGAGTGGGAATAGACCCGTGAAATTTTTGACAAAAACCAATAGTGTTGAAATCTCGTAGTTTAGTTGTATATTATTAAAAGTGGACATGTAGCAATATGAGATGCATAGGACGACATCAGTCACAAATTTATCTCATGTATGAAAATACCGTAGATGTTATTTCCAAATCCTTAAAAAAATAATATCTATACACTCGGTTTAGTATTTCAAGATAAAATTTCCAAATGAAACCTGTCAGATTCAATATTGATTTTTACAACCATCTTTCTAATTCAGCTGTAAATATCCAAACTCGGAGGAGGATGGGAAAAGAGGGACAGGCTTGCCCGGTCCCCATTTAGTATGAAAAATTTGGTTGATTATTTAGGAAATCACTGGAGCATGACTGGTTCCCCTCTTAGGCAGTCACCTGGCCCCCTTTTATCAAAATTTCTAGATCCGATACTGAATTAGACTATTAGGTTTAGAGATTTACCCCTAAGTGTATGAATGTTTGGTTGTCGATTGTCGTCTCATTAACGTTAGCTGGCATTATATCACAGTAATATGAAGTTTTTTCTCTGCATTTGTCATTCTAGTTTATCACTCTCAGACACCTTAAGTTTTGTGGATTATTTGATCGTGTTGAAATATAATTAGCTTTACTATTTATCTTTAGTTGCAATGCATTTCCCTCACGTTATTTACTTTTTCAGTAATTAATAATTATTTCAATAACTGAGTAAATGTTTCCGTATGGTCTTATTCTATAATCTCGTCTTAAAAAGTCGATTTTTAAAGTGGCACGATTCTTCATGTACCTTTTAAATTACATAATTACGCAACACTCAAGATGCAGTTAATCTGATTAAGTGAGTTAAATCATGTATTCACCCATTTTCTTTTGTAAATGAAAAGATAATGAACAAAAGCAAATAGTAAAAGTATTACAAGTTGGTATATCAATCGTCATAATTGTTCGTAAATGAAAACTCGTATGTCGTTTTTATATGGTGTCTCAACCTTGTAGGATATATGTATATTTCAAAATGCCTTGTGCAAATCTTCTGTTACCGGGCATAATAGATAAGGAAACGGTTACGATAAAATCAATTATTCAGAATTGGATCTGAGAAAACTTAGTCGAAATTATGTGTATCATATAAAGTATATTATTCGTTTGTATAAACCAATCGAAAGGTTTCGCTAGACCAGTTCCTCCAGATTTTATCATACGTATAATCTGTAACAATAGCAACTGCTTATAATAAGTACGTATTTATAGTTTAATCAAACGGAGCAGCCGATCTTACTAGGATATACCTGCTCAATTTTCAATACCTCCAGCGGGTTGGTAATGTATATGGGATTAATATTCCTTGACAGTAAATTGCATCATCACTATTTATTCAAACTTATTGCTTTACATGCATATGTATCTAAAGTACTAGGAAACGTATAAATTTACTAAACACATGTCAAGCTCACCTGCATTAGTTTTCATATCTTACCTTTTTATTAAAGACAATTTGACAGTTATATTATATTATATGCTTATTCTTCTACCTATTATAGACATCTAATATGATAACGTTACACCTAATCAAATATAATGAATTATATTCCATGCATTAAAGGTAACTACGAAAGTATAAATGCGAAACAAATTCATCCAAGAACGTGCTCATAATACTGAAATATGTCAGGAGAAAATTATTAACGTCATGTTTATATCTTTCCAGAAACCAATTCGTTTTTTGCATTTTTTAATGCATTTGTTAAATAGGTGATGAGTAGATTGTAACACGTCCTTTTTCCATATCGACGTTCGTATTGGTCTACCTTACTGCTCCTCTAGTTGATACTCTAGTCGATATGGAAATAGTTAATTATACACTTAGTCTAGTAATTTTTGGGCCCTTAATAAATTGTTGTTCGGTGTAAGCCAAGGCTCAAGGCTCCGTGTTGAAGGCCGTACATTGACCTATATTGGTTTACTTTTTTAAATTGTTATTTGGACGGAGAGTTGTCTCATTGGCACTCACTCCACATCTTCCTATATCTATTCTTTTAAGAATATACGTACTTAGGTGAGGTTTTGGAAATTTGAGTCAGATGTTCGGACTCCTTGTTTTTTTCCCAACGATATAGGGTAAAATATTTTGCCCCATTACACCAATTTATCTTTAGATTTAAAAAAACTTATCAATAGCTCATAAAAGGTAACACGATACCGAATGACGTTACGCCACGAGTTATCGTTCCTGACGTTATCGAATAACGTTCACACAAGATGTATGTATACAAGCCAATGTAGCAGCTTCTGCAATCACAAGGTGAATTGAATAAGAAGAAAAAATGGTAACTAAGTGACATTTTTAACGGAAACTTTTTCTAGATGCAGAGTGCCGAGAGTTTTGATGCAATACGAAACGGTTAACTTATTTGAAATAAATTGCTTTATCGTTTTCTGGTAATTCTTCTGCTCATTGTTAACCTTTAAAAATGTATTACTTTTCTTTTAAATATCCGGCTGTTTCTTAAATATTTAAGCATCTGCACGATTTATCTATATATGTTCTTTTGAATAAAAGATTGAGTTTTGTCACTTTATTTTATTTTTGGTTTATTTGTGCAATAAATACTTATTCATGATGCACGCCGTATCCCCATGCAATTTTCGTAGAAATCTAATCTTTAGAAACTTATGATGATGCGTAATAAAACAGGAATTGAACAACCATCAATTCGTTTTAAAACTGGTCGTCAAAAACACCGCTCGGGCAAAATGGAAAATAGTTATCAACTGGATGAGAATTCGAATAGGATTAGGCGACAAAGAACAATACATTGTACAATCAGACTTTGAAACTCATACAGAAAATAGTTTGTTAGTACGGAATGTAAAACAGTAGTTTAACTTTGTCATTTTGCCGAAAAACATTCCCTGCATGTGTTCCAAGTATAAACAGTCTCTGAAATTCATTGGTCTGTAGAGAGTGAATCCGATATAGTTTCTGAAACATTTATAAAATAAAGTGCTAGCTTTTGTAGACCAAATCTACACGGGACAGACAGCAAATTCGGAATGAGGTCTGAGAAAGTTAACTTAGACTGAGAAATACATGAGAACTAGATTGGGCAAAAATAAAATTAAAAACAATTCAGGTCCAGTTAAAGTCTGATTAAAGACAGCCTCATGTATCCACTTGCGTATATAAACGCAAGTAGTCAGGACTGGCTCTTGTCATCCTGGTTCCGTTACATTTTTTTCTCTCGAAATTTACAAGCAAACGACTGACTAACTTTTTATTCAAACGACAGAAAGAGATTTGTTTCGTAGTGAGAATAAATACATTTTATATTTCTGACAATTACATAATTTTTATATTTTTTTTTATTCTACGAATTACACCACAAGGGTGACTAGGGAATAGAAATGATTACTTTGTCTTCTTCAAACCGGCAGTGAAATGCTTCGAAAGTGAGAAGTCTATTTGACTGTGCTGGATGTATCAAGTTTGCAGCCACATCCGGTCAGAATGGGGACATTAAATCCGATGCCTCGAATAAATAGAGTGCTATGCTCTCTGAAAATCAAGAACCTTTCCAACAACTCTTTGAGGGGTCCGTAGGTGGCCTGTTGCTAGATAAAATTTTTGTCCCTATCCAATGTACCCTCATTTTTCAGTGTCATTCCAAATTTACTTGACCATAATCCTGAAACGCCTCTATTACATAACCTACCAATTGTATTTATTGTTAACTTGTTCTCGCCCTTAACATGTATGATCTATTTGCCACTGGACGTAAAGCAGACAGCAATTAATCCGACAATTTACAACCGTCACTTGAAACTTTAGTTGTAAAAATTCAAATTATAGCCTCTAATTTTTCTAAGAAATCGACAAAGTTTACGAACATTTACGTAAAAAGAAATATTTACGTTACCGCTTGCACATTATTGAAGAGGGTAACATGACACTAGTAAAAGTACAAGTATAAATAAAGCAAACAATTATATAGAAAATTTTATTTGTACAACAGTTGACTGTTATAATGATAAATGGAGATATGGGATATGCAATTTATAAGAAAGCAACATTTGGAGCCAAGGCTCCGCGTTGAAGGCCGTACATTGACCTATAATGGTTTACTTTTTTAAATTGTTATTTGGATGGGGAGATGTCTCATTGGCACTCACACCACATCTTCCCCTATCTACCTAACGACATCAAAACCAAAGAAATCAAGCAAATTGTGACTGAAGCTAATTGGACGAGTATCTTTTTATTTCTAATTTGTAGTTTTAGTAAATGTAAGTCCCCTAGATTGGAAAGTTTTGATAAGTATAATTATCACAGTAACATTTCAAAAATACGTTTTGTCACCAAAATCCTAATAGGCACGTATCATCATATTGTGTCACTTGTGTCCGTTCAACCGTCAATCCCGCACTTGGTTTATAGGGTGTATACGGCTAAGTATTTAGCACTACAGTCCTTTTACTTCAAGTTAAAATTATGTACATGGTGTTAAACTTATATTAAAGCTGCGCATATCGTGTGGATTTTCTTTATTTCTTGTTCATAACAGGTTGCTAGATTGGGCATTTTGATAAAAAAAAAAAAAAACACGTAGATTACAGACTCCGGCTTTCATCTGCTACATGTGAAATTTCAAGCTGGATCCTTTATATTTCGAAGTTTGTTTTACTTAAAAGAATGCATATCTGATCTCAAGATTTGTTTTGTAAATAGTTTTCCACAAATAAGAGACTGTTGAATTTTGTGAAAGCTTGCGTACAGTTCGCAATGTTTGTTCGACTAGCTTAGCAACCAACTGACACATTTACACCACGCAGAGTACGCGATATTTATGTATGTAGTAAATCAAGAATGTGAGTTCTGAAATTTCCTTTGAGTTTTGTTATTTTATTTTTTAGAATGTGTATTTTATCACGATAATTACTTTCACTCATAATTTTCACAACTAACAGAATGTTCAACCTTTTTTGACTGATGCATTATATGTGTCTTTTATAAACAACTATTTTCAATATTGTATTGTATCGTCCCGAACATGCATAAACTATTTGCCACTGAACGTTTAACAACCACCAAAAAACGTGGCCGAGCAATCATAAAACTGTTAACTGGATCAAATTTTTAAAGTTCTCTATTTCTGCATAGATGAAGCGTCGATACCATCTTTGTCTTAAAGGATGGAGATAAAAAAAACTCAGTTATTCAAATCACACGTGAACTTTATAAAAATTTGAAGGTATATTTCATGATTTTAATTAAATTTTAGAATTAAGATCTTTGATCTTTCCGGTGATTTATTCATGAACTATTATCATTAGATTCACGTTGAACCAACCAGTTCAAGCAAGTTTCAAGTATATATAAAAAGGAGGATGTGGTATGACTGACAATGAGACAACACTCCACAAGAGACCTAAATGACACAGAAATTAACAGCTATAGGTCACCATACGGCCTTTAATAAAAAGAAAAGCCGATACCGCATAGTTAGCTATAACAGACCCCGAAATGACAATGTAAAACAATTTAAATGGGAAAACTAACGACCTTATTTATATACATTTTGTAAAACAATGAACGAAAAACAAATATGTAACACATAAACAAACAACAACCACTGAATTACAATATGCTCGTTTGGTGTGAAAATTAGACAAAATTAATGTTAATTCATTTGAGTGAAATTTCCATGTGCAGGACGAAATATTTCATATTGCATTACTAGGAAATTTACGACACCCGACAGGGGAAATGAAAATAAAATAAAAACCATTCAGATTCCGATACATATTTTGTTTCCATTTCTCTGAGTAGGAATAACGTTACATTTTGTATTCAATAACGTCACATGTTTTCGGCCAAATTCTAAGGGTATCAATTAACTTTGAAGCCATTTATCTCAAAAACAAGGATGGTGAAATATAAGTTTCTATACGTTTATGGATTCAGAATGCAACCTGGATATTGTGTTAGTTTTTTTGTTTTTCTCCGTATATAAGAACAAAGCCATTCATTGGAAAATCTAAAAAGGCAAGCCGAAAAATAGGCATTTCCCCTATATACCTAAGTAAATCTGTCGCCAAAATTGACGTTTTCTTATGAAAATACCAAGAAAACAAAAATGGTGACCCCAATTTTTTATTACATATTCCGATGTAATTTGATTCAAAGAAAACGTGTGCCAAAAAGTTTGGAAATCGGGAGATATGCCATTCGGTATCGTGTTACCTTAAAGTCATAAGAAACCTCAAATTATAAAAAATATATGCAGGAGGATTTTGAGAATAAATAACCCAGCCTTGATAATCACAAAAATAAATGGTTTGTTCTGTGGTAGTTTGAAAATAAATAACCTGACTTGCAATGTATCGAAAATAAATAACTTAGCAGGTCTATAGCTTCTTGGGCCTTCAGCGGTTCCAAAACCCTTCAAAATTTTTTTTGGCTCGCTCCGCTCGGCAAAATATGTTTGACACTACTTTTCAAAGGAGCTAGGTGAAATAAATTCATTTTAATACTATATATGTATGCAATACATGTTTATTGCTTGAGGATATATATAAATGCTTCATTTCGTGAAGAAAATGATAAAATACTTTTTATACCAATTGTCTTTTATATTATACTTTTTACTATGTATTTGTGTTTCGTTTGTTCTGTATCGCTATGTATTATCTTAAAATGTTGTATATTATATTGTTCTCTTGTACACAAGTATGTATCTGAGGTTGAATTAAATCTTGAATCTTAAAATTTCTGCAGGGAATTATGATCTTTTCTGATTAAATGGAACATAATGACTCTACTATACATGTATTATTCATAATTAACAATTTTTTTAAAATTTTTATGTTTTCAAATATAATAAATATAGTAGTGAAAATGAATAATCAGTCCCTTGCTTTAATGAAAATGAAAAATCTTGCTTCAATAGTGCAGAAAATGAATAATCTGTCCTCTCAGTTTAAAAAAATAAATAACCGATCAAAAACAAATCCTCCTGCTCCCCCCCCCCCCCCCCCCCCAGAATATCAAATGGTCGTCCCCTAAATGGATAGTTTTCATTATACAACTTGTGTACCTATACTTTTATCTGAGGGAAATTTATTAATTTGTCCACATTTAGAAGACGTTTACTTAACAATAACCTACCTATATAATGATAACATAAGATGAATTGTATGTAATGTTTACTTATAAATAACACTAGAACACACCCGCGAAATCGAGGGCACTCAGAGCTTAGTTTAAAGTATGTAAAGTGTTGTTGGAAGAATTTTGTAAAATATTGAATGACTGGAGAATTTCAGCAAAAGTATCATAAGTTATAACGGACGGACGGACAGACTAGCCTGAAATCATAATGCCCATAAATGGGGCATAAACATTTATTGTTGAAAAGGAAAATATTGATTTGGCAAAAATGAAAGTAAGGTAGAGATTAAAAGTAGGCGAGCATTTTTCGGGGGTCGGTATCGTGTGTTTTTAAGCTCGGGATTTGGGGATTGATCCATACTGGATCCGGGAATATATTTTTCGATTTCGTAATTTCGGGATATGCATTTCTTTTAATTCTGCATCTCTGGATTTCATGGTTTTAAGGGCGGGATTTTGGGATCAGGAAACCTCCGACCACCCCTCAAATTAGCCTTAGTCATTTATACATGATGCATATCCTACCATTGACATCTTAATAAGGCTCTCAAAGGAAAAAAAAGACACTGACGGATTGTCCTAGAAGCATATTTTATTAGACTTATAATGGTCTATATATAAGCAGTTAGATTTATTTCATGTTTGAAACGGTGCAAATTGTTAATTTTATTTGACTTTTACCAAAAAGCAGCATTGTAGCAAAGGAGAAGAATCATTGTGGTCTGAGGCCAGACACACGAAAATATTTGAATTTAATAGATAGAAAACAAATATCGGACTTTTGAACATGGAAGAAGGCTGTTGATACCTTTTATGAAATTTCCCATACATACTATCTTTTACAAAAAAAATCCTCCTACAACAGTCCACAAGCTGTATATACCCGCGATTTCGCGGATGTGTTCTATTAAAGTTTGATTTATGCAATATGTGTAAGTGGCCGGAGAGTGTCTATAGTCAGACTGTCGGCAAAAACAACCAATTTTATCTGACATTTTATTACCGAATGGCATACATGTATCCCAAGACTGATTTCTATAATTTTCAGCACACTGAGACTTTCAATCGAATTACATCGGAATAAGAAATAAAGATAGGGGTCATCATTCTTGTTTTGTAATTTCAATAAGAAAACGGATGGCTATTTTCTTGTATACTGAGAAAGACTAAAAACTGACATAAAACCTAAGATCATTTTCTAAATTCATGCATATTAAGTTAGAGGTATTGTAAAGGGATCTAAAGGACGTTCGTTATTTCATTTTCGACTGACTCAATTTTATTTCGCCATAACAAGGTGCATACTGTTTTTTTAGTGCTGAATCTTCAACTTATAACTCTACCAAACTAGAGTAAGACAGTAATGATGTAACCGATCTATCCATGAATGGATATATAGAGTGTTTCAAGAATTTGATATAGGAAAACGGTGATATTGAATTACAATTTGAATTGATTGAACGGTGGTTGATTATCGTCCAGTAGCAAATATTTCTCTTGTTCCATACCAATCCATGTATCAACATGTTTTTAGCAATGAAGATAAATATAATACTTTAATGTTTTATAACGTTTGCAATTGCAGATATAAAATGAACATCTAAGAAATGTAACTGACCAAAAGTAGTTACATGTACATGCATGTAGACCTACATGTTTGTCTGCATAAGAAATTTTCTGTACCAAGTCAGGAATATATCGGTTGTTATCCAAGTTCGTTTGATGTGTTTGAACTTTTGATTTTGCCATTTGATTAGGGAATTCCCGCTTTGAATTTTCCTCTGAGTTTAGTATTTTTGTGATTTTACTTCTCAAAATGGTTTAAAATGACGAAATACTCATCTGGTTGTGTGAGAGGAGATAATTGGGAAATGTTAATGATGTACGTATATGTTCCAGACCATATGAGTATTTGGACCGTACGCGTACGGTCCGGACCGTATGAGTATACGCATACGGTCCAGCTGGTAATATATGTTATTGAATCAAATGGGTTACTAATAAATGTAAAGAAACATTTATCGAAATCTTTATTTTCAGTTTTACAAATTGTTATTATTACAATTAGATGGATAAAGTGAACA
Source organism: Mytilus trossulus (assembly GCF_036588685.1). NCBI lineage: Eukaryota > Metazoa > Mollusca > Bivalvia > Mytilida > Mytilidae > Mytilus > Mytilus trossulus. The sequence goes on along the minus strand of NC_086386.1, from coordinate 18,682,041 downwards.
AGCGAACAAATGAAATTAAATATTTGTTGAACTGTACATCTGAATCCTATTTTTGTACTCTCGCACTAGGTGACACTTGCTACCACAAGTAACGTAATAATTTTTTTATATGTACATGTTTGCAGTTCATGCATGTTTCTAAGCTTTTCATTCCAACCGAATGAGTATTTTGAAAAAAGTACGCATACGGTCCAGACCGTACGCGTACGGTCTAAATACTCATACGGTCTGGAACATATACAGTATACATACAAAGAGGTTATTTTGAATCCATTAACGATTTGCCATCAAAATTAGGAATCAATCAAATAATTTCGTTATAAAAGTAAAAGCTATAATAAAACATAATTGTATTATATAACTGTATATTTAATTTATACTTATCATCATTAATTGTATTTCTTTCTTTTATATTATTTATATTATGATTATGTCATTTGTAAACATTGACAACGCAATTTACTGATGACACGCGCAAAGCAAACTAAATCTGATCATACGTGTCTATGTGCCTACAATTACTCATAATAAAAAACATCCTGTCGGGACTGCAACTAGATTATGCACTTTGTCTATCCTCTTACCTTTTAAATACTGCAATTACTTCATACATTAACAGATCGATTAGTTATTTTCACTAAGTTAACCAGTAAATGAAAGATTAAAATACGTCATCGGCTGTTGATTATAATCTTCAGGTTCAAGTAGAGATGTAGAGAGAAAAAGAAAAATCGACATTACATTTTTAAAGTATATATCTTTATATGATATAACATTGAGACTTGTCAAAGAGACAATAACCCGACTACAGAGCAGAAAACAGCAGAGGTCCATCCCAGCACATAACAACCGAAGTCCACGAGGCGTGCTTCAGATGGCCTCTTAACAAAAATGTGTACTTCTTCAATGATTATGGACATCATATACTGTGGATTCATTGCTATTCGTTGGATACCATTTTTCGTGGATTTCGTGTGTATAGGGGAAACACGAATTTAAATTTTGAGCGATTAACACATTTTCTTAAGGAATGTATGCAGATTTTGTCAAAACAACGAAATTAAATACCCACGAACATACATTGTACACGTTTTCCTTTATCCACGAATAATGGAACCCACGAAACTTTTAAACATTAAAATGATATGAAATTTAAAAATCACACAAGAGCAACAAATGCCAGAGGCTCCTGACTTGGGTCAGGCGCAAAAATGCAGCGAAGTTGAGCATGTTTTGTGAGGCCTCAACCGCCCTTCTTCCCATATACCTCTTGCCAATGTAGAAAAAAACAAACATACAGCAATTCGCACAGTTGAATTCATTTGAAAAGTCCGAGTCCGATGTCAGAATAGGGAAGACAAGGAACTAAACAAATGACAATGAACCATACATTAACAAAAGATAACTAGCATTTACTGACATGCCAGCTCCAGATCTAAATTAAAATGACTGAAATATTGTGTTTTCATCATATGAAAATCAATCACAATTCCTCCCTTTAGGGGGTAAGTATCATACTCTCATAAATAAATGAGAAGAAAATAATCATACCAACAAATGATTATGAAGGTATTCCGATTATAATAATATTGGTACATGTATATAAGATATAAAACTGATAAAAAAAAACATAACCAAAACATTGCTGGACTACACCAACCATCAGAACCCAACTTCTAGAGAAAAACTGATTTACAAACGAACGGCTACAGATCCAAATAGACTGAAAACACAAGACCCAAATAGAAAAGCGTGCAATATCTTTGGATTAAACCAGTACAAATAGTACAAAAACCTGTAGCTAAGAACATGATGATCACTTATCTAAGCAAGACACATAAAAGATGGCACATTATTTTGAAAGCAGGAATAGCATCTGCTTTCGACCACAGGAAATTCATGAGGTACCTAAAACTGTTAAAAGAACTGCCGCTAAAGAAAAACAAACCGTAAAGAGATATCACTCTTAACTATTTTCATGGCGTTTCATGATATCAAGTTCAAATTACAACATTCTTCACTGGTTTCAGGAGGTTTCCTGATAAATTCAAATTGAATGGACAATATTTGTATATGCGAGAGGCATGTCATTTTTGAGTGTTTAATAAGACAGCCATATTACTTGAATTAGGTTGCATATAACGTCTGTAGACTTATCTGTTTAAAAATGTTAGAATGTTTCTAATTTATTTTCTATTTCATATAAAAGGTGAGATGATCAGAAAATATTCTTTTTAAGATTTATCATATCTCACAATAATTGTTACAGATTCGATGCTGATTATATAATTACTTGTTAAGTTACTATTAGTATTCAAAATTAAAGTCTATTAGATTAACAGTAAGTCGCCTTCACTAGAATGTATACAACAAAACTGAATAACATAATGTAAAATGTTCACGCAATATAATAGGCAATAGGATCAGATTAATATTTTTATGGACATTTTGGATTGTCATATGTTTTTCCCGCGGTTATTTCTCAAAATGGACTGTTTAACGAAATTTGAGGGGAACAAATGAACCTTATTGAACATGCACAGTACATGACTACACTGTATTATAGTACTTAGTCAAACTTCTTATCAAAAGTGTATATTAATCTCTATATTTTAAATATTGACGTCCTATAAAAGTGAACTGTTTATCTCTTCACAAAAATGAAAACATTCAGTTTGAAAAGCACTCTCTATTCAACATTAATGTAACATTAATGACAAGTTATAAGATAATGTTTTTCAGCCTCTTTCTAACATTATTGTTACATTTGTAATACTTTAATATTTTTATTGGATGGTCTTTTGTGGGCAGGTTAACAATGTTATAGGGTTGATAGGATAATTATACTGTGATGAATGTAAGTATCATTATTTAGCGCTGTGTTAAATCCAACATCACGAATCCCCGAACCAGATTCATAGTAACTTGTATACCTTAAGTTAATGTGTTACGAGAAGTTCACTTTGATCACAGTTTTAGAAATAACTGTAGGTTGTACACTTTTCATTTTCTGCTATGATTGCCTGACAAGTAATATAGTACTATTAAGCAGTTTGTCCATATACATCAATATATAAACGAACCAGTTAACATTATAATATGATGAACACTTTTACATGTCAAACAGTTTGCAAATGCGGAGAATAATGCAGATAATAACACATCTTTGAAAATAAATGTTTAGATCCTAACTACATTTGTAAGCACATCTTTTTTCGACTTTTATTACATGTTTAGGTCTAAACGTGTCTCACTACAATGTGTTTAGGATTGTGTTTATAATCCTGTTATTAAGCTTAGAAATATGTGTTTAATTTCTGTACACTTTCATTTTTTAATGTGTTTAAATTCAAGTCATGTTTAGATATTATGTGCTTACTAAGAATGTGTTTAGAAATTAAACACAATTCTTAACACGTTTAGATCTAAACACGTAACACAAGTTTTTAATTTCTATGCACGATTTTTACAGAGTACACTTGTTTAAGTTATATATGTAGAACATCGTTGTCTTTTATGAACTTGTGCTCATTTAAAATGATAAAATAATCATTTAATTGTTTGTCAGTAGATATAGTTACGGTAAATTTCAATGAACCAGCAACCCAACATCACTTATCTTCAAAGAATAACATGTAAAGCCTCATAGACAAATAATTGAGCATATACAATACAAAATAAAAAGATTGAGACTGATCTTATAATCTTTCTCTCTTATTTTAGATCAGTGGACACACACAATATACAGAAAATCACAAACAGTGTACTCGCATAATAAAGTTGGGCGATGTGGAATTGTAACCAACGATACAACTATCCATTAGACTAAACTCACGTAGACGTAAACAACTGTTAGTCAGCATAGAGCATTGTAAATCATAGAAGGTTCCGACATCATTTAAAATTGCGAGAGAAAATGGTGAATGTGTCAAAGCGACAACAGCCCGACTATAGAGCAGACAACAGCCGAAACATTGACATATTTACAACGTTATAGTAATAGGACAATATTATTTTTCTTTTTATCTCAGACAATATGTCTGTTGATATAAGCGACTACCGATGTGAACATAATATGTATTTCGATTGGTCAAAGTGTTTAAAGGAGTTTAATATTTTTTTAAGGAAAAAAAAGTTTGTATACATTACGGGAATATATTCTATTTAAATGTCATTCAAATAGGAAGTTTAGCTAGCTATAAAAAAAGATTGAAATCATCATTATCTTCGAAAAATGCCATTACCAAGTAAAGAAAATGACAGTTATTTTTCGTCGTTCCTCCAATGATTGATAACGTTAGATTAAAACTTTTTTATGGACTTTTATCTTACTTTTACAGGTATTAGCTGTATTATAAGTAAAAAGGGAGAAATGCATGGTATGATTGCCAATATTAAGACAATTCTATTTACCAACACTGCTAAAATGATTTGGATTTAATGTAAGCAACTATATTTCGTCTTACGGCCTTCTATGAATAGCGAAACCCGTGCAGTATAGTCAGTTGTAAAAGTAAGTTAAAAAGAAAAAAGAAAAAACAGACAGACAGACAGACCTTTAACAAATGACAAAATCAAAAGCGCAAACACATCAAACGAATGGAAATCAACTATCACATTCTAGACTTGGTACAGGCATTTCCTTATGCAGAAAGTTGTAGAATATATTTTACGTTTGATATGCCAAAATGCAATATTTGAAATAATCAAACAAGAAACCCATGACTTGATTTAAAATAAGAAATTATTTATTTATGATTGAAAATAAGAAAAATGAAAAACAAACACATATGACAGCCCCACGAAAACTAATCACTGAACATCGTACTTCCGACTTGAAACTGGAACAATTGGATACTGCGCGGTTAATAGATACAAGAAGATAAACACGTATTGAGCGCACAATATGCACCTTACTTGTGACAGCAATCTAATAGCACAAAACAGGAACGAGCTGTTAATATCATTTGAAAATGGTTTGGCTTTTCCTATTGGTACATGGCAAAAACAAAGGATAAACATAAATACAAAAAAACCATAACGTCTTGATCTAATAGTTTATAATTGCTTTGGAAGATTTTTCTAAAATTGATGAAATATTTGTGCAATGGAGTTATAAAATTGGTGTTTTAAAATAACTTAGTACATATTATATAAGATACTAAACGACGAGTAGGTACAAACACAATGATAAATCTAGATAACGTATCATGTCATATCATAACTTTGGTTTTTTACAAGTATATATATTTTCATATTCAATTTACTTACCTATTTGTGACAAAAACAATGCAATTCCAACAAAATACATTTTGTTCTTCGGTTATTTTGACTGATTATTGATCGTCTTTTATCATTTTGACTTTTGTGTAGTACATGTAACTTAATTTGATTAATTTTAATCAAAGCTGCAACAGTAAAAACTTTAAAACTATCTCAGATAAGTCTTTGATTGGTTGATCGTATCGAACTGAACTCTTATAGCTAGCAACGTTGAAATGATGAAGAGTTTGTAAAAAAAAGTCCGGGGTATCCACTTAGGTTATATCAATTTCTCTCTTTGTCTTTCATAACAGTTATTAAATAAATTACATCAATAAACCCATTTGAAGTCCATTTGTATTAAATACTTATGAAAATCAATACGTATGTCCATCGAGGAAGAGGTAAAGTTTGACAATGTGTATTATGTATAGTTTTATAAAGCATCTATATTTAAAGTGTTGAAAAGTTAACTTTGAAAATATCGTAAGCACGTGTTAAATTATTCAAATTTATGAAAGGAAAATATAAGTTGAAATGAGTTTCTGATTGTATCATGAGCATTTCTGTGACAAATGTAGCATAACTTTCCACCTTTGTTACACTATTGAATGGAGATGGACTGACGTACTTTCTTATTAAATAACCCTGTTTATTTAGGACAGTATTGCAACTAATAATGTTTAGATGCTTACAATTTTAGCCAGTAATTCACCTCTAAAGTGAGAAAATACCCATCAGCAGTGAAACGAGATAAGTTGGAGGTTTTTATATTTGTAGGAAAGATGTACTTACGCTACAATTTTATAGCATGATAATTTATAAACAAAATCGTAAGAGACCGATTTAAAAAAAGGATTAAAAGAAATCGCACATAAAACATGTAAAAGCCTCAGACTGTATTCTACACACCCGACAAATCTATGTTGGGGTAAGTGCACACAACTGTTAATGACAAATACTAACAAATTAGTGTTATGTTACATTTATTTATACTTTTTGAATGTACCATACTACAATGTACATAATACTGCTTTATAATTGAAATCTACATATGCTACTAGTGCAAAATATCAAATTACCCAAGAAACAAACAATAATGTATATAAAGAATACGCTCTGCTACTCATTGCGGACAAAATAACATTAAAAGTGGTCTCATTTGGGGTCTAAGCGTGACGCAGAATTGCAGATTTTTTGTAAGCGTGACACGTGAAATACAAATTATTTTGCCTTGAAAACGGGAAATGAAGTCGAGCGGGACACGGGAAATTGAGATGAGAATGAGAATTGCTTACGTACATAGGATAAGCTAGATACGGGAATCTGACAAAACAATTAGCGGGATCCGGGATCAGAACCCCTAATGAGACCCCCTTTAAAGACTTACACTATTATGCACACAAACCTTCAACAATAACAAAACATAACAGAAAATTATTCCCTGAAAAGCAGTTTATTACATGAATGGGTGGACTTATTTGCAACAATCATTAAACTCACATGCAACTATATATATAGCAATTATATATTTATAATTACGACACAATGAAAAATAGCAGAGAACATGTACCATAATATAATGCTGATTGAAAATATGATATCTTATTTTCTATGCTGTCTTCAGACAATTAAATAGTTTTATGTTTGGAGTTTTGTTTTCTCCGTCTCCGAAACTGATATTATCAAGATGCTTGATTTCTTGATTGACAGCATACTTGTTACGTTTGGAGGACGTGTTTTTCAACAGACTATCGGCATTCCAATGAGAAGGAATAGTGTCTCTCTTTTTACCGACTTGTTTCTTTATAATTATGAGGCTGACTTCATACAGTAACTTCTTAGGAAGAAGCGATATCCTTTAACTCTACTTTCCGCTATGATGTTCTTCCACTAAATAAGTCTACATTTGTTGACTATGTCGAACGCATCTATTCCATTGAAATAGAGATAAAGGATACAGCAGATACAGTTAAGTCGGCCTCATATCTTGACTTACAGCTAGAAATTGACAATGAGGGTCGATTGAAAACAAAACTTTACGACAAAAGAGATGATTACAGCTTTTCAATTGTGAACTTTTCATTTCTAAGTAGCAACATTCCAGCAGCACCTCCATACGGTTTATATTTCTCCAAATTGTTACGAAATTCACGTGCTTGCTTTCCCTATGATATTCTTGATAGAGGATTGTTGCTCACAAGGAAGCTATAAAATCAAGAGTTCCAAATGGTGAAGTTGAAATCATCTCTTCGTAAATTTTATGGACGCCATTACGAGTTGGTTGACCGTTACATGGAATAACCGTTTCACAAATGATATCGAATATGTTTCTTACGTTGTAACTACACTCCCCTCCCTTTTCATAAATATGACCTACCAAACTAGACTATTTACCGGAGTTGTTATCTCATAAGCAACACGACGGGTGCCACATGTGGAGCAGGATCTTCTTATCATTTCAGAGCATCTGAGATAACCACTGGTTTTGATGGGGTTTGTGTTGTTTGTTCTTTAATTTTCTATGTTGTGTTATGTGCACTATTGTTTTTCTGTTTTTCATTTTCATTTTTAGCCATGGCGTTGTCAGTTTATTTTTGATTTATTAGTTTGACAAATAGTCCACAAAAAATAGAGAAAGGGTCAAAATAAAAATATATTGAAAGTCGTCTTTTACTTAAAACAATATCTATCTTTTACAAGGCGGTAAATGTCTGTTTTTGCAATTAGCAATGTTAATAGTATACGCTGAATACATTGCAGTTTCAAATTAATAAATGTTTGACCTAACATTTTTGTTGAAAGTTTTGCAGTCTAAATTAGGGAGTAACAACAGGCCCCATGATCAGGAAGGGAAAGCTTGGCAACAACATCCGTCTTTTTTTCAAAACGGTTTAAGCCATCGAAAGGTCAAACTCGGTGATGGGTCCATAAACAAATGACTTGTAGACACAAGAACGTACTATATTTCCTAAGTATAAGTCCTAGACTGTTTCTGGTGCAAAGTCAAAAGGTATATAATATAACTCTTTTAATGGTAAGTATTTAATTGTTTCCTTTAAAAGTGTTTTGCTATATACTATGACATTTAGCAGTCATCTATAAATTATAAAGACTACTGTTGTCAGGTATATATGTTTGCTGAAGACCTCCCAGCAATTGTCTGTACGAGGAGAAGAGATAAAGGCGCTATTACTTAGATAAAATGATAGTTTTCTAATGAGTCATTGAATTTTGAGTGATATGCATTCACCCCGATTTGAATTTGTTTTAAATGTATGTATATACTGTTTCTCAATCTTGACAGTACCGAACATTGTTCCGTGGTTTATAACCTTATCATGAATCAGCATTTGTATTCAAAATAATAAAATCGTTATCATCTAATGTTTTATACAGATTCGTTAGAATGGAGACTATTTAAAACACAGGAAGGTTAGAAAAAAATCTTGTTCAATCATGAAAAAAATTCGAACCTAATAAGCGATAACTTAATTAATGGCTCGTTGCAAAATTTGAATTATTTAGATTCAGATTCAATAGTTCAGACAAATGTTGCCAGGAACACAATAGGATTGGCTCATTGTCAACAAACAATGATACCATTGTAAATACCAGTACAGCTATGCAAGTCTGATTTCTCATAGAAGAATAGAAGAAATCAATTAAACATTTAGATGATAGAATTGTGTTTTAGAAGTATAAACTTCTATAAAGCGTGACAGTATCGGAAAAAACTAACAGTATGCTTACATTACAGAACAGTTATGGTTATGTTTTAAAAAAGTATAGAATTGTGGATCGAACAATTTGACATCGTTTTTTTTTTTTTTTTTTTTTAAAGACAACTATTTGCAAAGACTTTGATTATTAAAAAAAGATGTGGTATATTTAACGGTATATTGTATCGTTTAATCTATATATTATAAGACACATTTTTTTCTAGACATTTTAAGTTCGACTTTACGATTATTTTTGTAGTTAAACGGACATATCATTTTTTTCCCTTTCTTCGTATACTGGGTTCTTACTTACTCAACCCTAACAAATTCTTACAACATGCTTTCTGACCAGTAAGGTATTTTTTTTTTCAAATATTGATTAACTTTGTAAAAAGAATTATATACTGTAGTACTTGCTTGCTAATCTTTATGTCAAATTGTACCCATTTAACGGTGATTAATTGGAAACAATATTTTAAAATACATTCCTCCATGCTGTGTTTGTTTGATTTCAACATCTAATTTTTAAAATATTTTTCTGTCATTCAGTGTACCATCAGTAATCTCAGCAGTTGTACGTATAATATATATATCATTAGAAAATATTCTTCTGTCATTCAGTGTACTATCTGTATAATCTCAGCAGTAATACGTATAATCTATGATAAGAATATAATTCTTATATCACAACTGTAATCAGATAAACCAAAAAAACAGTGTGATACATACAATAGGATGTCATCACTTCACGAAAACTTTTTATTTTTTTAAATGTCAAGGGTTTTCTTTTCCGGAATACCTTATCTGTATTTGAAAAAATCTTTCACAATGTTTGGTCGTTAGCGCTTTTCAAATTTGTGTTTTTTTGGAATATTTAACACTTTTGATTCGAGTCTCACTATTGAGACTTTTGTAGATTAAACGCGTGTCTGGCCTACACAATTTAAATCCTTGTATCTATGATGAGTTTGTTTTAATACGATGATAAGATGTATGTACTGTAGAATACAGATAACATTTAATTGATGGCACACACTCGGAACAGTCTATATATTTCTGATAATAACTTTGTGTAAATAATTCAACTGTTTCGCATGTTTAGTCAATTCTAATGGACGAATAATTTTATTGCGCTGCTTTTACAGTTGTTGGTATTGCAACCAAAATTACTCAATACATGTAATGCATGTACATCTAAGACTTTACTAAATGATCCGAAAAGTCACTCTTTCAATTGAGCAATTTTTGCATCATAGGTATTTTTTGCTTCTTTTATATGTTTTTCTACAAGATTAATACGTTTGGTGTATAGTGTTAATCTCATTTGTACTTATACACATAAAACACAATTTGGATTATAATGCTCTAGTTGCAATCTGGTGTGTTGTCCTCAAATAAACAGTTGAAGACAACACAAACCCTGCACACTTACAATGATGAGATTTTAGCAGTGTTTATTCTATCTGAAAGAAATTAATCATTATCAACTAGCATCTATCGTTTTTTTTTCTTTCATTTTTATCTTTGACATCGCTGTCCAAAGTCAAGGAAGGATTGTTTACCCCTCTAAACGGAAAATAACCCATTTACTACACACCAAAATCAGGAATCAGTGATTCAGGGAAAGTCGTTGTTTGATGTGTGTCGCATTTGTTGTTTCAGCACGATTCAAGCTCTTCGGGTTTCTTTTGTTTTTCGTTTTATCCAGCATGTGGGGTTCTTTATAGATTCCTATATTTTATAAAATATATAACGTAGATATAGGAAGATGTAGTGTGAGTGCCAATGAGACAACTCTCCATCCAAATAACAATTTACAAAAGTAAACCATTATAAGTCAATGTATGGCCTTTATAAAACACGGCGCATTGGCTCACACCAAACAACAATCTGTAAAGGGCCCCAAAATTACTTGTGTAAAACCATTCAAACGGATAAAAACGGTTTATCCATTTTGCTATGACGTCCATTATCACTGTACTAGTATACATTTTTTCAAGGGGCCAGCTAAAGGACGCCTACGGGTGCGGGAGTTTCTCGCTACATTGAAGGCCATTGGTGGCCTTTGGCTGTGGTCTGCTCTACGGTCTGGTTGTTGTCGCTTTGACACATTCCCCTTTTCCTTTCTCAAGTTTATGCTATTGCTGAAGACCTTCTTGTGACCTACAGTTGTTTAAATCTTCATCATGTTGTCTCCGGTGTATATATAGTTTTCTCATTGGAAATATTTCCACATCACCCGAGTCGACATATTTTTATTAACAAACAAAAGCATAATACAACGTTTTATTGCTGACAGCGCTTATTTTATGGTAATTTGATGAAAAAGTTAAATATTAAATGAACTAAGTTGATCGTTGTCTCGTAGGCAATCATGCAACACCATAATTTCTGTGTAAAAACATAAAACATCAGTAGAGCAAAACTGATTAAGATTTTGATTTATTTTTGTTTTGTTGTTTTACAAGTTTTTAATAGATTGAACTATGTAATTGGTCAGTTTCAGGTACTGAATGAACTGGCGATTACATTTTTTGCTTAAAAACCTCTAATTGATACAAAAACTTTTAATTACATACACATTATTGGTAACTTAAAGAAAGTTTTCAATATCGATTGCTAATTCACTTAACCACTGAACAATTGCAATAGAAATTTCAAGACATCAGTTCAGTTGGAAAGAAATGTTAATTCCAGCTACGGAATTCTTTATGAAATATATTTTTTAAGGCTTAATTAGAAAATTCACTTCATTGTACGTTGTTATGCACAATGATTATGTAGTAAAATCAATAACATATTTTGCATGTAAAATTCCATACGGTTATCATAGGAAGGGAAGCAGGGTGTTTATAAACAATTCCTTTACATATTTTAAACAACATGTATTGTTGCTATCAACTACATGCAAGGTCTTACGTGAACCTTTGATCAATTATTATAAAAGAACACAATTATTCTAAATCAGTATTTATAAATATCAACATCAATATATAACAGCAGTATAACATTTACTTTAGATTTATAAATCAACTGGAGTCCAAGATATGAGTACATATGCAAATCTAGATGAAACAAATAAAATGTATTAACGGTATACACATTAGGAGATGTGGTATGCACCAAGGAGCAAAGGTCGAGAATGTAAGCAAAGTATATAATGTAGTTTTTATATATTGATTATTATTTCTGGTATAAAGACTTGAAGGCCGTACTTTGACCTTTAATTGTTTACTTTTACAAATTGTAACGTGGATGCACAGTTGTCCCGTTGACACCCATACCACATCTTCTTATATATATTTGCCTGGAACATTAAAAAAAGATTTGAAGTTTTGAGTGAATGATTTGGGAAAGAAAACAACTTTTGAAGTCACCAATTTTAATAACTTATCATTTGTTTTAAATATTATTCATTACATACATAAGGGCAACATTAGTATACCGCGGCTGTTCAAAACTCATAAATCCATGGACAAAAAACAAAATCGGCGTAACAAACTAAAACCGAGGGAAACGCATTAAATATTTGAGAAGAACAACGACATAACACTAATATGTAACATACATAGACAAAATCCCACGAGAATAACACATATAAGATATATATAACATCAAAACCAAATACATGAATTTGGGATAGACAAGTACCGTGACACGTCTCACGCAATGTGAATTTACACTAAAAAATAAGAGAAAACAAACTTCACACCGTTATAATGTAATACACACAGAATACAATTTTCTGTGCATTTATTTGTACACAGGACTATCAAAATCAGATGTTTTTCTTCTATCTTATTTTCTGAGCAAATGTGTCATTTTAAGCTAAAAGATGCACGTTTATTCCACGACTTACACGTGTTTTAAAACTGCATTATTTAGAATAATTATATTATAGAAAATATAAGTAAACCATCGGCACCTGACGACTAGTGCTTATCAAGACCAATAAAATAAAGAATTCAGAGTTTAGAAGCTGTGGTGATTAAAATAATTTATCTGATTATAATGTATATCAAATTTATAAACAAAATTATGTACAGCATAATTTTATTCATTCATAAATGTCCTGCAAAAGTGACAGAAACACGGTCTGATTTTTATTAAAGGAGGTCAAACTATAACTTTGGATTAATGCTATTTATATTTACACAAACAATATTAAACTTATCATTAATAGTTATAATTGATTAAAAGTTGTAAGTCCATTATTTGTCGTAAGTATATTGCTTTGATTGCTGTTGTAGTCATTTACACTGACAAATATTTGCTATATAATTGAAACCAAACACTCTCTTCCGTTCATAAATATTCATGTGTTTAGAAATATTTAAATCAGACGAGACCAAACATGTCACTGATGATAACGTCAATGACAATCGCTTAAAAGAGAACTCCTCATTTCAAATGCGTAACGTGTTGTCTTCAACACAATAATGGAAATAGTTCTAATATAAATGTTCTTTTAACTTATAAAAGTTTACATAATTTATTTATCTATTTAATAGAAATAGTAGTCAAACAAAAGCGGTACGTGCATAAAATTTAAACAAGTTATAGAATTTATCAGATTTCTCTAGATGATGTTGAATTTTTAAAACTTATTTTGTATCGACTGCGCACTTACATGTTTTTTTTTTATAATCATTTAAAATAAATGTGCATATATACATGAATATAAGTTTCATCACATACAAAAAGCATTAAAGTAAAGGACAAAAGGTTTCGTTGATCTTTAATTTTATGACTTGATAATTTAACATTAAATTAAAGTTTCAAAAAAATCCATTTTTTTATTGACATCTACCAGAAAGTATTTTTTTTGTTTTATTCAAATAAAAACACTATCCACGTGAATTTGAAAAATCTCATGGCAATGTGCAGAGTTGAAAACAGCTTTTATAATCGGTATAAGGACTTCATTCGAAAATATAGCCCAACATGCAGACTTCTTATACGTTCAGGCATTGCACATTCAATATTTTATGGAAATATTCTTTATAAAGCACAAAAAATGAAAGTATTCACCTCAGAAAATAACAAAACCTTTAAATAGACTTATTAAGAAGGGATATAGTTCATATTGTTGTCAGGTCATTAAAGATTGCATATTTTGGCGTTAATATTGATTCACTTATAGGGTCTTTGCATCGGAACTAAATTCATTTATTTAAAAAAAACCAGTTGTTGGCATTACATGGGCTATGTTCTTCTCATATGGTATGATGGTATAATACTAAACTCATAACGGGAAGATTTGTGCCTGATATTCATTTGATGAAATCATAATCTTTCAATCATGTAATTGAAGTCTGGAGCTGGCATGTCAGTTAACTGCTAGTTGTCTGTTTTTTTTTTTTTTTATGTATTATTGTCATACTGTTTCTTTTTTTGGTTACATCTTCTGACAGACTCGGACTTCTCTTGAACTGAATTTTAATGTGCGTATTGTTATGCGTTTACTGTTCTACATTGGCTAGAGGTATATGAGGAGGGTTGAGATCTCATTAACATGTTTAACCCCGCTGCATTTTGCTCCTGTCCCAAGTCGGGAGTCTACGACCTTTGTTAGTCTTTTTTATTTTTATTTTAGTTTCTTGTGTACAATTTGGAGTTTAGTATGGTGTTCATTATCACTGAACTAGTATATTTTGTGTATGGGGCAGCTGAAGGCCGCCTCCGGTTGCGGGAATATCTCGCTGCATTGATGACCTTTTGGTAAAGTGCTGTGTTTTTTGCTACAGTTTTAGAAAAGTTATGTATGAATAAGTGACCAGTGAATTATTTTTTTTAAGATCTATGCATTTATCAAACTTGAATTAATTAATAAAAAGAATCTTTCAAAAATATACTCACTTTTATAGGAAATGAGTTTGAAGTTCACGTTATATATAGCTGTTGGAATTGAGCTCTTAGACTAGATGAGATAGCAGAATCAGTTAGATAGGGTTTATGTGTGTATGCTTATAAGAGACCAATTTTTGTTAGTGCTTATGACGTTGGACGAGTGAATACTAGTATTTAATAAGACTTGCACATGCATTTATGCACGTTTTTGCATTTCAGTTTGATCCGTCTGGAATTTTCAGATTGAGTAAATTTTGTTTTTTGTGGAATGTTTGACCAGTGTTTTAGAGTTATGCATGAAATCGATTTTTGTACTTAATTAGACTTCGACAACTTCAAAGTGCGAGGTTTGGCATGCCATAAAACCAGGTTCAACCCACCACTTTTATTCCCCTTTAAAAGTGTCCTGTTCCACGTCAGGAAGATGGCCATTGTTATAATATTGTTCCTTTCTGTGTGTGTTGCATTTTAACGTTGAGTCGTTTGTGTTTTCTCTTATTTTTGAGATATTGAGATAAGACGTGGCACGGTTCTTGTCTATCCCAAATTTATGTATTTGGTTTTGATGTTATATTTTTTATTCTCGTGGTGTTTTGTCTGTTGCTTGGTCCGTTTCTGTGTGTGTTGCGTTTCGGTGTTGTGTCGTTGTTCTCCTCATATATTTAATGCGTTTCCCTCGGTTTTAGTTTGTTACCCCGATTTTGTTTTTTGTCCATGGATTTATGAGTTATGAACAGCGGTATACTACTGTTGCCTTTATTTATAGTACTAATAAACAGTAATGACGAAAATCCTTGATACCTGACCCACATTGACAAGAAGATCAAACAAAAAGGCCAAATTGAAGGTTGAAGCATGAAGAAAATATTGCAATAATGTCAAAATAAATATAAAACGATACTTTTTAAGCTTTGTCCAATGATTTATAGCCTGAACAAACTCCATTTTGTACTTTGAAAAGTCATATGACAAAACTGAGCTGTGAAAAAAAGGTAGATTTTGGTAAATAATTCTATGCTTTGGAATATGTGGAACACTGCGAATGTGTGTAAGGAAAAAAAAACCTCTAAATGTTGAAAGTAAATGATATTAACCAGTTTAAATCACCAATGTAATTACCTGTATCTAAATAAATAATGGAAAAAGACAATATGATTTAAACATAAAAACAAGATATACAATGTGTTATATACACAAAAAAGCGACAAACACTTCACACCCAACATTCGACAGAGAGAAAAAAACCTGACCTTATGCAATGCCAAAATGAAGGTATCGACAGATTGTAGGACGTTGAATGTTTTAAGCATGTAGGTGTATAACAATGATATTAGGTTGGGTTTTAATTTATTGATTATGAAATCAATATTTATATAGATAAAACAATATTCAAAGATCTAATTACATTGTTAAATTGGTAACCTTTGCATGTATATTTCGATTAACAATGTAAAACTGATATTTAAAAACTAATGCACGATAAAAATTTGTGGTTTCGAAATAATGTGTCCGAATTAAATCATTGATTTTTAGAGTTCCTTTTTTATTGTTAACGTTGAATACCTTTATAATCTGTCTGTGATATAATTACTTACATGTACTTTCAGTATACAACTATGTGATATTCATAATCAGTTTTAAATGCCGAATTGTACAATAATTGTGGAAAATAATGTCCAGAGTTTAAGACGAAGTTGGTGTTAAAAATAGACTTATATGCTCAGTAACCGGTGTTAAAAATCATACAGACATCTTCAATTGCCGAAGAACAGCGACAGATATTAAAAATGATATTCACACTCATCAATTGAAAAACAAATTGACATTGCCATGACAAAACCGACCAAACTACAAACAATACTACACAAATCACAAGATGGAAAACTATACACCGTGGAACATTAACCCAACAAAAAACCAGGAGTGATCACAGTATTAGAAGATCTTGCTCCATATTTGAACCATCGTACTACGCTAACAAAATACGTTGATAAAATATATCAAGTGGTATGACTCTTTAATCTGACCGAAGGTGAAATTTAGAAATTGAAACACATTACTTGACAAGGATAGATAAGGCTTTTACGGGTATAACAATAAAGAATTGAAAAACAAAAAACCACAACTTACAACACTTTATCCTAAAACAAATGCTACACTTCCCTCTTCAAACATAACTAGGGGTGCACTTATGAGCTTTGGAAGGGTAAGCAGATCAAGCTCTTCAGTTGAAACCCGCGTGTTGCTGATGGAAGTTCAAACAAGGGATAAGACTTATCTGGTTTATAAAATTCGAATAAGAGAGGACAGGATTGATGTTGAGTCCATTAGAATAACGGTCATCCAACTCGTGATGCATGGCGTCGTTTATCTATTTGAAGAGATGAATTCAAATTTACCACTTAGAAGTCTTTGTTTAACTGCTATCTTGAAAGCAGCAACCCCCTATCTATATATTAATATTATCCTTGGGTACATTTTATACACTGTGGTAGTCTCCTTGCAAATAAAACATTGTTTCCATATTTTCATATTATTCGTGCGTTTATATAAACTTGTAAAAATCGACCGAAAACTTCATAAATCTGCATCGTTATTAATTACGTTATTATCATTAAAATTAAAATAATCAATTTCAGTATAGAGAAGTCAAGGTAAGGCTATAAACTGAACTAATTATTCAGTTTTCGAGATGAAAAAGATAAAAATTCAATTATCTCTAACTAATTAATCATTTAAAATGTTACTTTTGACAAAATACCTATTCAGATGGAAACAATTAAATTTGATAGGTTCCATACAAAGTAATAGAAACTTCTATTTGTTTATTAAAAAATCGACATGTTAAATGATTTTGTTATGGTATTTTGTTAATGGACGCCATTAAAGGGACAAATACGAAGGTGAATAATTAGAATACCTAAAAAAACATCCCAGAGCCTTCAACAATGGTGAAGGTCCATATTATGTAACTGCTTTTTAAAGATCCGATCTGATGCCTAGTATAAGATTTCTTTAACGAGCGCGACTGGTGTCTTGTGATCAGAAAACACGCTAAAGCCTATATTATCTTTGTTTTTTCAACAACTGTAGACTGGACACAATCGGGGTATACAACACACATTGGACTATATGCTGGATAGTTGGATATAAAAAAAACCGTAGCGGATTTGTTTGCTATCGTTCTTCAAATACAGTTGTGCTCTTTATTTGGATGGTTTTCTCTTTGTCACATTCCCTTTCCCATTATACTATTAGATTTTGGTTCCAATAATTGAAATCATCAGGTTGACTTTTACTATAATTCTGAATATGGTAAATTAGAGAAATAATAACAACATCTTTTTAGAAAAGTTGTAAATGGTTAACCGCAAATATCTTGAAATGAATGATCAATTTTCAGTTCTTGCATCGTGCATAAGATCTTGTATAAACATGTCTGATTGTGATACAAGTTTTGGTATGCAGAAGTCATAATACCTTTGGGCCTTTCTAAAATGATGAATTTTTAAGAAAGTCTCGTATGTTCACATCTGAGACGTATTTGAAAGTTAACAAATTTAGACATTTAGATATCAACTATTCGAATATCTGTAATATTTGCCTAGTATATTTACATCGTATTGAACATGTCCTACAAGTTATAAGTCCTGCCAGTCTAGGAACTTTGTGGAATATATCACTAGAAACGATATTTTGTCTGACACCAATACCGCATTAAGAATGGACAGAAAATATGAGTATATCTTTGTTTGAGGTTCACCTATGTTGCACAGTCTGGATTGATTCAAACAGTTAATGACTTTTGCTGATATACACAAATATAAAGTCAGTCTGTGCATACTCATGCAATTTTTTAAATAGGTATTATTTCAATCATATCTTAACAAGGGCAAAGGTTTTAAAGTAAAAAAAAGTTTTTAAAATATTCAAATAATATCTAAGTTATGAAACAAAATACTATTTCCTCATTTAACCATGTAGCAATAAGCTAAACGGTACAAATAGACTGTATTTTGACAGGTTTCTACAGTAATGGCGGATATCAACATATTTGAAATATATAATATAGCCAAATAGAAAATACTAGTAATAAATTTCAGAGCTATACACGACGGAGATTCGTTCCTTCAATTAACTTGAATTTATAAATATAAGTTTAATAATAATTAAAAACAAAAAACTTCATGTATTGTTTTATATAAGTTTTGTATTTTCAAATGTTCTGGACTCGATCATTATCTAAGATACATTTAGTGTATGAAGCACACTTTGTGCAGAAAAAGTGGTAGTGGTAATTTTATTTCAACATGTATATAATATAAGTACCCGAAATTTCATCCAAGACAGAAATGCACATCCAATAATGTCATATTATGATGTCCCACGTCCTTGGGTGTACATTAAACTATAAGGAATGTTTAATCTTAACAAGGAAAATCACTTTATTCAAATTGCATATAAGAGTTAAAACTCGAACAATGTAGTTACAACAGTAAAGAATTACGTAATATCACAGATTTGATAAAAAAAAATAACACATAAAAAATCAGATATATAAATTTTCCACTTCTATCTTTATCTTACAAATATAGGCTAACTTTTATACCAGTCTACAAACCATCATATCACTAAGGCCTCCAAAGATTTGGAAGGTCAGGAGGTTCTTGTCTTGGTATCCCCCGCAAAGGAGGAAGCACCTGACGACGACTTTTAGCAAGATCTTCATCGCATACTGTGGTTCTCATCCTTAATATGTCAAAGGCTTGTGTTCTAGGAATAAGGTCAGGAATATTTTCGTCATCAAGTTCTTCAACACCCATGGTACGCATTCGACGCAAAACTGTTGCCTTAGTTACTTGTTGATTGCTTTTTATTTCAAAACCATCTTTCTTAGGTTGAACTAACCAAGGATTTTCTTTAACTGCTGTCGGTTTTGGTTGCATTTCGAAGTCTATTTGAGTTCGCGCTCTTGCAATGTTTCGATCATTACGACCATGCTTTGAATGCGAATGATAAATATTCTTTAAATTTTCTATCCTTTCTTCATAATTTTCCTCATTTAGTTTTGGTTGGCTTGTTTTATTTTCAGGAACATACTGTTTGACACTTAAACTAAACCTCTTTCTTTCTTTTGATTTTTTGAAATTGCTTGTGGCGCCACTTGAAATTGTAAATATTGAAGAGTTATCATCGAAACGATCGTTCGTGCTATTACTCGATCCCTTAGGTTGTTCCGAACTGGTTCCAAAATTTAATATCGAGGGTGCCGATTTTGATAAAATAGGTTTGTTCTCAGTTTTGTTATCCCCAGATTCCTTTAATTTTTCAGGTGTTAGATTTATTACACGTTCGTCATCATTTTGATTATGTTTGTCACTTTGGTCAGTTTTTGTTTCCATTTTGCTTTCCTCGCTCACTTGATCTGATATATCATTTTCGATGCTTTCTATAGGTACTACAGAATTTTTCGAATGAATCACTTTTCGCTCTTGTTTTCGCCTGGTTTGTTTTGATGGCTTCTTATTTAAACTTTCAAAAAAGGTATTGTTGAATATCATTTTTGAAGCTTTATCTGGCCGTGAAGCATTGTTTCCTGATCTTATATCATGATGTTGATTGTTTGATTTTTGGAAATATGGTTGATCGTCTTCCAATGTCTCCTCCAACGAATTATCAATCGACGTTACATTTGACTGGTACGTTATGCACTTAGTTTCTATAGCCATATCATTACTTGAAATGGAATCGTCGTTGTTTTGCGGGCTCTTGTTAAATAAAGGTACATTGTCCATTAAGAAACTGTTTTCATTTTCAAAAAGATCGTCACGTGATTCTGTTTTTATCAATACACTTTGTTTTTCACAATATGTTAATGTTTTATTATGTACCTCTGCCCTATTGTTATTTTTTTCCTTGTCTTTTGTTTTATTAAGTTCAATTTCCTTTTGATTCTTCTTCGTGTTTGTTTCTACTTTTTTGTCTTCCTTTTCGTCTGTTTTTATAGTTTCTTCATTTTGTTTATTTGATATTGGGGAAATTGTATTTTTAGTTTCTTTATTTTCCTTAGAGCGTATTTGTTCTGTTTTTGTAGCTGGCTTAGTAGTTGCCTCTGAATATATTATTCCATGTTCATGAGGTTTCGATGTTTCAGAATATTGTTGGTCATTTTCTATTTTATCAACATGCTGTTTATCTAATACTCTAATTTCTGTTTTACCTTTTTGTACTTTACCTCCCTCTTTGTCCTTTTCCTTCTGATCGGGTGTTGTTTCTGTATCTTTCTTATTGGGGATTGTTTTAGTATCTTTCTTATCGGGTATTGTTTTAGTATCTTTCTTATCGGGTATTGTTTCAATATTATTCTTATTTGGTGTTGTTTTTATCTCCTTCTTATCGGGTGTTGTTTTTATCTCCTTCTTATCGGGTGTTGTTTTTATCTCCTTTTTATCGGGTGATGTTTTTATCTCCTTCTCATCAGGTGTTGTTTTTATCTCCTTCTTATCGGGTGTTGTTTCGATATCCTTCTTATCGGGTGTTGTTTTTATTTCCTTCTTATCGGGTGTTGTTTTTATCTCCTTCTTATCGGGTGTTGTTTTTATCTCCTTCTCATTAGGTGTTGTTTTTATCTCCTTCTTATTGGATGTTGTTTCGATATCCTTCTTAACGGGAGATGTTTCGATAGCCTTCTTATCGATTATTGTTTCAATATTCTTCTTATCAGGTGTTGTTTCGATAACCTTCTTATTAGGTGTACTTTCGATATTCTTCTTATTGGGTGTAGTTTTGATATCTTTTTTATCAGATGTACTTTCTATATTCTTATTCGGTGTAGTTTTGACATCTTTTTTATCGGGTGAAATGTCCAAGTCATTGGTTTGACGTTTTATATGCGTTTCATTTATTACATTAGATTTAGTATTAGTTGGTTCTTTTTCTTTATCAATATCTGACGTTCTTGTTGACGTGGCTTCTTTTTCGGTTTGTTGAACCGGATTCTTTCTGGTTTCAGTTTCAGTTGGAACTGTTTTTTGTTCTTTTGAAATTTCCCCTTTCTTTTTGGACTTTTTAACCTTAGATTCAGATGAAGCTTTTGCTGCTTTCTTTGTAGATGGGTCTAATTCATTGGTTTGTTGAATACTTTTTTCTGTTTGAACTTTAATACTTTTTTCTTTTTCGACTTTACTGCTAATATCTTTTTCGACATTACTGTTTTTTCCAGAATTTTTCTTTTTGTCGCTGTTATTATGAGCTGAATTATTTTGCTTGGAATTTTCATTTTTCTGTTGTATGATAGTATTTTGATTTTGCTCTTTTACCACCGTTGCATACGCTGGAGGCGGGGAATGTTGTTGTGTTTGAACTACACGTGGCGATTCTGAATCTCCCTCAAGCTCACCTTCGGAACCACTCTCTGATGTTACAACTACAGGTTTGGGTGCTGAACGATCGAATTTTTTATGAACTTTTTTCTTTTTTTTCTTAGCCTTCGATTTTTTCTTGCAACATACGATACAGATAAGTATTATGATGATTATGATAAGTAAAGCTGTTACAGAACATGCAATTATTATATACAGTAAGGTATTGTCTTCTGGTGTACCTGCAACAAAAATGTTTATGAAAATGACATTTAAAAATATATAAACAAGGTATATTGCATGTGGATAAATCCTGGTCTTATATTCATATCTAAATTAATTCCAAACGTTATGATTAAAATAAACGTAGACGGCATTTGGAGCATGTGTCGCAAACCTACATTTTCAATTATGGCCACTTTTTACACGTAGCGAAACTCCTTATTAAATGGGAACAACTGAATTAAAAGGTAACTAACAATTTCAATCATGTTGACTTTTTTTGTAAATTTTATCCTGCAGCCAATTTTCTTTTCTTTAGTTTCTATCTATATATTATAGTTTTCGTTTTCAAGATAAAAGGCACAAAATGCAAAAAATATCACGAACGGGCAAAAACTTCAATAATGAGATAACTTCAGAATTCAACCATAAGGCTTATTTGTAGATATTGTCTTGTTGATCAAAAACCATGCATTTCGGTCTCTTTTTTTAAACTATATACATTTTTGTACCGAAATGATAATTATGGCAGGTTTGGTTAAATTTAGCCAAGACATTTCAGATGATAAGATAAGATTGGTTTCAAAGTTAAAAACGAAGACACAGACGACGACAATACAACGACGAAGAACAATGAACATCGCCAGCAAAGTGATGACAAAAGCTAACTTGCCCTTACCGCTGAGTTGAAAATATATATCAAAACGTTTATAATAATTTTAATTTCAAGAAGATAAATGTGCTAAAACACCTTATTTAAAACGTGTCAGCTCAGAAAATTAGTAATTATGATAATAGATTGCATCAATAAACTTAGTTTGAAACATAGTGAATTATGTTTAAAAATAGTTAATTACAAACAAAGAACATGTCTAATAAATTACCTTCTTATTAAGTAAGAGCAAATGTCTTTTTACACACTATTATCAGTATATACTGTTACAATTACTTTAAAGAAACTCATTCATGTTTACATACTTGCAGCGACTTGTACAGTTGTAATACTAACAGTACTTGTTGGTGCTCCTTGTAGGATGTAGCTAACACGAAAACCTTCTGCTGCTACTGTGTTGTCAGTATTAAATAGAATATACATAGTTCCATCTGTACTTTGCAATGTGAAAGGAGTGAAAGGAGCAGGATATGCAGCGCCACAGCACGTTTTCAAGAGGAGAGTTGCGCTTGAGTTGGATCCTATTAAAAAAAATATAAACAGTAATAGAATTGAAAAAAAATATCAACCCTGAAAAATATCTTATTAATTATTTTATTTGAAAATAAGGAGAAATATGATATAAACTTACTGAAGACATAAACAACACAACACAGAATACAAGAAGACATATAGATACGGGTTGCAATAATATACCAATGTAAAAATCAACAGAATCGTTTTGAATAAATCAAACAGATTAACAAATGTCAACCAGCTTATAAATTCAAAACGCAAAACAACTAGAGGTAAATAGTTGTATCCCGAAGATAGAACTTGTGGTGTAGCGTCGAATGAGACAAATATCCACCTGAACTTTTAAAGTCCACCAAACTGAAAATCGAAGACGTAAAAATTATAGAACATTGAACGGTATCACCTGGAAAAAAACCTTATCAAAAAAAAAAGTAGGACAAAATGAGAAAAATAATGAATTCAAAGCCAAAGGAAAACTGTAAAATCAGCGCTCTAATTCAAAACAAAAATTAAGACAGATAGCGAACAACGATTACACCTGAATGACATTTTCCTGGCTTAAGACTAGCCCCATGGAAATGGATAAGGATATACGCCAAACCCTCCCACCAACATGGAAATGGATAAGGATATACGCCAAACTCTCCCACCAACATGGATCTGTGGCGAAACAGCCCCATATAGTAACAAACTATAAAAATCAGTCCGATAATACAATAAGAACACAAAAACTATACAATAGTCAAAATCGAAAAGGAACTTTCCCAGAGTACTCGTAGTTTATAGATTCTTATTCTGATGCAAATTCAATGAAACAATTTACCATGTTTACCAAGACACAATTTTTAGTTCATATATGTTTCAGACTACAGCTTACCGAATTATTTTGAATGAAATTTTCAAGAATTCAAATATAGAAAAAAATATATATGAAAAGCTTCTCGCGTTAAGTCAGATTTGTGGGCTTAACATCAACATATATTATCCCATAAAAGACACACATTTATAAACTGCATACACCTTTAAACGAGAATTCAGGAATTTTTAATGATCAAACGAGTAAGGCTTAGCCATCTTCATCAATCAAATATTCAAAAGTGTTTCTAGCTATGTTTTTATAAATTGATTAAAAAAACAAGTTCAAACATTTATGTATTGCAATGAGAAAATGTCCTGATATTTTTTGTTTTTCTTTAAGTTGTATGATTTAAGTAAGACAATGTACAATGTATGATACTATTTTCTGTTTGTATGTTTTCATTTCTAATACTGCTTGCATGGCTTGCCTATGAGTAATTTTCAGTTAGTTTAAAGAATTGAAAACAACACGTTTTATAATTTTTTGCGTCCGAGGCGCTTCTCTTGATTTACCTTCATCAGGAACGCTTAAAGCCAAACATTTAAAACCCGAAGATGTATAAGAACACAAAAAAGAATTCTAATGTAAACACACCATCGTAAACGAAGACGTCATCAAACAGACATACTCCCTTGGTATTCTCTATGACACATGCTTCGAATTCTATTGTAATCGTGTAGTTTGCTAGTTCTCCAGTTATCAACCAGTCTCGAGAATAATTACTGCAATTAAAAAAATACATTTATATAGGATCATAATATGATACATGAAGATTATCTGTATCAATTTAACTTGCTACAATAGAAAAAGACATCGGTGAGGTATGTAATCGACAGTTCCATCGTAATATCTTAATATACAATTACAGCTCAAATCCTTCTGACATAGATGACCAAAATGGGAAATCCTATAATTATTACCTCGACTATCTTTAGAAGGATCTACCGTCACGTTAACGTTTACGTTTTTGCAAGCAGAAAGGAATAGATATAATTTGGTTTCGTTGGATTTTGTGTTTTCAAGTGATATATATGTTTAATCCAATGGAAAAGGCCATCATGACCAAAACGTGAGGAAAATTATGTTATTTTTTTTTATTATACAATAAATCAGTGTTTATATGTATACTAGTCAACAAAGGCAACGATAAACAAGTTTTAACTCAAATTTATCATAAAATATAATTAAAGTGGAAAAATAATAAACTTTCCAATGAACAATACTCATTGGTAAGATAAATGCATATGTTTAAAAGAATCTTTTCTAATTGGAAAATGAAACAATACCGTGTTATGGAACAAAGGGGTCTAATTCATTTTGCGGGAAATGATGACAGAAATTCGCACTTAATTTCGAAGATGGGAATTTAGTATCGGAAAATCTTCAAAGGCATTCAACATTTCAAGCAAACCATGCTTAGGTCTAAAATTTGTTAGTTTTAATAATAATTTTTTACTTCTAAGTGGTGAAAAGACGGTTTTTGATATATAAGATCAATCCCTTATTAAGCCTACCATCAAGGTTCAGAGAAGAAACTCTGTAACATTCTGTAAATAATATTCCTATTGGGCAATCATTTACCTCGGGACAGTGCTTCCAATTTCATTATTAAATCAGACAAATTAAAGGGAAATATAACACTAGATTTTTGTGAATCAAATGAAGAAAAAAAAATTGAAAATGTGATAAATCTTTTTAGATTTCAACCTTTGTGGTTAATCAGATAGTATAATTAAATCGTTTTTTTTTATTTTTTCTGCAGAAATAGAGTATGTGATAAATAGATTGCAGCATGTATTTTCCATGTTGGCACTGGTATCATCGGTCGACTCATATCGACCTCGCCTAAAGTCTCGGGCTAATATTGAAATCTCGGGATGATACCAAGGCAAATATGGAAAAGTGCATAAATATATTATGTATATCATATTGTACAACTACCCTTTAATAACGGGGACAAACGTATGTGGGGGTAATGACATCTGCGTTATCATTAAAATAGTATTTATTAACAACATTATATGATTGTAATAAGAATGGAACAATATACTTGCCAATATTAAAAAAAAATTGAGAATGGAAATGAGGAATGTGTCATAGAGACAACAACCCGACCAAATAAAAAACAACAGCAGAAGGTCACCTACAGGTCTTCAATGTAGCGAGAAATTCCCGCACCCGGAGGCGTCCTTCAGCTGGCCCCTAAACAAATATATACTTGTTATCACATACTAGTTAAATGTCTATTACAAAAACTCTTAAATAACATAATACATTGGTAAGTTCATAAAAGTACATTACAGTAACAAGTTCATATATAATGGAAAACCTTTCTGTCGTCCATAAAAGACTAAAAAAAACCCAAACAAACTCAAACTTGAAACTAAAAAACAGTTCGCTATGAAATACACCTAGCAATTTAAGCAACACCTGATAACACCAGAAATGATTTTAATGTTTACAGAGATAATCGAAATGGCGAAAAAAATAACCGAACTTGTGATAACATTCAGAATGTAAATTGCCAAGTGAAAGTTTTGAACAATCTTTTCTTAACTCAATTGTGACAATTTGTGAATACATTCAAGTTTTAATTATGTCAGTAGCGAGTGTAATCTCCGCGCTTTGGGAAAAGTTCAGCCACACGTCGTATTTTGCTTGAAACTGAGTGTTGTAATGTTCTAACATGTATTATTTGCCATTTAATTAATCAAGGTTGCTCGTAATCCATGTGAATTTTGACAAGCTGGAACCCTGTTGTTTTTACTTAACCATTGCTGAGATGATGTGATTCTGCACACCGATATCCCGGATGATTATCGCGTTATTGTTGGCCGTCATAGTCCCATCCAGAACACAAAGGTCTATTTTGCAGTTGTATGAAAACGATCCCCAAACTGTCAAACTCCCACAACCAAACGATGTAGTTACAATGGTTGTGCTATTCCATGTATGCTGTATTCTGAGGAAGCCATACACGCATGTGCCAATCAATAAGATGTAGGAGGAATCTGCTTTCGTCAGACCAATATACTCAATGTCACTTGCTGATACCAGGTGAAAACTAATATCGAGCTTGACAATAAGTACGAGTCAATAATGTTTTTTTTTACTGTCCTTCGAACACGAAAATGGGCCCTTTCATTTCTTACGTATGTTTTACATGGCCTATCAGATAGTTCGCAACGATCTTACTATCTCTATTGCGCTTTATAACCTCAAAATAACACTGTATACGAACCAAACCTGTTATTCTTCCCAGACTCAACCTTATATTGCGCATACCAATGACTTGCCATTTCTGTACAATTTCAAACCTACGTCTGTGCATCTTCGAACATAGGAGATTTATCTTATAAAAAAATAACGGACAAAACAGGACAAAACAGGACGTAAAACTTCTGAAATTATATTGCACGAAACTTGCAATGAAAAGTAAGTTGTCAGTTGTAAGTATTTTTAAAAATCCTATTTTTGAGATACTCTTATTTGTCGATTAACAATACGAAATATACGGAAACAAAGTCGTATCACTTTTGATCATAAAACAAACTTAAGATGCAAAAACATTTAAATGTTCCTTAACTTTGGGTAAGGCTTATATATGATATAGATTTTCAATTTTCTTGTTTTGAGTGTACCGGATGAAAGCTGTAAAAGAAAAAAGTGCGTCATGTCTATTACAAGTTTATATTATCACCCTTTTTAAAAAAATAACCGATACATCTTTTCCGTCTTGATAGTTCATCTAAAATATCATGAAAAAACAAACGAGTAGTGTTACCAACAACTCATTACTTTGTTGACACTGTATGGTTTATTTTGATACATCCTGTTATCAATCTGAATGGATTTATGCATTTCCCTTCTTTCTAAGTAAATCCCATTGTTCACAAAAAAAAAAAGATTTACACTAACTTACCCTTCTGGATAATATACAGTGCCATTATAAGCGTCATGGGACACAAATCTTTGTAAGTAAGCGTTAGCTATCAAGTCGATGGTACAATCAACATCTGAAAATAGATATAAAAGATCAAATGGTTCTCATAAATCATGAAATGCATGTTGCTTTAAAAGTAATAATTCAAATTTTTGTTTACATATTTTTTTTTTGATCGCTAATTTAAAAACATGATCTTTATATTCTTATTTTTGAGAGAGCGATATCCACCACAAAGATTCTTGTTGTTTTGATTGACACCCGATTTACTATAATTGTTCGATCAGATTTTTTTCAAAAGATCATCGGTACACTTATTGTCGATGTACCAACCCTTTATTTGTTTAAGGCTGATGTAATGTAATTTCAGAAAATCATTTTCAATTTAAAGATATAAGTAAATAATAAATGAAATGTGAAATTATTTGCCAAACAATTAAAATCAATACCCGACATTTGAAAGGTATCTCCAATTGAGAGAAGAAAAATCAAACGTGTTCACATTGTATTCTGATTGACTGCGAGGTTTTAAAAAAGTCAACTATACTATTGAAGCAAACATTTTACATGCATATTTACATAAAATAATTGTCCCAATATCCTTCTTCTGTATATTCTTTGCAAAGTTATACATTTACAACAACAAACATACATACGATCTGAATGCGTAACTTCAAAATTGAATTTCTCTCCTTTGTTATACATATTTCCAACTAGCGGTATCGAATATACACAACAGTAATAAGGTACAATGTACCGTATATACCGCAATACAGAATTTACAATGCTATTTCTCTGGATTCGAACTTTTGCAAACCACAATCCGAATGTCTGTAAATGCGAAAGTAACCAAAATTGACTGACTACGCCATGGCTTTAAACGAACAATAAGTCAAACAACAAAGAAAACTAAAACCTGAGCAACGCAATGGTATTCTCAAGTGCATATTCTCAAGTGAATTTTTGTAGGATTTGAGAGTTTCAATCTGTGATTCCAGAGTATTGAACGTAGAATGGGCCTTACTAATGATGAACATTTAAAAGATTTGTTTCAAGAACTTATATCTTAACTTTCAGACTAATTTATTATCATGAACAGTGACCAATAAACATTTTAATTTTTACCAAAATGTAGCTTCACTAAAATATGATGATTAAGTATGAGAAAACAATATGACGTATATCATAACAAATGTTAAGTGTATACATGTACTTGTTGCCTATACACATTGATTTCTACTTCAATATACATGTACGAATAATCAGTGTTACTGTTTTGAGAGTTACGTTTTCATGGAGTGTTTATATTGCAGAATTGATAATTTTAAACAAATATTTTTCTTTTGATATAAACTTCTCTTTTCACGAAATTAACAGACATTAAATACTATGGATTTATCTGGTTTCGTGGATGCTAATTTTTGTGGGTTGAGGAAAACGTATATTTTCGTAAATATTTGATTTCGTGGACTTTATAAAAATAAAAAAGATGAGGTATGATAGTAAATTTTAACTCTCCGCAAGTCACCAAATGGCACAGACTTTCACAACGTGAAGAAAAACCGAACACAAATCTTATACATTTGCGGGTAGTGGTCTTTATTACTGTTCCATCTCATACAGGAGCGTCTGTGTCATACTGATTGTTAGGGGCAGACAATTTGCTTCTTAGTCGAATAACTAAAGTCAGGTTGCCTATGTTTTATCATACACATTCTGAATAAATTGGATCAATTTGTATTAAAACCAGATACACCTGTGACGTACAGAGTTTTAACTGGCTGCTACCATCAAGTTGAAATAATTTTAAGTGATTGTTAGAGACAAATAACGAGTATTTTTATAAACATGTTCATTACTTCCATATATTTAATATTATTATCATCAGGTTAAAAGGTTACCACTTCATATAAGATTATTAATACTATACAAATACAATAATATACTTCTATACTTCATAACATAAATGACAGTTGGAGACAGATTAAATATTTAGATTTTAAAAACTGACGAATCGTTTAAATGTACTCTCAAAAAGACAATACCTAAACATCTACACTTGAAAATTTAAATCCTGTTTTAGCATGAAATAAATGAACGATTCAATATTAAAATCATATGACAAATTCTATGTTAAAGGATGAATCTTACTTTTTTTATCTCTACGTTCAATAGTATGCTTCACAATTTGTTTATTTTATTATTTTATACAAAATAGCATTGATAATTAAAAATCGGTTGTGATTGTTTTAGCACGGTACATTTTACAATTTTATTTTGGGTTTCATTTAAAAATTGTTGAATGATACTTATCTAATGTCTTTTGAAACATTGTCAGAAAAGATTTCAAACCAAAGCAAAAAACATGTATGATAAAAAAAAATGTGCACACATAAATGTTAACTGAAGGATTCCAGGGAAGCATACACTTGAAAGAGAAAAGAAAAATGACCTAAATATAAGTACATTTACATAAAAGTAGGGGTAAACAGTACAGTTATTATGTAATTGATAATAAGAAGGATATGCAAATGTGTGTCTACGTGAACATGCATTGTACATGCCTCATAAAATGAGAGCTATAATTCATATTGGATTATATTAGTTAAAACACATTTCTTAATCTACTAAACCGATTCAAAATCTATTTGAAGAAACAGGATTGATCAACTGTCAATATTTTAACTAAACAGCAATTTATTCTTAGTTCAATAAAAGTTGAAATATGACTAAGTACATTGAATCGTAATCAGTAAATTCTTTCTCGTAACTAATTGTAAAATTCTTTTGTTCGAAAATGGATGTTTTTTCATATCGATTAGTTTTGCAGATGTAAAAAGTTGCATTTAAAAAAAACCCGATATAATTCATTGAAGAGACTGATGTAATGTCATTTTGTTTAACCTTTATTTAAAATTATTAAAATTTTCACAGTTGTGTCAAAAAGATAACTCGTTGTTTTTCTGTCTTTGGTTTGAAACAGTTGTCTCGATGTCTAATTGAAGTATTCTTGATCCCGCATCTAATTTAATTGATATTGTAGTTTTGCTTTTTAGCCCGAATACCTATGCTTCACTTTGAAATGTTAACAAAATGCATAACTTTGACTTGCAATTCACGAAAGCAAAACCATACAGTCATCTGTCAAATTGATTTTTATAGCTAAAACCATGTTTCACTGAACGAAGTTATTTACGGTTTAAGAATTTATGGTCATATTAAATAAATGCATATGCTTATTATTTCTTTTTGTATCAACATCATTTGCTAACCTTACGTGATTTTTATCTATGAAAGGATTAATTGTTTTTGTAAAATAATTCACTCTGAATCAAACATAAAACTATCTGGAAATGACGTTATCAAATTAAATGAAAATATATGCGTCACGTTCGGATGATGTGTTTTTCAACAAACAATCGGCATTCCTAGATGTGCGTCTCTTGTTGCCTATATGTTCCTTTATTCGCGTTAGGCTGTTTTCATACAGTATGTTTCTAATGAAGAGCGAAAAAAAGATAGCATTGTCCTTTAACTGAACTTTTACCTATACAGATGAAGTCCAGTTTCATTAAATTATTCAAAGTTTTGTGATCATGTTGAACACATCTATCCAATTGAGGTCGAAATTAAAACTGCCTTCTATTTGGACTTAGATATGTAAATTGACAATGATGGTAGGTTGAGAACAAAAGTTGTGATTGCAGTTTTGCAATTGTAAAATTTCCATTTCTATATATATATACATGTATATAGCAACATTCGAACAGCGCCTGTATTTGGAGTATATACTTCATGATCCAAGTGGCATGATTCATTTCTTCGAAGATTTTAACGAACACTTTTACGACTCAATTGGCCCTTATGAGATAACTTAAAAGATGTATCCGTCTTTTTTTACGCAAATGTGAGCTACCGAATTAAACTAATCACTCGGATTGTACTTTCACGAACAACAGGACGGATGCCACATGTATCCTTCGGGAACACCTGAGATTACTCTCGATTTTGATGAGGCTCGTGTGGCACATTATCTAGTTGTATTTAGTTTACTGCTGTGTGTCTTCTTGTTTTTGTATGTTCTTTGCCCAATCATTGAAAGTTTCGTTACATTTTTTGAGTTTTGATATTCCTTCGGTATCTTTTATCTCTTTATTGTTATACCGTTAATGGAGTACTTGTCTTTTTGAAATAACACGTTGACACATTTATTACTCGACTTCAAACTAAATGTCAAAAGAAAAGTTTTAATACTTTATATGCTTTTTTGTACGATATGTTTCAAATCCGGAAAACAAATTACATAAATACAGATGTTTTACAACATTCTAAAATCGAGCATCTAAAACAGATATAAAAAAGAATATATATTGACTTTGTCCACAATCGATAAGGTTACTAGTATTAATAAATAAAAATTAGGACAATGGCTATCAATTTATGATTTTGTTAAAAACCATTGGAAAAAAAAAGAATTCTTTATAATAAACCAACATCATGAAATATTTTATTTGAAATCTTAGGTCTATATAGTCTTTTACACCGTTACATTGTAAGAAAATAGCTAAACATTCGGTAAAACTTTATTTTCCAAACAATTAACTGTGGCATTATGACACAAAACTGTCTATAAAAGCATGTATCTGTTGTGGTATTTTCTGGAATCGAGTCGGTGCAACTAGACCAATTAAAAAAGAAGACGAAATAATTTCGCATATAAATTCATTAAATGCCCTTCTTCATTTCAAATACGGGTTTTAGAAATAATAAAACAAATAGTAAATGTATAAACAAGTAATTTCCATAAACAGTATCGAACCATAATTCCAATTTTATACATTGTACCAATTGAGCACAATACAAGATTGGAATTAAATATAACCTTGTTTCCGCTCACTGTATATTGGTATTACTTTTATTTGTTTTCAATATCGGCGTTTAGTTACCCTAATGTTTTGATTTGTTTCAGTATTTTATATGTGAAGTGTTAAAATTGACAAAATAGAGCATTAACAAAGGGACATTTCTAATTAATGGGTTAAAACAGACAGTTTTGATGAATAACACTATAACATTTGACTGTTGTCAAGCACGTGATGTAAATGGTGAGATTAGCATGTTCATGGGGAATCCTTCTTCATCAGCACAACCGATAGCTGATAAATAAATGTTCTCCGTTTTCTTTACAAATTAGCCACAAAAGGAATGTAAGGCAGTCAGATAAATTGTACATACAAACATTGCAGTAAATTTTATATAACTAAATGATAAAAATTAGATTATTTACCACTCTTTCAAATCTTTATAATATGATATTATTTACGAGTCATATTTGGCGGTAAACATTGTGCGATTTTTATTATAAAGAAAACAATTAAAAAAAACATATTTATACATAAATCGAAATTAACAGTACTTCCATATTTGGATATTGGTCATTTTTTTCTTTTGTCTCTTTCATTTTGGTGTTTTTATGTACGGAAATATCGACCGTGGTTAATGTTTTATTGAAACAAAATATATATTATGTAAATTACTACAGAAAAGGTATCCAAACTTTAAGTTAATTTAATATCTTCATACATCATTCATTAAAAAAGAACTGCTTCCTTTTCTCTCATGTTTCTATACTTTTTAAAATTCTATTTCAATTTGCTAGTCTTCAATTCTTCAGTTTTAGAACTACAGTACTCAGATGAAACAAAAAACAAATACTCTAAGCATATGAAGAGAAAGAGACCAACTTGTCACCAGTAGACAAACTTAACGATATAATATGCATGGAAACGTTGTGCACCTATAATGCTTGAAATTTTAAATAAGTGTAAATTGCATTTCGAAATTAATTTGTTGATTGTTTTATAAACAGAGAAAAAACACGTTAAAAGAAGATTGATTAAGGAAAGAGAATATAGAAAAAAAGCGAATGTTATGTTCTCTTCATACCTTTCAACACCAATAATATCCCAATCAGTACGTAAATGTAAGACTTCATTATTTATATTCCATTTTGTTTTTGACTACTATTAAAGATCCTATTTTGTTCAACACTTCATCCTCGTTCAAAGGTAAACTTGTTCATGTCACTACCTTAGTAGATCCCCGCGTATTGTTAAACTTTTGGAATTCCACTGATACCAAGTCGTAATAGAGTGATAATGTATTTCACACTTTTTTCAAAGCAATATACCATCCAAGTGAAACAAGCATAAGTAAAAATGCTTTATTATTTATAAACCATATTTCACTGATTCTGTTGATAACTATCGTTCCTTTGGTACTGGCGCATGTTTGCCCCACGATCAAGTATTAAATGACTTCAACTGTGGAAGGTTCAGTAATATAAATCAATTTCGGAAGCTTAGAATCGATAGCAATTTACCTGAACGTGTAGGATTTTTCATATTTTCATATATTCTATATGGGTTTTTAAACAAAGCAACGGTAAATGTTCATTAGCTGTGAAACATCATGGTTAAATTTCTATAAAATTCTCAGAAGAAGCTGATGCGTTTACAATTAAACTTTACAACAAAGAATTCAATTGATTGAATTTATCTATCTATGATAATATTATTGATAATAATAATGCACCTTCAAGTGCACATAGAAGTCGTTTGAAATAAAGAAATAAATTCAAAGCTATTTAAAGGGACGATTTTGACAAAATAATATTATTTTTAAAGATGCTTAAAACACATATATGTTCAGTACTTAACAATAGGATCACTGGAATGTTTATATACACAACAGAAGTGTCTATATTTGATAACGAATATTGAGTTGCGTGCTTTATCGTCTCATTAATTATGCATAGGGTTTATTTTCCCCAACTATATTTGATAATTTCTTTATATAAAACGTACGTACCTATTTGACGCCATTTATAAAATTAGGTTATCATATAAAGCATAGCAAAATATAACAATGAATAGCCATACGGTTTCAAAAGAGGAACGAAAGATCCCAGAGAGGCAGTCCAACTCATAAGTCGAAAATAAACGGACAACGCCATGGCTAAACCTTAAGAATAAACAACACGAATCCCATCAAAAACTATGGGTGATCTCAGGTGCTTCGAAAGGATAAGCAGATCCTGCTCTATATGTGGCACCCATCGTGTTGTTTATGAGATAACAAATCCGGTAAATAGTCTAATTCGGTAGGTCAGATTTATGAATGGGAAGGGGATTGTAGTTACGACGTTAGGAACATATCCGATATCATTTGGGAAACGGTTATTCAATAACGGTCAATCAACTTGTGATGGCGTCCGTAAAATTTACGAACAGATGATTTCAACTTCACCATTTGAAACTCTTGATGTAATACCTTCCTTGTGAGCAACGACCCTCTATCAAGAAAATCATGATAGGAAATGCAAGCATGGGAATCTCGTTTCAATTGGGAGATATATACACCGTATGCAGGTGCTGCTGGAATGATGCTACTTAGAAATCAAAGTTCACAATTGGGAAGCTGAAATCTTCTTTTTTGTCATAAAGTTTTGTTTCAATCGACCCTCATTGTAAATTTCAGATGTAAGTCAAGGTGTGAGGCCGAATTAACTGTATCTGTTGTATCCTTTATCTCTAGTTCAATGGGATAGTTGATCTCTAGTTCCAAAACGTTTCTCGAATAATGACGATATTATACACTTGTTTTTACATTTGTATAACAAAGCAATACGGATAGTATACCCGTGTTAGTGAATTGAATCAAGGCATTCAAAAAAGACATACATTTAGTACATTAGTAGATTAATTCTAAACATAATCTTCGTACTTTTTTGGCCTTTTAAACATTTTTTGATTCCAGCGTCACTGATGAGTCTTTTGTAGACGAACTGCACGTCTGGCGTAAATATAAGATTTGAATCCTGGTATCCATGATGAGTTTATTATTAAATTGAAAGAAGTTGACTTTAAACTTATAAGTTTGGATATCACTGCTGTAATCAATAATGATTGAACAAAAACATATGTATCTCGTAGGAAGTGCACTATAAATAAGAATGTGTTTACTATTTTTCTGAGTCTGAAATTTTTTTTATCGTTTGTAAGAACCCATATGTTATATACCGTACTTGATTGGGGGAAACGATAAATTGCTTTGATGTATGACACACAATAACCATTTCGGATGACGAAACCACAAAACAAATTGGGAAAAGTGGTTTGAATTGTTCTTATTCATTTATAGTCACAGTGAGGACTTCGCATGTACAAAACCCCTCACTCAATAGCAAGTTCGAGACATATTATCGTATCAAAAATTGAATTTATTTATATGATAGTTTTTGTTGCTATACCTTTATGCTTTTTGTGTGTCTGATAATATTATTTCATAAACAGTTTAGGTTTGTAATGCAGACATCCAACCTTTTTCAGAACCTAATGTAGTAGTAAGATGCTGCTTGATGACGTTAACTGGTTTTGACTAATAATTTTTAGTCATCTTATACTAATTCTCGACGTTGAAACGTATTCATACATCCCTGGGTACCAAATGTTCGCGTTTGAGCGTTCCCGACAAAAAAAAATCCCGAAAAGTGTTTCGGATGGACGAATTTTGTAAGTGTTATAATAAATATATCCTTATATTTCTGTGAAAACATAATTGAATAAACTTCTATCGACCAGTGGCAAATATTTCATGCGACATTTTGGTGAAATGGCAAGATGTATCGGTCAGAACATTGTACAAGAGTAACTAAAGTATCGATTCAGCATGTTGGTTTAGTTAAAAGAAGGTAAACATTGTATACGAGTACCTAGATTAATCTTATGGACAACTGAGATCTTGATACATACATCCGTTTAATCATATTATATTGATATGTTATCGTTAGAGTATTCATGTAATAGTTGCCACTAAACCATAAGCAGCATACATGAATTATCCAATCACAATCTTACATAACAGTTAAAACAAGAGAATATTTTCAGTGGGGATACGTTTTAATATATACAGAAAATGATTTTTTATTGGATGAAAAATGAATCATATTATTTCGTCATTATTTTTTCAATTGGTATAATAGCATTCGAAGAACATAATTATTTGGATCATCTATTTAATTTACAACACCACATGTGCATGTCTTTTAAAAGCCGGTTGCACAATTCAATTATTTTGAAAAAAGATTGCAAGTATAATGTTTTTACTAATATATAATCAAATAAATAATTAAAAGAAATTTGAAACGCTTAATTACTACCTGAAAATAAATGTGCATACAACAGAATGTATAATAGAAGTTAGATAAATATTCCATGAGCTACGTAATCCACTTTTGAAATTATCACTTTTGCAATTTATTTAAAACGAAGTGCTGCCGCACAAGTTCTACCATATTTTACTTTCACAGACACAAAGTTATGATATAATTCCTAATGCATTTTTAGAATTGAGAGCTTTTGTTTTCTTAATTTCTATTCATACTTTGCATCATGTATAATGTGATTATCAATTCCTTTCCTTTAGTATAATGTACAAATAACACTATCTATAATATTAGGAGAATATATACAGAAAAGGGGTTGGTGGCAATTTCAACCATGTACATGTATACAGGTACATGTACGAGGAACCCCCCATACCTCAATGACTTAACCAAATATATTTACTGCACCGTCGTACGTCTTTCTAATTAAAAATCATACATACAATTGATATATGAAATTGATTGAATGTTATCAATTAAAATTGGTCATTCAATTCATTGTTATTTGTGTATTTGCATAATTATTTATATCAAGACTTTTTGCGGTTTTATCTTACCTCAGACCATACTTATGTACTGTTATATATTTACTTTTATTATAAATAAAACTGTCAAACAAACAAAAATATAATTGCGACTTAAGCTACAGTAAAATGTACTGTACATTACCTTAAAGTAAGACAGTCAAATGGTTTTTTTTTTTAAAAAGACTTTGCGATAGATAGCCTTAACGATACGATATGCGCTTTACAATACGACCAACGCTGAACTATTTAATATACGACAACTGATACCATGAACGATGAACCAAGGAAAGATTTACAATTTACGATAGAAAACATGTAAATAGGGCTGATGGTATCCTTTAATAGAAATTGATAGAAGCAGATAGAATGAAAAAGTAACACTATCAATATCATGCGTATGAAACACTTTTTGTTGGTTTACCTTGATCAGGAACGTTCAATCAAAACCAAAATGAAAACCGTATGAAATAAAACCTTATAACGTTTAAAACCTGAACGATCAAAGGGACACACAAGTTATAGCTAAATACATAAATTAGAAAATGCATATAAGTAATGGTAGACATCTATAGAACAATTTAACACAAACTTATGGTTACTTTTGCAGCAAATTGAAAACTGAAAATGCAATTACACATCAAAACATTCAGAAAATGAAATAATACAAAGATTAATTCAAGATCACGATCTTGAAGCGTTCATCTGTTCTATCTATAAATAAACTGTGGCTATGAGGAAACGGCTTCCGACTTTTAAAACAATGTTTCATTAATACTGGATTTAAATGTTAACAAATATTGGCATTTGTTTTTGGCAAAATTTTGATATTGTTCCAGACAAATTTATTATTGGTCTATACGTATGATGAAGTTTTGTGATTTTACTCTTTCAAAGGCTAAATATGAAAAGGTGATAATAAAACAAATAATTTAAAAAAAAATCCGAATCCGTCCACAAAAAAGGTTCTTTTAAAAGAACATATACTAATTATAAAACTAATTAAGAGATAAATGCCAAGGTAAATTATTAAATCAGTTCCACTTTGTATATTTTGTTATTACTTCTCTTTAGAGAATACACTTCTTTGGTAAATTATATATTATATTTTAAGTGGTTCAAGTATTCAATTATTTATGAGCATAAATTATATTCTTAAAACATCAGAAAGCAAACTGGTACTCAAGTAGGAGTTTAAGTTAATAAAAAATCCTCGGTTTGTACACACCATTTACCTTACAAAAAACCTATACATACAACAAGTCAATAGTTTACTTGTTCAGCTGGTTGATTACATTTGATGTTGTCTGATTTGTTGACTTCCCCTATTTGAAATTACCTTGAAGTTAAATATTTTTTGATACTTAAAGGATTAAAGCAACCAGTGCACTACTTCCTTCTTGACTTTTATCAACAAACTAAATCCATATCGCAAAGCAATTTATCAAACAGTACACTATACATGTAAGTATAGTATACATTCTAAGTATTTCTTTCATAAGTTTACTTACCAATTAAATAATCAAAAATCAATGGCAAATGGCTAACTGTCATCAATTAGAATCGTTCCAAATATTTTTGAATAAAAAAATTAACTAAAGATTTCCATCAGCAAAATGTTATATACATATAATTATATTTGAAATAACAATTATTTGATAAACAGTTGATTTGTTGATAAATGGGACGACAAAACTTGTGACAAATATGACTTGCATACTACATGTAAAGACTATGACTATGACAATTACTGTTAAATGAAAATCTAATTCTGTCGGTCTACTAAACCTACACGATGTTAAAGAAGTAAGCACAAATTTACAACCACTTTACATCACTGGGTCGATGCCACTCCTGATAGATTTTTTATTTTCCAAGTGAATAACCGTCCCAGTAGTCATCACTTATGTGTTGACATGAATTATCATTGAGATGGGGATAAGGGGACGACCATTTGATATTCTGGGGAGGGCAAGGAGGATTTTGAAAATAAAAAACCCAACCTCGATAATCACAAAAATAAATGGTTTGTTCTTTAGTAGTTTGAAAATAAATTACCTGACTTGCAATGTATTGAAAATTACTCAGCAGGTCTATAGCTGATTGGGCCATCAGCGGTTTCAAAACCCTTAAAAAAATTGTTTGCCTCGCTCCGCTCGGCGAAATATGTTTGACAATACTTTTGAAAGAGGCTTGGTAAAACCAAATTAAATTACCTTTTTACTATACATAATGTATGCAATATGTGTATATTGCTTGGGAATATAAATGATTCATTTCGTTCAGAAAATTATAACATACTTAATCTAATTATACCAATTGTCTCTTATAATATACTTATTAATATGTATTTGTGTTCCGTTTGTCCTGTCTTGCTATGTATTATCTTAAAATATTTTTATATAATGTCCTCTTGTACACAAGTATGTGTCGAGGTTATGAATGAAATCTTGAATCTTAAAATTTCTGAAGGGGATAATGATCTACTAGTAATCTGTTTAAATGGTACACAATGACTTCACTATATTTACCTTTTTTTAAATGGTTATTTGGATGGGGAGTTGTCTCGTTGGCACTCTCACCACATCTTCCTATATCTAGTTATTCATAATTAACAAATATTTAAAAAATTGTATGTTTTCGAATATCATAAATATAGTGGTAAAAAATGAATAATCAGTCCCTTGCTTTAATGAAAATGTATAATCTTGCTTCAATAGTGCAGAAAATGAATAATCTGTCCTCTCAGTTTACAAAAATAAATAACCGATGAAAAAAATCCTCCTGCCCCCTGCCCCACCTCCCAGAATATCAAATGGTCGTCCCCTAATCAGAAATTAACTGTTAACAAAAATATAACTTTTTTCAAATACTTCGGCTTATCTACCCAAGGAATAGATTACCTTAGTTGTGTTTGGCAAACATTTTTTTTTTTATTTTTGGTTCTCAATGCTCTTCAAGACAAGACACTATAAGTCAAAAAGTCCCCATTAATATCCTTAATATTGATCTTAAATGTCTTAACATTGTCTCAGAGACTAGTATACATTCTTACATATTCCCACGGATCGGGAATGGTCCGGAGAGGTTGGAAAATCACGACGACAGATTTACGAGTTTTATTGCCGTCCTTGACAGGACAATTCACGATTAAAATTTGTCAAGTCTGATCAAGATTTTTTTGATCGTGGCCGAAATCACGGGTGTCATTCGGTTTATCGAGAGAAATGATCGTGAAAGAATATCCAACGGCGGTTAAGTATTGAGCGACGATCGTGAAAGTTCTGGTAACGGATCGTGAAAGACATTTTATGTACATTCTAGTTCAGAATCTTTGAAAAAAATCGCTTAATGTTTTAAAACGCGGAACAAATACGAACAAAAAAATATGTCTGTCAAAATGGTTAAACTTCCTCAACATAACTGTGAAAGAAGATAAAGAAAATATGAAGTACTTTTAAAAAACACACAAAAGGCGCAATGCGTGTCTATTCAATTAATTACAAATAACACGCTTTTTGTACCTATAATGGTCATATTTCAGAATATCATGACATATTTGAAATTTAATCTTTGGTGTATCTGATAGTACAGTAAAATTAAAGTATGTTCTTCCATTAAAAGCGTTAGTTTGCTTATGAAAACCTTGAATTTGCTGAATTTCCATCAAACTTGATCGTGAAAGATCAGGCAACGTATTTTTTCGATCGTGAAAGAAAACGCGTGACCAGACTTAATACTAATAATCAAAAATCAGTATTTCTTTTACCATTTAATAAATTTGCAAGTGGTTGAAGCCTGTAACTATTTTGATAAGGATGAACACTAAAGCTATTATCTTTTTTTCTATTCAACACTTTACCTCTGAAGTTAAACAAGAGGCTTTAAGAGCCTGTGTCGCTCACCTTGGTCTATGTGAATATTAAACAAAGGACGCAGATGGATTCATGACAAAGATGTGTTTTGGTGATGGTGATGTGTTTGTACATCTTACTTTACTGACCATTCTTGCTGCTTACAATTATTTCTATCTATAATGAACTTGGCCCAGTAGTTTCAGAGGAAAATGTTAGTAAAAATTTACAAATTTTATGAAAACTGTTAAATTGACTATAAAGGACAATAACTCCTTAGGGGGTCAATTAAACATTATGGTCATGTCGACTTATTTTGTAGGTCTTACTTTGCTGTACATTATTGTTGTTTAAAGTTTATTTCCATCTATAATAATATACAAGATAATATCAAAAAACGGCAAAATTTCCTTAAAATAACCAATTCAGGGGCAGCAGCCTAACAACAGGTTGTCCGATCCATCTGAAAATTTCAAGGTAGATAGATCTTTACCTGATTAACAATTTTACACCATGTCAGATTTGCTCTATATGCTTTGGTTTTTGAGTTATAAGCCAAATACTACATTTTACACCTCTGTTCTATTTTTAGCCGTGCCAGCCATCTTAGTTGGTTGGCCGGGTCACGCCACACATTTTTGAAATTTGACACCCCAAAGATGATTGTGGCCAAGTTTGGATTAATTTGGCTCAGTAGTTTCAGAGGAGAAGATTTTGTTAAAGATTACTAAGAATTATGAAAAGAGGTTAAA
The DNA here is from genome assembly GCF_036588685.1 of Mytilus trossulus. NCBI lineage: Eukaryota > Metazoa > Mollusca > Bivalvia > Mytilida > Mytilidae > Mytilus > Mytilus trossulus. The sequence continues at coordinate 18,639,277 of NC_086386.1, read as the reverse complement.
ATTGACTATAAAGGGCAATAACTCCTAAAGGGGTCAACTGACCATTTTGGTCATGTTGCCTTATTTGTAAATCTTACCTTGCTAACCATTATTGCTGTTTACATTTTATCTCTGTCTTTAATAATATACAAGATAATAACCAAAAACAACAAAATTTTTGCTAAAACTATTTATTCAGGGGCAGCACCCAACAACAGGTTGTCGGATTCATGTTTAAATTTCTTGATTTCCTTATTAACAATTTTACCCCGTGTCAGATTTGCTCTAAATGCTTTAGTTTTTAATTATAAGCCAAAAAACTGCATTTTACCCCTATGTTCTTTCTTAGCCATGGCGGCCATCTTGGTTGGTTGGCCGGGTCACGCCACACATTTTTTAAACTAGATACCCTTTGGGCCAGGTGAGCTAAAAAACTAAACTAATAACGTGTCTAAATAAGTGTGAAAGATTCAGCTCTGTGAATCGGTCTAGTGCACTTCAGGCAGACCGACACTAGTTAACTAATAATATGGATATGCAACGTTTAAACCAAATGTTTTGTTATCCATCAAACAAAAAAATAATAGCAAATGAGCAAATTTCATGTGTAATTTGGGATTGAACGATAACCAACATTTTGTGCAACCGAACTTTTTAAGTTCTTTATAAACAACTCAGATAATGATTGATTTAACTATATAGTACATACTTCAGAATACCAAAGCGCAAATGCTGTAATGTCTTGTTTGCTTAACTTATGATAGTATATTTGTTGAACGTCTATAATATCAAGGGTTTTACTAGAAGTGTCAAATGCGCTTAAGATTGTCAATGTTTCATCAAAAAAGGTCATGGTCAGATGAACCATGCCATACAGATCTCTACAAATATCCCGTACACAAAATAAATGTGTTCCGATCCTTACAGTGTCTTAGAAACTGACAATTGTAAAAGTTATGCTTTGCCAATTAATTCGGAACATAAGGTCAAAAGTATATGAGCTCTGACCGACAACCAGGCATTGACATCTTACTATCATTTAATAAATCAAACACAATTGAAGTCATCATGGTCATATAAGAAACATGCAGACAAACATGTACACCATACCCGAAACACCTAGTCGCTATAGCATACAGGTACAAAATGTATATATTCAAAAGGTCAAACAACACAAAACAAACATTGCCGAATGATGCATGATAATGAGTTCAATGTTAGTTGAAACCTTGCAAAAGTCGAAAATATACACCTTACAATCATAACAACAGACAGTTATCCTAAAGCTTAACAAATCCTCGATACGGACTTGACCACTAAAGTGAATCTTCATCCATGAAATGAGGCAAATTCAGGGTCAAGTGAATCCTGTCTGACGGACATTTAGTATAAGATCCAATATACAAAATATGGGTATCCTATAATTCATGATAAGTGAGTACTTCACATGACAATAAAAAACTTCATCCTACAATCATCCAACTATTTTGTAAACAAAATGTTCACAAATGTCCAAATAATAATTATAATGTATTTGCGCGTCTGGCGTACTAAATTATAATCCTAGTACCTTTGATAACTATTTACACCACTGGGTCGATGCCATTTCTGGTGGACGTTTCGTCCCCGAGGGTATCATCGGCCCAGTATTCAACACTTCGATGTTGACATGAATATCAATAATGTGGTCATTTGATACAAATTTCTTGTTTACAAAACTTAGAATTTTTCGAAAAACTAAGGATTTATTTACCATAGTCGTATTTGGTACAACTTTTTGGAATATTGGATCCTCCATGCTCTTCAACATTTTACTTGTTTGGCCTAAACCAATTGAGGATGTTGACCTATATCTAGCCTTTTTTAAATATCAATAACAAATCAGTCTAACATCCATGCACAAGAAAGTGAAAATTTCATATCTTCTCTCAATTATAAAATGGTTAAGTAGTGCTATAAATCTGTCATTGCATACTGATAAGACCTGATATTATTACAACAAACAGATGTTTAAAACACAAAATTGTTAAACCTTAAAAGTTTAGGGAAAATGCACAGGCACTTGTGGGGTTGACCCTCCCCCTTTTTTCTTAATTTTTGGTGTTTAATAAAAAAAAAATGGAAATGATTTTGATGTTGTTTATTCTGACTTTTAAGATTAATTTGAAAACCCAATTAGTTTTAAAAATGTGTTTTTTAAATATTTTAATCTTGCAACATATATATAAGGAAAAAAAGATACATTTCTTGATTGGTATTGTGTATTTATTTTAATCTCTTCTTGCAATTGTTACCTATAAATTGAGAAAGAAACCATGTGGCATCTGTTAATTACATAATATTATTGATGTTACAGTTTAATTTGAAAATATTGTGTTTTCTAAGTGATGCAGGAGATAAGTTCACTTTTTATTCTACATCATTTTGATGCAAATTCTTGGGCTTAGAGTGAAGACTGAAATATCAATTATCATATAATGGAAGAATAATGTGAACGTCTTCGTAGCATCAGATATTTTACGATCCTTTTCACGATCTTCAAAAATGCGGTGCGTAATCTTTTACGATCCAAAAAAGTCAAGTTTCAGATTATATTTATACAAAATAACTATGAAAACCGTTTAAATAATTCAAATACAATGCCCTAATTCTGATAAATGTAGTTTATCTAGTCGAATTTGTGAAAAAAATCGTGTTTGTTTACATTTTTTATGTCATTGACATGTCGAGAAACAATCTGCCTTTTGCATGTTTTGTCGTTTTGTAATAACTAGATGTACTTTTGTAACTGGATATTCTCACATACTGATCATAATGTTGAACCATTTTGACAGACAGTTTTATTTTGTCGTAAGTGTGTCTGTGTAATTAATTAGATTAGAATATTTACTGAACTTTCATATGTCTTCTCGATTTAATGTCTTTCACGATCCGTTACCAGAACTTTCACGATCGTCTCTCAATACTTGACCGCTGTTGGATATTCTTTCACGATCAGTTTTCTCGATAAACCGAATGACACCCGTGGAAATTAAAACTAAAACTAAAGTTTGTAAAAACATTTATCAAATTACGGCAACAATTAGATATTGATCGGTTAGCGTCCAAATACAGACGTTTCAAGCAGAAATTTTCCACGATAATACCTTTCTCAATTCGATTTGTATAGTTTGCATGGTAAGACCAAAATTCCTTTAACTTTTGCCAAATGCAAAAAGACTCTTGTTATGATATTGTAATTATTATGTTTATTTATGTTGGCCTAATTTGTGTTGTATGGCCTTTTACCAAATAATCTTATAACTGTGCAGTTTAGGAATCACTGGAACAATCACAGAATGATTGGAACTTTCTAGAATGATCCTTATAAAAGATGTGTAATTTAAACTTCTACGTTATTCCAGAAACTTCCGTTGTAACTTTCCAGGATTTTCCACAATGTTCCATTATAGATTGTTCTAGAATTTTCCATGACAACATTTCCGGATACAGATAAAGATAACAGATTGGACTCATATTTTGACAGTTAAGTTAACAGTAATATTTGTGTAATAACTTTTGTAAACTTTTGTATATTAAATATTGTTAAATTTTACTATTGATTTGTGTCTTTTGTTGGCTACAATTTAAAGGCGATTTCTGACCGTAACAGAAATTAGGGGCTCGTCCGGGATCTTAAAAATATTTTATTCAAAATTTGTTTAGTATTTTTATTATAACTAGCCAACAAAATCTACAAAATGGCATTTGATGCTGGTAAATTTTTGAAAACGCCAGACCTGGAGAGTTTTGATAATTTAAAGAAAGAGGAATTAGTGTTGCTTGCTAAACAACTGAAATTAGTTTTTAAAGTATCTATAAGAAAACAAATTATTAAAAATTTGGTTATAGACAAATTAGTTGACGCAGAAATTTTAGGTGAAGAGGCTCTTGAACTCAAGGTTGAAAATGTTGACGCTTTTAAGTTAAAACAGCTTGAATTGGAACATGAATTTAAATTAAAACAGGCAGAACTGGAAATGAAGGAAAGGTTAGAAATGGAGAAAAAAGGAAAAAAGATGAATTTAAATTAAAAGAATTGGAAATGAAGGAGAGGGAAAAAATAAAAGAAGATGAATTAAAATTAGAAGAACTTGAAATGAGAGAAAGGCTAGAGATGGAAAAACTGAAAATTGAAATGGTCAAAGAAGAAAGCAACACTAAAGTTCACTCGAAATCAGATTATTTTGATGCAGCAAAAAATATACGTTTGGTTCCGAAATTTTGTGAAAAAAACAGTTGATAAATATTTTCCACAGTTTGAGAAAATTGCAAATAATTTGAAATGGCCGAAGCCATATTGGACTACGATTGTGCAAAGTGTTTTTGATGGTAAGGCCGCTGAAATTTATTCCGCACTTCCATCAGAAAAAAGTTCTGATTATTATATGGTAAAACAGGAATTTTTGAAAGCTTATGAACTAGTACCAGAAGCGTATAGACAGAAATTTAGATCTTATAAAAAGTTTGATTCACAAACATATGTGGAATTTGCTCGGGAAAAAGAAGATCTATTTGATAAATGGCTTACGTCAAAGAAAACAGATAACAATTTTGATAACCTAAGACAATTGATGTTATTAGAAGAGTTCAAACAATGTGTTCATTTAGACTTAAAAACACATTTAGACGACAAAACTGTTGAGTCAATACATGATGCAGCTGTTTTTTCAGATAATTATACTCTTTCACATAAAAGAAGTTTCAAGGGTCAAAATGTTAATACTTCCAGAGGAAATTACAAAAATCAAAGCACTGAGCATACTGATAGTAAGCCTGTTCCACAGAATAAGAGTCAGTCCAGTTATAATATGTATAGTCCAAAATTTGATACTTTTGAGAAGAAGTCACTGACTTGTGCTTATTGTAAGAAGATTGGTCACCTGATGGCTGATTGTTTTGGACTCCAGAAGAGGAATGCACGAGATAATAAGCCGAAGACCAGTCCTTGTACGACACCTTATATTACCAGTACATTGGAATGCCCTGCGCGTCAAGCTTTTAAGTCCAGTTTTTGTGATTACATGGAGGAATACAAACCCTTTATGTCTGATGGGTTTGTTTTTATTGTTGATGATACCACTCTTAAGCCTATTAAGATTTTACGGGACACTGGAGCCTCTCAGACTTTATTGTTAGAAGGTGTGTTGCCTTTGTCCGATAATACTTCTGTTGGTGCCTCCGTTTTGTTACAAGGTGTAGAGTTAGGTTGTATAGATGTTCCTCTCCATCGTATTTATCTAAAGTCAGATTTAATAACTGGACCAGTTGTTGTAGGTGTTCGTCCTAATCTCCCTGTTGAGGGTGTTACCTTATTGCTAGGAAATAATCTAGCTAGGAACAAAGTGGTTGCTGAACCAATTGTTACCAGTGAACCGGTGGTGGATGTTAAATCACCTGAAGATGATACTGAATTGTATCCAGCTTGTGTTGTTACTAGGGCGATGGCTAGAAAACAACAAAATGAGAATTTGCAAGAAGACAAGTTTGATTACATGGACCTTTCTGACACTTTTATAGCTGATATTGAAGATCCTGGTAACACAGAAAAGGCCATTATAAAACCACCTAGTGTTAACAAAAATGTTATTATGCCATGGCCAGATGTAAACAGCCATTCATTAGACCGAAAGAATTTACGCGAAGAACAACATAAAGACACTGAGGTACTTCAGCTCAGTCAGAGGGCTCAACCACAGGAGGAAGCAGACAAAGTGGCCGAAAGTTACCATCAGGACAGTATTTTAATGAGGAAGTGGAGGCCTCCTGATCCTATCCCAGAGGAGGAATGGAGAGTGCTATACCAAGTGGTGGTGCCTAAAGTTTATAGACAAGAAATTATTGGTCTTGCCCATGACACCCCCTTGGCTGGACACTTAGGTATAAGGAAGACTTGCCTTAAGATCTTGCAGCATTTTTACTGGCCTAAACTTAGAAATGATGTTGCAGAATGCTGCAAATCATGTCATATATGCCAGGTTGTTGGTAAACCTAACCAGAATATACCACCAGCACCACTTCTGCCTATTCCAGCCTTTGACGAACCTTTCAGCAGAGTTATAATTGACTGTGTTGGACCTTTACCAAAGACCAAGACTGGAAATGCATATTTATTGACAATCATGTGTACATCTACCCGCTTTCCTAAAGCTATTCCGCTCAGAAATATCAAGACACCTACTATCGTCAAAGCTTTGATCAAATTTTTCACATTAGTAGGACTTCCTAAGTCTATACAGTCCGACCAGGGATCAAATTTCATGTCAGGTTTATTTCAGCAAGTCGTATACCAGTTAGGGATTGCTCAGTACAGATCAAGTGCTTGTCATCCAGAATCTCAAGGTGCCTTAGAACGTTTTCATCAAACATTGAAGAACATGATAAGAACTTTTTGTCTTCAATTTGACAGAGACTGGGATGATGGAGTTCACTTTCTACTTTTTGCGGTTCGAGAGGCTGTTCAAGAATCCCTTAGATTTAGTCCCTTTGAGTTGGTATTTTGTCATACTGTAAGGGGACAGTTAAAATTGATTAAGGAAAAGTGGCTTACTGAACATACTGACTTGAATCATTTAGACTATGTATCTAGATTTAAAGAAAAAATGTATACTGCTTGACAAATTGCTCAGAAAAACTTAAAAAATGTACAGAAAAATAAAAATATGGTATGATAAAGATGCCAGGGACAGAGTTTTTGAGCCTGGTGATAAGGTACTTGTATTTCTGCCTGTCCCTGGACATCCTTTACAGGCTAAATAGTGTGGTCCTTATACAATAGAGAGTAAAATTAATGATTTGAATTATATTGAAAAAAATCCAGGGCGGCGCAAACAAAATAGAGTCTGTCATATTAATATGTTAAAACCATATTTTGAGCGTGCTAATGTACTATGTGATAGTAAACCAGTTGCCACTTAAGCCATGGTTAAATTTGAGAACAATCGTGACAAACCAGATGTAATTGAACCAACTTTTAGTTGTAAAACTATGGAAGAGACAGTTAGATTAAAAAATTCAGAAATTTTGTTAAATTTAGATTCAAAACTTGCACATCTGTCTTTTGATCGTAGAGAAGAAATAAAAACTTTGGTATTTTCTTTTAAAAATTCTTTTTCCAGATGTGCCAAACAAAACCACTGCTGTTTGTCATGATGTTGATGTCGGAGATGCTTCTCCAATTAAGCAACATCCTTACAGGCTCAATCCACTCAAACTTGAAGTTATGAGAAAAGAAATTAAATATATGCTTGACAATGATATTATTGAGCCGAGTAACAGTGAATGGAGCTCTCCTTGTCTCCTTGTGCCAAAACCAGATAAAACTTTTCGTTTCGTGACTGATTTCAGAAAAGTAAATTCAGTCTCAAAATCTGATTCCTATCCGATTCCAAGGATAGACGATTGTATTGACAATATTGGGCAAGCAAAATTTGTGAGCAAATTTGATTTATTGAAAGGTTATTGGCAAGTTCCATTGACACAGAGAGCTCGTGAAATATCAGCTTTTGTTACACCAGATGGCTTATTTCAATATACTGTAATGCCATTTGGCACGAAAAGTGCTCCAGCTACATTTCAAAGAATGATCAATAATGTTATAAAAGATTTAGACTGTTGTTATGCTTATATTGATGATCTTATTGTATGTAGTGATAGCTGGGAACAGCATTTAACACATTTGTATGATACTTTTGATAGATTGTCAAAATCAAATTTGACTGTTAATCTTGGTAAAAGTGAATTTTGTCAGGCCACTGTTGATTATTTAGGGCATACAGTTGGCCAAGGTCAAGTAAAACCTATTATGGCTAAAGTGGAAGCTATTTCCAAATTTCCACCTCCTACAAATAGAAAACAACTTATGAGATATTTAGGCATGATTGGATTTTACAGAAAATTTTGTACAAATTTTGCTACTGTTGTTCAACCATTGACTCATCTTTTACGGAAAGATTCTAAATTTATCTGGAGCGAAAATTGTCAAAAAGCTTTTGAAAATAGCAAATCACTTTTAATCAATAGTCCAGTGCTGATTACTCCAGACTTTGAAAAACAATTTAAACTTGCCGTTGATGCAAGCGATGTAGGAATAGGAGCTGTTTTATATCAAGAGACAGATGATAATGTTGAAAAACCTATATCATATTTTTCTAAGAAATTAGATAAACATCAGAAAAATTATTCAACTATTGAAAAAGAGTGTTTTGCAATGTTGTCAGCACTTCAACATTTTGATGTATATTTGAATCCCACTGTATATCCTATTTTTGTTTATACTGATCATAATCCTCTCACCTTCATGCATAAAATGAGAAACAAGAATCGGAGGTTGACTAGGTGGAGTTTATTGTTACAGGAATATTATGTAATTGTAAAACATATTAAGGGTAAAGATAATGTAATAGCTGATGCTTTATCTAGAGCTTATTAAATCACTTTGTATATATTATGTATTTTTGTTCATATTATTCATGATAAGTTTTTGTTACACTAAAACTTCTTTTAAGGGGGGAGGTGTTATGATATTGTAATTATTATGTTTATTTATGTTGGCCTAATTTGTGTTGTATGGCCTTATAGTTGTTTACCAAATAATCTTATAACTGTGCAGTTTAGGAATCACTGGAACAATCACAGAATGATTGGAAATTTCTAGAATGATCCTTATAAAAGATGTGTAATTTAAACTTCTGCGTTATTCCAGAAACTTCCGTTGTAACTTTCCATGATTTTCCACAATGTTCCATTATAGAGTGTTCTAGAATTTTCCATGACAACACTATATATACAGACACTAAAGTTAAACTCTCATTATTAAACTTGGACATAAACATTGATAGACATTAGTATTCACAGCATTTGGATTGACACTTTTATTCTACAAACAACATCATACTGGATTGTGACATTAGTAGTGAACGTAATATTCAAATTGGATTCCGAAAGATTTCCGGATACAGATAAAGATAACAGATTGGACTCATATTTTGACAGTTAAGTTAACAGTAATATTTGTGTAATACCTTTTGTAAACTTTTGTATATTAAATATTGATAAATTTTACTATTGATTTGTGTCTTTTGTTGGCTACAATTTAAAGGCGATTTCTGACCGTAACACTCTTCAATATGGACTCAAATTAAAACAATTGGAAGGCCAGGTTGAAGTTGAAGAGAATTTAAAACCAATCAGAAATACCAAAAGATTGTGACACGTTTTCCTTAGGTCATATTTATGTCTTGGTTGAAAAAAAACGAAATATTTTGAATAATATACATTAAGATCGGGTTTCTTGTTAAATTAAAATAATTAGAATTGTTTTTTTGTTGCACCTTTGTGTTTCTGTTGATTCAGTGTTTTTTTCTTGTAAGTGATGATTGGTGATATGTTTCCCACGGTTTTATTTTGTAACCCTGATTTTTTTTTCTCTCAATCGATTTATGACATTCAGCGGTATACTTCTATTGCCTTTTTTTGTTTAAAATAAAACAGATATGTGTCGACCTACGTGCTTCTATTGTTATTTTTCCATGACGATATAGACAAAATGATATCAAAAAGTGCGAAATGTATATCTTTACAAAATACTAATCAACAGGATAGAAGAAATGGCACAGAGATAAAAAAAAAAAATGCTTCCTGTGATTTGGTCACCAGAAGCTACACATCAGACGGAAGTCCCATTTTACAAACCCAAGGCAATTAGATGCACCCCAACATTACTATGATGTCTATGATGTCCTCATGATACAGTGTTGATAATGTTTTGCTGTTTATTTCAATTAGTACTCAGTAATTGCCAAATCAAATCTTCAGTGATGACTTTGCCTTATAAATATATTCAATTCTTTATAAATCTATAAGAATTTCTTTACATTAGCAGTACAATTAGTGTACCAAAAATACCAGGTTAATGAAGATTCATATCGCTAGGGTTGATATTCATCTTTCTTATTTCCAATCTCTTTCTGTACCTGTCTGCTACATGATACATATACAATATTAGGTATATGTCAGAAAAATATAACTTTTTTGCATGAAGCTGAGAAACTGGGGAAGGACCAGGTTTTACCTAGCCCTTTCCTAGTTTTGTGACGAATACAAAAAAGAATATTTTTTTTTACGTTGACCTCATATTGTTTGTATGCTGCAACTTAAATTAATACTTTGGTTACTATTTAAATTGTAACTTATTTGCAAACTAATCATCCCTTAATGAACCTCTGATTGCAGAGAAATTGATCCATGATACATTGACTTTGCACAAAACATAGCTGTATTAAGGAAATAAACACAACTAGTTGCCGTATAAAAAGGTTTATCTATATTGGACATGTGTGGTATACATCTGCGGTGATCAACACAGTAATTGATATCAATTAGTATATAATCGAACTGCACTTTAATCACACCTTGAGCTAATTCACTAATTTTTTTCAAATGATTCAATGAACTATTTTCTCGGATAGAATCGTAAAAACGAATAAAACATTTCCACTTTTTGATTAGATGTCTTGTGACTATGTGTTAGGTCTTCGTGTTTTATTGTTTATAGTAGATGCTGCTTGTTTGTTTTATTGACGTAATACCCATGTATTACATTATTGATACATAGACAACGACTAGATTAATAATCGGGACTGCAAAACCATTAGAAAAAAATTATAGGCATCTAGGTAAGTTATAAACATTTGTGTGCTTTAATAATCTATATGGGTATTGCTTCTAAAAAATCTTGCGCGACTCTAGTTATTTATTGATGTCTGTGCCAGCTATAAGATTCGAAGTAAGATGTATGTGTGTGTTGCGATACTTATACGTATATGGCTTTTCAATGTGTGGTTTTAAGCGATCTTGACGAAGGTTAATTCAGAAAGGCACTTTGAAAGCACAACATAAAGTAAAGTGTTATTTTCAGTCTTTGTTTTTAATAAAATTCAAATCCAATCAATAAAAACTCTTGTTTCAGTAGTTACACTTTCATGACGTATTTACAAGTTTGCCTGTTTTGAACTACCAATTAATATTTAAAATATTTTTCCTGAGAGCGTTTATTGACAAAACAGACAAATTTACTTCCGCTTCCTGCATACTATGTTACATAAGGGGATCCTTTCATGCAAATATTTTAATTTATTCGATCAGTTAGTCAGACATTATATAATACAACGAGGATCAATAAATGGATGTTTATATATGGTTGTAAAATCTAATTTTATCACTTTTAAGGGTTTGGTATTGTTTTGGTTGCTTTTGTAGTTTTGTTGTATTTAGTTTTTATCTACATTTTTGTTCATCAAAGTCCATACATGTATGTTGCGTCAGTCATGAGTCTAAACATGTTAAGTGTAAGAGCAAGTAATGATATATGTTATTTACATACATACATGTATATTTGTTGTCTTAATGGTGGTAGATGCTTATAATATGTCGTTGTATAACCTGTTATGAAATAAGGATGTTTGAACTTTGGAAAAATTAAGTTGTACTTATGCTTATTTGGCATGATCAAATGCTTGACACATATAACCCCTATTATCGTTCTTTTGCACGATTGGCGTATACATGTGTATCTGTTAATCTAAATTTAATGTAATGAACGTTTAACTACCGTCGCTCTTGGGTTTAACTGTGTACTAGTTTCATCTTACTTAACGTTACTTTTTTTTAGGAATTAACTGGTTTTAACCTGCGAATATATACTTTGAAAATTTTAGATGTTTATAGGTATATATGCATTTTCAGGAAAATATGTTTTACTGGTTTGTTCTTGGCATTGACAATGATCGTATCATTTGTTATGCGGCACCTACGATAGTAGAGGGGCATTATGTTTTCTGGTCTGTGCGTCCATTCGTTGTACCGTCTTTCCGTCCGTCCGTTCGTTCGTTCGTCCGTCTGCCCTGCTTCAGGTTAAAGTTTTTGGTCAAGGTAGTTTTTGATGAAGTTGAAGTCCAATCGACTTCAAACTTTGTACACATGTTCCCAATGATATTATCGTACTAATTATAGTGCCAAATAAGAGTTTGTACCCCAATTTCATGGTCTTTTGAACAAAGAAAATGATAGTGCAAGTGGAGCATTCGTGTCCGAGGACACATTCTTGTTGTTAATGTATGACATGAACTCCTAAATAGAAAACACAGGAGAAGATGTATTCATTCATGATACAAAGTCAGTAAATGTACAGCAATAAACACACAACAAGCAAAAGAACATCAAATTCACAGTTAGGCCTAGCTTAAGAACAGTTACCAATATAACCAATATTTTAATGTAGGTGACATATACTAGTTCTTTGAAGGGATTTGTAGCTAGGTCCAATTCAACAGCTTTTCTCATCACTTCATCTTGGTGTCCGTCGTTTTCGTCCGTACTTGTCAGCTTATGTTATCGTCCGTTAATTTGAACAAAGATCCTCGCCTCTGATACAACTGGGATGCATTCACAAACAAACCATTGCTACCATTATTATTCCCGTATTTACTTTATAAATATGACCTATGACCCCGCATGCAAGCAAACACGGCCGACATGGCTAGATATAGAACATAGGCCTTATACCAATGTTTGCGATATTGCAACTTTGTAATAGAAATATTAAAGATATATCGACACATTAAATAACATAAATGACCACCAAGACAAGATTAAGTAACAAGCCATATGTTTCCAAAATTATTAGTATAGTCTGTTAAGGAGTATTTGTTTTTACGTTATTTTTTTAAAACCATTTTTTTTTCATTTTGAGCAAAATTAAAGAAGATCGAAAGAAACTTTAACATAAAAATGATATGCTTATATACAATATTAACAAAAAGAGGTTTTTGTCATGAATTATGTTACAGTCTACAATGTTGAAGAGTGTCCACTGTTCAAGATACACGTAGACCTAGTTGAGCAACGTATGATCTTAAGGTGCGATCCTTGTTTTTCATAGTCCTCTGATATATATGAAAAGGAAAACATCTGTGTTACAAAAGCCTGATTAACTAGTAAAGAATATATGACTGTGATATTTGGTTCTGTAACTTTATGTATTCGAGCATTGACCTGATGAGTGTTTTTGGGATTTAATGCACCTCTGGCGCACATTATTGTAGTCCTGTAATGTCTGAATGAATTTATTCACACGTTCAGTAATTGAAAACGAACGAAAGGAATTAGTTCATAATCGGTCCGTGTGCTGTTTTCTGCTCTTTGGTCAGATTGTTGTCTCCTTGACACATTCCCCATTTCTTTTCTCAACTTAATCTTCTTTTTTATATAAATATTTTCGAAATTTTCAAGTTGTTCCCTATGTTGTCGTCGGTTTGAATTATAAAATACGATAAATTACGCTACTTCAATGATTTAACCTGTTTTTAACTTAAAAACTTCTACTCAATAAATTGATTCCATATTTCTGCGTAATGCATTTGATTAGAAGGTAAATATAGTTCTAGATACACTTAAAAACAATGAAAAGGCTTTTAAGGTAAAATGACTAACGCATGTATAATTCATTTAAAGGGAAACTTCGCAAAAAAATCAAAAATTCATATTATGTCCATTCTGTATAAAAATGCTCAAATTTATAAATATTAAAGTTTTATTCCGCTAGATAAGAGATCACTATCGATTTTAAATTTTGAGTATCAGTTCTTTGCGTTCCGCCATTTTGTTATCTTGTCCAAATAAAAATCACGATATGTCTATAAACCATAAAGAAACAAAACTACAGTAACCGATGTTGTCGTAATTACGTGTCGATATCTTGTCAATCGTACGGTTGTTTTATCTGACTAACTAACTTGATTCGGAACATGTTCTTATATTTTTAATAACCATATAGTCTGTTATTTTTAAACTGTTAATATTGGAATTAGTTAAAAAGTCAAAGTTCCAATCATAAATAAGAGTTCCGTGAAAATTGTTTTCGAAAATCTAATTCGTTCATAATTCTTTAAAGTAATATACTTTATTCAAATAAATTAGGATCTTCGCTCCACTGATCACCCGCATGGCTTAAGGTATTACTCCCAAAGGTATTGTGAGGGGTGTAAGGTGACACGACCAGGTATTCAAGCGATTTCCTGTCGGACCTGCAAGTTCATGCATCGTTTCACTTCTGTAGGTATTGATCAGTGTACACGGCCGATAACTTATAACTTTCCATTTTGAACTATCAGGTGCATGTATAATATACATCTCTGTCTTGCGTGTCCGAAAGTGATATAATATACTAGTCATTACTTAACTCATACCACGGGGGGGTCTCAACATGGGATTTTGGGTACAGGTGTGCAGCTGGGATTTTAAAAACACCCCCCATTCATATATTGAATAATTGTGAAATCCCTACCTATACATATATTTCACAGCGAAATCATAACCCATTCATATATTTATCAGCTCAAATAGTACCTATATGCATATACAATCTTATTATACATCAAAAACACTACCTATTGATATATTTCCTCGGTAAAATTGCACCCCATTGATATATTTGACGGATCAAAAAAGGGACCCATTCCAGCGGCACATATGTATATACCTTTATATAAGAAGAGACCCCCCCCCCCGTGACTCATACGCTTGTTTATAAATAAAATTTCTGGTGTAAAGAATATTATTTATAAAAAAAAAAAATGATACCAAAAAAATTTAAAAAAAAAATTGAAGATATACAAGTATACGTATTTTTTCCAAGGGTTAATTTGGGGAAAATCAGAGACATATAATTGTATTATATGTCTCTGGGACAATGTAATATTTACTCGTTGTCAATAGTAAAGGACATAGTTGGATCATTCCAGAAATGTTGATTAAAAAAATGTGCGCACTTGTCGACGATTCGTTAATACGCCCGGATAGAAAGTTACGGAACTACAGCGCAATTTAAAATATATACATGTATACATTGAACATAAGAAAGAAACATACATTTTGTGCAAATTGGGGTAAAAGTTTTGTAAATAGACTAGTCCACGTATACCAACAGTATGTAATAATCCAATTCGATAGACTATTGTATACCAAAAGAAGAAGAAGAAGAAGAGAACCAATTTGATTTAAATACAGGTCGATCTATAACTTGCTTTGGTTCATCGAAGTTATGAACATAGTAAAATCACAGATTTATATATCAATTAGATTGTTCTCGAATAAAGAAAGAAATTCGTCATCACCACAACTGTTCCGACATATGCAACTGGACGTACACTAATAATCACCGAGGGATGTGAATATTTTCTAGGAAAGCTATTGAGTATTAAAGTTTCAAATCATTTTCGGGATTTATTTTCTTTCTTGATATTCAATGACGGCAAATTTAAAAAATAAACTGCTTGTCAGATATTTGTCCGCTTTAGGGGTATTCTTGCCAGTTGAACAGACTTATAATTACATTCAAAAAACGTCCCCGATTATGATTAAATTTGGTTGACGTTTTTCACACTTGATAATGAATATCTATTCGTAATTTTTTGATTCCATTCCAAGAAGACCTTAAATTTGCTGTCAATGTTTTAAGACTTCTCAAGTACAAAAGTATTTTTTCTTTATTCGTTCATATTATATTCCGCTTCGGTAGAGTTATCTTCAGTGAGTTCCAGTTATTAATTTGTACGTGGCTTTTAAAAAGTCTAAATCTAAGTGTTCTCATTCATTTATTTGCCTAATAAAGACAAATAAAAATACTTTGGTAAAGCTATTTATAATTTCTAAGTTCTCCTTTTTATTAGACATCAATCAAGGACAAAAGGTGTAAATCATTTCAATCGGACATATGAATTAAGTTTCCCGTCTTTAACCAAAAATTGTGTATTTCTTAGTAAATTAACTTATTTGAATTCAAATAAATAATAGCACCAAACATAATTAGATAATTCCACGGCGATCAATTTTTATTTGTCACCAACTTGAATATATATTTTAAATATGTGTATTGGATGCTCCCCTTGTCTTATAATTCACTGATCCGAATAGACAGTCACACCTGGCAAGGTGTGCCCGAGAGGCGTGGTTAAACACCGAAGTGCAAATAACAATTTACCTTTCAACAAGCCATCTACGAGTATTGCTACAGAACCGTGAATACACACATCGTATCAACCAAGTCATAACAGAGATAGTAAAAGGTCAATAAGAGTACACCAACATATTGTCTTTACAGATTATTGTACTTTACTTTGTTCACCTTATCAGTCCGAAAATACATTAATTAAAAATCAATTTATAACTTTTTGTGTTGTCTACAAAAATAATTCGAATATATACGTTTAACATAGAAAATTTATCTCATGAATATGTACAATTGAACGTATGTGCGTTTTATCTTCTTATTATCGGATGGTTATTAGATAAAGCATAAGTCATCGGCGCGCTTACGATTACGTTAAAATATGATTAAAAACCAAGACTTTTAATGATTGTTTTTTAAATCCCGGCATGCAAAAACCAGGAGAAAACGTCACGACCTACAGGAAGTAGTTAATATTTTTTCATTAAATATTGAATTTCTCCTTTATTACTGCACATATAGCGATAAAACTTTGTGAATATATATATTATGTCATAATGAACATATTTAAACCATAAGTAAAAAATCGTGAATTTTCCCTTTAAAATAGAAAAAATACTATAGATCTAAAATTTTATTTATTCAGATTGAATATTTTTCATAGCAAATACAGGATAGTAAAGATAACGTTAGGTGAACAATGGCCCACATTCACGTAATCTACTTGTTATGGTAAATATATCCGTAATTTATGAATATTTCTTAGAAAATACAGTCAAATAAATTGTGCAATTCATCTGTAATACGTGAATAAAAATTACCTAACATTTTAAAATAGGGACGAAAGATACCAAAGGGAGAGTCAAACTCATAAATCTAAAATAAACTGACAACGTCAAGGCTAAAAATGAAAAAGAAAAACAGACATATAAAAGTACACATGACACAACATAGAAAACTAAAGAACAAACAACACAAACCCATCCAAAAACTAGGGGTGATCTCATGTGCTCCGGAAGGGTAAGCAGATCCTGCTCCACATGTTGCACCCGTCGCGTTGTTTATTTGATAACAAATCCGGTAAATAGTCTAATTCGGTAGGTCACATTCAACAATGTTCATGAAAGGGATGGGGATTGTAGTTAAGACGTAAGGAAATATCCGATATCATTTGTGAAATGATTATCCCATAACGGTCAACCAACTCGTGATGGCGTCCATAAAATTTACGAACGGATGATTTCAACTTCACCATTTTGAACTCTTTGTTTAATAGCTTCCTTGTGAGCAGCAACCCTCTATCAAGACAATCATGATAGGAAATGCAAGCACAGGAATATCGTATCAATTGGGAGATATAAACCCCGTATGAAGGTGCTGCTGGAATAATTACATGCTAAGGAAGCTAACTTTTCATTTTCAATCAGAAAATAAAACATCCATATTAAATTAACAGTAATTATTTCTCCCTTATCAGCGCTTACTAGTGTAACAGCAATTTCAGATGAACGAAAGACAACCCTTGTTAATTCAAGAGAAAAAAAAAGAGAGTTTATGTCGTACATGTGTTAAGAGCATACGATACAGTTACAGGGTAGGTAATGACGTTGCTAACGTAAAATGTAATTTTCGCGTCGTCAAACTGTGACATATCGGGGGAAAATGCATTTTCGACTGATTTTTATCATTCAAACTGATTTGATTTCAAAACGAGTGCATGTACTCCCATTTTATTAAAACGACATTTTGTTTCATTTTGCAGCAAGATTATGTGGAACAAATTTTATAAAAATGTAAATAGTGCATGTTTTCAATTTTGAAAAGTATACAGCAAAAAATGACGTTTTATCCTCAATTCTTGACCATTTGATGAATATGTCTTATTTCTGAACAAAAAAAGCATAAATATTTGCACAGAAATTTTTATCTTTTAAACCAATAAGTTATGTCTGTCTTTCGAAAGGGAAAATACGACCACAAATCTAAATTTTGAGCAAATATACAAAATGTTGACCTCATTTAAATCAAAAAGTAGCACATGAAGGTATATTTTTTTTATTACATATTTGATTTAATCAGGTAAAAAATAGCCTATATGCAAATTTCCATCAACAATGCGTTGTTAGGGCGCATGCGTGGAGGAAAGACGTAAATTTTTGACAGCTCCGATACTCACCAATATTTTAGGTTTCCTACAGGTTCAAATTGTCCCTAGTTCTATATTTTTGTTCCATTTTGATAGATAACCCTTTACAAAACACTCATAGTGAATGTACATTGTATTTATAAGTTTTAACAAAAAAAATCTTTTTTGTTTCTAAGGCCACCAAAAGCGGTCACATGACAAGTATAAAAGTCACATGATCAAACCGGGAGTTGAGAAAAGAAATCAAAACAAGAAAATCTTCAGAACAAAATAACAACACTCTGCTACTTTTCCTTTATACTAACATGGCTATTTCAATTTCCTGTACTCCTTGGTAGCCGAGGAGACGAAGATAAAGTGAACAAAGGTATATATTAAAGATTTAACATATGTTATTGTACAAAATTAAAATGAGACTTTACTATACTTTACTGATCACATCCTTTATATTGCTCATATGCCACCATGCAAACTTCAAAACCATCTTTGAAAAAGAGGAACATGAACATACACATGATCAGAAAACACTCAGTTCAATAACAAACTTAGCAAGTCTTAAAAGTAAACAAATGCAGACCAGTTAATAAATATTTTTTCATAATCCTACTTGCAAATGCCTTCGATACTGAAACAAACCCAGGGCCTAGAAGTCCTAGATGGCCATGTGGTACTTGTAACAAAGCAGTTACCTGGAAGGACAAAGCTGTATGTTGTGACAGCTGTGATACCTGGTTCCATATTAACTGTCAAGGTATACACTCAAATATTTACAAGTTTATGGATGCAAGCAACATCTCGTGGGAGTGCTTACAATGTGGTTTGCCAAATTTTTCAACATCATTATTCAACTCCACATACTCAATAGATACAGAAAATCAGTATTCTAATCTTAGTAAATGCTCAGACTTGAGCAGCCCAGGTGTACCAAGTGCAACATCATCACCTATAGAATTACCAGTACATAAAAACAACAAGGGTTCACAACAGAAAAGGCAAACATTAAAAATAAGAAAACCAATACGAGTAATCAATGTAAATTTCCAATCACTTTGCAATAAAAAAAACCTGATCTACTTGAAATAATCAATTCATGTAAACCAGAAATTATCATTGGTACAGAGACATGGCTAGACAAGTCAATACCATCAACCGACTTTTTTCCTAGCAACTTGTACAATGTATACAGAAATGATAGACCAACAAACAACAAAAATCAAAGCCATGGTGGTGTTCTAATAGCTATCACCAAAGAGTTTATTAGTTCTGAAATTGTAGAACTAAAAACAGATTGTGAAATAGTATGGGCAGAAATAAACATCTCTGGCACAAAAAAGATCTGTGTTGGTAGTTACTATAGACCCCCATCAGATAAAGGTACATCTCTGGAACAACTCAACATCTCCTTAAATAGACTAGATAATACAACAACCACAAATATATGGTTAGGAGGGGACTTTAATCTTGGACACATAGACTGGTCAATACCAGCATTCATCTTAGGCAAACCAGATGCTAAACAACATCAGCTGTTACTAGACATAATATCAAATCATAACTTGCACCAAGCCACAGACAAACCAACACGTAAAGACAGAATACT
This sequence comes from Mytilus trossulus, assembly GCF_036588685.1. Classification (NCBI taxonomy): domain Eukaryota; kingdom Metazoa; phylum Mollusca; class Bivalvia; order Mytilida; family Mytilidae; genus Mytilus; species Mytilus trossulus. Next base: position 18,619,507 of record NC_086386.1, on the reverse strand, counting down.
AGATCTCATTCTTGTAAACAATCCAACTAGCATAAACAAACTCAACACTTTACCACCTATTGGCTCAGCGGATCACGATATAGTTTATGTAGAAATGGACATCTGGCTTAAAAGAGTAAGAGAAACACCAAGAAAAATACTTAAATATAAAGAGGCAAACTGGAACAACATAAAAAATGACCTTACTACAACACTTAATACCATCAATAATATATATGACTCGAGTGATGCAGATACACTATGGAACATCTTCAAAAACGATCTTCTAAAATCAATAGAGTTAAATGTACCTCAAAAAATGCTCACATACAAGCATAGACTACCATGGATAAACAACAACCTAAGGAAATTAACAAGAAAAATAAGTGTTATAAAAACAGAAATAAAAATCCTTCCAAATACAAGAAACTAAAACAAACAGTTCAAAAAGAACAAAGGAAGGCATACTGGAACTACATAGAACAAATTATTTGTGATTTACCAATCAATGAACCGGACCAACATCAGTTCACAAACACAAAACCAAAAAAGCTATTTTAGTTCATCAAAAGCACTAGAAATGATAATACAGAAATTGCACCTCTGAAAAAAGAAGGTGTACTTGTTACAGACACTACTGAAAAAACAGACATCCTTAACCAACAATTTTAGTCAGTATTTACTAAGGAACCACCATCTAATATTCCTGATAAGGGTCCAAGCCAATACACAAAAATGCCAGATATAAACATCACTACACCAGGTATCGAAAAATTGCTACATAAACTAAATCCACACAAAGCAAGTGGTCCAGATAACATCAGTGGACGTGTATTAAAAGAACTAAAAGCACAAATAGCACCCATACTTACCACCATATTTACCAAATCTCTGACATCGGGAAAAACACCAAAAGACTGGAAACATGCAATTGTTGCACCAGCATTTAAAAAGGGTGAACGATACAAGGCTGAAAATTATAGACCGATTTCACTCACTTGTATTTGTTGTGAGTTGATTGAACATATAGTGACAAGTAACATCATGAACTATTTAGAGGCAAATAACATTATAACAGACCTCATTATTATGGATTTTGCCAAGGCCTTTGATAAGGTTCTCCACAAACGTCTACTCTATAAACTAAAATACTATAGCATTCAAGGTAACACTCTAAAATGGATTCAGGCTTTCTTATCAGACCGTACGCAAACAGTGGTAATAGATGGAATAACATCAAATACAGCACCAGTAACATCAGGTGTCCCCCAAGGAACTGTCCTTGGGCCTTTACTCTTTTTAATATACATTAATGATTTTCCAGAATACCTGGAGCACAGCAAACTACGACTCTTCGCTGATGACAGTATTATATACCGAGACATTACATGTAAACAAGACTGCACAAATTTACAAAAAGATCTTAACGCAGCAGCGAAATGGGAGGCTGATTGGCTCATGGCCTTCCATCCTTGAAAATGCACTATCTTAACCATCACACAAACAAAACAACCATTTAAACACGATTACATCCTTCATAACCATACTTAAGAACTAGTAACATCTGCAAAATATCTTGGCGTAACCCTACAGTCTAACTTAAAATGGAACATTCACTACAACAACATCGTATAAAATACAAATAAATCTCTTGGCTTTCTTAGGCGAAACTTAAAAATTTCTAACTCCAGTATCAAATCCCGTGCTTACCAATCATTAGTGAGACCAAAACTTGAATATGCCTGTAGTCTATGGGATCAACACAGCAGATTATAAAAATAAGCTAGAAATGGTACAGAGGCGTGCGGCCCGATATGTATGTAACAATTACCACAACACCAGTAGTGTTACATCCATGTTAAACGAACTACAATGGCCCTCACTCAGTGAGCGCCGCCTCAAAACCAGACTTATCATGTTCTACAAGGTCATCCATGGACTCATTGCAATCCCATCACTAGTCCTCATACCATCAGATACTAGAACAAGATAATTACATACTCAAACATTTCGGCAAATATCCACCTCTAAAGACAGCTACAAATGGTCATTCTTTCCGCAAACAATCATTCAATGGAACATGTTGCCACAAGTTGTGGTAGCAAGTCAAACCATTGAAATTTACAGAGATCAGTTGACACCAACTGTTCTCCACAACATAATTTAATTCTATAAATAACAATGTACATAATTTTTAATCACTTGTTGTTTTCTTTCATGTAAATATCACCAAGTATTCTACTAAGTTAAAGATTAATTTTTGTTCATATTTTTTAATCATATACTCCGCGCATGCAACAGTTCGTAATCTTCAATAATAATGAAGCTGTAACTGTATATCAGAAGAAGAAGAACTTGTAAATACAGGATCAAAACTGTATCGTAATGTTAAATGAAGTTACAATTTATAAATGACGTGTGTTTGACGCGATTATGGGTTAATCTTCCCCAGGAACGTTTGAACAACAAACTACGTCAATTCATAACCTTGGCTTAGTTTCTCAATACCTTCTCGTCCTTATCATGCATGAAATATTTCCCAATGGACGTTACATGCAGTGACTATCATTGTATCCCCATTGAATTTAACATAAAGGATACGATAAATACAGTTACTTCTGCTTCATATCTTAATTTTAAACTAGAAATTGGCAATCAGGTTCGGTTAAATAAAAAACTTTAAAAGAGACGATTTTGAGCTTTCCAATTGCGAAATGTTCATCTCTACATTTATGTCAGATTCCAGTACAGCTTGCATAAGGAGTACATATCTTAAATTATCAGTACTAAAGCACTGAGTACTGAGCTGATTACGGAGATTGACAGTCTGAACGTAGTTTCAGCATTATAGCTCTAGGTCTAGACTTAGTGCTGGCTGATTATAAAACACTTTTTAAATTTCGTATTTTCGAAAAGCATTTCTAGGATTTACCTTTATCAGTAACACGCAAGAAAAACTTTTGAAAGCCAGGAATGATAGTGCTGAAATTTGTTGAAACGTAGTAGCAATGTGAGATGTACGTTAAAATTGGGGATTATAGATCTGCGGACGAATCCATTTTGTACAAAACTATTTACTGCATCTTGTGACCCAGTATGTTTATTCTCTCTAATAGGCATATTTTAAGCTAGGATTTTACTTTGGAAGATCCTCATTCTGATTTGTGTGTCAGCTGTGCGTTATGATATCCGTTCAGGATACATCGGCCTCTAGTTTTTGAATATTGAAATAATAGTTAAAAAAAATTGTAAATCTTCCTTATTTCGTCATAGTTTTTGAAAGAAAATGTTGACATTTTAAAAAGCTTGTGTAAAAATTAAGAGAAAATAATTTCCCGCCAGATGTTATAGAATATACAATAACTTTATGAATGACACGCACAATTCTTTTTTTTCTACTTTTAAAGTTGAACTTCCTTCATTTTAGTTCTATCAATTTATAACATTCTTTTAACATGCTTGTTATTTTAAAACAGAAAATTGAATATCAAGAGGACACGTTAAAAGAAATTTGAAACTTACGTATATATAGCCTATCAATTCAAAAAAGTCATTAACTGTTCATCTAGAAACTTCATTTATAATGTTGTTATAATGGAAAGCAGTCATGTTTGTATTTTTGATTTGTTTGCATATTCTTCTTTTATTGACAAGATTAGTCAATAAAGTGATTTTAAGTTTTAATAAACATATAAAAGTGCACTTAAAACTTGAAAATAAAATGCTTCTAAAGATGAGAACTTTATTGTTTTCCATAGAACAAAATAATGACGTATAGGTAGCATAACAAGAACGACAGCATCTAACAATTAAAAGGCAGGTGCTTTAATCTTTACCAATCGACCCAGTGATTGCAAATTAATTCATCATAGACACCAGGTTTGAAACTGTATATTTACACCAGACGCGCGTTTCGTCTACAAAAGACTATACAGTGACGATCGAATAAAAATATGTAAAAAAGTCAAATAAAGTATACATATACCTCCTTGACACTTACTAAAGAGGAAATCTTGGATAATCATAGGTCTCTTCTATGTTCCTTTTGAATTTCAACGAAAGATCAAGAACTGGATCTGCCATTATGTATTAAATACTTAAACTACATAAGTGTCCTTACAATCAACGGTATATTGCAGGGTCTTTCAATTGCTCCACGAAACCTCTTTCTAACTTATTTACATAAATTTATATCAGAAAATCAAAGCCAGACTTCAAAGTTATTGTTAAAGCTGCCTACTCTTGAGGTGGCGTGAATCAGATGTGAATACTTAAAAATCCGACTTATATGTTAGAGTACACACAGTTTAAGACTCTTTCCTCTAACATTAGTATTAATACATTTGACTTTTCTACTCTTTACACAAGTATTCACAATTCCAAATTAAAAGACAAATCGAAAAAAGGTGGTATTGCTTTGTTTCATCAAAAAGAATGGACAACCAACGCAGATACAGGTTTGTCCTGCTTTAGAGTAATTTCTCGCAATTTGATTGTCTGATTTTGTCCTAATAAATTTCAGTACAATTTTGTATTACGTCAATAGGAATTATCTCCCTTATCTATTACGTCAATTGGAATTTACCATTGACCTAATAAAAGATTTTAAAAAAATGAGCTGCCTGACCTGTACCAAGTCAGGAATATGACACTTGTTATCCATTCATTTGATGTGTTTGAATTTTTGATTTTGCCATTTGATTTGGAACTTTCCGTTTTGAATTTTCCCCGGAGTTCGGTATTTTTGTGTTTTTACTTTTATAGTCGTAATGTTTTTAAAATATATTTGGTTGATATTGTCTTTATATTAAATTTGAATGTAATAATATGTAATATATAACAAAATCTCACCCGATATGAATTTTATTGACCTAATAAACTCTCGTATTAGGACAATTGCACACTGTGTAACTAATAACCTTGTTTTAAGGAAGGATAATTTCTACTTTGTAAAAAATAATTCTGAGACTGACATTATCAAGTTGCTTGATTTATTGATTAACAAAATCCTTGTTACGTTTGAAGAACGTGTTTTTCAACAAACTATCAGCATTCTCAAGGTAACATACTGTGCCCTTTTTCTTGCCGACTTTTACTTTATTCCTTTTATTCCTTTGGGAACTTCTTAGAACAAAAGAAAGAGAGAACTTTACTTTCCGCTAAACAGATGGTGTTTTCTCACTAAATAATTCATTCAGAATTTGGTGACTATGTTGAATGGATAAAGAATACAACAGATACAATTAAGTATGCCTATAATCTTGACTTACATCTAAACATTGACAATGAGGTTCGGTTGAAAACAAAACTTTACGACAAAGGAGTTGATTCTAGCTTCCAAATTGAACTTTCCATTTCTATGTAGCAACATTCCAGCAGCGTCAGCATACGGAGTATATATCTCCCAATATCTACAATCATCCCAGGTTTGTATTTCTTATCATGATTATTATGTCTTTCCACTTTTCGGGGAAAGACCTTTTGTTTTTCTTCTGATTATTATTTTTTTATTTATTTTTTTTTACTTCTGCCGTCTTAGATGCTTTGTTGTTTAACAACATATCGAATGGATGTTTGTCCAATGATGATGTTCAGTAATGGAGGTTTCAAAACTCATCCTGTCTGACCGAACACTTATTGTCATAGGAGTTATCTCCCCGCGTCCCCTTTTTCTTGTTATCGCTATATCTATTAAACCGTAAAAGATTTTTACATAGATATAGGAAGATGTGGTGTGAGTGCCAATGAGACAACTCTCCATCCAAACAACAATTCAAAAATTAAACCATTATAGGCTAAAGTACGGCCTTCAACACGGAGCCTTGGCTCACACCGAACAACAAGCTATAAAGGGCCCCAAAATAACTAGTGTAAAACCATTCAAACGGGAAAACCAAACTGTTTTCACCAAATTGTTTATCTACTCTTAAGAATGATTTTTTTTATTTTGACTGAGGTGATTAGAAGACATCTTATGGGAGTTATTCCCCTTTGAAAATTTAAATAAACGATATGTTGATTCATACAGTAGTAGTTTTAGAGGCCAACAGTCTTTTGATATGAAGTCATTGGTCCATATAAAGTAAATTGAGGTCAAGGTCAAAGGTCCTGGTCATGTTATAAATTTTGAATTTTGCTTGTTATCGTTATTCAAAAGAAACTGTAACAGTTAATGATATGATATGTTTGCAAAATCACTGTTTACAATAAGGCGCAACTTCAACGTATTCAGTCGAAGTGTTTTGGTTAACCCTTGTAAGAGTTTTCTCCCCTTATGTCTTTAAAATCATTATTTCTCCACAGCCATACAAGTGATTGACCTCGGACCTTCTAATTTGAGTTCACTAACCCATGACCTTGAAATTGAGGTCAAGGTCAAAGGTCAAGGTCATGTTATAAATTTTGAGATTTGCTTGTTATCGTTATTCAAAAGAAACTGTTACAGTTATGATATGATGTGTTTGCCAAATTACTGTTTACAATAAGCGCAACTTCAACCTTTTTAATTCGAAGTGTTTTTGTTAACCCTTTTAGCATGTTTAGGAGTTTTCTCCACTTTTGTATTTGAAATCATTATTGTTCCACAACCATACAAGTGATTGATCTGTGGCCTTCCTATTTGAGTTCACTGACCTATGACCTTGAACTTGAGGTAAAGGTTGAAGGTCAAGGTCATATTCTAAATTTGTGAATTTGCTATGAATAATCTATATTGAAAAGAAACAGTAACAGTTAATGATACGATGTGTTTGCCAAATTACTGTTTACAACAAGGGGCAACTTCAACCTATTTAAGTCGAAGTGTTTTGGTCAACCCTTTTAGGAGTTTTCTCCCCTTTTGTATTTGAAATCGATATTTCTCTACAATCATACAATTGATTGACCTGGGGTCTTTTGATTTGAGATCACTGACCTATGACCTTGAAATTGAGGTCAAGGTCAAAGGTCAACTTGATGTTCTAGATTTTGACCTTTGCTTTAAATTTGTTTATGTTCATTATAAAATAGTTAAGTCTTTTTCATATACCTATTAATCTTATTTTTCTATATCAGTTGAGGTACCAAATTACATCAACAAGGAGGGACCCTTTCCACCATCTTTTTTTTAAATTTCATTCTAATTATCGAGGATGAAAGACCTTCAATTGTTCTCTGAAGAATTGGGTTTTAATCTTTATTTTACAGTGTTTATATAGCGCTTATCCAAATAAACATTTAGTCTAGCGCTTTACAAGGTATAAAAAAAAATGATACAAGTACATATAAACAAATTTAAAAATAGAATAACAAAAGAAACCGTAAATAAAATACAACTTAACATATAAAAATTAAAAATTATTCATCAATAATCATATAAAATATAAAAACAAAATATTAAAAGAAAATCAACAGAAGTGCTTCAATTTAAAAATTGGACAAATAGCTTTTTGTCTGATAAAAAAGAGGAAAGGAACCAAAATGCAATAAAAAAGTAAGTAAGAGAAATGTCTAAAAAAAATATGTAAAGGTAATAAAAATGCAAAAAAAAAGTTAGTAAGCTACAATACAATATATACTGAGATTGCATAAAAGTATAATACTGTCCGATTATTAATTATGTGGAAAAGCCTGTCTGAATAAATAAGTTTAAATATTTTTCTTGAAATCATTCAAAGATTCAGTGTAATGCAATTCTTTCGGCAATTTATTCAATAAAACGGCGGCCGCTCTAACAAAACGTCTCCCTCCGTATGTTTTTATTCTATTGGTTTGGCTAGAAGCATGTTGTTTTCTGACCGAAGAGTTCTTGTTGGCTTGTTAATGTTAACTAGTTCTTGAAGGTACACGGGTGCTTCCTGTTTTAGAGCTTTAAACACACAAAGCAACACTTTGTATTTGCATCGAAATGTTATTTGCAGCGAATGAAGAGACTTTAAAATTGGACTAACGTGTTCATTTTTCTTTTTTATCTTGTAATCAATTTTGCGGCGGTGTTTTGTACATGCTGTAATCGTGGGATTGTATTTGCAGGAAGTCCATATAACAATGCATTCCCATAGTCTAAGCGAGACGTCACTAAAGACCAAATAAGTGTCTTTGCTGCATTCTCTGTAATGAATAGACGAATCCGACCGATATTTCTGTTCTGGTAGAAAAAAAGATTTTGAGGTCGCACTTATTTGTCGGTCCATTGCCAAGGTTTGTGAAATAAAACACTAATGTTCTTGACGCATGCTGAATTACTAACGATGTTTCTGCCAAAAGTGAGGTGACAGTCTAAGAACTTCTTTAATCGATGTTATCCGTATTCAATTTAAGCTTATTTGAACACAACCAAAAGCTTAGTGTCCGCCATACAGGTTTTATTAATTGAAGTAACATTCATCTGACGGGTTGTGATGTCCTTCGATTGGAATCTTTATTTGGTTTCGGGATCTTTTTAGAGGAATATCAATTTCCCTCAAAGAAACTTATTTCGTTTTTAAAAAGATCGCTATCTGATTCTGATTTTCTGTAGTTTCGATATCCTTTATATTGGGTTGTTTTATACTAAATTTTTTTCCGACTCTGATATGTTCTTCTTTTTCGACCTTAATACTGTTTTCGTTTTCGATATTGCCATTTTTTTCAGAAATTTTGCTTTTGTCGTAGTTGTGTGAAACTGAATATTTTTTTCTGAGTTTTCTCTGTTCGGTTGTGCGATAGTATTTTGATTTTGCTCTTGTACCACCGTTGCAGACGCTGGTGATGGCGATTTTTTGTGTGTGTATGAACCACACGTGGTGATACTGAATCTAAGACTAGGTCAGCCTCGGAATCGCTCTCTGATGTTACTACTACGTGAACAGGTTCAGGTACTGATATGCAAAATTTCTGCGAACCTTTTGCTTTGTTATCTTAGCGTTAAATTTATTCTTGCAACACAACACACATATTAATATTATGATGATTATTACAAGAAAAACTGTTACAGCACATGCATTTATTATATCTAATAAGGTATTGTCTTCCATTTTACCTTCAACGAAAATGTTTATGAAAATGACACTAAAAATATATATGTTGATAAATCTGAGGCTCAAATTCATATCTAAATGATTTCACAACGTAGTGATTTGAAAAACACAGAACAACTAGATTCTCTAATGAGCCTATGTCGCTCAGCTACATCTTCAACCAAATGTAAATGGCGACTTTTTACATAAGGCAAAACTCATCATTAAATGCAATGCTCTATTAAGAGTTTATTGACAATTTCAATCATGTTTTCATTTTTGTAAATCTTTTCCTGCTGACAATTTTTCTATCGAAAGTTTCTATCTGTATATTATAGTTTTCGTTTTTAAGATAAAATGCACAAAATGCAAAACAATAAAATAATGAAAAACATATTATAAACGACTAATAACTTTAATTTAACTTCTGATTTCGACCAAAAGGCTTATCTGTAGATCTATTCTTTTTGATAATTTTTGTTTGTCTGCTGATTATTTTTGTTTATGAGATTTTTATCTACCAATTACATTTTTGTAAAACAATGGTAAAAATCGTCATTGTAAGGTAAGAACTCTAACAAATAGTCTTCCGGATTTAGGTATTGTCAATGTATTTGAAGTTCTAATCTTGGTGAGGATTTTTGCTATTTCCTAGACAATAAGGAAATATAAATAGTAAAATTCGTCATTTTAGAGCAAGAACTCGTAGAAGAAGTCCTATCACATTTTAAATTTTAATAAACAATAGTTAGAGCTCATCATTTGAACATTTTTGCTCCTGTGCAAATATTTATTATCTAGTGATGTTTTCAAATGTTTTGTTTTCATCTTGTGTGGCTGGCGGGGTAATCGGTCACATTTTTAAAACAAAATACCTAAATGATAAAATTGTTAAATTTGGCCCATAAGTTTTTGGAGGACAACTTATCTAAGAGTTTATAACTATTTTTTTCAAGATTAATCTGCTAAAACACCAAAAATATGTTAGTTCAGAAAATTTGTAATTATCATAATAGATTGCAGCATTAGAATTAGTTGGAATCATAGTTAATAATGCCTAGAAATTGTTAATTACAAACAAAGTGTCATATAAATTATCTTCTCATTAAGTAAGAACAAATGTCCTTTTAGACAGGTTTCTTCTTGCAACACAGCACACATATAAGTATTATGATGATTATAATAAGTAAAGCTGTTACAGCACATGCAACTATTATATATAATAAGGTATTGTCTTCTGGTGTACCTGCAACGAAAATATTTATGAAAATGACAATAAAAAATATATATGTTGATAAATCTGAGGCTCAAATTAATATCTAAATGAATTCAAAACATAGTGATGAGAGAAATACACAAAAAAAATCTCGATTATCAAATGAGCCTGTGTGGCTTATCTACATCTTCGACCAATTGTATATAGCCAGGTTTTACGTGCAGCAAAACTATTAAGCGTTGATTGACAATCATGTTGTCACTTTTGTAAATCTGGTACTGCTGAAAAAATTTTCTTATCGAAAGTTTCTATCTATATATTATAGTTTTCGTTTTCAAGATAAAAGGCAAAAAATACGAACAAGATAAGATGATAAAAAAATATTATGAACGGGCATATAACTTTAATTTCACTTCAGATTTTGACCATGAGGCTTATTTGTAGATCTTAGTCAATTTTGTTAGTTTTGCTGATTTGTTTTTAATTATATTTTTTATCTATCTATTACAGTTTAGTTTAAGATAGGATGCAAACACTCAATACGATGGTCACTGAAGGTTTATAACTCTAAAAAAAAAAAAAAAAAAAAAAAAAATTCTTCTGGATTTTGGTATTGTTAATTGATTTAAAGCTCTAATCTTGCTGATAATTTTTGCTATTTTCTAGCTAGATAAAAGGGTAAAAATACAAAATTGTAAAATTTGTCATTTTAGGGCAACAACTTATAGAAGAAGTCGTCGGACAGTTTTAATTTTAATAAACAAAAGTTAGAGCTGAACATTAAAAAATAGTTGCTCCTGTCCTTTTTTATTTTATTTATTGCGCTCTTTAAATGTTCTTTTTTTATTCATGTCAACCATCTTGTCTGGCAGACGGGTAATCGCTCACATTTAAAAAAAACAAGATACCTGAATGATGATTTTGGCCAGGTTTTGTTTAACTTGGCTCATGTTTTAGAGGAGTAGATTTGCGTAAAAGTTAACATACGACGACGAAAGACAACGAACGACGGAAGTTAAGTGATGTGGAAAGCGAACTTTTTTTAAAGATTTAAAATGTGCTGAAAACACCCAAATATGTCAGTTCAGAAAATTTGTACTCATAATAGATTGCAGCATTAAAATAAGTTTGAATCAAAGTGAATTATGCCTAAAAATAGTTAATTACAAACAACAAACTTGTCTTATAAATAATCTTCTTATTAAATAAAAACACATGTCCTTCTAGACACTCTTGTCAGTAAATACTGTTAAAATTGCTTTATAGAAACTCATTCGTTTTAACATACTTGCAGCGACTTGTACAGTTGTACTAATAGTACTGGTAGGTGCTCCCTGAAGAATGTAGCTTACACGAAAACCTTCTGCTGCAGAGTAGTTGTCAGTTGTAAATAGAACGTAAATAGTTCCATCTGTACTTTGCAATGTGAAAGGAGAACGATTTGCATTGCCACAACACGTTTGCAAGAGGAGAGTTGCACTTGAGTTGGATCCTATTGAAAAAATATACACAGAATTTTAATTGAAAAAATTATCAACCCTGAAATATATCTGATAATTTTTTTAATTTGAAAATAAGGAGACATATGAGATAAACCTAATTAAGACAGATACTATACAACACAAACTACCAGAAGAAATATAGATGTGAACATACGGGTTTCAATATTATGCCAATGTAAAAAACAACTGAAACGTTTTGAATAAATCTAACAGAGATTAACAAATGTTAACAAGCTTACTCTGCTCACGTGCAAGTATGCAATCTTAAACTCTATACTGGCTGGTGTACTTTGGAAAACATTTTGAGTATTAACACCGTTTACAGTGCAAAGACGTACCATTGAATGTAATTTTCAAGGTCCATGTTTGCGAAATACAAACGTAGAAACACTAGAGGTAATTAGTTGTATAAAAAAGAAAGGGCCAGTGGTGTGGTGTCGAATGAGACAAATATCTACCTGAACTTTTAAAGTCTACCAAACAAACATAAAAAGACGTAGACGTAGATTATAGAACACTGAACGGTTTTACCATGAACAAAACATTACCAAATATTAAGCAGAACAAAATGTGAAAAATTATGAATTCAAAGGAAAAATGTAAATCAGCGGTCTGATTAATCCAAAAATCAAAATTAGGAGAGACAGCTACCAACGATAACATCTGAATGACATTTTGCTGATTTAAGGCCAGTACCAGAAATTGATAAAGATAAACACTCAACCCTCTCACCAACATGGATATGTGGCGAAACAGCCCCATCTGGTAACAAACTCTAAAAATCAGTTCGATAATGCAATATGAATTCACAATCAGGAAAATCGACAAAGAACTTTCTTAGAGTACTCGTAGTTTGTAGATTCTTATTCTAAAGCAAATTCATTTAAAAATATACCATGTTTACCAAGGTTCAATTCTTAGTTCAGATATGTTTCAGACTACAGATTACCAGACTATTTGAAATGAAATATTCTAGAATTCAAACATAGAAAAAAATATATATGAAAACCTTCTCTCGCTAGGTCATATTTGTGAGGAAAACATCAACACGTTGTCCCACAAAAGATACAGATTTGTAAGCTGCACACACTTTAAAATGATCATTCGGGAATTTAAAATGATTAAACGGAAACGCCAACTTCTTCAATTGAATATTCAAAAGTGGTTCTAGCTCTGTTTTTAGAGATTGATTAAAAAAGAAAATATGAGTTCAAACCTTTATGTATTGCAATGGGAAAATGTCCTGATCGTTTTTATTTTTTATGTTGTATAATTTTACGTAAGACGGCGTTCTGTTTGTATGGTTTGATTTCTGATACTGCTTGTCTATGAGTAATTATCAGTTAGTTTTAGATGTATTTTAAGGTTAACATACCATCGTAAATAAAGACGTTATCAAAAAGACATACTCCCTTGACATTCTCTATGACACATGCCTCGAATTCTATTGTAATCGTGTAGTTTGCTATTTCTCCGGTTATCAACCAATCTCGTGAATAATTACTGCAATCAAAAATATATTTATGTATTCATAATATGGTACATAGAGATTATCTGTATCAATTTAACTGGCTACAATAGCAAAAAGACATCAGTGTTGTATGTCATCTTCAGCTCCATCGTAATATCTTATATTATTACAGCTTAAAACATCTGACATGAGTGACCAAAAATTGTTTTATGTTTTTTTTTTATCTAGAAAGTATCTGATGAATGTTTACTTAAACATTTTAAAAACATAAGTTAGTCCATTCCATTATATGCCTGATTATAATATATATATGTAATATATATGAGAGCGTTGGAAAAAACCGCAAATTTTATACGTATTTTCCAAAAGACCAAAAAAGTGAAAAAGTATAATTAAACAAAACGCATTTGAATAACAGGTCGAACATATATATATTTAGACGAGTTATATATATCATGTACTGTAGAACGCCGCTAGATTAAAACTGACGTGGAAAGGTAACACATGCCCACCGGAAGCTCTTTTTTTGAGAGCCCCGGTGGTCGTGTGGTCTTCTAGCGGGACGGCTGCAGTGCAGACGATTTGGTGTCACGATATCACAGTAGCATGGGTTCGAATCCCGGCGAGGGAAGAACCAAAAATTTGCGAAAGCAAATTTACAGATCTAACATTGTTGGGTTGATGTTTAGACGAGTTGTATATATATATATATATATATACAACTCGTCTAAACATCAACCCAACAATGTTAGATCTGTAAATTTGCTTTCGCAAATTTTTGGTTCTTCCCTCGCCGGGATTCGAACCCATGCTATATATATATATACGAGTCTAAATTGAAAACTACGTTCAAACCTATGAATGCGTTGGATAAAAACCGCAATTTTTATACGTGTGCATGTCAAACAAATTTCGTTGTAGAAGGGTCTAAAAACAGCACAAACAACATTTTCCAAAAGACCAAAAGAGTGAAAAAGTATATTTAAACAAAACGCATTTGACTAACAGGTCGAACAACTGATGTTCTTTAACCCTGCTGACTGCCATTGGCGATTGCCAAATAAAATTGATCACAGGTTGTAACAAAATGGATCTTATTATAAATTTAATACGTCACAGAAAAAAAAAATGTTAACTTGTGGACAGGATGTTGTGCCACAAACATTCGGTGTCAATATTTCTTTAGTACACCATATCCGGATTTCGACAATAAATGTCTCTTCAGTGATGTAAGGGATCGAAACGGTATTTGGAAGGCCATATAAAAAGCACCCTCATTTTTAGAGAAAGTACCCTCATTTTTAGATTAACTCTTGAATTTTAAGAGTCAATATATAGGATGAACGGATCATATAAACCGGAGGGAAAATATGATACATGCCCAAACAAAAAATATAAACGAGTCTAAATTGAAAACTACGTTCAAACCTATGAATGCGTTGGATAAAAACCGCAATTTTTATACGTGTGCATGTCAAACAAATTTCGTTGTAGAAGGGTCTAAAAACAGCACAAACAACATTTTCCAAAAGACCAAAAGAGTGAAAAAGTATATTTAAACAAAACGCATTTGACTAACAGGTCGAACAACTGATGTTCTTTAACCCTGCTGACTGCCATTGGCGATTGCCAAATAAAATTGATCACAGGTTGTAACAAAATGGATCTTATTATAAATTTAATACGTCACAGAAAAAAAAAATGTTAACTTGTGGACAGGATGTTGTGCCACAAACATTCGGTGTCAATATTTCTTTAGTACACCATATCCGGATTTCGACAATAAATGTCTCTTCAGTGATGTAAGGGATCGAAACGGTATTTGGAAGGCCATATAAAAAGCACCCTCATTTTTAGAGAAAGTACCCTCATTTTTAGATTAACTCTTGAATTTTAAGAGTCAATATATAGGATGAACGGATCATATAAACCGGAGGGAAAATATGATACATGCCCAAACAAAAAATATAAACGAGTCTAAATTGAAAACTACGTTCAAACCTATGAATGCGTTGGATAAAAACCGCAATTTTTATACGTGTGCATGTCAAACAAATTTCGTTGTAGAAGGGTCTAAAAACAGCACAAACAACATTTTCCAAAAGACCAAAAGAGTGAAAAAGTATATTTAAACAAAACGCATTTGACTAACAGGTCGAACAACTGATGTTCTTTAACCCTGCTGACTGCCATTGGCGATTGCCAAATACAATTGATCACAGGTTGTAACAAAATGGATCTTATTATAAATTTAATACGTCACAGAAAAAAAAAAATGTTAACTTGTGGACAGGATGTTGTGCCACAAACATTCGGTGTCAATATTTCTTTAGTACACCATATCCGGATTTCGACAATAAATGTCTCTTCAGTGATGTAAGGGATCGAAACGGTATTTGGAAGGCCATATAAAAAGCACCCTCATTTTTAGAGAAAGTACCCTCATTTTTAGATTAACTCTTGAATTTTAAGAGTCAATATATAGGATGAACGGATCATATAAACCGGAGGGAAAATATGATACATAATATGATATATATATATATATAAGTGCCTATAAATAGCAGCACATGACACACAAATCTATGGGAGTGTGGATTAATCAGTACAGAGATTAATTCAATTACACAAATAAAATTATAGATTGCCTAACAATGTAATTTTAACACACTATTTAATATGTAAATATAAGAATGTTTAAAATATTTACAAAATGATGAAAATAAACGCAATATTTCGCTAGACCAACTAGCTTTATCAAGCGTGCATCTATCCAGGTGAAATCGGATGTAGATGATAAGAAACTTTTGCAGCTCAATGTATATGTTGAACTTAGCTGCCTTGAAAATAAGAAAATTTTGCAGCTCAATGTCTATGTTGAATTTGGATTGAGCTGCCTTAAAAATAAAAAAAAATAAAAATTTGCAGCTCTATGTATATGTTGCTCTTGGATTTAGCTGCCTTAAAATTAAATAATTGGAAGTTGAAATTAGCAACGTCCATTGGCCGATATTACGGGATAAAAAGGACGATGCTTTGTTTTTAAATTATTCTTTATCTTTCCTGTATCTTTTCTCGTCTTTTTCGTTAAGACCATCAGGTTCTAAAGTGTGGAGTTGGTGGATCCAAAAGTTTTCTCTTCTCCTTCTCGCCGTGGTGTCCCACTCGGTGTTGACTTCTATAATTTGGAAAGTGACATTTTCAAAAGGATGTTTCGTTGAACGAAGATGTCTTGTGAGAGGACAGTTTTTGTTGGTTTTGTACGATGAACGATGGTTATTAAGCCGAATATTAAATTTGTCCATTGTTTCTCCCACATACTGAATGCCACAAGTGTCACATGTTAATATATAAATTGAGTTCTCCGTTTTGCAGTTGGAATTTGAGTAGATGGTATAATTTTGTTTAGTAACGGAGCTGATGAAAGAACTGCTTGTATTGGCAGCTTTACAACACAAACAATTCCTTCGACCACATTGTTTGTAGCAACCGGGCGATGGAGTAGGCTGCTTTGCTAATACAGAAGTCACTAATTTGTCACGGATGTTTTTAGGTCTTCTGAAGGCCATGACTGGTGGTGATGAAAATACTTTTTTTAGATTTAAATCATTTTCTATAATTTTCCAATGCTTCTGAACAATGGATGACACATTTTTAAAATCAGGATGGTAAGTGAGTACGAGGGGTGTTCTGTTAGCTGCTTTATTCTTATCTTTGTACTCAAGAAGTTCTTGGCGACTAGTTTTGTTTGATCTTTCGAAAGCGCTATCAATGATGTTGTTATTGTATCCTCGAACAACTAGATGTTTACGAAGTTGTCCAAGTCTAGCATCTTTCGTATTTTCATTAGAGCATATTCTCTTGATTCGTAATGCCTGGCTGAATGGGATACCACGGGAGCAGTGTTTAGGATGGCAACTTTTTGGAGAAAGGAATTGATGTTTGTCCGTTTGTTTGGTATGAAGGTCCGTTATAATGGTTCCGTTCTTGATGTAACTCGTAGTATCGAGGAAGTTAATTTTCTCCATAGAGAATTCAGATGTAAATTTTATTGAATGGTGGAAAGAGTTACAGTGTTCTAGAAATTCATTAAGATGTTCTTGTGAATCTGTCCATTTGAAATCAATATCGTCAATGAATCGGAACCATGATAAGGGCTGATATGGAGCACTAGCCAAGAGGCGTTTTTTAAGTTGGCCCATAAATATGTTGGCATATGACGGTGCCATTTTTGTGCCCATACTAGTACCGTCTATCTGGAGATAGTGTTTTTCATTGAAAGAGAAGTTGTTATTCTCCAGTACTAGTTTGAGAAGTGTAACAAGGCACTCGGTAGGAGGATTTTTTTCACTACGAGTGTTCCATGCCTCTTCACACGCTGCTATTCCTTCGTCTTGTGGAATGTTGGTATATAAAGAAGACACGTCCATGGATGCAAGTATAGTATTGCTTGGTAAAGGATTGAGGCTTTCCATTTTCTTTAGATAATCAGTTGTGTCTTGAATGAATGATGGTAGTTCTTTCACATGAGGTCTTAGATGATGGTCTACAAATTCTGATATCTTTTCAGTTGGATGACTTTTCGCTGATACAATTGGTCGACCTGGATTGCCCGTTTTATGTATTTTAGGCAACATATAGAATCGTCCGGCCTTTGCTTCGTTCTCAAGAGGTCGGAGATAATCAAAGGTGTCATTGTCTATATGCTTGTTGTCGAACCATCTCTTGTAGGATGGTGTTGATCCTTCGAATAGTATTAAGCGTTGGATCTGTGGCTAATTGTTTATAAAAATTAGAGTTTGAAAGTTGGCGATTCCCCTCTGCTATATAATCTGTTTTATTCATGACAACCACAGCACCCCCTTTGTCGGCAGGTTTTATTACAATATCCTCTTGATCTTTTAATGCTTTCAAAGCTATACTTTCTGACTTGGATAAATTATAATTTCTTGTATTTGTTATACAGGACTTTATATCAGACCTCACGTAGTTAATGAATGACTCCAAGTTATCATTTTTACTCTTTGGTGGTTTCCATGAACTTTTTTTCCTAAATTTTGGGACGGACGTGACTTCTTCATTGGTGTCAGTATCTGAATCTGTTAATCCGGCTTCTTCAAGGTTTTTCTTGCCCCTATTGTAGAAAAAATCTTTCAAGCGTAAACGTCTAGCGAATTGGTCTAGGTCTTCGTCTAGCTGAAAGTTATTTACAGTTGATGGGATGGGACAGAAATTTAAACCTTTACTTAAAAGAGATTCCTCAGCACGTGTAAGTTCTTTAGATGACAAATTTACAACAATGCTTTCAGGTTTTTGTTTCCGTCTTTTAAATTTTCTTTTTCTAGGGGTCTTATGGTTTGTTGTATTAATATCATTCATAGGCTGATTTAAATTGACAGTTTGAATTTTATCTCTTAGCCTACTCCATCGCCCGGTTGCTACAAACAATGTGGTCGAAGGAATTGTTTGTGTTGTAAGCTGCCAATACAAGCAGTTCTTTCATCAGCTCCGTTTCTAAACAAAATTATACCATCTACTCAAATTCCAACTGCAAAACGGAGAACTCAATTTATATATTAACATGTGACACTTGTGGCATTCAGTATGTGGGAGAAACAATGGACAAATTTAATATTCGGCTTAATAACCATCGTTCATCGTACAAAACCAACAAAAACTGTCCTCTCACAAGACATCTTCGTTCAACGAAACATCCTTTGGAAATGTCACTTTCCAAATTATAGAAGTCAACACCGAGTTGGACACCACGGCGAGAAGGAGAAGAGAAAACTTTTGGATCCACCAACTCCACACTTTAGAACCTGATGGTCTTAACGAAAAAGACGAGAAAAGATACAGGAAAGATAAAGAATAATTTAAAAACAAAGCATCGTCCTTTTTATCCCGTAATATCGGCCAATGGACGTTGCTAATTTCAACTTCCAATTATTTAATTTTAAGGCAGCTAAATCCAAGAGCAACATATACATAGAGCTGCAAATTTTTTTTTTTTTTTTATTTTTATTTTTTTTTTATTTTTAAGGCAGCTCAATCCAAATTCAACATAGACATTGAGCTGCAAAATTTTCTTATTTTCAAGGCAGCTAAGTTCAACATATACATTGAGCTGCAAAAGTTTCTTATCATCTACATCCGATTTCACCTGGATAGATGCACGCTTGATAAAGCTAGTTGGTCTAGCGAAATATTGCGTTTATTTTCATCATTTTGTAAATATTTTAAACATTCTTATATTTACATATTAAAAAGTGTGTTAAAATTACATTGTTAGGCAATCTATAATTTTATTTGTGTAATTGAATTAATCTATGTACTGGTTAATCCACACTCCCATAGATTTGTGTGTCATGTGCTGCTATTTATAGGCACTTATATTATTATCTCCAGTAGCACGCATTACAAACATGTTTGTGTAATCCATTCAAATCTATCGCTATCTTTACAACACGGATAGCGCACAGCATTTCAAGAAACTAAGATCTTTAAATAAAAAGAAACTACAAACTGAACATCATTTATCAAACTTACAAAATTATATTCAAAGTAAAACTGTACCAAAAGGTTTAAACATCAAAGTGAGTCCCCAGGCACCGGGACACAAATCCAAAAGATTCATGAGCCGTTGGAATGAAATTCTGTTTAACTGCTCAATCCAGCTTCTTCAACTGTTACTTTCTTTTACAACCACAAATTACAAACAAATTGTAAATGAAATATCATATATCATCAACAATAGTAACATTTCTCGTGACGATTTAGCAATAATTAAACGTCGCCTCGCAGATATTGAAAAAATTGAACTATCGAAACATAAAGAAAAACAAAAAAATAAATTTCAAAGAGATAAAATTCAAACTGTCAATTTAAATCAGCCTATGAATGTAAATAACTTTCAGCTAGACGAAGACCTAGACCAATTCGCTAGACGTTTACGCTTGAAAGATTTTTTCTACAATAGGGGCAAGAAAAACCTTGAAGAAGCCGGATTAACAGATTCAGATACTGACACCAATGAAGAAGTCACGTCCATCCCAAAATTTAGGAAAAAAAGTTCATGGAAACCACCAACGAGTAAAAATGATAACTTGGAGTCATTCATTAACTACGTGAATAATATATAAAATATAACACCTAATTTTATAACACTCATTAGTGTGTTAAAGTTACATTCTTAGACACTTATATATATATATATATATATATATAAATGTCTAAGAATATATAACTTAAACACACTAATTGATACATTAAAAAGTTCTATTAGATGTTAAATAGAAAAACGCAATATTTCGCTAAACAAATTAGCTTCATCAGGCGTGTGCATCTCTCAAGGTGAAATCGGATGCATGACAAAAAAATAATTTTGTAGCTTAATCTATACAAGATTTGAGGGAAAGTGTAACATATTAATTCGGTCATAAAATATGTTTGTAGCTACAACTACATGAAGTTGGAATAAAAGTTTAACACATTTATAGATGTTCGATTAATTGTATGAATTTTTATAAGTTAATTTGTATGATTTCAAGATAACTATGGTTTTGATTTGCTTTGAAATCTTTTTTCGTCTCTCTCATTGAGTCCATCAGGTTCAAGAGTTCGTAACTGGTGCATCCAAAATCTCTCTCTTTTTTGTCTTCCTTGTGTATCCCAATTTTGATTTTTCTCAATGATTTGAAATGTTATGTTTTCAAAATCATGTCCTGCTCTTAAAAGGTGTCTTGTAATTGGGCAGTTCCTTTCTTTTGTATAATATGACCGATGGTTATTTAGTCGGATGTTAAATGGGGTTTCTGTTTCACCAACATATTGTAATTTGCAAGTTCCACACGTTAGAACATAAATGCAATTTTGCGTTTTGCAATTTGATGTTATAAATATGTTGTAATTTTTCTTTGTGACTGTGCTGATGAACCGGGTTTCTATATTGGCGACTTTGCAGCACTTACAATTGCCCATTCCGCATTGTTTATAACCTCCGATTGTTGATATCTCCCGTTTAGATACTTTGGATGATACTTGAATATCTTTGAGGTTTTTTGGTCTGCGGTAAGCCATAACGGGAGGTGATTGAAAAATCTCTGGCGAATTTATTTTGTTGCTTGGTTTTGTAATTTTGACAACCAAGAAAAAGACGTTTTAAAAAACGGACACGACCCGCGGAGAATAATTTAGTTAAAGTTTAAGGAAGGATCATTTTCAATAAGACGCCAGTGTTTGTGGACAATTGATGAAATATTTGTCAGATGAGGATGAAAGCTAACAACAAACGTGATTTTATTTGTCTGGCCCGTCTTTTCTTTGTATTCAAGTAGGTTTGTTCGTTCTTTTTCGTTTGCTTTTCCGAAAGCTTCTGAAATACTTTTGTTCTTATAACCTCTTGATTTGAGTTGCTGTCTGAGTTGCCCTAAACGATGGTTTAACTTTGATTCCGATGAACAAATCCGTTTTAACCTGATTGGTTTGCTGTCTATGAGAGACAAAAAAATGAACTGCGGACTAGAATGACTTTACATAGACAGCAAACCAACCATGAAGATTTAACACTCATCAGGGCAAACGACCATTTCCATCGTTGTTCTAATGGACGATTTAAAATATTACCATTGTATATGGTCAATCGTCAAAATGATTTTCTCCGGAGGAAGAAGGAAGTATTATTCATAAACATTCTCAACCCGGGATTAAATGACAAATGATATTCTAATTTTAACATAACATTTTAAAATCTTAAAATGACATTATGACATTAGTAGTCTCCCTTGTATTTGTTAACGTCATACTATTGTTAACGTCAATCAATTGTTTTATTTATATACAAGTCACATTACCTGAAGATCTGCGGAAGCAGTGAAAGTACTAATAAAAAAGTGATGCATTGAAACCGTTATTATCTTTTAATTATTTTCTTATATGTTGATGTTTAGACGAGTTGTATATACATTATGTACACAGCCATGTATCACCATCATTGATGGCGATCCGATGGATACATCTGTTGTAGGGTTGTCACTGACTCAGACGTACTTATGAATATAATTATTTTCTGTGACTGTATCTTACATTAATTTGTAGGATCCTTTACTATAGATAATTTAGCTGATCTGTAACAATAACATCTTCATGCCTTATATATCATGTACTGTAGTACGCCGCTAAATTAAAACTGACGTGGAAAGGTAACATATGGCCACCGAAAGCTCTTTTTTTGAGAGCCCAGGTGGTCGTGTGGTCTAGCGGGACGGCTGCAGTGCAGGCGATTTGGTGTCACGATATCACAGTAGCATGGGTTCGAATCCCGGCGAGGGAAGAACCAAAAATTTGCGAAAGCAAATTTACAGATCTAACATTGTTGGGTTGATGTTTAGACGAGTTGTATATACATTATGTACACAGCCATGTATCACCATCATTGATGGCGATCCGATGGATACATCTGTTGTAGGGTTGTCACTGACTCAGACGTACTTATGAATATAATTATTTTCTGTGACTGTATCTTACATTAATTTGTAGGATCCTTTACTATAGATAATTTAGCTGATCTGTAACAATAACATCTTCATGCCTTATATATCATGTACTGTAGTACGCCGCTAGATTAAAACTGACGTGGAAAGGTAACATATGGCCACCGAAAGCTCTTTTTTTGAGAGCCCAGGTGGTCGTGTGGTCTAGCGGGACGGCTGCAATGCAGGCGATTTGGTGTCACGATATCACAGTAGCATGGGTTCGAATCCCGGCGAGGGAAGAACCAAAAATTTGCGAAAGCAAATTTACAGATCTAACATTGTTGGGTTGATGTTTAGACGAGTTGTATATACATTATGTACACAGCCATGTATCACCATCATTGATGGCGATCCGATGGATACATCTGTTGTAGGGTTGTCACTGACTCAGACGTACTTATGAATATAATTATTTTCTGTGACTGTATCTTACATTAATTTGTAGGATCCTTTACTATAGATAATTTAGCTGATCTGTAACAATAACATCTTCATGCCTTATATATCATGTACTGTAGTACGCCGCTAGATTAAAACTGACGTGGAAAGGTAACATATGGCCACCGAAAGCTCTTTTTTTGAGAGCCCAGGTGGTCGTGTGGTCTAGCGGGACGGCTGCAGTGCAGGCGATTTGGTGTCACGATATCACAGTAGCATGGGTTCAAATCCCGGCGAGGGAAGAACCAAAAATTTGCGAAAGCAAATTTACAGATCTAACATTGTTGGGTTGATGTTTAGACGAGTTATATATATATATATATATATATATTTCTCTAATTCTATGGAAGTCCTTTTCCGAACCCATTGTATAAAAAGAATTATTCAGCATGTGGTTGCTGGTGATCTCAAAAGATCATTGGATGATTTTAAGGGCCATGACCTTTTAAGATAACTGAATGAATCTAAATATTACTAAATTCGCGTTCATTGTTTTGATTTTGACCGCCTGACCACTTTACGGAAATATCAAAGTGATTGTAAATAAGGACTCTGTGACGGCTAACTTACAATAGCGTGTTTTAAAGATTTTAATGATTTTAATGATAACAAGCCAGTCCAGTTCAAACTACTATCCCGTGGTACAATTCTCATTTACATATTATGAATATTAATTAGCAAAACCACTGCTAATTTCTGGCCATGACGAAGAGATGCATCGAGCGATTCTGTATCATCTGCATATTGAAAAAGAACAAATTCTGAATCATCTATAGTAATATCCTTTATCTCCCTACTATTTCTTACCAAAATGCCGAATATATCTGCACATAGCAAGAAAATATTAGGGGTTAAAGGACCTCCCTGTCTACAGCCTCTCTCAATAGTGAAGAATTTTGAGAGGCAATAGTTTTGTGTCACCGCAACTGTTATATTGTTATAGAAAGTTTTAATCCAGGATATAACGGATTCGCCAAATTAAGAATATCTTAATGTATCGTAAAGAAATGACCAAGATATGGAATCGATTGCCTTCTCAAAACTAATCAGCAAGAGAATTCCTGGAATATTAATTTCTTCAGTAAAATATAGAATATCATAAATTAATCGACAATTTTCGCCCATATATAAATATATCTACCTGGAACAAAACCAGTTTGATCCGAACTTATTAATTTTGACAAAACAGATTTTATTCTCTCTGCTATAAAGCTTGATGCTAATTTTTATGTAGAATTTAGAAGAGCAATAGACTACTTTCGAGTTCATCCGTCACCGGAAAAAACTCGTCAATTATACGCGCCTTTATGACGTCATTTACCAGATAGAGGGGGTCGCCTGTATCCCTGCACTATTTACGTTCATCAAGCGTCTCAGTGATCGTCATTGTGCAGGATAAATTAGAAATAATGGTCGTTCTGTAGGTACTTAATGACAATTCCCTAATGACAGCAATGCTGATTGTCAATTTTAAGAATTAAATTTGCCGAATAATTCGTACAATATTAAATTATAGTTTTCCAACCACTCGATCAACATTGGAAGGGAAGTGACGACGCCCCTAAACGCACAAATGATGTTCACTAAAACCAGAGTTTTTGACGGAAATGCATCGAACTCGAAAGTTGTCTATTGGTCTCCAATTTTTAAGAAATTGATTTGGTTTACCATCTTTTGGAATACATGTAATCACTCCCTGCCTCTTGGGGACAGACATTTGGCCCTTCCCATATCTAAAATGTATTGATCTAAGGACACATTTACCAATATCAATCCCAAACAATTTGAAAAATTCTGCAGTGTAACCATCAGATCCCAGACTCTTGTTTTTTTCATACTCTTTAATGCTGCAGTTAATTCAGAAAAAATAATATTTCCCTCCAATTACTGCTCTTCATCCTCGTTAAGCTTCGATATCTCGTCATAACAATAGTCCCGTGTTAAATTAACCTTTGTCAACAGTCTTGTTTCCTATAAAGTTTTTCATAAAACACCTTTTTCGGATTTAAGATTTTTTTTTGTTCTTCCACTATAACACTATTTTCTAAAGTAAGTTTTTGAATTGTCTTATTAATATAATTTCTAGTCTCTAGATTTCAAAAAATTTCAGGTTTTATTCTCCTTCTTCAATCCACTGACTTCTTGACCTAACATATTGTCCATGAACCTTCTTTTGTCTATACATTTTAAGTTCTGCTGTTTTCTGATCAATCCCTTCCAGATTTTCTACTGTTAGAGCATTTTCTTCTAATTGTTTTAATTTTGAAATAATCTCATTTTCCATTTTAATACCCGCTTTTTTTTTATAAGAGGCATATGAAATAGTTTTACCGCGTATTTATGTGAATAGAGTTTCGAAAATAACTGGTAATCAACAGTAAATTCAATTTCAGAGTTGTCAATATTTTGTAAATTTTCATCTCTATACATCTTGACGGCATATTGTTTGTTTTACTATACTAATGAGGTTTTGTTTTTATTTCATTAACAAAGTCAGTATCACGAAGAAGGGAATTATTAAACTTCCAAAGGCCTCTGCCTTTTATAAATTCATTAATCTTGAAAGAAAAAAAACAACAGGTGAATGATCAGACCTGTAACTATTATCAATTTTAACATCACTGACAAAGTGAAAATATTATCAGAAATCAGAACAAAGTGTACACGAGATTGTTAAAAGTTTGTTTCCCCTCCAAGTAAATCTTTTCAAATTGGGGTATAATTCTCTAAATGGATCAACTAGATTAAAGTCTTCCATTTTCTGTAATACTTTTTCACTAGACTTTGGGTTGTTGATATTAACATAGTTATGGGTGTCAAGATTAAAACTTTGAAGTAGGTTAAAATCACCACAAAGAATACAAGATTGGTTATCAAATTTCTCAATAATGTCTGCCACCATTTGATAAAAGCAAGGAGTGTCTACATTTGGCCCATAAATATTTATTAAGATGTTCTTTGTTCTTCAATTGTAATTTCCAGTCCAAGAAGATTTCAACCCTCATCTTTTTTTACTTTGAGAATTTGAAGATCAAAGGTTTCATTAATAAAAGATGACCTCACCTCTTTGATTAAATGTAAATGAATTGAAAAGGCATTCTCCCTTTCATTGATTTTTAATGTTTAATTTATCAATTGTAACAATATGTAAAATGTGTGTCCTGACGACAGTATATATTAAAATTATTTACTGTAAACAGTTCAAAACATCTCTTCGTTTCCCCTTTGTATAAAGACCTTGACAGTTATAAGAAATTATTTTAAAAATATCACCCTTCATGCATGCATTTAGCTTTACATGTATCAATATTTATAACTCTATTGATAAGTGAGTCATTCTTTCCAACACACAAACGACACATTTCCATTATATGTGGTTATGGCAAAAAAGAAAAGATCACACAAGAAGCACAAGTATACAAATGTCCGCTGTTCTGCCTTCAAATCTGATTCAGTCAGATTTGTCAATATTTTTATCATAAGATGTTGTCTTTCTAACGCGTTCATTCTTTTTGAAAAACAGTTTTAGTTAAACGAACTATATCTCTAACACATTTGTACAATTAGAAATCATTTTTTTTTATGAGATGTAGCTGTTAATATATAAGTATGATCTAAATGTTAATATTTCTTGTTTAAAAGAACAGTGCGTAGTTGAGAGAAGATTTAAAAAAATGTAAGAACTCTGACTGACTTCAAATGTAGTATCACTATATATATGTAGCAATACATTTGTATCACAATGTAAATCAAATTAATGCATGATCAATATATATTAAAAACTAACAAACTATCTAACAATCGAACACAGACTGCACATCATGAGTGTGCGTATGCATATCATATTAATGAGTTAGTTTCAGCAAAGATTGTGCAAAACAGTAAGGTCACTTCATTATAATGTGCATGTATCATAAACACACTCAAGGAAAGTTAATTTTAACCAAGCGTCTCATTAAACATAATTTTTAAAGTGGTCTGTACTTTACAATATATTCTAGCTTCAACTCATTTGTGTCAGTGTGTATTTGATGAAATAAAGTAAAGCATATAGCAAAACGATTTTTGTTATCTAGAAACTCATTATTTTGTAAACACTGTATGTTTATACATCATCTTATCAATCTAAAACGATTTATGCATTTTACTTCTTTCTCAGTTAGTCCTTATTTTTATGATAAAAATAGATTTGCATTAACTTACCCTTCTGGATAATGTACAGTGCCATCATAAGCGTCATGGGACACAAATCTTTGAAAGTATGCGGTAGCTATCAAGTTGATGGTACAATTAGCATCTTAAAATAGAGATTTTTTTTTTATCATAAATCATGAAATGCATGTTGTTTTCAGTAGTAATTCAAAATGATATTTAGATTTTTTTTATTCGGATCGCTTGTTAAAAAGCATGTTCTTTAAATTCTTATTGTTACAATAATTGTTTACCTTTTTGAACTGATCCGTAGACACTTATTGTCGTTGGTTATGATTGGTAAGAGGTCTTGGATTTCCATTGTTTTATCAATTATATTTATGTTTTATTTCGCTTTCAAGTTTTTGATCATATTGGGAATTATGTTTTCTTAATCACATTTCTTATGCAATATACATGCATTTGCACCGCCGTTATAGCTCAAACAAAATTGATATAAAGTTGATCTTCGCAGAGAGAGATAGAGAGAGAGAGAGAGAGAGAGAGAGAGAGAGAGAGAGAGAGAGAGAGAGAGAGAGACAGACAGACAGACAGACAGACAGACAAACAGGGAGAGAGAGAGAGAGAGAGAGAAGCATAACCATAAGAAATGTCTAATCAACCAGTACAGTATACAACTTGTGATATGATGAAGGTAAAACAAAACGATACATTGTTAATAAACATAGAAAAAGTACTGTGAAACTGACATCAACAACATTCTTGATGTTTTGATTAACACTGGATTTGAAATGTTTGGTGAATCAGTTTTTTAAAAGATCATATGTAGTCCTCTTATCGATTTACTAATCCTTTATTTGTAGGAGCAAGACTTAGTATATTTTTATAAACTCATTTGCATTCTAAAAATATAAGTAAACATTGACTGAAATGTAAAATTATTTATCAAACATTTAAAATCCATGCACACCATTTTAATGGTGTCACGAGCAGTCAGTCTATTCGAGATATATGCATCCCTCTATCCTGAGTCTAGAAATTATAAATCACTTTATTTAACTACTGTTAAAGAAGAAAACTATAACATGTTTACTTAGTATCTGGATTGATTACAGAGTTTTGGCACTTTTCATGCAAACAAGTGTTATATGCAAAGTAAAAATAATCATACTTTTTGCTTCTCTTATATTCTTTGTTTTTTATGTATTATTGTCATTTTGTTTATTTTCTTTGGTAACATCTTCTGACATCAGACTCAGACTTCTTTTGAACTTAATTTTAAATGTATTTTCATACGTTTACTTTTATACATTGGCTAGAGGTAAAGGGGAAGGGTTGAGATCTCATAAACATTTTAAACCCCGCCGTAGTCTGCGCCTGTCCCAAGTCAGGAGCCTCTGGCCTTTGTTAGTCTTGTTTTATTTTAATTTTAGTTTCTTGTGTAATAAGTATGACGTTCATTATCACTGAACTAGTATATATGTGTTTAGGGACCAGCTGGGGGCCGCCTCCGGATGCGGGAATTTCTCGCTACATTGAAGACCTGTTGATGACCTTCTGTTGTTGTTTTTTTATGGTCGGGTTTTTGTCTCTTTGACACATTCCCAATTTCCATTCTCAATTTAATTTGGGACATTTAGCTGATGCATGTACGTAGGATAAGAAAGAGCATATTTCTGATTCCTCATTATCTAATGAATTGTAGGCTCCTGACTTAGGGCAGGCACTAAAAGTCTGCGGATGTTGTAAACATGTCTCAAGTGACTGTCTTAAAGTGACTATTCTAAGTCAGGAGCCCGTAAATCAGTTAAAGTTGTTGGATGAAGTCTGCAATATTTGTTTTTCGTTTATTGTTTTGTCAATTCTCGTTAGAATAGATTCACATGTTTTCATGTCGGGCCATTTACAGCGAACTTTATGGTATGGGTTTTGAAGACCGTACAGTGAACAATCACCCATACCACCCATGTCATGATGGGTAGTTGACTCATTGGCAATCATACCAAACCACATTTTTGTTAATCTTTATGTGTTAGATTGGTTAGAAACAGATTAAATGAATAAAAACATAACTATTATGAGAAGAAGTAGTACAAAATTATTAATATTGTATTTTGACAGTGATTATTAAGCAAATAATTTGTCAAATATGTGGCCGTATTCAGCCGAGTTTGACTAAGGTTATGCCGTTGCTTTTTCTAAAAACAAGTTGTTCAAAGTATTTGTAGTAGCAAATTAAAAAAAAACATAAAACACAAAACCGTTCCGTTTGCTGTTTGGTGACTTAGAAAGTGTTTGAAATATTGATGATATATTTTGGTACATTTTTTGTCACAATAGAAATACGACATCCTTTATTTTTGCGAACCAAAATGATATCATGCATTCCTGGTTATCACTTTCAGATGAAATGCAAGTTACAATTGAACGCTGCTCCTTTTTCTTGAGATTTTTCAAGTGCGTGTAGTGAGTTTTTGTTATGAATATATTTTTTTCACCGTATTATTTAAGACAAAATCTTTATCTCAAAGTATTTATATACAGTTTAATGACGTGGTACCAAACTCTGAATGCATATATATTATATATAACTCTGCACATTGCTTTGATTATATCGATATCGATAGGTGATGAAAAAAGTAACAATCCCATGCTATAAAAAGACTGATTTGTAGAATCTATATTTAAGATTTATTCAGTTCTACACAGCTATTTTTTTCCAGGCGATTTAATGATATTGTTTAGAGCCCGGTTAGCTTGTATCTATTTCAGTTATTTATGAAAAGCATGAACTTAATTTTCAATTGTAAAAACTAACCATAAATAGTTATCAAAAGTGCCAGGATTATAATTTTATACGCCAGACGCGCGTTTCGTCTACATAAGACTCATCAGTGACGCTCAGATCAAAATAGTTAAAAAGCCAAACAAATACAAAGTTGAAGAGCATTGAAGACCCAAAATTCATAACCGTCAAATAAAGTTTTGCAGCTAACAATCAGTTCCAATGATCGCACAGATGTCATTAGAAATCAATGTTTACTATCTTAAAATTTATAAACATAACAGAATACTTGGCAAGACAAATGAACTATTCCAGAAATCTGGCTGTGTTGCTGTAGATCTACAACATGACTATACAAGGCGAAGAGAAAATACAGTTCCTATCGAAATTTTATGAACATGGGGTATGCCTACAGCCCGTTACATGTCCGTTGATTGGTACATAAATTGACAATTGGTTAGTTAACTTTTTAGACTTTTAGTGCTGCAGTTTTTTTGACAATCAATATTTTTATTGTGCTATCATAATACCATTTTAAAATTCTACATTCTACAATGAACATATAAATTTTTCAAAAATGGCGTTGATAATTTAACTTCCTTAGCAAAACTAAAATGTTATGATTGAAATAAATGACATGAACAAATGTTTTCCATTTATCCCCTGGAATGATATTGTTTAGTTTAACAAATGTCAGCAGGTTAAATCACAACTATATGACTTAATATTACATGTTACGTTACGACATGTATATTGATGATCCAACTTACGATTCGATTCTACTTACAATTGTTTATGAAACGATCAAACGAAGGATCGACGTCTGATCTAGGATTTTCGTACGAATTGTTGTTTAAAAATGGCCGTATAATTTGGTAAATAGTTTTTAAATTCCTGAAACTATCGTAAGTTTACCATTCCTACATTTTAGATTATTTTAATTGAACTTAAAGTCATAAGAAACCTCAAATTAAAAAAAAATATGCATATGTTTTTTATAACTAAATGGATAGTTTTCATTATACAACTTATGTACATATACTTTTTTCTGAGGAAAATTCTTTAATTTGTCCACATTTAGAAGAATAAAATTGAGAATGGAAATGGGGAATGTGTCAAAGAGACAACAACCCGACCAAATAAAAAACAACAGCAGAAGGTCACCAACAGGTCTTCAATGTAGCGAGAAATTCCCGCACCCGGAGGCGTCCTTCAGCTAGCCCCTAAACAAATATATACTAGTTCAGTGATAATGAACGCCATACTAATTTCCAAATTGTACACAAGAAACTAATATAAAAATAATACAAGACTAACAAAGGCCAGAGGCTCCTGACTTGGGACAGGCGCAAAAATGCGGCGGGGTTAAACATGTTTGTGAGATCTCAACCCTCCCCCTATACCTCTAACTAATGTAGAAAAATAAACGCATAACAATACGTACATTAAAATTCAGTTCAAGAGAAGTCCGAGTCTGATGTCAGAAGATGTAACCAAAGAAAATAAACAAAATGACAATAATACATAAATAACAACAGACTACTAGCAGTTAACTGACATGCCAGCTCCACACTTCAATTAAACTGACTAAAAGATTATGATTTCATCATATGAACATCAGGCACAATCCTTCCCGTTAGGGGTTTAGTATCATACCATCATAACATATATGAGAAGAACATAACCCGTGTCATGCCAACAACTGTTTTTAGAATAAATGTCTTTAGTTCCGACGCAAAGACCTTATAAGTGACTCAATATTAACGCCAAAATATGCAATCTTTAATGACTTGACAACAGTATCGTAATTATATCCCTTCTTAATCAGTCTATTTAAAGGTTTTGTAAGTTTCTGAGGTGAGTACTGACACCTTTGTGCTTTATAAAGAATATTTCCATAAAAAATTGGATGTGAAATACCTGAACGTATAAAAAGTCTGCATGTTGAGCTATATTTACGAATGATGTCTTTATACCGATGATAAAATTTAGTTAAAGTTTTGACTAGTTTGTGATATCGAAAACCCTGGTGTAATAATTTTTCAGTAATACATAAATTTCTCTCGTTAAAATCTAAAACATTGTTACAGACACGAGCGAATCGTACAAGTTGAGATATATAAACACCGTAAGATGGTGACAAGGGAACGTCACAATCTAAAAACGGATAATTCACGATAGGAAATGAAAAATCATCCATTTTATCATAAATTTTAGTATTCAGCTTGTTTAAGTTTACTTTTTTTTAATTGCTTGCTTCCAGGAAGCAATTCGCCGACATATTTTCCGTATGCATAGTGACCCGAGCGTAACCCTCCTCGTAAAAATCCGGTGACCACAATACGCATGGATCTGTCATTGAAATAAACAAATATCTGATTATACATGTATACGTCCTCAATACTCATGCTTTTTGTGATTTGTTTACTATAAGGTAACAATCGGTAAAACTCGGCTTCAAAACACGGCATTTAATGAGGAGCCATATTTGTTAAATCATAACAAACAGAGAGAAAAAAAAGTGACGATTATATGATATATTTGTGAAAATAATGATAAAATCGTGCATAGAGGACTAAGTTTATGATGTATACATGCATTGGTTCAAGAATTGGACAAAAATTATTTTTCAACACTCACTAGTTTCATATGACTTTAAAAGAACACCATGATTCCAATGTTCTTTATCTTTGACCATAACACTTTTGAAGTGATTGAGATAGCACAGTACTAGGGACATCGGTTTTTATATTATGAGGGATTGGTGCATTCCGTACACTTTATACTAAATATTATCACAAAAAAAACTGTCAACAATAATTTACTTATTATAGCTACGTGTATATCATACACAGTATTATACATCCAAATGGTGAATGTGAAGTTAGAAATGAATATATATATATATCAAGCTTAACATTTTATCCTCACCTAGAATGCGTGTCCTGCAATTATACATTACAGCCGATGACGGTGCTCTTTGTTTAAAAAATGTTTTTTTCAATACAAATTGAGATTAATTGCAATCAAGTTCAAGTCCAGAAATTGAAAAAAACAAGAATTAATTAACATGCATTTCATGAACGTAATGGTAGCTAGGTTGTATATATCATGAATCCACACTTTCAATGTTATTACGCCAGTTGTCATGCACTCGTTCAGGTTCGTAATTTCTTTTCAGGTATAAAACTAATGCTTCAACATTTAAATATATTAAATACTTGCGTCGTTATTTTTGAATTTACAACAGTTTTACAATCCAAGGTTAGTTTGATACTGTAGTATTTCACTTTGCCATTATGTGATTTAATCTGTAAAATAAAAACTTTATTTTCAATCTTAGAACTGTTAGGTATATACAAGGAAACGCTCACATCCTAAACATGCTTACTTCAATTTTGATTGTTTATTATGGTGATGTTGAATTTACATTTACAAAATGTAGTTATATTTCCCGTGATATAATAGTACAAGAAAGTGACCATTTTATTTGGAATATCATTTGTTTTATAGTAGCAATTCCAGATGTAGTGTCCCTTTGAATAAAATGTTCGATTTGATCATTATTATCTCAAGATGGTATATGGGTGGAGTGTAGACTAAGGCCCCCATAATAGAGCTACACATATTTTATGCATATACCTTCTTTACAAGTTCATCTTCGAACGTTGTCTTGAAAAAAGTAAAATCACAAAAATACTGAACTCAGAGGAAAATCAATTTGGAAAGTCCATAATCACATGGCAAAATCAAAAAACAAAACGCATCAAAAACGAATGGACAAGAACTGTCATATTCCTGACTTGGTACAGGCATTTTCAAATGTAGAAAATGGTGGATGGTGGATGACTGACTGTGTGTCTCTTTAAGTAAATCAAAGACCCGCATCAGACACTATCATGCTATTTAATGAATTATATACTAGTTCATAATTAACATTTGAAAATACGTATTATTTCATATAAACAATAAAGACGTTCATTTTGATTTTGATTTGGATTTAATGAAGAGTCATTTGTCTTTTAATATTTTGCCATTCTTTAACAATAGATTAAAAAAAGATTTTTTTTCTATAAAACTAAAACAATCAAATATCTTACCACCAGACGAAACAAATGATACCTCACAAAACCTAGTCTTCATACAAAAGGGAAAAAAAACCTGAAGATCATTTCAAACACGATTTTAGCTGTGATGTATGTTCTTCCGGGTTTACAATAAAGATCTTTTTCTTTTTAACGCAGCTGTCAAAGGGTGCATCTTTTTTTTTTTTTATGGGTTCGAAAATTAACGTTTATGTTCACGATCATCTCTGTGCAACACTCGTTTCTGAAATATTACGCTTAAGTTTAGCCGTAAACGTAAATCCTACAGACTTGTTTTGAAAATCAGAGACATATAATTTTGTCAGTATTCTTGATAGGAATTTTTTACACGTCAAGACAAATAATGTATTTTAAAACCTATCATGATACAATAATGCATTTGATATTTATTTTGTAATCATACAGGTAGCATTTAAAATGATATTTGTTATTATAAAACAAATGAATAAAATTTACGGTAGAATTAAAGTGTAAATTAATATTGTAAAATAATATTTTGTTACCTTAACACACACAAATACTACTCGATTAAAAACAATGCTTCTCATTGCTTTGTAATTCACTAACGATTTGTGGAAGTTGCATGCTGAGTTAAATTTTAGAAGCAAAACCATATTGATATCGTGTTTTACAAATGCTTATTGCAAAACTTTAACATAATCCTGTATTTTTTTTTCTTGGAGAAAATCATTCAACTTTATTTGACCTTTTCAATTTTTATGGATTTGACCGTCACTGATGAGTCTTTTGTACCCGAAACTCGCATCTGGCGTCAATAAAAAAAAAGTATTGGTATCTATAATGAGTTTGTTTACAGCCACTGGGTCGATGCTTCTGCTGGTGAAGTTTTAATCTCCCGAGGGTCTCATCTGCCCAGTAATCAGTAATTCTGTTCTGACATGACTCATCATTGATATGGTCATATTTATAAATTTACTGTTAACAAATCATTTGAATTTTTGAAATACTAAGACTTTTCTACCTCAGGAATAGATAAAAAAATACATGGCATAAATACATACATAATTCAATCCTGGTATCTATGATGAGTTTAGTCATATTCAAAAGGAAACACATGTTTGGAAGAACAATTGTAGCGACAAACTGTTTTTTTATAATTCTCTACCAATTGGCCAAAAAAATATTTTTGTTATCTTATAAAGTCAGCTTCCTAGAATGGAAAATTTTCCAGCACAGTAATATCGATAAATTCATATTCTTATTGTTTCCTTTTTTTTTAAACGTTGCTGGTCAATATTATGAGTAACTTTTTTTAAGAAGGAATAAATCTTATTGTAAAAAAAAATCACTCTGATTCAAATTAATTTCTCTGAAACTAATTAAGATTCTTGATTTCTTGACTCACAACATATTTTTTACGTTTGAGGGGCGTATTTGTTTTCTTATTGAAACGAACTGTGATCATTTTCGTGACGATTTGTTTCTTACACATATGTGGCTGACTTAATATATGACATTTTAATTAGAAAGAACGAAAAGCAGATAGCATTGTCCTGAAACTTCATGTTACTCTATATAGATTATATTCTTTCACCAAATAAGTCAACGTTTGGTGACTACGTTAAATTCATTTCTCCAATCAAACTTGAAATAATTATACACGTTCATACAACAGATAAGTTAAGTTTGTCTCCTATTTGGAGTTACATCTCAATATTGACAATGAGGGTCGGTTGAGAAGAAAACATTACAACAATTGTAACTTCCCAATTATAAACTGTCTACTCTATGTAGCGACATTCCAGCAGCCCCTGCATTAGGAGTATATATTTTCAATTTGATACGGTATTACATAGCTATCGTTGTTTATCACGATTTCATCGATAATGAATTGATGATTATAAGGAACCTATTAAACCAGTAGTTCCAAATGAGGAAGTTGAAATCGTCCTGTTGAAGATTTTACATCACTAGTTTGTTGGTCGTATCGGAATTTCTGTTTAACAGATAAATGAGGATGTTCCAATTATTGTAACAACAATC
The DNA here is from genome assembly GCF_036588685.1 of Mytilus trossulus. Lineage (NCBI taxonomy): Eukaryota > Metazoa > Mollusca > Bivalvia > Mytilida > Mytilidae > Mytilus > Mytilus trossulus. The sequence goes on along the minus strand of NC_086386.1, from coordinate 18,583,346 downwards.
CCCACGTCTTTTATTCGAACGTGACCAACCTAATTATACTTATCACATGGTTTCTACTAATACGAGCAACAACACCAGGATTAACCTTCCAGATAAGATTCGTGTTGCAGTCTTTTCGTAGTTTTACGTTTTTAGCCATGTCATTGTAAGTTTGTTCCCGTAGAGTATTTCATTAAAAGTTGATAACGAGTTACTAACAAAAGGCATAGTGTACAAATAATATAAAAAAAGATGCATAAAAAGACAATTATTTCGCCACAAAAATTTCGTGCTTCCTCCTCAGTATCGATATTCTTCAAAAGGAAATAATGAAATCAAATTGTACAATGGATCACAATACAACCTTGAAATTAAAAGCTACCTGATGTCCGTTCATTATACATTGTTATTAAATGATATGATCAAATAAGCCCTTATACGGATAAATCAGCATGTGCAATACTGAAAACGTCCCACTGTCGATATAAATCAAGATTTAATATTGCTCTTCGAACAGGGCCAATACTGATAAAAGCGGGAAAAAAGCCGTATTAGCCCTAGGGCTAATACAGGACGTTTACTTCCGGTTTTAAATTTTCTTACGCCATTACTTAACCTTGGAAGTATCGTTATGCATAAAAACATTTGTATAATATTTTTTAAATTAAAATCATAAAATAAACAGATTAAATGATGTGCAATGTTTTGTAACGTCTGAAAGTTTTGAAACGGAAAAAACAGGGCCAATACAGAAAAAAGCGGGAAAAAAGCCGTATTGGCCCATGGGCTAATACAGGACGTTCACTTCCGGTTTTTAATTTTCTTATAATCATTTAATAAAAGTGTTATGAACTGGCTGTTTCTGTATTGGCACTGGTATAGATTCTCGGTCAGCTGTATTGGCCCTCGACCCTACAGGTCTCGAGGCCAATACAGCAAACCTTGAATCTTTACCAGTGCCAATACAGAAACAGCCAGTTAATAACTCTATAGTATTTATTCTATTTGTTTACATGATCGGTGTTTTTTCACACTTATGCTTTCATGTGACTGTTGTCAAGCACTTGATGTAGATGGCGAAGTAAGCATGTGCATGGGGAATTCTTCTCCATCAGAACAACCGTATATAGACATGATAGATTATTTCTTTACAAATTAGCCTCGAATGGAATGAGAGGGCATCGAGATAAAATGTATATACGAAGAAAACTTTATGTGACCAAAATATAAAAAAAAAAGATTTTTATCCATGTTGAAACTCTTTAAGAATATAAAATATTCGCCATAGTTATATTTGCTGGTAAATATTGGGTGAGTTAATTTATAGATAATGCATTTTTTAAAGATTTTCTTGTAGTAGAACACACCTCGAGCGTCAGGATTAATAAAATGAAAGACCGACAGGAGAGATGTCTTTCTTTGGTCAATCCTGACACCCCGAGGTATGTTCTACGACAAGAAAAACCTTAAAATATGCATTATCTGACCTTTATACCGTGTTTTATATTCTGTTTCAAAATTAACATCCTATTACCGACTATTTTGTTCAGGTTTAATACGCCCTACGGCTTCTTTAGAATGTGAAATAAAACTCACTAATTAATCTAGTCTAGGATATAAACGTTTTAATTCTTTCTTTTTTACGTGTTTTTTTGTTATGACATTTCTATCGCGGAAAAGTCGTTAATTTTTTAATAATTTAATTGAATCAAAAGAAATATTCAGAAAGATTGTCTTTTCAATAGTAATACATATTTATAACAGATAATAAGGATATAATTATATACCCTCCCCACCCGACCATTTTGTGAGTAACGTGAAGGTTATTCAATAGAAAATAAGAATTTCTTATTAGTTGATCATGTGATAGAGTTAAAGGTATACATGAATTAAAAAAAGTTAACAACTAACACGAAGACGATTATAAATATATGTACAAAGTAAAATCACAAAAAATACTGAACTTAGAGGAAAATCAATTCGGAAAGTCCATAATCACATTGCAAAATCAAATAACAAAAACGAATGGACAAGAACTGTCATATTCCTGACTTGGTACAGGTATTTTCAAATGTAGAAAATTGTGGATTAAACCTGGTTCAATAGCGCTAACCCTCTCACTTGTCATAGTATGATTTTCTATTCAGTGTGTGTCGTCCTGAACATGCATGAAATATTTGCCACTGGACGTTTAACAGGCAACCAAAAATCAATCAACCTATTCAGTGTGACTCAATAACATTTTCAAAATCTTACACACGAATATGTTAAATCTCACATACATGATAATGTTGCTATATTGTGTTGATAAATTAACAAAACTTCTAGTTATTTGTTTTTCAAATAAAAATGCGGGCAAAGAAGATTTTTTTACACCTATTAAAATATAAATTCCCAAGTCGTCAACAAAAGACAAATATAATTTTGAGGTAAGTTATAGATAGTATTTTTACCAAGGAAAATAATGACTTGACACAGGTCATTATTTTATGCCTTGAAGCATATTTCTTTGAAACATGGTATCGTCTGGGTTGATTCTGAAAAAAAATGACCTATTGTTCTGAAAGAAAATAGCTCCATATAGGTATATAATTGAATATAATATAAAAAGACTTATTTGAAAACAAAATAAATGAACACACTTGTACTGCAATATAAAGATATGATTCCATTTTCTTTCTTTCTTCTCACACATATAATTGTTTATGATAAATTAAATAGCGACCATGGTTAATGTTTTATTGAAACAAAATGAAAATCTATATTTTGAAAATTACTACAGAAAAACTTTTATAATAACTTTTCGTTAATTTAATAGCTTCCTATATCATTCTTTAAAAAAGGAACTGCTTCTTTTTCTCTCAGGTTTCCTCACCTTTTAAGCTTTGTTTTGATTCGCCTTTACTGATAATGTAGACAGGTTCATAATCTTAGCACTCAGTTGAAAAAGTATGAATAACAAGCTTTAATCATAGTTTATACGAACTGGCAGATATGACATACTTAAAGACTCTAGTTTGCCAGAAATTTTGTTTGTGAGAATTATAGCTTGCAATTTGCAAACAATAGAAAGAATAATTTAAAGGTATAACCACATTCATCTTAAGGGATTGCCACTAAATTACTGTATATCGCATTTTCATTTCTAACTAGGTTGATGTCTGATAAACAGAACAGTGTTATTTTGAAAAAAAGAAGATTAAAAAGGAAAAGGAAAAGAAAAAAAATTGTAAATAATGATGTTCTCTTCATACCTTTTAACAATAATGATATTCCAATCACTACGTAAATGTAAGTCTTCATTATTTATTGTTCTGCTTTGTTTTACTACGGTTTACAATCCTATGTTTTCAACACTTCATCCTTGTTTAAATGTAAACTTGTTCATGTCACTGCATTAGTAGATATCCTATGTATTCTCAAACTTTCGGAATCGAACAAATACCAAGTCTTAATAGATTTATATCGTATTTTCAACTTTTTTCAAAGCAATATACCATCCAGGTGAAATAAGTATAAGTAAAAACACTTCTTTTTTATTTATGGACCATATTTAACTGATTCTGGTGATAAATATCTTTCCTTCAATACTGGCGCTTGTTTGCAGCACGATCAAGTATTAAATGACTTTAAATGTGGACGGTGCAGTAAAATAATTCAATTAAGGAAGTTTAACTATTTACCTGAACGTGTATGTTTTGTTCATACTATCATGTATCCTATATGACTTTTCAAACAAAGCAACGGTAAATGCTAATTAGCTGTGAAACAGTATGGTACATTTCTATAAAATTTTCAGAACAAGCTGATGCGTTGACAGTTAAACTTTACAACAAAGATTTCAAACGAATGGATTTATCTATCTATGCTTATAGTACTAATAATACAAATACTCCTTCAAGTGCACAAAGAAGTCATTGTGAAATAATATAAGAGAAGAATTCAAAGCTATTTAAAGGGACTATTTTGACAAAATTGTAACAATGTTTACAGATGCTTTACACAAATATATGTTCAATACATAACAATATGATCACAGAAATGTTTACATAAACAACAAAAGTATTTGCGTGCTTACACATCTCACTAATAATGCACAGGCTTCATTTTCCAAACTATATTTGATAATTTCTTCCCAAAAAAAAGTATGTACATTTTTGACGCCATCTAGCAAATTATGTAATTATAAAAACATAATAAAATATAACAAAAGGCATAGTCGCATATTGTTCCAACAATTTCTCGAACAATGACGAAAACAATATGAATAATAAACCGTGTTTGTGAATTGAATTAAGCCATCATAAAGAATAAGTACACCAGCAAAACAATAAAAAGTATTATTAAGGAGGCTCGCGGGTACAAAAATCTCGGCAAAACATTTTTTTTTTCATTACAAATTCTATTAATAACACTATTAGTTATAACTTCATGATATAGTACAAAAATCTACGAAAAAATCGATTCGGTTTGGCTCCAGATGCAATTTTTCGGCATTAAATTCGAAATAACTTCTCTTTCTCATCGGTGACCGATATTTTTTATCATTGTTTTCAAATAAGCTTTACATAAACTAAATTATTGTAAAATTTTAGCGATTTTTGTAATTTAGTTCTTTTTTTTATATCGATATTACCTTTATTTCTCCTATTAGTTCAACAGAGAAACGGACATTAACAAAAATGTTTGCTTTTTATTGAGATTGTGAGTTTGAATGAATGGTGACCTCATTTTTTTTTTATTAAAATATAGAGAAATCCTATATTAAGGGGAAAATGGTTTAGACCCGCGAGCCCTCTAAAATTGAAAGAAGTTAATTTTTTATTTCTTCTTCTAAATTTGGAAATCACTGCCGTGTATAAATAGGTACATTACATGTATGTTTTCAGAAGAATTCATTATGTTGACTGGATAACAACGCTTGCGCGTCATAATAAAGTTAACCTCAATACCCAAATGAAGTGTAACATTTATGATGACACGTGCCATCAGCATAAAGTGCACAGGTAGAATAAAGAAATAAATGATCGAAATAGACTCTAAGATAAACATGTTATTATATGAATTGAATGCCCAGTTTTGTAATTAAATATGGTTGTAAAAGTGTTGATCTTGCGCACATTTCTATAATGAAGTGTTATTCCCCAAATATCCGAAACCTCCAGAAATGAAATTGAAAATTGCTACATTTCTTTTTTAAAAATACATTAACTTAAAGGGACATTGCCTGTCAGATACATGGTGACCGAAATTGACTGAAATTCCCATATTTTATTTATAACAATGTAAAACATTTACCCAAATTATCAAAAGTCTAAAGTATAGAGCATAGGATTGATAATATGTAGTTTCGTTACGTGTGTATTTCAGTCTAGACTCCATATAATTAACTCTCGAGAGGACCTCAGATGACCATATAAGCGATGTAAACATAAACATAGATCTTAATAGATTAAGCCAACTCGTGCAATTGAACTTTTATATGTCTGTTTTATTTTATAAATTAAAAAGATATGTTTCTCATCGTTTTTACCTGAATAAACAAGATTTTTTGTGGTTCGAGTCAATCATGAAATGATTTACCTTTGTTTAACTCTCAATTTTGACCGTATTTTCCTTTAAATAACCGATACACGTACAATGCATGCGTTGTCCGTCTCTAGTTAAGGTGTAATACCACCATTGATTTTACCCTATTAGTCTTTGTTTAATTGGCACTTTTAAAAAATTGTACAGTATTTACCTTTATTTCAACCAAAGAAATACTTTGCAGGTATAAAGGTTTATCCTTTCCAGTGCTACAGTGAAAAGTTCACACTACATTTCATTGCATATAAGAAAGTAACCATCACCGGAAGTAAACAACCCAATTTTTTACACTATTATTTACTGGTTACCTGCTGTGGTAACTATGAAACCTCAACTTTCAAAAATATTTATAAGACCATCAAATCAAAAAGGAATAATGCTTTAAGACACCCAACATACATGTTTATGACTCAGAAAAATTTAAGTGCATTGAGATGCAGGGTTAATTTTCTACATTAGAACATGCCTTTACCAAGTCAGGAATATGACAGTTGTTATCCATTCGTTTGATGTGTTTGAACTTTTGATTTTGGATTTTCCTTTTTCAGTTTCCTCGGAGTTCAGTATTTTTGTGTTTTTACTTTTTTCTACAACTGTCAAATTCAAGGGAATATTTTTTTAACTTACTTTCGTATACAACCGGATGTAACGTACCATGAATTGGTGGTATTACACCTTAAGGTTTTAAATTGAGGTTCACATGAATACGGATTTAATGAAGTCAAATCATTGACTTGCAAGTGAAAAATTCAACATCAATGTTATTTAGCTTAATTTGACAAAATCACACAATTTTGGCGTATAAAAGCGAATTATTATTTCACTATTTCACTTTCATTATTGATTGAAAAAAACATCATATATTATATTTTTTTATATATATCTCGTACGTTGTGCCACTTTAAAGCACTAGCTGTCAAATAATGTTCACCGTTTTGACTCAATTCTCATATATGATTTATAGCCATGTAAAAAACATGTATCCAAATTATAAAAAGTCTAAAATAAACTATTTACAGGACATGGGCTCAATAATATCTAGCTATATTTCATGTGTATTTTAGTCTAGACGCCATCTAATTAACTATCGAGATGAACCCCCCCCCCCCCCAAAAAAAAAAAAACACCAATAGATGGTCACATAACACGATACAAATATAAACATAAATATAAATAGATACATGAACCTCTTGCAAATGGATTTTTCTAGGATATTAATTTTACGGTTAAGATATAAGCTAATTTTCGATTTTACATGTATCAGAATGATTTTTCACTGTTTGAATCATTTACTTTTGTTTAACTATCAATATTGACTTCCTTTTCTTAGAATATCCTATCACGCATTATTTCTTCAGGTGTTTTTGAAAAACTGAACCATACTTATTGTTTATAACGAATTATTATTTCCCTTTTTCACATTCATCAATGATTGAAAAAAAAATCATGATTTAATTTCTTTATTGTATCTGGTAGCAAAATCTAAAACGGTCATTTATGTCTGATCCAGTCTGAATCGACTAAATTTACCACTAGGGAAAAACGTGAAGACTTTTTCAGACTTTCAGAAGTTCTTCCGATAAGTCGTGTTTAATCCTTTCATTCCTGTCAAGATGAACAATACAAAAAGCCCTTACTGTTAACAAGATATGGTTAGACGGTTTCATACGAATTCGGACCAAACATAAAAAGTAACGTTCAAAATTTTCAGAATGAGTTAAGATCCGTTTAGTGTGTCAGAATGGTATTAGGAGTAACGCCCCTTCATTTGGATGCTACATTTTAATTGCAAAAATGTACCAGATAAATGAAAAAAATATACAGTGCCCCTATGAATTTGAATGTTATTATCCTATTTGAATGAGTTCAGAAACTATCCTGAATTTGGTTTACATTATGAAATCCGGTAATTTACTCTACATCATTGATTTAAAAACCTGTTTTTAACTGAAAAACTTTGACTCAATAAATTGATGACTGATGTCTGCGTACTTCATTTGATTAAAGGGTAAATATAGTTATCGAAACACTTGTAAAAAATAAAAAGTCTTTTTAAGGTAGAATGACTAACGCATGTATAATTCCATTATCTCAGATGGTGCCATTAAAACAAAATACATATATGGTTTGGCGATATCTGGCCACAGCTTTTATTCATAATATGATAGATTCATTTATCATATATTTAGTACAAAATACAGCTATTTTGTATATCTAATATAGGTTCTTTTTTCCAGTCTGTATCACCTACCCTTATCGCATACCCCGTATCGCATGGCTAAACCCGTATCGCATACCCCGTATCGCATGGTAAAACCCGTATCGCATACCTTTTTTTTTTTTTTTTTTTTTTTTTTTTTTAACTAAAGTCAGTTTTTTAGGGTTTTTTTTGCTTAAGAATTTTTTTCTAAAAATAGGTAATTTTTTGGAATGACGTCTTTGTTTGGTATGTAACGTCACGTACATCAAGTTTTCATATTGTATGTGACGTCACGAACATCAAGTTTTTACAACATATTTTTTGGCACACTCAATGCAACTATAAAAAATACAAAACACTTAGATATATACAATAATAAACAAAATATTTTCAAAACAACAGATTGTAAGGTAACCTAGGTGCTTCGTATAAATAATTGAGCAGTTATTTTAAAGCTTTGAAACAAGACAAACGCAGAACTGAAGGTAACCCAGTGCTATGGATCAGAAAACAGTTCATATACTATAATACTCTTCTGTTGAAATATATGATAAAGCGTATAATACATGGCAAAATCCGTATCACATGCCGTATCACCCTCGACCAATATCATCCCTCGGGCCTAAAGCCCTCGGGCTGATATTGATGTCTCGGGATGATACGACATATGATACGGATTTTGCCATGTATTATTCTCTATATAATATATAATATATATACATGTAGATTGATATGTGTAGATAGATAGATAGACCATAGACCATGTCTATGTAGATAGATCTATGGTCGGTTACCCGAAGATAAAATTACCAGAAGATAATATGGCAACCAGGTAGATAGATAGATATATGTGAAGATAGATATATATGAAATGCACCGTGGGAAACACTGGTGCTTAAAATTTAGAAAACACCGTGGGATACACAAGCGTTCCCTTGTCACCATCTTACGGTGTTTATATATCTCAACTTGTACGATTCGCTCGTGTATGTAACAATGTTTTAGATTTTAACGAGAGAAATTTATGTATTACTGAAAAATTATAACACCAGGGTTTTCGATATCACAAACTAGTCAAAACATTAACTAAATTTTATCATCGGTATAAAGACATCATTCGTAAATATAGCTCAACATGCAGACTTTTTATACGTTCAGGTATTTCACATCCAATTTTTTATGGAAATATTCTTTATAAAGCACAAAGGTGTCAGTATTCACCTCATAAACTTACAAAACCTTTGAATAGACTTATTAAGAAGGGATATAATTACGATACTGTTGTCAAGTCATTAAAGATTGCATATTTTTGGCGTTAATATTGAGTCACTGATAAGGTCTTTGCGTCGGAACTAAACACATTTATTCTGAAAACAGTTGTTGGCATGACACGGGTTATGTTCTTCTCATATATGTTATGATGGTATGATACTAAACCCCTTACGGGAAGGATTGTGCCTGATGTTCATATGATGAAATCATAATCTTTCAGTCAGTTTAATTGAAGTCTGGAGCTGGCATGTCAGTTAACTGCTAGTAGTCTGTTGTTATTTATGTATTATTGTCATTTTGTTTATTTTCTTTGGTTACATCTTCTGACATCAGACTCGGACTTCTCTTGAACTGAATTTTAATGTGCGTATTGTTATGCTTTTACTTTTCTACACTGGTTAGAGGTATAGGGTGAGGGTTGAGATCTCACAAACATGTTTAACCCCGCCGCATTTTTGCGCCTGTCCCAAGTCAGGAGCCTCTGGCCTTTGTTAGTCTTGTATTATTTAAATTTTAGTTTCGTGTGTACAATTTGGAAATTAGTATGGCGTTCATTATCACTGAACTAGTATATATTTGTTTAGGGGCCAGCTGAAGGACGCCTCCGGTTGCGGGAATTTCTCGCTACATTGAAGACCTGTTGGTGACCTTCTGCTGTTGTGTTTTTTTTATTTTGGTCGGGTTGTTGTCTCTTTGACACATTCCCCATTTCCATTCTCAATTTTATGTATTATCCAAAAACCTAAAATTTCATAGTTAACATTAAGATTCTATGCAGCGAATTCTGCCATTTACGGGAATATATTTATGATGCTCAAAGTTCAAATAAAAGTCACTTTTCTCAACAGCAAACGAGTTAAAATCATCAGTCAAATCTGTATCACCACTATCACCGACAAAACCTGAAAAATAAATACAAAAGAGCAGTATCTTGTTCAATAAAAAGGAGTGGGAGGGCGGGTTTTCAAGTTTACCGTTTACAAAATTTAAACAGCTTGCTTGCTGCGATGAAATTCTAAAAAGGAATAAATGACGTCACAGAATATAACGTCACTCATGTCGGGTAAATCTAAAACATGAAACACAATCCGTGAGTGGCCCCGGCGATAACTGAATTTAAGTCTATTTACTTAAATTCCATTATCTCAGATGGTGCCATCAAAACAAAATACATGTATGGTTTGGCGATATCTGGCAACAGCTTTTATTCATAATATGATAGATTCATATAATATATAATATATATACATGTAGATAGATATGTGTAGATAGATAGATAGACCATAGACCATGTATATGTAGATAGATCTATGGTCGGTTACCCGAAGATAAAATTACCAGAAGATAATATGGCAACCAGGTAGATAGATAGATATATGTGAAGATAGATATATATGAAATGCACCGTGGGATACACTGGTTCTTAAAATTTAGAAAACACCGTGGGATACACAAGTGTAGTCTGTATTATCCAAAAACCTAAAATGTCATAGTTAACATTAAGATTATATGAAGCGAATTCTGGCACATTGACGTAGGAAAACAGAGACTCTGTCAACCGCCATAAAAAGGGCGGTTCGCTGCAAAGCTTTGAAACAGATATGAGATAACTTCAGATAGATAGATATTTTTATTTAACGTACAATTTGGTACATATATATATTAAATAATCTAGACGAGTCTAAATTGAAAAGTACGTTCAAACCTATGATTGCGTTGGATAAAAACCGCAATTTTTATTCGTGTGCATGTCAAACAAATTTCGTTGAAGAAGGGTCTAAAAACAGCACAAACAACATTTTCCAAAAGACCAAAAAAGTGAGAAAGTATATTTAAACAAAACGCATTTAATAATCTAGATAGATAGATATTATTTAACGTACAACTTGGTACATATATATATAGATAGATATTTTACTGAATGTACAACTTGGTCCATATATATGATAATGTCTAGATAGATAAATAGATATTTTTATTTAAAGTACAACTGGTACATAATATATGTTAAATAATCTAGATGAAGTTTTGTGAACAACTGTTCAAAAACTATTTACCTACACAGATAAAAATACTTACCAAAACTACAGCAAACCATAAAATAGTTGATTGTATTTGTATATCATAAAATATAGTATATCATAGTATATCAACCAATAATATAAAGATGTTTAAGAATTCATTTCATAAGCAGGTTAAGAGTGACAAGTGAAAAACATCCAGTGAAAAAGTTCTGGTCTGATCGAATCATAATATTTTATGTAGCAACCCGACAGCTTATTATATTATAAAGGCAATAAATAATTGTAAATTCTATATCAGCACCAGTCCAGTTTGATTGGTCTAAATTGCCACCATCCTTACTTTAGAATGATGAATTTCACACTCCATCTGGTCATGTTCTACATCTCATTGGCAAAGACCCACTCTAGAACTACCTGTGTCAATACCACTACAAGTTTATTAAAATTATGTTGGATCCGTACAGTTTCATTATACATGTATATTCTGAGGACATCAGTTGTTCGACCTGTTAGTCAAATGCGTTTTGTTTAAATATACTTTTTCACTCTTTAGGTCTTTTGGGAAATGTTGTTTGTGCTGTTTTTATACCCTTCTACAACGAAATTTGTTTGACATGCACACGTATAAAAATTGCGGTTTTTATCCAACGCAGTCATAGGTTTGAACGTAGTTTTCAATTTAGACTCGTTTATATTTTTTGTTTGGGCATGTATCATATTTTCCCTCCGGTTTATATGATCCGTTCATCCTATATATTGACTCTTAAAATTGAAGAGTTAATCTAAAAATGAGGGTACTTTCTCTAAAATTGATGGTACTTTTTATATGGCCTTCCAAATACCGTTTCGATCCCTAACATCACTGAAGAGACATGTATTGTCGAAATCCGGATATGGTGTACTAAAGAAATATTGACACCGAATGTTTGTGGCACAACATCCTGTCCACAAGTTAACAATTTTTTTTTTCTTTCTGTGACGTATTAAATTGATATGAGAATCCATTTTGTTACATCTTGTGATCAATTTTATTTGGCAATCGCCAATGGCAGTCAGCAGGGTTAAAGAACATCAGTTGTTCGACCTGTTAGTCAAATGCGTTTTGTTTAAATATACTTTTTCACTCTTTTGGTCTTTAGGATAATGTTGTTTGTGCTGTTTTTAGACCCTTCTACAACGAAATTTGTTTGACATGCACACGTATAAAAATTGCGGTTTTTATCCAACGCAGTCATAGGTTTGAACGTAGTTTTCAATTTAGACTCGTTTATATTTTTTGTTTGGGCATGTATCATATTTTCCCTCCGGTTTATATGATCCGTTCATCCTATATATTGACTCTTAAAATTGAAGAGTTAATCTAAAAATGAGGGTACTTTCTCTAAAATTGATGGTACTTTTTATATGGCCTTCCAAATACCGTTTCGATCCATAACATCACTGAAGAGACATGTATTGTCGAAATCCGGATATGGTGTACTAAAGAAATATTGACACCGAATGTTTGTGGCACAACATCCTGTCCACAAGTTAACATTTTTTTTTCTTTCTGTGACGTATTAAATTGATATGAGAATCCATTTTGTTACATCTTGTGATCAATTTTATTTGGCAATCGCCAATGGCAGTCAGCAGGGTTAAAGAACATCAGTTGTTCGACCTGTTAGTCAAATGCGTTTTGTTTAAATATACTTTTTCACTCTTTTGGTCTTTAGGAAAATGTTGTTTGTGCTGTTTTTAGACCCTTCTACAACGAAATTTGTTTGACATGCACACGTATAAAAATTGCGGTTTTTATCCAACGCAGTCCTAGGTTTGAACGTAGTTTTCAATTTAGACTCGTTTATATATATATATATAAACAAGAGTGCACACACTGAAATGTCTCGCCTTCTTTACTAATCCTTGACACTATCTTGATAGACCTAAATATAAAGCTTTATTACAACTGTCACATAAACTCAACATTAACCAAGAAAAGAAAATATTGATCAATCAACCATGAAAAAGAGGTCAAGGTCAGATTAACCATGCCAGGCAGACATGTACAGCTAACAATTCTTCAATACAACAAATATAGTTGACTTATTGCTTACAAATAAAGAAAAACAGACCGAAACATACAAACACTTAAAACTTAGCAATGGACCGTGAAAATGAGGTCAAAGTCAAATAAAACCAGCGTAAACGACATGAGGATCATAAAATATGTCCATACACCAAATATAGTTGACCTAATGCATAAAGTATTAGAAGAAAAATAGCCAAAACTAAAAACTTAACTTTGACCACTGAACCATAAAAATAAGGTCAAGGTCAGATGACACCTGTCAGCTAGACATGTACACCTTACAATCATTCCATACACCAATTATAGTAGACCTATTGCATATAGTATAAGAAAAACAGACCAAAACACAAGAACTTAACTATAACCATTGAACCATAAAAATGAGGTCAAGGTCAGATGACACCTGTCAGCTAGACATATACACCTTACAATCATTCCATACACCAATTATAGTAGACTTATTGCATATAGTATAAGAAAACCAGACCAAAACACAAAAACTTAACTATAACCACTGAACCATGAAAATGAGGTCAAGGTCAGAAGACACCTGTCAGTTGGACATGTACACCTTACAGTCCTTCCATACACTGAATATACTAGACCTATTGCTTATAGTATCTGAGATATGGACTTGACCACCAAAACTTAACATTGTTCACTGATCCATGAAATGAGGTCGAGGTCAAGTGAAAACTGTCTGACAGACATGAGGACCTTGCAAGGTACGCACATACCAAATATAGTTATCCAATTACTTATAATAAGAGAGAATTTAACATTACAAACATTTTTTTTTATCAGGTTATTAAACAAGATAAATATTAATATTATAATGTTATATAAATCGATAGCGTCCTCCATTCAAAAAGTGATAAATACCAAACAACATTTAAAAGTTTCAATGTAATATATTATATAACAATTATATAGAATGTTACCTCATATTTACAAAAGTTTTTTTTATTTAAAACACATGATGTGGCATCCCATCATTGTATGGCCATATAAATTTGTAAAAGTAACACATTCAGCAATTTTAAGTTTAGAAACTAAGATATAAACGTTACACAAATCTTTTCAATCTAACCCATAAGATTAGAAAAAGTTGTCTTAATCTATATAAATATGTTTGTTATATGTTGGAATCGCATATACATTTTGTACATGAGTTGGTTTAATTTAAAAGTAATATACTGCTTTTAACTAAAAAATCTGACGATTACCTGAAAAATTTTCAACTGAATCATACCAATGGGAAGCTCTAGGGGTTGGCATAAATAACATCGATGATGATTCAATGTACAAATGTATGTGACCAAAGGAGTTGAGTTAGTGGCGTGATGAGTCGTGAATCCAGTCCAGTCTGGTAACCCATTTGTAAAAACTGGTGTGGCCTTGTTGTCCAAGTCTCTGGTCCAACTGTTACAATCCTTGGCCGTGTTCTGTGGCCGAGCAAGGTCTCTACTTGATCTACCCAACATGTGCTACAACTCAACAAAAAGTAAATATTAGTTTCCCCATGCTACATAGCATTGACATAACAAAACCAAATAACTGTACAAAGAAACAATAACAATTAAAAATTATGTATACTCATACATGTGGTTGTGTCGATAATAGTTACAATAATTTAAAAAATAATTCAAAATCAGTATATATACAGATTTATATAAACTAAAATCCAAAGTCAGTTGATAGTAACATAGTGTAATATTAGTATATAATTGAGTTATTATGGATTCGTTAATACAACAATAATTCAAGCTGTGGCCTGTTGACATATGGCTAAATTCTTGATCTAACTGAACTATTCATACCATATCGACCTAGTCTAGTCTAGAGAGTAGTAGTAACTATAAAATGTATACATTTGTACATGTCACTGTGATGAACGACTCTTGACAATTTTTAGTACACAAATGTGTAGGTACACGCAAAATGTATAACCGGATATGTACTGATAATGATAATATTTGCTTAAATCCACCAGCAAGCTAACATTTAGCAATGATTTCTTTTGGCTACTGCTTCTTAACTCCGGGTATGGTCTCTGTTCAAGATTTCCAAGATTTTTGTTTATTTGTATCGAAAGTTGAACTTCCGGTTATGAACCTGGGTCCTTCGCCCCAAAGAGTACGTCCCTTTTACGTTCATATCCTTTCATGGAATATTTTCTGTATATGTGCTATGAAAGATCTAGATACACAATTACCGATGTATAACCTCTTAAGGAAAATTTACTTTTAATGCGTAGGTTTCGGGAGTTCATTAGATTACACCTGCCCCACAACACATAATCATTAAAGACACGTTACTAACCTGCATGATCTGTTACAGCGCAAAATACCATTTGTTAGGCTTACCCATAGGCACTTGACGATCTGTCAATACTCAATTTCAATAGTATAAGATATGAGGACAAAGTAATATATATAAAAAAAATAAACTCGTCGTGCATCTAATTTTATGTAGAAATATACAATGACGCCTGGTAAACATTATTATAATCTGCAAATCTTAGGACAATGTTGCATCTAATTACTCACACTTGTAAAAATTAAATAATTATAAAAAATGAAAACGAAAAATCCATTCATGAGACCAATGAATTTCTCATTCAGTCTTTCCATGTGCTCTCCACGTGGCGATGCCATATGGTTAAACATTGACGATCGATAAAACGAATTCTATAATGTCTATCTAAGATTACTTTTAATCAACATTAGAAGCATAAGTCAGGTTATAACCATACAAATTCTTATACTAGTTTACTTTACCATTTCAATTTTCAAGTTTACCGCTTACAAAATTTAAACAGCTTGCTTGCTGCGATGAAATTCTAAAAAGAAATAAATGACGTCACAGAATATAACGTCACTCATGTCGGGTAAATCTAAAACATGAAACACAATCCGTGAGTGGCCCCGGCGATAACTGAATTTAAGTCTATTAACTTAAATTGCATTATAAAAAAAACTATAGATCTAAAATTTCATTTATTCTGATTTAATACCAAATACAGGCTAGCTAGTAAAGATATTTAGATATTATGAATGAGAAAGAATTTTATACCGTATTAACGAGAATACATTGTACATTATGATATTCATTTGCTTATTGACCGAGTGGTCTAAGTAGTTACGTCTGCATTCACTAGCCAGTCAAAACCGAGGTTGTGAGTTCGAACCCCGCTTGTTCGATGCACTCGACTCTTATCTTAATTGACTAGCTTTGTCAGTTTTTCTATCGAAGGTCGGTTGGTTTCTAATAGCCTAAATGTGGTACTAAAAATGGCGTAAAACACCAAAAATCAAAAGTGTCAAACCATTTAATTAGAGAACATATTCCTATGAAAGATTTTCAAATTTTCTGAATGTTGTTTTCTCCTTTCAAGGACCAAACAACTTTAAGTAAATAATCTGCAAGGCACTGACGTTTAAAAAAGAGAAACTCATACCTTGTTAACCGAGAAAAGGTCAGATGAACTGTACATGTATTTAAAGCAAGGTTGATAATGTTTCAAGTGATGACTGTTCATACAAACATTTAAATGGTTTACTTTTTTTTTAAATTTATATTTGGATGGAGAGTTGCCTCATTGGCACTCACACCACATCTTCCTATATCTTTATAAAATCGGATCCAGATTTTACCTACATTCCTTAATGTACTTTTCATTAATTGTTGCCGGGGTTTCGTATCCACCATTTCCAGCAGACTCGGATTGGAATTATTGATGTGATATAGGTCTTTGTTTGCTTCTATGAACACCATTTGTTTCAGTAGTCAGATGTAGTCTGTTGTATTGCCTGTATTTCTTTTCAGTAATCGTTTGGATTGACAATTCATTACAATGTATAATGTATAAAAAGCGATGTATCTTACATATAATCATGCACCAAAAAAAATATTTATTTGGTAACCGAGTTATTTGCGATTTAAATCCTTTACCCAGAAAAAAAACCCATTCATTTATCTACAGTTAATCGGTAA